>NC_138292.1:93077000-94410000 GCF_965601325.2 Salmo salar
CGAGGCAACCCCATGTTTTTATTTTCTCTGTCTTTGAACTAAAACAGGGTTTCCCGGTCGGATTATTATCGCTTTTTTACGAGAAAAATTGCATAAAAATTGATTTTAAATAGAGGTTGACATGCTTCGAAGTACGGTAATGGAATATTTAGAATTTTTTTGTCACGAAACGCGTCGGGCGCGTCACCCTTCTTTACCCTTCGGATAGTGTCTTGAACGCACGAACAAAACAGAGGATATTTGAACATAACTATGGATTATTTTGAACCAAACCAACATTTGTTATTGAAGTAGAAGTCCTGGGAGTGCATTCTGACGAAGAACAGCAAAGCTAATAACTTTTTTCTTATAGTAAATCTGACTTTGGTGAAGGCTAAACTTGGTGGGTGTCTAAATAGCTAGCCCGTGATGGCTGGGCTATCTACTCAGAATATTGCAAAATGTGCTTTCACCGAAAAGCTATTTTAAAATCGGACATAGCGAGTGCATAAAGGAGTTCTGTATCTCTAATTCTTAAAATAATTGTTATGTTTTTTGTGAACGTTTATCGTGAGTAATTTAGTAAATTCACCGGAAGTTTGCGGTGGGTATGCTAGTTCTGAACGTCACATGCTAATGTAAAAAGCTGGTTTTTGATATAAATATGAACTTGATTGAACAAAACATGCATGTATTGTATAACATAATGTCCTAGGATTGTCATCTGATGAAGATCATCAAAGATTAGTGCTGCATTTAGCTGTGGTTTGGGTTTATGTGACATTATATGCTAGCTTGAAAATGGGTGTCTGATTATTTCTGGCTGGGTACTCTGGGTACTCGTCTTCAAATCTGAAAACGCTGTGAAGCCACGCCCATTTCCTGAAGATTTGCATTATGGGCCCTAACGTACTGCGTGTTTACGTCATATTATGGTGAATTTAGTACGACATCCGGGAACTTTTGGCATACTAACTATATCATACTATTACCAATAAGCATACTATACACTCAATTAACATCACAAATAGTACGGTTAGTATGAGTATTCTAACACAGCTAATGACTTATCAACAGCTCTAACAATTTGACCCCACAGGAAATCTACACTGGCAGTTATAGAAAGACCCATTTACTATATAACCATTGATTCTTGAAGAATATAACTTATAAATTCCTCAAATGTTTCAACTGTATTACCCCACCAGAAACCAAAACATAAGCTTGTTTAACGCCACTGTTTGTAAACAAGCACTATATAGCCTTGAAATCTGGTTAAAAACTATCATTTTGACCTTATGGATGGCCAGTGCTTGTATTTATAGTGTAGTCAATTCAGGGGGTAGTCCTGAGCTGGACTCAAACCTGGGTCCAGCGACTGTCAAGCCAACACCTTATAACTGTTACGCCAAGATGTCTGAACTTCTTGACGAGGTCGCTAGGTGTTGGGTTACGGTTTCTACAATAGCTTTCTCTATGAATTTGAGAGTGGTTACATTTCTCCAGCCCCCATTCCTCAGCTGTTTACCAAACCAAGTCTCTGGGCTGACAATTTTGTTGCTGTTTAAATCCTAGGTTACCCCTATAAAACATCTATCAACCAATCCGCAGTTCATACAATAACAAAGCTGTCATTCCACCACTAGTTTGGTTATAAGATGATGGATGGGGCTGGAGAAATGTAACTACTCTCAAATTCATAGATAGACCTACGGATGCAAGGACTGACCATCCATGACATCAACATTATAGTTTTAATTATGTTGAGTGTTTACAGTGTTTCTTTATCATTTCAATTGTTTCTAAACATTGTAGTATAAAAAGCTTATTTGGGGTTCTGATGGGGTACAACAGTTGAACTAAGCTCATGAGGCATGTGTTATATTCTTCAAGAATCAATGGCTATAAATAATTTAAAAATCTAAATATGGATGTAGCTATTGGATATTTCCCCTTTAACACCAAACATCAGTTCAACAACTGCAGAGTTTGTGCCTCTGTATTTAAGACAGTACTTACTAGTGTTAATCAGGGCCCGTTTATCGTTAGAACCATTGGACGCCTTAACATGCCTTTGGGAAACCGAGACCAGATATCCAGTTTCCTCCTCTTCATCCTCGTCTTCTTCCAATGTGACAGTCATCTCCCCCTCCTCCTCTTTCACTCCAAGAACTGCATCCTCCTCTTCTTTTACTGTAACATCCTCCTCCTCTTTCTCTTCCTCTTCTTTAACAGTAACATCCTCCTCCTCTTTCACGACAACGTTCAGACACAGTCCCTCTTTCTCCGTCCAGCAGACCTCTTCTTTAGCAAGAGAGTAGCTTAGTGAACTCATGGTCGGAAATGCTAGCTAGCTAGGCTAACGCTAACTTAACCAACCCGCTAGCTGACTAATAACAACAACACCGTAAATATGAAATTAAAACGGATAACTAACTAGACGACAGAAGTGGGTTAAATATACACGAAAGCGTCTAAAGAGCTTTATTGGTTCGGCTATTTTGTCAAGCAAACTACCGAGGTGGCTGAATATATATTTTTTTTTAATTATTATTATTTTTTAAGTTTGCACAAATCTTTATTTAACTTGCTGTAAATAACAGTAACATGCAAAACATAAACATAACATAACATAACAGCCAGAGGGAATCCAAAGAAATTAGAGAAAAATAAAAAAAAACTATTATATCAAATCAAATACAGACATATATCAAATACATTTTTTTGACATATTGTTTTGTATACGTTTTAAAGATTCTACGTACTGTTCCAAATCAGATAAAAAAAATTAAGAAAAGGGGCTTTTTCTTCATAAATTTTGATTTATGGATAAAAGATTTTCCTAATAAAATAAAGAGATTTATGACATACTCACGTTCAATTGTGGAATCAGTGCAGTAAAATAATATGTCAAACTTAGTAATATCAATGGTTGTATGCAATTTGCGGCTAAGATATAGTTTTACATCAGTCCAAAACACTTCACTATATAAACAATTACAGAATAAGTGTTCAATAGATTCAGTTTCTAGTTCACAAACTGCATTCACTGGTAACGTCAAATATATATTTAGAAATCAAGCTATTACACGGATAGCATCTATGGATTATCTTAAAGGAGATCTCCTTTACTTTATTGGTCACAATAAATCTGTGTGGAGTGAGCCAAGCACGGCGCCAGTTTACATCAAACGATGAAGCCCAACAAAATATCGCAGAGGGAATAGACTTCCTGTAGAAAATATCCCTTATTAAACGATTGTTGAATTTCGTATCTAGTAGACCAATGCCATTCACCTGAATATCGCTTACAATCGGAGATATTCCAAAATATGCATTATTCTAAAGTAAAGTTTTTATCCCACTAGGTATAGCTTTAATAACAGTGTCATATTCCTTGCTTGAAACCTCAAAGTTGTATATTTCCATAAATTCTCTCTGTGTAAATAGATTCCCACTGTTATTAACCAATTGGCTGACAAGAACAATGTTTTTCGAGAACCATTTATGGTTAAATAACATCTTATTTCTATGTAATATTGACCCATTGTTCCAAATAAAACATTTATGAGGTGAAAAGTTGTGTTTATACAACAAAGCCCAGCACATTAAAGCCTGCTTGTGAAAAACCTCCAGTTTCACAGAAATTTTCACAGGACATTGTAGTAAAAAATTAAGCCCGCCGAACTTCTGAAAAACAAAATGAGGTATAATATTCCAGAAGCTATGAGGATTTTTTATGTACCTTTTAATCCAGTTGACCTTTGATATCTGATTGAAGAGAGTGAAATCTAAGACATTTAGACCGCCATCACAAACCCTGTTGGTGATAACATCTCTTTTTATCTTATGTGGCTTGTTTTTCCATATGAAGTTGTACAAAAGCCTATCTAAGGTACAGCAAGTGGATTTGGGAATGTCAATAGATGAAAAAAGATAGGATGCACGAGATAGCCCCTCAGCTTTGGATAAAAGCACCCTTCCTTGAAGACTTAAATCCCTCCCTAACCATGAGGATAATTTTTTTTTGACAGATTCAGTTACAGGGTTCAAATTAAGATCATTCATAGCCTTAAGATTTTTGGTGATCTTTACACCGAGGTAGGTTACAGTATCTTTTTCAGAGATGTTACAATCTGCTGGGTTGACAGCTCCTTTCACAACAAACAACTCACATTTGGAAAGATTTAAAGTCAAGCCTGAGATTTTGGAGAACTGCTTCACGATATCCAATGCTAATCTAGCTTGAGATACATTTTTCAAAAAAAGTGAGGTGTCATCCGCCAGTTGGGATATCTTGATCTCTCTGGACTGGAATGTAATGCCTTCAAATGGACTTTTATGAACTAATGAGCATAACATTTGAGAAACTAACAAAAATAAAAAAGGTGAAATTGGACAACCTTGTCGTATTCCTTTGTAAATGTTAAATCTTGAGGATGTTCCATGACAGAGTTTGATACAGCTATTGCCACCATTATACAGAGTTCTAATAGCATCAACAAAGAAACGACCAAATTTCAAATGCTTAAGACAATCAAATATAAAATTGTGACTTACTGTATCAAATGCTTTCTGAAAATCCAGAAATAGGATAACAGGGAAGTCATCTAATAGATCACGATACTCAACCAAGTCTAATATCAGCCTCAGATTATTAGATATATGGCGCCCTTTCATAAACCCTGATTGACATTCATCAATCAGATCATTTAAGCAAGACTTTAACCTTTTTGCAAAGATTAAGGCTATAATTTTGTAGTCGTTATTTAGGAGTGTGATTGGACGCCAATTATCAATACTTAGGAGATCCTTGTGTGGTTTAGGTATAAGAGTAATAACCCCTTGCTTCAGAGAGGCAGGTAGTTCTCCCTTCTTTATAGCCTCCTTAAAGGTTTCAAGTAAAAAAGGTGCTATTTCTTCAAAGAAGGTTTTGTAAAATTCAGAGGTTAATCCATCACAACCTGGAGATTTGTTCTTTTTTAACTGAGCAACCCCGTACTGGATGTCCATAATGGATCAATCTTGGCAACAAGACTGATTGAGTTCTTCACTAATCGAATTAACATTCTCTATAGAATCAAGGAGATCCTTAGAGTCACTCAAATTGTTATCTAAGGAGTAAAGATTCTCATAAAATGTAGTGGTAAATTCTGATATCAACTCTCTATCCTCAGTGGTAACCCCATTAATTTTAAGTTTCCGAAATGTGTTGAGTTCCCCTCTCCTCTTCTCCAAATTAAAAAAGTATCTACTGTTCTTTTCTCCTTTTTCAAGCCATTGTTTTCTAGATCTTATGAAAGCTCCTCTAGCCTTTTCCTCATACAATGTATCTAGTTGATTCTGTAAATCATTCAATTTAGCTTTCTCATTAAGATCAAAATGCTCAATATCTGTGATATCGGCAATTGTCTTAGAGAGTTCAGCTACCTCACATCTCCTTCTTAAAGCAAGCCGTTTTCCATAAGTAATACAGGCTGAGCGGATTTTAAATTTCAGCAGTTCCCAATATTTCCCATATTCTGCATTAGATGTAGCTAAACTCCAGTAAACAGAAATTAGATTCTTAATCACATTTTTTAAATCATCATGCAATAACAATGAGTTATTTCGTTTCCAGTAACCACCAGAGTATTTCTTACCATCATTACTGCATATTCTTACAGTCAACCATATGACTTTATGATCCGTCAGGACTGCAGGCAGTATTTTCACCTCTACAGTGTTGGGCACAAGACTAGAGGTTATCACCCACAAATCAATTCTTGATTGTAAGGAACGATCTCTATTACTCCATGTGTATTGTATCTCTCCAGGGTTTTTTACTCTCCATATGTCAATTAAGTCCAGGCTTTGGCAGAAATTCACCAACTTGTTCACACCAATGTTAGGCCTATGAGGCAATCTATCAGTCTCATTAGAATAAACCATATTAAAATCTCCACCAACTATTATCTGACTGGATGGATATTTTCTCAGAAGATTTTAAAGAATTTCTTCAATTTCCTCTAGAAGTAAGTTATTTGGAGGACTAGAACAGTATCCATATACATTACACAACACAAATAATCTGTCCATGTGGTTGATGACCGCTACTAGCCAATGTCCATTGGAGTCCATTTGAGTAAACAAAAATTTCCCTTTGAAATTGTGTGCTAAAATTGCAACCCCAGCTGAATAATTTGTCCCGTGGGCCAAAAAAATGTCACTGCCCCACTGATTTTTCCAATAATTATAGTCCTCTTTGCATGAATGTGTTTCTTGAACGAATACAAGATCTGCGTTGCAGTCCTTACAAAACAAAAAAAAGCTTTTCTCTTCAACAGGTTACGTATCCCCCTGGCATTGATTGACATAAACTTCAAGTCCATATCTATAGAATAGAAAGAAAAATCCTATGCAATCTCAACTTTACCCTCTCTATAAAAAGTTGCTTCATATATGTATTAAGAGAATTCTTAACTTGTAAAATAGTAACACCATGTTTCAAAAGTAGAACGTTCAGTTTGCAGTGGGGAAGGAACTACCTTGTAAACCTACCGACAGAACAAATCAAATCACCCCGGTCGTATTTCTTTACCGTTGGCAAAAAAAGCTCTGATTCCCCTGTAGTATCCACCGTTTCCTTGATTTCGGGCCTGTTGTACGAGAGGCCACAATTTTGCCTTTGCTGCCTTGTCTGCTGCAGTCAAGTCCTCACCGAATCTAAGTTTTCTTTCTTTCAGAAAGGCGCTTTCCTTTGCTTTCTTCCAAACTGCATCTCTCGCTGTGCGAAAAGCAAACTGGATGATGATCGATCGGCTGACGATGGCATCATGTTTCTTCCCAATACGATGAGCGACATCCACAGCCATATCCATATATCCATCGGGAAAGTCCGGTGCCACACGGTTACAGATGTCTCTTACTAAGCGCTTCACATTCTCATCCTGGTCCTCGGGGACACCGTAAAGCCGTAGCCCCCACCTTCTCCGGTATCGCTCTGCTTCCGATAAGCGCTCTTGCATGTCTGCGATGGTCTTCTCCTGAGCAATGCATTTCTCAGACGTAGCAGTGTTTGCAAGTTTAAGCTCTTCGATACTCTTGTATGCATGATTCAGAGAGGTCTCGAGGTCAACTATTTTTGATGTGTTTTCGCGTATCATTTTCTCCAGACCGTCGGCTCTTTCGTTTATCTTTGCAGAGACAGCATCGATTATGTTGACCTGTAATTCGCGCAAAGACAATTCTTTCTGTGTCTTTTTGGGTGCAGGACTATTGACTGCATTTTCAGAATCAACCGAATGTCCAGAATCCTCCATTTCTTCTCCTGAGGAGTCAGGTGGCGGTTTTTCTCCAACGTATGAGTGCTCAGCTAGCAACTGCCTTCTCCTCCCTTTGCTCTTTCGCACATTTTTTCCTTCCATTTCTCAAAGTTATGAATCAAATTATCGGTCAACTAAGTGTTGTTCTCTATTGTGTTTACTATAAGCCAAGTTCCGTTACATTTAAGTAAGTTTGAGAGGGATAAAAGTTAAGGTTACTCGGAGCAAGCTGAAATCTCGTCTACACTCGCCGCCATCTTCCAGCGCCTCGGTGCTCAAACCTGTTGAACCTACATTGCCGTTCAAAAGTTTGGGGTCAATTAGAAATGTCCTTGTTTTCCATGAAAACATTCATGAAATGAGTTGCATAATGAATAGGAAACATAGTCAAGACTTTGACAAGGTTTTAAGTCCTGGCAGAGTTGTGCAGACTCAGGACAACGGAGCTTTGGAGGAATACGCAGATTTAAAGAGGAGTCCGTAATTTGCTTTCTAATGATCATGATCTTTTCCTCAAAGAAGTTCATGAATTTATTACTGCTGAAGTGAAAGCCATCCTCTCTTGGGGAATGCTGCTTTTTAGCTAGCTTTGCGACAGTATCAAAAATAAATTTTGGATTGTTCTTATTTTCCTCAATTAAGCAGCAGTGAGGGCTCTTCATACTGCACAGTTTGGTGTTGCGCCATTTCCGTTCCAATTTTCTGGAAGCTTGCTTCAGAGCTCGTGTATTTTCAGTATACCAGGGAGCTAGTTTCTTATGACAAATGTTTTGAGTTTTTTGGGGTGCAATTTAGGGTATTGTGCAAAGTTAAATTGAGTTCCTCAGTTAGGTGGTTAACTGTTTTTTGTCCTCTGATGTCCTTGGATAGGCATAGGGAGTCTGGAAGGGCATCAAGGAATCTTTGGGTTGTCTGAGAATTTATAGCATGACTTTTGATGCTCCTTGGTTGGGGTCTGAGCAGATTATTTGTTGTGATTGCTAATGTAATAAAATGGAGGTCCGATAGTCCAGGATTATGAGGAAAAACATTAAGATCCACAAAATTTATTCCACGGGACAAAACTAGGTCCAGAGTATGACTGTGGCAGTGAGTAGGTCCAGAGACATGTTGGACAAAACCCACTGAGTCGATGATGGCTCCGAAAGCCTTTTGGAGTGGGTCTGTGGACTTTTCCATGTGAATATTAAAGTCACCAAAAATTTGAATATTATCTGCTGTGACTACAATGACTGATAGGAACTCAGGGAACTCAGGCCTGTAAACAGTAGCAATAAAAAGTGATTGAGTAAGCTGCATAGATTTCATGACTAGAAGCTCAAAAGACGAAAACATCGTTGTTTTTTTTGTAAATTGAAATTTGCTTTAGTAAATGTTAGCAACACCTCTGCCTTTGCGGGATGCACGGGGGATATGGTCACTAGTGTAACCAGGAGGCGAGGCCTCATTTAACACAGTAAATTCATCAGGCTTAAGCCATGTTTCAGTCAGGCCAATCACATCAAGATTATGATCAGTGATTAGTTCATTGACTATAACTGCCTTGGAAATGAGGGATCTAACATTAAATAGCCATATTTTGAGATGTGAGGTATCACAATCTCTTTCAATAATGGCAGGAATGGAGGAGGTCTTTATACTAGTCAGATTGCTATGGTGAACACCGCCATGTTTAGTTTTGCCCAACCTAGGTCGAGGCACAGACACGGTCTCAATGGGGAAAGCTGAGCTGACTACACTGACTGTGCTAGTGGCAGACTCCACTAAGCTGGCAGGCTGGCTAACAGCCTGCTGCCTGGCCTGCACCCTATTTTATTGTGGAGCTAGGGGAGAAATCCCTACATCCCTAACTAGTGGTTTTCTCATTACCAGATATACTACATCCATAACTAGTGGTTTCCTCATTACCAGATATACTACAACCATAACTAGTGGTTTCCTCATTACCAGATATACTACATCCATAACTAGTGGTTTCCTCATCACCAGATATACTACATCCATAACTAGTGGTTTCCTCATTACACAATATACTACATCCATAACTAGTGGTTTCCTCATTACCAGATATACTACATCCATAACTAGTGGTTTCCTCATTACCAGATATACTACATCCATAACTGGTGGTTTCCTCATTAGAATGGAGGAGTTTCTACAACCAAATTGCATGTGCATCGCTGCAATTTTAGCAAACACAGAAAGGGGCCTATATTGGAGGCCAAAAGTCATCTGGCACACTGCTTAGGTCTTGACTGTCTTAAGATAGTCTTGTCAAATGTTGTACAACTTCATGGGTACTCTCTGGTCATCCCTTTTTACCTCAAATAAACAGTGGATTTCTGCTGTTGTGGGCATTTAACCATCTGTATGACTTTGTTGTTCACACAGGAGAGAGACGGGACTATCGTGGATCCTCTGGGGAGCCTCAACAACCTCATGATGCTGAAGAGGCAGAGAAGAGTCTCTCCAGATCAGAACACCTCAAGAAACACCTGCAGAGACCCACAGGGAAGAGAACTCACTGCTGCTCTGACTGTGGGAAAAGATTCACCTCATCAGAAAAACTTAAAATACATCAAAGAATTCACACTGAAGAGAAACCTTTTGGCTGTTCTCAATGTGGGAAGAGTTTTACCAAGTCAAGAAGCCTGATATCACATCAGAGAACACACACAGGAGAGAAAGTTTTTAGCTGTAATCAATGTGGGAAGAGTTTTACCCAGTCAAGAAGCCTGATATCACATCAGAGAACACACACAGGAGAGAAAGCTTTTAGCTGTAATCAATGTGGAAGGAGTTATGCCCTGTTAGGTAGCCTGACAGCACATCAGAGAACACACACAGGAGAGAAATCTTTTAGCTGTACTCAATGTGGGAAGAGTTTTTTTTCGTTCTAGCTGTCTGAAGAGACACCAGAAAACACACACAGGAGAGAAACCTTTTAGCTGTAATCAATGTGGAAAGAGTTTTACCCAGTCAAGAAGCCTGATATCACATCAGAGAACGCACACAGGAGAGAAACGAGAGAAACCATATAGCTGTACTCAATGTGGGAAGAGTTTTTTTTCTTCTAGCAGTCTGAAGGTACACCATAGAACACACACAGGAGAGAACCCTTTTAGCTGTGATCAATGTGGGAAGAGTTTTACTACATCTAGCCATCTGACTCAACACCAGAGAACACACACAGGAGAGAAACCTTATAGCTGTGATCAATGTGGGAAGAGATACTCTGGTAAAAGACATCTGATCAAACATCAGAAAATACATGAATGAGTTGTTTCATGATATTAATGAATTAATGTCACAATGTAGAATGTTTTAACATTGTAGTAGGAATATTTTAATGATGTCACAATGTAGAATGTTTAAACATTGTAGAAGGAGAATTTTAATGATGTCACAATGTAGAACCTAAACGTTTGTCCCCTGTTGATTTCAACATGATATGGATATTAGCCTCAGGGGGTAAATCCAGGCTCTGAAATGGATGAGTTACTATTTATGAGATTTAACAAAAAGTGACAAAAAAAATGTATTACACTTACCATGTTGGTGACCCACTTGAATCAAAATGCAACACTTCGAAATGTTTAGGTTTTCAATATATCACCAACTGTTTCTGCTTATTGGTTATTGATTTGGACACGTTAAAACTGTGTTTTGACATTGCACTATTCTCATTTAGTAAAATGTCATTGAAAAGACGTTGAAAATAAGACTATGACCGACGTCCAATATATGTTCGGTTGTAGTTGAAAGTGAAAGTTGAAAAGAGGTCTTTTCTGGTCGTTTTTTTCAATGACTTGAAAACAGCTTCATTTCAATGTACTTGCAGCCTATACACATGGACGCAGTATAATAAATTGGTCTATAATCAATTTTATTAACAATCCTTCATCACTCCAGTATTTATTTACAACATTCAAGTGCTAATTGTCTTTATTCCACTACTGAAGAAGCATGACTCAAATCACCTCATATTTATAAAAAATAAAATAAAATAAAAAAGTACAATTGTTTTTTTTTTTTAATGAAATGTATGTATTCACTAATGTAAGTCGCTCTGGATAAGAGCGTAAGCTAAATGACTAAAATGTAAAATGTAAAAAATTTCAAACATTCAGCCTGACAAAATCAGATTTTTTTTAATTATTTCATGCCTCACCATTAGGTTCATTATTGTCAATATGTATTAACAAAGGGGTGTACATTTGGTTTTGATATTTCATATTTACAATTCATGTAATACTTATTCATGCAACCAACTGACAATTTTTGGGTACAATTATATTGACATTGTTATCCTGCTTTTAGAATATCAGGGTTCATTCTCAGATGTGCCAACCCAAATGTACTAGAGCATGACATTGGGGACTGAGCCCCGATCCAACAACATGCCTATCTAGTGAACCCTGAAAAGAGAGAGAAGCTCTGCAGTGAGGTGGAAAGTTACTATGGATATTGCAGGAGTTTCCTCTTGAAATCAGACATGTCTGTGGTAAGGACAACTTGGTTGCTGATTGTCTCAAGGGTGGGCAGTTAAAAAGTTTTGTGTTTTGTGTTTAGCCAGTGAGTTACCATGGATCACAATTTATTATAACTGCATGTTTTTCCGTATTGGAGATGTGTTATGTTTGGGCTCGTTCCAAGGGGACGAGAGTTCTAGAAGCTAGTGGGTTTTAGGAAGACGAGAGTTCTAGAAGCTAGTTAGTTTTAGGAAGACGAGAGTTCTAGAAGCTAGTGAGTTTTAGGAAGAATTCTATGGAAAGAAAAAGGACAAAAAATACGATTGTATATTATTATTTAGAAATAGGTGTTTTTTTTCTTCTTTTGAATAGTTGACAGCCAGTAGACACCATGTTTATATTGGTGAAGGTGAAGCATTGTAGTTGATTATATTGGGAAATTAAGTTGTTTTCTGTTGGTGGTAAGCAAACTTGTCCAAAAGAAATGTAGGACATATTTGTTGTCTTAAGGGGGAAGGTGTTACAGGCTTTGGTTTTTCCATTTATGTTTTGAAGTTGGACTTTAGCACGGTCTAGCTCGTTAGCGCGTCTAGCTCGTTAGCACGTCTAGCTCGTTAGCACGTAGGACGCACTGATTGGTGTCACCTCGTTAGTCAGTATGTGTTACACCTGTGCTGGCTTGTCCATCTCGTTAGTGGGAAGGTGTTTCACCTGAACTGGTCCAGGTTCTATTTAAGAGTGTCTGGCCCAGTGCTCCAGTTGTCTTGATACATGTGGAGAGTCAACACCACTAGTTGCGCCACCTTTTTGGTTTGCTTCCTGTCTTTAAGTTTGGTGTGGGTTTTTATTTTGTTTTCCTCTTCTTGGGCAGATTTAGTGGGTCTCATGGTGGGTGTCTTTTAGGTCCCAGTTGTTGTTACTAGTCAACTTTCAGTGGACACTGAGAGCAAAAGTGAAACATTATGTTATAATACTTTTATTGCATCAAATGGTTGTTTGATGCAACAGAATAGAGGGTTCTTAGAACTATTGTGTCTGTGTGTTCTACTGAGGATGGGCCTCTGGGAGAAAACACTGACAGGAGATTTACAATGACTTTTGGGTGATAAAACCTAAAGAGACCGCATTCCAGAGCATGAGTTAATGTTTCTGTTCTATATGGTACCAGGGAGAGATGACCCCAGGGCCAGACCCTGGTCTCTACATAAAGAGTACTGTTTTTACAGCAGATACTGTCTGCTGAGAATTATAAGTATCTTTCATACAAATCTTAACCTTGTGACCCGTTCTATACATCTGTTGTTGGTCATGTAGGTTGAAAGGGGTGTATCTTGGCTGTAAAAGACCTTTGTACTTTTGTATCGTGGCTCTCAACGAATCATCTGGGGGTGATTCGTCGACCAGACATCATTATCGTAGAACACTCAATTGAATAACGTTATATGTGTGTGTTGTATTGACCTGCTCCCTTATTAATAAGTGAATAAAGATTTAGTTTTAGAATAACTCTGACTTGTGTGATAAGTTTGTCTCCTCAATTGATGTTAAAGAAATTAACCACCACATTTGGCGATGGGGATGTGAATCTTCACTTGGCTCCTGATGACCTGGGTAAATGACCTGGCTCCTGATGACCTGGGTAGATGACCTGACGACCTGGGTAAATGACCTGGCTCCTGATGACCTGGGTAAATGACCTGACTCCTGATGACCTGGGTAAATGACCTGACTCCTGACGACCTGGGTAAATGACCTGGCTCCTGACGACCTGGGTAAATGACCTGGCTCCTGATGACCTGGGTAAATGACCTGGCTCCTGATGACCTGGGTAAATGACCTGACTCCTGACGACCTGGGTAAATGGTGCACGAGAGATCACTCTAACTTGGGATCTCAGGGAGACTTCGGGAACAGAGCAGATGAACCCACCTTTGATCTGAGTGGATACCACAACTCAAACCTAATTTAAAAAAAAGAATGAGGTGAGCGAAACACGCAAAGTGGAGATTTTAGAAAATCCTCGTAGGCTCTGAGTGTGTATTCCTGTGTGAGGGGGGGGCACCTTGGAGGTGTAAACAAAGCCCAGTCAGGAGGCTCTGAGTGTGTACTCCTGTGTGGAGGTGTAAACAGGGCCCAGTCAGGAGGCTCTGAGTGTGTATTCCTGTGTGGAGGTGTAAACAGGGCCCAATCAGCTATCTGTGTGAACTGGATGAAAACTAGAATCTGTGTTTACTAGTTAAGACCATTTATGATATAGTGTAAGATAGTAAGGTGCACCTGTAATTGTTTTAAACCTGTAATTGTTTTAAACCTGGACCCCATTTTAGAAGTATTGAAAGATGTAAATGTATGAGTTACATTATCCTAGGAACTAACCATGAGATAGAAATGTGAAAATATTCCTGCAGGTTAAAATATTGTTGAAAAACAACCAATTGATTAGGTATGTTTGGGAATAGCATTGTGTGACTTTGATATGAGAGTTGTGTGACTGTGATATGAGAGTTGTGTGACTGTGATATGAGAGATGTGTGACTGTGATATGAGAGTTGTGTGACTGTGATATGAGAGATGTGTGACTGTGATATGAGAGTTGTGTGACTGTGATATGAGAGATGTGTGACTGTGATATGAGAGCTGTGACTGTGATATGAGAGTTGTGTGACTGTGATATGAGAGTTGTGTGACTGTGATATGAGAGTTGTGTGACTGTTATATGAGAGTTGTGTGACTGATATGAGAGTTGTGTGACTGTGATATGAGAGTTGTGTGACTGTGATATGAGAGTTGTGTGACTGATATGAGAGTTGTGTGACTGTGATATGAGAGTTGTGTGACTGATTTGAGAGTTGTGTAACTGTGGTATGAGAGTTGTGTGACTGTGATATGAGAGTTGTGTGACTGTGATATGAGAGTTGTTTATGAAGAAACAGATGATTGGTGCATAGGCATACCTTGTTATGGACATAAAGGCCACTCGGGTCCTCATTGAAGAGGTAGGGAAAGAGCAGAATCACTGCTGTGGTCTCCAGTCCTAGTAAAGTAAAGCAATGATCTTACTACACTTGCTAATTTTATTACAAAATACATTAGAGAAAAGGAAGGAATAAGAGCAAATCCCTCTTCTGTATTGTCCTTCAGGGACTGTCAAAATAGCAGGATGATGTCCTCACCCCTGCCTCGCCTCTCTACCTCTGATAGTCCTTGAATTATCTTTTTGTCTATATCCATTCCATGGACCTAATTCATTTCTGAGAAGATCTGAAAAGATAATTTGCACACATTTGTATGCTAATAGATTTCAGTTTGTATTGACTGCTATGTAGGTTAAATGTACACTTCAAATGCAGCTGTCCTACAACATATCTGTACCTTCTTCTTGATCCCAATTGCATTGTGTCCATGTTCTGTCCTATAAGAGTTTCAAAGGAAGAGAAAATGTGTCAAAGAATAGTCTTTCAAAAAAACAAATATATATATTAAGTAAATATTGAAAGATAAATGGCATCAACATACAATGTAATGTAAAATAGAATAACATATTGGAGAAAGCACTAGCCAATACAGTACTGCCATACAGTAACAGTACTGCCATACAGGCCTAATATCACATTTCAAGATATCTTTGTACACAAATTGTTCAATATTTTATCAGGCTGACTTGAAAGATTATACGCAACATTTTGCTGCATGGCAATTGGATTCTGAAGGGCATTTATACAAAAGAGGTAGTCTAGACACTGTATTAATACCATTATGCATTTGAATCCCATCTACAGCTACCATCAAGATATTAATTTCCCTCCACAAGGGGGCGGACATGTAACGTTTCCAAAATGGGATAGTATTGTACATGTAACGTCTCCAAAATGGGATAGTATTGTACATGTAACGTTTCCAAAATGGGGTAGTATTGGACATGTAACGTTTTCAAAATGGGATAGTATTGTACATGTAACGTTTCCAAAATAGGATAGTATTGTACATGTAACGTTTCCAAAATGGGATAGTATTGTCCATGTAACGTTTCCAAAATGGTATAGTATTGTACATGTAACGTTTCCAAAATGGGATAGTATTGTACATGTAACGTTTCCAAAATGGTATAGTATTGTACATGTAACGTTTCCAAAATGGGATAGTATTGTACACGGGGGGCCAGCACAGAAAAAAATGTATGAAATTGTTTGAAATGTATGCATTCACTACTGTAAGTCGCTCTGGATAAGAGCGTCTGCTAAATGACTAAAATGTAAAAAAAAAAAATGTACATGTAACGTTTCCAAAATGGGATAGTATTGTACATGTAACGTTTCCAAAATGGGATAGTGTTGTACATGTAACGTTTCCAAAATGGGATAGTATTGTACATGTAACGTTTCCAAAATGGGATAGTATTGTCCATGTAACGTTTCCAAAATGGTATAGTATTGTACATGTAACGTTTCCAAAATGGGATAGTATTGTACATGTAACGTTTCCAAAATGGGATAGTATTGTCCATGTAACGTTTCCAAAATGGTATAGTATTGTACATGTAACGTTTCCAAAATGGGATAGTATTGTACATGTAATGTTTCCAAAATGGGATAGTATTGTACATGTAACGTTTCCAAAATGGGATAGTATTGTCCATGTAACGTTTCCAAAATGGGATAGTATTGTACATGTAATGTTTCCAAAATGGGATAGTATTGTACATGTAACGTTTCCAAAATGGGATAGTATTACCCATGTAACGTTTCCAAAATGGGATAGTATTGTACATGTAACGTTTCCAAAATGGGATAGTATTGTACATGTAACGTTATGCCCCCTTGTGAGTTAATAGTATTGCATGCTGTAGCAGGCTATATAAAGAGGAAGACCTCCATTGACGATTCAGTTCGTTGTAACATCTCGTCTGGACAGGTCACCGTCCTTAGTTAGTTAGTTAACGAAGCTAACGTTAGTAGAAGCTGCTGCAGCTCCAATACAGTATGAGGTGAGACGGTGAACTGATGTTGAATTACACCTCTGTTGCTAGGCAGAACTTTAGTCACATGAGTTCTTCCTCACTTGACCTGACCTGACCTCAGCCTAAATTCCTCACTCCTCCCCACCTCACGGCTATCCTGTTGACTTGTACCAGACTGTGGCCCTTCTCCTCCCCACCTCACGGCTGTCCTGTTGACTTGTTCCAGACTGTGGCCCTTCTCCTCCCCACCTCACGGCTGTCCTGTTGACTTGTTCCAGACTGTGGCCCTTCTCCTCCCCACCTCACAGCTGTCCTGTTGACTTGTTCCAGACTGTGGCCCTTCTCCTTCCATAGGATCCCTGATGTCTAACAATAACACATTCTGACAGAATGTAAACGTTCTACATCCCCTTCTCTCAAACAGTGACATGAATAAGGATATTTCATATTTTCAAGTTCAGAACCCATCACCTGCTATGTAAAAGAGACAGAAGAATGCACAATGGTAAATGCTATCTGGGATCCTTGGGACATCCCTACCCTAAACCCTAAACTTAACCCTAACCTTAACCATTTTAAAAGTCAACTTCAACGGGCTAGGGACGTCCCAAGGATGTATCTCTACCTGGAAATACATGATCTAAGTGATTGATAGTTGGTATTCAGCACTCATAAAGCCTTATTTACTTTAATGAACTACTAAAATAGTGATTTTGTCAGACAGCATAGACAGCAGCTCTACACTTTATTGACTGACTGATCCATTCATCCTTCCATCCCTCCTCAGCCTTCCTCTCCTCTGAAGACCCAGTGAGGGTGGAGCTCAGTCAGAGAGCTGTTGAGGGACTGGTTAGGAAGAACACTTCTACAGCCAGAGAGGTGAGAGGTCACACATGGTTTAGATGGTAAATATTTATGTCCCCTTAGTGGTTCATCACGTCAGCAAAAGGTGATATGTTCCATCATCTATGTTTATTTACATTAGTGCAAATTGTCCACTGATATTGGTGTAATTTCTCACCCCTTTTGGCTGTATGAAAGTTAATTTCCCCTCAGGCACACACATTTGTTCTTTGATATTATGAAGGTCATTTGTGTCAAATGTATTTTTCCCCTCATTCACCCCATCTCTTTACATTGCTTATGTATATTCAGTGGCCTGACTGTGTCAAAGGCCCATCCCGGTAGATCTGAACCTAATGCAGCTTGGAGTGATCGGATGACAGAAGTCACATTTAGGTGCCAGGTGTAACTGAGGCCATAGATGCTCCATATCCATTACTTTGAGTGTTTTATATAATATAACTAAATGTGTTTCTGTGTTGCAGGGACAGTCAAGAAATGGAACAGCAATGCCACAGAACATGACATAATCAGAGCTGTGGGAGACCACCTCAAGTCCCTGGTAGAGCCGGGGGTGGTGTTTACCACTCCACCACGCCTTCAGCAGGCTGGAAAAGTGGGATTGATCTGGTTGATCCATTTGTTTGTTTCAATGTTTAATAGTTGAATCCTTTGTTGATTTCAACATACATCATTTATACTGTTTTTCATACTAAGATGGACCAAGATATATACATTTTGTTTAAAAAAAAACATATATTTAACTAGGCAAGAACAAATTCTTATTTACAATGATGGTCTACAGGGGAACAGTGAGTTAACTTCCTTGTTCAGGGGCAGAATGACAGATTTTTACCTTGTCAGCTCTGGGATTCAATCCAGCACATTTTCAGTTACTGGCCCTACACTCTAACCACTAGGCTACCTGCTGCCCAAAATATGTGTTGCTTTTGCAAGAGTCTGTTGATTGGTCGGTCATTGGGTTCATTGTTTCACAAAATGTTCAAATCAAGCGTTATTTATATAGCAAATTTAAGACATGGCTTCACAGAAAGAAAATGAAAAAATCTAAAATTTACTACACAACAAACATAACAGGATAAAAAACTGATTAAATGGAAGATTGATGTGCATTTTAAGGAAATGCCATTTGATAAAAATATTAACAATATGATGCAATATCCAACCCAAAATATAAGCTTGTTTTACTACATTCCCCAACAAGAAAACCAAAAATGTCGCTTACTTAGAAGAGGGAACTAACAAAGAGTCACTGACAACAACCACAACTAAACAGGTGGGGTTATAGGAGGGTTCTGAAAGACACTATGGGGGTGTCCACTGAAAGTTGACTAGTAACAACAACTGGGACCTAAAAGACACCCACCATGAGACCCACTAAATCTGTCCAAGAGGAAAACAAAAGAAAAACCCATATCAAACTTAAAGACAGGAAGCAAACCAAAAAGGTGGAGCAACTAAAGGTGTTGACTCTCCACATGTATCAAGACAACTGGAGCACTGGGCCAGACACTCTTAAATAGAACCTGGACCAGCTCAGGTGAAACACCTTCCCACTAACGAGATGGACAAGCCAGCACAGGTGTAACACATACTGACTAACGAGGTGACACCAATCAGTGCGTCCTACGTGCTAACGAGCTAGACGGGCTAACCAGCTAGACGTGCTAACGCGCTAGACGTGCTAACGCGCTAGACGGGCTAGACGTGCTGACGAGCTTGACGTGCTAACGAGCTAGACGTGCTAACGAGCTAGACGTGCTAAAGTCAGGGGCGGAAATCCCGGGGGGGACGGGGGGGACACGACCCCCCCATCCTGGGAAAAATATGATTTGTCCCCCCCAATATATCACTGAAACATAACTATGCAATTTAAATAATATTAATAATACGCAACGAAAGCAATTGTGCTGATTATAGACACTTAATAGCGCATTTTTAAGTTTCAAAAGATTGCAACCCCCCCACCCTTGCCTCACAATGGTTTGATCCACTGCCAGTTCCTTAGCTTGCTCCGTAACAGAGAGGTCGTATCTACTGTCTGAAAGGCACTCAATGCACGTAACTGACGTGAGGTTAATCCAGTCAATCGCGCACACACACTAGCAGAATATGCAGAGCTAGCGCGCAAATATTAACTATTAAGCTAGCTAGTACCTATTCCATTTATGTGGCGTCGTCAAAAATGGAATCAGCATGCAGATGATGTAAGTTAGTGCTTCAAAGTCCCTGTGATAAGGTTAGCGATAAACTGAAATCCAAACTGAACAGAACTACACTCTCTTCTACCATTGTCTTAAATATATTTAATGGTCTCGTTGCAAAAGCTAAATTGTCGCAAGTGAACTTTTATTTATTTATTTTATTTCACCTTTATTTAACCCGGGTAGCAAAGATTATAGCAAACACCACTGAAACTGAATTGGTGCTCGCTAGCTTTGCAATTTCAGCTATTGTTGGAAGCCAGCCAATATGAAACAAACTATTAAAATTACAAAAGGTTGCAGCATATGTTGTGTAAATTGTGAACTCATACAGCTGTCAACTCTTGTCATTTTAATCCGTTTCACATTTGCTAGCTACCTTTTAGATCGAAGCCCAAATAGAATGATTGAAGATGATAGAAGCCCATCTCCTACTGTAAATAACCTACGCACTGTGTGTGTAGCCAGCCAGCCAGCCGGGTAGAAAAATGGCAGAAAAATAAAAGACGGACATCAGAGTATTTTTCAATACACCAAAACGCATAGTAAGAACCCTAGTAGCCTAATATCTCAAAGACTAGTTGATAAAATGTTCATAAGAAAGAAATGAAATTCTAATGGAAATGTTTCACAATGATGTCATTAGGCAGAGCAGGCAACAGATGGCACACAGACAGCAGAGTTGGGGACAGATATGCAGGGACAGACTGGCAGAGACAGGGAGTCTCAGGTAAGTTTGTTGAGTCTTTGTTTGGCAACATTATGAAAGGTTCTCAATTTTTTGGACTTGTAAAATAGGAACATAATTGGAAAATGCCATGGATACCCCCACTCTCAACTTAAACTGGTGACTGAACTAAGATTTGTTAAAGGCAATGGTATTGCTGTTGTGATTAGTTGTGTAGTTTTGGGTACCGGTAGTTAGGAGTACGGCAAACACCTTATTTCTTTGGTTCCTCAATATACATTTACCATATTACAATGTAGGCTATGTTTTACAGCACTACTTTTGGTGTCCCCCTCAGGAATTGCCCTTGAGAAAATTTCATGTAATTGTCCCCTCCAAAGTTGATATCAGATTTTCGCCAATGGCTAAAGTCCAACCTCAAAACATAAATGGAAAAACCAAAGCCTGTAACACCTTCCCCTTTAAGACAACAAATATATCCTATATTTTTGTTGGACAAGTTTGCTAACCACCAACAGAAAACAACTTCCATTTCTCATTATAATCAACTACAATGCTTCACCTTCTACAATATAAACATGGTGTGTACTGGCTGTAAACTATGAAAAAAATCATTTAATTAAAAAAAAATTCTAAATACATTTTTCTACAATGTAATTTTTTGCTTCTAGAACTCTCGTCCCCGTGGAACGAGCCCAAACAAAACGAATCTCCAAAACGGAAAAACGTGCAGTCAAAATAAATTGTGATCCATGGTAACTCACTGGCAAAACACAAAACTTTTTGACTGCCCACCCTTGAGACAGCCACGTTGTCCTCACCACGGACATGTCTGATTTCAAGAGGAAACTCCTGCAATATCCGTAGTACCTTTCCACCTCACTGCAGAGCTTCTCTCTCTTTTCAGGGTTCACTAGATAGGCATGTTGTTGGATCGGGGCCCAGTCCCCAATGTCATGCTCTAGTACATTTGGGTTGGCACATCTGAGAATGAATCCTGATATTCTAAAAGCAGGGCAACAATGTCAATATAATTGTACCAAAAAATTGTCAGTTGGTTGCATAAATAAATATCATTACTAAATGTTTCATGAAATGTAAATATTAAATAGCCCCAAAGTCAAAACACAGTTTTAACATGTCTAAATCAATAACCAATATGCAGAAACAGTTTGGGATGAATTGAAAACCTAAACATAAAATGTGCTATATACACAAACATCTGCCACAATAATCATATTACTTGTATTTATTTAAACAAGCTCCTTATAAACTGCACAAGCACAAAAAACGCTGTTGTTTTGACAAGTAGCAATAAATCACTGATATCCATTAGGGAGGAAATCAGGTTGTACGTGCTGTTGAAACTAACACAACAAAACAAAAAACACATGGAAATGGAGATATCTTTTACCTCACTGGTTAGAGGACAACCTGCAGAAGACAGTCAGCTACATTTTGGAGTGATGCATTTAAATGTAGGGGTCGCTAAACAAAGGAACACAACACTTATTTGTCATCACTCATCGATATCATGTTGAAATGAATTGTGCGAGAGGAGGGAGATGAGGTTGCACGTCCTGTTAAAACTAACAGCTCAAAAACCACATGGAATCTGGGAATAATGTGTACATCACTGGTTAGAGGACAATTTGTAGAAAACAGCTGGCTACATTTTGAAGTGTTGCATTTTGATTCAAGTGGGTGACCGACATGGTAAGTGTAACACAGCTCTTTTTGTGTTAGTCACTTTTTGTTAAATCACATAAATAGTAGTCTTTCAATTCAGAGCCTGGATTTTCCCCCTGAGGCTAATATCCATATCACGCTGAAATGAATTGAATGGGGAAAACGTTTAGGGTTCTACATTGTGAAATTCCTTAAAATAAGGTTAAAAACATTGTGACATTTTTTCATTGATGCCATGAAACAACTCCTTCATGTATGTATTTTCTGATGTTTGATCAGAGATCTTTTATCAAAGTATCTCTTCTCACACTGATCACAGCTATAAGGTTTCTCTCCTGTGTGTGTTCTCTGGTGTAGAGTCAGAGAGCCAGATGTAGTAAAACTCTTCCCACATTGATCACAGCTATAAGGTTTCTCTCCTGTGTGTGTTCTCTGGTGTGATACCAGATGGCCAGATCCACGAAAACTCTTCCCACATTGACCACAGCTATAAGATTTCTCTCCTGTGTGTGTTCTCTGGTGTGATACTAGATGGCCAGATTGACCAAAACTCTTCCCACATTGATCACAGCTATAAGGTTTCTCTCCTGTGTGTGTTCTCTGGTGTAGAGTCAGCGAGCCAGATGTAGTAAAACTATTCCCACATTGATCACAGCTATAAGGCTTCTCTCCTGTGTGTGTTCTCTGGTGTTGAGTCAGAGTTCTAGATGCAGCAAAACTCTTCCCACATTGACCACAGCTATAAGGTTTCTCTCCTGTGTGTGTTCTCTGGTGTGATACTAGATGGCCAGATTGACCAAAACTCTTCCCACATTGATCACAGCTATAAGGTTTCTCTCCTGTGTGTGTTCTCTGGTGTAGAGTCAGCGAGCCAGATGTAGTAAAACTCTTCCCACATTGATCACAGCTAAAAGGTTTCTCTCCTGTGTGTGTTCTCTGGTGTGATACTAGATGGCCAGATCCACGAAAACTCTTCCCACATTGATCACAGCAATAAGGTTTCTCTCCTGTGTGTATTCTCTGGTGTTGAGTCAGAGTTCTAGATGCAGCAAAACTCTTCCCACATTGACCACAGCTATAAGATTTCTCTCCTGTGTGTGTTCTCTGGTGAAATTTAATGCCTGATGAGGTGAATCTCTTCCCACAGTCAGAGCAGCAGTGAGTTCTCTTCCCTGTGGGTCTCTGCTGGTGTTTCTTGAGGTGTTCTGATCTGGAGAGACTCTTCTCTGCCTCGTCAGCATCATGAGGTTGTTGAGGCTCCCCAGAGGATCCACGATAGTCCCGTCTTTCTCCTGTGTGAACAACAAAGTCAGACAGATGGTTAAAGGCCCACAACAGCGGAAATCCACTGTAAAAGGTGATGCCAACAGCGTAGCCATGATGTTGTAAACAATTTAAGTCAGTAATGAATGTTACAATTATTTGACAATTGCCCTAAAATGAGCAAGAATAGTCATATTTTGTCTTGTTTTCACATTAGTAGTAACATCGATGATTGTAGGCTAGAAATAAGTTATTAAAGTTGTTGAAACTATAAGCAGTGTGCCAGACGACTTTTGGTCTCCAATATAGGCCCCTTTCTATGTTTAATGAAATTGCGGCACGAGGGCGATGCACATGCAAAAACACTTGCAGAAACTCCTCCCTGCTGATGAGGAAACCGATAGTTATGGATGTAGTTTATCTGGTAATGAGGAAACCACTAGTTATGGATGTAGTATATCTGGTAATGAGGAAACCACTAGTTATGGATGTAGTATATCTGGTAATGAGGAAACCACTAGTTATGGATGTAGTATATCTGCTAATGAGGAAACCACTAGTTATGGATGTAGTATATCTGGTAATGAGGAAACCACTAGTTATGGATGTAGTATATCTGCTAATGAGGAAACCACTAGTTATGGATGTAGTATATCTGGTAATGAGGAACCCACTAGTTATGGATGTAGTATATCTGGTAATGAGGAAACCACTGGTTATGGATGTAGTATATCTGGTAATGAGGAAACCACTAGTTATGGATGTAGTATATCTGCTGATGAGGAAACCGATAGTTATGGATGTAGTATATCTAGTAATGAGGAAACCACTAGTTATGGATGTAGTATATCTGCTAATGAGGAAACCACTAGTTATGGATGTAGTATATCTGGTAATGAGGAAACCACTAGTTATGGATGTAGTATATCTGCCTGGAGCAAAAAATGGTGAGCAAAGATTAGTTTTCACAATGTATTCTGAATATTACAGCACTAGATCAGGAGTGCTACTCAAGGAAACTCACATTAAGCTCTGTGTCTATTCACTACTTCACCACCGTGGGGGAAAACTCAGGGGAGTTCTCATAGGCTGACAGTAAAAATAGCCTCCATTTACAGGTTGCTTATGAGTGCATTTCACATTACTTTGGATTATAATTGTCAGGCTTGTTTGAATCTCCTGCTTAATATGTTTGTGTTATTGTCGCAAATCAACTGCTTTATACATAAACACTTCAACCAGTAAAATGCTCTTTAGCTAGCTTTTCCATCAGCCTGACAGAGGGTTTTACACTAAGTATTTGCCAAATTTGCCCATAACATCACCTAACAACAACATAGACCTACTGTAGGACCCATAACATCACCTAACAACAACATAGACCTACTGTAGGACCCATAACATCACCTAACAACAACATAGACCTACTGTAGGACCCATAACATCACCTAACAATAACATAGACCTACTGTAGGACCCATAACTTCACCTAACAATAACATAGACCTACTGTAGGACCCATAACTTCACCAAACAATAACATAGACCTACTGTAGGACCCATAACTTCACCTAACAATAACATAGACCTAGGACTATATATTTAATATTTCAGGTGAAACATGGAAACTAAAATGTCTTTGTCATGACATTTCATAACCTGATCACCAGATAATTTTGTGAATAATCCCACTAGGCTACTCTGTAATGTGTTGTCATTCTAAATGTCCTGAATAAAGGAAAATATCTCTGTGTGTTGTACAATAGCCTATCCATCAAAGAACAGTTCTCTACACATTATGAGCTAAGTATCTCTGTGTCCAGACAGACTAACCAGACCCTACTGTAAATCAACCAGACAATAACACATTATAAACATTGATTTGTTTGGGATGTTGGATCCAACATGGAGCACGGCATAACTGTCTTTACCAGAGTAATGAATGAAGAAGCACTTTGGTTGTTGTTGCATGTCGTGATGTTTGTCATGTGACTGTCATTCAGAAAATGATTTCCTGGATCAGCTGATGATAGTTGAACATGTGACTGTAGCTAAACAGCTACAGTATTAAGAATTATGTGTAATTATTGAAGAACTGCATTAATGACAGTATCCATGTGGGTGTCAATGAAGTTAAGGTGACTCTAGGTTAGAACCATTGGATTTAGCAAACTCTGAAATGATTTAGGATTTCTGTTCCCATGAAAACTGTTTTCCCAGCGTAACATAAGGAGACACTAAATGTTACATAGTTAGAGAGCATTTCAGAGATCTGAATACAAAAAAACTGTCCTAACAGGACAATAACCTGAACCACAAGGCCAAATCTACACTGGAGGAGCTTACCAAGATGACATTGAATCTTCCTGAGTGGCCTAGTTACAGTTTGGACTTAAATCGTCTTGAAAGTCTATGGCAAGACTTGAAAATGGCTTGTGTCCCTGTTTTATAAGATAGTACTCACTGTATTTACTGGTGTTAATCAGATCAATGTCCCTGTTTTATAATATAGTACTCACTGTATTTACTGGTGTTAATCAGATCAATGTCCCTTTTTTATTAGATAGTACTCACTGTATTTACTGGTGTTAATCAGATCAATGTCCCTGTTTTATTAGATAGTACTCACGGTATTTACTGGTGTTAATCAGTTCTCCAGTCTTCTCTTCTTCGTCCTCCTCTAATGTGACAGTAATCTCCCCCTCTTCATCCTTCATTCCAAAAACGTCTTCATCTTCTTTCACTTCATCCTCCACTCCAAAGACTGCATCTTCCTCCTCTTCTTTAACTGTAACGTCTTTCTCTTCTTCTTTCACTGTAACAGCCTCACCCTCTACTTGTTTTTGTATTGCAACAGCCTCCTCTTCCTCTTTCACAAGAGTTTCTTTCTCCGTCCAGCAGACCTCTTCTTTAACAGGAGGAGAGTAGCTTAGTGAACTCATGGTCGGGGATAATAGCTAGTTAGCATTAGCGACTAGACTAGTGCTAACTTAACCAGCCAGCTAGTTGACTTACAACGTAAATATTAAATTAAATGGGGTAGCTAGTTGTTTCCACATAAGTATGTTTAAAGCAAAGTGGTAAATAAACCACGAAATTGTCTAAAGAACTTGAATGTTCCGACTTTGTTGGCTAGCGAGCTACCGAGGTGGCTGCAGTTGTTGAAGAAGCGTTCCGTCCACTAGATTATACGTCACACTAGAAACATCGCCTGAAAGACACATATCGCCATCTGCTGTCTGGAGGGAGGAAACGTAGTTGAGGAGGGAAAACTTTTTTTCTTCTTCATTGAATTATAATATTATAAAGCAGTTTAGGGAAACGTTTTTTTCCTCTCCATCAAATATGAATATTATATCAACACGTACAAAGAACAACAAGTGTTGTTTGTTTAGTTCAGATTTTTAATGAAAATTTAAAACAAACTTAACCTCTACTTCACATCTGTATTTCTGATTCAGTCAAATGACTATATATCAAAATAGGCACCTGGTACCCTTGATAAAGATGAGCTAAAATTACTGTATGAAATAAATAAATAAACTTTACCCTCTACCAGGATATTTTAGCCCAAAACCTGGTTACCTCTGCTAGGAGGCTGAAACTTGGCCATAAGTGGATCTTCCAGCAAGACACATCAATATCCACAAAGAAATGGTTAATTGGGCACAAAATCCACATTTTCAATGGCCATCTCAGTCTTCGGACTTGAACTCCATTGAAAACCTGTGGTTTGAATTGAACAGGGCAGTCCATAAGCGCAGACTAAATAAATCAAGGACAGATAGAGATTCTGTATGGAGGAATGTGTTCTCTAATCTCATAAAACATTTCAGTGTCGTTATTCTCTGAACAGACTAGGTCTATACTGCTCCTACATGGTGTAACAATACATCATGTAGATGTATATAATGAACAGCCTAGGTCTATACAAAAAGTTTGGGGTCACTTAGAAATGTCCTTGTTTTTGAAAGAAAATCAAAATGTTTCATTTATTTACCTGTGTTTGCTTTGTCATTATGGGGTATTGTGATGTCATTATAGGGTATTGTGATGTCATTATGGGGCAACGTGATGTCATTATGGGGCAATGTGATGTCTTATGGGGTATTGTGTGTAGATTGATGAGGGAAAAAAATGATTTAATACATTTTAGAATAAGGCTGTAACGTAACAAAATGTAGAAAAGGTGAAGGGGTCTGAATACTTTCCGACTGCACTGTATATATTGGGGAAGTACTTAGTGACATCACTTCATTAAACATGAGGTACAAATATATAACATAGGTTCACAATATCAACATTCAATGTATCAGAATATATGACCAAGCTGGAAGTGTAAACGCCAGCCCAGCCACAATCCTAGAGGTTCACTGATGATCAACCTCCTCCTTCACATCTGACTCCTGATGATCAACCTCCTCCTTCACATCTGACTCCTGATGATCAACCTCCTCCTTCACATCTGACTCCTGATGATCAACCTCCTCCTTCACATCTGATTCCTGATGATCAACGTCCTCCTTCACATCTGACTCCTGATGATCAACCTCCTCCTTCACATCTGACTCCTGATGATTAACCTCCTCCTTCACATCTGACTCCTGATGATCAACCTCCTCCTTCACATCTGACTCCTGATGATCAACCTCCTCCTTCACATCTAACTCCTGATGATCAACCTCCTCCTTCACATCTGACTCCTGATGATCAACCTCCTCCTTCACATCTGACTCCTGATGATCAACCTCCTCCTTCACATCTGACTCCTGACGATCAACCTCCTCCTTCACATCTGACTCCTGACGATCAACCTCCTCCTTCACATCAGACTCCTGATGATCAACCTCCTCCTTCACATCTGACTCTAGTGATCAATCCAGAGCATCTTCTTTTTTGGGGGAATCCCGATGGAGGACGTAATCCAATAGGCCGTCATCACCACCACCGCCCACTAGTTAATTGTCATTCAGGTTATCAATGGGAAGAGCATTAGCAATATGTCCTGTCTGGTAACTTGTCTCGTTCAATGGATTTACATTGGCAGGTGCACAGGGAGAAACCCCATTAAACAACTTTTGGAAGTCTTTAACTATAACTAAGTCTGTGGCCTGTGATGTTGGGACAGATGATAGTCCCTTATTATACCAGAGACAAATCCCCTAATTCTACAGCACAACGGCAGAGTCATGTCTAAAGTGTAAAACTAGCAATGACTAAATAATCCTTCTGGGAATGTTATGACGTCATAAAGTTATGGGCAGAGTTAGAAAGTTGGCTGTCAGAAGTACAGTTATACAATGTAAAATTACTTTTAATCTGTCTGTCTGTATATTTCAAGACATGACATATGAGGGTGCAGTGAGATACCCGATGGTTGGACGATACTTTTCTCGTCAATCATCTTAAATATTATACTTAATTAAAACCTGGAAATTAACCAATCCTCTGTTGTTAATTCAATAGAAAGGTCAAATGCTTTATTATCTAAAAGTTGAAAGTGACGGAGAGAAATAAAATGGTGCTGATGCGGGCGCTGGAGATGGGGGTGTGTTCTAGTGGGTCTGGGCAGGTGTGATGTAGTTAATGGAGATGGAGGTGTGTTCTAGTGGGTCTGGGCAGGTGTGATGTAGTTAATGGGGATGGAGGTGTGTTCTAGTGGGTCTGGGCAGGTGTGATGTAGTTAATGGAGATGGAGATGTGTTTAACGTTTGCAAGCTTGAGCTAGATATCGACCTTGTGTGACCTTCCTGGTCCCTCAAGTCAGTGAGTCAACACAGGAAGGAGCAATGGATGGATAGTTCATTTATTTCCAAAGCTGAAATGATGGGACACACACAGTATGGATGAATGATCAGTAGTGATGGGATATAAATAGCACTCCCACAGCAATTCTCCATAAATCTGCCCTATAATATACTAACAAAAAACAATCAAGATGTCTGTCAAAGTTATTATGATCATATAGTGGATTTAACAGTTCCTAATAATTCCTAATTTACTATAATAAAATAAATACATAGTTTCCATGTGTAATCTCATATTCACAACATCAGAATAAACTGTCATCCATTTTAGTATCAAAATTTATCAAATTAACCTGAAATATTACTCAATGTCCCCCTCTGGTGGTGAAGAAGTATAATCCACCTAAACTAACAGAACCGGGCTGATAAACTGGCTGGTGTTCATGAGTTTATTAAACACATACTTTATACATGTCAGAAATTACCTGCATTGATGAGACACACAGTGTGGATGAATGATCAGTAGTCAACAGGATATAAATAGCACTCCTAAAGAAGATGCAGTGTGGATGAATGATCAGGATATAAATAGCACTCCTAAAGAAGATGCAGTGTGGATGAATGATCAGTAGTCGACAGGATATAAATAGCATTCCTAAAGAAGATGCAGTGTGGATGAATGATCAGGATATAAATAGCACTCCTAAAGAAGATGCAGTGTGGATGAATGATCAGGATATAAATAGCACTCCTAAAGAAAATGCAGTGTGGATGAATGATCAGGATATAAATAGCACTCCTAAAGAAGATGCAGTGTGGATGAATGATCAGGATATAAATAGCACTCCTAAAGAAGATGCAGTGTGGATGAATGATCAGGATATAAATAGCACTCCTAAGATGAGGCATTTTCCAGTTTGCTACCAACTTGAAAGAGGGAACTTTAGCATAAAACCCACATGGAAAACTGAGATTCATCAAATTACATATAAAGAGAGGCCAACAGAAGTTACTAAAACATAAATTGCTAATTTATGATGTAAAAGTTGGATTTTATGATGTAATGTCAACTTCATACATTTCTATCCCAGGACCACTCAATTTCCAATTTCTCCAAAAAATCTGCTGTGGGTTACCCAGAATCACATTGGGTTACCCAGAATCACATCCTTTATCACTGACTGTAATGTAAACACACGAGCAGCGATCTAAGGTACTGCATCTCAGTGCTAGAGGTGTCACTACAGACCCTGGTTCAAAACTAGGCTGTATCATAACAGGCCGGATTGGGAGTCCCATAGGGCAACGCACAGTGGCCCAGCATCGTCTGGGTTAGGGTTTGGCAGGGGTTTGGCCGTCATTGTAAATAAGAATGTGTCCTTAGCTGGCTTGCCTGTTTAAATTAAGGTTAAATAAAAAAAAATTAAATGTAACTTCATTACACCGTTACACTGGCATACAAACTCGGTAGTATAGAGTTGATAATACATATGACGTTGGGAAATAGTGAATTGTGGGTAGTTTAGAAGATTTACCAAAATAAGTTAATACATTTGTAATAATGCAAAAACATAACTGTTTGTACTTATAGGTAACCATATCGTGACTACAACTAGCTTACTAAGTCTTTAACCATACTGTGTTGTTCCGCTGGTGAGTAAAAACTCATGCTTCCTACACTTTAACTTGTCTGACATCAGTCAGGAGGTTAAAGCTTGGTCGCAAATGGGTCTTCCAAATGGACAATGACCCCAAGCATACTTCCAAAGTTGTGGCAAAATGGCTTAAGGACAACAAAGTCAAAGTCTTGGAGTGGCCATCACAAAGCCCTGACCTCAATCCCATAGAAAATGTGTGGGCAGAACTGAAAAGCGTGTGTTAGCAAGGAGGCCTGCAAAACTGTCTCCGTTACACCAGCTCTGTCAGGAGGAATGGGCCAAAATTCACCCAACTTATTGTGGGAAGCTTGTGGAAGGCTACCAGAAACGTTTGACCCAAGTTAAACAATTTAAAGGCAATGTTACCAAATACTAATTGAGTGTATGTAAACTTCTGACCCACTGGGAATGTGATGAAAGAAATAAAAGCTGAAATAAATCATTCTCTCTACTATTATTCTGACATTTCACATTCTTAAAATAAAGTGGTGATCCTAACTGACCTAAGACATGGAATTTTTACTAGGATTAAATGTCAGGAATTGTGAAAAACTGAGTTTAAATGTATTTGGCTAAAGTGTATGTTAACTTCCGACTTCAACTGTAGCTACCTAACGTTAGTTGGCTACTTATACATCAAACTTACCAGTATATTAACTATATTCTAACTAACTACCCAACGTTTATTGACTTGATTATTCACATCATTCTTAGCCAAGGGGTTGTGTGCTTTCTCAGTGGACATTGTTAATTCGGGTGCATTCCTAAATTCGCTCTGGCTCTCTACTCCGATTTCAGAGCACTCTCGTCTGAGTGTACCGGAGCTTAGAATAACTGAAGAATTTACTAGCACTCAACACCCGTTGAATATGTCCAGGTGTCAGTAAACGTTAAAAAAAGCTCAAATTAAATTGTTGCGAGCAGCACAGTTAGTCACCAACGCTCTGGATAACATGAAAACAGCCTAACCAGCTCTGCTAGGGCAAGTAAAATGGTAAGAGTGAGGTTTTTTCTCATTTGTGTCTAGCAAGCTATCCAACGGTAGCCAGTTCGCTTAGTCTTTGCTTTACTGTCTTTGTGAGGTCAGAACGCTTGGATCGACCCTACTCCTCAGCCATATAGTATTGGTTTACAAACAGTGGCCTTATACGAGCTCATGTTTTGGTTTCTGATGGGGTAATACAGTTGAATCATTTGAGGCATTTATAAGTTATATTCTTCAAGAATCAATGGCTAGATGGTAAATGGGTCTTTCTATAACTGCCAGTGAAGATTTCCTGTGGGGGTCAAATTGTTAGAGCTGTTGATAAGTCATTGTATAATATTCTGGCAATTATTTTCATGCCATTACATTGAAGGCGAAACATTTGTCTTTTCTTAGCAAGGTGTTGCTAAAATAATGTTAGCCGCTAATGCTAATCGCTAGCTAGCTTGCTAAATGTATTAAGAGTCAAACGTAGCTGGCTAATACTGCCTGGTGCTGGTGTAGGCATAGATAAGATACCGCTGCACAAACATGCTTATCAGAGAGGAATAAGAAGTTTGAATATGTTGGCTAGCTAGCCAGCTACATGAAGTAAGAAAACATGTAATGTAACATCTAATTAGGGTCATCTGGAAACACTGACCAACACTTTGGTTCTTACCATGTCTTCTTCGCTGAGGTTTATTGTCAGACTACACTCATCAGGTGTATTTCTGCCACCTACTGTATGGGGTTGTATCATTCTAATTAAAATTATAGAATACAAAATAAACAGTTTGACTAGTGCAATTTCTCACTTGCGCTATAAACACAACTCAGTCCACCTTCTACACTATTAGTGTGTTGGGATCCTTCTCCTGCATGGCTTCACTGCAGACTTTTGGACATCCACTACCTTCTCTCTACTCACTCCTTCAGCTATTTTCACTGCCTGCACATAGGACACCTGCTGGATGGGCCTGATCCTAGCTACTGTGACATCCTTCATCCGTACAGGGCACTCCAGGATCTTGGGAACGTGATTCCCATCACAATTACAACAACATGCTTCATCTGACTCTTCAACTACGACATATTTATTCCTTGGACAAACACTTGACGCGTGTCCAAACTTTTACAATTGTAACACCGCAGCGGCTTCTGTACATAGGGTCTCACCGCATATCTCACATACCCAGGTTTTACATAAGATGGGAGAATCAGTTCACCAAACGACAGTAAAACCTTCCTGCTATCATTCATTTTATTGACGTGCGTATACCTGGAATGTTATCCCTAAACCACCCAGCCTCTATGTCCAACGCAACACCAGAGATGACACTTTTAACCGGTGCCCTACTCTGAAAGTCATAGCCTTCCACATCGTACGTCCACATCTTGTTGAGTCACAGAGCTTCTCCTTTTGTGCTGTTGACACACAATCAGCATCATACCGCTCCTGGTCACTCAAACCGATTCCACTTTACCCAATTCATCCTTCACCATCTTTGATACCTCTAACGGGTCACTTTACCCAATTCATCCTTCACCATCTTTGATACCTCTAACGGGTCACTTTACCCAATTCATCCTTCACCATCTTTGAGACCTCTAACGGGTCACTTTACCCAATTCATCCTTCACCATCTTTGAGACCTCTAACGGGTCACCCAAAAAAACATCCTTGCTGATGATTCCCACTCCAACCATAAACTGCTGTTCATTACCAACTTTAGCCCCTTTCACTCCACTGTTCTTCACCATCGTCCACTCAGTCTCAACAACTGTACAGAGTCACTGTTCTTCACCATCATCCCCTCAGTCTCAACAACTGTACAGAGTCACTGTTCTTCACCATCGTCCACTCAGTCTCAACAACTGTACAGAGTCACTGTTCTTCACCATCATCCACTCAGTCTCAACAACTGTACAGAGTCAATGTTCTTCACCATCGTCCACTCAGTCTCACCAACTGTACTCACACCAATAGAATCCCACAATGCTTCCTCCATTGCTCCTCCAGTGATCCCCTGGACTCCCTGCTCTTTGCTGTGAAAGATGAGAGTTTGTGTTCTCGAAGTAGCATCTATATTGTTCTCATTCCAGTACAGTTGCTGCTTCACCAACTTTTTGAATAAAAAAATAGTGAAAATTTTGTCCATATTGCTCAGCCCTACCTAACCTAGCTAGACTAAAGAGCCTCCTGACTAACGTTGGCTAGCATGCATAACTTCTGGTGAATGAAGCTTACTTGTGTTCCCCCGGGCTTTTAAAATAGATTTTGTGATAATTAGCTTAGGAACTGTGTGTCACAGCATCACAATGTGAAATGCGATTGGTCGACAGTCTCTTGGACGGGCATTATACGTTTTGACATTTTCTGGAAAAGTTTTTCTTTGGAAACTTTTGTTTACTAGCCTGCCTATTGAATTTGGAATGCACTGTAGTGCTCATCTCTGAAACTCACTTAGATAATTCCTTTGATACAGCAGTAGCAATACAGGAATATAACAACTACAGAAAAGACAGGAATGCCTATGGGGGAGGTGTTGCTGTATACAGTGCATTCGGAAAGTATTCAGACCCCTCTGTCAGGTTGGATGGGGAACATCACTGCACAGCTATTTTCAGGTTTCTCCAGAGATGTTAGATCAGGTTCCAGTCCGGGCTCTGGCTGGGCCACTCAAGGACATAGAGACTTATCCCGAAGCCACTCCTGCGTTGTCTTGGCTGTGTGCTTAAGGTCGTTGTCCTGTTGGACGGTGAACCTTCACCCCAGTCTGAGGTCCTGAGCACTCTGGAGCAGGTCTTTCATCAAGGATCTCTCTGCACTTTGCTCTGTTAATATTTCCCTCGATCTGACTAGTCTCCCTGTCCCTGCTGCTGAAAAACATCCCCACAGCATGATGCTGCCACCACCATGCTTCACCGTAGGGATGGTGCCAGGTTTCCTCCAGACATGACTCTTGGCAGTCAGACCAAAGAGTTCAATCTTTGTTTCATCAAGACAGAGAATCTTGTTTCTCATAGTCTTAGAGTCTTAAGGTGCCTTTTGTCAAACTCCAAGCAGGCTATCATGTGCCTTTTACTGAGGAGTGGCTTCTGTCTGGCCACTACCATAAAGGTCTGATTGGTGGAGTGCTGCAGAGATGGTTGTCCTTCTGGAAGGTTCTCCCATCTCCTCAGAGGAACAAAGCCTCCTTCACTCACGCCACCAAACATACCCTCCTAAAACTGACTATCCTACTGATCCTCGACTTCGGCGATGTCATTTACAAAATAGCTTCCAACACTACTCAGCAAACTGGATGCAGTCTATCACAGTGCCATCCGTTTTGTCACCAAAGCCCCATATACCACCCACCACTGCGACCTGTATGCTCTCGTCGGCTGACCCTCGCTACATATTCGTCGCAAGACCCATTTGCTCCAGGTCATCTATATGTCTTTGCTAGTAAAAGCTCCACCTTATCTCAGCTCACTGGTCACCATAGCAACACCCACCCATAGCACGCGCTCCAGCAGGTATATCTCACTGGTCATCCCCAAAGCCAACACCTCCTTTGGCCGCCTTTCCTTCCAGTTCTCTGCTGCCAGTGACTGGAACGAATTGCAAAAATTGCCGAAGCTGGAGACTTATATTTCCCTCACTAACTTTAAACATCAGCTATCTGAGCAGCTTACCGATCACTGCAGCTGTACATAGCCCATCTGTAAATAGCCCATCCAACTACCTACCATATCCCCATATTGTTTTTATTTATATTTTTTTCTCCCTTTTGCACACCAGTATTACTACTTACACATCATCATCTGCACATCTATCACTCCAGTGTTAATTTGCTAAATTGTAATTACTTCACTACTATGGCCTATTTATTGCCTTACCTCCTTACTCCATTTGAAAACACACTGTATATAGATTTTTCTATTGTTATTGACTACTTTTGTTTATCCCATGTGTTGTTGTTTTTTTGTCGCACTGCCTTGCTTTATCTTGGCCAGGTTGCAGTTGTAAATGAGAACTTGTTCTCAACTAGCCTACCTGGTTAAATAAAGGTGAAATAAATTTTTTTACCAAAGTGCTTCTTCATTCATTACTCTGGTAAAGACAGTTATTCCGTGCTCAATGTTGGATCCAACATCCCTAACAAATTGATGTTTATAATGTGTTATTGTCTGGTTGATTTACTGTAGGGTCTCGTTAGTCTGTTTGGACACAGAGATACTTAGCTCATAATGTGTAGAGAACTGTTCCTTGATGGATAGGCTATTGTACAACACACAGAGCTATTTTCCTTTATTCAGGACATTTAGAATGACAACACATTACAGAGTAGCCTAGTGGGATTATTCACAAAATTATCTGGTTATGAAATGTCATGACAAAGACATTTTAGTGTCCATGTTTCACCTGAAATATTAAATGATTTATAGTCCTAGGTCTATGTTGTTGTTGTTGTTGTTGTTAGGTGAAGTTATGGGTCCTACAGTAGGTCTATGTTATTGTTAGGTGAAGTTATGGGTCCTACAGTAGGTCTATGTTGTTGTTAGGTGAAGTTATGGGTCCTACAGTAGGTCTATGTTATTGTTAGGTGAAGTTATGGGTCCTACAGTAGGTCTATGTTGTTGTTAGGTGAAGTTATGAGTCCTACAGTAGGTCTATGATATTGCTAGGTGAAGTTATGGGTCCTACAGTAGGTCTATGTTGTTGCTAGGTGAAGTTATGGGCCAATTTGTTAAACACTTAATGTACAAACCCTCAGTTTCAGGCTGATGAGTGAAAGTTTCTCTAGGCTGAGGAGGTATATCCAAGCGAGCCAGAAGTGTGGAGCAAGAAGAAGAAATAGTGTGTCGGGTGTGTGTGTGTGTGTGTGTGTGTGTGTGTGTGTGTGTGTGTGTGTGTGTGTGTGTGTGTGTGTGTGTGCTATTTTGGGACATAGGAACTGTGAGGCACTGTGACAGCCGCTTGATATATGATATAGGAGGGAGAGTGGGGTTAAACTCTCGTTGGGGAAAAGGCGACAAAACCAATAGATAACGGATAAGGAAAGCTATATGTAAAAATAGAACATTGATATAATAAAGTATGTTGAACTGATAAAACTGGGAAATACATAGGATACAATAAAAAGCAGTAAACGCATACACATAGTGTGTAGGCAGGAAAGGAAAAACATACGAATAAAATATAAACTACAGAGAGTAGTTAAATAAAGCCAAGTTATTTTATTCTAGCTAAGATAAAACACCCAACCGCGATATAAAGTTATAGCATAGCGCAGTAGAAACACTAGTAAAGAATAAAATACCATAGAGCTGCTGGTTCCCTAGGGGGCCGCAGCCTAGGGAAAAAGGATCAGATTACGATAACTAGGAGAGACAGAGAGGAGCTGGAAAAACCCTGAAAAATAGGAACCAGGACTAAGATAGACAGAATAAAATAGGAACGAAGCAATAAGAAGCAATAAATATAAAAAGAAAAGAATAGACATTAGAAGGGGGAAAAAAAGGATTGAATAAAGTAAAGCTGAGGTATAGATAACCCTCAAAATGAATAGGACGCCAGTAGAAACCTTGGGGGCCAGACACCCCTTAAGTAAAGATGAAATAAAGAAAACGTCTGAAAAATGGGAAAAAACACACCAGAAAATTGAACACTAAGTGGCCTGCAGTGGGGACATTGGATGTCTCTGTGTGTGAGGAAATGGAGATTTTAATAAAGAACTATAAACCAAACGACAAAAGACAGAAAAGAAAGGACAAACGGGAAAGAGAAAATGAAATATTAAAAATGTTTAAAGAAGAAGGAATGGGCCTATTACGAAGCATGAAAATGGCAAGAGAAATGCTGAAGAAAAATTACAAGGAAAATGAGGAAAAGGGGGATTGGGAGAACAAACCCCCACCTTACTCCCATGGACAGTTTCCCATGATAACTGGAAACATGGAAATAAGAGGAACGGTAGAAGTAACGGAGGAAGAGGGGGCCTGCACACCTGGAGCAGTATGCGCACCCTCTCACTCAACAGGAAGAGGCCCAACAAAAACAAAGAGACACACAAGAATTGAAGAAGAAGGTTTCAATTGCTATGGTGGATTGATGAAAGCCCTAAAAGCAATGGAAACAGAAATAGGGAAAAAGGAAACATTGAAACAACACACAAAAGAAGGAAGAAAAGAAAAGGACCAGAAGAAAGAGCAACCAAGGAAGCCCTTTTAAACACCAGAGGAATCCCAAATAGGGGACAGTCTTGGTGAAGAATCTGAAGAAGAGGAAGAAAGTGGTAGACTTGGTATAAATCAACTAGAAAGAAGAAGTAAACTATTAACACAACAGATACAAGAGGAGTATGAACGAGCACAGGAAGAATATGTACAAGAGCAAGAAAGACAAGATGAGGCGATAGCTCGCAACCTACAGGAGAGCCTGAGATATGAGCCCACAGAAACAGATCGCAGAGTACTCAGAGAAGGGGCAAAGAAGAAAGCAGGACACTAGTCTAGTTCCGAATAAACAATGTCCAATCCTGATTAAAGGAAATCAAGGACACTACATACCATGGGCTACGCAGGACCTGGAAGGGTTGGTTGCCCGGTTGCCGGACCTCCATTAGGGAGCTGGAAAGTGGATCAGGACCTTTGAAGAATTTACAATGGGGAAATTGCTGGCGGTAGGCGACATAAGGGCATTGTTGGCAAGGGTAACGAGCGTGCAGAGAATGGGAGAAATCATGCAGGAGGGAGGAATCAACGGCACAGAGTGGGAAGTGTCAAGGGATGGACTGATGTTTGACAGGTATAGGCCTGCCGTCTGGAGGGCCCTAAGGGCAGCATACCCAACAAAAGTGGACCCCAAGGCACTAAGGGGAGAGGCCATTGGAGCTACAGAAAACCCGGCTGCATACCTGCATGGACAATTGAAAAGATGGAGAATGGAAACAGAGCAGGACCCGGAGGAAAATGAACTGATGACAACAATGTTCCAGACGTCAGTGGTGGAAGCCATGCCCCAGCCAGTAAGGAACCAACTGGAGGACGTAGTGGGACTTACTTCAAAACCTTACAAAGAATTTCTGTGACTATGTAATTCACGCTGTGGAGAAACATAGAAAGGAAGAGCAGAAACAAGCTGAACAAGGAAAGGAAATCCAGAGAAGGTTGGCCCAGTTGCAGCTGGAAGAACTGACCAAGGGAAAGAAGAAAATCCAGGCCTCGGTAACCACTCCTGTGCCCGAGATTGGAACAATGGCTGCTGTTTCCCCAGGAGGGCCACAACCGTTAACCCCCGGCCGGACCCAAGTGCCTGCCCCATTGCCAGTAGCAAATGTGTATGCACAGCCCCCGAATTGGAATGGTGGGAATAGACAACAGAAAAACTTACAGGTGGATCAAGGGAGAGGGCCCAGGACCCCGCGGGGGCCGCCTGGTGTGTGTTGGGGTTGCTACCAACCAGGACACACCAGACGTGAATGTCCCGCAAATCCGTGGCAGGATCGGACTGGGGATAACACCTACAATAGGCGTCCACCAACAAACAACAGCTCCGGTGGCTGGTGGCCACCTGCTGGTGGAAACCAGAATGGCTGGGGCCCTACTGGGGGATGGCAGGGCAGCCAAAACCCACCCCCGGGCCCTGTGAACCCATGGTCAGGACCCAATCAGACGTACTAGGGGTGCCCAGAGAATCCTAAAGGGGAGGGTCAGTTCCCAATTCTAACCACAAGAGCTGACCAAGAACCTGTGTTGCAGGTTCAAATAGAGAATAAAGACATACCCATGATGATAGATACTGGAGCCACTTACACATGTGTGAGTTCAAATTATGCCTCTCATCTCCCCATGTCTGGTAAATATGCCAAAACAATAGGATTCTCGGGAAATACGCAGCTAATTCCAATGACCGCTCCAGTTCATCTTACTGCCAATGGTAAGTCAGCCACAATCCCAATACTGGTATCAGATCAAACACCGGTTAATCTTTTAGGAAGAGATGCCCTATGCAAAATGGGTATACAAATTAAATGTTCCCCCGACGGGGTGATAATAGAAAAAATAGGACTACAATCACCAGTGGTAAGCACAGGAGTCATGGCCAACGTATATTGGTTAGGAGGAATTGAGACAGATGTAGACAGAACAGCGAGGAGATGGGGTAAATTTATTCAGGCCCAAATACCTAAAGCCGTTAGAGCAAAATCTGAATATCACTGCACAATGCAATTTGACCCTCATCAGGACCCATTATTAGAACAGCTCTGGGTTATGGGGGCAAATGGTAGGAAAGCACCAATTATGTCCCAATATATAATCATTGGAGAACAGGGAGCAGCCATGGATGTGATGGACGAAGATGGATCTGAATTTGTACAAAAAATGGTTCAATGTTTCTGACTCTATCCCTCACATCACATTGCTGGTGAATCAAGGTTTCACATCAAAAGATCTAGGACCCATGATGAGGAAAGCTAAAAAGACAATATGGGACAAAACAGACAATCCATTGATCTTCCATTCCGAAGATAAAGCATTTATCAAGATAGTAACCACTACAATGATGATTGGCGATCCTAGGGAGATAGAGGTCAGTGCAGGCCAACAAGTAGTGTTAGGTGAAGGGATAGGGCTACTTAGTGAGCTTAGAGAAGAAATGGAAAAAAACCATACCATCAGAAGTATGGTCACAACATGACACCGACGTGGGGCTTGTCAAATCAGCAAGTCCGATCAACATAAAAGTAAAACCAGACGCCAAACTCCCCTGGAAAGCCCAGTATCCTATGAAGCCTGAAGCTGAAGAAGGAATAAATTCAACAATTGAAGGATTGATCAAGACAGGAGTATTGATTGAGATGCCAAGTGTTTGCAATACACCTTTGCTACCTGTGCTTAAAGCCGATGGTAAAAAATGGAGATTGGTACATGACTTAAGGGCTATTAATGATATAGCACAAGATTGTCCAGCGGAAGTTCCCAATCCTCACACGCTGTTGACTAACGTTCCCCCAGATGCCAAATACTTCACCGTGATTGATCTATGTGGAGCATTTTTTTAGTGTCCCCCTGGCGGAGGAATGTAGGTACTTGTTTGCATTTAGGTACAGAGCAAAAAGTCTGTCTTACTCTCGTCTCCCCCAAGGATTTAAAAATAGCCCGCACTTGTTCAATCAAATATTGAGAGCAGATCTAGAAGAATTAATGCTTGACGGCACTCTGATCCAATATGTAGATGACCTGTTAATCTGTGCCTCCACAGTAGAACAGTGCCACTCAGACTCACTAAAAGTACTGCAGCGGTTAGCAGACGGAGGACACAAGGTCTCTAAAACAAAATGACAGTACTGTCAACCCCAGGTTGAGTACTTAGGCAGAACAATAGCCCATGGAACCAAAGCCATAGCTCCAGGACAGCTAGAGGGAATTAGCAAAGCACCATTACCACAAACGGTAGCGCAAATGATGACCTTTTTAGGAATGACAGGACTTAACCTGACTGGACAAAGGAGTATGTAGTCAACACAGCTCCTCTGAGAGAAATAATGAAGGAAGCAGGACAGCTTAATCTAAGAGCACCGCTGGAGTGGAACGCGGATGCTGTAGTTGCGTTTGAAACACTTAAAAAAGAGATGCAGACAGCACCGGCCCTAGCGGCCCCCGACTACACTAAACCATTTTTGTTATACATAGCAAATAGGTGTGACAACTATGCGGCTGCTATTCTCATGCAGGAAACATGTAGTGGTAGGAAGAAACAGCCTATTGCGTGCTACAGTACTAAATTAGATCCAGTAGCCCAAGGCTACCCACCCTGTTATCAGGGATTGGCAGCCTTGCATTAAAGATTTGCCTATCCACAGGGCTTAACCTGTTATGGCTAGGGGGCAGTATTTTCACGGCTGGATAAAAAACGTACCCGATTTAATCTGGTTACTACTCCTGCCCAGTAACTAGAATATGCATATAATTATTGGCTTTGGATAGAAAACACTCCAAAGTTTCTAAAACTGTTTGAATGATGTCTATGAGTATAACAGAACTCAAATGGCAGGTCAAAACCTAAAATTCCTTTACAGGAAGTGGCCTGTCTGACCATTTCTTGAACTTCTTTGCCATCTCTATCTTTTACAAAGGATCTTTGCTCTAACGTGACACTTCCATGGGCGCTCAGAGCCCGGGAAAAACCTGAATGTCGTCATCCCAGCCCCAGGCTGAAACACATTATCGCCTTTCTCAAGTGGCAGATCAAGGGACTGTGGGCTTAGGCGCGTGCCCTGGCCGCCCCCGTCTTTGTGATTTTTCCTCTGTTTGCCGAAAAGGAGATTCCCGGTCGGAATATTATCGCTTTTTTTACGAGATAAATTGCATAAAAATTTATTTTAAACAGCGGTTGACATGCTTCGAAGTACGGTAATGGAATATTTAGAATTTTTTTGTCACGAATTGCGCCATGCGCACGACCCTGATTTACCATTTCGGATAGTGTCTGGGACGCACAAACAAAACGCCGCTATTCGAATATAACGATGGATTATTTTGAACCAAACCAACATTTGTTATTGAAGTAGCAGTCCTGGGAGTGCATTCTGACGAAGACAACAAAAGGTAATCAAACTTTTATAATAGTAAATCTGATATTGGTGAGTGCTAAACTTGCCGGGTGTCTAAATAGCTAGCCCGTGATGGCTGGGCTATGTACTTAGAATATGGCAAAATGTGCTTTCACCAAAAAGCTATTTTAAAATCGGACATATCGAGTGCATAGAGGAGTTCTGTATCTATAATTCTTAAAATAATTGTTATTCTTTTTGTGAACGTTTATCGTGAGTAATTTAGTAAATTGTTAGCAAATTCCCCGGAAGTTTGCGGGAGGTATGCTAGTTCTGAACGTCACATGCTAATGTAAAAAGCTGTTTTTTGATATAAATATGAACTTGATTGAACAAAACATGCATGTATTGTATAACATAATGTCCTAGGTGTGTCATCTGATGAAGATCATCAAAGGTTAGTGCTGCATTTAGCTGTCTTCTGGGTTTTTGTGACATATGCTAGCTTGAAAAATGGGTGTCTGATTATTTCTGGCTTGGTACTCTGCTGACATAATCTAATGTTTTGCTTTCGCTGTAAAGCCTTTTTGAAATCGGACAGTGTGGTTAGATAAAGGAGAGTCTTGTCTTTAAAATGCTGTGAAATAGTCATGTTTGAAAAATTGAAGTTTTTGTATTTTTGAGTAATTTGTAATTCGCGCCACGCCTATCATTGGATATTGGAGCAGGTGTTCCGCTAGCGGAACGTCTAGATGTAAGAGGTTAAAGATTTGCCTATCCACAGGGCTTAACTGGGTAGATGCTTTGCCGCTTGCACTAATGAGCAGTCGCATGGAAACTAACAGAAACACGCACTTGTCACCGCATGAAATGCTTACGGGTCGACCCATGCCTGTGCCATCACTAGGGGGACTGTACAAAGGTCCCTCTTTAGACATACTAGAAACAGAACTAAAATCATATGTAAAGCACCTAACCAAGATACATGAAGTTATATATTCACAGGAGAAAAAGAAGGAACCGGAGTAGAGACCAGAGGGGCCACGCCAGGTAATACCAGGGGACCTGGTCTACATTCGGGTGTTCCGGAGAAAGTGGGATCAACCAAGGAGAGAAGGACCCTACGAGGTGGCCGAAGCAACATCAACAGCCGTCCAGGTGAAAGGAAGCAAGACGTGGTATCATCTCAACCACTGCACCAGAGTCCCAACAGAAAGGAAGAAACAACCGGATAGAAAAGAGGATGCTGATACACCAAACGGGGGCGCGACAGGAGAAGAAGCAGCGGAAGAAATTGTGGCTCCAAAAGGAAGCCAGGAAGCTAACAGGCCAAGTGGAAGCCAAGAAACAACTGATACACCACCAACTGCTCTCAGAAGAAGTAAACGAAGAAACAGGGCGGGAGAAGAAACCTGCCAACCAACAATATTCAAACCTGTGGGACCAGAGACTCCAAGGGGAGGGGGGAAACGATATGCCTGATACTCCTGGTGATATGCCTGCTGTGGCAGATATCTATGGCGAAAGCACAATACAATGGGACCCAGAAGTACACCCCAGAGAATGGGAACAATTCTTCCCTGGAATTAATGACTACCCAGATGGGGAGCCAGGTGGGTCAGAGGAGGGAGATCCACAAGCTAAAGAAGGAAATACCCCTACAGGAGCCACTGAAGAAGGAAATATCCCAACAGAAGCTACTGAAGGAGAGACGAGCCCAACAGGAGCTGCCGAAGGAGAAACTACTCAAACAGCAGGAGGAGAAACTTCCCAATGGAGAAAAGAGGGAGACGTTCGAAGGGCAAGGGACTTTTCCCACAATTGACTTCTCGACACTCACCGGTCCCCTTGATGAACAATTTAATAGGAAAAAAAGAGAGGAACCTGCCGAACAACCGGGTAGGACAAACAAGGTTAGCATTCCAGTCCCACCTCAGATCATAACGGAAACAGGAGAACAAAGATCGGTCACGATATACAGGGTAAAACCCCTACCTGATGTCGCGTACTGTGGATGGACTCATCATCAGACGAAGGGAGAAGTGATTTGGGATCCAAAAGGATGTGACTTAACAATAATCAAAGAAGAAAATGAATGGGTGCTCAGCATAAATAACATTGAACCCGTTGAAGGAGAAGAATTTATAGTTGAACTGGCACGTACAGGACTGACTGAAGGGAGCAGTTCAACCACCATGAAAATCGAATTCACACCGGCACCCAATCTAGAGGTGCTTACAACGACTAGAACCACGACGACTGTGGCAGCTGCTGTACACACCACAGTGCTCACCACCAGAGTACCAACTACTACTCTGGGTGAAAAATCCACTATACCTACAACAAAACCAAAAGCATCAGAAACAGCAGGGTTCTTTACTGACATTTGGAACTTGTTGAGAAAACCCAACAGTCCACCACAAGAGGACGACGCGGATGAAACAGCAAGTATGTTAGAACCAGAACCGCTCAAGGACAAAACATTGGAAGAAGCGGTAAAGAATGATTGGTATAAATGGGCTAGGTATACGGCGGACAGACATAGAATGGACGATTGTATCTTGTGCAGCAAATCACCCTTGTCTGAAGTGTTAATAGTACCTGAACATGCATCATTTGACAGTTGTGCTAATTGGAAAAATGCTAATTGTAAACCGGGAAAGTACCATATTCCTTTGTGACATTGAATGCAGAATGGCCTTGGGTAGTACTAGGGGTAAAACTATGTTAAATGAGACTGTACTGGCTAATAAGGAATGTGCTGCATACAACATTAAAACTGATTTAACTAGACCTCAGATAGAAAAAAGTACTGTGGTTAAGGGAAAATATGAATGTTTCTATAACTATGGTATTGGTGGGATTAACGTAGGAAACACAACTGTTAAATGTGACACTATCTGGGTGTTAGAGATTGCGGGGATTCGCAAATTTGATGAGAAAGGATTAATTACCAATAGGAGGGGTTCGTGTGGCCACATCACTCAGGTTGCACCGTCTCTTACTATGTTAAAAACCCAAGATAGAGGTATTGCTGATAGCTTTTGGATGTGTGGGAAAAACAAACTTCTGAATGTTCTTCCTGAAGAATGGACTGGATTATGTGCTTTAGTCAGAGCAGTCCAACAGGTTACCATCATCAAAACACCACAGGAGGAGCATGTTAAAACAAGAACTAGGAGGGAGTATGAATCAGATCCTAGAGTGTACCTCGATTCAATTGGACAACCCAGAGGTGTGCCCAACGAGTTTAAGGCCAGAGATGAGATTAAATCTGGATTTGAATCTATATTTTTGTGGGTAACACCCAATAACAACTTAGAGTGGATTAATTATATATACTATAACCAACAAAGATGTATTAATTATACTGACTCTGCCTTGACAGCCTTAGGAGAACAGGTAAAGGCCACAAGCCAGATGACATGGCAGAATAGGGAAGCTCTCAACTGGCTATTGGCAGAAAAGGGGGGAGTTTGTGTAATGTATGGAGATGCTTGTTGTACTTTTATTCCCAACAACACTGCACCTAATGGAACATTTTCCCTAGCTATGAATAAACTTAAAGGGTTAAGAGCAGAAGTAAAGGCGAATGCGGGGTTTGATTCTCATGCCTGGGATTGGTTGGACCTGGCTTTGGGAAAATGGGGTGCTATGTTTACTAGGCTGGCCATTATGATGGGTGGAGGTCTAGTAGCATTGGGCATTGTATTTTGCTGTGTGGTGCCTTTGGTTAAATCACTTGTGGTCAAAACCACTGTTAAAAACAGATGGCAGTACATGGAGCAGACCCTAGACCAGTGGTTCTTAACCTGGGTTCGATCGAACCCCAGGGGTTCGGTGAGTCAGTCTCAGGGGTTCGGCGGAGGTCAAGACACACACCCGACTCATATGATTCGTGATGACACGCCCCGCTTGGCCATCATTGGCTACAGGTGATCACGCAACTTCGCTTGGCCTATCTGTGCTGCAGGGAATTTGGCGCGCTCAGTAGTCGAATTGTGACTGTCGTGATGGTACGTCGTGTGATTTCTTTCTTAATATTTTAATCCCTTCATACTAACTATGTCGAGCAAAAAAAGAACGTGGTCGGACGAATATGTACAATATGGATTCACATGTACGTGATGAGAGTCAGCGTCCTAACTGCATGATTTGCAATGCCAAGTTGAGCAATTCTAGTCTAGCACCGGCAAAACTAAGAGAACACTTCCTTAAGCTGCATGGAGATGGACAATACAAGAACACAACGCTCGCTGAATTCAAGGTGAAGAGAGCCAGATTCGATGAAAAGGCTACTCTGCCTGTTCTCGGCTTTGTACCCATCAACAAACCGATCCTCACAGCATCGTACGAAGTTGCTTACCTGATCGCAAAGCAGGGCAAACCACACACCATTGGTGAAACACTCATAAAACCAGCTGTGTTGAAGATGGCGAATATCATGCTGGGAAAAGCGGCTGAAGTTAAGTTATCCCAAATTCCTCTTTCAAATGACACCATTAGCGACAGAATAGAGGACATGAGCAAAGACATCTTGGCTCAAGTAGTTGCAGATCTGATTTCAAGCCCGGCAAAATTCAGCCCACAGACGTTTCCAATCTAAGCCAGCTTGCTGTATTTGTGCGCTATGTGAAAGATGACGTGATAAAGGAAGATTTTTTATTTTGTAAGCCTCTTACGACAACAACTAAGGCAGCCGATGTGAATAAACTTGTGGATGACTTCTTCAAAGACAACAATCTTTCGTGGGATATGGTTTCTGCAGTTTGTTCGGACGGAGCTCCAGTCATGCTGGGAAGAAAGTCTGGTTTTGGTGCGCTAGTGAAAGCCGATGCACCACACATCATTGTTACGCATTGTATTCTGCACAGGCATGCGTTGGCAACAAAAACCTTGCCTCCAAAACTGGCAGAAGTATTAAAAATTGTAGTGGAATGCGTGAACTATGTGCGAAATAGTGCTCTGAGGCACCGCATCTTCAGTGAGCTGTGTAAAGAAATGGGCTCTGAATTCGAGGTACTTCTGTACCATTCTAACGTTCGGTGGTTATCCCGGGGACAGGTGCTGGATCGTGTTTTTGCCGTGCGTGTGGAATTAGCCCTGTTTTTGCAAGAGCACCAACATCGTCATGCAGATTGCTTAAAAAATTCTGAGTTCATTCTCATTTTAGCGTACATGGCTGATATCTTCGCAGCTCTCAATCATCTCAATCAACAGATGCAGGGCGGTGGAGTCAACATCATCGAAGCGGAAGAAAACCTGAAGGCTTTTCAAAAAAAGCTACCGTTATGGAAACGACGAACAGAGAACGATAACTTCGCAAACTTTCCCCTGCTGGACGACTGTGTAAGTAAGATCGAAGATGTATCTGGAATCGGAGACATTTCTGTACCCGCGGAACTGAAGCAAGCAATTGCCACGCACTTAGATGAGCTTGCAAAGTCTCTCGACGGATACTTCCCTACAAGAGAGTCATATCCAGCATGGGTGAGACAGCCGTTCACGTTTAGTGTTGAGACAACAGATGTCAATGATGAATACCTCAATGAAATCATTGAAATTCAGCAGAGCCAGGTTCAACAGCAACTCTTCAGAACAACAACGCTCTCAACGTTTTGGTGTCAACAAATGGTAACGTACCCTGTTATTGCTAAGAAAGCTCTGGAGATTTTCATACCGTTTGTTACAACATATCTTTGCGAGCAATCCTTTTCGAGGATGCTGGACATAAAAACGAAGAAAAGGAACAGACTTTGTTGCGAAAATGACATGAGAGTGGCACTTGCCAAGGTGAAGCCGCGCATTTCTGAACTGGTCTCTGAAAGGCAACAGCAGAAGTCACACTGATTTGCAGTAAATATTCATTATTATGTTTTTGTTTTTGTGTGAAAATCATGTTTTAATGGTTTTGTTCTTTGAACACTGATGTTGATGCACGGTTCATTTTGTGCACCAGTAAAATATATACCTATGTTTTGAATTTTATTTTTCCAATTAAGAAGGGTTCGGTGAATGTGCATATGAAACTGGTGGGGGTCAGTACCTCCAACAAGGTTAAGAACCACTGCCCTAGACATAAGAGGGGGTCAAGAAAGAAGTTTAAGGAACATATACTGGATCCACCTCTCATAATCAATCCTGTCCCTGGTAACCCTGGACATTATACGGACAAGTATGGAAAACCTTGCAATGCTGTTGGAGGACCCCTTGATTGCCCTTTTGGTAATCCTAACTGTCGTCATGGGGTAATTCTTGGGGGAGGTTATGAGTGCCATGATTGGCGTCCTGGTGGGTTTCCTGTGTATGCCAAAGACCCCGATTCGGATGAGATAGTGCTTGTCCATGTACACAAAAAATGTCTGCAACCCAGGCGTTGCAAGTGGTGCTCCCAAGAGGACAATGATGGACATTACCATCATCCTGAACCCTTATTCTGTGCAATGTGTCAAAGAGAGGATTGCCCTATATGTGGAAATAAGGAATGTGCCCCTATGACGTAAATTCTGGTATGACTTTGAACAAACCTTAAGTGTATGTCGTATTTTATGTTTGTTTTATGGTTTTCATACATATATAAATGTATGCATTTTCTTTTAAATTTAAGCCAGTTTTGCCTTCCTAAAATGAGGATCATTTATTACACGCTAGGTAACAGAAGGTATTCCGGTTACAAGTGTCTACGGACCATGCCCTTAATCTTCTAGCAGTAATGAGTGATGTATGCTTAATTTCTGTTAGAAAGGGGTCCGCGAGGAAGAATCGTGTTAGAGTGTCTCAATTTGGAATGTTGTCTGTAACTTTTATTTTTGCTCACTCAGGCCTTGTTCAGATTCATAGTAAGAATATTAACTTTAATTAGGTCTATTATGTTTATTATTCTTTTAAATTCTTGTTATATTCTATACTCTACATAACTGAGATAACCTCAGGCAAGGCTATGTACTACATGCTCATGCTTCTTCATAGTATACTAATTTGTTATGTGTATCCTCATTTACTATTTTAAGCCTGACTGGATCTTTTACTCCTACCCATGTTATTGGATTGGAGATGTTTGGTCCAGTATATGATTATGTTTTATCTGTTCACATTTCGTTCAACACACTTACTATTCTATGTATCTATTATTTTGCTTCCATCCTTATTGTCTCTAGTTTAATCAGGTTTGATGTGGGACTAATTAGTCCCAGAGGAGGGATTTATGTGGGAGACTGCTGAGGGAAAGAAATAGAAATACATTAGCTAGCGAAAGAGGAGACTGGCAGCTGACCCTGAGTGGGGTTAACAGGTGGCCATACATCCCCAAGTAGGAACCACGCAACGGCCAGGCAAGCTGAATGTATGGCCATGACTAAATATATGCCAAGCGTAAGCATGCAAAGCACGCCTTATTTTCATATCCATATGAGGAGAATCTAGCCACCAAAATGTTAGAGCTAAAAGCAGATGAGGGCGTTATCCATTGGGTTGAAAGAAAATGGTGGCAGAACGCATGGTTTTACTTCATTTACATAAAGGGTGGACCTATGTATTGTATGTGCATAAAAGCAGAGCCGGGGCCTAAGGAAGGGAGTCGTTGTTCCGCGGACCGGCTCGGCTTTACTACTCTGTATTAAAGTCTATATTAAATGTACAAGTTCTTGTAAGAAGTGTTATTCTTAAGACAATTTTCCACCACACTAGCAGGCTGGTTAAGTTAGCATTAGCCTAGCTAACTTCGCCGACCATGCGGTCACTGAGCTACTCTCCTACTAAAGAAGATGAGGACATCACAGTGAAACAATATGTAGAGGGTGAGGCCGTTACTGTGAAAGAAGAAAAAGACTCGTTCAGAGTGAAAGAGGAGGAGGATGTCACAGTAAAACAAGAAGTAGAGGGTGAGGCCGTTACTGTGAAAGAAGAAAAAGACTCGTTCAGAGTGAAAGAGGAGGAGGATGTCACAGTAAAACAAGAAGTAGAGGGTGAGGCCGTTACTGTGAAAGAAGAAAAAGACTCGTTCAGAGTGAAAGAGGAGGAGGATGCAGTTTATGGAGTGAAAGATGAGGAGGAGATGACTGTTACGTCGATAAAGGAGGAGGAAGAAACTGGATTTCTGGGCCCGGTTTTCCAAACGCAACTTAAGGCATCCAATGGTTCTAACGGTGAACTTAGCCATAAGATGGTTTTGAGAAACCGTTCCCCGATTAACACTAGTAAGTACTGTCTTAACAGAGGCACAAACTCTGCAGTTGTTGAACTGATGTTTGGTGTTAAAGGGGAAATATAAAATTTCTACATCCATATTTGGACTTTTAAATTATTTATATATAGCCATTGATTCTTGAAGAATATAACACATGCCTCATGAGCTTAGTTTACCCCATCAGATCCCCAAATAAGCTTTTTTTTACTCCAACATCTAGAAACAATGTAAATCAACACTGTACAGCCTCAACATGGTTAAAACTGTAATGTTGATATCATGGATGGTCAGTCATTGCATCCATAGGTCTGTCTATGCATTTGAAAGTAGTTACATTTCTCCAAACCCATCATCTTATTACCAAAACAGTGTTTGAACCGCAGATTGGTTGAGTGATTGCTGTGTGAGTTTTTTTAAACAGCAACAAAATGGCTGCCTAGAGGCTTGGTTTGGTAAACAGCTGAGGGATGGGGGAAGGAGAAATGTAATCACTCTCAAATTGAAAGAGAAAGCTATTGTAGCAACCTTCAGGCTATCCCCTGAATTCACTACACTATGAATACAAAGACTGGCTGTCCATGATGTCATAATGATAGTTTAACCAGGTTTCTAGGCTAAATAGTATATTCTAGAATTCATCCATGATGTCATAATGATAGTTTAACCCGGTTTCTAGGCTTTATAGTATATTCTAGAATTCATCCATGATGTCATAATGATAGTTTAACCAGGTTTCTAGACTATATAGTATATTCTAGAATTACCAGTGTAGATTTCCTGTGGGGGTCAAATTATTACAGCTGTTGATAAGTCATTGTATAATATTCAGCCAATTTTTTCATGCCATTACATAAAAGGCGAAACATTCCTAGATTCAATTACATTCATGAATTGGTTTGAAACCTTTGTTTTAAACCCTTCTCAAAGTTGGTGCCTTGACGGATTTGTGAAAAACGGTTTGTCAAAAAACACTTATTTATATGTTACCTTTATTTAACCTGTCTGGGCAACGTGGGACATTTGCGTCCCACCCTAGTCAACACCCAGTGGAATCGTGTCGCGCGAAATACAAATACCTCATAAATGCTATCACTTCAATTTCTCAAATATATGACTATTTTACACCATTTTATAGATACACCTCTCCTGAATCGAACCACGTTGTCCGATTTCAAAAAGGCTTTACAGCAAAAGCAAAACAGATTATGTTAGGAGAGTACCCTGCCAAAAATAATCACACTGCCATTTTCAAAGCAACTAGCATGCATCACAAATACCCCAAAACACAGCTAAATGCAGCGCTAACCTTTGACAATCTTCATCAGATGACACTCCTAGGACATCATGTTACACAATATATGCATTTTTTGTTCGATAAAGTTCATATTTATATATAAAAACAGCATTTTACATCGGCGCGTGACGTTCAGAAAATATTTTCCCTCAAATGCTTCCGGTGAATCAAATATAATATTGTCATTCAAAGAATTATAGATTAACATCTCGTGAATGCAACCGCATTGCCAGATTTAAAAATAACTTTACTGGGAAATCACACTTTGCAATAAACGAGGTGCTATGCTCAGAAAAATAGGCTAGGCGATACAGGTTAGCGCCATCTTGGACTCATCTAAAATCAAATATACTATTGTAAATATTCACTTACCTTTGATTATCTTCATCAGAAGGCACTTCCAGGAATCCCAGGTCCACAACAAATGTAGTTTTGTTCGAAAAAGTTGTTAATTTATGTCCCAATAGCTTGTTAGCGCGTTCGGAAGGCTACTCATAATTTACGAAGCGCGCGGGACTTGTCCTCACGAATGTGCAAAAAAAAATGTATTTACGTTCGTTCAAACATGTCAAACGTTGTATAACATAAATCTTTAGGGCCTTTTTCAATCAGAACTTCAAAAATATTCAAGGCGGACGATTGCATTGTCTTACTAAACGTTTCGGAGCGAGAGAGTACCCACGGGCACGCGCATCATAGTAGTAATGGCCCTCCCTCTATGACAAACTTTCCAGGCCTCTCGTTCGGTCAGTTTTTACCGGAGAAGACTCAAACCACTTTGTAAAGACTGTTGACATCTAGTGGAAGCCTTAGGAAGTGCTAAATGAATCCTAACTCACAGTGTGTTTCATAGGCAAAGGGTTGAAAGTGATTCCACAAATCAGATTTCCACTTCCTGTTAGGGTTTGTCTCAGGGTTTTGACTGCCATATGAGTTCTGTTATACTCACAGACACCATTCAAACAGTTTTAGAAACTTCAGTGTTTTCTATCCAAATCTACTAATTATCTGCATATTCTTGTTTGTGGGTAAGAGTAGTAACCAGTTTAAATCGGGTACGTTTTTTATCCGGCCGTGAAAATACTGCCCCCTATCCCCAACAAGTTAACTGGGCAAGTCAGTTAAGAACAAATTCTTATTTCCAATGATGGCCTACCCCGGACAACGCTGGGCCAATTGTGCACCACCCTATGGGACTCCCAATCACGGCCGGTTGTGATACAGCCTGTAGTGACGCCTCAAGCACTGAGATGCAGTGTCTTAGACCGCTGTGCCACTCGGGAGCCCCAAAATCATGTTCTAGTGCTGTCCCCAACTAAAATATCTCTTGGTCAACCAAGAGTCATCTGTTCTTTCTACCAATCGCTCCATGTGTTTTAATAAAATCAACTATATGTACATAACTTGTCTGATGCTGTAAGCATGCTGTTTGATTAAATAATTACAGATACACAAGTTACTCGAGGGAGCCAGTCACCAATTTAACCAAGAAAAACTCTTCCCTCCTCCTCCCCCCGCTGCTGCTGGACTTCGTAAATTCTGCCGTTTTGCTCCTGAAGTTTTTTTCAGTAATTGACTACACCAGAGGTCGTAAAACTTTTCCATTTAGAGTGACAATGTATCTTACCATTTCTACCGATCTGCGTGCCAGTTATGATTTTCATATGCATATTTTACTGGAACAGTTTAATTCATAATAGTATCTCAAAATCATTGTCTGTGATTAATCTACATTCTATCTAAATCTAAATGAAAATTATACAAATCTAAAAGTAACTTTTATTGCCATTGCCAACTATGTAAAAATAAACTTGAAACATTGTATCAACTATCAATTGGGTCCTCCGAAACTTGTGATAGCAAGCTTGCAACATTGTATAAAATATTCTCGGCCCTCAGTTTCCCGCGCCAGTGAGTTCAGGACAGACACAGCTGTCGGCTATTTGTGCAAAGGAAAAGAAGTAATCAGGTATTTTATGACATTTCCACTGGATCAGAGCATTACATTTTTCCCTTTCATGCCGAGTGGAAATATTTTACGAAAATACTTAGAGGAACTATTGTCGTACGCAATTGATTTTGATTAGACTTTGTTTACTTGCTGTTTGAGGTGAAGGAAAAATTACTTTGAGAAGCTCCACAACTCATTAGTGGTGGTGCATTAAGACAATCAGAAATACTATCAGACATCCCCAAATGGGCACATTTATAGGCCTACATTTGCGTGCAGGCCAGGTAGACTAGTCCTACTTCTATATGCGTAATTAGGTGTGCGTCCTTACTCAACATTGACAGGAGTGTTTCAAGCAAAGACAATTAATAAATTGCGTGGTCGGGTCTGGGTGGTCTGCCAGGGGCCGTTTCATTTAGTGTCCGTTTGGGTCGGCATGGGAATTGATTGTCTATAGTATGTTGTACCGAAGTTGACCGACTGAAAGGGAACAGTAGTTATAGTCATAACGTTACGCTTGTCATATGATGAACTTCAACTTAAATACTGGATGTTGCTGTCGGACAGTTTTTTTTTTAAATTCTGAAATGCACTCGAATTATTTATCATTTAGTGGCTCCTTATGTTATGCTGGGAAAACAGTTTTCGTGGACACAGAAACACTGAATAATTTCAGAGTTTGCTAAATCCAATGGTTTTTAACTGAGATTCATCTTGTAATCCTAGATGGCGTGTTGTAAATGTTATGTTTTTTTCGTCTTTTTTAAAATATATTGCAATATATTTCAATCTTTTTTTCCATTTTTAAATTAAATATACCTTCCGGCAACCCGCCTCACCCATTATGATACGGATCTGCTATTTTTTAGGCCTTATAGCTAGAACCTCCATCAGCAGCTAACCAGCTAATTAGCTGGCAGCTATTTAGTCATTGTTAACCACTGCTAGATGTCTTTACCTTTTTAGCTCAGACACCAGCCGCTTTTAGCCTGGATAATACCTGCCAGTCTGCACAGCGCGATATCAACCCTGAGCATATCGAACTGTTTTTCTCCACTACATCACCGTATTCCTGCCGTAAGCTCTGGACCATTACACCGGATAATCGCAGCTAGCTAGCTGCTACTGAGTGACCTAGCCTCAAAGCTAGCCTTGAGCCAGGCCCATCTCCCGGCCTGCTCAGTGGACCCTAGGATCACTCAGCTACACAGCTGACGCCTCCCGGACTCTTCACTAAGACGACTAGAAGCCACTACATCACCGGATTCCTGCCGTAAGCTCTGGACCTTTGCACCGGAGTGGCTATAGTGGCTAACGCCCTTGTCCCGAAGCTAGCACCAGTTAGCCTCGAGCCGGGTGTATCTCCCGGCTAGCAAACAAAATTACTCCAGCTACAATACCTCTTTTGCCAATTGGCCTGGACCCTTTGTCGACACAGAGCCCCGCCGATCCATCACGACTGGTCTGTCGACGCAATTCCGTCTGATGTGCCTTCAACTGGCCTTTGCCAGATGTCGGTGATGCCCTTGTCCCGAAGCTAGCACCAGTTAGCCTCGAGCCAGGCGCATCTCCCGGCTAGCGTAGTAATGACTACCTAACGGCTTCCCTGGTTCATATATTCCTGTTCACTGGACCCTATGATCACTTGGCTACATAGCTGATGCCTGCTGGACTGTTCATTAATCACGGTACTCTGTTTTGTTTATCTGTTGGCCCCAGCCTCAAACTCAGGCCCTGTGTGTAGTTAACTGACCCTCTACCCATTCATCACCACTTTACCTGTTGTTGTTGTCTTACCCGTTGTTGTCTTAGCTAGCTCTCCCAATCAACACCTGTGATTGCTTTTTGCCTCGCTTTATGTCTCTCTAATGTCAATATGCCTTGTATACTGTTGTTTAGGGTAGTTATCATTGTTTTATTTTACTGCGGAGCCCCTAGTCCCACTCAACATGCCTCAGAGAACTCTTTTGTCCCACCTCCCACACATGCGGTGACCTCACCTAGCATAACTGGTGCCTCCAGAGATGCAACCTCTCTTATCGTCACTCAACGCCTAGGTTTACCTCCACTGTACCCGCACCCTACCATACCCCTGTCTGTACATTAGGCCTTGAATCTATACTACCCAGAATTCTGCTCCTTTTATTTTCTGTTCACAACGCACTAGACGAGCAGTTCTGATATCCTTTAGCCGTACCCTCATCCTACTCCTCTGTTCCTCGGGTGATGTAGAGCTTAACCCAGGCCCTGTGTGTCCCCAGGCGCTCTCATTTGTTGACTTCTGTAACCGTAAAAGCCTTGGTTTCATGCATGTTAACATCAGAAGCCTCCTCCCTAAGTTTGTTTGACTCACTGCTTTAGCACACTCCGCCAACCTTGATGTCCTTGCCGTGTCTGAATCCTGGCTTTGGAAGGCCACCAAAATTCTGAAATTTCCATCCCCAACTACAACATTTTCCGTCAAGATAGAACTGCCAAAGGGGGAGGAGTTGCAATCTACTGCAGAGATGGCTTGCAAAGTTCTGTCATACTTTCCAGGTCTATGCCCAAACAGTTCGAGCTTCTAATTTAAAAAATGAATCTCTCCAGAAACAAGTCTCTCACTGTTGCCAGCTGTTATAGACCCACCTCAGCTCCCAGCTGTGCCCTGGACACCATATGTGAATCGATTGCCCCCCATCTATCTTCAGAGTTCGTTCTGTTAGGTGACCTAAACTGGGATGTGTTTAACACCCCGGGCGTCCTACAATCCAAGCTAGATGGGCACCCTCATAGATATTATCCTGACCAACTTGCCCTCCAAATACACCTCTGCTGTTTTCAATCAGGATCTCAGCGATCACTGCCTCATTGCCTGCATCTGTTATGTGTTCGTGGTCAAACGACCACCCCTCATCACTGTTAAACACTCCTGCGAGCAGGCCTTTCTAATCGACCTTGCCCGGGTATCCTGGAAGGACATTGACCTCATCCCATCAGTATAGGATGCCTGGTTGTTCTTTAAAAGTAATTTCCTAAATAAGGATTTTCTTAAATTAGCATGCCCCTTTAAAAAAATTATAACTAAGAACAGATATAGCCCTTGGTTCACTCCAGACCTGACTGCCCTCGACCATTACAAAAACATCCTCTGGTGTACTGCACTAGCATCGAATAGTCCCCGCGATATGCAACTTTTCAGAGAAGTCCGGAACCAATACACACAGTCAGTTAGGAAAGCAAAGGCTTTTTCAAACAGAAATGTGCATCCCGTAGCTCTAACTCCAAAAAGTTTTGGGACACTGTAAAGTCCATGGAGACTAAGAGCACCTCCTCCCAGCTGCCAATCTGCACTGAGGCTAGGAAACACTGTCACCACCGATAAATCCACAATAATGGAGAATTTCAATAAGCTTTTCTCTACGGCTGGAGATGCTTTCCTCCTGGCTACCCCAACCCCGGCCAACAGCTCCGCACCCCCCGAAGCTACTTGCCCAAGCCTCCCCAGCTTCTCCTTCATCAAAATCCAGATAGGTGATGTTCTGAAAGAGCTGTAAAACCTGGACCCGTACAAATCAGCTGGGCTAGACAAGCTGGACCCTCTTTCTAAAATTATCTGCCGCCATTGTTGCAACCCCTATTACTAGACTGTTCAACCTTTCTTTCGTATAGTTCGAGATTCCTAAAAATCAGAAAGCTTCCGTGGTCAACCCCCTCTTCAAAGGGGGTGACACTCTAGACCCAAACTGTTACAGACCTATATCCATCCTGTCCTGCCTTTCTAAAGTCTTCGAAAGCCAAGTTAATAAACAGATCACTGATTATTTCGAATCCCACCGTACCTTCTCCGCTGTGCAATCCGGTTTCCGAACTGATCATTGTTGCACCTCATCCACGCTCAAGGTACTAAATGATATCATAACCGCGATCGTTAAAAGACAGTACTGTGCAGCCGTCTTCATTGACCTGGCCTGTTGTCCGAACCTCTGGCAGTCTCTATGGGGGTACCACAGGATTCAAATCTCGGGCCGACTCTTTTCTCTGCATATATCAGCGATGTCGCTCTTGCTGCGGGTGATTCCTTGATTCACCTCTCCGCAGACGACACCATTCTGTATACATCTGGCCCTTCTTTGGAGACTGTGTTAACCTCTTGCTTCGAGATAGGATCCCGTTAACGGGATTGTTTGACAAAATAGCATGGCGTGAAATTTTAAAACAACAAAATTCTAATAATTTCAATTTTTTAAAACATACAACTATTTTACACCATTTTAAAGATACACTTCTCGTTAATGCAACCACATTGTTCGATTTCAAAAAGGCTTTACAGCGAAAGCAATACATTACATTATGATAGGACACCACCAAAACAAGAAAAGCCACACAGCCATTTTCCTAGCAAGGAGATGCGTCACAAAACCCCGAAATACAGCTAAAATTAAGCACTAACCTTTGACGATCTTCATCAGATGACACTCATAGGACATCATGTTACAAAATACATGTATGTTTTGTTCGATCAAGTCATATTTATATCCAAAAACAGCATTTTACATTGGCCCGTGATGTTCAGAAAATGTTCACACACAATGTGCACACATATTACAGAAATACTCATCATAAACGTTGACAAATTACATAACAATTATTTAAAGAATTATAGATATACTACTTTTAATGCAACCGCTGTGTCAGATTTCAAAACAACTTTACGGGGAAAGCACATTGTTCAATATTCTGAGTACAGAGCCATCAAAGCAAGCTATACAGTTACCCGCCAAGTCATGGTGTCTGCAAAACTCCAAAATAGTGTTATAAATCTTTCCTTAGAAAATAAAGGAAAGCCGCACACTCTAAGAGCTCAGATGCAAAAATTTAATAACCAACGTTTCGACAGCAAAGCTGTCTTCATCAGGGTATCATCAAACACTGCGAGATGAGTCATTTATATAGTGTCAAGAGACACACAGGTGTTTGTAATCATGGCCAAGTATGGCCTAATATCATTGGTTAACTCAAATATTTAAAAAAATGGCATACAAAGAACATACAAATGGATAGCATACGATCATAGCATTTGTAGTCTAAAATGTATCTAACAAACAATTACAATGGCAAAATCACAATTATCACAAGAATGGCTTCAGATCAAAGTCTATGTTGAGACCGAAGGGAGCAAGGGTCTTTAAATTAAATCTTTCCTTACCTTTGCTGATCTTCAGCAGAATGCACTCGAAGGATTCCCACTTCCACAAGAAATGTTCATTTGTTCGATAAAGTCCATAATTTATGTCCAAATACCTCCGTTTTGTTGGCGCGTCCAGAACACTATTCCAAAGGCACGAGACGGGGGCGCAAATAAATAGACGAAAAGCTCAAAAGTTCCATTACAGTTTGTAGAAACATGTCAAACGATGTTTACAATCAATCTTTGGGGTATTTTTAATGTAAAAATGCGATAATTTTCCAACCGGACAATAGCGTATTCATTCCAGAAGGAAAAGAAGGAAAGGCGCGCATCACCAAGTCCCATGTCCTCAGACAGGCCACTCATTGACTGAGCTCCTGTTTTCTGCCTAGTAACAGGAGAAGGATGAAACCCCCCTGCAGGCCCCCCTGTGGCTCAGTTGGTAGAGCATGGTGTTTGCAATGCCAGCATGGTGTGTGCAACGCCAGGGTTGTGGGTTCGATTCCCACGGGGGGCCAGTACAATTTTTTTTAATGTATTCACTACTGTAAGTCGCTCTGGATAAGAGCGTCTGCTAAATGACTAAAATGTAAATGTAAATGTAAACCAGTTTCTAAAGACTGTTGACAGCCAATGGAAGCCTTAGGAAGTGCAACATGACCCCTTAGACACTGTAGTTTTGATAGGAATTCAAAAGAAAAACTACAATTCTCAGATTTCCCACCTCCTGTTTGAATTTTTCTCAGGTTTTAGTAGATACAGTATGTAGATACAGTATGAGTTCTGTTATACTCACAGACATCATTCAAACAGTTTTAGAAACTTCAGAGTGTTTTCTATCCAAATCTACTAATAGTATGCATATCCTACCTTCTGAGTCTGAGTAGGAGGCAGTTTAATTTGGGTACGTTTTTCATCCGAACGTGAAAATACTGCCCCCTATCCCTAAGAGGTTTTAACAAACCTCCAAACGAGATTCAATGCAATACAGCACTCTTTCGGTGGCCTCCAACTGCTATTAAATGCTAGTAAAACAAAATGCATGCTCTTCAACCGATCGCTGCCCGTACCAACCCGCCCGACTAGCATCACTACTCTGGACGGTTCTGACCTAGAATATGTGGACAACTACAAATACCTAGGTGTCTGGTTAGACTGTAAACTCTCCTTCCAGACTCATATTAAGCATCTCCAATCCAAAATTAAATCTAGAATCGGCTTCCTATTTCACAACAAACCCTCCTTCACTCACGCTGCCAAACATACCCTCGTAAAACTGACTATCCTACCCATCCTTGACTTCGGTGATGTCAGTTTCAAAATAGCCTCCAACACTCCAATCAGCAAACTGGATGCAGTCTATCACAGTGCCAACCGTTTTGTCACCAAAGCCCCATATAGCACCCACCACTGCGACCTGTATGCTCTCGTCGGCTGGCCCTCGCTACATATTCGTCGCCAAACCCACTGGCTCCAGGTCATCTACAAGTCTTTGCTAAGGTCGCCTTAACTCAGCTCACTGGTCACCATAGCAACACCCATCCATAGCATGCACTCCAGGAGGTATATCTCACTGGTCATCCCCAAAGCCAACACCTATTTTGGCTGACTTTCCTTCCAGTTCTCTGCTGCCAATCACTGGAACGAATTGCAAAAATTGCTGACTTTGGAGACTTATATCTCCCTCACTAACTTTAAGCATCAGCTATCTGAGCAGCTTACCGATCGCTGCAGCTGTACACAGCCCATCTGTAAATAGCCCATCCAACTGCCTACCTCATCCCCATGTTTTTATATACTTCTTTTGCTCTTTTCCACCCCAGTATCTCTACTTGCACATCATCATCTGCACATCCATCACTCCAGTGTTAATTTGCTACATTGTAATTACTTTGCTACTATGGCCTATTTATTGCCTTACCTCCTTACTCCATTTGCACACACTGTATATAGATTTTTCTATTGTGTTATTGACTGTACATTTGTTTATCCCACGTGTAACTCTGTGTTTGTGTCGCACTGCTTTGCTTTATCTTGGCCAGTTCACAGTTGTAAATGAGAACTTGTTCTCAACTGGCCTACCTGGTTAAGTAAATAACTGAAATCTTAACTTTATTGACAACACCCAAATGGATACTGTCATTAACGCGGTTCTTCAATAATTACACATAATTCTTAATGCTTTAGCAAACATATTAAACAGGACATTCAAATATCCTTACAATTATAATCCAAGGTAGTGTGAAATGCACTCATAAGCAACCTGGTAATGGAGGTTACTCCCCTGAGTTTCCCCCATTCACATTCAGAATACATTGTGAAAAACTAAAATCTTTGCTCACCATTTTTGCTCCAGGCAGATATAGTACATCCATAACTATCGCTTTCCTCATTAGCAGGGAGGAGTTTCTGCAATCAAATTGCCCTCGTGCTGCAATTTTAGCAAATACAGAAAGGGGCCTATATTGGAGACCAAAAGTTGTCTGGCACACTGCTTAGAGTTTCAACAACATGAATATCTTATTTCTAGCCTACAATCATCGATGTTACTACTAATGTGAAAACAAGACAAAATATGACTATTCTTGATCATTTTAAGGCAAATGTCAAATTTTTACATTCATTACAGATGTCAGTTGTTGTACAACATCATGGCTACGCTGTTGGCATCACCTTTTAAAATTTAAAATCACACGAGAGAATACACACGGGGGAGAAACCTTATAGCTGTGCTCAATGTGGGAAGAGATGCACCCAGTCAACAGACCTTAAAAAACATGAGAGAATACATACAGGAGAGAAACCTTATAGGTGTGATCATTGTGGGAAGAGTTTTGTTCATTCTGGGAAGCTGACTGTACAAAGGAGAATACACACAGAGAAGCCTTATACCTGTGATCAGTGTGGGAAGACATTTGTTCAATCTCACCAGCTGACATTACACCAGAGAATACACACAGGAGAGAAACCCTATTGCTGTGATCAATGTGGGAAGAGTTTTACAAGATCTTGCGAACTGACATTACACCGGAGAATACACACAGGAGAGAAACCTTATAGCTGTGGTCAATGTGGGAAGACATTTGTTCAATCTCACCAGCTGACATTACACCAGAGAACACACACAGGAGAGAAACCTTTTAGCTGTGATCAATGTGGGAAGAGTTTTGCTGCATCTAGCAATCTGACTCTACACCAGAGAATACACACAGGAGAGAAACCCTATTGCTGTGATCAATGTGGGAAGAGTTTTACAAGATCTAGCAAACTGACATTACACCAGAGAATACACACAGGAGAGAAACCTTTTAGCTGTGATCAATGTGGGAAGAGTTTTGCTGCATCTAGCAATCTGACTCTACACCAGAGAATACACACAGGAGAGAAATCTTATAGCTGTGATCAATGTGGGAAGAGTTTTGGTCGATTTGGGCAGCTGACTGTACACCAGCGAACACACACAGGAGACAAATCTTATAGCTGTGATCAATGTGGGAAGACATTTGTTCAATCTCACCAGCTGACATTACACCAGAGAACACACACAGGAGAGAAACCTTTTATCTGTGATCAATGTGGGAAGAGTTTTGCTGCATCTAGCAATCTGACTCTACACCAGAGAATACACACAGGAGAGAAACCCAATAGCTGTGATCAATGTGGGAAGAGTTTTGGTCAATTTGGGCAGCTGACTGTACACCAGAGAATACACACAGGAGAGAAGCCTTATAGCTGTGATCAATGTGGGAAGAGTTTTGCTGCATCTAGCAATCTGACTCTACACCAGAGAATACACACAGGAGAGAAACCCTATTGCTGTGATCAATGTGGGAAGAGTTTTACAGAATCTGGCAGTCTGACAAGACACCAGAGAATACACACAGGAAAGAAGCCTTATAGCTGTGATCAATGTGGGAAGAGTTTTTCTGCATCTAGCAATCTGACTCAACACCAGAGAATACACACAGGAGAGAAACCCTATTGCTGTGATCAATGTGGGAAGAGTTTTTCTGCATCTAGCAATCTGACTCAACACCAGAGAATACACACAGGAGAGAAACCCTATTGCTGTGATCAATGTGGGAAGAGTTTTATAAGATCTAGCAAACTGACATTACACCAGAGACTACACACAGGAGAGAAACCTTTTAGCTGTGATCAATGTGGGAAGAGTTTTGTTCATTCTGGGAGTCTGACTGTACACAGGAGAGAACCCCTATTGCTGTGATCAATGTGGGAAGAGTTTTATAAGATCTAGCAAACTGACATTACACCAGAGAATACACACAGGGGAGAAGCCTTATACATGTGATCAGTGTGGGAAGAGTTTTGCTGCATCTAGCAATCTGACTCTACACCAGAGAATACACACAGGAGAGAAACCTTATAGCTGTGATCAATGTGGGAAGAGTTTTGTTCATTCTGGGAATCTGACTGTACACCAGAGAATACACACAGGAGAGAAATCTTATAGCTGTGATCAATGTGGGAAGAGTTTTGTTCATTCTGGGAATCTGACTGTACACAAGAGAACACATAGAGGAGAGAAACCTCTTAGCTCTGCCCAGAGATAATCTGATAAAAGATCTCTGATCAAATATCAGAAAATACATGGAGTTGTTTCATGATATCAATAAATAAACTTCACAATGTAGAATGTTAACACATTGTAGTAGGACAATGTAGACACCTAAATGTTTGCCCCTTCATCAATTGATTTCAACATGATATGGATATTAGCCTTGGGGAAAATCCAGGCTCTGAAAGGGTTGTTACACTTACCACGTTGGTGACCCACTTGAATCAAAATGCAACACTTCAAAATGTAGCTAGCTGCTTTCTACAAGTTGTCCTCTAACAAATGATGTACACATTATTCCCAGATTCCGTGTGCTTTTTGAGCTGTTAGTTTTAACAGGACGTGCAACTTCATCTCCCTCCTGTCACACAAATTATTTTAGCATGATATCGATGAGTTAGTGTTGTGTTCCTTTGTTTAGCGACCCCTACATTTAAATGCGTCACTCCAAAATGTAGCTGACTGTCTTCTGCAGGTAGTCCTCTAACCAGTGAGGTGAAATATATCTCCCATTTTCATGTGTTTTTTAGTTGTGTTAGTTTCAACAACATGTACAACCTGATTTCCCCCCTAATGGATATCAGTGATTTATTGCTACTTGTCAAAACAACAGTGTTTCTGCTGCTTGTGCAGTTTATAAGCTACTTGTTTAAAAAAATACAAGTAATATGATTATTGTGGCAGATGTTTGTGTATATTGTACATTTTATGTTTAGGTTTTCAATATATCACAAACTGTTTCTGCATTTTGGTTTTTGATTTGGACACCCCACCAGACATTATTTCCTAAAGGACTTAATGATGAAATGCCTATGTATTTTATGTTGTGATTCTGAACTTGAATTATTTCCCTATTTAAGATAATTCTGATGCTTTTCGTACGATGTACCCAATGATTAATGAAAACTTGTCCTCATTGTGGTTTTATTTAATGCGTCTTATTTATACACTGTAGTGTTTGTGAAATGCTTGTTATGTTTGGTAGCACTTATTTATTTGTCCTTTGCCTCCAACCCCTTTCCATGCATGGAAAATATCCCACCTAGCAACATTTAATTGAAAAGATGTTGAAAATAAGACTATGCCCAACATCCAATACACATTCAGTTTTAGTTGAAAGTGAAAGTTGAGAAGATGTCGTTTTTTCATTGACTTGAAAACAACTTAAATTCAACGTACTTGCAGCCTATACACATGGACTCAGTATAATAAATTGGTCTATAATCAATTGTATTAACAATCCTACATCACTCCAGCATTTATTGACAACATTCAAGTGCTAATTGTCTTTATTCCACTACTGAAGAAGCAGGACTCAAATCACCTCATATTTCAAACATTCAGCCTGACAAAAGATACATGTTTTATTATTTTATGCCTCACCATTAAGTTAATTATTGCCAATACATATTAACAAAGGAGTGTACATTTGGTTTGATATTTCATATTTACAATTAATGTAGCATTTAGTAATCAATGATTTATGCAACCAACTGACCATTTTTGGGTACAATTATATTGACGTAATATCAGGGATCATTTTATAATGTCATTTTAGAATATCTGTGTTCATTCTCAGATGTGCCAACCCAAATGTACTAGAGCATGACATTGGGGACTGGGCCCCGATCCAACAACATGCCTATCTAGTGAACCCTGAAAAGGGAGAGAAGCTGAGGTGGAAAGTTACTACGGATATTGCCAGAGTTTCCTCTTGAAATCAGAAATGTCCGTTTTAAGGGCAACTTGGTTGCTGATTGTCTCAGGGGTGGGCAGTCAAAAATGTTTTGTGTTTAGCCATTGCGTTGCCATGGATCCCAATTTATTTTGACTGCACGTTTTTCCGTATTGGAGATGAGTTTTGTTTGGGCTCGTTCCAAGTGGACGAGAGTTCTAGAAGCTAGTGGGTTTTAGGAAGACGAGAGTTCTAGAAGCTAGTGGGTTTTAGGAAGACGAGAGTTCTAGAAGCTAGTGAGTTTTAGGAAGACGAGAGTTCTAGAAGCTAGTGGGTTTTAGGAAGACGAGAGTTCTAGAAGCTAGTGAGTTTTAGGAAGACGAGAGTTCTAGAAGCTAGAATTTTAGGATTCTATAGAAAGAAAAAGGATAAAAAAATTATACGTGTAATAAATAATTATTATTTTGTTTTCTTGTTTTTATTTGTTGATTGTATATTATTATTTAGAAATATGTGTTTTTTCTTGTTTTTAATTGTTGACAGCCAGTAGACACCATGTTTATATTCGTGAAGGTGAAGCTTTGTAGATGATTATAATGTGAAATGGATGTTGTAGAGATACTCTGAATGATTGGCTATGAAAAGCCAACTGACATTTACTCCTGAGGTGCTGACTTTTTGCACCCTCGACAACCACTGTGATTATTATTATTTGACCCTGCTGGTCATCTATGAACATTTAAACATCTTGGCCATGTTCTGTTCTAATCTCCACCCGGCACAGCCAGAAGAGGACTGGCCACCCCTCATAGCCTGGTTCCTCTCTAGGTTTCTTCCTAGGTTTTGGCCTTTCTAGGGAGTTTTTCCTAGGGAGTTTTTCCTAGCCACCGTGCTTCTACACCTGCATTGTTTGTTGTTTGGGGTTTTAGGCTGGGTTTCTGTACAGTACTTTGAGATATCAGCTGATGTAAGAAGGGCTATATAAATAAATTTGATCTGAATTGATTGATTGTACAACTGAATGCATTCAACTGAAATGTGTCTTGGGTACATATTGGTGTCGCCTGGTTAGTCAGTATGTGTTACACCTGTGCTGGCTTGTCCATCTCGTTAGTGGGAAGGTGTTTCACCTGAGCTGGTCCAGGTTCTATTTAAGAGTGTCTGGCCCAGTGCTCCAGTTGTCTTGATAGATGTGGAGAGTCAACACCTTTAGTTGCTCCACCTTTTTGGTTTGCTTCCTGTCTTTAAGTTTGGTGTGGGTTTTTATTTTGTTTTCCTCTTCTTGGGCAGATTTTGTGGGTCTCATGGTGGGTGTCTTTTAGGTCCCAGTTGTTGTTACTAGTCAACTTTCAGTGGACACTGAGAGCAAAAGTGAAACATTATGTTATAATACTTTTATTGCATCAAATGGTTGTTTGATGCAACAGAATAGAGGGTTCTTAGAACTATTGTGTCTGTGTGTTCTACTGAGGATGGGCCTCTGGGAGAAAACACTGACAGGAGATTTACAATGTCTTTTGGGTGATAAAACCTAAAGAGACCGCATTCCAGAGCATGAGTTAATGTTTCTGTTCTATATGGTACCAGGGAGAGATGACCCCAGGGCCAGACCCTGGTCTCTACATAAAGAGTACTGTTTTTACAGCAGATACTGTCTGCTGAGAATTATAAGTATCTTTCATACAAATCTTAACCTTGTGACCCGTTCTATACATCTGTTGTTGGTCATGTAGGTTGAAAGGGGTGTATCTTGGCAGTAAAATACCTTTGTACTTTTGTCTCGGGGCTATCAATGAATCCTGTTGGGGCTCGGGGGCAGTATTGAGACATTTTGAAAAAAATATGTGCCCATTTTTAACTGCCTCCTACACCAACTCAGAAGCTAGGATATGCATATTATTAACACATTCGGATAGAAAACACTCTGAATTTTCTAAAACAGTTTGAATGGTGTCTGTAAGTATAACAAAACTCATATTGCAGGCAAAAACCTGTGAAAAATAGATCAAAAAAAAATGTGAATTTTGTGACTGTACTATTTAGTGTCATTGTTTTATAGATACCATAGTGAGAAAGGATTCATTTCGCAACACCTACGGCTTCCACTAGATGTTTGAAGCGTCTATGATGAACAGAGAGCAAATTAGAATCCAAGGAAGTTGACATGTCATCACTTCATTTTTTTGCGCCTGCGCATAAATCTGAGAAACGTGAGTTTTGTCTTCATTGTTTATCTAGACATAAGGATAGGTTGTGTGAAAATATTACTGATGTTTAACGTTAAAAATGGACCAAAAGATTAATGCTAAACAACATTTGACATGTTTGAACGAACATAAATAGATTATTTACTAGTTTTTTTTAGCTTTTCGGCGTGATTTTACAGTCCCCCCACCACGTTTTGTGGGAGCATAATGAACGCTAAGTACTTGGTGTTATTTGGACATAAATTATGAACTTTGTCAAAAGAAACCACATTTGTTCCGGACCTGGGATGCCTTCCGGACCTGGGATGCCTGCCTTCTGATGGAGATAATCAAAGGTAAGGGGATATTTACAATGTTATTATCGATTTTAGATGATGCTAACTGTATAGCATAGCCTGTTGTTCTTAGCATAGCACCCCGTTTATTGCAAAATGTGATTTCCCAGTAAAGTTATTTTGAGATCTGGCCATTCGGTAGCAATTACGAGATGATAATATATTATTCTTTGAATGACAATATTATAATTTACCAATGTTTTCGAATAGTAATTTTGTTATGTTCACCGGAAGCATTTCAGAGAAGAAAAAAATCTGAATTTCACGCTACTGTAAAATGCTGTTTTTGGATATAAATATGAACTTGATGGAACAAAAAATGCATGTATTGTATAACATAATGTCCTAGGAGTGTCATCTGATGGAGATTGACAAAAGTTAGTGCATAATTCAAGCTGGTTTCTGCTTTTGGTGACGCCTGACCTTGAATTGAAAATGGATGTTTGTACTTTTGTGGCTATGTACTGTCCTAACATAATCTAACTTTATGCTTTTGCCGTAAAGCCTCTTTGAAAATCGAACAATGTGGTTAGATTAAGGAGATGTTTATCATTTAAATTGTGTAAAATAGTTGATTGTTTGAGAAATTGAAATTATTAGATTTTTGATGTTTTGAATTTCCAGCCTTGTTAGCAATCCCGGCTCGGGGTTCATTGCTAACCTGTAGCCCCAACAGGTTTTAAGTTTGGTGTGGGTTTTTCTTTTGTTTTCCTCTTCTTGGGCAGATTTAGTGGGTCTCATGATGGGTGTCTTTTAGGTCCCAGTTGTTGTTACTAGTCAACTTTCAGTGGACACTGAGAGCAAAACTACAAGATTATGTTATAATACTTTTATTGCATCAAATGGTTGTTTAATGCAACAGAATAGAGGGTTCTTAGAACTATTGTGTCTGTGTGTTCTACTGAGGATGGGCCTCTGGGAGAAAACACTGACAGGAGATTTACAATGTCTTTTGGGTGATAAAACCTAAAGAGACCACATTCCAGAGCATGAGTTAATGTTTCTGTTCTATATGGTACCAGGGAGAGATGACCCCAGGGCCAGACCCTGGTCTCTACACAAAGAGTACTGTTTTTACAGCAGATACTTATTATTCTCAGCAGACAGTATCTTTCATACAAATCTTAACCTTGTTACCCGTTCTATACATCTGTTGTTCGTCATGTAGGTTGAAAGGGGTGTATCTTGGCAGTTAAATACCTTTGTACTTTTGTCTCGGGGCTCTCAATGAATCATCTGGTGGTGATTCGTCGACCAGCCATCATTATCGTAGAGCACTCAATTGATATGTGTGTTGTATTGACCTGCTGCCTTATTAATATGTGAATAAAGATTTTGTTTCAGAATAACTCTGACTTGTGTGACAAGTTTCTCTTCATTTGATATGAAAGAAATTAACCACATTTGGGGATGTTAAAACCGCTCCTGATGACCTGGCTAAGTGGTGCTCCAGGGATCCCTCAAACTTGATCTCAGGGAGACCACACTTTGGGAACGGAGCAGATAGACCCACCTTTGACCTGAGAGACAGCGAGCTGAGTGGATACATCTCAAACCTAGTTTAAAAAAAAAGAGGTGAGAGAAACACGCAAAGTGTAGTTTTTAGAAAAGCCTCGTAGGCTCTGAGTGTGTATTCCTGAGTGGAGGTGTAAACAGGGCCCAGTCAGGAGGCTCTGAGTGTGTATTCCTGTGTGGAGGTGTAAACAGGGCCCAGTCAGTAGGCTCTGAGTGTGTATTCCTGTGTGGAGGTGTAAACAGGGCCCAGTCAGGAGGCTCTGAGTGTGTATTCCTGTGTGGAGGTGTAAACAGGGAGGCTCTGAGGCTGAGTCAGCTATCTGTGTGAACTGGATGAAAACTAGAATCTGTGTTTACTAGTTAAGACCATTTATGACATAGTATAAGATAGTAAGGTGCACCTAAAATTGTTTTATACCTGGACCCCATTTTAGAATTATTGAAAGATGTAAATGTATGAGTTACATTATCCTAGGAACTAACCATGACAGAAATGTGAAAATATTCCTGCAGGTTAAAATATTGTTGAAAAACAACTAATTGATTAGGTATGTTTGAGAATAGCATTGTGTGACTGTGATATGAGAGTTGTGTGAATGTGGAAATGAGTCTTAATCTGACGTCTGGATAGTAACATATACAAACTGGGGTGGTATTGAGAATGGGATGATATTTTAGAAAGCAGCAGAAGGTCTATAGTTCCTGGGAGGCTTGATTTTGCCGTGGTCTCTGGGAGGTTAGAGACCCGTTGAGGATCCCATGGTCATTGTCCGGGAAACAAAAGTTTATTTTTTGTTCTGCTGGGAGTATGGAGAGCTGCTTCGTAGCTGTGGAGAGTCCTTGAAAAAGCAAATGGAATGGTTGTCATGACTACCTGAGAATTTCTTACGTTTTATATGGATTCTGTGAATATATTCAAATATGATGAATTGTATGTGTGTATAATATATATATGCACTGGTAACTTAACCCCAACTTCTCTTATCCCCAGAACACATTAACTAAAGAACATAAGTGTTTTTCTGAAATTTTGGGGAAATTTAAGGGAAAATAAAAATACAGCCGTAGCAGAGCCCCAAGTCCCATAGGGACGTCCTCGAGGGCCTGGATGTTCTCCCCATCAAAGGCCAGCGGGATTTCACTCTCATGGTGGAATGGATTTCCACCGATGTGCAGTAAAGGAGTGAAGAGCGGTGAAATCTGTGTCAACAAAAGTAAGAAAAGATTAATACACATACAAAGAACAGAACAAATGTTCAGCTGTAGTTTTATATAAGCATGCACACCTATGTTTATGAAGAAACAGATGATTGGTGCATAGACATAGCTTATCACGGACATAAAGGCCACTCGGGTCCTCATTGAAGAGGTAGGGAAAGAGCAGAATCGCTGCTGTGGTCTCCAGTCCTAGTAAAGTAAAGCAATGATCTTACTACACTTGCTCATTTTATTACAAAATACATTAGAGAAAGGGAAGGAATAAGAGCTGTTGTTGGCTTTATGGAAACGATATACAATATATGGGAAAGAATATAGTTGAGGAAATAATCCCAACCTAGTTGTGCCTAGTTAGGACATAACGTTAGCTTGCTAGCTAACGGTACTGTACTGTAGCTCATACAACGCCGACGGTCAAACCCGGCTTTCTAATATTTACGTTCAATAACTATAATAACGTTATGGAAGATATTCACAGAAAACCATCATTGTCTTCGTTATTCATTATTATTATGTTATATTATTATAATAAATTATTTCGAGACATATTCAGAGTCAAACATCAACCCAACTTAACCTTTTTAACTGTTGTCGCATCCAAACTTGTCACCATCGTTTTCAGTTGTAATTGCGAAGTTCCCGGAAGAAGTCCAGCAACAACGGAGGTTCCTCGATGAACCCACCTTCTAACAAGTTCTTTGAAGAACCTTTTGGGGCTGTTTTTCATTGACCAAGAACCCTACGGTTCTTAGGGGATCTGAGAACAACTCCAGTTGAACCCTTCATTTTTAGAGTGTAGTCGGCTCTATTTACTCTCAGATTCAAACATGATGAATAGCATCAACGATCAAGTCAGCTGCTGCTGCTCCAATACAGTATGTGGTGAGACGGTGAACTGATGTTGAACCGGGCAGTCAGCTGCTGCTGCTCCAATACAGTATGAGGTGAGACGGTGAACTGATGTTGAACTGGGCAGTCAGCTGCTGCTGCTCCAATACAGTATGAGGTGAGACGGTGAACTGATGTTGAACCGGGCAGTCAGCTGCTGCTGCTCCAATACAGTATGAGGTGAGACGGTGAACTGATGTTGAACTGGGCAGTCAGCTGCTGCTGCTCCAATACAGTATGAGGTGAGACGGTGAACTGATGTTGAACTGGGCAGTCACTCATTCATTCTGTACTATGAGTCTATCAAATCAAATTGAACTTTACCTTACAGTGAAATGATTATTTACAAGCCGCTAACCAACAATGCAGTTTTAAAAAGTACAAATAAGAATAATAAATAAAAGGAACAAGTAATTAAAGAGCAGAAGTTAAATAACAATAGCTAGACTATATACAGGGGGTACCGGTACAGAGTCAATGTGTGGGGGCACCGGTTAGTCGAGGTAATATGTACATGTAGGTAGAGTTATTAAAGTGACTATGCATAGATGATAACAGAGTGTGTGTGTGTGGGGGGGGGGGGGGCTTCCTCTGACACCGCCTGGTAAAGAGGTCCTGTATGGCAGGAATCTTGGCCCCAGTGATGTACTGGGCTGTATGCATTACCCCCTGTAGTGCCTTGTGGTCAGAGGCAGAGCAGTTGCCATACCAGGCAGGGATGCAACCAGTCAGAATGCTCTCGATTGTGCAGCTGTAGAAACTTTTGAGGATCTGAGGACCCATGCTAAATCTTTTCAGTCTCCTGAGGGGGAATAGGTTTTGTTGTGCCCTCTTCACGACTGTCTTGGTGCGCTTGGACCATGATAGTTTGTTAGTGATGTGGACACCAAGGACCTTGAACTTCTCAACCTGCTTCACTACAGCCCCGTCGATGAGAATGGGGGCGTGCTCTGTCTTCCTTTTCCTGTAATCCACAATCATCTCCTTTGTCTTGATCACGTTGAGGGAGAGGTTGTTTTCCTGGTACCACACGGCCAGGTCTCTGACCTCCTCCCTATAGGCTGTCTCGTCGTTGTTGGTGATCAGGCCTACCACTGTTGTGGCATCAGCAAACTTAATGATGCTGTTGGAGTCGTGCCTGGCTGTGCAGTCATGAGTGAACAGGGACTACAGGAGGAGACTGAGCAGCACCCCAGAGGGGCCCCTGTGTTGAGGATCAGTGTGGCGGATGTGTTGTTACCTACCCTTAAAAAACATGAGCTGGCGCACACCCAGAAAAATAGTTTGTGTGGAGGTCCTGACTAACCGCGAATAAACTATAAACTATCAAAATAAAGAAAGTTGTACACTCCATGTTTAAACTCCCAGCAATTGATTGGGTATTTACCAACGTTTCAGCATCACTGTGCCTTCCTCTGGGTGATGTCATGAATACTTGAACCAGGTTATGTAGACAAACAGTGCAATTAGTGTAACCAATGACAATAGTGAGGGGTGTGTCATAATGATTAAGTTAATTAAAATGAATTAGTGAAACTGTTAAAAAATAGTATATGTCATATTAAATATTTGACTCTATTGTTATCATATAGAAACATCATGGAATATTGTACATCATATTAGCATCAACATACATTACTGTTTCATTCAATTTCATATTTTCAAGTTCAGAAGTCAGAACCCATCACCTGCTATGTAAAAGAGACAGAAGAATGCACAATGGTCAATGCTATCTGGGATCCTTGGGACATCCCTACCCTAAACCCTAACCTTAACCCCTACCTTAACCATTTTAAATGTCAACTTCAACAGGCTAGGGACATTCAAGGATGTATCTCTACCTGAAAATACATGATCTAAGTGATTGATAGTTGGTATTCAGCAGTCATAAAGCCTAATTTACTTTAATGAACTACTAAAATAGTGATTTTGTCAGACAGCATAGACAGCAGCTCTACACTTTATTGACTGACTGACTGATCCATTCATCCTTCCATCCCTCCTCAGCCTTCCTCTCCTCTGAAGACCCAGTGAGGGTGGAGCTCAGTCAGAGAGCTGTTGAGGGACTGGTTAGGAAGAACACTTCTACAGCCAGAGAGGTGAGAGGTCACACATGGTTTAGATGGTAAATAGTTATGTCCCCTTAGTGGTTCATCACGTCAGCAAAAGGGAATATGTTCCATCATCTATGTTTATTTACATTAGTGCAAATTGTCCACTGATATTGGTGTAATTTCTGACCCCTTTTGGCTGTATGAAAGTTAATTTCCCCTCAGGCACACACATTTGTTCTTTGATATTATGAAGGTCATTTGTGTCAAATGTACTTTTCCCCACTCATTCACCCCATCTCTTTATATTGCTGATGCATATTCAGTGGCCTGACTGCATCCAGACTATCAAAGGCCCATCCTGGTAGATCTGAACCTAATGCAGCTTGGAGTGATCGGTTGACAGAAGTCACATTTAGGTGCCAGGTGTAACTGAGGCCATAGATGCTCCATATCCATTACTTTGAGTGTTTTATATAATATGACTGTGTTTCTGTGTTGCAGGGTCAGTCAATAAATGGAACAGCAAGGCCACAGAACATGACATAAGCAGAGCTGTGGGAGACCACCTCAAGCCCCTGGTAGAGCCGGGGGTGGTGTTTACCACTCCACCACGCCTTCAGCAGGCTGGAAAAGTGGGATTGATCTGGTTGATCCATTTGTTTGTTTCAGTTTTCAGTAGTTGAATCCTTTTCCTTGAAACATTTTTCATCTTCAACAAATGAACTGGGTTGGTTGAAAAGTGATACTCAATGTACATACCAGCACTATTTTGACGTAGTTGAAGATATGTTTTTCATACTAAGATGGACCAAGATATGTGTTGCTTTTGCAAGTCTGTTGATTGGTTGGTCATTGGGTTAATTTGTTTTGCAATATGTTCAAATCAAATCAAGCTTTATTTATACAGCACATTTCAGACATGGATGCAACACAATGGCTTCACAGGAAAAAACAAATGAAAATAAACAAATATTTACCACAACAAACATATGATAAAAAACAGTAGACTAACATTCTAAGGAAATGCCATTGATTGTTAATATTTTAATTGGATGCAACATCCAACCCAAAATATAAGCTTGTTTTACTACATTGTTTGTTGTTACGTTCCCCAGCAAGAAAAAATTAAAATGTTGCTCAAATAGAAGAGGAACTAACAACAACTAAACAGGTGGGGTTTTAGGAGGGGTTCTGAAAGACACTATGGGGGTGTCCACTGAAAGTTGACTAGTAACAACAACTGGGACCTAAAAGACACCCACCATGAGACCCACTAAATCTGCCCAAGAAGAGGCAAACAAAAGAAAAACCCACACCAAACTTAAAGACAGGAAGTAAACCAAAAAGGTGGAGCAACTAAAGGTGTTGACTCTCCACATGTATCAAGACAACTGGAGCACTGGGCCAGACACTCTTACATAGAACCTGGACCAGCTCAGGTGAAACACCTTCCCACTAACGAGATGGACAAGCCAGCACAGGTGTAACACATACTGACTAACGAGGTGACACCAATCAGTGCGTCCTACGTGCTAACGAGCTAGACGTGCTAACGAGCTAGACGTGTTAACGAGCTATACCTGTTAAAGTCCAACCTCAAAACATAAATAGAAATACCAAAGCCTGTAACACCTTCCCCTTTAAGACAACAAATATATCCTATATTTTTGATGGACAAGTTTGCTCACCACCAACAGAAAACAACTTCCATTTCACATTATGATCATCTACAATGCTTCACCTTCACCAATATAAACATGGTGTCTACTGGATGTCAACAATTAAAAACAAGAAAAACACGTATTTCTAAACAATAATATACAATAGTTTTATTTTCTCTCCTTTTTCTTTCTATAGAATCCTAAAACCCACTAGCTTCTAGAACTCTCGCCTTCCTAAAACTCACTAGCTTCTAGAACTCTTGTCTCCTTGGAACGAGCCCAAACAAAACTCATCTCCAATACGGAAAAACGTGCAGTCAAAATAAATTGTGATCCATGGCAACGCACTGGCTAAACGCAAAACACAAATCTTTTTGACTGCCCACCCTTGAGACAATCAGCAACCAAGTTGTCCTTACCACTGACATGTCTGATTTCAAGAGGAAACTCCGGCAATATCCGTAGTAACTTTCCACCTCACTGCAGAGCTTCTCTCTCTTTTCAGGGTTCACTAGATAGGCATGTTGTTGGATCGGGGCCCAGTCCCCAATGTCATGCTCTAGTACATTTGGTTTGGCACATCTGAGAATGAACCCTGATATTCTAAAAGCAGGATAACAATGTCAATATTATTGTACCAAAAAAATAAGTCAGTTGGTTGCATAAATAATTATCATTACTAAATGTTACATGAAATGTAAATATGAAATATTTGATTGCATAGTCTTATTTTCGATGTCTTTTCAATGACATGTTGCTAGATGGGATATCCCCAATGTCAAAACACAGTTTTAACGTGTCTAAATCAATAACCAACATGCAGAAACAGTTTGTGATATATTGAAAACCTAAACATAACATGTGCTATGTACACAAACATCTGCCACAATAATCATATTACTTGTATTTTTTTAAAACAAGCTCCTTATAAACTGCACAAGCAGCAATAAATCACTGATATCGAGTAGGGGGGGAATTAGGTTGTACGTGATGTTGAAACTAACAACTAAACAAAAACACATGGAAATGGGAGATATATTTTACCTCACTGGTTAGAGGACTACCTGCAGAAGACAGTCATCTACATTTTGGAGTGATGCATTTAAATGTAGGGGTCGCTAAACAAAGGAACACAACACTTATTCATCGATATCATGCTAAAATAATTTGTGTGACAGGAGGGAGATGAAGTTGCACATCCTGTTAAAACGAACAGCTCAAAAACCACATGGAATCTGGGAATAATGTGTACATCACTGGTTAGAGGACAATTTGTAGAAAGCAGCTAGCTACATTTTGAAGTGTTGCATTTGGATTCAAGTGCGTCACCAACGTGGTAAGTGTAACACAGCTCTTTTTTTGTTAGTCACTTTTTGTTAAATCTCATAAATAGTACTATTCCATTTCAGAGCCTGGATTTTCCCCCTGAGGCTAATATCCATATCATGTTGAAATCAATAGAACAGGGGGCAAATGTTTATGGTTGTACATTGTGACATCATTAAAATACTCCTACTACAAGGTTAAAACATTCTACATTGTGACATTATTTCATCGATATCATGAAACAACTCCTTCATGTATTTTCTGATGTTTAATCAGAGAATCTCTTCCCACATTGATCACAGCTATGATATTATCTTGTGTGTGTTCTCTGATGTGATAGCCAAGCAAATCTTGTCCCACATTGAATACAGCTATATTACAGCTATACTACAGCTATACAGCTATATTGTTTCTCTCCTGTGTGTGTTCTCTGGTGTATAGTGAGATAGCTAGACATAGAAAAACTCTTCCCACATTGAGTACAGCTATATGGTTTCTCTCCTGTATGAGTTCTCTGGTGTTTAGTGAGATCTCTAGATGTAGAAAAACTATTCCCACATTGGTTACAGCTATAAGGTTTCTCTCCTGTGTGAGTTCTCTGGTGTATAGTGAGATAGCTAGATGTAGAAAAACTATTCCCACATTGGTTACAGCTATAAGGTTTCTCTCCTGTGTGTGTTCTCTGGTGTAATTTTAGGCTGTCTGGCCGAGTAAAACTCTTCCCACATTGATTACAGCTACAAGGTTTCTCTCCTGTGTGTGTTTTCTGGTGCTTCTTCATATTCTGTGAAGATGAGAATCTTTTTCCACAATCTGAACAGTGGAATGGTTTCTCTTCTTTGTGTACTCGCTGGTGTCTAGTCAGATGGCAAGATGAAATATAAGTCTTCCCACATTGATCACAGCAATAAGGTTTCTTTCCTGTGTGTGTTCTCTGGTGTACTGTCAGTTCACTAGATGTAATAAAACTTTTCACACATTGATTACAACTAAAAGATTTCTCCCCTGTGTGTGTCCTCTGGTGTGATAACAGGTTGCTTGACTGAGTAAAACTCTTCCCACATTGAGTACAGCTGTACGGTTTCTCTCCTGTATGTGTTCTCTGCTGTATAATCAGATAGCTAGATGTAGTAAAACTCTTCCCACATTGATCACAGCTGTAAGGTTTCTCTCCAGTGTGTGTTCTCTGGTGTACTTTTAGTGATTTTAATCTTAAGTAACTCTTCCCACAATCAAAACAGTGGTGAGATTTCTCTCCTGTGTGTGTTCGCTGGTGTATTTTATGTTCTGTTGAAGATTTGCAATGTTTTCCACAGTCAGAGCAGCAGATAGATTTCTTCCCTGTGGGTCTCTGCTGGTGTTTCTTGAGGTGATAGAATCTGGACAGACTCTTCTCTGACTCGTTAGCATCATGATGTTGAGGCTCCCCAGAGGATCCATGATAGTCACGTCTCTCTCCTGTGTGAACAAGTCAGACAGATAGTTAAAGGCTCACAACAGCAGAAATCCACTGAAAAAGGTGATGCAAACAGCGTAGCCATGATACTGTACAACAATTGACGTCTGTAATGAATGTTAAAATTACTTGACAATTGTCTTAAGACAGTCAAGTGAGCAACAATAGTCATATTTAGTATTGTTTTCACATTAGTAGTAACTAGAAATAAGTAAAAGGTGTTGAACTCCTAAGCAGTGTGCCAGGCGACTTTTGTTCTCAAATATAGGCAACTTTCTGTGTTTGCTAAAATTGCGACAAGGGCAATGCACACACAATTTGATTGCAGAAACACCTCCCTGCTAATGCAGAAACCGCTAGTTATGGATGTAGTATATCTGCCTGGAGCAAAAATGGTGAGCAACTGGCCTAAGCTGTGCCATTAGAGATTCTGGGTTCGAGTCCAAGCTCTGTTGCAGCCGGCCGCGACCGGGAGGCCCATGGGGCGACGCACAATTGGCCCACCGTCGTCCGGGTTAGGGGAGGGTTTGGCCGGCAGGGATATCCTTGTCTCATCGCGCACTAGCGACTCCTGTGGCGGGCCGGACGCAGTGCACGCTGACCAGGTCGCCAGGTGTACGGTGTTTCCTCCGACACATTGGTGCTGCTGGCTTCCGGGTTGGATGGGCATTGTGTCATGAAGCATCGCGGCTAGGTTGGGTTGTGTTTCGGAGGACGCATAGCTCTCGACCTTCGCCTCTCCAGATTCCGTATGGGAGTTGCAGCGATGAGACAAGACTTTAAGTACCAATTGGGGAGAAAAAAAGGGGTGAAAAAAAAATATATATTTAAAAAATGGTGAGCAAAGATTAGTTTTCACAATGTATTCGGAATATTACAGCACTAGATCAGGAGTGCTACTCAAGGACTTCAACCAGTAAAATGCTCATTGGCTAGTTTTCCATCAGCCTGACAATGAGGTTTTGTCCACTAAGTGTATGCCAAAATGGTCTATAATCTCACCTAACAATAACATAGGTGACTTTATGGGTCCTACAGTAGGTCTAACAACAACATAGACCTAGGACTATAAATCATTTAATATTTCAGGTGAAACAAGGAGACTAAAATGTCTTTGTCATGACAATTCATAACCTGATCACCTGATAATGTTGTGAATAATCCCACTAGGCTACTCTGTAATGTGTTGTCATTCTAAATGTCCTGAATAAAGGAAAATAGCTCTGTGTGTTGTACAATAGCCTATCCATCAAGGAACAGTTCTCTACACATTATGAGCTAAGTATCTCCGTTTCCAAACAGACTAACGAGACCCTACTGTAAATCAAGTAAACAATAACACATTATAAATATCGATTTGTTTGGGATGTTGGATCCAACGTGGAGCACGGCATAACTGTCTTTACCGGTGTAATGAATGAAGAACTACATTTGACTGGCACTCAGAAAATGATTTCCTGGATCAGCTGATGATAGTTGAACATGTGACTGTAACTAAACAGCTACAGTATTAAGAATTATGTGTAATTATTGAAGAACCGCATTAATGACAGTATCCATTTGGGAGTTGTCAATAAAGTTAAGGTGACTCTCGGTTAGAACCATTGGATTTAGTAAACTGAAATGATTTAGGATTTCTGTGCCCATGAAAACTGTTTTCCCAGCGTAACATAAGGAGACAATAAATGTTACGTAGTTAGAGAGCATTTCAGAGAACTGAATACAAAAACTGTCCGACAGCAAGATCCAGTATTTAAGTTAACCTGTTAGGGCTAGGGGGCAGTATTGACACGGCTGGATAAAAAACCGTACCCGATTTAATCTGGTTACTACTCCTGCCCAGTAACTGGAATATGCATATAATTATTGGCTTTGGATAGAAAACACCCTAAAGTTTCTAAAACTGTTTGAATGGTGTCTGAGTATAACAGAACTCAAATGGCAGGTCAAAACCTGAGAAGATTCCATGCAGGAAGTGGCCTGTCTGACAATTTCTTTCCCTTCTTGATTATCTCTATCCATTACAGAGGATCTCTGCTGTTACGTGACACTTCCTACGGCTCCCATGGGCTCTCAGAAGGCGGTAAAAAGCTGAATCGTGGCTTTGCAGGCTCTGGTTGAAAAAAAGTAGCGCGTTTGGGTAGTGGCTGGTTACAGTACTGTGAGACTCAGGCGCGTGCCCGCGTCGACCCCATGCTATGTTTTCTTTTGTCTGTTTACCTAAACGCAGATTCCCGGTCGGAATATTATCGCTTTTTTACGAGAAAAATGGCATGAAAATGGATTTTAAACAGCGGTTGACATGCTTCGAAGTACGGTAATGGAATATTTAGAATTTTTTTGTCACGAATTGCGCCATGCTCGTGACCCTTATTTACACTTCGGATAGTGTCTTGAACGCACGAACAAAACGCCGCTATTTGGATGTAACGATGGATTATTTTGGACCAAACCAACATTTGTTATTGAAGTAGCAGTCCTGGGAGTGCATTCTGACGAAGAACAAAGGTAATCAAACTTTTGTAATAGTAAATCGGAGTTTGGTCAGAGCTAAACTTGGTGGGTGTCTAAATAGGTAGCCGTGATGGCTGGGCTATGTACTCAGAATATTGCAAAATGTGCTTTCACCGAAAAGCTATTTTAAAATCGGACACCTCGCTTGCACAAAGGAGTTCTGTATCTATAATTCTTAAAATAATTGTTAGGTTTTTTTTGTGAACGTTTATCGTGAGTAATTTAGTAAATTCACCGGAGGTTTGCGGGGGGTATGCTAGTTCTGAACGTCACATGCTAATGTAAAAAGCTGGTTTTTGATATAAATATGAACTTGATTGAACAAAACATGCATGTATTGTATAACATAATGTCCTAGGTGTGTCATCTGATGAAGATCATCAAAGGTTAGTGCTGCATTTAGCTGTCTTCTGGGTTTTTGTGACATTATATGCTAGCTTGAAAAATGGGTGTCTGATTATTTCTGGCTGGGTACTCTGCTGACATAATCTAATGTTTTGCTTTCGTTGTAAAGCCTTTTTGAAATCGGACAGTGTGGTTAGATTAACGAGAGTCTTGTCTTTAAAATGGTGTAAAATAGTCATATGTTTGAGAAATTGAAGTAATAGCATTTCTAAGGTATTTGAAAATCGCGCCACGGGATTACACTGGCTGTTGCGTAGGTGGGACGATTTCGTCCCGTCTAGCCCAGAGAGGTTAAAGTTCATCATATGACAAGCTTAACGTTATGACTATAACTACTGTTCCCTGAAGGAGGGAAACTAGGTACAACATACTATTAAATCCACACGTTATGACTATAACTACTGTTCCCTGAAGGAGGGAAACGAGGTACAACATACTATTAAATCCACTGGCTTACTGGTGTTCTTCCATGCCGTCCCTGGGAGGGGTGCGTCACTTGAGTGGGTTGAGTCACTGACGTGGTCTTCCTGTCTGGGTTGGCGCCCCCCTTGGGCTGTGCCGTGGCGGAGATCTTTGTGGGCTATACTCGGCCTTGTCCCGGGATGGTATGTTGGTGGTGGGAGATATCCCTCCAGTGGTGTGGAGGCTGTGCTTTGGCAAAGTGGGTGGGGTTATATCCTACCTGTTTGGCCCTGTCCGGGGGTTTCATCAGATGGGGCCACAGTGTCTCCTGACCCCTCCTGTCTCAGCCTCCAGTATTTATGCTGCAGTAGTTTATGTGTCTGGGGGCTAGGGTCAGTCTGTCACATCTGGAGTATTTCTCTTGTCTTTTCCGGTGTCCTGTGTGAATTTAAATATGCTCTCTCTAATTCTCTCTTTCTCTTTCTCTCTCTCGGAGGACCTGAGCCCTAGGACCATGCCTCAGGACTACCTGGCTTGATGACTCCTTGCTGTCCCCAGTTCACCTGGCCGTGCTGCTGCTCCAGTTCCAACTATTCTGCCTGCAGCTATGGAAACCTGACCTGTTCACCGGACGTGCTACCTGTCCCAGACCTATTGTCCCAGACCTGCTGGAACCCTGACCTATTCACCGGACGTGCTACCTGTCCCAGATCTGCTGTTTTCAACTCTCTAGAGACAGCAGGAGCGGTAGAGATACTCTCAAAGATCGGCTATGAAAAAGCCAACTGACACTTACTCTTGTGTTACTGACTTGTTGCACCCTCGACAACTACTATGATTATTATTATTTGACAATGCTGGTCATTTATGAACATTTGAACATCAAGGCCATGTGCTGTTAAAATCTCCACCCAGCACAGCCAGAAGAGGATTGGCCACCCCTCATAGCCAGGTTCTTCTCTAGGTTTCTTCCTAGGTTTTGGCCTTTCTAGGGAGTTTTTCCTAGCCACCGTGCTTCTACACCTGCATTGCTTGCTGTTTGGGGTTTTAGGCTGGGTTTCTGTACAGCACTTTGTGATATCAGCTGATGTAAGAAGGGCTATTGAAATACATTTGATTTGATTTGATTTATGACTATAATTACTGTTCCCTGAAGGAGGGAAACTAGGTACAACATACTATTAAATCCACACCTCGCTGGAAGCCCCGCATTCCACAGGTGATGAGCGTGAGACTCAGATATATTCCTTAAATGATTTAATCCTTAAATTTAATACCTCACTTCACCGACCCAGGAAGTGGCGGAGCCAAACAGGTGTTGTAACTCGTTCATAACTGGCACGCAGATCGGTAGAAATGGTAAGATAAATTGGCACTTCAAACAGAAATGGAAAAAGTTTGCCTATTTTACCGGAAACTTCAGGAGCATAACGTCAGAATTAACGAAGGCCAGCAGCAGGTGGGAATTGGTTATTTTCTTCTGGTTATATTGATCTCTGGCTTCCTCAAGTCATTTGTGTGTGTTAATTATTTAATCAAATGCTTGAAGCATCAGTTCAGTTCAAGTTCTGCACATACAGTTGATTTTATTAAACACATGGGGTGTGTCTATATGAACAAATACACGTCATACAATTTCAACCAATCAATTGGTAGAAAGAAAATACTATTTTTTTTAATCTGCCCTAGAACATACATGCATTCAGACCCCTTCCTTTTTACACATTTGGTTATTATAAAATGGATATATTTTTTTCAATTATCAATTTTCAGACAATACCTCATAAAGACATCACAATACCCCATAAAAGTGAGAGAAAAAAAGTTTAGAAATGCTTGTGTATATATATATATATATATATAGGTCATGCCAGTAGGTTACAGTAGGTTGTATCTCTCTAGGTCATGCCAGTAGGTTACAGTAGGTTGTATCTCTCTAGGTCATGCCAGTAGGTTACATCTCTCTAGGTCATGCCAGTAGGCTACAGTAGGTTGTATCTCTCTAGGTCATGCCAGTAGGTTACAGTAGGTTGTATCTCTCTAGGTCATGCCAGCAGGTTACAGTAGGTTGTAACTCTCTAGGTCATGCCAGTAGGTTACAGTAGGTTGTAACGCTCCCTAGGTCATGCCAGTAGGTTACAGTTGGTTGTATCCAAGTGGAAACAATTATCAACCCAATGTGGAAAGTGTTGAATTTGGTCAACAACAAAATTAATGGCTTATTTGCTACGTGAGGTTTACTTGATCTAACAGAAGTTTCGTAATGATTAAGTTGTTATGTGGACACGTGACATACCGACAACTTTGATAGAAACACTATAGGAGTTGTCTCCAGATCGCTATGCATATTCATGCTAGTAGCTTAGCATCTCTCTCCATTGAATACAGGCGGTTGACGACAACAACCCTCATAGAATATAAACAATAGATTACAATAATAAGATGTATCCACCAATCCAAAGACAGGATAGGCGGGAGATAGACAACCCACAGTGCAGCTTTGTGGACAACGACTCCCCTTGTTAGGGCGGAGAGACATCTTGTCAGTATATCCATAATCTTTGGTGTAGCCAACCCAACTCTCACATGGCTCTATTGTGGGGAACGGTGTGTAGTAAAACATCACTACATTAAACTCACTACATGCCGTGGCCCCCGAAGTCTGCGGTCAGCAGATAGACCCTTCTCAAATATATATGTTAAGTCACTTTTTGGAAACGGAACGGAGAAAACAAGGGGTAGCTTGTTCTCTACGTCCTGATTCTAGACATATCAGTCATCATCCCAGGGCCCTCCGTTGAAGAGGTATTGACGAGCCAACTCCGAATATCCAAAGTTAAAAACTAATTGAAGGTGGTACTTACTGGTGTTAATCAGATCTCCTATCTCCTCCTCTTCATCTTTCAATGTGACAGTAATCTCCCCATCCTCCTCTTTCACTCTGAACACGTCTTCCTCTTCTTCTTTCGCTGTAACAGCCTCGCCCTCTACTTCTTGTTTTACTATAACATCCTCCTCTTCCTTCTCCTCTTTCACGACAATGTTCAGCCCCAGAGCTTCTTTCTCCGTCCAACAGACCTCCTCTTCTTTAACAGGAGGGGAGTAGTTTAGGGAGCTCATGTTCGGGGATGTTAGCTAGCTAGCTATCATTAGCGACTAGGCTAATGCTAACTTAACCAGCCAGCTACTATAGCTGACTAATATAACAATAACGTAATATTAAATTAAATAGGTTAACAAGTAGATACGATAGACGTGTGTCTAAAACACAGTAGCTAATATAGACCGAAAGCGTATAAATAGCTTGAATCTTTCGGCTATGTTGGCTAGCAAGCTACCGAGGTGGTTGACGAGCTGTTTATGAAGAACCGTCCACTAGATTATACGTCACGCTGCAGCATCGCCTGAAAGACGCACATCGCCGTCTGCTGACTGGAGGGAAACGCTGTTGAGGAGCAGATTTTATTTTCAGATAAAGATTATTTTAAATGGATTTAATTAAATAATACTGTTATATTGAGACATACAAAGACCTGAATGTGTTGGTTGATTAGTGCGAATTTGTTTTTTTATTTTTTACTAAGGACATTTAAGGCAGTTTCATTCAGTCAAACTAAATATAAATTATTAGCCAATTGCTGTAGGTCTATACTGCTCCTACATGGTGCAACAATACATCATGTAGATGTATATAATGAACAGACTAGGTCTTTACTGCTCCTACATGGTGTAACAATACATCATGTAGATGTATATAATGAACAGACTAGGTCTATACTGCTCCTACATGGTGTAACAATACATCATGTAGATGTATACCACCGTTAAAACGTTTGGGGTCACTTAGAAATGTCCTTGTTTTTGAAAGAAAAGCACATTTTTGTAGACAGTGTGCTGGCTTTCTTGTTCTTTAACAAAGCTTTTGTAAACAGTGTTTTTGCAATGCAGCAATTCAACCATGAAGGTCTGATTCATGAAGTCTCTGAACAGTTGATGTTGAGATGTGTCTGTTACTTGAACTCTGTGAAGCATTTATTTGGACTGCAATCTGAGGTGCAGTTAACTCTAATGAACGTATCTTCTGCAGCAGAGGTACCTCTGGGTCTTCCTTTCCTGTGGCAATCCTCATGAGAGCAACCCATACCTTGTCACAACACAACTGATTGGCTCAAATGCATTAAGATGGAAAGAAATTCCACAAATTAACATTTAACACCTGTTAATTGAAATGAATTCCAGGTGACCACCTCATGAAGCTGGTTGAGATAATGCCAAGAGTGTGCAAAGCTGTCATCAAGGCAAAGGGTGACTGCTTTGAAGAATCTCAAATATAAAATATATTTTGATTTGATTAACCCTTTTTTGGTTACTACATGATTCCATATGTGTTACTTCATAGTTTTGATGTCTTCATTATTATTCTACAATGTAGAAAATAGTAAAAAATAAAAACCCTTGAATGAGTAGGTGTGTCCAAACTTTTCACTGGTACTGTATGTAAATGTGATATTTCAGTTGTTGTTTTTGTTACATTTGAAACATTTATAAAAAACTGTTTTTGCTTTGTCATTATGGGGTATTGCTTTGTCACTATGGGGTATTGTGTGTAGATTGAAGGGAAAATATTGATTTAATCTATTTTAGAATAACGTAACAAAATGTGTAAAAAGTGAAGGGTTCTGAATACTTTCTGAATGCACTGTATATATTGGGGCAGTACTTTGTGACATCACTTCCTGAAACAGGAGGTACAAATATATAACATAGTTTCACAATATCAACATTCAATGTATCAAAATATATGACCGAGCTGGAAGTGTAAACGCCAGCCCAGCCTCAATCCTAGAGGTTCACTGATGATCAACCTCCTCCTTCACATCTGACTCCTGATGATCAACCTCCTCCTTCACATCTGACTCCTGATGATAAACCTCCTCCTTCACATCTGACTCCTGATGATCAACCTCCTCCTTCACATCTGACTCCTGATGATCAACCTCCTCCTTCACATCTGACTCCTGATGATCAACCTCCTCCTTCACATCTGACTCCTGATGATCAACCTCCTCCTTCACATCTGACTCCTGATGATCAACCTCCTCCTTCACATCTGACTCCTGATGATCAACCTCCTCCTTCACATCTGACTCCTGATGATCAACCTCCTCCTTCACATCTGACTCCCGATGATCAACCTCCTCCTTCACATCTGACTCCTGATGATCAACCTCCTCCTTCACATCTGATTCCTGATGATCAACCTCCTTCACATCAGACTCCTGATGATCAACCTCCTCCTTCACATCTGACCAGTTATCTATTTATCACTGTAAAAAACAAACTCCAAATGTAGAACAGCCATGGAGGAGGGTGAAAGGATAGCAGCCCCAACTGTCAGTGAGAGAGGAGGCTATTCTGGATAGGGCAGGTACTTTTGTGTAGTTCCTGTCCCTAGAAGTGAGGACGGAGATAATAGTAACATAATATTCAGTGTGGTGTAATTTGACTATAATGAAGTCTGTTTCTTGTGAGGTTTTCTGTCCTCAGATAAAGAGCTCTATGAAAGCCAGTCTACATATGAAGAGGTCCCAATGAAGAGCAGTGGTTCTCAGTCCTGGGGACTCAGAGGGGCACATTTTTGTTTTTGCCTTCACACTGCACAGCTGATTCAAATGATTCAAACTCATCATCAAGCTTCAAGTGGTATTTATGTATTCATTTGTGATGCTGTCCTTGATATGATTCTGTTATTGTCACATGCTACACATGTACATATGTGCCCATGCATCTATCAATCCAATGTTATCATGAGTTGTTATCAGGGATATTATACTTTAGTAATCCACAATGACCTGGTGATGTAACAGTCTAATAATTACATTGTCTTCCATATTCCTACAGATACCTTGTAACTGGAGATTCCTTCAAAACGATTGCCTACAGTTACCGTGTAGGGCACTGCAAGGTTGGGTGACCAGGGTCATCTGGGACTGCCTCCTGGAGGAATTCAGGTGTGTGAAGGCTACCTGTGTCCTACGTAACTTCATGAGGATGGACACGAGGACCAGGAGGGGATCTGCAGCTCGCCGCCGTGTGCCAGAGGAGGAGTCTGCTGCTCTTCAGGATGTTTCAAGGATGGGGTCCAACAACGCAGCAAGAGAGGCAATCCGTGTGCAGGAGATCTTCACCTCCTACTTCTTCAAAGAGGGTGCTGCTCCCTGGCAACACCATGGACTACACTATGCACAACCAAAGGCTCTTTTAAGAGCCATCCACATTGCAATAAGAGTATTCTTCCATTTACTGAGCTATGTCAACTGCAGTTATTCAATTCACAGTTTCTCTCCCTTTGATTTCTACTTCTCAGGTGAGGGTGCTGTGTAGGTAAGGGTGTGATATCTGTGCAAAAACAAAACAGGCTATTTTAAATCACCCATATTGAAAAAATGTAGAACAATTAGACACCCTATAACCCACACCTACACACTCATGTATCAATCTGATTGATGGATTGTGTTGTGCAGTAAACAGGCTCAGGTGTATAACTGTGGCTCCTTCCACCTTCAAAGAATAGGCAAGAGGGCCAACCATGGAGAATAGTAAGACACTTCATTATTTCTATAACTACGCTATATTGTTTGTCCTTGTGTGTCTGTTCATGTTTTTTAGCATAAAGTACTCTGCAGCCACTTAGTGTGGTGTGGACACCAGGTGAGGCCACACACAGATTCCTGTTGAACACTGTCGCTTTAACTACCTTATTTTCTCAATAACAGTCTCTCTCCTTCACTTCATCCCTCTCTCCTCTTCTCCCTAAATCCTCTAGGTTATATCAGCTGTGTCGGGGAACCCCTCCTGCATCTGAACTGGCTACATAGAGGGCACAGCATGATCAGAGGTGAGAGGTCACTTGGTCAGGTCAACAGGAAGTATTATTAAAGAGATGCTTTACATTGAAATACAGATAGAGATGCAGTAGTCCCAGAGTTAATGATCCAAGGTCAGTTTATATTATACAGGAAGTATTATTAAAGAGATGCTTTACATTGAAATACAGATAGAGATGCAGTAGTCCCAGAGTTAATGATCCCAGGTCAGTTTATATTATACAGGAAGTATTATTAAAGAGATGCGTTACATTGAAATACAGACAGAGATGCAGTAGTGCCAGAGTTAATGATCCAAGGTCAGTTTATATTATACAGGAAGTATTATTAAAGAGATGCTTTACATTGAAATACAGATAGAGATGCAGTAGTGCCAGAGTTAATGATCCAAGGTCAGTTTATATTATACAGGAAGTATTATTAAAGAGATGCTTTACATTGAAATACAGATAGAGATGCAGTAGTGCCAGAGTTAATGATCCAAGGTCAGTTTATATTATACAGGAAGTATTATTAAAGAGATGCTTTACATTGAAATACAGATAGAGATGCAATAGTGCCAAAGTTAATGATCCCAGGTCAGTTTTTTTATTTCACCTCCTGATTGATGACTAACAATGTTAGAATAAAAAATAAAAACACAAGGTTTAAACATGCTCTCTCTCTCCATCTGTCTCTCGTCTGCAGATATGTTTTGATGTGAGAGGATGCCAACCCCCAGTCCCATCATCACCACCTCACCTGCTTTTAAGAACCTTTGGGCCGACGAGAGACACTATTATGTAATTGTGATGAACTGAGAGAATATTTATGTAGCACTGTGATTCATTAATCATGTGCTGCCTTCCCTACTCCTATGTGCTTACCTCTTTCCCTTTCTGTCTTTTACACCTCTCTCACCACCTCCTCTTTCTTCCTCTGTTTTTATAAAGCACAACAGATGTGCATTGAAGTACAGAATAAACTTGTATTTATAACACTTGGATAATGAGCTTTTCAATAAAGCGTTTCACATTCTCTACTGGTTGAAATGAAGTGTAATGTGATGAAATACTCCACCTATCCTGTGTTTATCAGATCAATGCAGATGAAGGGCATTAGATGTTGAGATGAACCAGTGTTAGAGTATTTACATGATGCATAGGAGTACATGATAGAGGTAGAGTACATAGAGTACATGATCAGTGAATATATTAAATGTACAGGCTACAATGTGGGGATCTCATGCATGGTAATAACTACATGTATATACAACTTGCATCTTTGGTACAACATGATATTATATTCTACTCAATCCATAGGCTTCATTAATGTCATTCAGGCTGTTTTGAAGTTGATACAACTGGCTATGATAGCTGAGGTTCATAGCTAGGTTCTGAACTAATATGTATACCAAACGTTTGGGTCCATAGACAGATCGGCTAGATAGCTAGCTACACATCCATAGGCATACAGGTATTATAATCATCCACTGCACAATAAGCTAGAACATAGCTAGCTGCGTTATTTCATCTATCTGCATGGCAAATATCAGCAAGGCAAGCTTACACAATTGTACATTCAATTTGCAGTAAATTCTTCAGCTAACTAGATTCTATACATCCATACATCCATTTCACAAAACGACAGCCTGGTTTGCTGGTTGTTTCAGGAGTCCCTAAAACAACCAGAATGACAATTTCATACTCATGTCACAACACCCATAAAGCTAGCCCAGCTAGCTGGCTAATGTTAGCTAGTCGGCTAGCTGGCTAAAGTTAGCTAGTCAGCTAGCTGGCTAATGTTAGCTAGTCAGCTAGCTGGCTAATGTTAGCTAGTCAGCTAGCTGGTTAATGTTAGCTAGTCAGCTAGCTGGTTAATGTTAGCTAGCCAGCTAGCTGGTTAATGTTAGCTAGTCAGCTAGCTGGTTAATGTTAGCTAGTCAGCTAGCTGGTTAATGTTAGCTAGTCAGCTAGCTGGATAATGTTAGCTAGTCAGCTAGTTGGTTAATGTTAGCTAGTCAGCTAGCTGGATAATGTTAGCTAGTCAGTTAGCTGGCTAATGTTAGCTAGTCAGCTAGTTGGTTAAAGTTAGCTAGTCAGCCAGCTGGTTAATGTTAGCTAGTCAGCTAGCTGGCTAATGTTAGCTAGTCAGCAAGCTGGCTAATGTTAGCTAGTCAGCTAGTTGGCTAATGTTAGCTAGTCAGCTAGCTGGCTAATGTTAGTCAGTTAGTTGGTTAATGTTAGCTAGTCAGCTAGTTGGTTAATGTTAGCTAGTCAGATAGCTGGTTAATGTTAGCTAGTCAGCTAGCTGGCTAATGTTAGTTAGTCAGCTAGTTGGTTAATGTTAGCTAGTCAGCTAGCTGCATAATGTTACCTAGTCAGCTAGTTGGTTAATGTTAGCTAGTCAGCTAGCTTGCTAAATCGCGATTTTCGTAAATCAACTTCATGATAAAAAATGCATAATCGTTTGTCTCTACATTAACTAACATTCCTGTCAACTGTACATGTTTCTGCATGATTCGTTATAATCCCTTACATTTGCTTCCATCCAAGTATTTCTGTCCGCCATCTTTGATCCAGTTCAGTTCTGTGTAGGGATACCCCTCTCTCCTAGTATTTCTGTCCTCCATCTTTGATCCAGTTCAGTTCTGTGTAGGGGTACCCCTCTCTCCTAGTATTTCTGTCCTCCATCTTTGATCCAGATCAGTTCTGTGTAGGGGTACCCCTCTCCCCTAGTATTTCTGTCCTCCATCTTTGATCCAGTTCAGTTGTGTGTAGGGGTACCCCTCTCTCCTAGTATTTCTGTCCGCCATATTTGATCCAGTTCAGTTCTGTGTAGGGGTACCCCTCTCTCCTAGTATTTCTGTCCACCATCTTTGATCCAGTTCAGTTCTGTGTAGGGGTACCCCTCTCTCCTAGTATTTCTGTCCGCCATCTTAGATCCAGTTCAGTTCTGTGTAGGGGTACCCCTCTCTCCTAGTATTTCTGTCCACCATCTTTGATCCAGTTCAGTTCTGTGTAGGGGTACCCCTCTCTCCTAGTATTTCTGTCAGCCATCTTTGATCCAGTTCAGTTCTGTGTAGGGGTACCCCTCTCCCCTAGTGTTTCTGTCCTCCATCTTTGATCCAGTTCAGTTCTGTGTAGGGGTACCCCTCTCTCCTAGTATTTCTGTCCGCCATCTTTGATCCAGTTCAGTTCTGTGTAGGGGTACCCCTCTCCCCTAGTGTTTCTGTCCGCCATCTTTGATCCAGTTCAGTTCTGTGTAGGGGTACCCCTCTCTCCTAGTGTTTCTGTCCTCCATCTTTACTGAAGAAATTCTAACAGTCACTAGTGCAGCAGCAGCCTCCCCCTGTCCTAGTGCCCGGTAAGAAGTTTAAGATGCGATGGAACGGTTGACGAAAAAAATAAATCACAGAAAAAATATATTGACTGATATTGATTTATTTAGGGGGAGGGGGCTAATGAATATTTTAGGCCTAGCGACGTCCCTGATTCCCACCCTTTAACTTTTTGCCTGAAATTAAATAAACATTTTACTCAACTGCGTTACCCACTCCAGTCAGCAGATGGCGGTGTGGGAATTTAAGGCGATGCTGTAAGTGTGACGTATAATGTAGTGGACGGAACGCTTCTTTCAACAGCAGCAACAGTTATTCAGCCGCCTCGGTAGCTTGTTAGACAAAATAGCCAAACAATAAAGCTCTTTAGATGCTTTAGTGTATATTAACCACTTTGTTTTAAACCCACTTCTGTTGTCTAGTTAGTTATCAGATTTAATTTCATATTTACAGTGGTGCTGTTATTAGTCAGCTAGCGGGCTGGTTAAGTTAGCATTAGCCTAGCTAGCTAACATCTCCGACCATGCGGTCACTGAGCTACTCTCCTGTTAAAGAAGAGGAGGACGTCACAGTAAAACAAGATGTAGAGGGTGAGGCCATTACTGTGAAAGAAGAAAAAGACTCGTTCAGAGTGAAAGAGGAGGAGGATGCAGTTTATGGAGTGAAAGATGAGGAGGAGATGACTGTTACATCGAGAAAGGAGGAAACTGGATATCTGGGCCCGGTTTCCCAAACACATCTTAAGGCATCCAATGGTTCTAACGGTGAACTTAGCCATAAGATGGGTTTGAGAAACTGTTCCCTGATTAACACTAGTAAGTACTGTCTTAAATACAGAGGCACAAACTCTGCAGTTGTTGAACTGATGTTTGGTGTTAAAGGGGAAATCTGCAATAGCTACATCCATATTGTGACTTTTATATTAGTTATTTATAGCCATTGATTCTTGAAGAATATAACACATGCCTCATGAGCTTAGTTCAACTGTTGTTCCCCATCAGAACCACAAATAAGCTTTTTTTACGCCAACGTCTAGAAAGAATGTAAATCAACACTGTATCAACATGGTTAAAACTATAATGTTGATATCATGGATGGTCAGTCCTTGCATCCATAGGTCCGTCTATGAATTTGAAAGTAGTTACATTTCTCCAACCCCATCATCTTATTACCAAAACAGTGTTTGAACTGCAGATTTGGTTGATTGATTGCTGTGTGGGTTTTTTAAACAGCAACAAAATGGCTGCTCAGAGACGTGGTTTGGTAAACAGCGGAGAAATGGGGGATGGAGAAATGTAACCTCTCTCAAATTCATAGAGAAAGCTATTGTAGCAACCTTCAGGCTATCCCCTGAATTCACTACACTATGAATACAAAGACTGGCCATCCATTATGTCATAATGATAGTTTAACCAGGCTTCTAGGCTATATAGTATATTCTAGAATTCATCCATGATGTCATAATGATAGTTTAACCAGGTTTCTAGGCTATATAGTATATTCTAGAATTCATCCATGATGTCATAATGATAGTTTAACCAGGTTTCTAGGCTATATAGTATATTCTAGAATTCATCCATGAGGTCAAAATGATAGTTTAACCAGGTTTCTAGGCTATATAGTATATTCTAGAATTCATCCATGAGGTCATAATGATAGTTTAACCAGGTTTCTAGACTATATAGTATATTCTAGAATTACCAGTGTAGATTTCCTGTGCGGGTCAAATTATTACAGCTGTTGATAAGTCATTGTATAATATTCAGCCAATTTTTTTTCATGTCATTACATTAAAGGCGAAACATACCTAGATTCAATAACATTCATGCATTGGTTTGAAACCTTTGTTTTAAACCCTTCTCAAATTTGGAGCTTTGACGGGTTTGTAAAAAACGGTTTGTCAAAAAACACTTATTTATTTAAATGTAACCTTTATTTAACTAGGCAAGTCAGTTAAGAACAAATTCTTATTTCCAATGATGGCCTACCCCGGACGACGCTGGGCCAATTGTTCACCACCCTATGGGACTCCCAATCACGGCCGGTTGTGATACAGCCTGTAGTGACGCCTCTAGCACTGAGATGCAGTGTCTTAGACCGCTGTGCCACTCGGGAGCCCCAGAATCATGTTCTAGTGCTGTCCCCAACTAAAATAAATCTTGGTCAACCAAGAGTCATCTGTTCTTTCTACCAATCGCTCCATGTGTTTTAATAAAATCAACTATATGTACGTAACTTGTCTGATGCTTTAAATAAGCCCCTTTCAAAAAATGTAGAACTAAGAACAGATATAGCCCTTGGTTCACTCCATACCTGACTGCCCTCGACCAGCACAAAAACATCCTGTGGCGTACTGCACTAGCATTGAATACTGCCCGCGATATGCAACTTTTCAGGGAAGTCAGGAACCAATTCACACAGTCAGTTAGGAAAGCAAAGGCTAGCTTTTTCAAACACAAATTTTTATCCTGTCGCTCTAACTCCAAAAAGTTTTGGGACACTGTGAGGTCCATGGAGAATAAGAGCACCTCCTCCCAGCTGCCCACTGCACTGAGGCTAGGAAACACTCACCACCGATAACTCCACAATAATTGAGAATTTCAATTAGCATTTCTCTACGGCTGGCCATGCTTTCCTCCTGGCTACCCCAACCCCGGCCAACAGCTCCCCACCCACCGCAGCTACTTGCCCAAGCCTCCCCATCTTCTCCTTCACCCAAATTCAGATAGCTGATGTTCTGAAAGAGTTGCAATACCTGGACCCCTACAAATCAGCTGGGCTAGACAATCTGGACCCCTTCTTTCTAAAATTATCCGCCGCCATTGTGGCAACCCCTATTACTAGTCTGTTCAACCTCACTTTCGTATCGTCCGAGATTCCTAAAGATTGGAACACTTCCGCGGTCATCCCCCTCTTCAAAGGGGGTGACACTCTAGACCCAAACTGTTACAGACCTATATCCATCATGCCCTGCCTTTCTAAAGTCATCAACATCCAAGTTAACAAACAGATCACTGACCATTTCGAATCTCACCGTACCTTCTCCGCTGTGCAATCCGGTTTCCGAGCTGGACACAGGTGCACCTCAGCCACACTCAAGGTACTAAACGATATCATAACCGCCATCGATAAAAGACAATACTGTGCAGCCCTCTTCTTCGACCTGGCCAAGGCTTTCGACTCTGTCAATCACTGTATTCTTATCGGCAGACTCAACAGCCTTGGTTTCTCAAATGACTGACTCGCCTGGTTCACCAAATACTTCTTAGATAGAATTCAATGTGTCAAATCGGAGGGCCTGTTGTCCGGACCTCTGGCAGTCTCTGTGGGGGTACCACAGGGTTCAAATCTCGGACCGGCTCTTTTCTCTGTATATACCAACGATGTTGCTCTTGCTGCGGGTGATTCCTTGATCCACCTCTACTCAGACGACACCATTCTGTATACATCTGGCCCTTCTTTGGACACTGTGTTAACCTTTCTATATAATTGGTAGATTTGGATAGAAAACACTCTAAAGTTTATAAAACTGTTTGAATGGTGTCTGTGAGTATAACAGAACTCATATGGCAGGCCAAAACATGAGAAGATTTCATACAGGAAGCTAGTGGGATTTAGGATTCTATAGAAAGAAAAAGGAGAAAAAAAAGATACTATTGTATATTATTATTTAGAAATATGTGTTTTTTTCTTGTTTTTAATTGTTGACAGGCAGTAGACACCATGTTTATATTGTAGGAGGTGAAGCATTGTAGTTGATTATAATGTGAAATGGAAGTTGGAAGCACGTTTAGCTCGTTAGCACGTAGGACGCACTGATTGGTGTCACCTCGTTAGTCAGTATGTGTTACACCTGTGCTGGCTTGTCCATCTCGTTAGTGGGAAGGTGTTTCACCTGAGCTGGTCCAGGTTCTATTTAAGAGTGTCTGGCCCAGTGCTCCAGTTGTCTTGATACATGTGGAGAGTCAACACCTTTAGTTGTTCTACCTTTTTGGTTTACTTCCTGTCTTTAAGTTTGGTGTGGGTTTTTCTTTTATTTTCCTCTTCTTGGGCAGATTTAGTGGGTCTCATGGTGGGTGTCTTTTAGGTCCCAGTTGTTGTTACTAGTCAACTTTCAGTGGACACCCCCATAGTGTCTTTCAGAACCCTCCTAAAACCCCACCTGTTTAGTTGTGGTTGTTGTCAGTGACTCTTTGTTAGTTCTCTCTTCTATTTAAGAGACATATCTGGTTTTCCTGCTGGGGAACGTAACAACAAACAAAGTAGTAAATCATGCTTATATTTTGGGTTGGATGTTGCATCCAATTAATATTTTAATCAATGGCATTTCCTTAGAATGCTCATTAGTCTTTCAGTTGTTAGTCTTCTGTTTGTTGTTTACTAAATATTTCTGTTTATTTTCATTTTTTTATTTTTTCCTTTGAAGCCATTGTGTTGCATCCATGTCTGAAATGTGCTGTATAAATAAAGCTTGATTTGATTTCAACAAATTAACCCAATGACTGGCCAATCAACAGACTCTTGGTATGAAAAACAGTATCATGTTTCCAGCCTGCTGAAGGCGTGGTGGAGTGGTAAACACCACCCCCGGCTCTACCAGGTGCTTGAGGTGGTCTCCCACAGCTCTGCTTATGTCATGTTCTGTGGCCTTGCTGTTCCATTTATTGACTGTCCCTGCAACACATTTAGTCATATTATATAAAACACTCAAAGTAATGGATATGGAGCATCTATGGCCTCAGTTATACCTGGCACCTAAATGTGACTTCTGTCATCCGATCACTCCAAGCTGCATTAGGTTCAGATCTACCAGGATGGGCCTTTGACACAGTCAGGCCACTGATTATGCATCAGCAATGTAAAGAGATGGGGTGAATGAGGGGAAAAGTACATTTGACACAATTTATCCTTCATAATAAATCAAATGTTGTTGGTCACATGCAGATGTTATTGCAGGTGTAGTGAAATGCTTGTCCTTCTAGTTCCCACAGTGCAGGAATATCTAACAATTTCACAACAAATACCTAATACACACAAATCTAAGGTAAGGAATGGAATTAGGAATATATAAATATATGGATAAACAATGTCAGAGCAGCATAGACTGAGATACAGTTTATACATATGAGATGAGAAATGATATGTAAACATTATTAAAGGGCCAATGATTTCATGATGCCTGTTTAACAGTCTGATGGCCTGGAGATAGAAGCTGTTTTTCAGCCTCTCTGTGTTAGTGATGCCTGTTTAACAGTCTGATGGCCTGGAGATAGAAGCTGTTTAACAGTCTGATGGCCTTGAGATAGAAGCTGTTTAACAGTCTGATGGCCTGGAGATAGAAGCTGTTTAACAGTCTGATGGCCTGGAGATAGAAGCTGTTTAACAGTCTGATGGCCTGGAGATAGAAGCTGTTTAACAGTCTGATGGCCTTGAGATAGAAGCTGTTTAACAGTCTGATGGCCTGGAGATAGAAGCTGTTTAACAGTCTGATGGCCTGGAGATAGAAGCTGTTTATCAGTCTGATGGCCTGGAGATAGAAGCTGTTTAACAGTCTGATGGTCTGGAGATAGAAGCTGTTTATCAGTCTGATGGTCTGGAGATAGAAGCTGTTTAACAGTCTGATGGTCTGGAGATAGAAGCTGTTTAACAGTCTGATGGCCTGGAGATAGAAGCTGTTTAACAGTCTGATGGCCTGGAGATAGAAGCTGTTTAACAGTCTGATGGCCTTGAGATAGAAGCTGTTTAACAGTCTGATGGCCTGGAGATAGAAGCTGTTTAACAGTCTGATGGCCTGGAGATAGAAGCTGTTTAACAGTCTGATGGCCTGGAGATAGAAGCTGTTTAACAGTCTGATGGCCTGGAGATAGAAGCTGTTTAACAGTCTGATGGCCTGGAGATAGAAGCTGTTTTTCAGTCTGATGGCCTGGAGATAGAAGCTGTTTTTCAGTCTGATGGCCTGGAGATAGAAGCTGTTTATCAGTCTGATGGCCTGGAGATAGAAGCTGTTTATCAGTCTGATGGCCTGGAGATAGAAGCTGTTTATCAGTCTGATGGCCTGGAGATAGAAGCTGTTTATCAGTCTGATGGCCTGGAGATAGAAGCTGTTTATCAGTCTGATGGCCTGGAGATAGAAGCTGTTTATCAGTCTGATGGTCTGGAGATAGAAGCTGTTTATCAGTCTGATGGCCTGGAGATAGAAGCTGTTTATCAGTCTGATGGCCTGGAGATAGAAGCTGTTTATCAGTCTGATGGTCTGGAGAGAGAAGCTGTCTGATGGTCTGGAGATAGAAGCTGTTTATCAGTCTGATGGCCTGGAGATAGAAGCTGTTTATCAGTCTGATGGTCTGGAGAGAGAAGCTGTCTGATGGTCTGGAGATAGAAGCTGTTTATCAGTCTGATGGTCTGGAGAGAGAAGCTGTCTGATGGTCTGGAGATAGAAGCTGTTTATCAGTCTGATGGCCTGGAGATAGAAGCTGTTTAACAGTCTGATGGCCTGGAGATAGAAGCTGTTTAACAGTCTGATGGCCTGGAGATAGAAGCTGTTTAGCAGTCTGATGGCCTGGAGATAGAAGCTGTTTTTCAGTCTTTCAGTTCCAGCTTTGATGCACCTGTACTGACCTCACCTTCTGGATGATAGCAGGCTGAACAGGCAGTGGCTCGGGTAATAACAAAGAAGAAATGTGTGTGCCTGAGGGGAAATTAACTTTCATACAGCCAAAAGGGGTGAGAAATTACACCAATATCAGTGGACAATTTGCACTAATGTAAATAAATATAGATGATGGAACATATTACCTTTTGCTGATGTGATGAACCACTAAGGGGACATAAATATTTACCATCTAAACCATGTGTGACCTCTCACCTCTCTGGCTGTAGAAGTGTTCTTCCTAACCAGTCCCCCAAAACAGCTCTCTGACTGAGCTCCACCCTCACTGGGTCTTCAGAGGAGAGGAAGGCTGAGGAGGGATGGAAGGATGAATGGATCAGTCAGTCAATAAAGTGTAGAGCTGCTGTCTATGCTGTCTGACAAAATCACTATTTTAGTAGTTCATTCAAGTAAATAAGGCTTTATGACTGCTGAATACCAACTATCAATCACTTAGATCATGTATTTTCAGGTAGAGATACAACCTTGGGACGTCCCTAGCCCATTGAAGTTGACATTTAAAATGGTTAAGGTAGGGGTTAAGGTTAGGGTTTAGGGTAGGGATGTCCCAAGGATCCCAGATAGCATTGACCATTGTGCATTCTTCTGTCTCTTTTACATAGCAGGTGATGGGTTCTGAACTTGAAAATATTAAATATCCTTATTATGTGAAATTGTATGAAACAATAATGTATGTTGATGCTAATATGATGTACAATATTCCATCATGTTTCTATCTGATAACAATAGAGTAATATATTTAATATGACAAATACTATTTTTTTTATAGTTTCACTAATTCATTTTAATTAACTTAATCATTATGAGTCAACATCAGTTCACCGTCTCACCTCATACTGTATTGGAGCAGCAGCAGCTGACTGCCCAGTTCAACATCAGTTCACCGTCTCACCTCATAATGTATTGGAGCAGCAGCAGCTGACTACCCAGTTCAACATCAGTTCACCGTCTCACCTCATACTGTATTGGAGCAGCAGCAGCTGACTGCCCGGTTCAACATCAGTTCACCGTCTCACCTCATACTGTATTGGAGCAGCAGCAGCTGACTTGATCGTTGATACTAATCATCATGTTTGAATCTGAGAGTAAATAGAGCCGACTACACTCTATAATGAAGGGTTCAACTGGAGTTGTTCTCAGATCCCCTAAGAACCGTAGGGTTCTTGGTCAATGAAAAACAGCCCCAAAAGGTTCTTCAAAGAACTTGTTAGAAGGTGGGTTCATCGAGGAACCTCCGTTGTTGCTGGACTTCTTCCGGGAACTTCGCAATTACAACTGAAAACGATGGTGACAAGTTTGGATGCGACAACAGTTAAAAAGGTTAAGTTGGGTTGATGTTTGGCTCTGAATATGTCTCCAAATAATTTATTATAATAATATAACATACTAATAATGAATAACGAAGACAATGATGGTTTTCTGTGAATATCTTCCATAACGTTACTATAGTTAATGAACGTAAATAATAGAAAGCCGGGTTTGACCGTCGGCGTTGTATGAGCTACAGTACAGTACCATTAGCTAGCTAGCTAACGTTATGTCCTAACTAGGCACAACTAGGTTTGGATTATTTCCTAAACTATATTCTTTCCCATATATTGTATATCGTTTCCATAAAGACAATATGGCTTTACACTCATTAACGTAAGTTTCCAATCTAGAGCAGTTCTCACTTTTGTGATAATGAACTAGCTAATGTTAGCTTCGTTAACTAACTAACTAACTAAACTCCCCCCCAACTCCTCTCATACCAGGAAGAACCCCCCCCCCCCCCCCCCCCCCCCCCATTTCAAATGTAGATTTACATGTATTTGAAATGTAGTACCCGGACGGAGAAAATCCAATAAGCGTTTTATAGTTACATTGTTAGGGTAACTTACCCTAAAGTGGACACACTTCCATCAGTTTCTGAGACAACTGCTCAGACTTTGTAGACAGTTTAATAATGCTTAAACCTCATCTTTATCAAATGATCCATTAAAGATACCAACTCAAAACCTACGTTCGTCTACATATGGGTTGTTTAAATTGTGTCTAATTATATTCCCAGTATTACTTCATCAAATCTCTAGTAATCATTATACACACATACAATTCATCATATTTTCATATATTCACAGAATCCATATAAAACGTAAGAAATTCTCAACAACCATTCCATTTTCTTTTTCAAGGACTCTCCACAGCTACGAAGCAGCTCTCCAAACTTACTCCCAGCAGAACAAAAAATAAACTTTTGTTTCCCGGACAATGACCATGGGATCCTCAACGGTTCTCTAACCTCCCAGAAGACCACGGCAAAATCAAGCCTCCCAGGAACTATAGACCTTCCGCTGCCTTCTAAAATATCATCCCGCTTATTATCCACATTTCAATCATCTGATTCAGCATATTTCTATGTTACTATCCAAACATCAGATTAAGACTCATTTCCACAACTCTCATATCACAGTCACACAACTCTCATATCACAGTCACACAATGCTATTCCCAAAGATACCTAATCAATTAGTTGTTTTTCAACAATATTTTAACCTGCAGGAATATTTTCACATTTATCTAATGGTTAGTTCCTAGGATAATGAAACTCATATATTTACATCTTTCAATACTTCTAAAATGGTGTCCAGGTTTAAAATAATTCCAGGTGCACCGTACCATCTTATACTATATCACAAATGGTCTTAACTAGTAAACACAGATTGTAGTTTTCATCCAGTTCACACAGATAGCTGACTCAGCCTCAGAGCCTCCAGACTGGGCCCTGTTTACACCTCCACACAGGAATACACACTCAGAGCCTCCAGACTGGGCCCTGTTTAAACCTCCACACAGGAATACACACTCAGAGCCTCCTGACTGGGCCCTGTTTACACCTCCACATAGGAATACACACTCAGAGCCTCCTGACTGAGCCCTGTTTACACCTCCACATAGGAATACACACTCAGAGCCTACTGACTGGGCCCTGTTTACACCACAGAAAAACACACTCAGAGCCTATGAGGCTTTTCTAAAAACTCCACTTTGCGTGTTTCGCTCACCTCTTTTTTTAAAACTACGTTCAAGATGTGGTATATAAATATACTATACTGATGGTATCCACTATATATACTATACTGATGGTATCCACTATATATACTATACTGACGGTATCCACTATATATACTATACTGACGGTATCCGCTATATACACTATACTGACGGTATCCGCTATATACACTATACTGACGGTATCCGCTATATACACTATACTGACGGTATCCGCTATATACACTATACTGACGGTATCCGCTATATATACTATACTGACGGTATCCGCTATATATACTATACTGACGGTATCCGCTATATATACTATACTGACGGTATCCGCTATATATACTATACTGACGGTATCCGCTATATATACTATACTGACGGTATCCGCTATATATACTATACTGACGGTATCCGCTATATATACTATACTGACGGTATCCGCTATATATACTATACTGACGGTATCCACTATATATACTATACTGATGGTATTCACTATATATACTATACTGATGGTATCCACTATATATACTATACTGATGGTATCCACTATATATACTATACTGATGGTATCCACTCGGCTCGCTGCCTCTCAGATCAAAGGTGGGTCCATCTGCTCTGTTCCCGAAGTGTGGTCTCCCTGAGATCCTAAGTTAGAGGGGTCCCTTGTGCACCATTTACCCAGGTCGTCAGGAGCGGTCACCAAGTGAAGATTCACATCCCCATCGTCAAATGTGGTGAATTTCTTTAATATTAATTGAGACAAACTTATCACACAAGTCAGAGTTATTCTTAAACTAAATCTTTATTCACTTATAAGGGAGCAGGTCAATACAACACACATATAAAGTCAATCAATTGGGTGCCCTACGATAATGATGGCTGGTCGAACAATCACCCCCAGATGATTCGTTGAGAGCCCCGAGACAAAAGTACAAAGGTCTTTTACAGCCAAGATACACCCCTTTCAATCTACATGACGAACAATAGATGTATAGAACGGGTCACAAGGTTAAGATTTGTATGAAAGATACTTATAATTCTCAGCAGACAGTATCTGCTGTAAAAACAGTTTTTTGTGTAGAGACCAGGGTCTGGCCCTGAGGTCATCTCTCCCTGGTACCATATAGAACAGAAACATTAACTCATGCTCTGGAATGCGGTCTCTTTAGGTTTTATCACCCAAAATACATTGTAAATCTCCTGACAGTGTTTTCTCCCAGAGGCCCATCCTCAGTAGAACACAGACACAATAGTTCAAAGAACCCTCTATTCTGTTGCATAAAACAACCATTTGATGCAATAAAAGTATTATAACAATCTTGCAGTTTTGCTCTCACAGTGTCCACTGGAAGTTGACTAGTAACAACAACTGGGACCTAAAAGACACCCACCATGAGACCCACTAAATCTGCCCAAGAAGAGGAAAACAAAAGAAAAACCCTTCTAGCTTCTAGAACTCTCATCCCCTTGGAACGAGCCTAAACAAAACTCATCTCCAATACGGAAAAACGTGCAGTCAAAATAAATGGCAACGGACTGGCTAAATGCAAAACACAAAACTTTTTGACTGCCCACCCTTGAGACAATCAGCAACCAAGTTGACCTTACCACGGACATGTCTGATTTCAAGAGGAAACTCCGGCAATATCCGTAGTAACTTTCCACCTCACTGCGGAGCTTCTCTCTCTTCTCAGGGTTCACTAGATAGGCATGTTGTTGGAACGGGGCCCAGTCCCCAATGTCATGCTCTAGTACATTTGGTTTGGCACATCTGAGAATGAACCCTGATATTCTAAAAGCAGGATAACAATGTCAATATAATTGTACCGAAAAATTGTCAGTTGGTTACATAAATAATTATCATTACTAAATCTGATCATGAAATGTAAATATGAAATATTTGGTTGCATAGTCATATTTTCAACGTCTTTTCAATGACATGTTGCTAGATGGGAGATCCCCAACGTCAAAACACAGTTTTAACGTGTCCTAATCAATAACCAATATGCAGAAACAGTTTGGGATATATTGAAAACCTAAACATAACATGTGCTATATACACAAACATCTGCCACAATAATCATATTACTTGTATTTTTTTAAACAAGTAGCTTATAAACTGCACAAGCAGCAGAAACGCTGTTGTTTTGACAAGTAGCAATAAATCACTGATATCCATTAGGGAGGAAATCAGGTTGTACGTGATGTTGAAACTAACAACTAAACAAAAACACATGAAAATGGGAGATATATTTCACCTCACTGGTTAGAGGACTACCTGCAGAAGACAGTCAGCTACATTTTGGAGTGATGCATTTAAATGTAGGGGTCGCTAAACAAAGGAACACAACACTTATTCATCAATATCATGCTAAAATCATTTGTGTGACAGGAGGGAGATGAAGTTGCACGTCCTATTAAAACGAACAGCTCAAAAAGCACACGGAATCTGGGAATAATGTGTACATCACTGGTTAGAGGACAATTTGTAGAAAGCAGCTAGCTACATTTTGAAGTGTTGCATTTTGATTCAAGTGTGTCACCAACGTGGTAAGTGTAACACAGCTATTTTTTTGTTAGTCACTTTTTGTTAAATCACATAAATAGTAACTCTTACATTTCTGAGCCTGGATTGTCCCCCTGAAACTAAAATCAATAGAACAGGGGGCAAATATTGAGGGTTCTACATTGTGACATCATTAAAATACTCCTACTACAATGTTAAAACATTCTACATTGTGACATTATTTCATTGATATCATGAAACAACTCCTTCATGTATTTTCTGATGTTTAATCAGAAATCTTTTATCAGAGTATCTCTTCCCACATTGATCACAGCTAGGAGATTTCTCTCCTGTGTGTGTTCTCTGATGTGATACTAGGCTGGTTAGCCAAGAAAATCTTGTCCCACATTGACTACAGCTATATCGTTTCTCTCCTGTGTGTGTTCTCTGGTGTATAGTGAGATAGCTAGACGTAGAAAAACTCTTCCCACATTGAGTACAGCTATATGGTTTCTCTCCTGTGTGTGTTCTCTGGTGTATAGTGAGATAGCTAGATGTAGAAAAACTCTTCCCACATTGAGTACAGCTATATGGTTTCTCTCCTGTATGAGTTCTCTGGTGTTTAGTGAGATAGCTAGATGTAGAAAAAATTATATGGTTTCTCTCCTGTGTGTGTTCTCTGGTGTATAGTGAGATAGCTAGATGTAGAAAAACTCTTCCCACATTGAGTACAGCTATATGGTTTCTCTCCTGTATGAGTTCTCTGGTGTTTAGTGAGATAGCTAGATGTAGAAAAAATATTCCCACATTGGTTACAGCTATAAGGTTTCTCTCCTGTGTGTGTTCTCTGGTGTATAGTGAGATAGCTAGATGTAGAAAAACTATTCCCACATTGGTTACAGGTATAAGGTTTCTCTCCTGTGTGTGTTCTCTGGTGTAATATCAGGCCTCTGACCGAGTAAAACTCTTCCAACATTGATTACAGCTATAAAGTTTCTCTCCTGTGTGTGTTTTCTGGTGCTTCTTCATATTCTGTGAAGTTGAGAATATTTTTCCACAATCTGAACAGTGGAAAGATTTCTCTCCTGTGTGTGTTTTCTGGTGTAGAGTCAGAGAGCCAGATGCAGCAAAACTCTTCCCACATTGATCACAGCTATATTGTTTCTCTCCTGTGTGTGTTCTCTGGTGTAATATCAGGCTGTCTGGCCGAGTAAAACTCTTCCCACATTGATTACAGCTATAAGGTTTCTCTCCTGTGTGTACTCGCTGGTGTCTACTCAGATGGCAAGATGAAATATAAGTCTTCCCACATTGATCACAGCTATAAGGTTTCTCTCCTGTGTGTGTTCTCTGGTGTGATAACAGGTTGCTTGACTGAGTAAAAGTCTTCCCACATTGAGTACAGCTGTACGGTTTCTCTCCAGTGTGAATTCTCAGGTGTACTTTTAGTGCTTTGAAACTTGAGTAACTCTTCCTACAATCAAAACAGTGGTGAGATTTCTCTCCTGTGTGTGTTCGCTGGTGTATTTTAAGTTCTGATGAAGATTTGCAATGTTTTCCACTGTCAGAGCAACAGATAGATTTCTTCCCTGTGGGTCTCTGCTGGTGTTTCTTGAGGTGATAGAATCTGGACAGACTCTTCTCTGACTCGTTAGCGTCATGATGTTGAGGCTCCCCAGAGGATCCATGATAGTCACGTCTCTCTCCTGTGTGAACAAGTCAGACAGATAGTTAAAGGCTCACAACAGCAGAAATCCACTGAAAAAGGTGATGCCAACAGCGTAGCCATGATACTCTACAACAATTGACGTCTGTAATGAATGTTAAAATTACTTGACAATTGTCTTAAGACAGTCAAGTGAGCAACAATAGTCATATTTAGTCTTGTTTTCACATTAGTAGTAACTACAAATAAGTAAAAGGTGTTGAACTCCTAAGCAGTGTGCCAGGCGACTTTTGTTCTCAAATATAGGCAACTTTCTGTGTTTGCTAAAATTGCGACAAGGGCGATGCACACAATTTGATTGCAGAAACACCTCCCTGCTAATGCAGAAACCGCTAGTTATGGATGTAGTATATCTGCCTGGAGCAAAAATGGTGAGCAAGTGGCCTAAGCTGTGCCATTAGAGATTCTGGGTTCGAGTCCAAGCTCTGTTGCAGCCGGCCGCGACCGGGAGGCCCATGGGGCGACGCACAATTGGCCCACCGTCGTCCGGGTTAGGGGAGGGTTTGGCCGGCAGGGATATCCTTGTCTCATCGCGCACTAGCGACTCATGTGGCGGGCCGGGCGCAGTGCACACTGACCAGGTCGCCAGGTGTACGGTGTTTCCTCCGACACATTGGTGCTGCTGGCTTCCGGGTTGGATGGACATTTTGTCAAGAAGCAGCGCGGCTAGGTTGGGTTGTGTTTCAGAGGACGCATGGCTCTCAACCTTCGCCTCTCCAGAGTCCGTATGGGAGTTGCAGCGATGAGACAAGACTGTAAGTACCAATTGGGGAGAAAAAAAGGGTTAAAAAAAATATATATTAAAAAAATGGTGAGCAAAGATTAGTTTTCACAATGTATTCTGAATATTACAGCACTAGATCAGGAGTGCTACTCAAGGAAACTCACATTAAGCTCTGTGTCTATTCACTAATTCACCACCGTGGGGGAAACTCAGGGGAGTTCTCATAGGCTGACAGCAAATAAAGCCTCCATTTCCAGGTTGATTATGATTATTATTATCATCATTTGACACTACTTTGGATTATAATTGTAAGGCTCGTTTGAATGTCCTGATTTAATATAATGTTTGTGTTATTGTCGAAAATGTACTACTTTATATTTAAAAACGACTTCAACCAGTAAAATGATCATTGGCTAGTTTTCCCATCAGCCTGACATCAGCCTGACAATGAGATTTTGTCCACTAAGTGTATGCCAAAATGGTCTATAATCTCACCTAACTATAACATAGACCTACTGTAGGACCCATAACTTCACCTAACAACAACATAGACCTAGGACTATAAATCATTTAATATTTCAGGTGAAACAAGGAGACTAAAATGTCTTTGTCATGACATTTCATAACCTGATCACCAGATCATTTTGTGAATAATCCCACTAGGCTACTCTGTAATGTGTTGTCATTCTAAATGTCCTGAATGAAGGAAAATATCTCTGTGTGTTGTACAATAGCCTATCCATCAAGGAACAGTTCTCTACACATTATGAGCTAAGTATCTCTGTCTCCAAACGGACTAACGAGACCCTACTGTAAATCAAGTAGACAATAACACATTATAAATATCGATTTGTTTGGGATGATGGATCCAACGTGGAGCATTTGACTGGCATGCAGAAAATGATTTCCTTGATCAGCTGATGATAGTTGAACATGTGACTGTAACTAAACAGCTACAGTATTAAGTATTATGTGTAATTATTTAAGAACCGCATTAATGACAGTATCCATTTGGGAGTTGTCAATAAAGTTAAGGTGACTCTCGGTTAGAACCATTGGATTTAGTAAACTGAAATGATTTAGGATTTCTGTGCCCATGAAAACTGTTTTCCCAGCGTAACATAAGGAGACAATAAATGTTACGTAGTTAGAGAGCATTTCAGAGATCTGAATACAAAAAAAAAACTGTCCGACAGCAAGATCCAGTATTTAAGTTAAAGTTTATCATATGACAAGCTTAACGTTATGACTATAACTACTGTTCCCTGAAGGAGGGGAACTAGGTACAACATAAAATTAAATCCACACGTTATGACTATAACTACTGTTCCCTGAAGGAGGGAAACTAGGTACAACATACTATTAAATCCACACCTCGCTGGAAGCCCCGCATTCCACAGGTGAAGTGCGTGAGACTCGGATATATTTCTTAAATGATTTAATCCTTAAATGTAATACCTCACTTCACCGACCCAGGAAGTGGCGGAGCCAAACAGGTGTTGTAACTCGTTCATAACTGGCACGCAGATCGGTAGAAATGGTAAGATAAATTGGCACTTCAAACGGAAAGGGAAAAAGTTTGCCTATTTTACCGGAAACTTCAGGAGCATAACGTCAGAATTAACGAAGGCCAGCAGCAGGTGGGGAATTGGTTATTTTCTTCTGGTTATATTGACCTCTGGCTTCCTCAAGTCATTTGTGTGTGTTAATTATTTAATCAAACGCTTGAAGCATCAGTTCAATTTAAGTTCTGCACATACAGTTGATTTTATTAAACACATGGGGTGTGTCTATATGAACAAATACACGTCATAAAATTTCAACCAATCAATTGGTAGAAAAAACACAATAGGTTGTATCTCTCTAGGTCATGCCAGTAGGTTACAGTAGGTTGTAACTCTCTAGGTCAAGCCAGTAGGTTACAGTAGGTTGTAACTCTCTAGGTCATGCCAGTAGGTTACAGTAGGTTGAACCTCTCTAGGTCATGCCAGTAGGTTACAGTAGGTTGAACCTCTCTAGGTCATGCCAGTAGGTTACAGTAGGTTGTATCTCTCTAGGTCATGCCAGTAGGTTACAGTAGGTTGTACATCTCTAGGTCATGCCAGTAGGTTACAGTAGGTTGTAACTCTCTAGGTCATGCCAGTAGGTTACAGTAGGTTGTACCTCTCTAGGTCATGCCGTAGGCTACAGTAGGTTGTAACTCTCTAGGTCATGCCAGTAGGTTACAGTAGGTTGTATCTCTCTAGGTCATGCCAGTAGGCTACAGTAGGTTGTACCTCTCTAGGTCATGCCAGTAGGCTACAGTAGGTTGTAACTCTCTAGGTCATGCCAGTAGGTTACAGTAGGTTGTATCTCTCTAGGTCATGTCAGTAGACTACAGTAGGTTGTACCTCTCTAGGTCATGCCAGTAGGCTACAGTAGGTTGTAACTCTCTAGGTCATGCCAGTAGGTTACAGTAGGTTGTACCTCTCTAGGTCATGCCAGTAGGTTAGAGTAGGTTGTACCTCTCTAGGTCATGCCAGTAGGTTACAGTTGGTTGTATCTCTCTAGGTCATGCCAGTAGGTTACAGTAGGTTGTATCTCTGTAGGTCATGCCAGTAGGTTACAGTAGGTTGTATCTCTCTAGGTCATGCCAGTAGGTTACAGTAGGTTGTATATCTCTAGGTCATGCCAGTAGGTTACAGTAGGTTGTAACTCTCTAGGTCATGCCAGTAGGTTACAGTAGGTTGTAACTCTCCAGGTCATGCCAGTAGGCTACAGTAGGTTGTAACTCTCTAGGTCATGCCAGTAGGTTACAGTAGGTTGTATCTCTCTAGGTCATGCCAGTAGGTTTCAGTAGGTTGTAACTCTCTAGGTCATGCCAGTAGGTTACAGTTGGCTGTATCCAAGTGGAAACAATTATCAACCCAATGTGGAAAGTGTTGAATTTGGTCAACAACAAAATGAATGGCTTATTTGCTACGTGAGGTTTACTTGATCTAACAGAAGTTTCGTAATGATTAAGTTGTTACGTGGACATGTGTCATACCGACAACTTTGATAAAAACACTATTGGAGTTGTCTCCAGATCGCTATGCATATTCATGCTAGTAGCTTAGCATCTCTCTCCATTGAATACAGGCGGTTGACGACAACAACCCTCATAGAATATAAACAATAGATTACAATAATAAGATGTATCCACCAATCCAAAGACAGGATAGGTGGGAGATAGACAACCCACAGTGCAGCTTTGTGGACAACGACTCCCCTTGTCAGGACGGAGAGACATCTTGTCAGTATATCCATAATCTTTGGTGTAGCCAACCCAACTCTCACATGGCTCTATTGGGGGGAACGGTGTGTAGTAAAACATCACTACATTAAAATCACTACATGCCGTGGCCCCCCAGTCTGCGGTCAGCAGATAGACCCTCCTCAAATATATATGTCAAGTCACTTTTTGGAAACGGAACGGAGAAAACAAGGCTTAGCTTGTTCTCTACGTCCTGATTCTAGACATATCAGTCATCATCCCAGGGCCCTCCGTTGAAGAGGTATTGACGAGCCAACTCCGAATATCCAAAGTTAAAAACTAATTGAAGGCGGTACTTACTGGTGTTACTCAGATCTCCTGTCTCCTCCTCTTCATCTTTCAATGTGACAGTAATCTCTCCTTCCTTCTTCACTCCAAAAATAGCATCATCCTCTTCTTCCTCTTGTTTAACTGAAACGTCTTTCTCTTCATCTTTCACTGTAACAACCTCACCCTCTACTTCTTGTTTTACTGTAACATCCTCCTCTTCCTTCTCCTCTTTCACGACAATGTTCAGCCCCAGAGCTTCTTTCTCCGTCCAGCAGACCTCCTCTTCTTTAACAGGAGGGGAGTAGTTTAGGGAGCTCATGTTCGGGGATGTTAGCTAGCTAGCTATCATTAGCGACTAGGCTAATGCTAACTTAACCAGCCAGCTACTATAGCTGACTAATAAAAAAGAATGCAATATTAAATTAAATAGGTTAACAAGTAGATACGACAGAAGTGTGTCTAAAACACAGTAGGTAATATAGACCGAAAGCGTATAAATAGCTTGAATCTTTCGGCTATGTTGGCTAGCAAGCTACCGAGGTGGTTGACGAGCTGTTTATGAAGAACCGTCCACTAGATTATACGTCACGCTGCAGCATCGCCTGAAAGACGCACATCGCCGTCTGCTGACTGGAGGGAAACGCAGTTGAGGATCACATTTTATTTTCAGACAAAGATTATTTTACATGGATTTAATTAAATAATACTATTATATTGAGACATACAAAGACAGGGATGTGTTGGTTGATTAGTGAGAATAAAACATGTTTACCACAGCACATTTAAGGCAGTTTCATTTAGTCAAACAACATATAAATAAGTAGCCAGCTACTGTAGGTCTATACTGCTCCTACATGGTGTAAGAATACATCATGTAGATGTATATAATGAACAGACTAGGTCTATACTGCTCCTACATGGTGTAACAATACATCATGTAGATGTATATAATGAACAGACTAGGTCTATACTGCTCCTACGTGGTGTAACAATACAGCATGTAGATGTATATAATGAACAGACTAGGTCTATACTGCTCCTACATGGTGTAACAATACATCATGTAGATGTATACTACCATTCAAAAGTTTGGGGTCACTTAGAAATGTCCTTGTTTTTTAAAGAAAGCACATTTTTCATCCATTAAAATAATAATAAAATTGATCAGAAATACAGTGTAGACATTGTTAATGTTGTAAAAAATATTACTTTTTTTTTTTAAAACAAATTCACCTTTATCTAACCAGGTGGCCAGTTGAGAACAAGTTCTCATTTACATCTGCGACCTGGCCAAGATAAAGCAAAGCAGTGCGACACAAACAACAACTTGTTCTTTAACAAAGCTTTTGTAAACAGTGATGTTGCATAACAATCAGGCAGTAGAACAACAATAATCATCACCCTCTTGACCAATCTTTCCTCCCCTTAACATTGGGTTGATTCAGACCCTGCCAGTGTACCAGGTGGACATTGGGTTGATTCAGACCCTGTCAGTGTACCAGGTGGACATTGGGTTTGATTCAGACCCTGTCAGAGTACCAGGTGGACATTGGGTTGATTCAGACCCTGTCAGTGTACCAGGTGGACATTGGGTTTGATTCAGACCCTGTCAGAGTACCAGATGGACATTGGGTTGATTCAGACCCTGTCAGAGTACCAGGTGGACATTGGGTTGATTCAGACCCTGTCAGTGTACCAGGTGGACATTGGGTTTGATTCAGACCCTGTCATTGTACCAGGTGGACATTGGGTTTGATTCAGACCCTGCCAGTGTACCAGGTGGACATTGGGTTTGATTCAGACCCTGTCAGTGTACCAGGTGGACATTGGGTTGATTCAGACCCTGTCAGTGTACCAGGTGGACATTGGGTTTGATTCAGACCCTGCCAGTGTACCAGGTGGACATTGGGTTTGATTCAAACCCTGTCAGTGTACCAGGTGGACATTGGGTTTGATTCAGACCCTGCCAGCATGGCCAGAAATGTATTCCAAGGTCAGTAACTTATAACCACAGAACCACCCCAGACCTTTCATGCATGACTAAAAACACCTAAGTATTAGATTTACTGCCATGGTCTAGTATGTCACTGCATCAGACACCATTCACAATGCTGGCTGAGGTACGAGTAAAACATGACATATTATTTCCTAACCATTCACAATGCTGGCTGAGGTACGAGTAAAACATGACATATTATTTCCTAACCATTCACAATGCTGGCTGAGGTACGAGTAAAACATGACATATTATTTCCTAACCATTCACAATGCTGGCTGAGGTACGAGTAAAACATGACATATTATTTCCTAACCATTCACAATGCTGGCTGAGGTACGAGTAAAACATGACATATTATTTCCTAACCATTCACAATGCTGGCTGAGGTACGAGTAAAACATGACATATTATTTCCTAACCATTCACAATGCTGGCTGAGGTACGAGTAAAACATGACATATTATTTCCTAACCATTCACAATGCTGGCTGAGGTACGAGTAAAACATGACATATTATTTCCTAACCATTCACAATGCTGGCTGAGGTACGAGTAAAACATGACATATTATTTCCTAACCATTCACAATGCTGGCTGAGGTACAAGTAAAACATGACATATTATTTCCTAATTGTAAAAAAAATCCCCACTGTTTAACCAGAACAACATGAGTTGTGTCCTTCAAACTGTTAGTCCATAATCATATTCAGCTACTTAGATGTCATGTATTGTCATGTTCTCTATAATGAAACATCACCACTGTAGATGTCATGTATTGTCATGTTCTCTATAATGAAACATCACCACTGTAGATGTCATGTATTGTTATGTTATGTTCTCTATAATGAAACATCACCACTGTAGATGTCATATATTGTCATGTTATGTTCTCTATAATGAAACATCACCACTGTAGATGTCATGTATTGTCATGTTCTCTATAATGAAACATCACCACTGTAGATGTCATGTATTGTCATGTTATGTTCTCTATAATGAAACATCACCACTGTAGATGTCATGTATTGTCATGTTCTCTATAATGAAACATCACCACTGTAGATGTCATGTATTGTCATGTTATGTTCTCTATAATGAAACATCACCACTGTAGATGTCATATATTGTCATGTTATGTTCTCTATAATGAAACATCACCACTGTAGATGTCATGTATTGTTATGTCATGTTCTCTATAATGAAACATCACCACTGTAGATGTCATGTATTGTCATGTTATGTTCTCTATAATGAAACATCACCACTGTAGATGTCATATATTGTCATGTTATGTTCTCTATAATGAAACATCACCACTGTAGATGTCATGTATTGTCATGTTATGTTCTCTATAATGAAACATCACCACTGTAGATGTCATGTATTGTTATGTTCTCTATAATGAAACATCACCACTGTAGATGTCATGTATTGTCATGTTATGTTCTCTATAATGAAACATCACCACTGTAGATGTCATGTATTGTCATGTTCTCTATAATGAAACATCACCACTGTAGATGTCATGTATTGTCATGTTATGTTCTCTATAATGAAACATCACCACTGTGGATGTCATGTATTGTCATGTTTTGTTCTCTATAATGAAACATCACCAAGTGAAATAAAGTTGATCAGATATTCTTAATAGACATTAAATAAAAAATGGTTGTTCAGAAATCATTAATTATCATGTCGCTCTGATGAAATGAACTAAATATTTCACAATCATTACCACTGCTGATATTCACAGAGAATAATTACAAGGATCATATTTCACAATCATTCCCACTGCTGATATTCACAGAGAATAGTTACAAGGATCATATTTCACAATCATTACCACTGCTGATATTCACAGAGAATAGTTACAAGGATCATATTTCACAATCATTACCACTGCTGATATTCACAGAGAATAATTACAAGGATCATATTTCACAATCATTCCCACTGCTGATATTCACAGAGAATAATTACAAGGATCATATTTCACAATCATTCCCACTGCTGATATTCACAGAGAATAATTACAAGGATCATATTTCACAATCATTCCCACTGCTGATATTCAAGGAGAATAATTACAAGGATCATATTTCACAATCATTCCCACTGCTGATATTCACAGAGAATAGTTACAAGGATCATATTTCTCAGCTGCATTGACCTGCAGACATCAGACGCCACCTCTCCCTTATGCACATGTGACTGAAATGGAACCAATCACAAAAATCCCTGACACAGCTTTGATGGCCCAATAAAAACGAAACTGCACGTTTCTGCCAGCCAATGGGATAATTCCAGTGCAGTACATGTGTAGAGGGGTAATTCCAATTCAGGAAGTTCCTACCTTTAACTTTTTGTCTGAACATTATAATATACATTTTACTCAACTGCGTTACCCACTCCAGTCAGCAGATGGCGGTGTGGGAATTTAAGGTAATGATGTTAGTGTGACGTATAATGTAGTGGACGGAACGCTTCTTTCAACAGCAGCAACAGTTATTCAGCCACCTCGGTAGCTTGCTAGACAAAATAGCCGAACCAATAAAGCTCTTTAGACGCGTTCGTGTATCTTAGCCACTTTGTTTTAAACCCACTTCTGTTTTCTAGTTAGTTATCCGTTTTAATTTCATATTTACGGTGTTGTTGTTATTATTCAGCTAGCGGGCTGGTTAAGTTAGCATTAGCCTAGCTAACATCTCCGACCATGCGGTCACTGAGCTACTCTCCTCCTGTTAAAGAGGAGGTCTGCTGGACGGAGAAAGAAACTCTCGTCAAAGAGGAGGGGGAAGAGAAAGATGTTACAATGCAAAAACAAGTGGAGGGTGAGGCTGTTACAGTGAAAGAAGAAGAGAAAGATGTTACAGTAAAAGAAGAGGAGGAAGATGCAGTTTATGGAGTGGAAGAGGAGGGGGAGATGACTGTCACATCGAAGAAGAGGAGGAAACTGGATATCTGGGCCCGGTTTCCCAAAGGCATGTTAAGGCATCCAATGGTTCTAACGATGAACGGGCCCTGATAAACACTAGTAAGTACTGTCTTAAAAACAGAGGCACAAACTCTGCAGTTGTTGAACTGATGTGTGGTGTTAAAGGGGAAATATCCAATAGCTACATCCATATTGTGACTTTTAAATAATTTATTTATAGCCATTGATTCTTGAAGAATATAACACATGCCTCATGAGTTTAGTTCAACTGTTGTACCCCATCAGAACCCCAAATAAGATTTTTTTTACTCCAATGTTTAGAAATAATGTAAATCAACACTGTATAGCCTCAACATGGTTAAAACTATAATGTTGATATCATGGATGGTCAGTCCTTGCATCCATAGGTCTGTCTATGAATTAGAGAATAGTTACATTTCTCCAGCCCCATCCATCATCTTATTACCAAAACAGTGGGGGAATTACAGCTTTGTTATTGTTTGAACTGCAGATTGGTTGATTGTTGTGTGGCTTTTTTAAAGGGACAACCTGGTATTTAAACAGCAACTAAATGGCTGCCCAGAGGCTTGGTTTGGTAAACAGCTGAGGGATGGGGGAAGGAGAAGTGTAACCACTCCCATAGGGACCTCGTCAAGAAGTTCAGAAATCTTGGCGTAACAGTTATAAGGTGTTGGCTTGACAGTCAGTGGACCCAGGTTTGAGTCCAGCTCAGGGCTACCACCTGAATTCACTACACTATGAATACAAAGACTGGCCATCCATGATGTCATAATGACAGTTTAACCAGGTTTCTAGGCTATATAGTATATTCTAGAATTCATCCATGATGTCATAATGATAGTTTAACCAGGTTTCTAGGCTATATAGTATATTCTAGAATTCATCCATGATGTCATAATGATAGTTTACCAGGTTTCTAGGATATATAGTATATTCTAGAATTCATCCATGATGTCATAATGATAGTTAACCAGGTTTCTAGGATATATAGTATATTCTAGAATTCATCCATGATGTCATAATGATAGTTTACCAGGTTTCTAGGATATATAGTATATTCTATAATTCATCCATGATGTCATAATGATAGTTTAACCAGGTTTCTAGGATATATTGTATATTCACCCCTTTTGGCTGTATGAAAGTTAATTTCCCCTCAGACACACACATTTGTTCTTTGATATTATGAAGGTCATTTGTGTCAAATGTACCTTTCCCCACTCATTCACCCCATCTCTTTACATTGCTGATGCATATTTGGTGGCCTGGCTGCATCCAGACGATGTCAAAGGCCCATCCTGGTAGATCTGAATCTAATGCAGTTTGGAGTGATCAGATGACAGAAGTCACATTTAGGTGCCAGGTGTAACTGAGGCCATAGATGCTCCATATCCATTACTTTGAGTGGTTTATATAATATGACTAAATGTGTTTCTGTGTTACAGGGGCAGTCAAGAAATGGAACAGCAAGGCCACAGAACATGACATAAGCAGAGCTGTGGGAGACCACCTCAAGCCCCTGGTAGAGCCGGGGGTGGTGTTTACCACTCCACCACGCCTTCAGCAGGCTGGAAACGTGATACTGTTTTTCATACTAAGAGGGACCAAGAGTCTGTTGATTGGCCAGTCATTGGGTTGATTTGTTGAAATCAAATCAAGCTTTATTTATACAGCACATTTCAGACATGGATGCAACACAATGGCTTCACAGGAAAAAATAAAAAAATTAAAATAAACAGAAATATTTAGTAAACAACAAACAGAAGATTAACAACTGAAATACTAATGAAATGCCATTGATTAAAATATTAATTGGATGCAATATCCAACCCAAAATATAACTTGTTTTTTAGGAGGGGCTCTGAAAGACATTATGGGGGTGTCCACTGGAAGTTGACTAGTAACAACAACTGGGACCTAAAAGACACCCACCATGAGACCCCACTAAATCTGCCCAAGAAGAGACAAACAAAAGAAAAACCCACACCAAACTTAAAGACAGGAAGCAAACCAAAAAGGTGGAGCAACTAAAGGTGTTGACTCTCCACATGTATCAAGACAACTGGAGCACTGGGCCAGACACTCTTAAATAGAACCTGGACCAGCTCAGGTGAAACACCTTCCCACTAACGAGATGGACAAGCCAGCACAGGTGTAACACATACTGACTAACGAGGTGACACCAATCAGTGCGTCCTACGTGCTAACGAGCTAGACGTGCTAACGAGCTAGACGTGCTAACGGGCTAGACGTGCTAAAGTCCAACCTCAAAACATTAATGGAAAAACCAAAGCCTGTAACACCTTCCCCCTTAAGACAACAAATATATCCTATATTTTTGTTGGACAAGTTTGCTCACCACCAACAGAAAACAACTTCCATTTCATATTAAAATCAACTAAAATGCTTCACCTCCTGTCAACAATTAAAAACAAGAAAAACACACTTATTTCTAAATAATAATATACAATTGAAATATTTTTTTCTCCTTTTTCTCTTCTTTCTATAGAATCCTAAAACTCACTAGCTTCTAGAACTCTCGTCTTCCTAAAACTCACTAGCTTCTAGAACTCTGGTCCACTTGGAACGAGCCCAAACAAAACTCATCTCCAATACGGAAAAAGTCAAAATAAATTGTGACTAAATGTACACCCCTTGGTTAATATGTATTGGCAATAATTAACTTAATGGTGAGGCATGGAATAATAAAACATGTATATTTTGTCAGGCTGAATGTTTGAAATATGAGGTGATTTGAGACATGCTTCTTCAGTAGTGGAATAAAGACAATTAACGCTTGAATGTTGTCAAGAAATACTGGAGTGATGTAGGATTGTTAATAAAATTGATTACAGACCAAATTATTATACTGCGTCCATGTGTATTTATTTCTTTATTTTAACCTTCATTTAACAGTAACCGAAAGGTTGCTGGATTGAATCGCGAGCTGACAAGGTAAATCTGTCGTTCTGCACCTGAACATGGCAGTTAACCCTCTGTTCCCCGGTAGGCAATAATTGTCAATAAGTCAGTTATGAACAAATTCTGATTTACAATGACGGCCCAACGCTCTAACCACTAGGCTACCTGCAACTAAGTTGAAATTAAGTTGTTTTCAAGTCACTGAAAAAACGGGGCATAGTCTTATTTTCAACATCTTTTCAATGACATGTTGCTAGGTGGGATATCCCCAATGTCAAAACACAGTTTTAACGTGTCCAAATCAATAAGCAGAAAGTTTGGGATAAATTGAAAACCTAAACATAACATGTGCTATAGACACTAACATCTGCCACAATAATCATATTACTTGTATAAAAAAAAAAAAAAGCTCCTTATAAAACTGCACAAGCAGCAATAAATCACTGATATCGATTAGGGAAATCAGGTTGTACGTGCTGTTGAAACTAAAAAAACACATGGAAATGGGAGATATATTTCACCTCACTGGTTAGAGGACAACCAGCAGAAGAAAGTCAGCTACATTTTGGAGTGATGCATTTAAATGTAGGGGTCGCTAAACAAACAAACTTATTTGTCATCACTCATCGATATCATGTTGAAATCAATTGTGCCGAGAGGAGGGACATGAGGTTGCACGTCCTGTTAAAACGAACAGCTCAAAAACCACATGGAATCTGGGAATAATGTGTACATCACTGGTTAGAGGACAATTTGTAGAAAACAGCTGGCTACATTTTGAAGTGTTGCATTTTGATTCAAGTGCGTCACCAACGTGGTAAGTGTAACACAGCTCTTTTTGTGTTAGTCACTTTTAGTTAAATCACATAAATAGTAACTCTTCCATTTCAGAGCCTGGATTTTCCCCCTGAAACTAAAATCGATAGAACAGGGGGCAAATATTGAGGGTTCTACATTGTGACATCATTAAAATACTCCTACTACAATGTTAAAACATTCTACATTGTACATTATTTCATTGATATCATGAAACAACTCCATGTATTTTCTGATGTTTAATCAGAGATCTTTTATCAGAGTATCTCTTCCCACATTGATTACAGCTATGAGGTTTCTCTCCTGTGTGTGTTCTTTGGTGTCTGGTCCACATGCTAAAGTAAGTAAAACTCTTCCCACATTGAGCACAGCCAAAAGGTTTCTCTCTTGTGTGTGTTCTCTGGTGTGCTGTCAGGCCACCAGGTGAAGCAAAACTCTTCCCACATTCATCACAGCTACACGGTTTCTTTCCTGTGTGTGTTCTCTGGTGTGCTATCAGGGCGATTAAAATAGGAAAACTCCTCCCACATTGATCACAACTGTAAGTTCTCTCTCTTGTGTGTGTTCTCTGGTGTGATATCAGGCTGGTTGACAGAGGAAAACTCTTCCCACAGTCAGAGCAGAAGTAAGGTTTCTCTTTTGTGTGATTTCTCAGGTGAATTTTGAGTTCTGATGAAGATTTAAATAATGTCCCACAATCAGAGCAGCAGTGAGAATGATCACTTGTGTGAATTCTCCGGTGTAGTTTAATGCCTGTTGAGGTGCATCTTTTCCCACAGTCAATGCAGCGGTGAGATCTTTTCCCTGTGGTTCTCCGCTGGCGTTTCTTGAGGTGTTCTGATGTGGAGAGACTCTTCTCTGCCCTGTCAGCATCATGAGGTTGTTGAGGCTCCCCAGAGGATCCACGATAGTACCGTCTCTCTCCTGTGTGAACAACAAAGTCAGACAGATGGTTAAAGGCCCACAACAGCAGAAATCCACTGTAAAAGGTGATGCCAACAGCGTAGCCATGATGTTGTACAACAATTGACGTCTGTAATGAATGTAATGATTACTTGACATTTGTCTTAAAATGAGCAAGAATAGTCATATTTTGTCTTGTTTTCACATTAGTAGTAACATCGATGATTGTAGGCTAGAAATAAATTATTACAGTTGTTGAAAACTCTAAGCAGTGTGCCAGATAACTTTCGGTCTCCAATATAGGCCCCTTTCTATGTTTGCTAAAATTGTGGCATGAGGGCAATTTGATTGCAGAAACTCCTCCCTGCTAATGAAGAAACCGATAGTTATGGATGTACTATATCTGGTAATGAGGAAACCACTAGTTATGGTTGTAGTATATCTGGTAATGAGGAAACCACTAGTTATGGATGTAGTATATCTGGTAATGAGGAAACCACTAGTTATGGATGTAGTATATCTGATAATGAGGAAACCACTAGTTATGGATGTAGTATATCTGGTAATGAGGAAACCACTAGTTATGGATGTAGTATATCTGGTAATGAGGAAACCACTAGTTATGGATGTAGTATATCTGGTAATGAGGAAACCACTAGTTATGGATGTAGTATATCTGGTAATGAGGAAACCACTAGTTATGGATGTAGTATATCTGGTAATGAGGAAACCACTAGTTATGGATGTAGTATATCTGGTAATGAGGAACCCACTAGTTATGGATGTAGTATATCTGGTAATGAGGAAACCACTAGTTATGGATGTAGTATATCTGGTAATGAGGAAACCACTAGTTATGGATGTAGTATATCTGGTAATGAGGAAACCACTAGTTATGGATGTAGTATATCTGGTAATGAGGAAACCACTAGTTATGGATGTAGTATATCTGGTAATGAGGAAACCACTAGTTATGGATGTACTATATCTGGTAATGAGGAAACCACTAGTTATGGATGTAGTATATCTGGTAATGAGGAAACCACTAGTTATGGATGTAGTATATCTGGTAATGAGGAAACCACTAGTTATGGATGTAGTATATCTGGTAATGAGGAAACCACTAGTTATGGATGTAGTATATCTGGTAATGAGGAAACCACTAGTTATGGATGTAGTATATCTGGTAATGAGGAAACCACTAGTTATGGATGTAGTATATCTGGTAATGAGGAAACCGATATTTATGGATGTACTATATCTGGTAATGAGGAAACCACTAGTTATGGATGTAGTATATCTGCCTGGAGCAAAAATGGTGAGCAAAGATTTTAGTTTTTCACAATGTATTCTGAATGTGAATGGGGGAAACTCAGGGGAGTAACCTCCATTACCAGGTTGCTTATGAGTTCATTTCACACTACTTTAGATTATAATTGTAAGGCTCATTTGAATCTCCTGCTTAATATGTTTGCGTTATTGTCGCAAATCAACCGCTTTGTACTTAAAAAAAAAAACACTTCAACCAGAAAAAATGCTCTTTGGCTTTTCCATCAAGGTGACAATGAGGGTTTGTACACTGTTTGTTTGCAAAATTGGCCCATAACTTCACCTAACAACAAATATAGGAAAATAGCTCTGTGTTGTACAATAGCCTATCCATCAAGGAACAGTTCTCTACACATTATGACCAAAGTAGGAATGTTGGATCATTTATGAACATTTGAACATCTTGGCCATGTTCTGTTATAATCTCCACCCGGCACAGCCAGAAGAGGACTGGCCACCCCTCATAGCCTGGTTCCTCTCTAGGTTTCTTTCTAGGGAGTTTTTCCTAGCCACCGTGCTTCTACACCTGCATTGCTTGCTGTTTGGGGTTTTAGGCTGGGTTTCTGTACAGCACTTTGAGATGTCAGCTGATGTAAGAAGGGCTTTATAAATACATTTGATTTGATTTGAAATTTGATTTGATTTAACAACAACATAGACCTACTGTAGGACCCATAACTTCAACTAACAACAACATAGACCTACTGTACAACCCATAACTTCACCTAACAACAACATAGACCTACTGTAGGACCCATAACTTCAACTAACAACAACATAGACCTACTGTACAACCCATAACTTCACCTAACAACAACATAGACCTACTGTAGGACCCATAACTTCAACTAACAACAACATAGACCTACTGTAAGACCCATAACTTCACCTAACAACATAGACCTACTGTAGGACCCATAACTTCACCTAACAACAACATAGACCCACTGTAGTACCCATAACATCACCAAACAACAACATAGACCTACTATAGGACCCATAACATCACCAAACAACAACATAGACCTACTGTACAACCCATAACTTCACCTAACAACAACATAGACCTACTGTAGGACCCATAACTTCACCTAACAACAACATAGACCTACTGTAGGACCCATAACTACACCAAACAACAACATAGACAATACTGTAGGACCCATAACTTCACCTAACAACACAGACCTATTCTAGGACCCATAACTTCACCAAACAACAACATAGACCTACTGTACAACCCATAACTTCACCTAACAACAACATAGACCTACTGTAGGACCCATAACTTCACCTAAGACTATATATAATTTAATATTTCAGGTGAAACAAGGAAACTAAAATGTCTTTGTCATGACATTTCATAACCTGATCACCAGATAATTTTGTGAATAATCCCACTAGGCTACTCTTTAATGTGTTGTCATTCTAAATGTCCTGAAGAAAGGAAAATAGCTCTGTGTGTTGTACAATAGCCTATCCATCAAGGAACAGTTCTCTACACATTATGAGCTAAGTATCTCTGTATCCAAACAGACTAACGAGACCCTACTGTAAATCAAGCAGACAATAACACATTATTAACATCAATTTGTTAGGGATGTTGGATCCAACATGGAGCACAGCATAACTGTCTTAACCAGAGTAATGAATGAAGAAGCACTTTGGTTGTTGTTGCATGTCGTGATGTTTGTCATGTGACTGTCATTCAGAAAATGATTTCCTGGATCAGCTGATGATAGTTGAACATGTGACTGTAACTAAACAGCTACAGTATTATGTATTATGTGTAATTATTGAAGAACCACATTAATGACAGTAACCATTTGGGTGTTGTCAATAAAGTTAAGGTCACTCTTGGTTAGAACCATTGGATTAGCAAACTCTGAAATGATTTAGGATTTCTGTGCCCATGAAAACTGTTTTTCCAGCTTAACATAAGGAGACACTAAATGTTACGTAGGTAGAGTGCATTGCAAAGATCTGAATACAAAAAACTGTCCTAACAGGACAATAACCTAAACCACAAGGCCAAATCTACACTGGAGGAGCTTACCAAGATGACATTGAATGTTCCTGAGTGGCCTAGTTACAGTTTGGACTTAAATCGTCTTTAAAATCTATAGCAAGACTTGAAAATGACTTTCTAGCAATGATCAACAACCAACTTGACAGAACATGAAGGATTTTAAAAATAATAATGAATATTCACATGAATATCAGTCTCCTATTGGATGACATCACAACTTCCCATCAAGCCAACTCCTTGGAGACCTTACTATGACATCACTCACTCCTTCTAGTTTGCAGTTGTTAAAAAAGAAATATTTTGCTCAAAACATTTATTTGTTTCCCATTAGTGTGTTTATACTTTACTGCATTTATATCACTTTTCAACAGGAAAAGTGAACAATTCATACAGTACAAAACATATTTGAGTGTAGAATGCCCTTTTAAAAATCACACATTAGTTCAACATCTGCAGAGTTTGTGTCCCTGTTTTATTAGATAGTACTCACTGTATTTACTGGTGTTAATCAGATCAATGTCCCTGTTTTATAAGATAGTACTCACTGTATTTACTGGTGTTAATCAGATCAATGTCCCTGTTTTATAAGATAGTACTCACTGTATTTACAAATGTTAATCAGATCCCCAGTCTTCTCTTCTTCGTCCTCCTCTAATGTGACAGTAATCTCCCCCTCTTCATCCTTCATTCCAAAAACGTCTTCATCTTCTTTCACTTCATCCTCCACTCCAAAAACTGCATCTTCCTCCTCGTCTTTCACTCTGAAAGCGTCTTTCTCTTCTTCTTTCACGGTAACAGCCTCACCTTCTACTTGTCTTTGTAATGTAACATCCTCCTCTTCCTCTTTCACGACAACGTTCAGCCACAGTCCCTCTTTCTCCGTCCAGCAGACCTCTTCTTTAGCAGGAGGAGAGTAGCTTAGTGAGCGCATGGTCGGGGATGTTAGCTAGCTAGGCTAATGCTAACTTAACCAGCCAGAGAGTTGACTTACAACGTAAATATGAAATTAAATGGGGTAGCTAGTTGTTTCCACATAAGTATGTTTGAATCATAGTGGCAATTAAACCACGAAATTGTCTAAAGAACTTGAATGTTCCGACTTTGTCGGCTAGCGAGCTACGGAGGTGGCTGCAGTTGTTGAAGAAGCGTTCCGTCCACTAGATTATACGTCACACTAGAAACATCGCCTGAAAGACACATATCGCCATCTGCTGTCTGGAGGGAGGAAACGCAGTTGAGGAGGGAAAACTTTTTCCTTCTTCATTGAATTATAATATTATAAAGCAGTTTAGGGAAACGTTTTTTTCCTCTCTATTAAATATGAATATTATATCAACACGTACAAAGAGCAACAAGTGTTGTTTGATTAGTTCAGATTTTTTATGAGAATTTAAAACAAACTCTACATCTACTCCACATCTGTATTTCTGATTCAGTCAAATAACTAGATATCAAAATAAGCATCTAGTTATTGATACCCTTGATAAAGATGAGCAAAAATTACTGTATGAAATAAATGAATAAACTTTACCCACTACCAGGATATTTTAGCCCAAAACCTGGTTACCTCTCTGCTAGGAGACTGAAACTTGGCCATAAGTGGATCTTCCAGCAAGACACATCAACATCCACAAAGAAATGGTTAATTGGGCACAAAAATCAACATTTTCAATGGCCATCTCAGTCTTCGGACTTGAACTCCATTGAAAACCTATGGTTTGAATTGAACAGGGCAGTCCATAAGACAGACTAAATAAATCAAAGACCTGGAGAGATTCTGTATGGAGGAATGGTCTAAGATCCCACCCAATGTGTTCTCTAATCTCATTAAACATTTCAGTGTCGTTATCCTCCCAAGGGGAGGGTGCTGGAGTATTGAAAACATGGGTAGCAATAATTCAGACCCCTACATTTTGAGAATTACATGTTAAACTAAATCTCTTTCTCTGAGCAATTGTATTAGTATAAAATAATATAATTTCCCTTATTTTGGTGTAACAATACATAATGTAGTATATAATGAACAGACTAGGTCTATACTGCTCCTACATGGTGTAACAATACATCATGTAGATGTACAGTGGGGGAAAAAAGTATTTGATCCCCTGCTGATTTTGTACATTTGCCCACTTACAAAGAAATGATCAGTCTATAATTTAATAGTAGGTTTATTTGAACAGTGAGAGACAGAATAACAACAAAAAATCCAGAAAAATGCATGTCAAAAATGTTATAAAATTATTTGCATTTTAGTGAGGGAAATAAGTATTTGACCCCCTCTCAATCAGAAAGATTTCTGGCTCCCAGGTGTCTTTTATACAGGTAACGAGCTGAGATTAGGAGCACACTCTTAAAGGGACCTCTTGAGGATACCCTAGGATAGGGGGCGCCACAGCGCATTTTGAAAAAAAATCGTTCCCATTTTCAACGGCCTACTAATCAAACTCAGAAGCTAGGGCATGCATATACTTATTATATATGGATAGAAAACACCCTAAAGTTTCTAAAACTGTTTGAATGGTGTCTGTGAGTATAACAGAACTCAAATGGCAGTCAAAACCCCGAGACCGATTGAAACAGGAAGTGGAATTCAGAATTGTGGACTCGACTTCTCATCTTTCCCTATAAATCACACCGTTAACCATGGTTCAGTGAGCACTTCCTATTGCTTCCACTAGATGTCGCCAGTCTTTTCACAGTGGTTTGAGCCTTATATAGTCGAAACTCAGTGAATGAGAGTCATTGGAAATTGGTCACAGGGGATGGGCCATCACCATTATGACGCTGGCGGCCATGTCTACCCCCACCTTTGGAAACGGTTTTAAAGGCAATGAAATCATCCCCCTCGAATCTTATTGGCTCTCTTGGTGTTACAGGCCCTGAAGATTAATGTTTTACAACGTTTGACATGTTTGAATGAACCTACAGGCGGGAGAATCTCATTTTATCCGGAACTTCAGCCCTGCGCTTGGAGAGAGCCCTAGGACGCGCTACCAACAGCAGGCTAATGGAACGTGAAGTATGGACTTTTTCGACCGAAAATACATCTGTTGTGGACCTGGGATGCTTTCTGATGAAGACAACTAAAGGTAGGCGATTATTGACAATATTATACAAGATGAGATGTGACATGCGATTGTTCCAAGATGGCGCCGAGCTCTGTATATTAGCTCATTTTCTGAGTATCGCATCTCCTTTTATCGCAAAGTGTGATTACCCAGTAAAGTTAATTTAAAATCTGGTATGACAGGTGTTCTCAAGAGATATTCATCTATAAATGTTAGATTGACAATATACATTTAAAAAATCGTTATCGGATAGTAATTTAGGGAATTGTAGCATTTTTTACCGGGACGCATTTGAGGGGAAATTATTTAGTCAACGTCAGACGCCGATGTAAAATGCTGTTTTTATATATAAATATGACCTTTATTGAACAAAAGAATGCATGCATTGTATAACATGATGTCCTAGGTGTGTCATCTGATGAAGTTTGTAAAAGGTTAGTGCTGCATTTAGCTGTTTTTTGGTTATATGTGATGCAAGTGGTTGGTCGTTTTGAAATCGGACGACGTGGGTCGATTCAGGAGAGGTGTATCTATAAAAAAAAAAAATATATATTATTATTATTATTTTTTAAATTATGATTTTTTTTAATGCTAATTGGCGATATGATTTTTCGCTGGATTTTGATCCCGCTGACGGGATGAGACGCTGAAGAAAAGGGAGTGCTCCTAACTGTAGAGGGATAATTCCAGTGCAGTCAGGGGCGGAAATCCCGGGGGGGGGGGGGGACGGGGGGGACACGACCCCCCCATCCTGGGAAAAATATGATTTGTCCCCCCAATATATCACTGAAACATAACTATGTCATTTAAATAATATTAATAATACGCAATGAAAGCAATTGTGCTGATTATAGACACTTAATAGCGCGTTTTTAAGTTTCAAAAGATTGCGACCCCCCACCCTTTGCCTCACAATGGTTTGATCCACTGCCAGTTCCTTAGTTGGCAAGGTAACAGAGGGGTCGTGTCTACTGTCTGAAAGGCACTCAATGCACGTAACTGACGTGAGGTTCATCCAGTCAATCGCGCACACACACTAGCTGAATATGCAGAGCTAGTGCGCAAATATGAACTATTAAGCTAGCTAGTACCTATTCCATTTATGTGGCGTCGTCAAAGATGGAATCTTTGCTATCGTCAATTTATTCCAAGATCAGCATGCAGATGATGTAAGTTAGTGCTTCGAAGTCCCTGTGATAAGGTTAGCAATAAACTGAAGTTTAAACTGAACAGAACTACACTCTCTTCTACCATTGTCTTAACTATATTTAATGGTCTCGTTGCAAAAGCTAAATTGTCGCAAGGGAACTTTTATTTATTTATTTTATTTCACCTTTATTTAACCCGGGTAGCAAAGATTATAGCAAACACCATTGAAACTGAATTGGTGGTCGCTTGCTTTGCAAATTCAGCTATTGTTGGAAGCCAGCCAATATGAAACAAACTCTTAAAATTACAAAAGGTTGCAGCATATGTTGTGTAAATGGTGAACTCATACAGCTGTCAACTCTTGTCATTTTAATCCGTTTCACATTTGCTAGCTACCTTTTAGATCGAAGCCCAAATAGAATGATAGAAGATGATAGAAGCCCATCTCCTACTGTAAATAACCTACACACTGTGTGTGTGTGTAGCCAGCCAGCCAGCCAGCCAGGTAGAAAAATGGCAGAAAAATAAAAGACGGACATCAGAGTATTTTTCAATACACCAAAACGCATAGTAAGAACCCTAGTAGCCTAATATCTCAAAGACTAGTTGATAAAATGTTCATAAGAAAGAAATGAAATTCTAATGGAAATGTTTCACAATGATGTCATTAGGCAGAGCAGGCAACAGATGGCACACAGACAGCAGAGTTGGGGACAGATATGCAGGGACAGACTGGCAGAGACAGGGAGTCTCAGGTAAGTTTGTTGAGTCTTTGTTTGGCAACATTATGAAAGGTTCTCAATTTTTTTGACTAGTAAAATAGGAACATAATTGGAAAATGCCATGGATACCCCCACTCTCAACTTAAACTGGTGACTGAACTAAGATTTGTTAAAGGCAATGGTATTGCTGTTGTGATTAGTTGTGTAGTTTTGGGTACCGGTAGTTAGGAGTACGGCAAACACCTTATTTCTTTGGTTCCTCTATATACATTTACCATATTACAATGTAGGCTATGTGTTACAGCACTACTTTTGGTGTCCCCCTCAGGAATTGGTCTTGAGAAAATTTCATGTAATTGTCCCCTCCAAAATTGATATCAGATTTTCGCCCCTGAGTGCAGTACATGTGTAAAGGGATAATTCCAGTGCAGTACATGTGTAAAGGGTGTAAAGGGATAATTCCAGTGCAGTACATGTGTAAAGGGTGTAGAGGGATAATTCCAGTGCACCGATTATTGACTGGAGACTTAAAATGCTGAAAACAGGTCCCTAGCGGAATGACAACAACATGGCTGCTTGTTAAAGAAGAGATGGAGAGAGAGACAGAGAACCATATACATTGCACATGGACCGTATGTCACGTCCTGACCAGTATAGGGGTTATTTGTGATTGTAGTTTGGTCAGGACGTGGCAGAGGGTATTTGTTTTATGTGGTTGGGGTGGTGGTTTGTTTAGAAGGGTGTTTGATTTATTATTTCCGGGTTTTGGGTTATGTTCTATGTTTTTGTATTTCTATGTTCTTTCTAGTTTAGTATTTTCTATGTTAGGTAATTGGGTGTTGGACTCTCAATTGGAGGCAGGTGTTTGTAGTTGCCTTTGATTGAGAGTCCTATAATTAGGGATGTGTTTTGTTTGTTAATTGTGGGTAGTTGTTTTTGCATTGCGTTGGTGTAGCCTGCGAAACGGTTTCCTGTCGGCGGTTCTTTGTTTATTGTTTTTTTTGGTGTTCACATTTAATAAATTATAATGTTGAGCACGCAACCCGCTGCGCCTTGGTCCTCTCTTCACGAAGACAGCCGTTACACTGTAAGAAGTCTTGAATGTATTGAAATGCCTGGGCTCGCAGGGGATGTGTTAATTCATAACCCATCATTTATACCTGTTAATTCATAACCCATCATTTATACCTGTTAGTTCATAACCCATCATTTATACCTGTTAGTTCATAACCCATCATTTATACCTGTTAGTTCATAACCCATCATTTATACCTGTTAGTTCATAACCCATCATTTATACCTGTTAGTTCATAACCCATCATTTATACCTGTTAGTTCATAACCCATCATGTATACCTGTTAATTCATAACCCATCATTTATACCTGTTAGTTCATAACCCTTCATTTATACCTGTTAGTTCATAACCCATCATTTATACCTGTTAGTTCATAACCCATCATTTATACCTGTTAGTTCATAACCCATCATTTATACCTGTTAGTTCATAACCCATCATTTATACCTGTTAATTCATAACCCATCATGTATACCTGTTAATTCATAACCCATCATTTATACCTGTTAGTTCATAACCCATCATTTATACCTGTTAGTTCAGGGGCGGTTCAGGCAGGCTGGCACGCTCCCTGACCTTACTTGGCAGGAACTAATGAAGATCCATTATAAACCCCAGGAAGAGTAGCTGCTGCCTTGGCAGGAACTAATGGGGATCCATTACAAATACTTTATCAATATATTTGTGTCTCTTTACTCTTGGATTCTAAAATGCTAATTGATATCAAAGTAGACGACATGCAAGACTACAAATCCCTGCAACCTCCTGCATGTCATCTCTAGCCAACACCTTTCACAGAACAGTTCACTGAATTGTCCATTGAAATACATTTTGACAATTTAATCATTGCTACATTAAGGCCTGTTTGCTGGAGTGCTGCAGAAATGGTTGTCCTTCTGGTAGGTTCTCCCTTCTCCAGAGAGTAACTCTGGAGCTCTGTCAGAGTGAACATCGGGTTCTTGTTCACCTCCCTGACCAAGGCCCTTCTCCCCCGATTTCTTAGTTTGTCCAGGCGGCCAGCTCTAGGAAGAGTCTTGGTGGTTCCAAACTTCTTCTATTTAAGAATGATGGAGGCCTCTTTGTTCTTGGGGACCTTCAATGCTGAAGACATTTTTTGGTACGCTTCACAAGATCTGTGCCTTGACACAATCCTGTCTCAGAGCTCTATGGACAATTCCTTTGGACCTCATGGCTTGGTTTTTGCTCTGACATGCACTGTCAACTGTGGGACCTTACATAGACAGATGTGTGCCTTTCAAATCATGTCCAATCAATTGCATTTACCACAACTGGACTCCAATCAAGTTGTAGAAACATCTCAAGGATGCATCATCTCAAGGATGATCAATGGAATCAGGATGCATCTGAGCTCAATTTCGAGTCTCATAGCAATAGGACTGAATACCTAAGTAAATACATTTGCAAAAATCTCTAAAAACCTGTTTTCACTTTGTCATTATGGGGTATTGTGATGTCATTATGGGGTATTGTGATTTCATTATGGGGTATTGTGATTTCATTATGGGGTATTGTGATTTCATTATGGGGTATTGTGATGACATTATGGGCTATTGTGATGTCATTATGGGGTATTGTGATTTCATTATGGGCTATTGTGATGTCATTATGGGGTATTGTGATGTCATTATGGGGTATTGTGATTTCATTATGGGGTATTGTGATTTCATTATGGGGTATTGTGATTTCATTATGGGGTATTGTGATTTCATTATGGGGTATTGTGATGACATTATGGGGTATTGTGATGACATTATGGGCTATTGTGATGTCATTATGGGGTATTGTGATGACATTATGGGCTATTGTGTGTAGATTGATGAGGGGGAAAAAATATTAAATTTTAGAATTAGGCTGTAACGTATCAAAATGTGGAAAATGTGAAGGGGTCTGAATACTTTACTTTTCTACCGCAGTTTTGTACATGATCAAATCAAATGAAAGTTTATACACTGTCATGTGATATGTGATATAGAAAAGTCCAATCTTAGGAGAGTACATGGGAGGCACTATACTGTGTGTCTGCATGTGTCTATCTGGTCAAAACCACTGATACAGGAGCCCCTCCACTCTCTGGTGGGATGGATCATGTCTACAGAGAAACCTAGATTCAAATACTTAGATTTGTGTGTATTGGGTATATGTTGTGATATTGTTAGATATTAATTGTTAGATATTACTGCACTGTCAGAGCTAGAAACACAAGCATTTCACTACACCCGCAATAACATCTGCTAAACACGTGTATGTGATTTTGATTTGAAATAAACATCCTATTTATCAAAGGTGCTTTTGGCTGGAGTTAAAATGACTCCAAAGGATTTGAATTTGTTAAAAGTCCATATTGATACAGAAACACTAAACCATGATATAGATTTATTAAGAACCAGGTGATTGACAAAGTCATGAAGAATTGAATAAATCACATTTTGTCTATGATAAAAGATATGCCTCTGGGGTCAAAATTATCCATTTCAGAAGTATGGTTCAATGCAAATATGTAGTGGGTGTAAAGTTGGTTTTAAATTCTCACTCATTAAACACGAATCAATCAACACATGCTTCTCTTTGAACGACTTAATATAATATTAAACTTTTATGAAATAAATGAAAAATAAACGTTTGGTTCCTCAACTGCGTTGCCCCCTCCAGTCAGCAGATGGCGATGTGCGTCTTTTAGGTTCAGGCGATGCTGCCAGTGTGACGTATAATCTAGTGGACGGGACGCTCCTTCAACAACAACAGCTAGTCAGACACCTCGGTCGCTTTCTAGCAAACATAGCTACAACATTCACGCTCTTTACACTGGTTTGGTGTATATTAGTCGCTGTGTATTAAACACACTTCTGTCGTATGTACTTGTTGGCCCATTTAATTATATATTTACGTTGTTTGTCAGCTAGCTGGTTTGCTAAGTTAGCTTAGAACTAGGCTAGTCGCTAATGCTAGCTAGCTAACATCCCCGACCATGAGTTCACTAAGCTACTCTCCTCCTGCTAAAGAAGAGGAGGTCTGCTGGACGGAGAAAGAAGCTCTAGTGAAAGAGGAGGAGGAAGAGAAAGATGTTACAATACAAAAACAAGTAGAGGGTGAGGCTGTTACAGTGAAAGAAGAAGAGAAAGACGTTTCAGTGAAAGAAGAGGAAGATGTTACAGTAAAAGAAGAGGAGGAAGAGGAGGATGCAGTTTTTGGAGTGAAAGAGGAGGAGGGGGAGATGACTGTCACATTGGAGGAAGAAGAGGAGGTTGGAGATCTGTTTAACACCAGTAAGTACCGTCTCTGCAGTTGTTGAACCAATATGCAGTAAAGGGGTTCTACACTTTAATGTTGTTCTGTAGGAATGGCTGAAGCTACACTGTAACGTGTAGAACATCAAGAGTGGACCATCAACAAAACGTTAACAATTGATCAAATGCATCCAATGACAATGCCTGAAATACTGTAGTCCTCAATATCTCCTATTAGATTAGCCCAAGATGTTCTCTTAAAGGGGCAATCAGCAGTTGTTACATCCATTTTGGGACTTATACATTAATGATATGTACCAATTGTTTCTTGAAGAATTCACTTATAAATGCCTCATGAGCTTAGTTCAACTGTCGAACCCCATCAGAACCCAAAATATAAGCTTTTATTTACTCCAATGTTTGTCAGTAAATATAAACAAACACTGTATATCCTCAAAACATGGTTAAAACTAGAATGTTGATATCATGGATGGTTACATTTCTCCAGCCCCATCCCTCAGCTTTTTACCGAAACGGGCAGGGAGTACGCTTTGTTATTGTTTCTACTGCTGATTGCTGCCCCCGTTACTCCTCAAGGTCCAAGGACTGTATGTTATTTTCAGAGGTAGACTGGCTCTGGCAGCTAAAATAGTCAACTATTCCATCTAAATGTGAATCGATTCTCAATTGCGATACGTTTCTAGAAACATAAATTGCGGTACTTTCATATCAATTCAGAATAATTTCAAATCATTTCACACAATATTTAAATATCACATCAAAATCGGTAAAGTCTAAGTTGGTGTCTTGACAGATTTGTAAAAACGGTTTATCATAAAACACTATATATATATTTTTTGTTAAATGTTGCTGACACCCCTCCCCAGAGGTGTCTCATTATTGGGATTCATTGCTGATTCCTACCTGTAGCTCACTATGAGGTGTCTAGTGATACAGGTTAAGGGTCCTGTTGGAGATTGGTGGTTGGTAGCGGAGTCGAGGGAACAAGCAGGGTTGGACACGGCCATGTTATTATCCCACACACAGTCTCTGTGGTTCACATGAACCCCATTCCTGGGAATTAGATTTGATTACAAATCTCCCCTGTCTGTTACCACAGAAGGGTTCCGTCTGTCCCATTCCCAGCTAGGTTACGAGGCGCTTTGTCACCAGTACCTATGACTGGTTGATAGGGGAGTGGTTTCAGTCTGTCCCATTCCCAGCTAGGTTACGAGGCGCTTTGTCACCAGTACCTATGACTGGTTGATAGGGGAGTGGTTTCAGTCTGTTCATTCCCAGCTAGGGTACGAGGTGCTTTGTCACCAGTACCTATGACTGGTTGATAGGGGAGTGGTTTCAGTCTGTCCCATTCCCAGCTAGGTTATGAGGTGCTTTGTCACCAGTACCTATGACTGGTTGATAGGGGAGTGGTTTCAGTCTGTTCATTCCCAGCTAGGGTACGAGGTGCTTTGTCACCAGTACCTATGACTGGTTGATAGGGGAGTGGTTTCAGTCTGTCCCATTCCCAGCTAGGTTACGAGGTGCTTTGTCACCAGTACCTATGACTGGTTGATAGGGAAAACCTCCATGCTTATTATAGAAAGGTAATTAGGGGGAAACTATTTAGTAAACTGAAATAAAATAACAAACCTGTTTGAAAACTATTCCAAAACTATCTTTGACTCCAAAACTAAAATAGTCTAAAATAATAACCAGCATGAATTATGTTCAGTTTGAATAATTTATATCTTAACTTTGGGCAAAAATAGAATTGGGTTTTAAAAAAAAATTATGTGGTTTTAAAGCTTCTGAACCTGGTGGCTGGTAAATGCTGCCATGGGATGGCAATGTTTCAAATAGACCTAGCTTGTGTATCACTATCACTAGCTATCACCAGAAATACTTTAAGAAATGAGGATATTGGAAACTCCTTTCGATTTGTATTAACAGCTTAAAGAAAAGAACATTGGCATGAATTACCCTCCGTGAACTAGAAGCACAACATTACAAATATTTTCAGAGATGTGAGATAATGAACTTGTTCTCTGTAATATCGTATAGCTTTGCAATCGTAACAGTATGTACTTTCGAGGAAAATAGACATGTTTCTCGACTCATACCCTGACTTTAAAAAGGGATTTGGTGAGAATTAGCTTAGGAACTGCGTGTCACAGCATGACAATGTGAACGCGATTGGTCGACAGTCTCTTGGATGGGCGTTATATACGCCCTGACATTTTCTGGAATAGTTTTTATTTGAAAACGTTTTTGTTTACTTGCCTGCCTATTGAATTTGGAATGCACTGTACTGTTCATCTCTGAAACTCACTGAGATAATTCCTTTGATACAGCAGTAGCAATACAGGGATATAACATCTACAGAAAAGACAGATACAGCAGTAGCAATACAGGGATATAACATCTACAGAAAAGACAGGAATGCTTATGGGGGAGGTGTTGCTGTATACAGTGCATTTGGAAAGTATTCAGACCCCCTTGACTTTTTCCACATTTTGTTACGTTAAAGCCTTATTCTAAAATTGATTAAATTCTTCCCCCCCTTTCATTTAGCTCATTTATTTGGCACACCTGCATTTGGGGAGTTTCTCCCATCCTTCTCTGCAGATCCTCTCTAGCTCTGTCAGGTTGGATGGGGAACATCACTGCACATCTATTTTCAGGTCTCTCCCAAGATGTTAGATCGGGCTCAAGTCCGGGCTCTGGCTGGGCCACTCAAGGACATTCCGAGACCTCTACCGAAGCCACTCCTGTGTTGTCTTGGCTGTGTGCTTTAAGGTTGTTGTCCTGTTGGATGGTGAACCTTTGCCCCAGTCTGAGGTCCTGAGCACTCTGGAGCAGGTCTTTCATCAAGGATCTCTTTGCACTTTGCTCTGTTAATATTTCCCTGGATCCTGACTAGTCTCCCAGTCCCTGCTGCTGAAAAACATCCCCACAGCATGATGCTGCCACCACCATGCTTTACCGTAGGGATGGTGCCAGGTTTCCTCCAGACGTGACGCTTGGCATTCAGGTCAAAGCGTTCAATCTTGGTTTCATCAAGCTAGAGAATCTTGTTTCTCATGGTCTTAGAGTCTTAAGGTGCCTTTTGTCAAACTCCAAGCAGGCCGTCATGTGCCTTTTACTCAGGAGTGGTTTCCATCTGGCCACTCTACCATAAAGGTCTGATTGGTGGAGTGCTGCAGAGATGGTTGTCCTTTTGGAAGTTTCTCCCATCTCCACAGAGGAACTCTGGAGCTCTGTCAGAGTGACCATCAGGTTATTGGTCACCTCCCTGACCAAGGCCCTCCTCCTCAAATCGCTCAGTTTGGCCGGGTGACCAGCTCTAGGAAGAGTATTCCATTTAAGAATGATGGAGGCCACTGTGTTCTTAGGGACCTTCAATGGTGCAGAGTGTTTTTTGGTACCCTTCCCCAGATCTGTGCCTCAACACAATCCTGTCTCGGAGCTCTACGGACAATTCCTTCGTCCTCATTGCTTGGTTTTTGCTCTGACATGCACTGTCAACTCTGGGACCTTATATAGACAGGTGTGTGCCTTCCAAATCATATCCAATCAATTGAATTTACCACAGGTGGACTCCGAACAAGTTGTTGATGCATCTCAAGGATGATTTAATGGAAACAGGATGCACCCGAAAGCAATTTCGAGTCTCATAGCAAAGGGTCTGAATACTTAACCTCTATGGGCTAGGTGGGACGCTTGCGTCCCACCTACGTAACAGCCACTGCCAGCCTGTGGCGCGATTTTCAAAACCTTAAAAATCCTATTACTTCAATTTCTCAAACATATGACTATTTTACAGCCATTTAAAGACAAGACTCTCGTTAATCTAACCACACTGTCCGATTTCAAAAAGGCTTTACAACGAAAGCAAAACATTAGATTATGTCAGCAGAGTACCAAGCCAGAAATAATCAGACACCCATTTTTCAAGCCAGCATATAATGTCACCAAAACCCAGAAGACAGCTAAATGCAGCACTCACCTTTGATGATCTTCATCAGATGACAACCCTAGGACATTATGTTATACAATACATGCATGTTTTGTTCAATCAAGTTCATATTTATATCAAAAACCAGCTTTTTACATTAGCATGTGACGTTCAGAACTAGCATACCCCCCGCAAACTTCCGGGGAATTCGCTAACATTTTACTAAATTACTCACGATAAACGTTCACAAAAAGCATAACAATTATTTTAAGAATTATAGATACAGACCTCTATGCACTCGATATGTCCGATTTTAAAATAGCTTTTTGGTGAAAGCACATTTTGCAATATTCTAAGTACATAGCCCAGGCATCACGGGCTCGCTATTTAGACACCCGGCAAGTTTAGCACTCACCATAATCATATTTACTATTATAGAAGTTTGATTACCTTTTGTTGTCTTCGTCAGAATGCACACCCAGGACTGCTACTTCAATAACAAATGTTGGTTTGGTCCAAAATAATCCATCGTTATATCCGAATAGCGGCGTTTTGTTCGTGCGTTCCAGACACTATCCAAAATAGTAAAGAAGTGTCGCGCGCATGGCGCAATTCGTGACAATAAAATTCTAAATATTCCATTACCGTACTTCGAAGCATGTCAACCGCTGTTTAAAATCAATTTTTACGACATTTTTCTCGTAGAAAAGCGATAATATTCCGACAGGGAATCTCCTTTTCGGCAAACAGAGGAAAAAATCCCAAAGGCGGGGGCGGTCGGGGTCACGCGCATAAGCCCAGTGTCCCTTGATCGGCCACTTGAGAAAGGCGATAATGTGTTTCAGCCTGGGGCTGGAATGACGACATTCTGTTTTTTCCCGGGCTCTGAGCGCCTATGGACGACGTGGGAAGTGTCACGTTAGAGCAGAGATCCTTAGTAAATGATAGAGATGGAAAAGAAGTTCAAGAAATGGTCAGACAGGCCACTTCCTGTAAAGGAATCTCTCAGGTTTTGACCTGCCATTTGAGTTGTGTTATACTCACAGACACCATTCAAACAGTTTTAGAAAATTTAGGGTGTTTTCTATCCATATGTAATAAGTATATGCATATTCTAGTTACTGGGTAGGAGTGGTAACCAGATTAAATCGGGTATGTTTTTTATCCAGCCGTGTCAATACTGCCCCCTAGCCCTAACAGGTTAAGTAAATAAGGAATTTCAGTTTTTTTTACCTGTTCACTTTTTCATTATTGTGTGTGGATTAATGAGGATTCCATTTTTTTAATCCATTTAAAATAAAGCTGTAACGTAACAAAATGTGTAAAAAGGGAAGGGGTGTGAACTTTCTGAATGAACTGTTTTATTTCATTTTTAAAAATGTAACCTTTATTTAACTCGCAATCACGGCCGGTTGTGACACAGCCTGGACTCGAACCGGGGTGTCTGTAGTGACGCCTCAAGCATTGAGATAGTGTCTTAGACCGCTGCGCCACTCAGGGGCCCCAAAATCATGTTCTAGTGCTGTCCCCACCTCTAATAAATCTTGGTCAACCAAGAGTCGTCTGTTCTTTCTACCAATCGATTGGTTATGTGTATTTTTCCATATATAGACACACCCCATGTGTTTTAATAAAATCAACTGTATGTACTGAACTGGTCTGATGCTTTAAGCTGTTTGATCAAATAATTAAGACACACAAATGACTGGAGGGAGCCAGAGATCAAGATAACCTAACCAGAAGGAGAAACATTCTGCCGTTATGCTCCTGAAGTTTCCAGTAATGGGCTACACCAGCGGTCAGCAACCTTTTCCATTTGGAGTGGCAATGTATCTTACCATTTCTACTGATCTGGTGCCAGTTATGATTTTCATATGCATATTTTACTGGAACAGTTTCATTTAATTCATAATAGTATCTCAAAATCATTGTCTGTGATTAATCTACATTCTATCTAAATCTAAATGAAAATTATACAAATCTAAAAGTAACTTTTACTGCCATTGCCAACTATGTAAAAATAGCCTACATAAAACCAACAAATAAAAACATTGCAGCCTGCAGGTAATAAATATCCTAGAAATCACTTTGGCTGCACATGGCCTGTCTACAACAAACTTGAAACATTGTATCAACTATCAACTGGGTCGGCCCAAAACTGGAGGTAACAAGCTTGCAACATTGTATAAAATATTCTGGGCCCACAGAGTTTCCTGCCAGTGAGTTCTGGACAGACACAGCTGTCGGCTATTTGTACAAAGGATAAGAAGTAATCAGGTATTTTATGACATTTCCACTGGATCAGAGCATTACATTTTTCCTTTTTATGCCAAGTGGTTATCGAAAGGACGAGAGCTGGCAATATTTTACAAAAATACTTTGAGGAACTATTGTCATTCGCAATTGATTTTGATTAGACTTTGTTTACTTGCTGTTTGAGGTGAAGAAAAAATTACTTTGAGAAGCTCCACAACTCATTAGTGGTGGTGAATTAAGACAATCAGAAATACTATCAGACATCCCCAAATGGGCACATTTATAGACCTACATTTGCACACAGGCCAGGTAGATTGAGGCATCTTGCGGGTCAGGTCTGGGTGGTCTGCCAGGGGCCGTTTCATTTAGTATCCGTTTGGGTCGGCATGGGGAATGATTGTATTTCCCCATAGTATGTTGTACCGAAGTTGACTGACTGAAAGGGAGTGTAACTTTGATTATTATTACTCTTCCCTAAAGGAGGGAAACGAGGTAAAACACCTGTTTGTCTCCGCCCTTTCCTGGGTCGGTGAAGTGCGGTATTAAATTTAAGGAATAAATCCGAGCCTCACGGTCATCACCTGTGGAAGGCGGGGCTTCCAGCGAGGTGTGGATTTAATAGTATGTTGTACCTAGTTTCCCTCCTTCAGGGAACAGTAGTTATAGTCATAACATGTGGATTTAATAGTATGTTGTACCTAGTTTCCCTCCTTCAGGGAACAGTAGTTATAGTCATAACGTTACGCTTGTCATATGATGAACTTCAACTTAAATACGGGATCTTGCTGTCAGACTTTTTTTTGTATTCTGAAATGCACTCGAACTATGTATCATTTAGTGGCTCCTTATGTTACGCTGGGAAAACAGTTTTTGTGGGCACAGAAATACGAAATAATTTCAGTTTGCTAAATCCAGTGGTTTTTAACTGAGAGTCATCTTGTAATCCAAGATGGCGTAGCAGTATGACGTGATTGTTGTTGTAAATGTTGTTTTTCGTCTTTTTTTGTATATATTGCAAAATATTTCAATCTCTTTTTCCATTTTTAAATTAAATATGCCTTCCGGCAACACACCTCACCCAATGTGATACGGATCTGCTATTTTTTAGACCTTATAGCTAGAACCTCCATCAGCATCTAGCCATCAGGAGCTAACCAGCTAATTAGCTACTAGCTATTTAGTCATTGTTAGCCACTGCTAGCGGCCTTTATCTTTTCAGCTCAGACACCAGCCGCTTTTGCCTGGATAATACCTGCCAGTCTGCACAGCGCGATATCAACCATGAGCATATCGGACTGTTTTTCTCCACTACATCACCGTATTCCTGCCGTAAGCTCTGGACCATTACACCGGATAATCACAGCTAGCTAGCTGCTACCGAGTGGCCCAGCCTCGAAGCTAGCCTTGAGCCAGGCCCATCTCCCGGCCTGCTCAGTGGACCCTATGATCACTCGGCTACACAGCTGATGCCTTCCAGACTCTTCACCAAGACGACTAGAAGCCACTACATCACCTGATTCTTGCCGTAAGCTCTGGACCTTTGCACCGGAGGTGCTATAGTGGCTAATGCCCTTGTCCCGAAGCTAGCACCAGTTAGCCTTGAGCCAGGTGCATCTCCCGGGTAGCAAACAAAATTACTCCAGCTACAATACCTCTTTTGCCGATTTGCCTGGACCCTTTGTAGACACGGAGCCCCGCCGATCCATCACGTATGGTCTGCCAACACAATTCCGTCCGATGTGCCCTCAACCAGCCTTTGCAAGATGTCGGTGACGCCCTTGTCCCGAAGCTAGCACCAGTTAGCCTCGAGCCAGGCACATGTCCCGGCTAGCGTAGTAATGACTACCTAACGGCTTCCCTGTTTCATATATTGCTGTTCACTGGACCCTATGATCACTTGGCTACATAGCTGATGCCTGCTGGACTGTTCATTAATCACAGTACTCTGTTTTGTTTATCTGTCAGCCCCAGCCTCGAACTCCGGCCCTGTGTGTAGTTAACTGACCCTCTCTGCCCATTCATCGCCACTTTACCTGTTGTTGTTGTCTTAGCTGTTGTTGTCTTAGCTAGCTCTCCCTATCAACACCTGTGATTGCTTTATGCCTTGCTTTATGTCTCTCTCTAATGTCAATATACCTTGTATACTATTGTTTAGGGTAGTTATCATTGTTTTATTTTACTGCGGAGCCCCTAGTCCCACTCAACATGCCTCAGAGAACTCTTTTGTCCCACCTCCCACACATGCGGTGACCTCACCTAGCATAACTGGTGCCTCCAGAGATCCAACCTCTCTTATCATCACTAAATGCCTAGGTTTACCTCCATTGTACCCGCACCCTACCATACCCCTGTCTGTACATTATGCCTTGAATCTATTCTACCACGCCCAGAAATCTGCTCCTTTTATTCTCTGTTCCCAACGCACTAGAAGACCAGTTCTGATAGCCTTTAGCCTTACTCTCATCATTCTCCTCTGTTCCTCGGGTGATGTAGAGGTTAACCCAGGCCCTGTGTGTCTCCAGGCGCTCTCATTTGTTAACTTCTGTAATCGTAAAAGCCTTGGTTTCATGCATGTTAACATCAGAAGCCTCCTCCCTAAGTTTATTTTATTCACTGCTTTAGCACACTCCGCCAACCCTGATGTCCTAGCCATGTCTGAATCCTGGCTTTGGAAGGCCACCAAAAATTCTGAAATTTCCGTTCCCAACTACAACATTATCCGTCAAGATAGAACTGCCAAAGGGGGAGGAGTTGCTATCTACTGCAGAGATGGCCTGCAAAGTTCTGTCATACTTTCCAGGTCCATGCCCAAACAGTTCGAGCTTCTAATTAAAAAAAAGAATCTCTCCAGAAATAAGTCTCTCACTGTTGCCGCCTGTTACAGACCCCCCTCAGCTCCCAGCTGTGCCCTGGACACCATATGTGAATCGATTGCCCCCATCTATCTTCAGAGTTTGTTCTGTTAGGTGACCTAAACTGGGATATGCTTAACACCCCGGCCGTCCTACAATCCAAGCTAGATGCCCTCAATCTCACACAAATTATCAAGGAACCCACCAGGTACAACCCTAAATCCGTAAACATTGGCACCCTCATAGATATTATCCTGACCAACTTGCCCTCCAAATACACCTCTGCTGTTTTCAATCAGAATCTCAGCAATCTCTGCCTCATTGCCTGCATCTGTTATGGGTTCTCGGTCGAACGATCACCCCTCATCACTGTCAAACGCTCCCTAAAACACTTCTGCAAGCAGGACTTTCTAATCGACCTGGCCCGGGTCTCCTGGAAGGATATTGACCTCATCCCGTCAGTAGAGGATGCCTGGTTGTTTTTTTAATTATAATTTCCTCACCACCTTAAATAAGCATGCCCCTTTCAAAAAATATAGATCTAAGAACAGATATAGCCCTTGGTTCACTCCAGACCTGACTGCCCTCAACCAGCACAAAAACATCCTGTGGCGTACTGCACTAACAGCTCCCCACCCCCCGCAGCTACTTCCCCAAGCCTCCCCAAAATCTCCTTCTTCTTCCATCTTCTCGAGATTCCTAAAGATTGGAACGCTTCCGTGGTCATCCCCCTCTTTAAAGGGGGTGACACTCTAGACCCAAACTGTTACAGACCTATATCCATCCTGCCCTGCCTTTCTAAAGTCTTTGAAAGTCAAGTTAACAAACAGATCACTGACCATTTTGAATCCCACCATACCTTCTCCGCTGTGCAATCCAGTTTCCGAGCTGGTCACGGGTGCACCTCAGCCACGCTCAAGGTACGAAACGATATCATAACCGCCATCAATAAAAGACAGTACTGTGCAGCCGTCTTCATCAACCTGGCCAAGGCTTTCGACTCTGTCAATCACTGTATTCTTATCGGCAGACTCAATAGCCTTGGTTTCTCAAATGACTGACTCGCCTGGTTCACCAACTACTTCTCAGACAGAGTTCAGTGTGTAAAATCGGAGGGCCTGTTGTCCGGACCTTTGGCAGTCTCTATGGGGGTACCACAGGGTTCAATTCTCAGACCGACTCTTTTCTCTGTATATACCAACGATGTTGCTCTTGCTGCGGGTGATTCCTTGATCCACCTCTACGCAGACGACACCATTTTGTATACATCTGGCCCTTCATTGGACACTGTGTTAACCTCTCTGGGCTAGGTGGGACGCTTGCGTCCCACCTACTCAACAGCCAGTTGAATCCCGTGGCGCGTTTTTCAAATACCTTAGAAATGCTATTACTTCAATTTCTCTAACATATGACTATTTTACACCATTTTAAAGACAAGACTCTCCTTAATCTAACCACACTGTCTGATTTCAAAAAGGCTTTACAACGAAAGCAAAACATTAGATTATGTCAGCAGAGTACCCAGCCAGAAATAATCAGACACCCATTTTTCAAGCTAGCATATAATGTCACATAAACCCAAACCACAGCTAAATGCAGCACTAACCTTTGATGATCTTCATCAGATGACAATCCTAGGACATTATGTTATACAATACATGCATGTCTGTTCAATCAAGTTCATATTTATATAAAAAACCAGCTTTTTACATTAGCAGGTGACTAGCATGTGACTAGCATTCCCACCGAACACTTCCGGTGAATTTACTAAATTACTCACGATAAACGTTCACAAAAAACATAACAATTATTTTAAGAATTATAGATACAGAACTCCTCTATGCACTCGATTTTAAAATAGCTTTTCGGTGAAAGCACATTTTGCAATATTCTAAGTAGATAGCCCGGCATCACAGGGCTAGCTATTTAGACACCCAGCAAGTTTAGCATTCACCAAACTCCGATTTACTATTAGAAAAGTTTGATTCCCTTGGGTGTTCTTCGTCAGAATGCACTCCCAGGACTTCTACTTCAATAACAAATGTTGGTTTGGTCCCAAATAATCCATAGTTATGTTCAAACAGCGGCGTTTTGTTCGTGCGTTCAAGACACTATCTGAAGTGTAAATAACGGTCACGAGCATGGCGCATTTCGTGACAAAAAATGTCTAAATATTCCATTACCGTACTTCGAAGCATGTCAACCGCTGTTTTAAATCAATTTTTATGCCACTTTTCTCATAAAAAAGCGATAATATTCCGACCGGCAAAGTCTGTTTACATTCAATGAGAGAGAAAGTAAAAGCATGCTATCCCCTCATGCACGAGCCTCGTCTAATGGCCCTCTGATAGAGCACTTGCCCAATTCGATAATGTTTCAGCCTGGGCCTTGAATTACGTCATTCAGCTTTTTCCCGGGTTCTGAGAGCCTATGGGAGCCATAGGAAGTGTCACGTTACAGCAGAGATCCTCAGTCTTCAATAAACAGAGGCAAGATGGACAACAACTTGTCAGACAGGCCACTTCCTGGTAAGAATCTTCTCAGGTTTTTGCCTGCCATATGAGTTCTGTTATACTCACAGACACCATTCAAACAGTTTTAGAAACTTTAGGGTGTTTTTTATCCAAAGCCAATAATTATATGCATATTCTAGTTACTGGGCAGGAGTAGTAACCAGATTAACCTCTCTAGGCTAGGCGGGACGAATTCGTCCCACCTACGTAACAGCCACGGCTATCCTGTGGCGCGATTTTCAAAACCTTAAAAATCCTATTACTTCAATTTCTCAAACATATGACTATTTTACAGCCATTTAAAGACAAGACTCTCGTTAATCTAACCACACTGTCCGATTTCAAAAAGGCTTTACAACGAAAGCAAAACATTAGATTATGTCAGCAGAGTACCAAGCCAGAAATAATCAGACACCCATTTTTCAAGCCAGCATATAATGTCACCAAAACCCAGAAGACAGCTAAATGCAGCACTCACCTTTGATGATCTTCATCAGATGACAACCCTAGGACATTATGTTATACAATACATGCATGTTTTGTTCAATCAAGTTCATATTTATATCAAAAACCAGCTTTTTACATTAGCATGTGACGTTCAGAACTAGCATACCCCCCGCAAACTTCCGGGGAATTCGCTAACATTTTACTAAATTACTCACGATAAACGTTCACAAAAAGCATAACAATTATTTTAAGAATTATAGATACAGACCTCCTCTATGCACTCGATATGTCCGATTTTAAAATAGCTTTTTGGTGAAAGCACATTTTGCAATATTCTAAGTACATAGCCCAGGCATCACGGGCTCGCTAATTAGACACCCGGCAAGTTTAGCACTCACCATAATCATATTTACTATTATAAAAATGTCATTACCTTTTGTTGTCTTCGTCAGAATACACACCCAGGACAGCTACTTCAATAACAAATGTTGGTTTGGTCCAAAATAATCCATCGTTATATCCGAATAGCGGCGTTTTGTTCGTGCGTTCCAGACACTATCCGAAATAGTAAAGAAGTGTCACGCGCTTGGCGCAATTCCTGACAATAAAATTCTAAGTATTCCATTACCGTACTTCGAAGCATGTCAACCGCTGTTTAAAATCCATTTTTACGACATTTTTCTCGTAGAAAAGCGATAATATTCCGACAGGGAATCTCCTTTTCGGCAAACAGAGGAAAAAATCCCAAAGGCGGGGGCGGTCGGGGTCACGCGCATAAGCTAGTGTCTCTTGATGGGCCACTTGAGAAAGGCGATAATGTGTTTCAGCCTGGGGCTGGAATGACGACATTCTGTTTTTTCCCGGGCTCTGAGCGCCTATGGACGACGTGGGAAGTGTCACGTTAGAGCAGAGATCCTTAGTAAATGATAGAGATGGAAAAGAAGTTCAACAAATGGTCAGACAGGCCACTTCCTGTAAAGGAATCTCTCAGGTTTTGACCTGCCATTTGAGTTCTGTTATACTCACAGACACCATTCAAACAGTTTTAGAAAATTTAGGGTGTTTTCTATCCATATGTAATAAGTATATGCATATTCTAGTTACTGAGTAGGAGTGGTAACCAGATTAAATCGGGTATGTTTTTTATCCAGCCGTGTCAATGCTGCCCCCTAGCCCTAACAGGTTAAACAAAGGAACGCAACACATTTGTCATCACTCATTGATATCATGTTGAAATCAATTGTGAGAGGAGGGAGATGAGGTTGCACGTCCTGTTAAAACTAACAGCTCAAAAACCACACGGAATCTGGGAATAATGTGTACATCCCTGGTTAGAGGACAATTTGTAGAAAACAGCTAGCTACATTTTGAAGTGCTGCGTTTTGATTCAAGTGCGTCACCAACGTGGTAAGAGCGGGCATTGATGCAGTAACAGCCCCTATTGTAGCGGGCATTGATGCAGTAACGGCCCCTATTGTAGCGGGCATTGATGCAGTAACGGCCCCTCTATCTACTTTTGTTGACTTTTTTATTAGACCACTCGCAGAACAGCTCCCCTCCTTTGTAAAGGACACCAGCAGTATGATCTCTATCATTGAATCTCTTGATCCTCTGCCTGAGAACACCTTGTTAGTTACTTTTGATGTTGAGTCGTTATACACAAATATTCCACATGAGGGCGGTATTGAAGCCATGGAACATTTTCTTCTGCAACGTGACCCTAATGAGCTACCTTCCAGTGCCTGCATTATAACATTGGCTGAAATAGTACTCACACATAACTATTTCATGTTTCTAAATGATTTCTTTATTCAGACGAAGGGTACTGCTATGGGATCCCCCATGGCTCCTAACTATGCTAATTTGTATGTGGGTTACATGGAGAAACAATCCATTTTCAACCCTCTCAAAAATGTTTTCTTGCCTAACATCATTATTTGGAAACGGTATATTGACGATATTTTTGTTCTATGGAGGGGTGATGCAGAACTGCTCCAGGCGTTTTATGCTTTTCTTAACTCCTGTTCTGAACATTTGAGATTTACTATGCAATCTGATACACGTCAAATCAGTTTTCTTGATCTTCTGATCTTGTGTGAAGATAATGTTTTATACACTGATCTTTACAGGAAACCTACTGATCGTAACAGTTTGTTGAGGGCTGATAGTTGTCACCCACTGCCCTTGAAAAATAGTTTGCCCTACAGCCAATTCTGTCGAATCAAAAGAATTTGTATTAAACAATCGGATTTCGACAGAAATATGGCTGAGACTCAGGATAAGTTCAAGGAGAGGGGGTACAACAATGATCAGATTAATATTGCCATTGAGAAAATTCAAAACAAAACGAGACATGACCTTTTTCAAGGTCAGTCTCGCAAAAAGACGCATTCTTGCGTTCTCACTACCCGCTATTCAAAGTGCTCTGAACAAATTAAAGGAATCGTTCACAAACATTGGCACATTCTGAAATATGATGATAGTCTCGTTAATGTGTTTTCTGATCTTCCCCTGGTCGTATTCTCGCGGGGCAGAAATCTCAGAGACCAATTGGTACACTCTGATTTACCACCCCAAGATATTCCTGAACAACGTCTATTTGCACCCATACTGGATGGAAACTACAAGTGTAATGGCTGTGCTCAATGTAATGGCACTTATAAATGTAGATCCTTCAAACACCCCCAAACAGGGAAATGTATCCCAATTAAAGGTGTTATTACGTGTTCCACTAAGGCAGTTATTTATCTTATAACTTGTCCTTGTGGTAAAAATTATGTGGGTAAAACAAAGCGTGAATTAAAAGTACGTATCTCAGAGCATCGTAGCACCATTAGGTGCAACAACTTAACTTACCCAGTTGCCCACTTTTTGGAAGCAAACCATCCGATTTCGTCTCTGCGTTATATTGGTATTGAACATGTCACCCTCCCGAGGAGAGGGGGTGACCTTGATAATTTATTGTTAAAACGAGAGGCTGCCTGGATCTTTAATTTAAAGACCCTTGCTCCCTTCGGTCTCAACATAGACTTTGATCTGAAGCCATTCTTGTGATTATTGTGATTTTGCCATTGTAATTGTTTGTTAGATACATTTTAGACTACAAATGCTATGATCGTATGCTATCCATTTGTTTGTCTTTTTGTATGTTCTTTGTATGCCATTTTTTTAAATATTTGAGTTAACCAATGATATTAGGCCATACTTGGCCATGATTACAAACACCTGTGTGTCTCTTGACACTATATAAATGACTCATCTCGCAGTGTTTGTGATGATACCCTGATGAAGACAGCTTCGCTGTCGAAACGTTGGTTATTACATTTTTGCATCTGAGCTCTTAGAGTGTGCGGCTTTCCTTTATTTTCAAGTCTCCAACTTTAGACATTTTTGCAATTCGTTCCAGTCATTGGCAGCAGAGAACTGGAAGGAAATGCGGCCAAAGTAGGTGTTGGCTTTGGGGGTGACCAGTGAGATATACCTCCTGGAGCGCGTGCTATGGGTGGCTGTTGCTATGGTGACCAGTGAGCTGAGTTAAGGCGGAGCTTTACATAGCAAAGACTTATAGATGACCTGGAGCCAGTGGGTTTGGCGATGAATATGTAGTGAGGGCCAGCCGACGAGAGCGTACAGGTCGCAGTGGTGGGTGGTATATGGGGCATTGGTGACAAAACGGATGGTACCGTGATAGACTGCATCCAGTTTGCTGAGTAGTGTGTTGGAGGCTATTTTGTAAATGATATCGGCGAAGTCAAGAATCGGTAGGAGAGTCAGTTTTACGAGGGTGTGTTTGGCAGCGTGAGTGAAGGATGGTTTGTTGCGAAATAGGAAGCCAATTCTAAATTGAATTTTGGATTGGAGATGCTTAACATGAGTCTGGAAGGAGAGACACCTAGGAGAGACACCTAGGTATTTGTAATTGTCCACATATTCTAAGTCAGAATTGTCCAGAGTAGTGATGCTAGTCGGTCGGGTGGGTGCGGGCAGCGATCGGTTGAAGAGCATGCATTTAGTTTTACTAGCAGTTGGAGGCCACAGAAGTAGTGTTGTATGGAATTGAAGCTCCTTTGGAGGTTTGTTAACACAGTGTCCAAAGAAGGGCCAGATGTATACAGAATGGTGTCATCTGCGTAGAGGTGGATCAAGGAATCACCTGCAGCAAGAGCGACATCGTTGATATATACAGAGAAAAGAGTCGGCCCGAGAATTGAACCCTGTGGTACCCCCATAGAGACTGCCAGAGGTCCGGACAACAGGCCAGGTCGATGATGACGGCTGCACAGTACAGTCTTTTATCGATGGCGGTTATGATATCGTTTAGTACCTTGAGCGTGGATGAGGTGCACCCGTGACCAGCTCGGAACCTGGATTGCACAGCGAAGATGGTGGGATTCGAAATGGTCAGTGGTCTGTTTGTTAACTTGGCTTTCGAAATCTTTAGAAAGGAAGGACAGGATGGGTATAAGTCTGGAACAGTTTGGTTCAAGAGTGTCACCCCCTTTGAAGAGGGGGATGACTGCGGAAGCTTTCCAATCTTTAGGAATCTCGGACGATACGAAAGAGAGGTTGAACAGACTAGTAATAGGGGTTGCAAAAATGGCGGCGGATAATTTTAGAAAGAGGGTCCAGATTGTCTAGCCCAACTGATTTGTACGGGTCCAGGTTTTGCAGCTCTTTCAGAACATCAGCTATCTGGACTTGGGTGAAAGAGAAGCGGGGTAGGGTTGGGCAAGTAGCTGTGGGGGGTGCAGTGCTGTTGGCCGGGGTTGGGGTAGCCAGGAGGAAAGCATGGCCAGCCGTAGAGAAATGCTTATTGAAATTCTCAATTATCGTGGATTTATCGGTGGTGACAGTGTTTCCTAGCCTCAGTGCAGTGGGCTGCTGGGAGGAGGTGCTCTTATTCTCCATGGACTTTACAGTGTCCCAAAACCTTTTGGAGTTAGAGCTACAGGAAGCAAATCTCTGTTTGAAAAGGCAAGCCTTTGCTTTCCTAACTGACTGTGTGTATTGGTTCCTGACTTCTCTGAAAAGTTGCATATCGCGGGGACTATTCAATGCTAGTGCAGTACGCCACAGGATGTTTTTGTGCTGGTCGAGGGCAGTCAGGTCTGGAGCGAACCAAGGGCTATATCTGTTCTTAGTTCTAAATTTTTTGAAAGGGACATGCTTATTTAAGGTGGTGAGGAAATCACTTTTAAAGAACAACCTGGCATCCTCTACTGACTGGATGAGGTCAATATCCTTCCAGGATACCCGGGCCAGGTCGATTAGAAAGGCCTGCTTGCAGAAGTGTTTTAGGGAGCGTTTGACAGTGATGAGGGGTGGTCGTTTGATCGCGGACCCGTAATGGATGCAGACAATGAAGCAGTGATCGCTGAGATCCTGATTGAAAATAGCACAGGTGTATTTGGAGGGCAAGTTGGTCAGGATAATATCTATGAGGGTGCCCATGTTTACAGATTTAGGGTTGTACCTGGTGGGTTCCTTGATAATTTGTGTGAGATTGAGGGCATCTAGCTTGGATTGTAGGATGGCCGGGGTGTTAAGCATATCCCAGTTTAGGTCACCTAACAGAACGAACTCTGAAGATAGATGGGGGGCAATCGATTCAGATATGGTGTCATGGGCACAGCTGGGCGCTGAGGGGGGTCTGTAACAGGCGGCAACAGTGAGAGACATTTCTGGAGAGATGATTTTTTTTAAATTAGAAGCTCGAACTGTTTGGGCATAGACCTGGAAAGTATGACAGAACTATGCAGGCCATCTCTGCAGTAGATTGCAACTCCTCCCCCTTTGGCAGTTCTATCTTGACGTAAAATGTTGTCGTTCGGATTGGATATTTCAGATATTTTGGTGGCCTTCCAAATCCAGGATTCAGACACGGCAAGGACATCAAGGTTGCTAAAGCAGTGAGTAAAACAAACTTAGGGAGGAGGCTTCTGATGTTAACATGCATGAAACCAAGGCTTTTACGGTTACAGAAGTCAACAAATGAGAGTGCCTGGGGACACACAGGGCCTGGGTTAACCTCTACATCACCCGAGGAACAGAGGAGTAGGATGAGGGTACGGCTAAAGGCTATCAGAACTGGTCGTCTAGTGCGTTGGGAACAGAGAATAAAAAGAGCAGATTTCTGGGCGTGGTAGGAAAGATTCAAGGCATAATGTACAGACAGGGGTATGATAGGATGTGGGTACAGTGGAGGTAAACCTAGGCGTTGAGTGACGATAAGAGAGGTTGCATCTCTGGAGGCACCAGTTATGCTAGGTGAGGTCACCGCATGTGTGGGAGGTGGGACAAAAGAGTTCTCTGAGGCATGTTGAGTGGGACTAGGGGCTCCGCAGTAAACTAAAACACTGATAACTACCCTAAACAACAGTATACAAGGCATATTGACATTAGAGAGACATAAAGCGAGGCATAAAGCAATCACAGGTGTTGATTGGGAGAGCTAGCTAAGACAACAACAGGTAAGACAACAGTTAATCAGCTAAGACAACAACAACAGGTAAAATGGTGATGAATGGGCAGAGAGGTTCGGTTAACTACACACAGGGCCTGAGTTCGAGGCTGGGGCCAACAGATAAACAAAATGGAGTACTGTGATTAATGAACAGTCCAGCAGGCATCAGCTATGTAGCCAAGTGATCATAGTGTCCAGTGAACAGCAATATATGAACCAGGGAAGCCGTTAGGTAGTCATTACTACGCTATCCAGGAGATGCGCCTGGCTCGGGGCTAACTGGTGCTAGCTTCGGGACAAGGGCGTCACCGACACCTGGCAAAGGCCGGTTGAGGGAACATCGGACGGAATTGCGTTGGCAGACCAGTCATGGTGGATCGGTGGTGCTCCGTGTCGACAAAGGGTCAAGGCCAATTGGCAAGAGGTATTGTAGCTGGAGTAAATTTGTTTGGTAGCCGGGAGATGCACCTGGCTCGAGGCTAACTGGTGCTAGCTTCAGGACAAGGGCGTTAGCCACTATAGCCACTCCGGTGCAAAGGTCCAGAGCTTACGGTAGGAATCCGGTGATGTAGTGGCTTCTAGTCGTCTCAGTGAAGAATCTGGGAGGCATCAGCTGTGTAGCTGAGTGATCATAGGTTCCACTGAGCAGGCCGGGAGATGGGCCTGGCTCAATGCTAGCTTCGGAGCTGGGCCACTCAGTAGCAGCTAACTAGCTGCGATTATCCAGTGTAATGGTCGGCTTTTCACCAAAAACACTCACAAATTTTTACAGATGCACAATCGAGAGCATCCTGTTGGGCTGTATCACCGTCTGGTATGGCAGCTGCTCCGCCCATAACCGAAAGGCTCTCCAGAGGGTAGTGAGGTCTACACAACGCATCACCATCATCAGACACTTTCGGAGCATAACATCAGAATTTACGAAGGCCAGCAGCAGCAGGAGGAGAAGGCTAAGGAAGAGTTTTTTTCCTAATGGTTATCTTGTTTCAGAGGGGTGTCATCAATAGCCCATAATGACAAAGTGAAAACAGGTAAAAAACAAAAATACCTTATTAACTTAAGTATTCAGACCCTTTGCTATGAGACTCAAAATTGCTTTCAGGTGCATTTTGTTTCCATTAATCATCCTTGAGATGTATCTACAACTTGTTCGGAGTCCACCTGTGGTAAATTCAATTGATTGGATATGATTTGGAAAGGCACACACCTGTCTATATAAGGTCCCAAAAAAACCAAGCCATGAGGTCGAAGGAATTGTCCGTAGAGCTCCGAGACAGGATTGTGTCGAGGCACAGATCTGGGGATGGGTACCAAAAATAATTCTGCAGCATTGAAGGTCCCCAAGAACACAGTGGCCTCCATCATTCATAAATGGAATACTCTTCCTAGAGCTGGTCACCCGGCCAAACTGAGCAATTGGGGGAGAAGGGCCTTGGTCAGGGAGGTGACCAAAAACCTGATGGTCACTCTGACAGAGCTCCAGAGTTCCTCTGTGGAGATGGGAGAACCTTCCAGAAGGACAACTATCTCTGTAGCACTCCACCAATCAGGCCTTTATGGTAGAGTGGCCAGATGGAAACCACTCCTCAGTAAAAGGCACATGACAGCCTACTTGGAGTTTGACAAAAGGCACCTTAAGACTCTAAGACCATGAGAAACAAGATTCTCTAGCTTGATGAAACCAAGATTGAACTCATTGGCCTGACTGCCAAGAGTCACGTCTAGAGGAAACCTGGCACTATCCCTACGGTGAAGCATGGTGGTGGCAGCATCATGCTGTGGGGATGTTTTTCAGCAGCAGGGACTGGGAGACTAGTCCGGAAAGTATTATGTGAAATTATTTTGATGTGATATTTAAATATTGTGTGAAATTATTCTGAATTGATATGAAAGTACAGCAATTTATGCTTCTAGAAACGTATCGCAATTGAGAATCGATTCACATTTAGATGGAATAGTTGACTATTTTAGCTGCCAGAGCCAGTCTACCTCTGAAAATAACATACAGTACTTGGACCTTGAGGAGTAACGGGGGCAGCAATCAGCAGTAGAAACAATAACAAAGCGTACTCCCTGCCCGTTTCAGTAAAAAGCTGAGGGATGGGACTGGAGAAATGTAACCATCCATGATATCAACATTATAGTTTTAACCATGTTTTGAGGATATACAGTGGTTGTTTACATTTACTAACAAACATTGGAGTAAAAAAATAAAGCTTATTTTGGGTTCTGATGGGGTACAACTAAAGTCATGAGGCATTTATAAGTGATTAATTCAAGAAACAGATGGGTAGATATCATTAATGTATAAGTCCCAAAATGGATGTAACAACTGCTGATTGCCCCTTTAAGAGAACATATTGGGCTAATCTAATAGGAGATATTGAGGACTACAGTATTTCAGGCATTGTCATTGGATGCATTTGATCAATTGTTAACGTTTTGTTGATGGTCCACTCTTGATGTTCTACACGTTACAGTGTAGCTTCAGCCATTCCTAGAGAACAACATTAAAGTGTAGAACCCCTTTACTGCATATTGGTTCAACGACTGCAGAGACGGTACTTACTGGTGTTAAACAGATCTCCAACTTCCTCTTCTTCCTCCAATGTGACAGTCATCTCCCCCTCCTCTTTCACTCCAAAAACGACATCCTCCTCTTTCTCTTCCTCCTCTTCTTGTACAGTAACATCCTCCTCCTCTTTCACTCTGAATGCGTCTTCCTCTTCTTTCACTGAAACGTCTTTCTCTTCTTCTTTCACGGTAACAACCTCACCCTCTACTTGTTTTTGTATTGTAACATATTTCTCTTCCTCCTCCTCTTTCACAAGAGCTTCTTTCTCCGTCCAACAGACCTCTTCTTTAGCAGGAGGAGAGTAGCTTAGTGACCTCATGGTCGGGTATGTTAGCTAGTTAGCATTAGCGACTAGCTTAGTTCTAAGCTAACTTAGCAAACCAGCTAGCTTACAAACAACGTAAATATATAATTAAATGGGCCAACAAGTACATACGACAGAAGTGTGTTTAAAACACTGCGACTAATATACACCAAACCAGTGTAAAGAGCGTGAATGTTGTACTTTCATTTATTTCAGGAGGTTTTATATTATATTAAGTCGTTCAAAGAGAAGCATGTGTTAATTGATTCGTTTTTAATGAGTTAGAATTTAAAACAAACTTTACACCCACTACATATTTGCATTGAACCATACTTCTGACATGGATCATTTTGACCCCAGAGGCATATCTTTTATTATAGCCATAATGTGGTTTATTCAATTCTTCCAATTTTTCATGACTTTGTCAATCAACTTGTTCTTAATAAATCTAAATCATGGTTTAGTGTTTCTGTATCAATATGGAATTTTTACAAATTCAAATCCTTTGGAGTAATTTTGACCCCAGACAAAAGCACCTTTGATAAATAGGACATTTATTTAAAATCACGTATGTTTTACTTGTACCTCAGCCAGCATTGTGAATGGTTAGGAAATAATATGTTATGTTTTACTAGTACCTCAGCCAGCATTGTGAATGGTTAGGAAATAATATGTCATGTTTTACTAGTACCTCAGCCAGCATTGTGAATGGTTAGGAAATAATATGTCATGTTTTACTAGTACCTCAGCCAGCATTGTGACTGGTTAGGAAATAATATGTCATGTTTTACTAGTACCTCAGCCAGCATTGTGAATGGTTAAGAAATAATATGTCATGTTTTACTAGTACCTCAGCCAGCATTGTGAACGGTTAGGAAATAATGTGTCATGTTTTACTCGTACCTCAGCCAGCATTGTGAATGGTGTCTGATGCAGTGACATACTAGACCATGGCAGTAAATCTAATACTTAGGTGTTTTTAGTCATGTATGAAATGTCTGGGGTGGTTCTGTGGTTATAAGTTACTGACCTTGGAAAACATTTCTGGCCATGCTGGCAGGGTCTGAATCAAACCCAATGTCCACCTGTTACACTGGCAGGGTCTGAATCAAACCCAATGTCCACCTGGTACACTGACAGGGTCTGAATCAAACCCAATGTCCACCTGGTACACTGACAGGGTCTGAATCAACCCAATGTCCACCTGGTACACTGACAGGGTCTGAATTAAACCCAATGTCCACCTGGTACACTGGCAGGGTCTGAATCAAACCCAATGTCCACCTGGTACACTGGCAGGGTCTGAATCCAACCCAATGTCCACCTGGTACACTGACAGGGTCTGAATCAAACCCAATGTCCACCTGGTACAATGGCAGGGTCTGAATCAACCCAATGTCCACCTGGTACACTGACAGGGTCTGAATCAACCCAATGTCCACCTGGTACACTGACAGGGCCTGAATCAAACCCAATGTCCACCTGGTACAGTGACAGGGTCTGAATCCACCCAATGTCCAACTGGTACACTGGCAGGGTCTGAATCAAACCCAATGTCCACCTGGTACACTGGCAGGGTCTGAATCAAACCCAATGTCCACCTGGTACACTGACAGGGTCTGAATCAACCCAATGTCCACCTGGTACACTGACAGGGTCTGAATCAACCCAATGTCCACCTGGCATACTGGCAGGGTCTGAATCAAACCCAATGTCCACCTGGTACACTGACAGGCTCTGAATCAAACCCAATGTCCATCTGGTACACTGGCAGGGTCTGAATCAACCCAATGTCCACCTGGTACACTGACAGGGTCTGAATTAAACCCAATGTCCACCTGGTACACTGGCAGGGTCTGAATCAAACCCAATGTCCACCTGGTACACTGGCAGGGTCTGAATCCAACCCAATGTCCACCTGGTACACTGACAGGGTCTGAATCAAACCCAATGTCCACCTGGTACAATGGCAGGGTCTGAATCAACCCAATGTCCACCTGGTACACTGACAGGGTCTGAATCAACCCAATGTCCACCTGGTACACTGACAGGGCCTGAATCAAACCCAATGTCCACCTGGTACACTGACAGGGTCTGAATCCACCCAATGTCCAACTGGTACACTGGCAGGGTCTGAATCAAACCCAATGTCCACCTGGTACACTGGCAGGGTCTGAATCAAACCCAATGTCCACCTGGTACACTGACAGGGTCTGAATCAACCCAATGTCCACCTGGTACACTGACAGGGTCTGAATCCACCCAATGTCCACCTGGCATACTGGCAGGGTCTGAATCAAACCCAATGTCCACCTGGTACACTGACAGGCTCTGAATCAAACCCAATGTCCATCTGGTACACTGGCAGGGTCTGAATCAACCCAATGTCCACCTGGTACTCTGACAGGGTCTGAATCAAACCCAATGTCCACCTGGCATACTGGCAGGGTCTGAATCAAACCCAATGTCCACCTGGTACACTGACAGGGTCTGAATCAACCCAATGTTAAGGGGAGGGAAGATTGGTCAAGAGGGTGATGATTATTGTTGTTCTACTGCCTGATTGTTATGCAACAACACTGTTTACAAAAGCTTTGTTAAATCAGCACAACAGTTTTCAGCTGTGCTAACATAATTGCAAAAGGGTTTTCTAATGATCAATTAGCCTTTTAAAATGATAAACTTGGATTAGCTAACACAACGTGGCATTGGAACACAGGAGTGATGGTTGCTGATAATGGGCCTCTGTACGCCTATGTAGATATTCCATAAACAATCAGCTGTTTCCAGCTACAATAGTCTTTTACAACATTAACAATGTCTACACTGTATTTCAGATCAATTTGATGTTATTTTAATGGACAAAAAAAGTGTTTTTCTTTCAAAAACAAGAACATTTCTAAGTGACTCCAACCTTTTAAACGGTAGAGTTAATCATTTTAGAGTAAGGCTGTAATGTAACAAAATATGGAAAAGGTGAAGGGGTCTGAATACTTTCCGAATGCACTGTACTGTTACACCATGTAGGAGCAGTATAGACCTAGTCTGTTCATTATATACATCTACATGATGTATTGTTACACCATGTAGGAGCAGTATAGACCTAGTCTGTTCATTATATACATCTACATGATGTATTGTTACACCATGTAGGAGCAGTATAGACCTAGTCTGTTCATTATATACATCTACATGATGTATTGTTACACCATGTAGGAGCAGTATAGACCTAGTCTGTTCATTATATACATCTATATGATGTATTGTTACACCATGTAGGAGCAGTATAGACCTAGTCTGTTCATTATATACATCTACAAAATGTATTGTTACACCATGTAGGAGCAGTATGGAGGTACAGTGGGGGACAAAACTGTTGACACCCTTAATAAAGATGAGCAAAAACGACTCTATAAAAAAAAAATCAAATACTGAGCTGTATTGTGTCAAAAATACAGGGAAATTATTTTATTTTATACTAATACAATAGCTCAGAGAAAGAGATTTAGCTTAACATGTTATTCTCAAAATGTGGGGGGCTGAATTATTGCCACCCATGTTTTCCATACTCCAGCACCCTCCCCTTGGGAGAATAACGAGATTAGAGAACACATTGGGTGGGATCTTAGACCCTTCCTCCATACAGAATCTCTCCAGGTCCTTGATTTATTTAGTCTGTTCTTATGGACTGCCCTGTTCAATTCAAACCACAGGTTTTCAATGGAGTTCAAGTCCGAAGACTGAGATGGCCATTGAAAATGTTGATTTTTGTGCCCAATTAACCATTTCTTTGTGGATGTTGATGTGTCTTGCTGGAAGATCCCCTTATGGCCAAGTTTCAGCCTCCTAGCAGAGAGGTAACCAGGTTTTGGGCTAAAATATCCTGGTAGTGGGTAAAGTTTATTTATTTATTTTATACAGAAATTTTTGCTCATCTTTATCAAGGGTATTAATAACTAGGTGCTTATTTTGATATCTAGTTATTTGTTACTTGTTACTTGTTACTCTTTGTACGTGTTGATATAATATTAATATTTAATGGAGAGAAAAAAAAACGTTTCCCTAAACTGCTTTATAATATTATAATTCAATGAAGAAGAAAAAAAGTTTTCCCTCCTCAACTACGTTTCCTCCCTCCAGACAGCAGATGGCGATATGTGTCTTTCAGGCGATGTTTCTAGTGTGACGTATAATCTAGTGGACGGAACGCTTCTTCAACAACTGCAGCCACCTCGGTAGCTCGCTAGCCAACAAAGTCGGAACATTCAAATCTTTAGACAATTTCGTGGTTTAATTGCCACTGTGATTTAAACATAGTACTCCATTTTATGTAATATTTACGTTGTAAGTCAACTAGCTGGCTGGTTAAGTTAGCACTAGGCTAGTCGCTAATGCTAACTAGCTATTATCCCCGACCATGAGTTCACTAAGCTACTCTCCTCCTGATAAAGAAGAGGAGGTCTGTTGGACGGAGAAAGAAGGTCTGGTGAAAGAGGAGGAGGAAGAGGAGGCTGTCACAATACAAAAACAAGTAGAGGATGAGGCTGTTACAGTGAAAGAAGAAGAGAAAGACGTTACATAGAAAGAAGAGGAAGATGCGTTCAGAGTGAAAGAGGAGGAGGATGTTACAGTGAAAGAAGAGGAGGAAGATGCAGTTTTTGGAGTGGAGGATGAAGTGAAAGAAGATGAAGACGTTTTTGGAATTAAGGATGAAGAGGGGGAGATTACTGTCACATTAGAGGAGGACGAAGAAGAGAAGACTGGAGATCTGATGAACACCAGTAAATACAGTGAGTACTATCTAATAAAACAGGGACATTGATCTGATTAACACCAGTAAATACAGTGAGTACTATCTAATAAAACAGGGACCTTGATCTGATTAACACCAGTAAATACAGTGAGTACTATCTTATAAAACAGGGACACAAACTCTGCAGTTGTTGAACTAATGTGTGATTTTTTTACTAGATTTTTTTTTTTACTAAATCTTTTTACTAAATATTCTGGGCCCACAGAGTTTCCTGCTCCAGTGAGTTCTGGACAGACACAGCTGTAGGCTATTTGTGCAAAGGATAAGAAGTAATCAGGTATTTTATGACATTTCTACTGGATCAGAGCATTACATTTTTACCTTTCATGCTGAGTGGTTATCGAAAGGGTGAGAGCTGGAAATATTTTACGAAAATACTTTGAGGAACTATTGTCATTCGCAATTGATTTTGATTAGACTTTGTTTACTTGCTGTTTGAGGTGAAGAAAAAATTACTTTGAGAAGCTCCACAACTCATTAGTGGTGGTGCTTTAAGACAATCAGAAATACTATCAGACATCCCCAAATGGGCACATTTATAGGCCTACATTTGCACACAGGCCCGGTAGACTAGTCCTACTTCTATATGCGTAATTAGGTGTGCGTCCTTACTCAACATTGACAGGAGTGTTTCAAACAAAAGACAATGAATAAATTGACGAAACTGGCACATCTTGCGGGGTCAGGTCTGGGTGGTCTGCCAGGGGCCGTTTCATTTAGTGTCCGTTTGGGTCGGCATGGGGAATGATTGTATTTTCCCCATAGTATGTTGTACCGAAGTTGACCGACTGAAAGGGAGTGTAACTTTATGACTATAATTACTGTTCCCTGTAGGAAAATAAATAAATCCTAAATCATTTCAGTTTGCTAAATCCAGTGGTTCTAACCAAGAGTCACTTTAACTTTATTGACACCCGAATGGATACTGTCATTAATTAACGCGGTTCTTCAATAATTACACATAATACTTAATACTGTAGCTGTTTAGTTAGTCACATGTTCATATCACACATATCATCAGCTGATCCAGGAAATCATTTTCTGAATGACAGTCACATGACCAACATCAACATGCAACAACAACCAAAGTGCTTCTTCATTCATTACTCTGGTAAAGACAGTTATGCTGTGCTCCATGTTGGATCCAACATCCCTAACAAATTCATGTTTATAATGTGCTATTGTCTGGTTGATGTACTGTAGGGTCTCGTTAGTCTGTCTGGACACAGAGATACTTCGCTCATAATGTGTAGAGAACTGTTCCTTGATGGATAGGCTATTGTACAACACACAGAGCTATTTTCCTTTATTCAGGACATTTAGAATGACAACACATTACAGAGTAGCCAAGTGGGATTATTCACCAAATTATCTGGTGATCAGGTTATGAAATGTCATGACAGACATTTTAGTTTCCATGTTTCACCTGAAATATTAAATGATTTATAGTCCTAGGTCTATGTTATTGTTAGGTGAAGTTATGGGTCCTACAGTAGGTCTATGTTATTGTTAGGTGAAGTTATGGGTCCTACAGTAGGTCTATGTTATTGTTAGGTGAAGTTATGGGTCCTACAGTAGGTCTATGTTATTGTGAGGTGAAGTTATGGGTCCTACAGTAGGTCTATGTTGTTGTTAGGTGAAGTTATGGGTCCTACAGTAGGTCTATGTTATTGTTAGGTGAAGTTATGGGTCCTACAGTAGGTCTATGTTATTGTGAGGTGAAGTTATGGGTCCTACAGTAGGTCTATGTTATTGTTAGGTGAAGTTATGGGTCCTACAGTAGGTCTATGTTATTGTTAGGTGAAGTTATGAGCCAATTTGTTAAACACTTGGTGTACAAACCCTCATTGTCAGGCTGATGGAAAAACTTGCCAAAGAGCATTTTACTGGTTGAAGTGTTTTTTAAGTATAAAGCAGTTGATTTGCGACAGTAACACAAACATATTAAGCAGGTGATTCAAGCGAGCATTACAGTTATAATCCAAAAGTAGTGTGAAATGCACTCATAAGCAACCTGGAAATGGAGGCTATTATTGCTGTCAGCCTATGAGAACTCCCCTGAGTTTTCCCCCACGGTGGTGAATTAGTAAATAGACACAGAGCTTAATGTGAGTTTCCTTGAGTAGCACTCCTGATCTTGCGCTGTAATAGTGGTTTCCTCATTACCAGATATACTACATCCATAACTAGTGGTTTCCTCATTACCAGATATACTACATCCATAACTAGTGGTTTCCTCATTACCATATATACTACATCCATAACTAGTGGTTTCCTCATTACCAGATATACTACATCCATAACTAGTGGTTTCCTCATTACCAGATATACTACATCCATAACTAGTGGTTTCCTCATTACCAGATATACTACATCCATAACTAGTGGTTTCCTCATTAGCAGGGAGGAGTTTCTGCAATCAAATTGTGTGCGCATTGCCGTCGTGCTGCAATTTTAGCAAACACAGAAAGGGACCTATATTGGAGACCAAAAGTCATCTGGCACACTGCTTAGAGTTACAACAACTTTAATAACTTATTTCTAGTTTCTACTCATTTGAAAACAAGACAAAATATGATTGTTGCTAAGTTGACTGTCTTAATGGTCAAATAATTTAACATAAGTCAATTGTTGTACAAGTTCATGGGTATGATCTGGGCATCACCTTTTACCTCAAATAAACAGTGGATTTCTGCTGTTGTGGGCCTTTAACTGTCTGTCTGACTTTGTCGTTCACACAGGAGAGAGACGGGACAGTCGTGGATCCTCTGGGGAGCCTCAACAACCTCATGATGCTGACGAGGCAGAGAAGAGTCTCTCCAGATCAGAACTCCTCAAGAAACACCAGCAGAGACCCACAGGGAAGAGAACTCACTGCTGCTCTGACTGCGGGAATAGATTCACCTCATCAGGCATTAAAATTCATCCGAGAATCCACACAGGAGATAAATCTTTTAGCTGTACTCAATGTGGGGTGAGTTTTACTCAGTCAACCAGCCTCATATCACACCAGAGAATACACACAGGAGAGAAACCGTGTAGCTGTGATCAATGTGGGAAGAGTTTTACTGACTCTAGCAGTCTGACTAAACACCAGAGAATACACACAGGAGATAAATTGTATAGCTGTGGTCAATGTGGGAAGAGTTTTTTAAAATCTAGAGATCTGACAGTGCACCAGAGAATACACACAGGAGAGAAACCTTATAGCTGTACTCAATGTGGGAAGAGTTTTGTTCAATCTTGCCAGCTCAAATTACACCAGAGAACACACACAGGAGAGAAACCTTATAGCTGTTGTCAATGTGGAAAGAGTTTTGCTGAATCTGGCAATCTGACAAGACACCAGCAAGTACACACAGGAGAGAAACCATTCCACTGTTCAGATTGTGGAAAAAGATTCTCATCTTCACAGAATATGAAGATGCACCAGAAAACACACACAGGAGAGAAAGCTTATAGCTGTGATCAATGTGGGAAGAGATACTTTGATAAAAGATCTCTGATCAAACATCAGAAAATACATGAAGGAGTTGTTTCATGATATCAGTGAAATAATGTCACAATGTAGAATGTTTAAACATTGTAGTAGGAGTATTTTAATGATGTCACAATGTAGAACCCTAAACGTTTGTCCCCTTTTCTATTGATTTCAACATGATATGGATATTAGCCTCAGTGGAAAATACAGGCTCTGAAATGAAAGAATTACTATTTATGTGATTTAACAAAAAAGTGACTAACACAAAAAGAGCTGTTACACTTACCATGTTGGTGACCCACTTTAATCAAAATGCACCACTTCAAAATGTAGCTAGCTGTTTTCTACAAGTTGTCCTCTAACCAGGGATGTACACATTATTCCCAGATTCCATGTGGTTTTTGAGCTGTTAGTTTTAACAGGACGTGCAACCTCATCTCCCTTCTGTCACACAATTGATTTCAACATGATATCGATATGTGATGACAAATAAGTGTTGTGTTCCTTTGTTTAGCGACCCCTAAATTTAAATGCATCAGTCCAAAATGTAACTGACTGTCTTCTGCAGGTTGTCCTCTAACCAGTGAGGTGAAAGATATCTCCCATTTCCATGTGTTTTTTAGTTGTGCTAGTTTCAACAGCACGTACAACCTGATTTCCCCCTTATTGATATCAGTGATTTATTGCTACTTGTCAAAACAACAGCGTTTTTGGTGCTTGTGTCCATGGTGAGGACAATTTAGTTTCTGATTGTCTCAAGGTTGGGCAGTCAAAAATATTTGTGTTTTGTGTTTAGCCAGTGAGTTGCCATGGATCTTATTTTGACTGCCCGTTTTTCCGTATTGGAGATGAGTTTTGTTTGGGCTCGTTCCAAGGGGACGAGAGTTCTAGAAGCTAGTGTTTTTTTTTCTTCTTGTTTTTAATTGTTGACAGCCAGTAGACGCCATGTTTATATTGGTGAAGGTAAAGCATTGTAGTTGATTATAATGAGAAATAAAAGTTTTCTGTTGGTGGTGAGCATTCTCTTAAGGTGTTACAGTCTTTGGTTTTTCCATTTATGTTTTGAGGTTAGCACGTCTAGCTCGTTAGCACGTACAGCCCGTTAGCACGTAGGACGCACTGATTGGTGTCACCTCGTTAGTCAGTATGTGTTACACCTGTGCTGGCTTGTCCATCTCATTAGTGGGAAGGTGTTTCACCTGAGCTGGTCCAGGTTCTATTTAAGAGTGTCTGGCCCAGTGCTCCAGTTGTTTTGATAGATGTGGAGAGTCAACACCTTTAGTTGCTCCACCTTTTTGGTTTGCTTCCTGTCTTTAACCTCTTGGGGCTATGTGGGACGCTAGCGTGCCCCCCGTGGTGCACCCTATCAACAGCAGGTGCATTTCAAGAGCGGCAAATTTGAAACCAAATAAATGTCAAAATTCAAATTTTTTAAACATACAACTATCTTACACCCTTTGAAAGATAAACATCTCCTTAATTAACATCTAGCCATATGAAGATACACCAGAGAGCGCACACAGGCGAGAAATCTCATGGCTGTGACCAGAGATAATCTGATTAAAGATCTCTGAACAAATATCAGAAAATACATGAAGGAGTTGTTTCATAATATCAATGAATTAATGTCACAATGTAGAATGTTTTAACATTGCAGAAGGAGTATTTTAACGATGTTACAGTGTAGAACCCTAAACATTTGTCCCCTGTTCTATTGATTTCAACATGATATGGATATTAGCCTCAGGGGGAAAATCCAGGCTCTGAATTGGAAGAGTTACTATTTATGTGATTTAACAAAAAGTGACTAACAGAAAAAGAGTTGTGTTCCACTTACCACGTTGGTGACCCACTTGAATCAAAATGCAACACTTCAAAATGTAGCTAGCTGTTTTCTACAAGTTGTCCTCTAACCAGGGATGTAAACATTATTCCCAGATTCCGTGTGCTTTTTGAGCTGTTAGTTTTAACAGGACGTGCAACCTCATCTCCCTCCTCTCACACAAATGATTTCAACATGGTATCGATGAGTTATGACAAATAAGTGTTGTGTTCCTTTGTTTAGTGACCCCTAAATTTAAATGCATCACTCCAAAATGTAGCTGTCTTCTGCAGGTTGTCCTCTAACCAGTGAGGTAAAATATATCTCCCATTTCCATGTGTTTTTTAGTTGTGTTAGTTTCAACATCACGTACAACCTGATTTCCCCCCTAATCGATATCAGTGATTTATTGCTACTTGTCAAAACTACAGCGTTTTTGGTGCTTGTTTTAAAAAATACAAGTAATATGATTATTGTGGCAGATGTTTGTGTATATAGCACATTTTATGTTTAGGTTTTCAATTAATCCCAAACTGTTTCTGCATATTGGTTATTGATTTAGACACGTTAAAACTGTGTTTTGACATTGGGGATATCCCGCCTGGCAACATGTAATTGAAAAGACGTTGAAAATAAGACTATGCAACCAAATATTTCATATTTACATTTCATGTAACATTTAGTAGTGGTATTTATTCATGCAACCAACTGACCATTTTTTGGGTACAATTATATTGACATTGTTGCCCTGCTTTTAGAATATCAGGGTTCATTCTCACATGTGCCAACCCAAATGTACTAGAGCATGACATTGGGGACTGAGCCCCGATCCAACAACATGCCTATCTAGTGAACCCTGAAAAGAGAGAGAAGCTCTGCAGTGAGGTGTGAAGTTACTACGGATATTGCAGGAGTTTCCTCTTGAAATCAGACATGTCCGTGGTAAGGACAACTTGGTTGCTGATTGTCTCAAGGGTGGGCAGTCAAAAAGATTTGTGTTTTGCGTTTAGTCAGTGCTTTGCCATGGATCTTTATTTATTTTGACTGCACGTTTTTCCGTATTGGAGATGAGTTTTGTTTGGGCTCGTTCCAAGGGGACGAGAGTTCTAGAAGCTAGTGAGTTTTAGGTAGACGAGAGTTCTAGAAGCTAGTGAGTTTTAGGAAGACGAGAGTTCTAGAAGCTAGTGAGTTTTAGGATTCTATAGAAAGAAAAAGGAGAAAAATAAAACTATTGTATATTATTATTTATAAATACGTGGTTTTTTCTTGTTTTTATTGTTGACAGCCAGTGATTATATTGTAGAAGGTGAAGCATTGTAGTTGATTAAAATGTGAAATGGAAGTTGTTTTCTGTTGGTGGTGAGCAAACTTGTCCAACAAAAATATAGGATATATTTGTCTTAAGGGGGAAGGTGTTACAGGCTTTGGTTTTTACATTTATGTTTTGAGGTTGGACTCTAGCACGTTTAGCCCGTTAGCACGTATAGCTCGTTAGCACGTCTAGCTAGCACGTCTAGCTCGTTAGCACGTATAGCTCGTTAGCACGTCTAGCTAGCACGTCTAGCTCGTTAGCACGTAGGACGCACTGATTGGTGTCACCTCGTTAGTCAGTATGTGTTACACCTGTGCTGGCTTGTCCATCTCGTTAGTGGGAAGGTGTTTCACCTGAGCTGGTCCAGGTTCTATTTAAGAGTGTCTGGCCCAGTGCTCCAGTTGTCTTGATACATGTGGAGAGTCAACACCTTTAGTTGCTCCACCTTTTTGGTTTGCTTCCTGTCTTTAAGTTTGGTGTGGGTTTTTCTTTTGTTTGCCTCTTCTTGGGCAGATTTAGTGGGTCTCATGGTGGGTGTCTTTTAGGTCCCAGTTGTTGTTACTAGTCAACTTTCGGTGGACACCCCCATAGTGTCTTTCAGAACCCCTCCTAAAACCCCACCTGTTTAGTTGTGGTTGTTGTCAGTGACTCTTTGTTTGTTCCCCTCTTCTGTTTAAGGGATATTTCTGATTTTCTTGCTGGGGAAACAACAAACAATGTAGTAAAACAAGCTGATGTTTTGGGTTGGATCCAATTGTTAATATTTTAATCAATGGCATTTCCTTAGAATGTTCACTAGTCTTTGAATTGTTAGTCTTCTGTTTTTGATCATATATTTGTTTATTTTCATTTATTTGTTTTTTCCTGTGAACCCATTGTGTTGCATCCATGTCTGACAAGTCTGTCAGTGCTGTATAAATAAAGCTTGATTTGATTTCAACATATTGTAAAACAAATGAACCCAATGACTGACAATCAACAGACTCTTGTCAAACCAATGAACAAATCTGTGCAAAAGCACCAAGTATCTTGGTCCATCTTAGTATAAATTCAGTATTTCTTCCACTATCTCAAAATAGTGCATGATATGTACGTTTAGTATCACTTTTCAACCAACCCAGTTCATTTGTTGAAAATGAAATGTTTACATCAAAGGAATCAATTACTGGAAACGGAAACAAACAAATGGATCAACCAGATCAATCCCACTTTTCTAGCCTGCTGAAGGCGTGGTGGAGTGGTAAACACCACCCCCGGCTCTACCAGGGGCTTGAGGTGGTCTCCCACAGCTCTGCTTATGTCATGTTCTGTGGCCTTGCTGTTCCATTTATTGACTGCCCCTGTAGCACAGAAACACATTTAGTCATATTATATAAAACTCTCAAAGTAATGGATATGGAGCATCTATGGCCTCAGTTACACCTGGCACCTAAATGTGACTTCTGTCATCTGATCACTCCAAGCTGCATTAGGTTCAGATCTACCAGGATGGGCCTTTGACAGAGTCTGGATGCAGTCAGGCCACTGAATATGCATAAGCAATGTAAAGAGATGGGGTGAATGAGTGGGGAAAGGTACATTTTACACAAATGACCTTCATAATATCAAAGAACAAATGTGTGTGTCTGAGGGGAAATGAACTTTCATACAGCCAAAAGGGGTGAGAAATTACACCAATATCAGTGGACAATTTGCACTAATGTAAATAAACATAGATGATGGAACATATTCCCTTTGGCTGATGTGATGAACCACTAAGGGGACATAAATATTTACCATCTAAACCATGTGTGACCTCTCACCTCTCTGGCTGTAGAAGTGTTCTTCCTAACCAGTCCCTCAACAGCTCTCTGACTGAGCTCCACCCTCACTGGGTCTGCAGAGGAGAGGAAAGCTGAGGAGGGATGGAAGGATGAATGGATCAGTCAGTCAATAAAGTGTAGAGCTGCTGTCTATGCTGTCTGACAAAATCACTATTTTAGTAGTTCATTAAAGTAAATTAGGCTTTATGACTGCTGAATAACAACTATCAATCACTTAGATCATGTATTTTCAGGTAGAGATACATCCTTAGGACGTCCCTAGCCCGTTGAAGTTGACATTTAAAATGGTTAAGGTAGGGGTTAAGGTTAGGGTTTAGGGTAGGGATGTCCCAAGGATCCCAGATAGCATTGAACATTGTGCATTCTTCTGTCTCTTTTACATAACAGGTGATGGGTTCTGACTTCTGTACTTTTAAATATGAAATATCCTTATTATGTGAATTTGAATTGAAACAATAATATATCTTGAAGCTAATATGATGTACAATATTCCATGATGTTTCTATATGATAACAATAGAGTAGTATATTTAATGTCATATACTCTTTTTTTTTTAACAGTTTCACTAATTAATTTAATCATTATGATTTAACATCACCTCATACTGTATTGGAGCAGCAGCAGCTGACTGCCCAGTTCAACATCAGTTCACCGTCTCACCTCATACTGTATTGGAGCAGCAGCAGCTGACTGCCCAGTTCAACGTCTCACCTCCAACTTTTGTGATAATGAACTAGCTAACATTAACTAACTATTACAGGTTTAAATGAAGTATATGTTTAAAATAATTACTGGTGTACCTTACTAGCTTATACTATATCAAAAATGGTCTTAACTAGTAAACACAGATTCTAGTTTTCATTCAGTTCACACAGATAGACACCTCCAAGGCGCCCCCCCCACTCAGGAATACACACTCAGAGCCTACGAGGCTTTTCTAAAAACGCCTCTTCGCTCACATTCTTTTTTTTTTAACTACGTTCAAGATGTGGTATCCACTCGGCTCGCTGCCTCTCAGATCAAAGGTGGGTCCATCTGCTCCGTTCCTGAAGTGTGGTCTCCCTGAGATCCCAAGTTAGAGGGATCCCTGGTGCACCATTTACCCAGGTCACCAGGAGCGGTCACCAAGTCAAGATTCACATCCCCATCGCCAAATGTGGTTAATTTCTTTAATATCAAATGAGGAGACAAACTTATCACACAAGTCAGAGTTATTCTTAAACAAAATCTTTATTCACTTATTATTAAGGGAGCAGGTAAATACAACACACAAATATAAAGTGAATCAATTGAGTGCTCTACGATAATGATGGCTGGTCGACGAATCACCCCCAGATGATTCGTTGAGAGATGAATCACCCCCAGATGATTCGTTGAGAGCCACGATACAAAAGTACAAAGGTCTTTTACAGCCAAGATACACCCCTTTTAACCTACATGACCAACAACAGATGTATAGAACGGATCACAAGGTTCAGATTTGTATGAAAGATACTTATAATTCTCAGCAGACAGTATCTGCTGTAAAAACAGTACTCTTTGTGTAGAGACCAGGGTCTGGCCCTGGGGTCATCTCTCCCTGGTACCATATAGAACAGAAACATTAACTCATGCTCTGTAATGCGGTCTCTTTAGGTTTAATCACCCAAAAGACATTGTAAATCTCCTGTCAGTGTTTTCTCCCAGAGGCCCATCCTCAGTAGAACACACAGACAGAATAGTTCTAAGAACCCTCTATTCTGTTGCATAAAACAACCATTTAATGCAATAAAAGTATAATATCAAAATCTTGCAATTTTGCTCTCACAGTGTCCACTGAAAGTTGACTAGTAACAACAACTGGGACCTAAAAGACACCCACCATGAGACCCACTAAATCTGCCCAAGAAGAGACAAACAAAAGAAAAACACACACCAAACTTAAAGACAGGAAGTAAACCAAAAAGGTGGAGCAACTAAAGGTGTTGACTCTCCACATGTATCAAGACAACTGGAGCACTGGGCCAGACACTCTTAAATAGAACCTGGACCAGCTCAGGTGAAACACCTTCCCACTAACGAGATAGACAAGCCAGCACAGGTGTAACACATACTGACTAACGAGGTGACACCAATCAGTGCGTCCTACGTGCTAACGAGCTAGACGTGCTAACGAGCTGTACGTGCTAACGAGCTGTACGTGCTAACGAGCTAAAGTCCAACCTCAAAACATAAAATGGAAAAACCAAAGACTAACACCTTTAAAGTTTGCTCACCATCAACAGAAAACAACTTCCATTTCACATTATAATCAACAACAATGCATCACCTTCACCAATATAAACATGGTGTCTACTGGATGTCAACAATTAAAAACAAGAAAAAAAACATTTTTCCCCACTAGCTTCTAGAACTCTCGTCCCCTTGGAACGAGCCCAAACAAAATTCATCTCCAAAACGGAAAACCGTGCAGTCAAAATAAACTGTGATCCATGGCAACTCACTGGCTAAACGAAAAACACAAAACTTTTTGACTGCCCACCCTTGAGACAACCAAGTTGTCCTTACCACGGACATGTCTGATTTCAAGAGGAAACTCCTGCAATATCCGTAGTAACTTCACACCTCACTGCAGAGCTTCTCTCTCTTTTCAGGGTTCACTAGATAGGCATGTTGTTGGATCGGGGCCCAGTCCCCAATGTCATGCTCTAGTACATTTGGGTTGGCACATGTGAAAATTAACCCTGATATTCTAAAAGCAGGGCAAGAATGTCATTATAATTGTACAAAAAAATTGTCAGTGGTTGCATAAATAATTATCATTACTAAATGTTACATGAAATGTAAATATTTGGTTGCATAGTCTTATTTTCAATGGCTCTTCAATTACATGTTGCTCGATGGGATAGCCCAATGTCAAGTTTTAAGTTTTAACGTGTCTAAATCAATCACCAATATGCAGAAACAGTTTGTGATAAATTGAAAACCTAAACATAAAATGTGGTATGAACACAAACATCTGCCACAATAATCATATTACTTGTATTTTTTAAAACAAGCTCCTTATAAACTGCACAAGCACCAAAAACGCTGTAGTTTTGACAAGTAGCAATAAATCACTGATATCGATTAGGGGGGAAATCAGGTTGTACATGCTGTTGAAACTAACACAACTAAAAAACACATGGAAATGGGAGATATATTTTACCTCACTGGTTAGAGGACAAACTGCAGAAGACAGTCAGCTACATTTTGGACTGATGCATTTAAATGTAGGGGTCACTAAACAATGGAACACAACACTTATTTGTCATCACTCATCAAAATCATGTTGAAATCAATTGTGCGAGAGGAGGGAGATGAGGTTGCACATCCTGTTAAAACTAACAGCTCAAAAAAACACACAGAATCTGGGAATAATGTGCACATCCCTGGTTAGAGGACAACTTGTAGAAAACAGCTAGCTACATTTTGAAGTGTTGCATTTTGATTCAAGTGGGTCACCAACGTGGTAAGTGGAACACAACTCTTTTTCTGTTAGTCACTTTTTGTTAAATCTCATAAATAGTAACTCTTCCATTTCAGAGTCTGGATTTTCCCCCTGAGGCTAATATCCATATCATGTTAAAATCAATAGAACAGGGGACAAACGTTTAGGGTTCTACATTGTGACATCATTAAAATATTCCTACTACAATGTTAAAACATTCTACATTGAGACATTATTTCATTGATATCATGAAACAACTCCATGTATTTTCTGATGTTTGATCAGAGGTCTTTTATCAGAGTATCTCTTGTCACATTGACCACAGCTATAAGGTTTCTCTCCTGTGTGTGTTCTCTTGTGTTGAGTCAGATGTCCAGATTGACCAAAACTCTTCCCACATTGATCACAGCTATAAGGTTTCTCTCCTGTGTGTATTCTCTGGTGTACAGTCAGAATGCTTGATGTAGTGAAACTCTTCCCACATTGATCACAGCTATAAGGTTTCTCTCCTGTGTGTATTCTCTGGTGTACTGTCAGATTATCAGATGTAGTAAAACTCTTCCCACATTGATCACAGCTAAAAGGTTTCTCTCCTGTGTGGATTCTCTGATGAATTTTAATGCCTGATGAAGAGGTGAATCTCTTCCCACAGTCAGAGGAGCAGTGAGTTCTCTTCCCTGTGGATCTCTGCAGGCGTTTATTGAGGTGTTCTGATCTAGAGAGACACTTCTCTGCCTTGTCAGCATCACGAGGTTGTTGAGGCTCCCCAGAGGATCCACGATAGTCCCGTCTCTCTCCTGTGTGAACAACAAAGTCAGACAGATGGTTAAAGGCCCACAACAGCGGAAATCCACTGTAAAAGGTGATGCCAACAGCGTAGCCATGATGTTGTACAACAATTGACATCTGTAATGAATGTAATGATTACTTGACATTTGTCTTAAAATGAGCAAGAATAGTCATATTTTGTCTTGTTTTCACATTAGTAGTAACATCTAAGATTGTAGGCTAGAAATAAGTTATTCATGTTGTTGAAACTCTAAGCAGTGTGCCAGACAACTTTTGGTCTCCAATATAGACCCCTTTCTGTGTTTGCTAAAATTGCGGCATGAGGGTGATGCGCATGCAATTTGGTTGTAGAAACTCCTCCATGCTAATGAGGAAACCGATATTTATGGATGTACTATATCTGGTAATGAGGAAACCACTAGTTATGGATGTAGTATATCTGCCTGGAGCAAAAAATGGTGAGAAAAGATTAGTATTTCACAATGTATTCTGAATGTGAACGGGGGAAAACTCAGGGGAGTAACCTCCATTTACAGGTTGCTTATGAGTTCATTTCACACTACTTTGGATTATAATTGTAAGGCTCATTTGAATCTCCTGCTTAATATGTTTGCGTTATTGTCGCAAATCAACCGCTTTGTACTTTAAAAAACACTTCAACCAGAAAAAATGCTCTTTGGCTTTTCCATCAAGGTGACAATGAGGGTTTGTACACTGTTTGTTTGCAAAATTGGCCCATAACTTCACCTAAAAACAAATATAGGAAAATAGCTCTGTGTTGTACAATAGCCTATCCATCAAGGAACAGTTCTCTACACATTATGACCAAAGTAGGAATGTTGGATCATTTATGAACATTTGAACATCTTGGCCATGTTCTGTTATAATCTCCACCCGGCACAGCCAGAAGAGGACTGGCCACCCCTCATAGCCTGGTTCCTCTCTAGGTTTCTTTCTAGGGAGTTTTTCCTAGCCACCGTGCTTCTACACCTGCACTGCTTGCTGTTTGGGGTTTTAGGCTGGGTTTCTGTACAGCACTTTGAGATATAAGCTGATGTAAGAAGGGCTACATAAAAACATTTGATTTGATTTGAAATTTGATTTAACAACAACATAGACCTACTGTAGGACCTACATAACTTCACCTAACAACATAGACCTACTGTAGTACCCATAACATTTACATTTTACATTTTTGGTCATTTAGCAGACGCTCTTATCCAGAGCGACTTACAGTAGTGAATGCATACATTTCATACATTTTTTTTTTCTTCCCTGTGCTGGCCCCCCGTGGGAATCGAACCCACAACCCTGGCGTTGCAAACACCATGCTCTACCAACTGAGCTACAGGGAAGGCTAACATCACCAAACAACAACATAGACCTACTGTAGGACCCATAACTTCACCAAACAAGAACATAGACAATACTGTAGGACCCATAACTTCACCTAACAATAACATAGACCTACTGTAGGACCCATAACTTCACCTAACAACAACATAGACCTACTGTAGGACCCATAACTTCACCTAACAATAACAGTAGACCTACTGTAGGACCCATAACTTCACCTAACAATAACATAGACCTACTGTAGGACCCATAACTTCACCTAACAATAACATAGACCTACTGTAGGACCCATAACTTCACCAAATAATAACATAGACCTACTGTAGGACCCATAATTTCACCTAACAACAACATAGACCTACTGTAGGATCCATAACTTCACCTAACAACATAGACCTACTGTAGGACCCATAACTTCACTTAAGACTATATATAATTTAATATTTCAGGTGAAACAAGGAAACTAAAATGTCTTTGTCATGACATTTCATAACCTGATCACCAGATAATTTTGTGAATAATCCCACTAGGCTACTCTTTAATGTGTTGTCATTCTAAATGTCCTGAATAAAGGAAAATAGCTCTGTGTGTTGTACAATAGCCTATCCATCAAGGAACAGTTCTCTACACATTATGACCAAAGTAGGAATGTTGGATCCAACATGGAGCACGGCATAACGGTCTTTACCAGAGTAATGAATGAAGAAGTACTTTGGTAAAAATGTTTATTTCACCTTTATTTAACCAGGGAGTCAATAAAGTTCAGATTTTATTTATTTATTTAACCAGGTAGGCCAGTTGAGAACAAGTTCTCATTTACGACTGCGACCTGGCCAAGATAAAGCAAAGCAGTGCGACAAAAACACAACAACACATGGAATAAACAAAAGTAGTCAATAACAATAGAAAAATCTATATACAGTGTGTGCAAATGGAGTAAGCAGGTAAGGCAATAAATAGGCCATAGTAGTGAAGTAATTACAATTTAGCAAATTAACACTGGAGAGATAGATGTGCAGATGATGTGCAAGTAGAAATACTGGTGTGCAAAAGAGCAAAAATATAAATAAAAACAATATGGGGATATGGTAGGTAGTTGGATGGGCTATTTACAGATGGGCTATGTACAGCTGCAGTGATCGGTAAGCTGCTCAGATAGCTGATGTTTAAAGTTAGTGAGGGAAATATAAGTCTCCAGCTTCAGCAATTTTTGCAATTCGTTCCAGTCACTGGCAGCAGAGAACTGGAAGGAAAGGCGGCCAAAGGAGGTGTTGGCTTTGGGGATGACCAGTGAGATATACCTTCTGGAGCGCGTGCTATGGGTGGGTGTTGCTATGGTGACCAGTGAGCTGAGATAAGGTGGAGCTTTTACTAGCAAAGACATATAGATGACCTGGAGCAAATGGGTCTGGCGACGGATATGTAGCGAGGGTCAGCCGACGAGAGCATACAGGTCGCAGTGGTGAGTGGTATATGGGGTTTTGGTGACAAAATGGATGGCACTGTGATAGACTGTATCCAGTTTGCTGAGTAGTGTTGGAAGCTATTTTGTAAATGACATCGCCGAAGTCGAGGATCGGTAGGATAGTCAGTTTTAGGAGGGTATGTTTGGCGGCGTGAGTGAAGGAGGCTTTGTTCCTCTGAGGAGATGGGAGAACCTTGCAGAAGGACAACCATCTCTGCAGCACTCCACCAATCAGACCTTTATGGTAGAGTGGGCCAGACAGAAGCCACTCCTCAGTAAAAAACTGTTCTGCCCCTCCCAAAAGATAGAATTTGTAGATAATTGGCCCTCTTTCTGGGACTCACCCACAAACAGGACCAAGCCTGGCCTGTTGAGGAGTGACGGTCTCCATCCTAGCTGGAGGGGTGCTCTCATCTTATCTACGAACATAGACAGGGCTCTAACTCCTCTAGCTCCACAATGAAATAGGGTGCAGGCCAGGCAGCAGGCTGTTAGCCAGCCTGCTAGTTTAGTGGAGTCTGCCACTAGCACAGTCAGTGTAGTCAGCTCAGCTTTCCCCATTGAGACCGTGTCTGTGCCTCGATCTAGGTTGGGCAAAATTAAAGATGGCGGTGTTCGCTTTAGCAATCTCACTAGTATAAAGACCTCCTCCATTCCTGCCATTATTGAAAGAGATTGTGATACCTCACATCTCAAAATTGGGTTACTTAATGTTAGATCCCTCACTTCCAAGGCAGTTATAGTCAATGAACTAATCACTGATCATAATCTTGATGTGATTGGCCTGACTGAAACATGGCTTAAGCCTGATGAATTTACTGTGTTAAATGAGGCCTCACCCCCTGGTTACACTAGTGACCATACCCCCCGTGCATCTGGCAAAGGCGGAGGTGTTGCTAACATTTACGATAGCAAATTTCAATTTACAAAAAAAAACAATGACGTTTTCGTCTTTTGAGCTTCTAGTCATGAAATCTATGCAGCCTACTCAATCACTTTTTATAGCTACTGTTTACAGGCCTCCTGGGCCATATGCAGTGTTCCTCACTGAGTTCCCTGAATTCCTATCGGATCTTGTAGTCATAGCAGATAATATTCACATTTTTGGTGACTAACATTCACATGGAAAAGTCCACAGACCCACTCCAAAAGGCTTTCGGAGCCATCATCGACTCAGTGGGTTTTGTCCAACATGTCTCTGGACCTACTCACTGCCACAGTCATACTCTGGACCTAGTTTTGTCCCATGGAATAAATGTTGTGGATCTTAATTTTTTCCTCATAATCCTGGATTATCGGACCACCATTTTATTGCGTTTGCAACAAATAATCTGCTCAGACCCCAACCAAGGAGCATTAAAAGTCGTGCTATAAATTCTCAGACAACCCAAAGATTCCTTGATGCCCTTCCAGACTCCCTCTGCCTACCTAAGGACAAAAATCAGTTAACCACCTAACTGAGGATCTCAATTTAACTTTGCACAATACCCTAGATGCAGTTGCACCCCTAAAAACTAAAAACATTTGTCATAAGAAACGAGCTTCCTGGTATACAGAAAATACACGAGCTCTGAAGCAAGCTTCCAGAGAATTGGAACGGAAATGGCGCCACACCAAACTGGAAGTCTTCCGACTAGCTTGGAAAGACAGTACTGTGCAGTATCGAAGAGCCCTCACTGCTGCTTAATTGAGGAAAATAAGAACAATCCAAAATGTATTTTTGATACTGTCGCAAAGCTAACTAAAAAGCAGCATTCCCCAAGAGAGGATGGCTTTCACTTCAGCAGTAATAAATTCATGACCTTCTTTGAGGAAAAGATCATGATCATTGGAAAGGAAATTACGGACTCCTCTTTAAATCTGCGTATTCCTCCAAAGCTCCATTGTCCTGAGTCTGCACAACTCTGCCAGGACCTAGGATCAAGGGAGACACTAAAGTGTTTTAGTACTATATCTCTTGACACAATGATGAAAATAATCATGGCCTCTAAACCTTCAAGCTGCATACTGGACCCTATTCCAACTAAACTACTGAAAGAGCTGCTTCCTGTGCTTGGCCCTCCTATGTTGAACATAATAAATGGCTCTCTATCCACCGAATGTGTACCAAACTCACTAAAAGTGGCAGTAATAAAGCCTCTCTTGAAAAAGCCAAACCTTGACCCAGAAAATATAAAAAACTATCGGCCTATATCGAATCTTCCATTCCTCTCAAAACTTTTTGAAAAAGCTGTTGCGCAGCAACTCACTGCCTTCCCGAAGACAAACAATGTATACGAAATGCTTCAGTCTGGTTTTAGACCCCATCATAGCACTGAGACTGCACTTGTGAAGGTGGTAAATTACCTTTTACTGGTGTCAGACCGAGGCTCTGCATCTGTCCTCGTGCTCCTAGATCTTAGTGCTGCTTTTGATACCATCGATCACCACATTCTTTTGGAGAGATTGGAAACCCAAATTGGTCTACACGGACAGGTTCTGGCCTGGTTTAGATCTTATCTGTCGAAAAGATATCAGTTTGTCTCTGTGAATGGTTTGTCCTCTGACAAATCAACTGTAAATTTCGGTGTTCCTCAAGGTTCTGTTTTAGGACCACTATTGTTTTCACTATATATTTTACCTCTTGGGGATGTCATTCGAAAACATAATGTTAAATTTCACTGCTATGCGGATGACACACAGCTGTACATTTCAATGGAACATGGTGAAGCCCCAAAATTGCCCTCGCTAGAAGCCTGTGTTTCAGACATAAGGAAGTGGATGGCTGCAAACGTTCTACTTTTAAACTTGGACAAAACAGAGATGCTTGTTCTAGGTCCCAAGAAACAAAGAGATCTTCTGTTGAATCTGACAATTAATCTTGATGGTTGTACAGTCGTCTCAAATAAAACTGTGAAGGACCTCGGCGTTACTCTGGACCCTGATCTCTCTTTTGAAGAACATATCAAGACTGTTTCAAGGACAGCTTTTTTCCATCTACGTAACATTGCAAAAATCAGAAACTTTCTGTCCAAAAAATTATGCAGAAAAATTCATCCATGCTTTTGTTACTTCTAGGTTGGACTACTGCAATGCTCTACTTTCCGGCTACCCGGATAAAGCACTAAATAAACTTCAATTAGTACTAAATATGGCTGCTAGAAACCTGACTAGAACTAAAAATGTGATCATATTACTCCAGTGCGAGCCTCCCTACACTGGCTTCCTGTTAAGGCAAGGGCTGATTTCAAGGTTTTACTGCTAACCTACAAAGCATTACGTGGGCTTGCTCCTACCTATCTTTCCGATTTGGTCCTGCTGTACATACCTACACGTATGCTACGGTCACAGGACGCAGGCTTCCTAATTGTCTCTAGAATTTCTAAGCAAACAGCTGGAAGCAGGGCTTTCTCCTATAGAGCTCAATTTTTATGGAATGGTCTGCCAACCCATGTGAGAGATGCAGACTCGGTCTCAACCTTTAAGTCTTTACTGAAGACTCATCTCTTCAGTGGGTCCTATGATTGAGTGTAGTCTGGCCCAGGAGTGTGAAGGTGAACGGAAAGGCTCTGGAGCAACGAACCGCCCTTGCTGTCTCTGCCTGGCCGGTTCCCCTCTCTCCACTGGGATTCTCTGCCTATAACCCTATTACAGGGGCTGAGTCACTGGCTTATTGGTGTTCTTCCATGCCGCCCCTAGGAGGGGTGCGTCACTTGAGTGGGTTGAGTCACTGACGTGGTATTCCTGTCTGGGTTGACTCCCCCCCCTTGGGTTGTGCCGTGGCGGAGATTTTTGTGGGCTATACTCGGCCTTGTCTCAGGATGGTAAGTTGGTGGTTGAAGGTATCCCTTTAGTGGTGTGGGGGCTGTGCTTTGGCAAAGTGGGTGGGGTTAAATCCTTCCTGTTTGGCCCTGTCCGGGGGTATCATTGGATGGGGCCACAGTGTCTCCTGACCCCTCCTGTCTCAGCCTCCAGTATTTATGCTGCAGTAGTTTATGTGTCGGGGGGCTAGGGTCAGTCTGTTACATCTGGAGTATTTCTCTTGTCTTATCCGGTGTCCTGTGTGAATTTAAGTATGCTCTCTCTAATTCTCTCTTTCTTTCTCTCTCTCGGAGGACCTGAGCCCTAGGACCATGCCTCAGGACTACCTGACATGATGACTCCTTGCTGTCCCCAGTCCACCTGGCCATGCAGCTGCTCCAGTTTCAACTGTTCTGCCTGCTGCTATGGAACCCTGACCTGTTCACCGGACGTGCTACCTGTCCCAGACCTGCTGTTTTCAACTCTCTAGAGACAGCAGGAGCGGTAGAGATACTCTCAATGATCGGCTATGAAAAGCCAACTGACATTTACTCTTGAGGTGCTGACTTGTTGCACCCTCGACAACCACTGTGATTATTATTATTTGACCATGCTGGTCATTTATGAACATTTGAACATCTTGGCCATGTTCTGTTATAATCGCCACCCGGCACAGCCAGAAGGGGACTGGCCACCCCTCATTGCCTGGTTCCTCCCTAGGTTTCGGCCTTTCTAGGGAGTTTTTCCTAGCCACCGTGCTTCCACACCTGCGCTGTTTGGGGTTTTAGGCTGGGTTTCTGTACAGCACTTTGAGATATCAGCTGATGTAAGAAGGGCTATATAAATACATTTGATTTAGTGTATCTGGTAAATAGGAAACCACTAGTTATGGATGTAGTATAACTGGTAATGAGGAAACCACTAGTTATGGATGTAGTATATCTGGTAATGAGGAAACCACTAGTTATGGATGTAGCTGTCACGTCCTGACTCTTGTAAGATGTAATTTTCTATAGTAGTGTGGGCAGAGCGTGACGGGGTGTTTTGGGGTGGTTTTCTATGTCTATGTTTAAGTTCTAGTTTTTCTATTTCTATGTTGTTGTTTTTGGGGTTGATCTCCAATTGGAGGCAGCTGGTCCTCGTTACCTCTAATTGGAGATCATATTTAAGATGGGTTTTTTTTCTAGTGTGTTTGTGGGTAGTTGTTTTCCATTTTGTATGGGTTACCTGACGGAACTGTTGGTGGTGGTTTTGTTAAGTGTTTCCTTAATAAAGTAAATATGAGCACTCTACACGCTGTGCCTTGGTCCCCTTTAGACGACCCCTGTTACAGTAGTATATCTGCTTGGAGCAAAAATGGTGAGAGAAGATTTTAGTTTTTCACAATATATTCTGAATATTACAGTGCACTATTAGGACAAGATCAGGAGTGCTACTCAAGGAAACTCACATTAAGTTCTGTGTCTATTCACTAATTCACCACCATGGGGGAAAACTCTGGGGAGTTCTCATAGGCTGACAGCAAATATAGCCTCCATTTACAGGTTGCATATGAGTGTATTTCACATTACTTTGGATTATAATTGTAGGGCTCGTTTGAATCTCCTGCTTAATATGTTTGTGTTATTGTCGCAAATCAACTAATTTATACTTAATAAACACTTCAACCAGTAAAATGCTCTTTAGCTAGCTTTGCCATCAGCCTGACAATGAGGGTTTGTACACTAAGTGTTTAACAAATTGGCCCATAACTTCACCTAACAATAACATAGACCTACTGTAGGACCCATAACTTTGTCTAACAACAACATAGACGTAGGACTATAAATCATTTAATATTTCAGGTGAAACATGGAAATTAAAATGTCTTTGTCATGACATTTCATAACCTGATCACCAGATAATTTTGTCAATAATCCCACTAGGCTACTCTGTAATGTGTTGTCATTCTAAATGTCCTGAATAAAGGAAAATAGCTCTGTGTGTTGTACAATAGCCTATCCATCAAGGAACAGTTCTCTACACATTATGAGCAAAGTAGGGATGTTGGATCCAACGTGGAGCGTATCTCTGTGCACAAACAGACTAATGAGACCCTACAGTAAATCAACCAGACAATAACACATTATAAACATCCATTTGTTAGGGATGTTGGATCCAACGTGGAGCACGGCATAAGTGTCTTTACCAGAGTAATGAATGAAGAAGCACTTTGGTTGTTGTTGCACGTCGTGATGTTTGTCATGTGACAGTCATTCAGAAAATGATTTCCTGGATCAGCTGATGATAGTTGAACATGTGACTGTAACTAAACAGCTACAGTATTAAGTATTATGTGTAATTATTGAAGAACCGCGTTAATGACAGTATCCATTTGGGTGTCAATAAAGTTAAGGTGACTCTAGGTTAGAACCATTGGATTTAGCAAACTCTGAAATGATTTAGGATTTCTGTGCCCATGAAAACTGTTTTCCCAGCGTAACATAAGGAGACACTAAATGTTACGTAGTTAGAGAGCATTTCAGAGATCTGAATACAAAAAACTGTCTTAACAGGACAATAACCTAAACCACAAGGCCAAATCTACACTGGAGGAACTTACCAAGATGACATTTAATGTTCCTGAGTGGCCTAGTTACAGTTTGGACTTAAATCGTCTTGAAAGTCAATGCAAGACTAGAAAATGGCTTTCTAGCAATGATCAACAACCAACTTGACAGAACAGGAAGGATTTTAAAAAGAATAATGAATATTCACATGAAGATCAGCCTCCTATTGGATGACATCACAACTTCCCATCAAGCCAACTCCTTGAAGGCCTTACTATGACATCACTCACTCTGTCTAGTTTGCAGTTGTTAAAAAAAAACACTATTTTGCTCAAAACATTTATTTGTTTCCTTTTAGTGTGTTTATATTTTACTTTATTTATATCACATAATGTATTTATTTATCACTTTTCAACAGGAAAGGACGTCATGAACAATTCCGACAGTACAAAAACATATTCAAGTGTAGAATGCCCTTTTAAAAATCACACATTAGTTCAACAACTGCAGAGTTTGTGTCCCTGTTTTATAAGATAGTACTCACTGTATTTACTGGTGTTAATCAGATCAATGTCCCTGTTTTATTAGATAGTACTCACTGTATTTACTGGTGTTAATCAGATCAATGTCCCTGTTTTATAAGATAGTACTCACTGTATTTACTGGTGTTAATCAGTTCTCCAGTCTTCTCTTCTTCGTCCTCCTCTAATGTGACAGTAATCTCCCCCTCTTCATCCTTCATTCCAAAAACGTCTTCATTTTCTTTCACTTCCTCCTCTTCTTTTACTGTAACATCCTCCTCTTTCACTCTGAACGCGTCTTCCTCTTCTTTCTCTGTAACGTCTTTCTCTTCTTCTTTCACGGTAACAGCCTCACCCTCTACTTGTTGTTTTACTGTGACATCCTCCTCTTCCTTCTCCTCTTTCACGACAATGTTCAGCCCCAGAGCTTCTTTCTCCGTCCAACAGACCTCTTCTTTAGCAGGAGGAGAGTAGCTTAGTGAGCGCATGGTCGGGGATGTTAGCTAGCTAGTGCTAACTTAACCAGCCAGATAGTTGACTTACAACGTAAATATTAAATTAAATGGGGTAGCTAGTTGTTTACACATAAGTATGTTTAAATCACAGTTACAATTAAACCAGGAAAGTGTCTAAAGAACTTGAATGTTCCGACTTTGTCAGCTAGCGAGCTACCGAGGTGGCTGCAGTTGTTGAAGAAGCGTTCCGTCCACTAGATTATACGTCACACTAGAAACATCGCCTGAAAGACACATATCGCCATCTGCTGTCTGGAGGGAGGAAACGCAGTTGAGGAGGGACAACTATTTTTCTTCTTCATTGAATTATAATATTATAAAGCAGTTTAGGGAAACGTTTTTTTCCTCTCCATTAAATATTAATATTATATCAACACGTACAAAGAGCAACAAGTGTTGTTTGATTAGTTCATTTTTTTATGAGAATTTAAAACAAACTCTACATCTACATCTGTATTTCTAACTCAGTCAAATAACTAGATATCAAAATAAGCACCTAGTTATTGATACCCTTGATAAAGACGAGAAAAATGACTGTATAAAATAAATAAATAAACTTTACCCTCTACCAGGATATTTTAGCCCAAAACCTGGTTACCTCTCTGCTAGGAGACTGAAACTTGGCCATAAGAGGATCTTCCAGCAAGACACATCAACATCCACAAAGAACTGGTTAATTGGGCACAAAATCAACATTTTCAATGGCCATCTCAGTCTTCGGACTTGAACTCCATTGGAAATCTGTGGTATGAATTGAACAGGGCAGTCCATAAGACAGACTAAATAAATCAAGGACCTGGAGAGATTCTATATGGAGGAATGGTCTAAGATCCCACCCAATGTGTTCTCTAATCTCATAAAACATTTGATTGTCATTATTTGATTGTCATTATGCTGGAGTATTGAAAACATGGGTGGCAATAATTCAGACCCCTACCTTTTGAGAATTACATGTTAAACTCTATATTTTTCTCTGAGCAATTGTATTAGTATAAAATAAAATAATTTCCCTTTATTTTTTATACAATATAGCACAGTATTTGAATTCTTTATTTTATAGAGTCGTTTTTGCTCATCTTTATCAAGGGTGTCAACAATTTTGTCCCCCACTGTACCTCCATACTGCTGCTACATGGTGTAACAATACATCATGTAGATGTATATAATGAACAGACTAGGTCTATACTGCTCCTACATGGTGTAACAATACATCATGTAGATGTATATAATGAACAGACTAGGTCTATACTGCTCATACATGGTGTAACAATACATCATATAGATGTATATAATGAACAGACTAGGTCTATACTGCTCCTACATGGTGTAACAATACATCATGTAGATGTATATAATGAACAGACTAGCTCTATACTGCTCCTACATGGTGTAACAATACATCATGTAGATGTATATAATGAACAGACTAGGTCTATACTGCTCCTACATGGTGTAACAATACATCATGTAGATGTATATAATGAACAGACTAGGTCTATACTGCTCCTACATGGTGTAACAATACATCATATAGATGTATATAATGAACAGACTAGGTTCTATCCTATTCCATGGTATCTTAGTCTATGTATTACTCATCTCATATGTATATACTGTATTCTATCCTATTCTACTGTATCTGTCTATGTATTTCTCATCTCATATGTATATACTGTATTCTATCCTATTCTACTGTATCTTAGTCTATGTATTACTCATCTCATATGTATATACTGTATTCTATCCTATTCTACTGTATCTTAGTCTATGCAGCTCTGACATTGCTCGCCTAAATATTTATATATTCTTAATTCCATTCCTTTAGATTTTGTGTATTGTTAGATACTACTTGTTAGATATTACTGGACTGTTGGAGCTAGAAACACAAGCATTTTGCTACACCCACAATAACATCTGCTAAACAAGTGTATGTGACAAATAAAATGTGGTTTGATGTATATAGGTCTGGTGTTGGAGGTCATTCTACACTCTGTGTTCTACTTCCCAGGTCTGGTGTTGGAGATCATTCTACACTCTGTGTTCTACTACCCATGTCTGGTGGTGGAGATCATTCTACACTCTGTGTTCTACTACCCAGGTCTGGTGTTGGAGGTCATTCTACACTCTGTGTTCTATTACCCAGGTCTGGTGTTGGAGGTCATTCTACACTCTGTGTTCTACTTCCCAGGTCTGGTGTTGGAGATCATTCTACACTCTGTGTTCTATTACCCATGTCTGGTGGTGGAGATCATTCTACACTCTGTGTTCTATTACCCATGTCTGGTGTTGGAGATCATTCTACACTCTGTGTTCTACTACCCATGTCTGGTGGTGGAGATCATTCTACACTCTGTGTTCTACTACCCAGGTCTGGTGGTGGAGATCATTCTACACTCTGTGTTCTACTACCCAGGTCTGGTGGTGGAGATCATTCTACACTCTGAGGATCTCCTGCATGTATTTTCTGATGTTTAATCAGACCACATGAATGAGAGTATCTCTTGTCACATTGATCACAGCTATAAGGCTTCTCTCCTGTGTGGCTAAGTTCAAGTTGGGTACTGAGGTCCATAAACTCTTAGCTGAAAGCCGAAGACCGGAGGGCGGTAAAAAAGTTTTTTGGGGGTGTAACGATTCTCAGCCGTTTTTGCTTTTCTTTTCAGTTTTCCCTTTTTTGGAAGAGAGTGGGAGTGGACATGGCGCAAAATTCTTCAAATAGGTCGGTCCCTTGGATCGGACTGGCGAATACGGTTCGCTTTGCATGGAAGGACAAGGAGATGGAGCCATTCGGACGTGAAACTTTTGGAAGGACTATCTTGATGTGGATCTTTAAACTGACAGGGAAGGATGTGTTTTGCCTCCAAGGTCACCCGTTGGAGGGAACTTATGATGTGGCTTTACACACAGAAGAAAAACATGACGAGATCCTGAAAAAGGTGAGAGAAGTAGGAGGTGCGAGGCCGATGTGCCACTATGAGGTAACCAGCTTGGCAAAAAACAGCAAAAACTATTTCAGGATTGTAACTGTGAACATTTATAACCCGTCCGTCAAGGATGAGGAGGTGAGGGCCTTTCTGGGGAGATACATGGATGACATCTCCTCAGCAAGGCACCTCAAGGACTCCCTGGGTTTTTGGAATGGGAGGAGAGACTTCCAGGCCCTCCTCATGGAGGACCCAAAGGGACTGGGCGGCTACCTTCATCCTCCAGCTCTGTTCTCCCTGGGGGCTGACAGCGGGACGTTGTTTTATGCACGTCAGCCCCCGTTTTGCAGGCGTTGTATGGCCTACGGCCACATCCTAGCCTCGTGCAGCACAAGAAAGTGCAGATTTTGTGGATCTGGGGAGCACAAGGCGAAGGACTGTGACGAGCTCAAGGCGTGCCACGGGTATGGCTCGTCAGCACACCTGTGGCAGGAATGCCCGGCTCGTCAGAGGCCATACGTGTCTGCGGCTGGGGGGGAGCAGGAGCGGGGGATGGGGGAAGAAGGGCAGGAGGCCCAGACCAAGAACCGAACACAGGCCCAGAGAGGACGGTCTCACGGAAGGAGGAGGAGCAAAGAGCGGCAGCAGGAGGAGAGGGGGACAGAGAAGGCACGGGAGCAGCAGAACCGGGAGGAGAGGAGGGAAAAGAGGTGGGAGGAAGCAAGGGAGTGGAGGAGCCAGAGAGGGCAGCAATGGAGGGAGAGGTGGTGGAGAAGGAGTCGGTGGCAGGACCAGTGGAGGAGGGGGGAGAGGGAGTGGGGGGACAGCAGAATGTCGAGGGCCCTCGTGGAAGAGATGGGGGGGAATGGTGGAGGAGCTTGCGGGTAGGGGGGGTGGTGTCTCCCTGTTACTGCCATCGCCAAAGAAGAGAGGGAAGAGGAAGGGGCTCTCGACGGACAGCGAGAGGGAAGGGGGTATGGGGGGGAGGGGGTGGCCAAGCGAGTGATGGGGCGGGAGAAACTTCTGTGTCCTCGCTGGCTTCCCCAGCCCCTCAACTCCTGGTGGAGCTTGATACACCAAGCACGGCTCAGGGCTGGTCAACTGAGGGGGGGGGGGGGGGGGTCGCAGTTCCTGTTTGGGGACACGGGCTCCCCTACTCTCTACCCAACCAGATACGGGGCTGGGGAAGTGGAGGAGTTTGGTGGTCAACCCAGGATGCAGAGCACTCAGGTGCCAAACAGCCTTCCTGCATCCTGGGTTGGTGAGATGGAGGAAGACGGGGGGGACGTCGGGAAGAGAGACGGCGTCCCTGCCGGTGGAGATGGAGCAGGGGAGCATCGGTTGAGACTCCTGGGGGGGTTAGTAGTTGGGTGATGGTTGTTTTTGATTTGATTTTATAATTGTTTTCATGGAGCCTACTATAACTTTTGTTAGTTTAAATGGAAGCGTTTAAGGGATTTTGTTAAGAGAAGGAAGGTTTTTAGTTATTTAGAGGGTGTGGGTTTTGACTTTTGTTTTTTAAAGGAGGTTCACCTGAGGGATGGAGGGATGTTAATAGATTTAGGAGGGAGTGGGACAAGGGGAGTCGGTTTGGGGTATAGGGGGGAGGTATGTTAATAGATTTAGGAGGGAGCGGGCCAAGGGGAGTCGGTTTGGGGTATAGGGGGGAGGGATGGAGGAGATGTTAATAGATTTAGGAGGGAGTGGGACAAGGGGAGTCGGATTGGGGTATAGGGGGGGGAGGGATGGAAGGGATGTTAATAGATTTAGGAGGGAGCGGGTCAAGGGGAGTCGGTTTGGGGTATAGGGGGGTTGCACTCATCGGGGGTAGGGATTTTGTGTGGGCACAGGGAGGTAAAGGTTGAGGGTTCATTTGTGGTATTGCAGGGGAGGGTTTTGGGGGTGGATGTCACCTTAAGGGATTGCAGATATAGATTAGTGGGGGTGTACGTGCCACAGGTGGTGGCAGACAGGAAGGAGATGGTGGACTGTCTGGTGCCCCTTTGCGCCACAAATAGGCAAGTGGTGATGGGGGGATTTTAATATAGATTTAGGGGTGGGGGGATTTTAATATAGATTTAGGGGTAGGGGGGATTTTAATATAGATTTAGGGGTGGGGGGGATTTTAATATAGATTTAGGGGTGGGGGGGATTTTAATATAGATTTAGGGGTGGGGGGGGATTTTAATATAGATTTAGGGGTGGGGGGGGGATAGCAGTGCAGGCGCCATCACCGGGCTAATGGCTTGCCATGGTCTGGTTGATGGAGGTCTGCACACTACTCCTACAATGGCTGGTTCCACTTGGTGCAACTCCCGGGGGGTTGATGGAGGCCTGACTATAGGGAGAGACAGGGAGAGATTGGGGGTTGGAGGGGATAGTGAGGAGGGTGGAAGGAAATTTGAGGGGGAGGATGAAGAGGGAGGAGAGGAAGTGGGGGCAGCATGCTGCCCGGCAGAGGAGGAAGGGAGGTTTAGGGCTGGGGTTAATTTAGATGATTTAAGGGGATAGAATAGTGACTGGGAGATGGGGGAAGGTTGGGCTTTAGAGATGTAGTTTGTAGGCATGAAGGGGAGGGAAGATGCTCCCCTGAGTTTTTTGTTATTGGGTTTTTGTTTCGTTTTGAATTTAAAAATGCCTTTTTTTTTGTTTGTTTGGAATATTGATGGTTTTGTATGAATGGCATTGTACGTAATAAAAATGTTTATATACTGCTCAAAAAAATAAAGGGAACACTTAAACAACACATCCTAGATCTGAATGAAAGAAATAATCTTATTAAATACTTTTTTCTTTACATAGTTGAATGTGCTGACAACAAAATCACAGAAAAATAATCAATGGAAATACAATTTATCAACCCATGGAGGTCTGGATTTGGAGTCACACTCAAAATTAAAGTGGAAAACCACACTACAGGCTGATCCAACTTTGATGTAATGTCCTTAAAACAAGTCAAAATGAGGCTCAGTAGTGTGTGGCCTCCACGTGCCTGTATGACCTCCCTACAGCGCCTGGGCATGCTCCTGATGAGGTGGCGGATGGTCTCCTGAATGCATGAAATGTATGCATTCACTACTGAAAGTTGCTCTGGATAAGAGCTTCTGCTAAATAACTAAAATGTAAATGTCAAAAAATGTACAATAATAGTGAAGACAACACAACTATGAAGAAACTCATATGGAATGATGTAGTAACCAAAACAGTGTTAAACAAATCAAAATATATTTTATATTTGAAATTCTTCAAAGTAGCCACCCTTTGCCTTGATGACAGCTTTGCACACTCTTTGCATTCTCTCAACCAGCTTCACCTGGAATGCTTTTCCAACAGTCTTGAAGGAGTTCCCACATATGCTGAGCAATTGTTGGCTGCATTTCCTTCACTCTGCGGTCCGATTCATCCCAAACCATCTCATAGGCATAGTTGTTGTCTTCACAGTTAACTCTAATGAACTTATCTTCTGCAGCAGAAGTAACTCTGGGTCTTCCTTTCCTGTGGCAATCCTCATGAGAGCCAGCTTCATCATAGCGATGGATGGTTTTTGTGACTACACTTGAAGATTCTTTCAAAGTTCTTGAAAGTTTCCGTATTGACTGACCTTCATGTGTTAACCTCTTACATCTAGACGTTCCGCTAGCAGAACACCTGCTCCAATATCCAATGATAGGCGTGGCGCGAATTACAAATTCCTCAAAAATACAAAAACTTCAATTTTTCAAACATATGACTATTTCACAGCATTTTAAAGATAAGACTCTCCTTTATCTAACCACACTGTCCAATTTCAAAAAGGCTTTACAGCGAAAGCAAAACATTAGATTATGTCAGCAGAGTACCAAGCCAGAAATAATCAGACACCCATTTTTCAAGCTAGCATATAATGTCACAAAAACCCAGAAGACAGCTAAATGCAGCACTAACCTTTGATGATCTTCATCAGATGACACACCTAGGACATTATGTTATACAATACATGCATGTTTTGTTCAATCAAGTTCATATTTATATCAAAAAACAGCTTTTTACATTAGCATGTGACGTTCAGAACTAGCATACCCCCCGCAAACTTCCGGGGAATTTGCTAACAATTTACTAAATTACTCACGATAAACGTTCACAAAAAGCATAACAATTATTTTAAGAATTATAGATACATAACTCCTCTATTCACTCGATATGTCCGATTTTAAAATAGCTTTTTGGTGAAAGCACATTTTGCAATATTCTAAGTACATAGCCCAGGCATCACGGGCTAGCTATTTAGACACCCGGCAAGTTTAGCACTCACCAATATCAGATTTACTATTATAAAAGTTTGATTACCTTTTGTTGTCTTCGTCAGAATGCACTCCCAGGACTGCTACTTCAATAACAAATGTTGGTTTGGTCCAAAATAATCCATCGTTATATCCGAATAGTGGCGTTTTGTTCGTGCGTCCCAGACACTATCCGAATGGTAAAGAAGGGTCGTGCGCATGGCGCAATTCGTGACAAACAAAATCGAAATATTCCATTACCGTACTTTGAAGCATGTCAACCGCTGTTTAAAATCCATTTTTATGCCATTTTTCTCGTAAAAAAAACGATAATATTCCGACCGGGAATGTCCATTTAGCTAAACAGAGGAAAGAAACAAAGCTTTCGGTCGACGCGGGCACGAGCCTGCGTCTCACAGTACTGTAACCAGCCACTACCCAAACGCGCTACTTTGTTTCAGCCAGAGCCTGCAAAGCCACGATTCCGCTTTTTGCCGCCTTCTGAGAACCTATGGCAGCCGTAGGAAGTGTCACGGGACAGCTAAGATCCTCACTCTTCAATAAACAGAGACAAGAAGAACGACACCTTGTCAGACAGGCCACTTCCTGCATGAAATGTTCTCAGGTTTTTGCCTGCCATATGAGTTCTGTTATACTCACAGACACCATTCAAACAGTTTTAGAAACTTTAGGGTGTTTTCTATGCAAAGCCAATAATTATATGCATATTCTAGTTACTGGGCAGGAGTAGTAACCAGATTAAATCGGGTACGTTTTTTATCCAGCCGTGAAAATACTGCCCCCTAGCCATAACAGGTTAAAGTAATGACGGACTGTCATTTCTTTTTGCTTATTTGAGCTGTTCTTGCCATAATATAGACAAATAGGGCTATCTTCTGTATACCACCCCTACATTGTCACAACACAACTGATTGGCTCAAATGCATTAAGAAAGAAAGAAATTCCACAAATGAACATTTAACAAGGTACACCTGTAAATTGAAATGCATTCCAGGTGACTACCTCATGGTAGATGATAGATGGTCAAAAGATAAACTTTTGTAAATTTTTTTAAGTCAAAATCAAACATAATAAAAAGTACATTTGAATGACACTAAGTGGCAGTGTTTTTACAACTAATGCCGGTTTGCCTGAGGCTGATGCCGTGCAGGTGTTGGAACACATGCATATTCACACACTCTCATTCAAACAAACACATACAAGAACACACACATACATGTAATAGTGCCAGACATGCACAAAAACATAGACAGTTGGCATTGCTGTTATGATTTTAGTTGTCCTTGATGTCCTTTGTTTTAAATGTATTATTTAGTTTTATAATTGTTTTGCATTGTTTGCTGTTTTCTTCTATCTTTTCCTTTTTTCTCTTTAGTTCATTCTCTTGGTTGTTGGTGCATTGGGGGGGTTCTTGGAGGTGGGGAATGGAATTAATTGTCTTTTTTTATTAGGGGGGACTGTGGGAGGGGTCTCGAATGGTTGAGGGACAGCTATTGGGGAACTGTGGGGGGGATCTTGGAGGGTGAGGAACAGCTATTGGGGAACTGTGGGGGGATCTTGGAGGGTTGAGGGACAGCTATTGGGGAACTGTGGGGGGGATCTTGTAGGGTTGAGGGACAGCTATTGGGGAACTGTGGGGGGGATCTTGTAGGGTTGAGGGACAGCTATTGGGGAACTGTGGGGGGGATCTTGGAGGGTTGAGGGACAGCTATTGGGGAACTGTGGGGGGATCTTGGATGGTTGAGGGACAGCTATTGGGGAACTGTGGGGGGGATCTTGGAGGGTTGAGGGACAGCTATTTGGGAACTGTGGGGGGGATCTTGGAGGGTTGAGGGACAACTATTGGGGAACTGTGGGGGGATCTTGGAGGGTTGAGGGACAGCTATTGGGGAACTGTGGGGGGGATCTTGGATGGTTGAGGGACAGCTATTGGGGAACTGTGGGGGGATCTTGGATGGTTGAGGGACAGCTATTGGGGAGCTGTGGGGGGGATCTTGGAGGGTTCGGGTTTCACTAGATTGTGATCATGAAAAAGGAAACTATGACATATATTTTATATCACTATCATGCACACGCACCCTCACACATAAGGATGGCTCTGTTGTGGACAGACTGATACATGTTTGATAGTGTCTTGATGCTGTATTGTTTGTCCTTCATGTTCTAATACTTTAATGTTACCCCTTCCTTGTGTTGTTTGTAATAAATAATAATATATATATATTTTTTAATCAGTCGGGGTCTAAACTTACTGTTGCGAGTTAGAATAGAAGAATAGACAAGGTGTCATTTAGAAATGTGGTTGTGCATCAGCAGTTTTTCTCTTGAAAAAAAAAATAAAGAGGTGGGGAAAAGTACATTCTACACAAATGACCTTCATTATATCAAATAACAAATGTGTGTGTCTGAGGGGAAATTAACTTTCATACAGCCAAAAGGGGTGAGAAGTTATACCAATATCAGTGGACAATTTGCACTGCTGCTGAAAAACATCCCCACAGCCTGATGCTGCCACCACCATGCTTCACCGTAGGGATGGTGCAAATTTTCCTCCAGACGTGACACTTGGCATTCAGGCCAAAGAGTTCAATCTTAGTTTAATCAGAACAGAGAATCTTGTTTCTCATGGTCTGAGAGTCCTTTAGGTGCCTTTTGGCAAACTCCAAGTGGGCTGTCATATGCCTTTTACTGAGGAGTGGCTTCCGTCTGGCCTCTCTACCATAAAGGCCTGATTGGTGGAGTGCTGCAGAGATGATGGTCCTTCTGGAAGGCTCTCCCATCTCCACAGAGGAACTCTGGAGCTCTGTCAGAGTGACCATCGGATTCTTGGTCACCTCCCTGACCAAGGCACTTCTCCCCCGATTGCTCAGTTTGGCCAGGCAGCCAGCTCTGGGAAGAGTCTTGGTGGTTCCAAACTTCTTCCATTTCAGAATGATGGAGGCCACTGTGTTCTTGCAGACATTTTTTGGTACCTTTCCCCAGATCTGTGCCTTGATACAATAATGTCTCAGAGCTCTATGGACAATTCCTTTGACCTCATGGCTTGGTTTTTACTCTGTGTTACGTGTTACGTTTTTCTTGTTCCCCATTTTCCCCTGTTAGTGTGTTTGTGTCCTGGGCATTACAGGTGTACCGAGTTGCGGCTAACGATGGTGGGCGTGGCTGTAGCTGATTACAGAGAGGACATCTGTTTGCCGTGTGAGAAGAGAAGAAGAGAGGGGGAGAGAGGACACTTGTTTTTTGTTTGATTATTTGTGTTAATTTCTTTGTTTGTGTTTCAGCCTGTCCTCCTGAGGCGCTCCACCCTACCAAGGTCCTGGAGAAGGGAAAAGGTAGATCTGCCCATGGGTGTACATTCCCACGTAGATAACCCATTGTTTTATACACTAGGTTAGCCGGGCAGGTGTCACCCTTGTATTTTCTTGGAACCAGGTAGGACAGTGGGTTAGGGTTTAGAGTGTGTTAGGAAGGATTAGGAACCAGGTAGGACAGTGGGTTAGGGTTTAGAGTGTGTTAGGAAGGATTAGGAACCAGGTAGGACAGTGGGTTAGGGTTTAGAGTGTGTTAGGAAGGATTAGGAACCAGGTAGGACAGTGGGTTAGGGTTTAGAGTGTGTTAGGAAGGATTAGGAACCAGGTAGGACAGTGGGTTAGGGTTTAGAGTGTGTTAGGAAGGATTAGGAACCAGGTAGGACAGTGGGTTAGGGTTTAGAGTGTGTTAGGAAGGATTAGGAACCAGGTAGGACAGTGGGTTAGGGTTTAGAGTGTGTTAGGAAGGATTAGGAACCAGGTAGGACAGTGGGTTAGGGTTTAGAGTGTGTTAGGAAGGATTAGGAACCAGGTAGGACAGTGGGTTAGGGTTTAGAGTGTGTTAGGAAGGATTAGGAACCAGGTAGGACAGTGGGTTAGGGTTTAGAGTGTGTTAGGAAGGATTAGGAACCAGGTAGGACAGTGGGTTAGGGTTTAGAGTGTGTTAGGAAGGATTAGGAACCAGGTAGGACACTGGGTTAGGGTTTAGAGTGTGTTAGGAAGGATTAGGAACCAGGTAGGACAGTGGGTTAGGGTTTAGAGTGTGTTAGGAAGGATTAGGAACCAGGTAGGACAGTGGGTTAGGGTTTAGAGTGTGTTAGGAAGGATTAGGAACCAGGTAGGACAGTGGGTTAGGGTTTAGAGTGTGTTAGGAAGGATTAGGAACCAGGTAGGACAGTGGGTTAGGGTTTAGAGTGTGTTAGGAAGGATTAGGAACCAGGTAGGACACTGGGTTAGGGTTTAGAGTGTGTTAGGAAGGATTAGGAACCAGGTAGGACAGTGGGTTAGGGTTTAGAGTGTGTTAGGAAGGATTAGGAACCAGGTAGGACAGTGGGTTAGGGTTTAGAGTGTGTTAGGAAGGATTAGGAACCAGGTAGGACAGTGGGTTAGGGTTTAGAGTGTGTTAGGAAGGATTAGGTGTGTAGAAGAGGAGGGACCTTTTGTTTATTTTCATTACTTGGACCCCGATCCCAAACATTCCCTTCTCTTACCTTCCCTTGTTGTTTTGTTTCTTACTGATTATTTATGGGTGTTTTATATTGTTTATTTAATTACTTTACTAAACATCCCCTGAGGGCTAACATTGGGTTCTGGTTATTTTTGCTCATTACACCCCACATTTCTTCCCCTTTCATCTGGTTTACCTTGTGTGTTTAGGCCCAGGCATTTACGTCTCCTCCTCAGACGAGCTACACCCAAGGGGAGAACGTAACAACACCTCACTGGAAAACTAGAATAACTAGCTGTTGCTACAGAACGAGACGACCAATTCACAGTTAGTCTGTGTCTCGTTCTCCACACACGTACACATACCAAGATCACGTGTTTTCTATATGCACAAGATAGTTTGACTATATAAGGCTTCTGAACTCCTTGTGTCATCGAGCTCTCGGCCTTCCACCTCAGAGTGTAGGGCTGACCAGCTACATTATTGCAATTCTTATCAAATAAAGGTTGATTGTTTGAAGAAATGACAGTCTCTCCTGATTGGTTAGAATTTCCACCACAATGTTAGACCAGACTCATAGTACAGAATAAATGACTGACTGCCCAGTTCAACATCAGTTCACCGTCTCACCTCATACTGTATTGGAGCAGCAGCAGCTGACGCCCGGTTCAACATCAGTTCACCGTCTCACCTCATACTGTATTGGAGCAGCAGCAGCTGACTGCCCTGTTCAACATCAGTTCACCGTCTCACCTCATACTGTATTGGAGCAGCAGCAGCTGACTGCCCAGTTCAACATCAGTTCACCGTCTCACCTCATACTGTATTGGAGCAGCAGCAGCTGACTGCCCGGTTCAACATCAGTTCACCATCTCACCTCATACTGTATTGGAGCAGCAGCAGCTGACTGCCCAGTTCAACATCAGTTCACCGTCTCACCTCATACTGTATTGGAGCAGCAGCAGCTGACTGCCCGGTTCAACATCAGTTCACCGTCTCACCTCATACTGTATTGGAGCAGCAGCAGCTGACTTGATCGTTGATACTAATCATCATGTTTGAATCTGAGAGTAAATAGAGCCCACTACACTCTAAAAATGAAGGGTTCAACTGGAGTTGTTCTCAGATCCCCTAAGAACCGTAGGGTTCTTGGTCAATGAAAAACAGCCCCAAAAGGTTCTTCAAAGAACTTGTTAGAAGGTGGGTTCATCGAGGAACCTCCGTTGTTGCTGGACTTCTTCCGGGAACTTCGCAATTACAACTGAAAACGATGGTGACAAGTTTGGATGCGACAACAGTTAAAAAAGTTAAGTTAGGTTGATGTTTGGCTCTGAATATGTCTCAATCATTTATTATAATAATATAACATAGTAATAATGAATAACGAAGACAATGATGGTTTTCTGTGAATATCTTCCATAACGTTACTATAGTTAATGAACGTAAATATTAGAAAGCCGGGTTTGACCGTCGGTGTTGTATGAGCTACAGTACAGTATCGTTAGCTAGCTAGCTAACGTTATGTCCTAACTAGGCACAACTAGGTTTGGATTATTTCCTCAACTATGTTCTTTCCCATATATTGTATATCGTTTCCATAAAGCCAACATGGCTTTACACTCATTAATGTAAGTTTCCAATCTAGAGCAGTTCTCACTTTTGTGATAATGAACTAGCTAACGTTAGCTTCGTTAACTAACTAACTAAGGACGGTGACCTGTCCAGATGTTACAACGAACTGAATCGTCAATGGAGGTCTTCCTCTTTATATAGCCTGCTACAGCATGCAATACTATTAACTCACACGGGGGCATAACGTTACATGTACAATACTATCCCATTTTGGAAACGTTACATGGACAATACTATCCCATTTTGGAAACGTTGAGTGTACAATACTATCCCGTTTTGAAAACGTTACATGTACAATACTATCCCATTTTGGAAACGTTACATGTACAATACTATCCCATTTTGGAAACGTTACAAGTACAATACTATCCCATTTTGGAAACGTTACATGTCCGCCCCCTTGTGGAGAGAAATTAATATCTTAGAGGGTAGCTGTAGATGGGATTCAAATGCATAATGGTATTAATACAGTGTCTAGACTACCTCTTTTGTATAAATGCCCTTCAGAATCCAAACACAGTATTGCCACGCAGCAAAATGTTGCGTATAATCTTTCAAGTCAGCCTGATAAAATATTGAACAATTTGTGTACAAAGATATCTTGAAATGTGATATTAGGCCTGTATGGCAGTACTGTATTGGCTAGTGCTTTCTCCAATATGTTCTTCTATTTTACATTCAATTGTATGAATGTAAATATATAAATATATATATAAATATATATATTAATGCTTGTAAGACTATTCTTTGACACATTTTCTCTTCCTTTGAAATTCTTATAGGACGGAACATGGACACAATGCAATTGGGATCAAGAAGAAGGTACAGATATGTTGTAGGACAGCTGCATTTGAAGTGTACATTTAACCTACATAGCAGTCAATACAAACATAGAACATCACCCAAAACACCCAAAACAAACACTCCCTGCCACGCCCTGACCAAACTACAATAACAAATAACCCCTTTTACTGGTCAGGACGTGACAGCACCCCCCCCCCCCCAAAAAAGGTGCAGACCCCGAAATGCACCTAAAAAAAAAAAAATACACAAAAACAACCCTAAACTTGAAGGGAGGGTGGCCACCGTCAAGGACGGTTCCTGTGCTACACCCCCCCTTCCCAATCCTCCCCCCACGGAGGTGGCTCTGGGCGTAGCTCCCGTTCCGTAGACTCTAGGCTGTGGAGCGTCGCTAGAGACACCTGGCTGGGGAGCGTCTCTGCCGGCTCCGGACTGTAGGCCGTCTCTGCCGGCTCCGGACTGTAGGCCGTCTCTGCCGGCTCCGGACTGTAGGCCGTCTCTGCCGGCTCCGGACTGTAGGCCGTCGCCGGAAGCTCTGGACGGGGAACTGTCGCCGGAAGCTCTGGACGGGGAACTGTCGCCGGAAGCTCTGGACGGGGAACTGTCGCTGGAAGCTCTGGACGGGGAATGCGCACTGGAGGCTTGCTTTGGAGGCGCCAGACTAGTAACACGCACCACAGGGCTAGTGCGAGGAGCAGGAACAGGACGTACTGGACTGGGCAGGCGCACTGGAGGCCAGATGCGTGGGACTGGCTTTGGAGGCGCCAGACTAGTGACACGCACCTCAGGGCTAGTGCGAGGAGCAGGAACAAGACGTACAGGGCTATGGAGGCGTACCGGAGATCTGGAGCTCAGGGCTGGCACACACCGTCCTGGCTGGATGGTCACTATAGCCCGGCACGGGTGGAGCGCTGGCACAGGGCGAACTGGGCTGTGCTGGGGAATGATGGCTACCGTGCGTAGAGCAGGCGCAGGGTAGGCTGGACCTAGGAGACGCACTGGTGGCCAGATGTGCTGTGCCGGCGCACTTCTCCCTGGCTGAGTGCCAACTCTAACACGGCAATGCTGAGGAGCCCGTATCGACCGCACCGGGCTATAGCTGCGCACTGGCAACACAGTGCGTAACTCAGCATAACAGGGTGCCTGCTTGATCCGTCGCTCCCCATAATAAGCACGAGGAGTTGGCTCAGGTCTCCAACCTGACTTACCCCAACTCCCCGTGTGCCCCCCCCCCCCCCATTTTTTGGGGGGGGCTGCCTCTCAGGCTCCTGTAGCTCCCTTAATTTGTCCTCCCAAAATCATCGTTCCTCCTTCCATGTCGATCCTTCTCCCCGGTGCTCCAGTCCACGCTGCTTGGTCTTCTTGTGGTGGGTGGTTCTGTAATGGCCGTCGAAGGGAGTAGACCAAGGCGCAGCGGGTTGAGTGCTCATATTTAAATATGTATTCAAACATTTAAACAAAACAAGAAAAACGACAGCCAAACAGTACTGTCAGGTACACTAAACACTAAACAGAAAATAACCACCCACAAAACACAATGAGAAAACCCCCTACTTAAATATGGCCTCTAATCAGAGGCAAAACGAGATTCAGCTGCCTCCAATTAGAGACCAACCCCAAATAATTCCAACATAGACAACCTAGATTAAACATAGAAATAGGATAACATAGAACATCACCCAAAACCCCCAAAACACACAAACAAACACCCCCTGCCACGCCCTGACCAAACTACAATAACAAATAACCCCTTTTACTGGTCAGGATGTGACAATACACACTAAAGCTGAAAAAAATCTGTATTTAGCATCAAGTCTACAATATTGTTAGTTTACCTATGATTCATCTTTAATGTTGTTTTTATTGTACATCATTAGTTGTATTTGTTTTATGTCATGTCATGTATTCCCCTGTGGCTCAGTTGGTAGAGGATGGTGTTTGCAACACCAGCATGGTGTGTGCAACGCCAGGGTTGTGGGTTTGATTCCCACGGGGGGCCAGTACAACAACAACAAAAATGCATGAAATGAAATGTATGCATTCACTACTGTAAGTCGCTCTGGATAAGAGCGTCTGCTAAATGACTAAAATGTAAAATGTAAAAAAAATGTCATGAAAAGCACTATACAAAGTAAATGTATTATTTATTATGGTCTGACATGTCTGCAGAAATGTTGCAATTTGGTAATGTGTTTTGTTTGATAAATTGTTTTGTAAATATTAATTTACATTTGTGGTGCCACTAAATAAACAATGAATTGTTTAAATCCATATTGTTATTATTATTATGTTTTTATAATGGAGGGAGCGTGGACAGGGAGTTTAAAAAATGAACCCCAAAAGGTTATTTGAGGAACCATGATAAGGGGTTCTTCAAAGAACTTATAGGGGTCCCCAAAAAAGGTTCTTTGAATAACTTTTAGGGGTTCTCCCAGTTTCAATTTCAAGAACCCCTAAAGGATACTCCAGGAACCTTTACTTTTTAGAGTGTATATTGATAAAAGTCACCTGGTCCGAGAGACATTTACATAGTTATACACAGCCCAATTTGGGATGACTATTTTAGGGCGAAATAGCGGCCAAAGACAAACAGACCTGATATCGACCATAATTCAACGTCCTTGGACGTCACGTGCTGAGTGAGTATGACCAAAGTTATTCTATTTAGCTACACGTTGTAGTACATTTTTACACTATAAAACATTTTTCTGATGCCACATTGCCGTTTTCAAAGGGAGTCGTTGGTTTTTAGGGGAAGTCGCTTTTTAGCTTTTTGTCTGAAAGTATTTTCTCAACTGCGATACCAACTCCAGTCAGCAGATGGCAATGTGCGTCTTTCAGGTGATTCTGCCACTGTGACGTATAATCTAGTGGACGGGACGCTTCTTCAACATCAACAGCTAGTCAGCCACCTTGGTTCACTCTAACTTTATGGAAAAGGTTTATTCAATAAATCTAGCAACTCCTCTCATACTGGGAAGAACCTCCCCAGGCCAACCTGTTATGGATAGGAGGCAGTATTTTCACGGCCGGATAAAAAACGTACCCGATTTAATCTGATTATTACTCCTGCCCAGAAACTAGAATATGCATATAATTATTAGCTTTGGATAGAAAACACTCCAAAGTTTCTAAAACTGTTTGAATGGTGTCTGTGAGTATAACAGAACTCATTTGGCAGGCCAAAACCTGAGAAGATTCCATGCAGGAAGTGCCCTGTCGGACAATTTTTTGCCCTTCTTGATTATCTCTATCCATTACAGAGGATCTCTGCTGTTACGTGACACTTCCTACGGCTCCCATGGGATCTCAGAAGGCGGCAAAAAGCTGAATCGTGGCTTTGCAGGCTCTGGTTGAAAAAAAGTAGCGAGTTTGGATAGTGGCTGGTTACAGTACTGTGAGACTCAGGCGCGTGCCCGCGTCGACCCCATGCTTTGTTTTCTTTCGTCTGTTTACCTAAACGCAGATTCCCGGTCGGAATATTATTGCTTTTTTACGAGAAAAATGGCATAAAAATTGATTTTAAACAGCGGTTGACATGCTTCGAAGTACGGTAATGAAATATTTAGAAATCTTTTGTCACGAATTGCGCCATGCTCGTGACCCTTATTTACACTTCGGATAGTGTCTTGAACGCACAAACAAAACGCCGCTATTTGGATATAATGATGGATTATTTTGGACCAAACCAACATTTGTTATTGAAGTAGCAGTCCTGGGAGTGCATTCTGACGAAGACAACAAAGGTAATCAAACTTTTGTAATAGTAAATCGGAGTTTGGTCAGGGCTAAACTTGGTCGGTGTCTAAATGGCTAGCCGTGATGGCTGGGCTATCTACTGAGAATATTGTAAAATGTGCTTTCACCGAAAAGCTATTTTAAAATCGGACATATCGAGTGCATAGAGGAGTTCTGTATCTATAATTCTTAAAATAATTGTTATGCTTTTTGTGAAAGTTTATCGTGAGTAATTTAGTAAATTCACCGGATGTTTGCGGGGGGTATGCTAGTTCTGAACGTCACATGCTAATGTAAAAAAGCTGTTTTTTGATATAAATATGAACTTGATTTAACAAAACATGCATGCATTGTATAACATAATGTCCTAGGGTTGTCATCTGATGAAGATCATCAAAGGTTAGTGCTGCATTTAGCTGTGGTTTTGTTTTTTGTGACATATGCTAGCTTGAAAAATGGGTGTCTGATTATTTCTGGCTGGGTACTCTGCTGACATAATCTAATGTTTTGCTTTCGCTGTAAAGCCTTTTTGAAATCGGACAGTGTGGTTAGATTAACGAGAGTCTTGTCTTTAAAATGCTGTAAAATAGTCATATGTTTGAAAAATGGAAGTTTTCGGATTTTAGAGGACTTTGTATTTCGCGCCACGCCCATCATTGGATATTGGAGCAGGTTTTCCGCTAGCGGAACGTCTAGATGTAAGAGGTTAAATGTGCAACCAGAGGGAAAACAACTCTGGACCAGCTTTACTCCACACACACAGAGACACATACAAAGCTCTCCCTCGCCCTCCATTTGGCAAATCTGACCATAATTCTATCCTCCTGATTCCTGCTTACAAGTTAAAATTAAAGCAGGAAGCACCAGTCACTCAATCAATAAGAAAGTGGTCAGATGAAGCAGATGCTAAGCTACAGGACTGTTTTGCTAGCACAGACTGGAATATGTTCCGGGATTCCTCCGATGGCATTCAGGAGTACACCACCACAGTCACTGGCTTCATCAATCAGTGCATCGATGACGTCGTCCCCACAGTGACCGTACGTACATACCCCAACCAGAAGCCATGGATTACAGGCAACATCCACACTGAGCTAAACGCTAGAGCTGCCGCATTCAAGGAGCGGGACTCTAACCCGGAACCTTATAAGAAATCCCGCTATGCAATCTCTATTGCACTCCACACTGCCCTTTCCCACCTGGACAAAAGGAAAAACTATGTCAGAATGCTATTCATTGACTACAGCTCAGCGTTCAACACCATAGTGCCCTCAAAGCTCATCACTAAGCTAAGGAACCTGGGACTATACACCTCCCTCTGCAACTGGATCCTGGACTTCCTGACGGGCCGCCCCCATGTTGTAAGCGTATGTAACAACACATCCGCCACGCTGATCCTCAACACAGGGGCCCCTAAGGGATGAGTGCTCAGTTCACTCATGATTGCACAGCCAGGTACAACTCCAACACCATCATTAAGTTTGCCGATGACACAACAGTGGTAGGCCTGATCAACGACGAGACAGCCTATAGGGAGGTCAGAGACCTGGCCATGTGGTGCAAGGACAACAATCTCCCCCTCAACGTGATCAAGATTTGGCATGGGTCCTCAGATCCTCAAAAGGTTCTACAGCTGCACCATCGATAGCATCTGACTGGTTGCATCACTGCCTGGTATGGCAGCTGCTCGGCCTCTGAGCGCAAGGCACTACAGAGGGTAGTGCGAATGGCCCAGTACATCACAAAAGAGAAACTTTCGCCTTCACTGTAATGGCATTAAAATAATTGCCAGAATATTATACAATGACTTATCAACAGCTGTAAAAATTTGACCCCCAAAGAAAATCTTCACCAGCAGTTGTAGAAAGACCCATATACAAAATAACCATTGATTCTTAAATAATATAACTTAGAAATGCCTCAAATGTTTCAACTGTATTACCCCATCAGAAGCCAAAACATAAGCTTGTATAAGGCCACTGTTTGTAAACAAATACTATATGGCTGAGGAGTAGGATCGATCCAAGCGTTCTGACCTCACAACGACAGTAAAGCACCCAAGATAACTGGCTAACGTTGGATAGCTTGCTAGACACAAATGAGAGAAAACCTCACTCTTACCATTTTACTTGCTCTAGCAGAGCTGGTTAGGCTGTTTTCATGTTATCCAGAGCGTTGGTGACTAACTGTGCTGCTGGCAACAATTTAATTTGAGCTTTTTTGCCGACGTTTACTGACACCGGCCATATCCAACAGGTGTTGAGTGTTAGTAAATTCATCAGTTATTCTGCGCTCCTGTACACTCAGACGAGAGTGCTCTGAAATCGGAGTAGAGAGCCAGAGCGAATTTACAAACGCACCCAAATTAACAATGTCCATTGAGAACGCACACGACCCCTTGGCTAAGAATGACGTGAATAATCAAGTCGATAAAGATTGTGTAGTTAGATAGAATATAGTTACTATACTGGCAAGTTTGATGTATTAGTAGCCAACTAACATTAGGTAGCTACAGTTGAAGTCGGAAGTTTACATACACCTTAACCAAATACATTCAAACTCAGTCAGGTTTGTAGGCCTCCTTGCTCGCACACGCTTTTCAGTTCTGCCAACACATTTTCTATAGGATTGAGGTCAGGGCTTTGTGATTGCCACTCCAATACCTTGACTTTGTTGTCCTTAAGTCATTTTGCCACAACTTTAGAAGTATGCTTGGGGTCATTGTCCATTTGGAAGACCCATTTGCGACCAAGATTTAACTTCCTGACTGATGTCTTGAGATGTTGCTTCTATATATCCACGTAATTTTCCTACCTCATGATGCCATCTATTTTGTGAAGTGCACCAGTCCCTCCTGCAGCAAAGCACCCTCACAACATGATGCTGCTACCCCCGTGCTTCACGGTTGGGATGGTGTTCTTCGGCTTGCAAGCTTCCCCCTTTTTCTCCAAACATAACGATGGTCATTATGGCCAAACAGTTATATTTTTGTTTCATCAAACCAGATGACATTTCTCCAAAAAGTACAATCCTTGTCCCCACGTGCAGTTGCAAACCGTAGTCTGGCTTTTTTAATGGCAGTTTTGGAGCAGTGGCTTCTTCCTTGCTCAGCGGCCTTTCAGGTTATGTCGATATAGGGCTCATTTTACTGTGGATATAGATACTTTTGTACCCGTTTCCTCCAGCATCTTCACAAGTTCCTTTGCTGTTGTTCTGGGATTGATTTGCACTTTTCACACCAAAATACGTTCATCTCTAGGAGACAGAACGCGTCTCCTTCCTGAGAGGTATGACGGCTGCTTGGTCCCATGGTGTTTATACTTGCGTACTATTGTTTGTACACGTGGTACCTTCAGGCGTTTGGAAATTGCAATATTGGAAATGGAAACTACAATATTTTTTCTGAGGTCTTGGCTGATTTCTTTTGATTTTCCCATGATGTCAAGCAAAGAGGCACCAAGTTTGAAGGTAGCCTTGAAATACATCCACAGGTACACCTCCAATTGACCCAAATTATGTCAGTTAGCCTTATCAGAAGCTTTTAAAGCCATGACATCATTTTCTGGAATTTTCCAAGCTGTTTAAAGGCACAGTCAACTTAGTGTATGTAAACTTCTAACGCACTGGAATTGTGTTACATTGAATTATAAGTGAAATAATCTGTAAACAATTGTTGGAAAAATTACTTGTGTCATACACAAAGTAGATGTCCTAACCGACTTGCCAAAACTATAGTTTGTTAACAAGAAATTTGTGGAGTGGTTGAAAAACAAGTTTTAATGACTCCAACCTAAGTGTATGTAAACATGACTTCAACTGTACATGATCAATTTAGATTTCTGAAATCGGAGTAGAGAGCCAGGGGGAATTTATGAACGCACCCAAATTAACAATGTCCATTGAGAATGCACACGACCCCTTGGCTAAGAATGACGTGAATAATCAAGTCAATAAACGTTGGGTAGTTAGTTGGAATATAGTTAATATACTGGCAAGTTTGATGTAAAAGTAGCCAACTAATGTTAGGTAGCTAGCTGACATACTGGTACATACTGCTGTGAAGATATGCTATGCGGTTTGTAAGGATAGCGTAGCTAACATAATGTGTAACGTAACTTATTTGAAAAATCATTACATTGCTCAACATTTGTAATAATTAGTTAAAGCAGTTCATTTGTTTCCGCACTCTAGTCGGACTTCGACTGCATATTTTCCGCCATTTTATTCAAATCTGAAAATAGTTGAAGCCACGCCCATTTCCGGAAGAATTGCATTTTGGGCCCTAAAAGCACAGAAAGTGTCCTCTGCATGTATACCTCGTATTTTGTTGAATTTAGTACGACATCCAGGAACTTTTGGCATACTAACTATATACATACTATGACAAATAAGCATACTATATACTAAATTCACGTCACAAATAGTACGGTTAGTATGAGTATTCTAACACAGCTCAGGTCTCTGGGCAGCCATGTTTAAAAACTAGGTCCCCCTTTAAAAAAGCCACACAATCAATCAACCAATCTGCAGTTGAAACAATAACAAAGCTGTAATTCCACCACTGTTTTGCTAATAAGATGATGGATGGGGCTGGAGAAATGTAACTAGTCTCAAATGCATAGACAGACCTATGGATGCAAGGACTGACCATCCATGATATCAACATTATAGTTTTAACTATGTTTTGAGGCTATACAGTGTTGGTTTACATTGTTTCTGAACATGGGAGTAAAAAACGCTTATTTGGGGTTCTGATGGGGTATGACAGTTGAACTAAGCTCATGAGGCATGTGTTATATTCTTCAAGAATCAATGGCTATAAATAAATAATAAAAAAATTCAATATGGATGTAGCTATTGCAGATTTCCCCTTTAACACCAAACATCAGATCAACAACTGCAGAGTTTGTGCCTCTGTTTTTAAGACAGTACTTACTAGTGTTAATCAGGGCCCGGTTATCTTTAGAACCATTGGATGCCTTAAGATGCGTTTGGGAAACCGGGCCCAGATATCCAGTTTCCTCCTCTTCTTCCTTCTTCGATGTGACAGTCATCTCCCCCTCCTCCTCTTTCACTCCAAAAACTGCATCCTCTTCTTTCACAGTAACGGCCTCACCCTCTACTTCTTGTTTCACTGTGATGTCCTCATCTTCTTTAGCAGGAGGAGAGTAGCTTAGTGAACTCATGGTCGGGGATGTTAGCTAGCTAGGCTAATGCTAACTTAACCAGCCCACTAGCTGACTAATAACAACAACACCGTAAATATGAAATTAAATCGGATAACTAACTAGACGACATAAGTGGGTTTAAAACACAGTGACTAATATACACGAAAGCGCCTAAAGAGCTTTATTGGTTCGGCTATTTGTCTAGCAAGCTACCGAGGTGGCTGACTAACTGTTGCTGCTGTTGAAAGAAGCGTTCCGTCCACTAGATTATACGTCACACCAACAGCATTACCTTAAATTCCCACACCGCCATCTGCTGACTGGAGTGGGTAACGCAGTTGAGTAAAATGTTTATTTTAATTTCAGACAAAAGGTTAAAGGGTAGGAATCAGGGACGTCGCTAGGCCTAAAATATTCATTAGCCCCCCCCTAAATAAATCAATATCAGTCAATATATTTTTTCTGTGATTTATTTTTTTCATCAACCGTTCCATCGCATCTTAAACTTCTTACCGGGCCGGCACTAGGACCGGTGGAGGCTGCTGCTGCACTAGTGACTGTTAAACTTTCTTCAGCAAAAATGGCGGACACAAATACTAGGAGAGAGGGGTACCCCTACACAGAACTGAACTGGATCAAAGATGGCGGACAGAAATACTAGGAGAGAGGGGTACCCCTACACAGAACTGAACTGGATCAAAGATGGCGGACAGAAATACTAGGAGAGAGGGGTACCCCAACACAGAACTGAACTGGATCAAAGATGGCGGACAGAAATACTAGGAGAGAGGGGTACCCCTACACAGAACTGAACTGGATCAAAGATGGTGGACAGAAATACTAGGAGAGAGGGGTACCCCAACACAGAACTGAACTGGATCAAAGATGGCGGACAGAAATACTAGGAGAGAGGGGTACCACTACACAGAACTGAACTGGATCAAAGATGGCGGACAGAAATACTAGGAGAGAGGGGTACCCCAACACAGAACTGAACTGGATCAAAGATGGCGGACAGAAATACTAGGAGAGAGGGGTACCCCAACACAGAACTGAACTGGATCAAAGATGGTGGACAGAAATACTAGGAGAGAGGGGTACCCCAACACAGAACTGAACTGGATCAAAGATGGCGGACAGAAATACTAGGAGAGAGGGGTACCACTACACAGAACTGAACTGGATATAAGATGGCGGACAGAAATACTAGGAGAGAGGGGTACCCCTACACAGAACTGAACTGGATCAAAGATGGCGGACAGAAATACTAGGATGGAAGCAAATGTAAGGGATTATAACGTCATAACGAATCATGCAAAAACATGTACAGTTGACAGGAATGTTAGTTAATGTAGAGACAAACGATTATGCTTTTTTTTATCGTAAAGTTCATTTACGAAAATCGCGATTTAGCAAGCTAGCTGACACGCTAAAATTAGCCAACTAGCTGACTAGTTAACATTAGCCAGCTAGCTGACTAGCTAACATTAACCAGCTAGCTGACTAGCTAACATTAGCCAGCTAGCTGACTAGCTAACATTAGCCAGCTAGCTGATTAGCTAAAATTAACCAACTAGCTGACTAGCTAACATTAGCCAGCTAGCTGACTAGCTAACATTAACCAGCTGGCTGACTAGCTAACTTTAACCAACTAGCTGACTAGCTAACATTAGCCAGCTAACTGACTAGCTAACATTATCCAGCTAGCTGACTAGCTAACGTTAACCAACTAGCTGACTAGCTAACATTATCCAGCTGGCTGACTAGCTAACAATAGTCAGCTAGCTAACATTAGCCAGCTAGCTGACTAGCTAACTTTAGCCAGCTAGCTGACTAGCTAACATTAGCCAGCTAGCTGACTAGCTAACATTAACCAACTAGCTGACTAGCTAACATTAGCCAGCTAGCTGACTAGCTAACATTAGCCTGCTAGCTGGGCTAGCTTTATGGGTGTTATGACATGAGTATGAAATTGTCATTCTGGTTGTTTTAGGGACTCCTGAAACAACCAGCAAACCAGGCTGTCGTTTTGTGAAACAGTGAATGTATAGAATCTAGTTAGCTGAAGAATTTACTGCAAATTGAATGTACAATTGTGTAAGCTTGCCTTGCTGATATTTGCCATGCAGATAGATGAAATAACGTAGCTAGCTATGTTCTTGCTTATTGTGCAGTGGATGATTAAAATATCTGTATACCTATGGATGTGTAGCTAGCTATCTAGCCGATTTGTGTATGGACCCAAACGTTTGGTATACATATTAGTTCAGAACCTATGAACCTCAGCTATCATAGCCAGTTGTATCAACTTCAAAACAGCCTGAATGACATTAATGAAGCCTATGGATTGAGTAGAATATAATATAACTTTGTGCCAAGGATGCAAGTCGTATATACATGTAGTTATTACCATGCATGAGATCCCCACATTGTAGCCTGTACATTTAATATATTCACTGATCATGTACTCTACCTTGGCAAATAAAGGTGCAGTTTAGGTATGAATGTCTTCGAGTTTATTTTTCAGTCATATCCAATACCAGGAGTATCAAATTCCAGTCTTTGAATGACGCTGTGTCTGCATGTATGTATTACAATTATACACTTCATTAGTGTTTACCAATCTTGGTCCTGGGACATCAATGGTTACACATTGTAACTAATAGACTAGAAACAGGATTTAACTAGTTAATTCATATATACAGAAATATAATGTTAAAAAACAGAACACTACACTTCCTATGCATCATGTAAATACTCTAACACTGGTTCATCTCAACATCTAATGTCCTTCATCTGCATTGATCTGATAAACACAGGATAGGTGGAGTATTTCATCAAATTAGACTTAATTTTCAACCAGTAGAGAATGTGAAACGCTTTATTGAAAAGCTCATTATCCAAGTGTTATAAATACAAGTTTATTCTGTACTTCAATGCACATCTGTTGTGCACTATAAAAACAGAGGAAGAAAGAGGAGGTGGTGAGAGAGGTGTAAAAGACAGAACGGGAAAGAGGTAAGCACATAGGAGCAGGGAAGGCAGCACATGATTAATGAATCACAGTGCTACATAAATATTCTTTCAGTTCATCACAATTACATAATAGTGTCTCTCGTCGGCCCAAAGGTGCTTAAAAGCAGGTGAGGTGGCGATGATGGGACTGGGGGTTGGCATCCTCTTACATCAAAACATATCTGCAGACGAGAGACAGATGGAGAGAGAGAGAGCATGTTTAAACCTTGTGTTTTTATTTTTTTGTCTAACATTGTTAGTCATCAATCAGGAGGTGAAATGCAAAACTGACCTGGGATCATTAACTCTGTGACTACTGCATATCTGTCTGTATTTCAATGTAAAGCATCTCTTTAATAATACTTCCTGTATAATATCAAATCAAATTTATTTATATAGCCCTTCAGACATCAGCTGATATCTCAAAGTGCTGTACAGAAACCCAGCCTAAAACCCCAAACAGCAAGCAATGCATGTGAAAGAAGCACGGTGGCTAGGAAAAACTCCCTAGGAAAAACTCCCTAGAAAGGCCAAAAACCTAGGAAGAAACCTAGAGAGGAACCAGGCTATGAGGGGTGGTCAGTCCTCTTCTGGCTGTGCCGGGTGGATATTATAACAGAACATGGTCAAGATGTTAAAATGTTCATAAATGACCAGCATGGTCAAATAATAATAATCATAGTAGTTGTCGAGGGTGCAACAAGCACGTCCGGTGAACAGGTCAGGGTTCCATAGCCGCAGGCAGAACAGTTGAAACTGGAGCAGCAGCATGGCCAGGTGGACTGGGAACAGCAAGGAGTCATCATGCCAGGTAGTCCTGAGGCATGGTCCTAGAGCTCAGGTCCTCCGAGAGAAAGAAAGAAAGAGAGAAAGTGAGAATTAGAGAGAGCATATTTAAATTCACACAGGACACCGGATAAGACAAGAGAAATACTCCAGATGTAACAGACTGACCCTAGCCCCCCGACACATAAACTACTGCAGCATAAATACTGAATGCTGAGACAGGAGGGATCAGAAGACACTGTGGCCCCATCCGATGATACCCCCGGACAGGGCCAAACAGGCAGGATATAACCCCACCCACTTTGCCAAAGCACAGCCCCCACACCACTAGAGGGATGTCTCCAACCACCAACTTACCGTCCTAAGACAAGGCCGAGTATAGCCCACAAAGATCTCCGCCACGGCACAACCCAAGGGGGGGGGGGGGGGGCGCCAACCCAGACAGGAAGACCAAGTCAGTGACTCAACCCACTCAAGTGACGCACCCCTCCCATGGACGGCATGGAAGAACACCAGTAAGCCAGTGACTCAGCCACTGTAATAAGGTTAGAGGCAGAGAATCCCAGTGGAGAGAGGGGAACCGGCAAGTCAGAGACAGCAAGGGCGGTTCGTTGCTCCAGCATTTCCGTTCACCTTCACACTCCTGGGCCAGACTATACTTAATCGTAGGACCTACTGAAGAGATAAGTCTTCAGTAAAGACTTAAAGGTTGAGACTGAGTCTGCGTCTCTCACATGGGTAGGCAGACCATTCCATAAAAATGGAGCTCTATAGGAGAAAGCCCTACCTCCAGCCATTTGCTTAGAAATTCTAGGGACAATTAGGAGGCCTGCGTCTTGTGACCGTAGCGTACGTGTAGGTATGTACGGCAGGACCAAATCGGAAAGATAGGTAGGAGCAAGCCCATGTAATGCTTTGTAGGATAGCAGTAAAACCTTGAAATCAGCCCTTGCCTTAACACGAAGCCAGTGGAGGGAGGCTAGCACTGGAGTAATATGATCACATTTTTTGGTTCTAGTCAGGATTCTTGCAGCCGTATTTAGCACTAACTGAAGTTTGTTTAGTGCTTTATCCGGGTAGCCGGAAAGTAGAGCATTGCAGTAGTCCAGCCTAGAAGTAACAAAAGCATGGATTAATTTTTCTGCATCATTTTTGGACAGAAAGTTTCTGATTTTTGCAATGTTACGTAGAGGGAATAAAGCTGTTCTTGAAACAGTCTTGATATGTTCTTCAAAAGAGAGATCAGGGTCCAGAGTAACGCCGAGGTCCTTCACAGTTTTATTTGAGACGACTGTACAACCATCCAGATTAATTGTCAGATTCAACAGAAGATCTCTTTGTTTCTTGGGACCTAGAACAAGCATCTCTGTTTTGTCCGAGTTTAAAAGTAGAAAGTTTGCAGCCATCCACTTCTTTATGTCTGAAACACAGGCTTCTAGCGAGGGCAGTTTTGGGGCTTCCCCATGTTTCATTGAAATGTACAGCTGTGTGTCGTCCGCATAGCAGTGAAATTTAACATTATGTTTTCGAATGACATCCCCAAGAGGTAAAATATATAGTGAAAACAATAGTGGTCCTAAAACGGAACCTTGAGGAACACCGAAATGTACAATTGATTTGTCAGAGGACAAACCATTCACAGAGACAAACTGATATCTTTCCGACAGATAAGATCTAAACCAGGCCAGAACTTGTCCATGAAGACCAATTTGGGTTTCCAATCTCTCCAAAAGAATGTGGTGGTCGATGGTATCAAAAGCAGCACTAAGATCTAGGAGCACGAGGACAGATGCAGAGCCTCGGTCTGACGTCATTAAAAGGTCATTTACCACCTTCACAAGTGCAGTCTCAGTGCTATGATGGGGTCTAAAACCAGACTGAAGCGTTTCGTATACATTGTTTGTTTTCAGGAAGGCAGTGAGTTGCTGCGCAACAGCTTTTTCTAAAATTTTTGAGAGGAATGGAAGATTCGATATAGGCCGATAGTTTTTTATCATTTCTGGGTCAAGATTCGGCTTTTTCAAGAGAGGCTTTATTACTGCCACTTTTAGTGAGCTTGGTACACATCCGGTGGATAGAGAGACGTTTATTATGTTCAACATAGGAGGGCCAGGAAGCAGCTCTTTCAGTAGTTTAGTTGGAATAGGGTCCAGTATGCAGCTTGAGGGTTTAGAGGCCATGATTATTTTCATCATTGTGTCAAGAGATATAGTACTAAAACACTTTAGTATCTCCCTTGATCCTAGGTCCTGGCAGAGTTGTGCAGACTCAGGACAATGGAGCTTTGAAGGAATACGCAGATTTAAAGAGGAGTCCGTAATTTGCTTTCTAATGATCATGATCTTTTCCTCAAAGAAGTTCATAAATGTATTACTGCTGAAGTGAAAGCCATCCTCCATTTGCGAATGCTGCCTTTTAGTTAGCTTTGCGACAGTATCAAAAAGACATTTCGGATTGTTCTTATTTTCCTCAATTAAGTTGGAAAAATAGGATGATCGAGCAGCAGTGAGGGCTCTTCGATACTGCACGGTACTGTCTTTCCAAGCTAGTCGGAAGACTTCCAGTTTGGTGTGGCGCCATTTCCGTTCCAATTTTCTGGAAGCTTGCTTCAGAGCTCGTGTATTTTCTGTATACCAGGGAGCTAGTTTCTTATGACAAATGTAATATAAACTGACCTGGGATCATTAACTCTGGGACTACTGCATCTCTGTCTGTATTTCAATGTAAAGCATCTCTTTAATAATACTTCCTGTTGACCTGACCAAGTGACCTCTCACCTCTGATCATGCTGTGCCCTCTATGTAGCCAGTTCAGATGCAGGAGGGGTTCACCGACACAGCTGATATAACCTAGAGGATTTAGGGAGAAGGGGAGAGAGGGATGAAGTGAAGGAGAGAGACTGTTATTGAGAAAATAAGGTAGTTAAAGCGACAGTGTTCAACAGGAATCTGTGTGTGGCCTCACCTGGTGTCCACACCACACTAAGTGGCTGCAGAGTACTTTATGCTGAAAAACATGAACGGACCCACAACGACAAACATTATAGCATAGTTATAGAAATAATGAAGTGTCTTACTATTCTCCATGGTTGGCCCTCTTGCCTATTCTTTGAAGGTGGAAGGAGCCACAGTTATACACCTGAACCTGCTTACTGCACAACACAATCCATCAATCAGATTGATACATGAGTGTGTAGGTGTGGGTTATAGGGTGTCTAATTGTTCTACATTTTTTCAATATGGGTGATTTAAAATAGCCTGTTTTGTTTTTGCACAGACATCACACCCTTACCGACACAGCACCCTCACCTGAGAAGTAGAAATCAAAGGGAGAGAAACTGTGAATTGAATAACTGCAGTTGACATAGCTCAGTAAATGGAAGAATACTCTTATTGCAATGTGAATGGCTCTTAAAAGAGCCTTTGGTTGTGCATAGTGTAGTCTATGGTGTTGCCAGGGAACAGCACCCTCTTTGAAGAAGTAGGAGGTGAAGATCTCCTGCACACGGATTGCCTCTCTTGCTGCATTGTTGAACCCCATCCTTGAAACATCCTGCAGAGCAGCAGACTCCTCCTCTGGCACACGGCGGCGAGCTGCAGATCCCCTCCTGGTCCTCGTGTCCATCCTCATGAAGTTACGCAGGACACAGGTAGCCTTCACACACCTGAATTCCTCCAGGAGGCAGTCCCAGATGACCCTGGTCACCCAATCTCGCAGTGCCCTACACGGTAACTGTAAGCAATCGTTTTGAAGGAATCTCCAGTTATAAGGTATCTGTAGGAATATGGAAGACAATGTAATTACTAGACTGTTACATCACCAGGTCATTGTGGATTACTAAAGTATAATATCCCTGATAACAAATCATGATAACATTGGATTGATAAATGCATGAGCACACATATGTACATGTGTAGCATGTGACAATAACAGGATCATATCAAGGACGGCATCACAAATGAATACATAAATATCACTTGAAGCTTGATGATGAGTTGATCATTTGAATCAGCTGTGCAGTGTGAAGGCAAAAACAACAATGTTCCCCTCTTTGAGTCCCCAGGACTGAGAACCACTGCTCTTCATTGGGACCTCTTCATATGTAGACTGGCTTTCATAGCGCTCTTTATCTGAGGACAGAAAACCTCACAAGAAACAGACTTCATTTTAGTCAAATTACACCACACTGAATATTATGTTACTATTATCTCCGTCCTCACTTCTAGGGACAGGAACTACACAAAAGTACCCCTATCCAGAATAGCCTCCTCTCTCACTGACAGTTGGGGCTGCTATCCTTTCACCCTCCATGGCTGTTAGCTAGCTACCTACAAATGCATTTGGAGTTTGTTTTTTTACAGTGATAAATAGATAGATAGCTAATATGAAGTTCACTAGCTAAGTGAATTAAATATCACCAGCTACCTATCTATCTATACAGTATGTGAAGTTGGCTAGATAGCTAGCTCATTTAGCAGCTCATTTGAGTTAGCCTGCACTGTAGCTAGTTAGCTAATAATACATCGTTTTTTTTTACATTTTCAAAATCTATTCACTTACTTGAATAGGTTCTTCCAGCCATGTGGACAATTGGAAACAGGGCAGCAAAGTTTGTCACCAGAGTGTTTTAGAGGATATTACTATTGAACTATGTACCCATTTAATAACCAGACCTTCATACAAACTTGCTCTGCTGAATTATTGACGGAGTCACAATGGGCGGCCTAAGAGGCATCTAGTCCATCTGCTGACTGGACGCAGATTAATGTAAAATGTACATTTTATCTTCAGACAAAAAAGTTAAAGGGGTCAAATACTTATTTCACTCATTAAAATGCAGATCGATTTATAACATTTTTGACATGCGATTTTCAGGATTTTTTGTTGTTGTTATTCTGTCTCTCACTGTTCAAATAAACCTACCATTAAAATTATAGACTGATCATTTCTTTGTCAGTGAAAGTGTAAGTGGGCAAACGTACAAAATCAGCAGGGGATCAAATACTTCCCCCCCCCCACTGTATCTCAGTCTATGCTGCTCTGACATTGTTTATCCATATATTTATATATTCCTAATTCCATTTCCTTTACCTTAGATTTGTGTGTATTAGGTATTTGTTGTGAAATTGTTAGATATTAATTGTTAGATATTGCTGCACTGTGGGAACTAGAAGGACAAGCATTTCACTACACCCGCAATAACATCTGCTGAACACCTGTATGTGACCAATAACATTTGATTTGATTTATGAAGGTAATTTGTGTCAAATTTACTTTTCCCCTCATTCACCCCACCTCTTTACATTGCGTATGCATATTCAGTGGCCTGACTGCATCCAGACTATGTCAAAGGCCCATCCTGGTAGATCTGAACCTAATGCAGCTTGGAGTGATCAGATGACAGAAGTCACATTTAGGTGCCAGGTGTAACTGCGGCCATAGATGCTCCATATCCATTACTTTGAGTGTTTTATATAATATGACTAAATGTGTTTCTGTGTTGCAGAGGCAGTCAGAAATGGAACAGCAAGGCCACAGAACATGACATAAGCAGAGCTGTGGGAGACCACCTCAAGCCCCTGGTAGAGCCGGGGGTGGTGTTTACCACTCCACCACGCCTTCAGCAGGCTGGAAAAGTGAGATTGATCTGTTTGATCCATTTGTTTGTTTCAGTTTTCAGTAGGTGAATCCTTTGATGTATTGTTGATTTCAACATTTTTCCTTTTCAAAAAAATGCACTGGGTTGGTTGAAAAGTGATACTAAACGTACATAACACGCACTATTTTGACAGCGGAAGATATACTGGATGTATCTCTACCTGAAAATACATGATCTAAGTGATTGATAGTTGTTATTCAGCAGTCATAAAGCCTTATTTACTTTAATGAACTACTAAAATAGTGATTTTGTCAGACAGCAGCTCTACACTTTATTGATTGACTGATCCATTCATCCTTCCATCCCACCTCAGCCTTCCTCTCCTCTGAAGACCCAGTGAGGGTGGAGCTCAGTCAGAGAGCTGTTGAGGGACTGGTTAGGAAGAACACTTCTACAGCCAGAGAGGTGAGAGGTCACACATGGTTTAGATGGTAAATATCCCCCCTGTGACACCCCATCTCTTTATATTGAATATTCATATTCAGTGGCCTGACTGCATCCAGACTATGTCAAAGGACAATCCTGGTAGATCTGAACCTAATGCAGCTTGGAGTGATCAGATGACAGAAGTCACATTTAGGTGCCAGGTGTAACTGAGGCCATAGATGCTCCATATCCATTACTTTGAGTGTTTTATATAATATGACTAAATGTGTTTCTGTGTTGCAGGGACAGTCAATAATTGGAACAGCAAGGCCACAGAACATGACATAAGCAGAGCTGTGGGAGACCACCTCAAGCCCCTGGTAGAGCCGGGGGTGGTGTTTACCACTCCACCACACCTTCAGCAGGCTGGAAAAGTGGGATTGATACTGTTTTACATACTAACAGGGACCAAGAGTCTGTTGATTGGTCAGTCATTGGCTTAATTTGTTGAAATCAAATCAAGTTTTATTTATACAGCACATTTCAGACATGGATGCAACACAATGGCTTCACAGGAAGAAAAAAAAATGAAAATATTTAGTACACAACAAACAGAAGACTAACAACTGAAAGACTAATGAACATTCTAGGGAAATGACATTGATACAAATATTAATTGGATGCAACATCCAACCCAAAATATAAGCTTTTTTTTTTTAGGAGGGGCTCTGAAAGACACTATGGGGGTGTCCACTGGAAGTTGACTAGTAACAACAACTGGGACCTAAAAGACACCCACCATGAGACCCACTAAATCTGCCCAAGAAGAGGAAAACAAAAGAAAAACCCACACCACACTTAAAGACAGGAAGCAAACCAAAAAGGTGGAACAACTAAAGGTGTTGACTCTCCACATGTATCAAGACAACTAGAGCACTGGGCCAGACACTCTTAAATAGAACCTGGACCAGCTCAGGTGAAACACCTTCCCACTAACGAGATGGACAAGCCAGCACAGGTGTAACACATACTGACTAACGAGGTGACACCAATCAGTGCTAACGAGCTAGACGTGCTAACGAGCTAGACGTGCTAACGAGCTAGACGTGCTAACGAGCTAGACGTGCTAACGAGCTAGACGTGCTAAAGTCCAACTTCAAAACATAAAATGGAAAAACCAAAGCCTGTAACACCTTCCCCCTTAAGACAACAAATATATCCTATATTTTGTTGGACAAGTTTGCTCACCAACAGAAAACAACTTCCATTTCTCATTATAATCAACTACAATGCTTCACCTTCTACAATATAAACATTGTGTCTACTGGCTGTCAACAATTAAAAAACAGGAAAAAACACATATCTCTAAATAATAATATACAATCGTATCTTTTCTATCTATAGAATCCTAAAACTCACTAGCTTCTAGAACTCTCGTCTTCCTAAAACTCACTAGCTTCTAGAACTCTCGTCTTCCTAAAACTCACTAGCTTCTAGAACTCTCGTCCCCTTGGAACAAGCCCAAACAAAACTCATCTCCAATATGGAAAAACGTGCAGTTAAAATCAATTGTGATCCATGGTAACGCACTGGCTAAACGCAAAACACAAAACTTTGTGACTGCCCACCCTTGAGACAATCAGCAACCAAGTTGTCCTTATCATGGACATCTCTGATTTCAAGAGGAAACTCCTGCAATATCCGTAGTAACTTTCCACCTCACTGCAGAGCTTCTCTCTCTTTTCAGGGTTCACTAGATAGGCATGTTGTTGGATCGGGGCCCAGTCCCCAATGTCATGCTCTAGTACATTTGGGTTGGCACATCTGAGAATAAACCCTGATATTCTAAAAGCAGGGGAACAATGTCAATATTATTGTACCCAAAAATTGTCAGTTGGTTGCATAAATAATTATTACTAAATGTTACATGAATTGTAAATATGAAATATTTGATTGCATAGTCTTATTTTCAATGACATTTTGCTAGGTGGGATAGCCCCAATGTCAAAACACAGTTTTAACGTGTCCAAATCAATAACCAATATGCAGAAACAGTTTGTGATAAATTAAAAACCTAAACATAAAATGTGCTATCTACACAAACATCTGCACAATAATCATATTACTTGTATTTTTTAAAACAAGCTCCTTATAAACTGCACAAGCACCAGAAACGCTGTTGTTTTGACAAGTAGCAATAAATCACTGATATCGATTAGGGGGGAAATCAGTTTGTACGTGCTGTTGAAACTAACAACTAAACAAAAACACATGGAAATGGGAGATATATTTCACCTCACTGGTTAGAGGACAACCTGCAGAAGACAGTCAGCTATATTTTGAGTGACACATTTACATTTAGGGGTCGCTAAACAAAGGAACACAACACTTATTTGTCATCACTCATTGATATCATGTTGAAATCAATTGTGCCGACAGGAGGGAGAATTGTGACATCATTTCATTGATATCATGAAACAACTCCTTCATGTATTTTCTGATGTTTAATCAGAGATCTTTTACCAGAGTATCTCTTGTCACAGCTATAAGATTTCTCTCCTGTGTGTGTTCTCTGGTGTAGAGTCAGACTGCTAGATGCAGAAAAACTCTTCCCACATTGACCACAACTATAAGATTTCTCTCCAGTGTGTGTTCTTTGGTGTAATGTCAGCTGGCCAGATTGACCAAAACTCTTCCCACATTGACCACAGCTATAAGATTTCTCTCCTGTGTGTGTTCCCTGGTGTTGAGTCAGATGGCAAGATCGACCAACACTCTTGCCACATTGATCACAGCTATAAGATTTCTCTCCTGTGTGTGTTCTCTGGTGTAATGTCAGCTGATCAGATTGAACAAAACTCTTCCCACATTGACCACAGCTATAAGGGTTCTCTCCTGTGTGTGTTCTCTGGTGTAAAGTCAGAGAGCCAGATGTAGTAAATCTCTTCCCACATTGAGTACAGCTAAAAGGTTTCTCTCCTGTGTGGATTCTTTGATGAATTTTAATGCTTGCTGAGGAGGTGAATCTCTTCCCACAATCAGAGCAGCAGTGAGTTCTCTTCCCTGTGGATGTCTGCAGGTGTTTCTTGAGGTGTTCTGATCTGCAGAGACTCTTCTCTGCCTCGTCAACATCATGAGGTTGTTGAGGCTCCCCAGAGGATCCACGATAGTCACGTCTCTCCCCTGTGTGAACAACAAAGTCAGACAGATGATTAAAGGCCCACAACAACGGAAATCCACTGTAAAAGGTGATGCCAACAGCGGAGCCATGATGTTATACAACAATTGACGTCTGTAATATATGTTACAATTATTTGACAATTGTCTTAAAATGAGCAAGAAAAGTCATATTTTGTCTTGTTTTCACATTAGTAGTAACATCAATGATTGTAGGCTAGAAATAAGTTATTCATGTTGTTGAAATTCTAAGCAGTGTGCCAGACTGGCTCCAGGTCATCTTCAAGTCTCTGCTAGGTAAAGCCCGTCTTATCTCAGCTCGCTGGTCACCATAGCAGCACTCACCCGTAGCATGCACTCCAGCAGGTATATCTCACTGGTTACCCCCAAAGCCAATTATTCCTTTGGCCACCTTTTATTCCAGTTCTCTGCTGCCAATGACTGGAACAATCTGCAAAAATCACTGAAGCTGGAGACTCATATCTCCTTCACTAGATTTAAGCACCAGCTGTCAGAGCAGCTCACAGATCACTGCACCTGTACATAGCCCATCTGTAAATAGCCCATCCAACTACCTCATCCCCATACTGTATTTATTTATCTTGCTCCTTTGCACCCCAGTATCTCTACTTGCACATTCATCTTCTGCACATCTACCATTCCAGTGTTTAATTGCTATAATGTAATTACTTCGCCACCATAGCCTATTTATTGCTTTACCTCCCTTATCCTACCTCATTTGCACACACTGTATATAGACTTTTTCTACTGTATTATTGACTGTATGTTTGTTTATTCCATGTGTAACTCTGTTGTTGCATGTGTCGAACTGCTATGCTTTATCTTGGCAGTTGCAAATGAGAACTTGTTCTCAAGTAGCCTACCTGGTTAAATAAAGGTGAAACATTTTCTTCAAATCTGAAAACGTTGTGAAGCAACTAAAGCAGCTAAAGCTCCCAATTCCTGAAGAACATCGGTGATGTTGTACCCACGGCCACTATTAAAACCTTCCCCAACCAGAAACCGTGGATTGATGGCAGCATTCGCGCAAAACTGAAAAGCGCGAACCACTGCTTTTAAATCAGGGCAAGGCGAACGGAAACATGACCGAATACAAACAGTGTAGCTATTCCCTCCGCAAGGCAATCAAACAAGCTAAGCATCAGTATAGAGACAAAGTAGAGACGCAATTCAACGGCTTAGACACCAGAGGTATGTGACAGGGCCTACAGTCAATCACGGACTACAAAAAGAAAACCATCCCCGTCGCGGACCCCGATGTCTTGCTCCCAGACAAACTAAACAACTTCTTTACTCGCTTTGAGGACAATACAGTGCCACCGACACAGCCCGCTACCAAAACCTACGGACTCTCCTTCACCGCAGCCAACGTGAGTAAAACATTTAAACATGTTAACCCTCGCAAGGCTGCCGGCCCAGACGGAATCCCTAGCCGCGTCCTCAGAGCATGTGCAGACCAGCTGGCTGGTGTGTTTACGGACATATTCAATCAATCCCTATCCCAGTCTGCTGTTCCCACATGCTTCAAGAGGGCCACCATTGTTCCTGTTCCCAAGAAAGCTAACTGAGCTAAATGACTACCGCCCTGTAGCACTCACTTCCGTCTTCATGAAGTGCTTTGAGAGACTAGTCAAGGATCATATCACCGCCACCCTACCTGACACCCTAGACCCACTCCAATTTGCTTACCGCCCCAATAGGTCCACAGACGATGCAATTGCAAATGCCCTAACCCATCTGGACAAGAGGAATACCTATCTAAGAATGCTGTTCATCGACTACAGCTCAGCATTTAACACCATAGTACCCTCCAAACTCGTCATTAAGGTCAAGACCCTGGGTCTCAACCCCGCCCTATGCAACTGGATCCTGCACTTTCTGACGGGCCGCACCCAGGTGGTGAGGGTAGGAAACAACATCTCCACCCCGCTGATCCTCAACACTGGGGCCCCGCAAGGGTGCGTTCTCAGCCCTCTCCTGTACTCCCTGTTCACCCATGACTGGGTGGCCATGCACGCTTCCAACTGCAGACGACACTACAGTAGTTGGCTTGATTACCAACAACAACGAGACGGCCTACAGGGAAGAGGTGAGGGCCCTCAGAGTGTGGTGTCAGGGAAATAACCTCTCACTCAACATCAACAAAACAAAGGAGATGATCGTGGACTTCAAGGAAACTGCAGAGGGAGCACCCCCCCATCCACATCGACGGGACAGTAGTGGAGAAGGTGGAACGTTTTAAGTTCCTCGGTGTACACATCACGGACAAAATGAAATGGTCCACCCACACAGACAGCGTGGTGAAATAGGTGCAACAGTGCCTCCTCAACCTCAGGAAGTTGAAGAAATTTGTCTTGTCACCGAAAACACTCAAACTTTTACAGATGCACAATCGAGAGTATCCGGTCAGGCTGTATCACCGCCTGGTACGGCAACTGCACCGCCCTCAACCGCAAGGCTCTCCAAAGGGTAGTGCGGTCTACTCAACGCATCAATGGGGGCAAACTACCTGCCCTCCAGGTCACCTACAACACCCGATGTCACAGGAAGGCCAAAAAGATCATCAAGGATAACAACCACCCGAGCCACTGCCAGTTCACCCCGCTATCATCCAGAAGGCGAGGTCAGTACAGGTGCATCAAAGCTGGGACCGAGAGACTGAAAAACACCTTCTGTCTCAAGGCCATCAGACTGTTAAACAGCCATCACTAACATTGAGTGGCTGCTGCCATCATACTGACTCATCTCTAGCCACTTTAATAATAAAAAATTGGATGTGATAAATGTATCACTAGTCACTTTAACCTCTTACATCTAGATGTTCCGCTAGCGGAACACCTGCTCCAATATCCAATGATAGGCGTGGCGCGAATTACAAATTCCTCAAAAATACAAAAACTTCAATTTTTCAAACATATGACTATTTTACAGCATTTTAAAGACAAGACTCTCGTTAATCTAACCACACTGTCCGATTTCAAAAAGGCTTTACAACGAAAGCAAAACATTAGATTATGTCAGCAGAGTACCCAGCCAGAAATAATCAGACACCCATTTTTCAAGCTAGCATATAATGTCACAAAAAACAAAACCACAGCTAAATGCAGCACTAACCTTTGATGATCTTCATCAGATGACAACCCTAGGACATTATGTTATACAATGCATGCATGTTTTGTTCAATCAAGTTCATATTTATATCAAAAAACAGCTTTTTTACATTAGCATGTGACGTTCAGAACTAGCATACCCCCCGCAAACCTCCGGTGAATTTACTAAATTACTCACGATAAACGTTCACAAAAAACATAACAATTATTTTAAGAATTATAGATACAGAACTCCTCTATGCACTCGATATGTCCGATTTTAAAATAGCTTTTCGGTGAAAGCACATTTTGCAATATTCTCAGTAGATAGCCCGGCATCACAGGGCTAGCTATTTAGACACCCAGCAAGTTTAGCCTTCACCAAACTCCGATTTACTATTAGAAAAGTTTGATTACCTTTGGTGTTCTTCGTCAGAATGCACTCCCAGGACTTCTACTTCAATAACAAAATGTTGGTTTGGTCCAAAATAATCCATAGTTATGTTCAAACAGCGGCGTTTTGTTCGTGCGTTCAAGACACTATCCGAAGTGTAAATAAGGGTCACGAGCATGGCGCATTTCGTGACAAAAGATTTCTAAATATTTCATTACCGTACTTCGAAGCATGTCAACCGCTGAACAGGAACAATGGTGGCCCTCTTGAGTGTTTTCTATCCAAAGCTGATAATTATATGCATATTCTAGTTTCTGGGCAGGAGTAATAATCAGATTAAATCGGGTACGTTTTTTATCCGGCTGTGAAAATACTGCCCCCTAGCCATAACAGGTTAAACAATGCCACTTTATATAATGTTTACATACCCTACATTACTCATCTCATATGTATATAATGTATACTCTATACCATCTACTGCATCTTGCCTATGCCGTTCGGCCATCGCTCATCCATATATTTATATGTACATATTCGTATTCATTCCTTTACACTTGTGTGTATTAGGTAGTTGTTGTAAAATTGTTAGATTACTTGTTAGATATTACTGCATGGTCGGAACTAGAAGCCCAATCATGTCTCTACACTCGCATTAACATCTGCTAGCCATGTGTATGTGACCAATAACATTTTATTTTATTTGGTACAACTCAGACGAGAGTGCTCTGAAATCAGAGTAGATAGTCAGAGTGAATTTATGAAAACACCCGAATGTCCATTGAGAAAGCACAACGACTATACCGTTTAGCTAAGAATGACGGGAATAATCACATCAATAAACGTTGGGTAGTTAGTTAGATAGAATATAGTTAATATACTGGCAAGTTTGATGTATAAGTAGCCAACTAATGTTAGGTAGCTAGTTAAAACCTGTTGGGGATAGGGGGCAGTATTTGCACGGCCGGATAAAAAACGTACCCGATTTAATCTGGTTACTACTCCTGCCCAGTAACTAGAATATGCATATAATTGTTTGATTTGGATAGAAAACACCCTAAAGTTTCTAAAACTGTTTGAATGGTGTCTGTGAGTATAACAGAACTCATTTGGCAGGCCAAAACCTGAGAAGATTCCAAACAGGAAGCGCTCTCTCTGACCATTTCATGGCTTTATTGATCATCTCTAACAAAAACAGGGGATCTCTGGCATGACGTGACATTTTCTAACGCTCCCATAGGCTCTCAGAAGGCGCCAGAAAGCCGAATCGTGGCTTTGCAGCCCATGGCTGAAAAACATTAGCGCATTTTGTAAGTGGCCGATCTGAGGACAATGGGACGGGGCGCACGTGCCCGAGTCGACTCAATGTTTACTTTCTCTCTCTTTGAACGAAAACCACCACTCCCGGTCGGAATATTATCGCTTTTTTACGAGAAAAATGGCATAAAATTGATTTTAAACAGCGGTTGACATGCTTCGAAGTACGGTAATGAAATATTTAGAAATCTTTTGTCACGAAATGCGCCATGCTCGTGACCCTTATTTACACTTCGGATAGTGTCTTGAACGCACGAACAAAACGCCGCTATTTGGATATAACTATGGATTATTTTGAACCAAACCAACATTTGTTATTGAAGTAGAAGTCCTGGGAGTGCATTCTGACGAAGAACAGCAAAGGTAATAACATTTTTCTAATAGTAAATCTGATTTTGGTGAGGGCTAAACTTCGTGGGTGTCTAAATAGCTAGCCCTGTGATGCCGGGCTATCTACTCAGAATATTGCAAAATGTGCTTTCACCGAAAAGCTATTTTAAAATCGGACATAGCGAGTGCATAGAGGAGTTCTGTATCTATGATTCTTAAAGTAATTGTTATGTTTTTTGTGAACGTTTATCGTGAGTAATTTAGTAAATTCACCGGAAGTTTGCGGGGGGTATGCTAGTTCTGAACGTCACATGCTAATGTAAAAAGCTGGTTTTTGATATAAATATGAACTTGATTGAACAAAACATGCATGTATTGTATAACATAATGTCCTAGGTGTGTCATCTGATGAAGATCATCAAAGGTTAGTGCTGCATTTAGCTGTGGTTTGGGTTTATGTGACATTATATGCTAGCTTGAAAAATGGGTGTCTGATTATTTCTGGCTGGGTACTCTGCTGACATAATCTAATGTTTTGCTTTCGCTGTAAAGCCTTTTTGAAATCGGACAGTGTGGTTAGATTAACGAGAGTCTTGTCTTTAAAATGCTGTAAAATAGTCATATGTTTGAAAAATGGAAGTTTTCGGATTTTAGAGGACTTTGTATTTCGCGCCACGCCCATCATTGGATATTGGAGCAGGTTTTCCGCTAGCGGAACGTCTAGATGTAAGAGGTTAAATGTGCAACCAGAGGGAAAACAACTCTGGACCAGCTTTACTCCACACACACAGAGACACATACAAAGCTCTCCCTCGCCCTCCATTTGGCAAATCTGACCATAATTCTATCCTCCTGATTCCTGCTTACAAGTTAAAATTAAAGCAGGAAGCACCAGTGTGGTTAGATTAACGAGAGTCTTGTCTTTAAAATGGTGTAAAATAGTCATATGTTTGAGAAATTGAAGTAATAGCATTTCTAAGGTATTTGAATATCGCGTCCCACCTAGCCCATAGAGGTTAACATACCGGTACATACTGCTGTAATAACATGCTAGCAAATTGTCAGCCAAAATAACGTGTAAGGTAACTTATTTGAAAAGGCATAACTTTATTACATTGCTCAACATTTTCTTAACATTTGTCATAACTAGTTAAAACAATGAATTTGTATCGGCTCTCGTTGGACTTCGGCTGCATATTTTCTGCCATTTTCTACAAATCTGAAAACAATGTGAAGCCACGCCCATTTCCTGAAGAATTGCATTATGGGCCCTAACGTACTGCGTGTTTACGTCATATTATGGCGAATTTAGTACGACATCCGGGAACTTTTGGCATACTAACTACATCATACTATGACCAATAAGCATACTATATACTCAGTTAACATCACAAATAGTAGGGTTAGTATGAGTATTCTAAGACAGCTAATGACTTATCAACAGCTCTAACAATTTGACCCCCACAGGAAATCTACACTGGCAGTTATAGAAAGACCCATTTACTATATAACCATTGATTCTTGAAGAATATAACTTATAAATGCCTCAAATGTTTCAACTTTATTACCCCACCAGAAACCAAAACATAAGCTCGTATAACGCCACTGTTTGTAAACAAGCACTGTATAGCCTTAATCTTGTTTAAAACTATCATTTTGACCTTATGGCCAGCCAGTCCTTGTATTCATAGTGTAGTGAATTCAGGGGGTAGTCCTGAGCTGAACTCAAACCTGGGTCCAGCGACTGTCAAGCCAACACCTTATAACTGTTACACCAAGATGTCTGAACTTCTTGACGAGGTCGCTATGTGTTGGGTTACGGTTGCTACAATAGCTTTCTCTATGAATTTGAGAGTGGTTACATTTCTCCTTCCCCCATCCCTCAGCTGTTTACCAAACCAAGCCTCTGGGCAGCCATGTTGTTACTGTTTAAATCCTAGGTTGCCCCTTTAAAATAGCCGCACATCTATCAACCAATCTGCAGTTCAAACAATAACAAAGCTGTCATTCCACCACTAGTTTGGTTATAAGATGATGATGGGGCTGGAGAAATGTAACTACTCTCAAATGCATAGACGGACCTACGGATGCAAGGACTGACCATCCATGATATCAACATAGTTTTAACCATGTTGAGTGTTTACAGTGATTGTTTATCATTTAAATTGTTTCATTGGAGTAAAAAAAGCTTATTTGGGGTTCTGATGGGGTACAACAGTTGAACTAAGCTCATGAGGCATGTGTTATATTCTTCAAGAATCAATGGCTATAAATAAATAATTTAAAAAGTCTAAATATGGATGTAGCTATTTCATATTTCCCCTTTAACACCAAACATCAGATCAACAACTGCAGAGTTTGTGCCTGTGTTTTTAAGACAGTACTTACTAGTGTTAATCAGGGCCCGTTCATCGTTAGAACCATTGGATGCCTTAACATGCCTTTGGGAAATCGAGCCCAGATATCCAGTTTCATCCTCGTCTTCCTCCAATGTGACAGCAATCTCCTCCTCCTAACTGAAACGTCTTTCTCTTCTTCTTTCACTGTAACAGCCTCACCCTTTACTTGTTTTTGTATTGTGACATCCTATTCCTCCTCTTTCACGACAACGTTAAGCCACAGACCATCTTTCTCCGTCCAGCAGACCTCTTCTTTAGCAGGAGGAGAGTAGCTCAGTGACCTCATGGTCGGGGATGTTAGCTAGCTAGGCTAATGCTAACTTAACCAGCCGCTAGCTGACCAATAACAACAACACCGTAAATATGAAATTAAATCGGATAACTAACTAGACGACAGAAGTGGTTTTAAAACACAGTGGCTAATATACACTAAAGCGTCTAAAGAGCTTTATCGGTTTGGCTATTTTGTCTAGCAAGCTACCGAGGAGGCTGAATCAGTGTTGCTGCTGTTGAAAGAAGCGTTCCGTCCACTAGATTATACGTCACACCAACAGCATCGCCTTAAAGCCCCACATTATGTATTGTTACTCCATGTAGGTACAGTATAGACCTTGTCTGTTCATTATATACATCTACATGATGTATTGTTACACCATGTAGGAGCAGTATAGACCTAGTCTGTTCATTATGTACATCTACATGATGTATTGTTACACCATGTAGGAGCAGTATAGACCTAGTCTGTTCATTATATACATCTACATGATGTATTGTTACACCATGTAGGAGCAGTATAGACCTACAGTAGCTAATTGCTAATTTAGATGTTGTTTGACTTAATGATGGTAGGTTTGGTCGATGTGTTGCTGGTAGTTGTGGTAGGTCGGTGTGGTAGGTATGGTAGTTGTGGTAGGTAGGTGTGGTAGTTGTGGTAGATAGGGGTGGTAGTTGTGGTATGTAGGTGTGGTAGTTGTGGTAGGTAGGTTTGGTGATGGTTGGTTTTGTAGTTGTGGTGGTGGTGGGTGTGGTAGGTGTGGTGATGGTACGTGTGGTAGTTGTGGTAGGTAGGTTGGTGTAGTAGTTGTGATAGGTCGGTGTGGTAGTTGTGGTAGTTGTGATAGGTAGGTGTGGTAGTTGTGGTAGATAGGGGTGGTAGTTGTGGTACATAAGTGTGGTAGTTGTGGTAGGTGTGGTGATTAGGCTTGGGCTGTATCCAGATTTTCATATAGTCATACCGTCCTTCTCTCATACCAGGATTTAAAGTACTACCAGCATAGCACATAAGGGGATGCTAAAAACACAAGAAAAGCCTATGGGCATCTATTTCCAGAATGCTAACAAATTAGCACAAACTGTTAGCAAATTCACATAGACGCTGTTAGCTAAATGCTAACAACTGAAACCGAACAAACTAATTGCAAAGCAGTGGTGGCTTCTGAGGGGAGGACAGCTCATAATAATTTCTGGAATGAAGTCAATTGAGTGGTATCAAACACATGGAAACCACATCTTTGATGGGTTGATACCACTCCATTGACTCCATTCTAACCATTATTATGAGCTGTCGTCTCCTCAGCAGCTTCCACTGTTGCAAAGAAAGGCAAATCCAGCTCATAAAGTTATGTCAGGGATAATCACCGAGGGACTATGTGTTCTATGGTAAATAATGAACACTGTGGAACTGACCTTCCATGGATTTGCATTATTTTCCAGAGAACCATAAAGCCCTGAGTTGATTATCCCTTTTTATACCATGGCTATAATTTAACACATTTGCCAGTAGAAATGTGTTCATTTGCCGGTGGAAATGAGTTCAACATCCACTGAAGTAGCTAGCAAGTTTACTAGATAGCTACAATAGTTGCCTTGGTAACCAAACAAACATACTTGCTAGTTTAGATAACCAAACCATCAGTCCTAGCTTGCTATTCTAAAAACCTAATTCAACAATACCAATACTGTTTTCAATTTGACTCAATTTGTAATGTCCAAAAGTCCAAACATAATTGCAGTTGATTGAAGGCATGACGTCCCTGAACCAATAACAGTTGGTTGTATTCATGAAAGTCTTATGGGGTGGAAGATATTGATGTTTTTTTTAAAGTATTTTTTATATAAAGTGATTTATTTTACATTTTGTAGATTTTATAGAAGTAAAAAAAAATTTAACTAATTGTATTCGAGAGAAGAGGTCTCTTTACAGTGTCAAATTTATTTGAGATCTCTATGCCATGTAGTTGAGAAGGAATTGATATTTTTCATTTACAGGCAATTGTTTGCGTTGCAGTTTTAAGACGGTTCCTTAACCCTCTGAGCAGAGGATAGCACATTTTTAGCTACATTTCACCTCCAAAAAGTAAATAGGTTCTACATAAAGCTGTCCCAACTGTTTGTGGGCACCGTTTGTCACCGTTATAGTGCAATTTATGTGTATAGAGGACTCCTCTCTAATATAACATGTCACACATTGTGTCAGACTGATGGAATGTTAGGTGTCTCATTGAAAGTCTAACATCTACCATGACTACTGGATGTTTCAATTCTAATAAATAACAACAATCCACACCGTAACAACAATATTGCTTTTTTAATAACTGCTTTTATTAAAGCGTACAACTTTGCTAACGAAAATGACATCAACAAACATCACTGGCCTGACTTGAGCAGCTCTGCCCGGGGATGGAGCCAGCAACTTAGCTGCTACCGGTCCGGTCCAGGCTACCTGCAGACCTCCTCCCAGACCTCCTTTTCAGCACCTCCCCTTAACAGGTGAGGTGGTGGAAATGATCAGAGTTGCATTCAACTTGAATAAAGATGAGAAACTCTGGTCTGTGGAGCCACTGGTCTGAGGGGAGGACTTCTGTTTAAACCATGTCCATTTGGGGATATTTTCTAGGACAGTAGAGGTGGTGAGCAGAGATGAATTCAACTTGGATAAAGATGAGAATCTCTGCTCTGGGGAGGAGAGTCACTGACCTTAGATGGTTTGTTGCCTTGATAAAGAGGGTACTTTCTGGCTTGAGGAGAATATAATGTTTTGTGGAGGAAATGTGGCTTGATGACTTAAAGAGGAGGAGGAATTATTGGGCGACACTTTTAATTACCAATGTAACCTCAGTTGAACTGTGGCTTCATCGAGTTCCAGCTCTAGGCAGACAGCACGTCAGGAATGCTGTAAGACATCACAGAGACAGGTAAGTATCTATATATTTACATGTGTGTTGCATGTACACTAAACCCTCACATTTGGATAATGTCACTCTTAAAGTGACAACATATATATAAACAGTGTAACATGAATACATGTTTAAACATTATTTACCTCATCTTAATTCTCTTCCAGATGCCTGGCCTTTTCTTGTTCTTGGAGGTTGGCTCTGAAGTTTCAGCCTCTTCTGGAGCTTCTAGCTGCTGGCTCTCTGGCACCCCCTGTTGGTTCTCTGGCCACTCCTGCTGGTTCTCCGAACTCCCCTCCTGGTTCTCTGCCCATGCCTGCTGCCTCCTTGGCCCCTCCTGCTGGCCATCTCCAGATCCAACAGGCTCTTGGCTTACTTGTTGGCCTGTGGCCCATCCCGGCAATGCCTGACCGTGGTTGGAATCGTGGCTGTGTTGGGTGGTTAGACACCGGGTGTTGATTTGAGCATCAGCCTCCAGATTCATCTGCTCCAGGTACTTTTCCATCATCCTCTCCCTCTCCTCCTTCAGATTCTGATGAGTCCTTTTTTTAAGCAGGGACTGCTCTCTCCACTGCTTATTGAAATCCTCCAACTTCTTCCTTCTCTCCTCATCCTTCAGCAGCTCCTTCCTCTTCTCCCTCTCTCTCTCTGCCCGGGTCATGGTGGATATTACCCTTGGGTGTCCAGGGAAGGCTGGGAGGGGAGAAGAAGTAGAGTTCACATTCAACTTAGTGGATCTGGTATCAACTTAAATGTAATGGACACAGGGAATTAAGAATAGAAAACACAGTTGGAGCTCTATGATTCTTTAATCTTTTCAATTGAGCAAGGCATGGAATTTGTCAATAAAGTGCAATAATTCCCATCCCGAATTGACCTGACCCTAAGTTGAACATGAGTCCCAAATGGCACCTATTCCTTGTATAGTGCCAGGGCCTATGTGATAGCTTAGGGCTCCATGGCAACTAGGGGACCCCCGACCCCCCCAAAACCCTTTTTTGTGTGTGTTTTTTAGGAACTCTTTCTGGGTCTCTACTTAGTCTTGAGAGTTAGACTAGTAGATGACATAAGGTATCATTTAAAACGTGGTTGTTACATCAGCAGTATTTTTCTTGTTATGTCAGTCAGTCACTCAATTAGCCATGTCAGCTAACATATTCTTTGGACAGTAGTTTTATATTGAAACAATGATGCAACATGATGACTGGCTTGGAACTTATGTGTGTAGAGGAGACTAAAGAGGATGATGTCATAAGCAGAGGTAAAACAGGTCTTACCTAGGTGGACGATCTTATAGCCCTCCTCAGCCTCTCTCTGATACGTTCTCTCGATCTTTTTGAGGTTCCTCTTCTCCCACTTTTTATTCACCCAGTCCACAGCTCTCCTTCGGATACTTTTATCAGGTGGGAGAATGTCCTCCTTGTCATCTTCCTTCTCCTCCTCCTCTTCACTGTTCTCTATCTCACCCATCTTGTAATTCCCAGGGATCTCTCTTCTTTCCTCTTCTGACATCTCCTCTCTTTTGTTTGCCTTTATGATGTTCTCTCTCTCTCTGATTAAAGCTAAATGGCCTTCAATGGCTCTCTTTCTCTCCTCCTCTCTCTTTTCCTCTCTCTGCCTCTCCTCCTCTCTTAGTCTGAACATTTCTTTCTGTCTGGCAATTCCAATCTCTCGTTTTTTATCCTGCTCCTCTTGTTGTCTTGCCCTCTCCTGTTTTCTTTCCATCTCCAGCTGTCTTTCCTCCTTGTCCCTCCTGATTTGTTGTCCTCTTTCTATGTGTTCTCGTTCCCCCTTCAACACTTCTAACCTCCTCTCTTTACGTCTATTGAAGACTTCCCGTGCTTTAGCTTTAACATTAACTACTACATCTTTCTTCATGCTTACTTCCTTTCCTCTCTCTTCTCTTTCCATGTACTCTTCCTCTGCTTTCTTAATAATCACTTCCTGCTTTTCTTCCATCTCTCTCTCCTGTTCTATCTCCAGTTCATTCTGCCCCTCATTTCTTCTTCCTGCTTCCTCCATCTCTCTCATAATCATATTTTCTTTCTCCATCTTTTTCTGTTGCTGATCTTTTAATTCTATCTCTCCCTGATTCTCATTGTCTTTCTCCCTTTCTTTCTCTTTCTCCATTTGTTTCTGTCTCTCCTCTTGTTGTTGTCGTCTGTGTATCTCTTCTATCTTTCTCTGTATCTTCTTCTTCTCTCTTCCCTCCTTCTCTATGTCAATTTGCTTCTGTTTCCATATATCTTCTTCTTCTTGATCTCTCTCAAACTTTCTCTTTTTCTCCTCTTGTTGTTGTCGTCTCTCTTTCTCTCCCATCTCTCTCTGTCTCTCTTCTTCTCTTTCTTCCTCTTCCATCTCTATTTGCTTTTGTTTACATATTTCTTCATTCTCTCTTTCTTTCTCTCTCTGTCTCTCTTCACATTCTTCCTCTTCCATCTCTATTTGCTTTTGTTTACATATTTCTTCTTCATTCACTCTTTCAATCTCTCTCTGTCTCTCTTTCTCCCTCTCTCGTTCTTCCTCTTCCATCTCTATTTGCTTCTGTTTACATCTTTCTTCTTCATTCACTCTTTCAATCTCTCTCTGTCTCTCTTGTTTGCTCTCCATATTTTTTTGTCTCTTCTCCTTTCTCTTTCTTTCAATCTCTCTCTGTCTCTCTCCTTCTCGTACTTCCTCTTCCATCTCTATTTGCTTCTGTTTAAATAGTTCCTCTTCATTCTCTCTTTTAATCTCTCTCTGTCTCTCTTCTTCTCGTTCTTCCTCTTCCATGTCTATTTGCTTCTGTTTAAATATTTCTTCTTCATTCTCTCTTTCAATCTCTCTCTGTCTCTCTTGCTCTCTTTCCATATTTTTTTGTCTCTTCTCCATTCTCTTTCTTTTGATCTCTCTCTGTCTCTCTTTCTCCCTCTCTCTTTCTTCCTCTTCCATCTCTATTTGCTTCTGTTTACATCTTTCTTCTTCTTCTTCGCTCTCCAACTCCTTCTTCTTCTCATCTACTTGTTGTCTCTGTTTTGGTACTTTCTCCATTCTCTTTCTTTCTACCTCTTTCTGTTTGTTGTTCTCACCCTCCATCTTCTCCTCCATGTCCATTTGGTTCTGTTTCCATTTATATTCGTCTGTTTCCATATTTTCTAATTCTAGCAGCTGTACCTTGATTTTCTTGAAGACTTCCTCCAATTCAGACGTCTTTTTGTCATTGATGAGGGCTGTCTCCATCTCCATCTCTCTCTCCACTCTATTTTTCATCTCCTCTTCACTTCGTCTCCAATCATTTTCTCTCTCTCTGTCTCTATCAAATGTTCTCTCTGGTTCAGTCTCGTCTTTCAATCTAATCTCTTCTTTCATTCTCGCAACCTCTCTGTCTAACACTAGTACATTTTGGTTAACCTGTTTCACTCTCTCATTCTGTCTTCTATATGCTTCTTTCGCTCTTTCAAATTTGATTTTGTATTGAATCTCTTTTATTGTCATATCTTCTTTCAGTCTCTCAACCTCTCTCTCTAACTCTTTTACCTTTCCGTTAACCAGTTTGACTTTCTCATTCTCTGCAATACACATGTCTCTTTCTCTTTCAAATATGATTTCCTTTTCCATCTCTTTCAATGTCTCAATCTCTCGTTCTAACGCTTTTATCGTTTCTTCTGCCTGTTTCACTTTCTTCTTCATTTCTTGTCTTTCCAATTCTGCTTTTCTCTCCCTTTCCATCTCCCTTTCTCTCTCCTTTTCCCTCTCTCTTTCCCTCTCTCTTTCTGTCTCAATAGGTTTGTTGTTCCAGGCCAGTCTTGGTCGCTGATCCTCCATGACTTTCTGCCATAGCCTCAATCTCTCTATCTCTTGCTTCATTTTAAAAGGTGAAATTAGTGATAATCTATGACCAAGACATACTTTCAAAGGATTTGCAGAGAATGATACATAGAAATACAACCTAGACCTAGGTAATTGAATCAAACACTGGACAACATCAATAGCAGGGTTATTTTGATCAATTCATCTGGACAATTCATTGTCAATTAATGTATTGACATGTTTGAAAGAATTATGAGACATTTTATGGACAAATACAAACACAAAACTAGCTTGCCCATTCAGTTAGGGGTTTGAGAAATTCCTGTTGCAATTTGTGTGATGTTATAACAATGTTGCCTCTGATGTTTATGCTTGTAGAAATTACTCCTACAAATGATGTTTCACTAATGCAATTATTTACAACCTGCACACATACAGTTATCAACAACAACAACAGTAATGATGTTAATAAGGAAGTGGATATTCAACCGGCAGAAGAAAGGCATAGGGGTTGAGATAAATGAAGGTTAGGTTCAGGACCTAGGGTTGGGTTAAGGTAAAGGTTAGGTATAGTTTCAGTGAGGTCAAGGTAAGGGTTAACGTTAAGGAAAGGCATAAAAGTTAACATTGGGTTAGTGTACCGCTGTCCACCGTCATTCATTTTCAGCTGGGTGAATATACACGGCCATTTAATAATAACAATGACATGTCTTACGTGGGCCAGTTGTAGATCCACCATCAGTAGCTCCAGCAGATGTTTGACTCTCTTGATCTCCTGCATTTTTCTCTGGTTCTCCATCGCTTCTGTGACTCTCTCTGCCTCCCTCTGTCTCTCTGCTTCTCTCTGTCTCTCTGCTTCTCTCTGTCTCTCTGCCTCCCTCTGTCTCTCTGCTTCTCTCTGGCTCTCTGCTTCTCTCTGTCTCTCTGCCTCTCTCTGTCTCTCTGCTTCTCTCTGTCTCTCTGCTTCTCTCTGGCTCTCTGCCTCCCTCTGTCTCTCTGCTTCTCTCTGTCTCTCTGCCTCCCTCTGTCTCTCTGCTTCTCTCTGGCTCTCTGACTCCCTCTGTCTCTCTGCCTCCCACTGGCTCTCTGCCTCTCTCTGGCTCTCTGACTCCCTCAGTCTCAGGATCTCAGCCTTCCACTCATTCATTAGACCCCTTTCTACTCTTCTTCTCCTCCTTTCCTCTTTTAAAAGGGATCTGAGATGGTCTGTCTCAGACTGTAGATGTTCAATGATCTTGTCCTTCTCCATTCCACCATTCCTCTTCTTCTTTTCCTCCTCCCAGAGGCAGACTTGAAGTCTGTCCATCTCCTTCTTCTGATTTCGGATCGTTCGATCCTTCCCTCTCAACTCAAGCATGTGGGCTTCCTTCTTTGTACAGGTCTTCTTCTCTTCTCTCAGGAACTGAACCTCCATCTCTGCCTGCTTGTAGCTGGGAGCAAATGAATGTCAACACATTATTTAGGAAGTGAACTCAGACAATTTATTACAGCGTTAAAATAATAATTAAACCTCTGGGCAATTAAACTGTCTTTAATAACACAACTCACACAACTGTGACTTACAGTATGTGAATGTAATGAGTTGACTGTCCATGATGGCCAGAGGTGGGTAATGTGTAGCTCTGGTCCAGGGCGTTACGTGCAGCTTGCAGACACTGAGCCTTCCTTCAGCAAGCCGCACATAATGCCCTGGACCAGAGCTAGGTTATGTGATGAATGACTTACAGACTGTTCCACATGATAGGAGGGGGTAAGAAGACAGTCCCAGTAGGAGACGGAGATCGTCCAGAACAAGAAGAGGTGTCCATCTCCTCAGAGACTGCAGGAAAGGTCTACAAGTTTTATTTCTGGAAAATAAAGAGATGCCTTCGTTCAGCAACAATGTGTGTTTCTATGTTTCTGTCACTAGATGGGGCCATTGTACACAACATTTACTCACCAGGTCAGTGAATTCAGAAATAGTCTACACACTACAGTACTCAAGCTCTCGCTTACAACCCATCATGCATCAGCACAAGTAATATAATAATACCTCATCACAACTTCATAATCACAGTACACCTGGATTGTGTTCACAAAGTGTTTCAGGGTAGGAGTGCTGATCTAGGATCAGATCCCCCCTGTTCATCAAAACGTAATCAGTTTGATTTAAAAGACAAAACTGATTATTGATCAGCACTCCTTCTATGAGACTTTGTGAATATGAGCCTGTGTGAAAGAACCTTTCTGGCATATGCTGGCTAGACAGTACACAGACAGATAGTCCGACTGACAGACAGATAAGTCAGCAAGACAGACAGACAGAAGAGTAGATATAGATGGACTGATTGATAGCAACAGAAAAAAACGAAGATATAATTGTATTTTATAATGTCAGAAAGAAAAAATATTTCAAATACATTAACGTTCACCTTCACATGTGTTATCTTACCATGACATAATTATAGGCTAAGTAGGCTAGCGGTTGGTTCATGTATTGTAAACTTGTGTAAATATTTGACTCACCTCAAATCACACGTGTCAAAGCGCAGTTTTAGTGTGGAACCGAATAATATCTTTGGCATTAACTTTCTCTGGTCTGGAGCTGTATTGTTGCGTCATTTGAAACGCTTGCGCGTCATAATCGGTTCACCGCGCCTGCTTGATTGACAGCTAGGGGTTCTCCTGCGCATCAGTGTCCAAAAGTCGATATTGTTGAGCTACTCATAATTGATAAAGACATTTATAACCATTTTCACTTGACTTTTATTTCGTGTATTTTTGCCTAAGGTTATTTGGTAGTCTATGTTGAGTGATTTCTCTTTGTATGGACCTAAAGTTCAATGAAATACAAACAGCAACCATAGCCTACAAACATTTCCCACACAAATACAAATGTGGGTGTTTAGTGAGTACACAAAATAATAACAGGACAGCCATAACTGTACAAACAAACATACAATCACAACTCTTGGGCACCAAATATTCAATGTAAAAGCCAAAAGGTAGGCTAACATGAAGTCCGATTCTGAAATGCGCGTCAACAATTGAAGAACTCGTTTTTAAGCATGAAATAAATCCTCGTGGACCAGATTGACCCGCTCTCCCCACTATGTATTGTTTCTGCAGTGAGGATTCACCCCCTTTAGACAATGATGTTGTAATTTATCTGCAGAAAAACGTTGATCTGAGCTCAACAAGCAGTAGTAGCAGTATGCAAATCAGAGAGCCAGATGAATGGATCTTTCACCGATGCATTTCGGTTCCCGACGTTCAACAAAAAGATCCGTTCAAAAAGAGCGGTTCGTTCGTGAACGACACATCACCACACTGTAGTTCTCCACCATTGCGTATCGTGAGCTGGAGGAGCGTTCGTCCAACCTCTCATCCAAGTAAATGGCAGCGGCGCATCATCCATCCGCTGAATGTCCCAAGGGAGGGAGGATAGTTTACGATGCAACAAGCGTTTGGGGAGTACATTCATTGAAATGCAATGAGTGTTTTTAAATTGTTGAGGGACTCTTGCTCCAGGGGAAATCTCAGCAGCGATGTCTCTGCTGTGCGTCAGAGGTGGGATCTTTACCTTCTTCACTATGCTTATTATACTGTACATATCTGTCACATTAATCACATTGCACTCAGGAAAGTTGTCTGTAGGCTATTGGGGAGATGCGCATAGTCTGTTGAGTTGTCACGTTCCAGTCCAAACATGACCTGGGATGTGAGAAGGGAGCTATTCTATAACACATGTAGATGACATGTTGTCTTTATATGTAGATTATATTTTGGTTTTATATTTCATATTTGATTGATGATTAGGCCTATGACATTTGATTCCACTTTGGCTACTGTTAGGGTTGAACTGGCTATTTGTATGCATAGCCTTTATAATATACTGGGGAAGCTATGCTACAATATTAAGTATATGAACTGCGAGTAAATCAACTGAAGACAAGAAGAACTACAACCGGCAACAGGAAGTGCGTCACGACGCTGGGATCAGCCTACACGCTGACGACAGGAGGAGCAAGTTTAAACCACGCTCCTCCTCCCTCGGACAGGCCAGCATTGAGCGGGAACTATCTCTGTCAGTATAAAAGAGAGAACAATAGGATGTGTCGCTCTCTTCTCTGTTTTGCCCTGCGAGGTAAAACAGCGAGACCGTATATATACCAACCACACATATACCACGCACGTGTTTGCATTAATTAAAGTACAGCTAAATCAGAAGTTACTATGTGCTGACTATTTTGTTCTGTTACCAGAAACGAACTGTCGCAACATTAACATGGTGAACCCCGACGGTCTGGTATATAGGACGTTTACGCTGAGCATTTAATCAGCCAATTGGACTTCGCTTTCGGGGAACGGTGTGCTTTACAAATTGTCCGGGCTACTAAAAACAGGTAAGCAGACACCTATTGTTATAATAACTAAAGATCTGCATATTGGCTTTAACCAAATTAATTTTGTGAAGCACCTGTTCGATGTAAGTGAACAAAATTATGAATTATTATGAGTAGATAAGAAATTTGATAGTCACCATTGTGAAATGCAAACCTGTGGTAGATGTGTTGTTATTACTATGGTACCTTAGAGTATTTTGCACCTGGCGAGATCCGTAAAATATAAAAGGTGCGGTTAGGTTCAGGGAGAATACTGAAATCTATCGGCGAGATTCGTAAGGAAGGGTATGATTAGGTTCGATGATATAGGGAATAATTGGGTTTGTAATTGGTATCGGCAATGATTCGTACATATAGAAATGCGGTTAGGTTCGAGGAATTACCACGACAAAGATCGGGACATTTTAGATAGAGAATAATTGGGTTTGTAATTGGTATCGGTAATGATTCGTACATATAGAAATGCGGTTAGGTCCGAGGAATTACCCCGACAATGATCGTGAAATTTTAGATAAGAATACTGGATGACCGGCAAGATCCGTTCATATACAGGTGCGGTTGGGTTCGGTAGAGTAATTCTTGGGAAAGGAGGTGAGGGTATAAGGCGAAGTAACAGAGGAATGCTGAATTGAGGATTTAAAGATAAGAGAATAATGGTATAATAAAAGGATTGGAAATAAAATAATATGATAAATTTAGGCGTGGAATAATAGGGAATAGTTTACTCTTTGAAATTATTAACGAAAAAGCAATAAAAGACGTGTGGAATATTTTAGATAGGACGAAAATTGTGGCTATTGGCAAGGCCCATACTGCGGGAGTGGTTGGGTCTGAAGAATATATGGTTTAAATGAGATATTGTTGACTCGACTGGAGAGTTATCAAATTAGTTGATGTTTAAAGCTTGACACTGTAAAACACAGGTTTAAATAATTGGGTTGAAATTTTATGGAGTGATATTTGAATTGTATTGAATAACTCCGGTTCCATATAATTAGGTTAAAATAAGAACCGAATAGGTAAATAGGTTGAAATAGGTTGAATAGGTTAAATAAATAGGTTAAATAGGTTGAAATAGGTTGAAATAAGTGGATTTAAATAAATAGTTAACGTGCTTTAAATAAGGGACTAATTATCAAATTGGTCAGAAATAAAAACTAAAATAATACAGTAAAACTAAAATATGACTATCAGTGAAGAAGCGGAGAGAGTATTACAGGCTCTAAAATCCACGCTGGAAATCAATGGAGGGAAGGAATGGAAGAGACGAGGAGAGAAACTCTATATGGATAGAGGATGGTTGGGTATTGTCTCCTGATGGAGTTCCCACAGAAGGTGAGCCAGGTAGAATACTGGGAGCATTGAAGCGGAAAATTCAGAAAGCAGAGGGGAAATGGAAGAAAGCGGGAGAACCCGGAGAAGGTACATTTATGGAAGCAATGGAGAAAGCCAGACAGAAGGAGAGAATAGGACTGATAATGATAGATAAACTTAAGAAAATGGGGAAAGAAAAACAAACGAGGAGGAACAGGAAAAGACAGAGAGGACTCCCACGGCTCACACAGAGACAACATCTAAACCCATATTATACCCCTCCCTGGCTGACCAGGGGTGGCGGGAGAACCCAGATAGCGAGGTGGTGGTAGTGGGACGGAGGCAACTATATCAAGTGCCGCCCGTAACGTTACCCCCTCCCCGATATGCTAGTCCTCAGGGAGCGGAGGGAGGTAAAGAGGAAGAGACACAGGGAGGAGGACAGGATGTAGCCACTTTATTAAAAAAGTGGATAGAAACAAAGGGAGATATAATGATGAGAACGTGGGGTCGAGAGCGTGTTAGTGGTGCTGCACCACCCAGAGCCCCCAGTAGACTCGTTTACCATAACCAAAGTCCGGATAGGAATAGACAAAAGAAAGGGGGAGATGGATGCTTTAACTGTCACAAACCGGGTCATTTTGCTAGAGAATGTGAGGTTCTGTGTAAACACTGCAATAAAATAGGTCGAAACTGCAAAAAGAGTGAATCGGTTGAGATAGAGCAACTAACAGTAACTGTCGGGGTAACAGAGTACCTGATAACAAACCTAGGAGAAATAGCGGGGGGGAGCGGAGACTCCGTAGACAGAAGGGGAAAAAACAGGGAGATACGCTGACAAAGACGGAGTGAAGCGGTGTTTTAACTGCGATAGGACGGAACATCTCGCAAGAAACTGTTATACACCCTGTAAACATTGTGACGGAGTTGGACATAACCACCGAAATTGCACCTCCAAGCAATAGCATTGGTGGTTCAGTGGTAGAATTTACGCCTGCCACGCGGGAGGCCTGGGTTCGGGTCCCAGCCCATGCACTATGGGACTAAAATGTTATTGTTATGTTTTGAATGGAACCATAAGGTTGATGGTGGTTGTTTAAGATATAAACCGAACGTTTTGATGGCTTGTTTAGTTTAAAATTAAGAGAAGGTTACCGAAATCTAATGAATTATAATGAGCGGATAGGTTTAAAGGGAGTAGTAATAAATTGTATTAAGTATTATATAAATTTGGCGATTTACATGGTACATATAAAGTCATAGACATTTCAAAAATGTGAAGCCGAAAGAGATACAGTTGGAACATTGGTTTTAATCTTACTATAGAGGTAAGGCAGAACGTTGGTTGAGTAGTGGGTTATATTTTTGCTTACGGGTAAAACAAAAGATGAGAAGAGAATTGGTTATGTGCGCTGAGCTATGCTTGGGCTATGTTTGGCTGGAAGGAAGCATTTTGTGATGTGAAGCTGGTTATTGATTCTTGGTTTGAATGTTTAGGTAACACCAGTTTATGTATTTAAACATTATACTCTGTTTCCATTACGTGGAACAATGTCAGGACAGTACAGTGAATTGCAGGTTGAGTTAATTTTATTTTTACAGGGACGGTGCACATTAAACACAGTTGTGTATAATGGCAGGGTATTCCTAGCAAACAGAATGGGCCGGTTTTCAGACAAACTGAAGGGGTTTTAAGGTTTTAAGCAATCTTGGGTCAAATTAGTCAAATAGTACGTTAAAATATGGGGTTTCATAAATTGAAGTACAGTATTGTATTGTAACGACCCGGTATTGTGTTCTGTGTTTGTGGGTGTGTTATGGTTCTCATGGCTACTAGCAGGGGGTAAATATGTCAGGACAGAGGGAAAGGTTGGGGGGGTATGATGGGTAATCCCGCGGGATTTGGAAAGGCATAAATAGGGAGTACTGTCTCATCTTCTTTCTTTTCTGTTCGGAGCCCGACATGATATAATTGTGTACGTTCGGCATTTAGCGGCGTGGGCTGTGGCCTGAACAATAGCCCAGTTTAGGAATAAACCTGTGTTCTGACCTGCACACCTAGAGTCCGTCTCTTTTTCCTTTATGACCCAGCCGGGTCATTACAGTATCCAAGGGTAGCGCATGTTCAATTAAGTTTAAAACTAATGATTGGGGGGAGTACAATGGAAGTATAAGCATTTTTAGGTTTTGTTTGTAGTTAACTTTTGGGTTTCTGAATCGGTGTAGTATGAGGAAATGCTGACCAAGTGGTTATTTTATGGAAAAAGGAGCTCTTTGGGGAAAAGTTCCTAGGGACAGGATATCTTAAAGGGGTAGACACACATGGCATTTTGAAGTTTTGTTTTCTGAGTTTTAATTAAACACGTGAAATTCTTTTGATAGGGAATGTTCTGGGAACTTGAGATACAAAATGTAGATAAAAGTTATTAGCTTTCATTTGTCAAATGTAGTAAAAAAAAAAAACGGTTCTGAAAAGGGGGTATGACTTTTGACCCCACTGGTGACTTTTCCTTTTGTGGTCTGATCAGCCACAATGAAAAGCCATTGGATGGTGAATTTAAGATCATTTGGGATACTGACTTTAAGGAAATTTGGAGAACTGATAAATATGATGGAGTTAAAGTTCTTAGACACAATTGATAATTTGAACCAATGAGAAGACAAAATGACGAAAAGGGTACAATAATTTTTCTTTGTGGAGTAGTTCAGATTAGTCATTTTGATCTGATTATGTTACGTGGATATCGTTTGATAAGTAGGGGTACTTTTTACATTATCTAGATACGTTTATTTTCCCTTAGGAAGTCAGCTGTGGTTGTATTTAGTGGAAGAGATTTAACACAACAAGACTGGAATTAATATAATAGTAATATTATATTTAGTTGTTAAATAAGTTTTAAATGGTAGACTTATGTCAAGCATTAGGATATATTCTAAGCCAACAGGACAGGAATATATGACATCTGTAGGTGATCCAGGATTATTGAGGGTAATGAGATAAATTTAAGTAGCTATGGAATAAGACAGTGAGACATTTAGTACTCCCCTGCACTGCTGAGACCTTGATGGGTTGGAAGTAACAGGAGGAGAGCATAAGCAAGGAAGAGAAGATAAAAGTGAAACAGAAGAATTAGATAACGGTTAGTGAGTGGAGACCAGCATAGTTAAATTATAAACGGGTGAGGACAGAAATAACACTGGGAGAGACAGAAAGGACATAAGAATAGAAGATAGAAGGATCATTTAGTTAGGTTCATTTAGTTAGTCTCTCCATGTATTAATATCCTATCTGCTCCATGGACATGTATTATAGTTTTGATTTTAAGGTTATGTTTGGTAAATTCTCTAAGAAGAGATATTACTATTTACGCACACAAGCACATAGGCATTTAAAACCACACAAAGCAGCACAGATAAATCTTAAGACACTTGATAGAGAATTGTTACAGGGTAGCTAAGGAGGAATGCCCCAGGGAGAATTGGACATGTGGAAAGTAAAAGGGGGCAATCCTACAAGAGAAGGGCTGACATAAGGATAATTTACTAACCTTACCAAAGACATTGTTAAGAAATGCAGCAAAATTGATACATGGCTTGAGCCATGTATAAAAAGGGGGAGTATGGTAGAGCAGGCGATAGGATGCTACTAGAACAAAAACATTTTTTGTAGAATTTCCATTCCAACATTTGGAAATGGACTTATTGAACTATTCCGAATTGAGGGGAAGAAGGGGTGTTTAAAAATAACAGATAAGCATAGCAAATGGGTAGAAGCGTTCCCAACTTACTTGGTGGACATGATTATGGTAGCTAGAATATTAGGACAAGATATTATCCCTAGTGTTGATACTGGGATCTATCTCTTTAAATGATGGATGACATTTTAGCTAATTAGGTAGAGCCTATAGAATGCCAGAGTTAGAGAGACCAGAACAGGTAGACATAGAAGTTGAAGAAATACTAGCAGAGCACATGAGAAGACTGTTTGTTAACCAAACCCGTATGTCCAAGATTTTGTGTCCAACAGGTGAATTACAGGAGAAGGTGATTCACTCAATCCAACCAGGAGACTGGGTGTGGATCCAGTCCCTGAGGAGAAAAAACTGGAAGCAGTCCCGTTGGGAAGGCCCATACCAGGTGCTGTTAAACCATTGCCTTTGCCATTAGGAAAGCTGAGAGAGTCACTTGGTTCCACGTTACCCACTGCAAGAAGGTATGTACACATATGAGCACTGCTGATCACACACAGAGTTAGGAGAAGAACCGATACCAACAGGGTCCGGGGGTTACCTCCTTAATGAAGATTTCCTATCCCGACCGTTCATCACTGTGTGTGCTCCTAGAGGTGTGAGTATGGGGTGGTACCTAGCAGAGAGACTAAGGGCAGGAGAGGGTTGGCGGTTTTTGGGAAGAGTAGAGACTCTGAGCTGCATCATAGTCTAATCTTTCTGATATATTCAGATCCACCACCTACGGGTACTAATCATAGGATACCGTTGTCATTGAGAAGAAGTAAAAGATAAACTATATAATACACTGATGAGTGACTTACAGAATAAGGAATCAAAGAAGATCAAGATGTAGAATTTAAGGTAAACATTAAACAATTTCCTGGGGAAGCAGACAACTGTACAGGAATAGGGGTTGGCCAGATTGAAGTACTCAGCCAACCCACCTCGGTTCACCTAAATTCCTGATGAGCACCAGTGTGATAGATACAAGAATGGCACCGAGAATTAAGATGATTTTAATGGCTGGAAAGGTAATCGTTAATGTGACTGACTTAGGTTTGAAAGCACAGGAGAAAATGTGTAACCTCATAGCACCTATAACTGATGAAGGGTGGGCTAGTACCAGCAAAGGACATATACGACAGAAAATACCACAAAGGGGGGTTAGGAGTTTGCGCCCTGGGGTTATTGGTCCAACCAGTTCGAGTTAGTCATCAGAGGCCAGTTATAGGAGGCTAAAGAAGGCACAGGAGGAGTTTTGATCAGGATGGGAGTAGCTTTGTCTAGATGGATGCTATTGGCATCCTCAGGGAGGTTCCAGATGAATACAAAGCTATGAATCAAATATGTGAAGGCTTTAACACTACATTATTATGGTAGTTGACAATAAATAATAATGTGGATTGAATTAATGACATCTTTTATAATCAACAGAGATTTATGAATGAAACAGGGGATGCAGTAAAGAGGTTCTCTGACCAATTATCCGCCACCTCCCTCATGACCTGGTAAAATAGACTGACTCTCGATAGGTTACGGGCAAAGAGGATGGTGTAGGTAGAATGATTAGGTTCATTGCTGTACGTACATTTTTGATAACACAGCTAATGTTTGGGAAATGGAAAAGTGTTGCAAGAACTGTATTATGGGCTGCTTTCACCTGTATGAGTGTGTTTGGGTTGTGTGGTTGTTGTTTGGTCCCGTGTGCGAGAGGTTTAATCACCAGAACTCTAGAGAGATGGATAACGGCGCAGATGGTGAGCTACGGACCGAGTCAAAGTTCAGACCAATGAGACGACAAGTACCTACCGCCGAGCCTGGTGGAGGATTCATTCAAATATGAGGAGCACGTTAGATGAGACCATCTATTGGGATGCATGAATTAGTTAGAATTTGTGTGAAATTTCTGAATCCAATAAAAATAGATGTGTTATAATGTATGTGAAATATCTAGCAAAACGGGTGGATTGTAATGGAAATGATATGATTTTTATCCCTATTGAGACTTGACAAGCTATCTGCTGAGATGAAGGGTGAAGCAGGGGTAGACGAGGGAAATTAGATGAATTTCTTTTTTGGCAAGTACACATCTATGGTGGCTACTGGAATTCTGACCCTAGTACTTGTGTTCCTATTATTGATATGTTGTGCTGCCTGTATAATCCCTTGCTTAAGAAAGTCTCTTACAGAAGTTGTCAGAGCAACCGGAATGATGCCTTTGATGGAATTGTCCCCGGAGAACACTAAATCCAGCTCTGGGCCTAAGATGGATCTGTCAGAGGACGGTCCTTGTTTTACTGTTGAGGAAGTGGTTGAATGAAGCGTATGCACAATAAATTCATATGTATTGAATGTAGTGGCAGGTGGATGAGAAGGTTTTAAGTTCTGGGACAAAGAGTCTGTCCCACACATGTTAGGTGTAGACACTGTCGCAAAAAGGTTTTCTTTTTATACGTGTTGAATAATATGTTATGAATTTATCCTGTATACTATTTGTCTTTCCTGATGTGAGGGTTTGAAGTTCCTGGGTGACTGATAGTCAACCTAGTACAAGTGAGGTGTAGCCGGAAGGATGTGAGGGTTTATAAGGAATTAACTAATCATTAAAATGGAGATATACAAATTGTGTTGAGTGACACCCTAGGGGGTGTCAAAAGGGGGACTCTTAAATTTCCCTTAAATTTCTTATTGGAATATGTTCACACCCCAAGGGGTGTGAAAAGGGGGATTGTTAGGGTTGAACTGGCTATTTGTATGCATAGCCTTTATAATATACTGGGGAAGCTATGCTACAATATTAAGTATATGAACTGCGAGTAAATCAACTGAAGACAAGAAGAACTACAACCGGCAACAGGAAGTGCGTCACGACGCTGGGATCAGCCTACACGCCGACGACAGGAGGAGCAAGTTTAAACCACGCTCCTCCTCCCTCGGACAGGCCAGCATTGAGCGGGAACTATCTCTGTCAGTATAAAAGAGAGAACAATAGGATGTGTCGCTCTCTTCTCTGTTTTGCCCTGCGAGGTAAAACAGCGAGACCGTATATATACCAACCACACATATAACACGCACGTGTTTGCATTAATTAAAGTACAGCTAAATCAGAAGTTACTATGTGCTGACTATTTTGTTCTGTTACCAGAAACGAACTGTCGCAACATTAAAACTACCTTGCACCATATTGTCCTCTCTTGCTATATCTTACACTTTATGCCCTTGTGCTGATCTTCTCTCTAAACAATAATCATGATAGTGTGAATGAGTTGAGTAAACTACACTGTTGTTAGCTTCTCAGTCTGTACTGTACTGTCCCTGGAAGACCCTCCACATAGTTCACCTAGATCCAGTCCACTTTGTACCACTGGTCAACTAATCATCAAAACCTCTGATTAGTGAATCAGGTGTGCTGGTGGTGGAATACATGATATGAACTGGTTAGGGGGAGGACAGGTTTGAGAAGGGAAAGACTAAATGGACTTTTCGGACCAACATCCCATTGACAGCCCGTCTGGCCAAAACCTGAAACCTAAAACTGACCCTAACCTTAACCCTAACATTAACCAAACCTTTAAGCCTTAAAGGTAGTCTCATCATGGGTGTGATTCAGACTGTAGTTTCTCCCTGTGTCCAGTAAACCTCCTCTCATCATGGGTGTGATTCAGACTGTAGTTTCTCCCTGTGTCCAGTAAACCTCCTCTCATCATGGGTGTGATTCAGACTGTAGTTTCTCCCTGTGTCTCCAGTAAACCTCCTCTCATCATGGGTGTGATTCAGACTGTAGTTTCTCCCTGTGTCTCCAGTAAACCTCCTCTCATCATGGGTGTGATTCAGACTGTAGTTTCTCCCTGTGTCTCCAGTAAACCTCCTCTCATCATGGGTGTGATTCAGACTGTAGTTTCTCCCTGTGTCTCCAGTAAACCTCCTCTCATCATGGGTGTGATTCAGACTGTAGTTTCTCCCTGTGTGTCCAGTAAACCTCCTCTCATCATGGGTGTGATTCAGACTGTAGTTTCTCCCTGTGTCTCCAGTAAACCTCCTCTCATCATGGGTGTGATTCAGACTGTAGTTTCTCCCTGTGTGTCCAGTAAACCTCCTCTCATCATGGGTGTGATTCAGACTGTAGTTTCTCCCTGTGTGTCCAGTAAACCTCCTCTCATCATGGGTGTGATTCAGACTGTAGTTTCTCCCTGTGTCTCCAGTAAACCTCCTCTCATCATGGGTGTGATTCAGACTGTAGTTTCTCCCTGTGTCTCCAGTAAACCTCCTCTCATCATGGGTGTGATTCAGACTGTAGTTTCTCCCTGTGTCTCCAGTAAACCTCCTCTCATCATGGGTGTGATTCAGACTGTAGTTTCTCCCTGTGTCCAGTAAACCTCCTCTCATCATGGGTGTGATTCAGACTGTAGTTTCTCCATGTGTCTCCAGTAAACCTCCTCTCATCATGGGTGTGATTCAGACTGTAGTTTCTCCCTGTGTCTCCAGTAAACCTCCTCTCATCATGGGTGTGATTCAGACTGTAGTTTCTCCCTGTCTCCAGTAAACCTCCTCTCATCATGGGTGTGATTCAGACTGTAGTTTCTCCATGCGTGTCCAGTAAACCTCTCATCGTGGGTGTAATTCAGACTGTAGTTTCTCCATGCGTGTCCAGTAAACCTCCTCTCATCGTGGGTGTGATTCAGACTGTAGTTTCTCCCTGTGTGTCCAGTAAACCTCCTCTCATCATGGGTGTGATTCAGACTGTAGGAGGGATTATAATGAAAGAAATGGTAGAGATAAAAATGACTTATAGTGATTTTTATGAGATCAACTTTGTTAAGTGGTTCAAATTCGTAATTCCAAATTGGTAACGGAATTACCCAAAAAATCTGTAATAGAATTACTGCAACCTAATTGGCTACAATGGAAATCATAATAGTCACAAACCACAATTGGTTCACCTGGTACTGTCCTCCCTTCCACTGGCATACTGTTCAGCTCATAAAGGTTTTCTTTCTCTTCTCTTGTGGTCAAACCAAGAGTCTCTCTCTCTCTCTCTCTCTCTCTCTCTCTCTCTCTCCTCTCTCTCTCTCTCTCTCTCTCTCTCTCTCTCTCTCTCTCTCTCTCTCTCTCTCTCTCTCTCTCTCTCTCTCTCTCTCTCTCTCTCTCTCTCTCTCTCTCTCTCTCTCTCTCTCTCTCTCTCTCTCTCTCTCTCTCTCTCTCTCTCTCTCTCTCTCTCTCTCACCAGACGGACTGATTTTGTTTGTTTTCACAGACACTATAATTGATTAACTGTCGATCTCAGGAGTCATATTGAGTTGGCTTCAGTCTCAGTGGTCACACTGCACATGATTCAGAGTCAAGCTTCCTGATTCAGAATCAAACTAACTGATTCAGGATCTCTGTTAACACTGGAACCGCTGGGCCTCAAGACCCCCCCCCCCCCCATCAAGCTGATGAGCAGTCATTTTGACTGCAACATTCTAACAGTGTAAAACATTTCATATATTCTATCGCAAAAATAATAATTTGGTTTTGTTTACGATTTCAAATAACACAATAGCATTTCATTACTTGACGTTACTGCAGGCTATATGTAAAAATTAATCACCATGAAAAACACGGTAGTTGTGGTTATGGTAGGTCTGATGTTAGATGTGGTGAAGTAATTATGGTATTGTATTTGTGGTGATGGTAGGTGGGATAGGTGTGGTGATTGTAGGTGTGATAAGTGTGGTGATGGTAGGTGTGTGGATGGTAGGTATGGTGATGGTAGGTGAGATGGTAGGTGTATTTGTAGGTATAGTGATGGTAGGTGTGGTTATGTTAGGTGTGACAGTTGTGGTAGGTGTGGTAGTTTTGGTAGGCAGGTAGGTTTGGTGGGTGTGGTGATGGTAGGTGTGGTGAGGGTAGGTGTGATAGGTGTGGTGATGGTTGGTGTGGTGAAGGTAGGTAGGTAGGTATGGTAGGTTTGGTGATGGTAGGTGTGATAGATGTGGTAGGTGTGATGGTAGTTGTGGTAGGTAAGTTTGGTAGGTGTGGTAATGAAATATACAGTAGGAACATGGTGATGGTAGGTGTGGTAGTTGTGGTTTGTAGGTTTGGTGATGGTAGGTTTGGTCGATGTGTTGATGGTAGTTGTGGTAGGTAGGTGTGGTAGTTGTGGTAGATAGGGGTGGTAGTTGTGGTATGTAGGTGTGGTAGTTGTGGTAGGTAGGTTTGGTGATGGTTGGTTTTGTAGTTGTGGTGGTGGTGGGTGTGGTAGGTGTCTTCAAAGAACTTGTTAGAAGGTGGGTTCATCGAGGAACCTCCGTTGTTGCTGGACTTCTTCTGGGAACTTCGCAATTACAACTGAAAACGCTGGTGACAAGTTTGGATGCGACAACAGTTAAAAAGGTTAAGTTGGGTTGATGTTTCGCTCTGAATATGTCTCGAAATCATTTATTATAATAATATAACATACTAATAATGAATAACGAAGACAATGATGGTTTCCTGTGAATATCTTCCATAACGTTACTATAGTTAATGAACGTAAATATTAGAAAGCCGGGTTTGACCGTCGGTGTTGTATGAGCTACAGTACAGTATCGTTAGCTAGCTAGCTAACGTTATGTCCTAACTAGGCACAACTAGGTTTGGATTATTTCCTCAACTATATTCTTTCCCATATATTGTATATCGTTTCCATAAAGCCAACATGGCTTTACACTCATTAACGTAAGTTTCCAATCTAGAGCAGTTTTCACTTTTGTGATAATGAACTAGCTAAAGATGCTTCGTTAACTAACTAACTAACTAACTAACTAACTAAGGACGGTGACCTGTCCAGACGAGATGTTACAACAAACTACAGCATGCAATACTATTAACTCACAAGGGGGCATAACGTTACATGGACAATACTATCCCATTTTGGAAACGTTACATGTACAATACTATCCCATTTTGGAAACGTTACATGTACAATACTATCCCATTTTGGAAACGTTACATGTACAATACTATCCCATTTTGGAAACGTTACATGGACAATACTATCCCATTTTGGAAACGTTACATGTACAATACTATCCCATTTTGGAAACAGTACTGTACATATAACGTTTCCAAAATGAGATAGAACTGTACATGTAACATCTCATTTTGGAAATGTTACATGGACAATACTATCCCATTTTGGAAACGTTACATGTACAATACTATCCCATTTTGGAAACGTTACATGTACAATACTATCCCATTTTGAAACGTTACATGTCCGTCCCCTTGTGGAGGGAAATTAATATCTTAGATGGTAGCTGTAGATGGGATTCAAATGCATAATGGTATTAATACAGTGTCTAGACTACCTCTTTTGTATAAATGCCCTTCAGAATCCAAACACAGTATTGCCACGCAGCAAAATGTTGCATATAATCTTTCAAGTCAGCCTGATAAAATATTGAACAATTTGTGTACAAAGATATCTTGAAATGTGATATTAGGCCTTTATGGCAGTACTGTTACTGTATGGCAGTACTGTATTGGCTAGTACTTTCTCCAATATGTTCTTCTATTTTACATTACATTGTATGTTGATGCCATTTATCTTTCAATATTTATTTAATATATATATAACTTTTAATGCTTGTAAGACTGTTCTTTGACACATTTTCTCTTCCTTTGAAATTCTTATAGGACAGAACATGGACACAATGCAATTGGGATCAAGAAGAAGGTACAGATATGTTGTAGGACAGCTGCATTTGAAGTGTACATTTAACCTACATAGCAGTCAATACAAACTGAAATCTATTAGCATACAAATATGTGCAAATTATCTTTTCAGATCTTCTCAGAAATGAATCAAGTCCATGGAATGGATATAGACAAAAAGATAATTCAAGGACTATCAGAGGTAGAGAGGCGAGGCAGGGGTGAGGACATCATCCTGCTATTTTGACAGTCCCTGAAGGAAAATACAGAAGAGGGATTTGCTCTTATTCCTTCCCTTTCTCTAATGTATTTTGTAATAAAATTAGCAAGTGTAGTAAGATCATTGCTTTACTTTACTAGGACTGGAGACCACAGCAGCGATTCTGCTCTTGCCCAACCTCTTCAATGAGGACCCGAGTGGCCTTTATGTCCATGACAAGGTATGCCTACGCACAAATAATCTGTTTCTTCATAAACATAGGTGTGCATGCTAATATAAAACTACAGCTGAACATTTGTTATGTTCTTTGTTAATTGTTTGTGTGTTAATCTTTTCTTACTTTTGTTTACACAGATTTCACCGCTCTTCACTCCTTTACTGCACATCGGTGGAAATCCATTTCACCATGAGAGTGAAATCCCGCTGGCCTTTGATGGGGAGAACATCCAGGCCCTAGAGGACGTCCCCATGGGACTTGGGGCTCTGCTACGGCTGGATTTTTTATTTTATGTTAAATTTCCCCAAAATGTCAGAAGAACACTTATGTTGTTAAGTTACTGTGTTCTGGGGATAAGAGAAGTTGGGGTGAAGTTACCAGGGCCGGTCATAAAGATGGCAAACTTCCTAACATAACTAAGTGGATACAATATACACACTAAAGCTGAAAAATCTGTTTTTAGCATCAAGTCTACAATATTGTTAGTTTACCTATGATTCATTTTTAATGTTATTTTTATTGTACATCATTATTATTTATATATTTTAAATGTCATGAAAAGCACTATACAAAGTAAATGTATTATTTATTAGGGTTGGACATGTCTGCAGAAATGTTGCAATTTTTGTATGTGTTTTGTAAATATTAATTCACATTTGTGGTGCCACTAAATAAACAATGAATTATTTAAATCAATATTGTCAATATTGTTGTTATTAAAATATGTTTTTTATAATGCAGGGAGGGTGGACCGAGAGTTAAAAAAATGAACCCCAAAATGTTCTTTGAGGAACTTATAGGGGTTCCCCCACAGTTTCAATGTTCAATTTGAAGAACCCCTAAACTCCAGGAACCTTTACGGGACGCTTCTTCAACATCAACAGCTAGTCAGACACCTTGGTTCACTCTAACTTTATGGAAAAAGGTTTATTCAATAAATCTAGCAACTCCTCTCATACTGGGAAGAACCCTACGCCTTAAGGGCAGTTTATTTCAATTAAGGTACCCGGATGTTTTATAGTTTCATCCTTAGGGCAACTTACCCTAAAGTGGACACACTCCCATCAGTTTCTGAGACAACTGGCCAGACTTTGTAGACTGTTTAATAATGCTTAAACCTCCTCTTTATCAAATGATCCATTAAAGATACCAACTCAAAACCTACGTTCGTCTACATATGGGTTGTTTAAATTGTGTCTAATTATATTCCCAGTATTACTTTATCAAATCTCTAGTAATCATTATACACACATAAAATTCATCATATTTTCATATATTCACAGAATCCATATAAAATGTAAGAAATTCTCAACAACCATTCCATTTTCTTTTTCAAGGAGTCTCCACAGCTACGAAGCAGCTCTCCATACTCCCAGCAGAACAAAAAAAAACATTTGTTTCCCGGACAATGACCATGGGATCCTCAACGGTTCTCTAACCTCCCAGAGACCACGGTAAAATCAAGTCTCCCAGGAACTATAGACCTTCCTCTGCTTTCTAAAATATCATCATTTATTATCCATATTTCAATCATCTGATTCAGCATATTTCTATATGTTACTATCCAAACGACAGATTAAGACTAATTTCCACAGTCAAACAACTCTCATATCATAGTCACACAACTCTCATACCACAGTCACACAACTCTCATATCACATTCACACAACTCTCATATCACAGTCACACAACTCTCATATCACAGTCACACAACTCTAATATCACAGTCACACAACTCTCATTTCACAGTCACACAACTCTCATATCACAGTCACACAACTCTCATATCACAGTCACACAACTCTCATATCACAGTCACAACTCTCATATCACAGTCACACAACTCTCATACCACAGTCACAACTCTCATACCACAGTCACACAACTCTCATACCACAGTCACACAACTCTCATACCACAGTCACAACTCTCATACGACAGTCACACAACTCTCATATCACAGTCACACAACTCTCATATCACAGTCACACAACTCTCATATCACAGTCACACAACTCTCATACCACAGTCACACAACTCTCATACCACAGTCACAACTCTCATACGACAGTCACACAACTCTCATACGACAGTCACACAACTCTCATATCACAGTCACAACTCTCATACCACAGTCACACAACTCTCATATCACAGTCACACAATGCTATTCTAAAACATACCTAATCAATTAGTTGTTTTTCAACAATATATTAACCTGCAGGAACATTTTCACATTTCTATCTCATGGTTAGTTCCTAGGATAATGTAACTCATACATTTACATCTTTCAATACTTCTAAAATGGTGTCCAGGTTTAAAATAATTACAGGTTTAAAACAATTACAGGTGCACCTTACTATCTTATACTAGATCATAAATAGTCTTAACTAGTAAACACAGATTCTAGTTTTCATCCAGTTTACAGAGATAGCTGACTGGGCCCTGTTTACACCTCCACACAGGAATGCACACTCAGAGCCTACTGACTGGGCCCTGTTTACACCTCCACACAGGAATACACACTCAGAGCCTACTGACTGGGCCCTGTTTACACCTCCACACAGGAATGCACACTCAGAGCCTACTGACTGGGCCCTGTTTACACCTCCACACAGGAATGCACACTCAGAGCCTACTGACTGGGCCCTGTTTACACCTCCACACAGGAACACACACTCAGAGCCTACAAGGTCATTTACCCAGGTCGTCAGGAGTCAGGTCATTTACCCAGGTCGTCAGGAGCCAGGTCATTGACCCAGGTCATCAGGTCATTTACCCAGGTCGTCAGGTCATTGACCCAGGTCGTCAGGAGTCAGGTCATTTACCCAGGTCGTCAGGAGTCAGGTCATTTACCCAGGTCGTCAGGAGTCAGGTCATTTACCCAGGTCGTCAGGAGTCAGGTCATTTACCCAGGTCGTCAGGAGTCAGGTCATTGACCCAGGTCATCAGGTCATTTACCCAGGTCGTCAGGTCATTGACCCAGGTCGTCAGGAGTCAGGTCATTTACCCAGGTCGTCAGGAGTCAGGTCATTTACCCAGGTCGTCAGGAGTCAGGTCATTTACCCAGGTCGTCAGGAGTCAGGTCATTTACCCAGGTCGTCAGGAGTCAGGTCATTGACCCAGGTCATCAGGTCATTTACCCAGGTCGTCAGGTCATTGACCCAGGTCATCAGGTCATTGACCCAGGTCGTCAGGTCATTGACCCAGGTCGTCAGGAGTCAGGTCATTTACCCAGGTCGTCAGGTCATTTACCCAGGTCATCAGGAGCCAGGTCATTTACCCAGGTCATCAGGAGCCAGGTCATTTACCCAGGTCGTCAGGTCATTTACCCAGGTTGTCAGGAGCCAGGTCATTTACCCAGGTCATCAGGAGCCAGGTCATTTACCCAGGTCGTCAGGTCATTTACCCAGGTTGTCAGGAGTCAGGTCAGTTACCCAGGTCATCAGGAGTCAGGTCATTTACCCAGGTCATCAGGAGCCAGGTCATTTACCTAGGTCATCAGGTCATTTACCCAGGTCATCAGGAGCCAGGTCATTTACCCAGGTCATCAGGTCATTTACCCAGGTCGTCAGGAGTCAGGTCCTTTACCCAGGTCGTCAGGAGCCAAGTGAAGATTCACATCCCCATCGCCAAATGTGGTGGTTCATATCTTTAATATCAATTGAGGAGACAAACTTATCACACAAGTCAGAGTTATTCTTAAACTAAATCTTTATTCACTTATAAGGGAGCACGTCAATATAACGTACACATATAAAGTGAATCAATTGAGTGCCCTACGATAATGATGGCGGGTGGACCCACGGGACAAAAGTACAAAGGTCTTTTATAGCCCTTTTAACCTACATGATGAACAACAGATGTATAGAACGGGTCACAAGGTTAAGATTTGTATGAAAGATACTTATAATTCTCAGCAGACAGTATCTGCTGTAAAAACAGTACTCTTTGTGTCGAGACCAGGGTCTGGCCCTGGGGTCATCTCTCCCTGGTACCATATAGAACAGAAACATTAACTCATGTTCTGGAATGTGGTCTCTTTAGGTTTTATCACCCAAAAGACATTGTAAATCTCCTGTCAGTGTTTTCTCCCAGAGGCCCATCCTCAGTAGAACACACAGACACAATAGTTCAAAGAACCCTCTATTCTGTTGCATAAAACCACCATTTGATGCAATAAAAGTATTATAACAATGTTGCAGTTTTGCTCTCTCAGTGTCCACTGAAAGTTGACTAGTAACAACAACTGGGACATAAAAGACACCCACCATGAGACCCACTAAATCTGCCCAAGAAGAGACAAACAAAAGAAAAACACACACCAAACTTAAAGACAGGAAGCAAACCAAAAAGGTGGAGCAACTAAAGGTGTTGACTCTCCACACGTATCAAGACAACTGGAGCACTGGGCCAGACACTCTTAAATAGAACCTGGACCAGCTCAGGTGAAACACCTTCCCACTAACGAGATGGACAAGCCAGCACAGGTGTAACACATACTGACTAACGAGGTGACACCAATCAGTGCGTCCTACGCGCTAACGAGCTAGACGTGCTAACGAGCTAGACGCGCTAACGAGCTAGACGCGCTAACGAGCTAAAGTTCAACCTCAAAACATAAATGGAAAAACCAAAGCCTGTAACACCTTCCCCCTTAAGACAACAAATATATCCTATATTTTTGTTGGACAAGTTTGCTCACCACCAACAGAAAACAACTTCCATTTCACATTATAACCAACTACAATGCTTCACCTTCACCAATATAAACATGGTGTCTACTGGCTGTCAACAATTAAAAACAAGAAAAAAACACGTATTACTAAATAATAATATACAATCGTATTATTTTTTTCATTTTATTCTTTATAGAATCCAAAAAATCACTAGCTTCTAGAACTCTCGTCCACTTTTCATTTAACCTTTATTTAACTAGGCAAGTCAGTTAAGAACAAATTCTTATCGACTATGACGGCCTAGGAACAGTGGGTTCAACATATTTTTACCTTGTCAGCTCGGGGATTCGATCCAGCAACTTTTTGGTTACTGGCTCAACGCTGTAACCACTAGGCTACTTGGAAGTACGTTGAAATTAAGTTGTTTTCAAGTAATTTAACTACAACCGAACGAATATAGGACATCGGGCATAGGCTTCTTTTCAAAGACATTTTGCTAGATGGGATAGCCCCAATGTCAAAACACAGTTTTCAATAACAAATACGCAGAAACAGTTTGTGATATATTGAAAAACTAAACAAATAATGTGCTATATACACAAACATCTGCCACAATAATCATATTACTTGTATTTTTTTGACAAGTAGCAATAAATCACTGATATCGTCAGGGGGGAAATCAGGTTGTACTGTTGTTGAAACTAACACAAATAAAAAAAACATGGAAATGGGAGATATATTTTACCTCACTGGTTAGAGGACAACCTGCAGAAGACAGTCAGCTATATTTTGGAATGATGCATTTACATTTAGGGATCGCTAAACAAAGGAATGCAACACTTATTTGTCATCACTCATCGATATCACGATGAGATCAATTGTGAGAGAGGGAGATGAGATTGCACGTCCTGTTAAAACTAACAGCTCAAAAACCACACGGAATCTGGGAATAATGTGTAAATCCCTGGTTAGAGGACAACTTGTAGAAAACAGCTAGCTACATTTTGAAGTGTTGCATTTTGATTCAAGTGGGTCACCAACATGGTAAGTGTAACAGAACTCTTTTTTTGTTACTCACTTTTTGTTAAATCTCATATATAGTACTCGTTCAATTCAGAGCCTGGATTTTCCCCCTGAGGCTAATATCCATATCATGCGGAAATCAATAGAACAGGGGACAAACGTTTAGGCTTCTACATTGTGACATCATTTAAATACTCCTACTACAATGTTAAAACATTCTACATTGTGACATTATTACATTGTGACATTATTTCATTGATATCATGAAATAACTCCATGTATTTTCTGATGTTTAATCAGAGATCTTTTACTAGAGTATCTCTTCTCACATTGATTACAGCTATAAGCTTTCTCTCCTGTGTGTGTTCTTTGGTGTCTAGTCAGCATGCTAGAACAAGTAAAACTCTTCCCACATTGAGCACAGCTATACAGTGGGGCAAAAAAGTATTTAGTCAGCCACCAATTGTGCAAGTTCTCCCACTTAAAAAGATGAGAGAGGCCTGTAATTTTCATCATAGGTACACGTCAACTATGACAGACAAAATGAGAAATAAAATCCAGAAAATCACATTGTAGGATTTTTAATGAATTTATTTGCAAATTATGGTGGAAAATAAGTATTTGGTCACCTACAAACAAGCAAGATTTCTGGCTCTCACAGACCTGTAACTTATTCTTTAAGAGGCTCCTCTGTCCTCCACTCGTTACCTGTATTAATGGCACCTGTTTGAACTTGTTATCAGTATAAAAGACACCTGTCCACAACCTCAAACAGTCACACTCCAAACTCCACTATGGCCAAGACCAAAGAGCTGTCAAAGGACACCAGAAACAAAATTGTAGACCTGCACCAGGCTGGGAAGACTGAATCTGCAATAGGTAAGCAGCTTGGTTTGAAGAAATCAACTGTGGGAGCAATTATTAGGAAATGGAAGACATACAAGACCACTGATAATCTCCCTCGATCTGGGGCTCCACGCAAGATCTCACCCCGTGGGGTCAAAATGATCACAAGAATGGTGAGCAAAAATCCCAGAACCACACGGGGGGGACCTAGTGAATGACCTGCAGAGAGCTGGGACCAAAGTAACAAAGCCTACCATCAGTAACACACTACGCCGCCAGGGACTCAAATCCTGCAGTGCCAGACGTGTCCCCCTGCTTAAGCCAGTACATGTCCAGGCCCGTCTGAAGTTTGCTAGAGAGCATTTGGATGATCCAGAAGAGGATTGGGAGAATGTCATATGGTCAGATGAAACCAAAATATAACTTTTTGGTAAAAACTCAACTTGTCGTGTTTGGAGGACAAAGAATGCTGAGTTGCATCCAAAGAACACCATACCTACTGTGAAGCATGGGGGTGGAAACATCATGCTTTGGGGCTGTTTTTCTGCAAAGGGACCAGGACGACTGATCCGTGTAAAGGAAAGAATGAATGGGGCCATGTATCATGAGATTTTGAGTGAAAACCTCCTTCCATCAGCAAGGGCATTGAAGATGAAACGTGGCTGGGTCTTTCAGCATGACAATGATCCCAAACACACCGCCCGGGCAACGAAGGAGTGGCTTCGTAAGAAGCATTTCAAGGTCCTGGAGTGGTCTAGCCAGTCTCCAGATCTCAACCCCATAGAAAATCTTTGGAGGGAGTTGAAAGTCTGTGTTGCCCAGCGACAGCCCCAAAACATCACTGCTCTAGAGGAGATCTGCATGAAGGAATGGGCCAAAATACCAGCAACAGTGTGTGAAAACCTTGTGAAGACTTACAGAAAACATTTGACCTGTGTCATTGCCAACAAAGGGTGTATAACAAAGTATTGAGATAAACTTTTGTTATTGACCAAATACTTATTTTCCACCATAATTTGCAAATTAATTAATTAAAAATCCTACAATGTGATTTTCTAGATTTTTTTTTCTCATTTTGTCTGTCATAGTTGAAGTGTACCTATGATGAAACTTACAGGCCTCTCATCTTTTTAAGTGGGAGAACTTGCACAATTGGTGGCTGACTAAATACTTTTTTGCCCCACTGTAAGGTTTCTCTACCGTGTGTGTTTTCTGGTGGTATATCAGGCTGCTTAGCAGAGTAAAACTCTTCCCACATTGATTACAACCAAAAGGTTTCTCTACTGTGTGTGTTTTCTGGTGGTATATCAGGCTGCTTAGCAGAGTAAAACTCTTCCCACATTGATTACAGCCAAAAGGTTTCTCTACTGTGTGTGTTTTCTGGTGGTATATCAGGCTGCTTAGCAGAGTAAAACTCTTCCCACATTGATTACAGCCAAAAGGTTTCTCTCCTGTGTGTGTTCTCTGGTGTGCTGTCAGGCCGCCAGATGAAGCAAAACTCTTCCCACATTCATCACAGCTACACGGTTTCTTTCCTGTGTGTGTTCTCTGGTGTGATATCAGGGCGATTAAAATAGGAAAACTCCTCCCACATTGATCACAACTGTAAGTTCTCTCTCTTGTGTGTGTGTTCTCTGGTGTATAATAACATAACTAGATTTATAAAAACTCTTCCCACATTGATCACAGCTATAAGGTTTCTCTCCTGTGTGTGTTCTCTGGTGTGATATCAGGCTGGTTGACAGAGGAAAACTCTTCCCACAGTCAGAGCAGAAGTAAGGTTTCTCTTTTGTGTGATTTCTCAGGTGTATTTTGAGTTCTGATGAAGATTTAAAAATTTTCCCACAATCAGAGCAGTAGTGAGAATTATCACTTGTGTGAATTCTCCAGTGTGATATAATGCCTGATGAGGTGCATCTCTTCCCACAGTCAAAGCAGCGGTGTGATCTTTTCCCTGTGGTTCTCCGCTGGCGTTTCTTGAGGTGTTCTGATGTGGAGAGATTCTTCTCTGCCCTGTCAGCATCATGAGGTTGTTGAGGCTCCCCAGAGGATCCACGATAGTCCCGTCTCTCTCCTGTGTGAACAACAAAGTCAGACAGATGGTTAAAGGCCCACAACAGCAGAAATCCACTGTAAAAGGTGATGCCAACAGCGTAGCCATGATGTTGTACAACAATTGACGTCTGTAATGAATGTAATGATTACTTGACATTTGTCTTAAAATGAGCAAGAATAGACATATTTTGTCTTGTTTTCACATTAGTAGTAACATCGATGATTGTAGGCTAGAAATAAGTTATTCATGTTGTTGAAACTCTAAGCAGTGTGCCAGACGACTTTTGGTCTCCAATATAGGCCCCTTTCTGTGTTTGCTAAAATTGCGGCATGAGGGCGATGCACATGCAATTTTGTTGTAGAAACTCCTCCCCACTAATGAGGAAACCGATAGTTATGGATGTACTATATCTGGTAATGAGGAAACCACTAGTTATGGATGTAGTATATCTGGTAATGAGGAAACCACTAGTTATGGATGAAGTATATCTGGTAATGAGGAAACCACTAGTTATGGATGTAGTATATCTGCCTGGAGCCAAAATGGTGAGCAAAGATTTTAGTTTTTCACAATGTATTCTGAATGTGAATGGGGGAAAACTCAGGGGAGTAACCTCCATTTCCAGGTTGATTATGAGTTCATTTCACACTACTTTGGATTATAATTCTAAGGCTCGTTTGAATGTCCTGCTTAATATGTTTGTGTTATTGTTGCAAGTCAACCGCTTTATACTTAAAAAACACCTCAACCAGTAAAATGCTCTTTGGCTTTTCCATCAGCCTGACAATGAGGGTTTGTACACTGCTTGTTTGCCAAATTGGCCCATAACTTCACCTAACAAATATAGGAAAATAGCTCTGTGTTGTACAATAGCCTATCCATCAAGGAACAGTTCTCTACACATTATGACCAAAGTAGGAATGTTGGATCCAACGTGGAGCACGGCATAACTGTCTTTACCAGAGTAATGAATGAAGAAGCACTTTGGTTGTTGTTGCATGTCGTGATGTTTGTCAGAAAATGATTTCCTGGATCAGCTGATGATAGTTGAACATGTGACTGTAACTAAACAGCTACAGTATTAAGAATTATGAGTAATTATTGAAGAACCACATTAATGACAGTATCCATTTGGGTGTTGTCAATAAAGTTACTATATATTTTTTTACCTTTATTTAACCAGATAGGCCAGTTGAGAACAAATTCTCATTTACAACTGTGACCTGGCCAAGATAAAGCAAAGCAGTGCGACAAAAACAACAGTTGCACGTTGGATAAACAAACGAACAGTCAATAACACAATAGAAAAATCTATATACAGTGTGTGCAAATGGAGTACGGAGGTAAGGCAATAAAAAGGCCATAGTAGCGAAGTAATTACAATTTAGCAAATTTACACTGGAGAGATAGATGTGCAGATGATGATGTGCAAGTAGAAATACTGGTGTGCAAAAGAGCAGAAAAAGTAAATAAAAACATGGGGATGAGGTAGGCAGTTGGATGGGCTATTTACAGATGGGCTGTGTACAGCTGCAGCGATCGGTAAGCTGCTCAGATAGCTGATGCTTAAAGTTAGTGAGGGAGATATGTCTCCAACTTCAGCGATTTTTGCAATTCGTTCCAGTCATTGGCAGCAGACAACTGGAGGGAAAGGCGGCCAAAGGAGGTGTTGGCTTTGGGGATGACCAGTGAGATATACCTCCTGGAGCGCGTGCTATGGGTGGGTGTTGCTATGGTGACCAGTGAGCTGAGTTAAGGCGGAGCTTTACCTAGCAAAGACTTATAGATGACCTGGAGCCAGTGGGTTTGGCGACAAATATGTAGCGAGGGCCAGCCGACAAGAGCATACAGGTCGCAGTGGTGGGTGGTATATGGTGCTTTAGTGACAAAACGGATGGCACTGTGATAGACTGCATCCAGTTTGCTGAGTAGAGTGTTTGAGGCTATTTTGTAAATGACATCGCCGAAGTTAAGGATCGGTAGGATAGTCAGTTTTACGAGGGTATGTTTGGCAGCGTGAGTGAAGGAGGCTTTGTTGCGAAATAGGAAGCCGGTTCTAGATTTAATTTTGGATTGGAGATGCTTAATATTTTAATATTAGTCTGGAAGGAGAGTTTATAGTCTAACCAGACACCTAGGTATTGTAGCTGTCCACATATTCTAAGTCAGAACCGTCCAGAGGAGTGATGCTAGTCGGGCGGGTGTAGGCAGCGATCGGTTGTTGATTGATCGGTTGTTCTTTTTGGATGATGAGTCTGCCGATAAGAATACGGTGATTGACAGAGTCGAAAGCCTTGGCCAGGTCGATGAAGACGGCTGCACAGTACTGTCGCTTATCGATGGTGGTTATGATATCATTTAGTACCTTGAGCGTGGCTGAGGTGCACCCGTGACCAGCTCGGAAACTGGATTGCACAGTGGAGAAGGTACGGTGGGATTCAAAATGATCAGTGATCTGTTTGTTAACTTGACTTTCGAAGACTTTAGAATGGCAGGGCAGGATGGATATAGGTCTGTAACAGTTTGGGTCTAGAGTGTCACCTCCTTTGAAGAGGGGGATGACCACGGAAGCGTTCCAATCTTTAGGAATCTCAGACGATACGAAAGAGGTTGAACAGACTAGTAATAGGGGTTGCCACAATGGCGGTGGATAATTATAGAAAGAGAGGGTCCAGATTGTCAAGACCAGCTGATTTGTACGGGTCCAGGTTTTGCAACGCTTCCAGAACATCAGCTATCTGGATTTGGGTGAAGGAGAAGATGGGGAGGCTTAGGGAAGTAGCTGTGGGGAGCTGTTGGCCGGGGTTGGGGTAGCCAGGAGGAAAGCATGGCCAGCCGTAGAGAAATGCTTATTGAAATTCTCAATTATCGTGGAGTTATCGGTGGTGACAGTGTTTCCTAGCTTCAGTGCAGTGGGCAGCTGGGATGAGGTGCTCTTAGTCTCCATGGACTTTACAGTGTCCCAAAACTTTTTGGAGTTAGAGCTACGGGATGCAAATTTCTCTTTGAAAAAGCTAGCCTTTGCTTTTTTAACTGACTGTGTGTATTGGTTCCTGACTTCTCTGAAAAGTTGCATATCGCGGGGACTATTCGATGCTAGTGCAGTAAGCCATAGGATGTTTTTGTGCTGGTCGAGGGCAGTCAGGTCTGGAGTGAACCAAGGGCTATATCTGTCCTTAGTTCTACATTTTTTGAATGGGGCATGCTTATTTAAGGTGTTGAGGAAATTACTTTTAAAGAACAACCAGGCATCCTCTACTGACTGGATGAGGTAAAAATCCTTCTAGGATACCCGGGCCAGGTCGATTAGAAAGGCCTGCTTGCAGAAGTGTTTTAGGGAGCGTTTGACGGTGATGAGGGGTGGTCGTTTGACCGCGGACCCATAACGGATGCAGGCAACGATCGCTGAGATCCTGATTGAAAACAGCAGGGGTGTATTTGGAGGGCAAGTTGGTCAGGATAATATCTATGAGGGTGCCCATGTTTAGGGATTTAGGGTTGTATCTGATGGGTTCCTTGATAATTTGTGTGAGATTGAGGGCATCTAGCTTGGATTGTAGGACGGCCGGGGTGTTAAGCATATCCCAGGTTAGGTCACCTAATAGAACCAAATCTGAAGATAGATAGGGGGCAATCAATTCACATATGGTGTCCAGGGCACAGCTGGGAGCTGAGGGGGGACTATAACAGGCGGCAACAGTGAGAGACTTATTTCTGGAGAGATTCATTTTTAAAATTAGAAGCTCGAACTGTTTGGCTATTGACTTGGGAAGTATGACAGAACTTTGCAGGACATCTCTGCAGTAGATTGCAACTACTCTCTTTTTGACAATTCTATCTTGACTGAAAATGTTGTGGTTGGGGATGGAAATTTCAGAATTTCTGGTTGCCTTCCTAAGCCAGGATTCAGACACGGCCAGGACATCACACAGGGCCTAGGTTAACCTCTACATCACCCGAGGAACAGAGGAGTAGGATGAGGGTACGGCTAAAGGCTATCAGAATTGGTTGAATAGTGCGTTGGGAACAGAGAATAAAAGGAGCAGATTTCTGGGCGTGGTAGGATAGATTCAAGGCATAATGTACAGACAGGGGTATGGTAGGGTGCGGGTACAGTGGAGGTAAACCTAGGCATTGAGTGACGATAAGAGAGGTTGCATCTCCGGAGGCACCAGTTATGCTAGGTGAGGTCACCGCATGTGTGGGAGTTGGGACAAAAGAGTTCTCTGAGGCATGTTGAGTGGGACTAGGGGCTCTGCAGTAAAATAAAACAATGATAACTACCCTAAGAAACAGTATACAAGGCATATTGACAGTTGAGAGACATAAAGCGAGGCATAAAGCAATCACAGGTGTTGATTGGGATAGCTAGCTAAGACAACAACGGGTAAGACAACAACAGTTAATCAGCTAAGACAATAACAGGTAAAATGGCGATGAATGGGCAGAGAGGGTCAGTTAACTACACACGGGGCCTGAGTTCGAGGCTGTGGCCGACAGATAAACAAAATGGAGACCCGTGATTAATGAACAATCCAGCAGGCATCAGCTATGTAGCCAAGTGATCATAGGGTCCAGTGAACAGGAATATATGAAACAGGGAAGCAGTTAGGTAGTCGTTACTACGCTAGCATCTTCCGCGCCTGGCTCGAGGCTAACTGGTGCTAGCTTCGGGACAAGGGCGTCACCGACATCCTGCAAAGGCCAGTTGAGGGCACATCGGACGGAATTACGTCGGCAGACCAGTCGTGATGGATCGGCGGGGCTCCATGTTTACAAAGGGTCCAGGCCAATTGGCAAAAGAGGTATTGTAGCTGGAGTTATTTTGTTTGCTAGCCGGGAGATGCACCTGGCTCGAGGCTAACTGGTGCTAGCTTCGGGACAAGGGCGTTAGCCACTATAGCCACTCCGGTGCAAATGTCCAGAGCTTACGGCAGGAATCCGGTGATGTAGTGGCTTCTAGTCGTCTTAGTGAAGAGTCTGGGAGGCATCAGCTGTGTAGCCGAGTGATCATAGGGTCCATTGAGCAGGCCGGAAGATGGGCCTGGCTCAAGGCTAGCTTCGAGGCTGGGCCACTCGGTAGCAGCTAGCTAGCTGTGATTATCCGGTGTAATGGTCCAGAGCTTACGGCAGGAATACGGTGATGTAGTGGAGAAAAAAAGTCCAATATGCTCAGGGTTGATAACGCGCTGTGCAGACTGGCAGGTATAATCCAGGCAAAAAGCGGCTGGTGTCTGAGCTAAAAAGGTAAAGCAGTGGCTAAAAATGACTAAATAGCTAGTTGCTAATTAGCTGCTTAGCTCCTGATGGCTAGGTTCTGATGGAGGTTCTAGCTATAAGGTCTAAAAATAGCAGATCCGTATCACATTGGGTGAGGCGGGTTGCCGGAAGGTATATTTAATTTAAACATGGAAAAAGAGATTGAAATATTTTGCAATATATACAAAAAGACAAAAAACAACATTTACAACAACAATCACGTCATACTGCTACGCCATCTTGGATTAGAAGATGACTCAGTTAAACAACATTGGATTTAGCAAACTCTGAAATGATTTAGTATTTCTGTGCCCACAAACTGTTTTCCCAGCGTAACATAAGGAGCCGCTAAATGATACAAAGGTCGAGTGCATTTTCATTCACGCCTCGCTGGAAGCCCCGCCTTCCACAGGTGATGAGCGTGAGGCTCGGATTTATTCCTTAAATTTAATACCGCTCTTCATCGACCCAGGAAGGGGTGGGGCCAAACAGGTGTTGCACCTCATTTCCCTCCTTCAGGGAACAGTAATTATAGTGTTAGGTTCTAATTATTCAGAGTAAATAACTCGCGGACACTAGAGAAGCTTAACCAAGTTTAATTCTTCCCAAAGGGTCGTTACAACTGTAATTCAGACAAAAACATGTTCTCACCATCACAAGTATAAACACCCCACTTTGGACACTCCTTCTCTCCAATCCTTACATCTTCTGGTTCAACAGGAAGAGGGTAACAGGATACTAAACCCTTATTACTCCCTTCAGGGGATCTGACCTGACCTCCTGACCTCAACCCCTCCTTCGCCTAATCCACAGATGTCCATCCGCTTCCCCTAAAGCAATCCTGTGATCTCCTCCCGTCCACCCAGCACATTCCACAGCCACTCTGTCTTTCTACAGATCTCACTCCTTTATATACTCTGTGTCTGATCTATCATGTCTTTAATATGTTCAAAGTTTAGAATCCAACAATAGTCATAAAGTTACACTCCCTTTTAGTCGGTCAACTTCGGTACAACATACTATGGGACAATACAATCATTCCCCATGCCGACCCAAACGGATACTAAATGAAACGGCCCCTGGCAGACCACCCAGACCTGACCCCGCAAGATGTGCCAGTTTTGTCAATTTATTAATTGTCTTTTGTTTGAAACACTCCTGTCAATGTTGAGTAAGGACGCACACCTAATTACGGATACAGAAGTAGGACTAGTCTTCCTTGCCTGTGTGCAAATGTAGGCCTATAAATGTGCCCATTTGGGGATGTCTGATAGTATTTCTGATTGTCTTAATGCACCACCACTAATGAGTTGTGGAGGTTCTCAAAGCAAATGTTTCTTCACCTCAAACAGCAAGTGCACCTCAGCCACGCTCAAGGTCCTAAACAATATCTTAACCGCCATCGATAAGAAACAATACTGTGCAGCCGTATTCATTGACCTGGCCAAGGCTTTCGACTCTGTCAATCACCACATCCTCATCGGCAGACTCAATAGCCTTGGTTTCTCAAATGATTGCCTCGCCTGGTTCACCAACTACTTCTCTGATAGAGTTCAGTGTGTCAAATCGGAGGGCCTGTTGTCCGGGCCTCTGGCAGTCTCTATGGGGGTGCCACAGGGTTCAATTCTTGGGCCGACTCTGCTCTGTATACATCAATTATGTCGCTCTTGCTGCTGGTGAGTCTCTGATCCAGCTCTACGCAGACGACACCATTCTGTAAACTTCTGGCCCTTCTTTGGACACTGTGTTAACAACCCTCCAGACGAGCTTCAATGCCATACAACTCTCCTTCCGTGGCCACCAACTGCTCTTAAATACAAGTAAAACTAAATGCATGCTCCTCAACCGATCGCTGCCTGCACCTGCCCGCCCGTCCAGCATCACTACTCCGGACGGTTCTGACTTAGAATTTGTGGACAACTACAAATACCTAGGTGTCTGGTTAGACTGTCAAACATCTCCAATCCAAAGTTAAATCTAGAATTGGCTTCCTATTTCACAACAAAGCATCTTTCACTCATGCTGCCAAACATACCCTCATAAAACTGACTATCCTACCGATCCTCGTCTTCGGCGATGTCATTTACAAAATAGCCTCCAATACCTTACTCAATAAATTGGATGCAGTCTATCACAGTGCCATCCATTTTGTCACCAAAGCCCCATATACTACCCACCACTGCGACCTGTACGCTCTCGTTGGCTGGCCCTCACTTCATACTCGTCTCCAAACCCACTGGCTCCAGGTCATCTACAAGACACTGCTAGGTAAAGTTCCCCCTTATCTCAGCTCGCTGGTCACCATAGCAGTACCCATCTGTAGCACGCGCTCCAGCAGGTATATCTCTGGTCACCCCCAAAGCCAATTCCCCCTTCGGCCGCCTCTCCTTCCAGTTCTCTGCTGCCAATGACTGGAACGAACTACAAAAATCTCTGAAACTGGAAACACTTATCTTCCTCACTAGCTTTAAGCACCAGCTGTCAGAGCAGCTCACAGATCACTGCACCTGTACATAGCCCATCTATAATTTACTGTATTTATTTATTTATTTTGCTCCTTTGCACCCCATTATTTCTATTTCTACTTTGCACTTTCTTCTACTTCAAATCTACCATTCCAGTGTTTTACTTGCTATATTGTATTTATTTTGCCACCACTGTCTTTTTGTCTTTACCTCCCTTATCTCACCTCATTTGCTCACATTGTATATAGACTTATTTTTCTAATGTATTATTGACTGTATGTTTGTTTTACTCCATGTGTAACTCTGTGTTGTTGTATGTTGTCGAACTGCTTTGCTTTATCTTGGCCAGGTCGCAATTGTAAATGAGAACTTGTTCTCAACTTGCCTACCTGGTTAAATAAAGATGAAAAAAATAAAATAAAAGATCAATGTCCCTGTTTTATTAGATAGTACTCACTGTATTTACTGGTGTTAATCAGATCAATGTCCCTGTTTTATTAGATAGTACTCACTGTATTTACTGGTGTTAATCAGATCAATGTCCCTGTTTTATTAGATAGTACTCACTGTATTTACTGGTGTTAATCAGATCAATGTCCCTGTTTTTACATTTTACATTTACATTTTAGTCATTTAGCAGACGCTCTTATCCAGGGCGACTTACAGTAGTGAATGCATCCATTTCATGCATTTTTTTGTTTTACTGGCCCCCCGTGGGAATCGAACCCACAACCTTGGTGTTGCAAACACCATGCTCTACCAACTGAGCCACATAGATAGTACTCACTGTATTTACTGGTGTTAATCAGATCAATGTCCCTGTTTTATTAGATAGTACTCACTGTATTTACTGGTGTTAATCAGTTCTCCAGTCTTCTCTTCTTCGTCCTCCTCTAATGTGACAGTAATCTCCCCCCTTCATCCTTCATTCCAAAAACGTCTTCATCTTCTTTCACTTCATCCTCCACTCCAAAAACGGCATCTTCCTCCTCTTCTTTCACAGTAACATCCTCCTCCTCTTTCACTCTGAACGCGTCTTCCTCTTCTTTCACTGAAACGTCTTTCTCTTCATCTTTCACGGTAACAGCTTCACCCTCTACTTGTTTTTGTATTGTAACAGCCTCCTCTTCCTCCTCCTCTTTCACGAGAGTGTCTTTCTCCGTCCTACAGACCTCCGCTTCTTTAGCAGGAGGAGAGTAGCTTAGTGAACTCATGGTCCGGGATGTTAGCTAGGCTAATGCTAACTTAACCAGCCCGCTAGCTGACTTACAACGTAAATATTACATAAAATGTAGTACTATGTTTAAATCACAGTGGCAATTAAACCACGAAATTGTCCAAACAGCTTGATTGTTCCGACTTTGTTGGCTAGCGAGCTACGGAGGTGGCTGCAGTTGTTGAAGAAGCGTTCCGTCCACTAGATTATACGTCACACTAGAAACATCGCCTGAAAGACACATATCGCCATCTGCTGTCTGGAGGGAGGAAACGCAGTTGAGGAGGGACAACTATTTTTATTCTTCATTGAATTATAATATTATAAAGCAGTTTAGGGAAACGTTGTTTTTCTCTCCATTAAATATTAATATTATATCAACACGTATAAAGAGCAACAAGTGTTGTTTGATTAGTACAGATTTTTTATTGGAATTTAAAACAAACTCTACATCTACTCCACATCTGTATTTCTGACTCAGTCAAATAACTAGATATCAAAATAAGCACCTAGTTATTGATACCCTTGATAAAGAGTAGCAAAAATGACTGTATAAAATAAATAAATAAACTTTACCCACTACCAGGATATTTTAGCCCAAAACCTGGTTACCTCTGCTCGGAGGCTGAAACTTGGCCATAAGTGGATCAGCGAGACACATCAACATCCACGAAGAAATTGTTAATAGGGTACAAAATCAACATTTTCAATGGCCATCTCAGTCTTCGGACTTGAACTCCATTGAAAACATGTGGTATGAATTGAACAGGACAGTCCATAAGAACAGACTAAATAAATCAAGGACATGGAGAGATTCTGTTTGGAGGATTGGTCTAAGATCCCTTCCAATGTGTTCTCTAATCTCATAAAACATTTCAGTGTCGTTATCCTCCCAAGGGGAAGGTGCTGGAGTATTGAAAACATGGGTGGAAATAATTCAGACCCCTACCTTTTGAGAATTACATGTTAAACTAATTCTCTTTCTCTGAGCTATTGTATTAGTGTAAAATAAAATCATTTCCCTGTATTTTTGACACAATATAGCTCAGTATTTGATTTTTTTTTATAGAGTCGTTTTTGCTCATCTTTATCAAGGGTGTCAACAATTTTGTCCCCCACTGTACCTCCATACTGCTGCTACATGGTGTAACAATACATCATGTAGATGTATATAATGAACAGACTAGGTCTATACTGCTCCTACATGGTGTAACAATACATCATGTGGGGCTTTAAGGCGATGCTAGTGTGACGTATAATGTAGTGGACGGAACGCTTCTTTCAACAGCAGCAACAGGGAATTTGTAGATCAGTCAGTCGGCAGTCGCCTGCAGTGTCGAACAAGCCCAATACCAAACCAATCAGGTGGTTGTTTGATGAAATGAAGCTTCAGACGCCATTGATGACGTGCTGCTGATAAAGTGATACAGGCATCGGTACACTGCTTTGAAGTTTACTGCTTAGCGATTTGGACGCAGGTCTCGTAGCTCCGATATCAAAAGTAACATCCCTACTGACAACAAGGCAGCAGAGTCTACCGTGCTAATGCGTTCCCACTAGATATCACAAACACACAGTATATGAAAGCATGAGGTGTGGCTGACGTTTACAAGCTGGAGCTAAATACCGAGCTAGCATACAAACTCTGTAGCACATAGTGCATTGTGGGTAGTTTAGAAGATATCCGGAAATAAGTCAAGAAATATGTAACAACGCAAAAACATAACTGTTTGTACTTATAGGGAACCAGATCATGACTACAACTAAGTTACTAAGTCTTTAACCACACTGTGTTGTTACACGGGTGAGTAAAAACTCATGCTTCCTACACCTTAAACTTTAACTTGTAGTCTGAAAATAAAATATACATTTTACTCAACTGCGTTACCCACTCCAGTCAGCAGATGGCGGTGTGGGAATTTAAGGCGATGCTGTTGGTGTGACGTATAAAGTAGTGGACGGAACTCTTCTTTCAACAGCAACAACAGTTATTCAGCCACCTCGGTAGCTTGCTAGACAAAATAGCCGAACCAATAAAGCTCTTTAGACGCTTTCGTGTATATTAGCCACTGTGTTTTAAACCCACTTCTATCGTCTAGTTGTCCGATTTCATTTCATATTTACGGTGTTGTTATTAGTCAGCTAGCGGGCTGGTTAAGTTAGCATTAGCCTAGCTAACATCCCGGACCATGAGTTCACTAAGCTACTCTCCTCCTGCTAAAGAAGAGGAGGCCTGCTGGACGGAGAAAGATGGTCTTGTCAAAGAGGAGGAGGTAGAAGAGGATGTTACAATACAAAAACAAGTAGAGGGTGAGGCTGTTACAGTGAAAGAGGAAGAGAAAAACGTTTCTGTGAAAGACGAGGAAGACCCGTTCAGAGTGAAAGAGGAGGAGGATGTTACTGTGAAAGAAGAGGAAGACCCGTTCAGAGTGAAAGAGGAGGAAGATGTTACTGTGAAAGAGGAGAAAGAGGTGTTCAGAGTGAAGGAGGAGGATGTTACTGTAAAAGAAGAGGAAGACGTGTTCAGAGTGGAGGAGGATGCAGTTTTTGGAGTGAAAGACGAGGAGGAGATGACTGTCACATCGAAGAAGGAAGAGGAGGAAGAAACTGGATATCTGGGCCCGGTTTCCCAAGGGCATCATAAGGCGTCCAATGGTTCTAACGATGAACATGCCCTGATTAACACTCGTAAGTACTGTTTTAAAAACAGAGGCACAAACTGCAGTTGTTGAACTGATGTTTGGTGTTAAAGGGGAAATCTGCAATTGCTACATCCATATTTTTTTCTTTAAAATTATTTATTTATAGCCATTAATTCTTGAAGAATATAACACATGCCTCATGAGCTTAGTTCAACTGTTGTACCCCATCAGAACCCCAAATAAGCTTTTTTTACTCCAATGTTTAGAAACAATGTAAATCAACACTGTATAGCCTCAACATGGTTAAAACTATAATGTTGATATTATGGATGGTCAGTCCTTGCATCCATAGTTCTGTCTATGAATTTGAAATTAGTTACATTTCTCCAGCCCCATCCATCATCTTATTACCAAAACAGTGGTGGAATTACAGCTTTGTTATTGTTTGGACTGCAGATTGGTTGATTGATTGTGTGGCTTTTTTTAAAGGAGCAACCTAGTTTTAAAACAGAAACAAAATGGCTGCCCAGAGACTTGGGCTGTGTTCGAATACTCATACTAACCATACTATATATAATGCCTATTTGTCATAGTATGGATATAGTTAGTATGGATATAGTTAGCATGCCAATGGTTCCTGGATGTTGTACTACATTCGCCAAAATACAAAGTATACATGCAGAGGACACTATTTCTGTGTTTTTAGGGCCCAAAATGCAATTCTTCAGGAAATGGACGTGGCTTCAACTATTTTCAGATTTGAAGAAAATGGCGGAAAATATGCAGCCAAAATCCGACGAGAGAGCGGATACAAATGAATTCATTGCTTTAACTAATTATGACAAATGTTAAGAAAATGTTGACCAATGTAATGACTTTTCAAATAAGTTACATTACACATTACGTTAGCTACGCTATCCTTACAAACCGCATAGCATAACTTTACAGCAGTATGTACCAGTATGTCAGCTAGCTACCTAACTTTAGTTGGCTACTGTCAAAGGAATTTTCTGTCCCAATGATAATAATTAACAATCAATAAGCCTTGACTAATTCCCAAGGTTTGTAAGACAATGGGTTAATAATTAGGCAAGGACTCAGCTTTCTGCAAAAGGTTCATTCAGCTTTATTCAGAGAATGTTCTGAGGTCCAAATAACAAAGACATTTATTTTATAGTTCCCTCCCTGCTAACGCACATACATTTTCACAAACACTAGATATATGAAACACTCCTCGGATTTCTCACAACCGTTAATCACTATCCAGCGCTGTCTGTGCTCTCCCCCCGAGATTAGAGAAACCTTGGAGGTACCTCCCGATTTTCTCCAAAGTCTCTCCAAGTTTCTAGGTCGGGTAAAACAGATGCCTACTGTTCTCTTATCTCCCTGCTAACACCACACACACACACATTTTGTCCTGGCCCTCTACTAGACCTTATGTGACTAACCATTCAGTACCTTAACCTGTTGGGGGTAGGGGGCAGTATTTGCACGGCCGGCTAAAAAACGTACCCGATTTAATCTGGTTATTACTACTGCCCAGAAACTAGAATATGCATATAATTATTGGCTTTGGATAGAAAACACCCTAAAGTTTCTAAAACGGTTTGAATGGTGTCTGTGAGTATAGCAGAACTCATATGGCAGGCAAAAACCTGAGAAGATTCCTTACAGGAAGTGGCCTGTCTGACAATTTCTTGGATTTCTTCACTCTCTTTATTGAAAACTGAGGATCTTTGCTGTAACGTGACACTTCCTAGGCTCTCAGAAGGCGGGAAAAAGCTGAATGATGTCTTTGCGGCCCCTGGCTGAAAAACATTAGCGCATTTGGATAGTGGTCGGTCAGAGTACAATGAGACTGAGGCGCGTGCACGAGGCGACCCCATGTTTTTACTTTCTCTCTCTTTGAACGAAAACAACGACTCCCGGTCGGAATATTATCGCTTTTTTACGAGAAAAATGGCATAAAAATTTATTTTAAACAGCGATTGACATGCTTCGAAGTACGGAAATTGAATATTTAGATTCTTTTTGTCACGAAACGCGTCGGGCGCGTCACCCTTGTTTACCCTTCGGATAGTGTCTTGAACGCACGAACAAAACGCCCTGGGAGTGCATTCTGACGAAGAACAGCAAAGATAATAAAATGTTTCTTATAGTAAATCTGACTTTGGTGAGGGCTAAACTTGGTGGGTGTCTAAATAGCTAGCCCGTGATGGCTGGGCAATCTACTCAGAATATTGCAAAATGTGCTTTCACCGAAAAGCGATTTTAAAATCGAACATAGCGAGTGCATAAAGGAGTTCTGTATCTATAATTCTTAAAATAATTGTTATGTTTTTTGTGAACGTTTATCGTGAGTAATTTAGTAAATTCACCGGAAGTTTGCGGTGGGTATGCTAGTTCTGAACGTCACATGCTAATGTAAAAAGCTGGTTTTTGATATAAATATGAACTTGATTGAACAAAACATGCATGTATTGTATAACATAATGTCCTAGGATTGTCATCTGATGAAGATCATCAAAGGTTAGTGCTGCATTTAGCTGTGGTTTGGGTTTATGTGACATTATATGCTAGCTTGAAAAATGGTTGTCTGATTATTTCTGGCTGGGTACTCTGCTGACATAATCTAATGTTTTGCTTTCGTTGTAAAGCCTTTTTGAAATCGGACAGTGTGGTTAGATTAACGAGAGTCTTGTCTTTAAAATGGTGTAAAATAGTCATATGTTTGAGAAATTGAAGTAATAGCATTTCTAAGGTATTTGAATAACACGCCACGGGATTCCACTGGCTGTTGAGTAGGTAGGACGATTTCGTCCCACCTAGCCCAGAGAGGTTTATTATTCATTATCCATGCTACATAACTACTAATTCATAATGGATTATTGATTCATTTACCTTTATTAGATAATTCTCTTATCAGCTACTTATACATCAAACTTGCCAGTATATTAACTATATTCTAACTAACTACCCAACTTGACTTGATTATTAACGTCATTCTTAGCCAAGAGGTCGTGTGCATTCTCAATGGACATTGTTAATTTGGGTGTGTTCATAAATTCGCTCTGGCTCTCTACTCCGATTTCAGAGCACTCTTGTCTGAGTACCAGAGCGCAGAATAACTGATGAATTTACTGACGCTCAACACCCATTGAATATGGCCGGTGTCAGTAAACGTCTGCAAAAAAGCTCAAATTTAATTGTTGCCAGCAGCACAGTTATTCACCGACGTTCTGGATAACATGAAAACCGCCTAACCAGCTCTGCTAGGGCAAGTAAAATGGTAAGAGTGAGGTTCTCTCTCATTTGTGTCTAGCAAGCTATCCAACCATAGCCAGTTAGCTTGGGTGCTTTACTCTCATTGTGAGGTCAGAACGCTTGGATCGACCCTACTCCTCAGCCATATAGTATTGGTTTACAAACAGTGGCCTTATACGAGCTCATGTTTTGGTTTCTGATGGGGTAATACAGTTGAAACATACATTTCATACATTTAATTTCATGCATTTTTTTGTTGTTGCATTCTGACATAGGTGTTCCTTTTGTCCACGTGGGAAAAGGCAGTGTGGAGTGCAATAGAGATTGCATCATCTGTGGATCTGTTAGGGCGGTATGCAAATTGGAGTGGGTCTCGGGTTTCTGGGATAATGGTGTTGATGTTAGCCGTGGCCAGCCTTTCAAAGCACTTCATGGCTACAGACGTGAGTGCTACGGGTTGGTAGTCATTTAGGCAGGTTACCTTAGTGTTCTTGGGCACAGGGACTATGGTGGTCTGCTTAAAACATGTTGGTATTACAGACTCAGACAGGGAGTGGTTGAAAATATCAGTGAAGACACTTGCAGGTTGGTCAGCGCATGCTCGCAGTACACATCCTGGTAATCTGTCTGGCCTTGTGAATGTTGACATGTTTAAAGGTCTTACTCATATCGGCTGCGTAGGGCGTGATCACACAGTCTTCTGGAACAGCTGGTGCTCTCATGCATGTTTTAGTGTTATTTGCCTTAGTTTATCTCGTCTTGTAGGCTTGTGTCACTGGGCATCTATCGGCTGTGCTTCCCTTTGTAGTCTGTAATGGTTTGCAAGCCCTGCCACATCCAACGAGTGTCAGAGCCTTTATAATACGATTTGATCTTAGTCCTGTATTGACACTTTGCCTGTTTGATGGTTCGTCAGAGGGCATAGCGGGATTTCTTATAAGCTTCCGGGTTAGAGTCCCGGTCCTTGAAAGCGGCAGCTCTAGCCTTTAGCTCAGTGTGGATGTTGCCTGTAATCCATGGCTTCTGGTTGGGGTATGTACGTACGATCACTGTGGGGACGACGTCATCGATGCACTTATTGATGAAGCCGATGACTGTTGTGGTGTACTCCTGAATGCCATCGGAGGAATCCCGGAACATATTCCAGTCTGTGCTAGCAGTCCTGTAGCTTAGCATCTGCTTCATCTGACCACTTTCTTATTGATCAAGTCACTGGTGCTTCCTGCTTTAATTTTTGCTTGTATGCAGGATTCAGGAGGATAGAATTATGGTCAGATTTGCCAAATGGAGGGTTGGGGAGAGCTTTGTATGTGTCTCTGTGTGTGGAGTAAAGGTGGTCCAGAGTTGTTTTCCCTCTGGTTGCACATTTAACATGCTGATAGAAATTTGGTAAGACGGATTTAAGTTTCCTTGCATTAAAGTCCCCAGTTACTAGGAACACTGCCTCTGGGTGAGCGTTTTCCTGTTTGATTTTGGTGGAATACAGCTCATTCAATGCGGTCTTAGTGCCAGCCTCAGTCTGTGGTGGTATGTAAACAGCTACGAAAAATACAGATAAACTCTCTAGATAGATAGTGTGGTCTACAGCTTATCATGAGATACTCTACCTCAGGCAAGCAATAGCTCGAGTCTTCCTTAGATATCGTGCACCAGCTGTTATTTACAAAATACATAGTGCGCCGTCCCTTGTCTTACCAGACGCCGCTGTTCTATCCTGCCTGTGCAGCGTATAACCAGTATGTTGATAATGTCATCGTTTAGCCACGACTCCGTGAAGCGTTAGATATTACAGTTTTGAATGTTCCGTTGGTAGTTTAGTCTTCCGCGTAGGTCATCGATTTTATTTTCCAAAGATTGCACGTTTGCTAGCAGAATGAAAGGAAGTGGGGGTTTATTCAATTGCCTACGAATTCTCAGAAGGCAGCCTGTCCTTTGTCCCCTATTTTTCCACCTTCGCTTCACGCAATTGACGGGGATCTGGGCCTGTTCCCGAGAAAGCAGTATATCGTTCACATCGGACTCGTTAAAGGAAAATATGGATTCTGCCAGTCTGTGGTGAGTAATCACAGTTCTGATGTCTTGAAGTTCTTTTCGTTCATAAGAGACGGTAGCGACAACATTATTTACAAAATAAGTAAAAAAAACAAGTTCCTAACAATGCAAAGAAATTATTTTTTAAAAACACAATTGGTTGGGAATACGTAAAACGCCAGCCTTGCTCTCTGGCGCCATCTTAAAGACAGTTATGCCGTGCTCCACGTTGGATCCAACCTTCGTAAACAAATTGATGTTTATAATGTGTTATTGTCTACTTGATTTCCAGTAGGGTCTCGTTAGTCTGTTTGAACACAGAAATACTTAGCTCATAATGTGTAGAGAATTGTTCCTTGATGTATAAGCTATTGTTCAACACACAGAGCTATTTTCCTTTATTCAGGACATTTAGAATGACAACACATTACAGAGTAGCCTAGTGGGATTATGCACAAAATTATCTGGTGATCAGGTTATGAAATGTCATTACAAATACATTTTAGTTTCCTTGTTTCACCTGAAATATTAAATTAGTCCTAGGTCTATGTTGTTGTTAGGTGAAGTTATGCGTCCTACAGTAGGTCTATGTTGTTGTTAGGTGAAGTTATGGGTCCTACAGTAGGTCAATCAATCAAATGTTTTTATAAAGCCCTTTTTACATTAGCTGATGTCATAAAGTGCTATACAGAAATCCAGCCTAAAAACTCCCTAGAAAGGCAGGAACCTAGGAAGAAACCTAGAGAGGAACCAGGCTATGAGGGGTGGCCAGTCCTCTTCTGGCTGTGCCGGGATGAGATTATAACAGTACATGGCCAAGATGTTCAAACGTTCATAGATGACCAGCAGGGTCAAATAATAATCATATCACAGTGGTTGTAGAGGGTGCAACAGGTCAGCACCTCAGTAGTAAATGTCAGTTGGCTTTTCATAGCTGAGCATTCAGAGTTAGAGACCGCAGGTGCGGTAGAGAGAGAGTTGAAAACAGCAGGTCCGGGACAAGGTAGTACGTCCGGTGAACAGGTCAGGGTTCCATTGCCGCAGGCAGAACAGTTGAAACTGGAGCAGCAGCACAACCAGGTGGACTGGGGACAGCAAGGAGTCATCAGGACAGGTATGTCTATATTGTTGTTAGGTGAAGTTATGGGTCCTACAGTAGGTCTATGTTGTTGTTAGGTGAAGTTATGGGTCAATTTGGCATACACAAAATGTACAAACACTCCTTGTACGGCCGATGGAAAAGCTAGCCAAAGAGCATTTTACTTCTTGAAGTATAAAGCAGTTGATTTGTGGCAATAACACAAACATTATATTAAGCAGGAGATTCAAACGAGCCTTACAATTATAATCCAAAGTTGTAATATTCAGAACACATTGTGTAAAAACCTGAACCTTCGTCCAAAACTAGCGGTTTCCTCATTAGCGTTGTCGGGGTAGGTTCCTTGTCCCTCTTTGGCTTTTTTTTTAAACTTTTATTTAACAAGTCAGTTCAGTACAAATTCTTATTTTCAATGACGGCCTAGGAACAGTGGGTTAACTGCCTTGTTCAGGGGCAGAACAACAGATTTTGTACCTTGTCAGCTCAGGGATTCCAACTTGCAACCTTTCGGTTACAAGTCCAACGCTCTAACCACTACGCTGCCGCCCCAGCTTATTGGTGAAATCAGCAGTCAGACAATATCTTCTTAAAGTAAATCAATCAAACCTTTATTTAATGTAATTGCAGACAGAAGTTGACAGCAGGAACATAAGGCATGTTTCTGAGTAAGTTCTGCTCCCCACCTAAAGGCCCAGCTGATTTTATACATGTGATCCCTCCCTAGTGGTATGATCACCTATGTCAATGTATGTGTGTATCAATAAGCTGAGGTTACCTTATAAGGTAACCTAGTACGGTAGCTTCTCTGAATTTATTAGAATTGTCCACTGTCACACAAGATCAAACTGTCAAAACCAGACAGTGGTTACTTCTCTTTATCTAGTTTCAGTCTGACTCAGACCCAGCCTGCAGCACACTCACAACAGCCAGAGCTTAACCACAAAGACTAATATAGATGGCTTGTGCAACGTATAGTGGCAGAGGTTTTAGACACATAGCAACAGTATCTTATTATAAGGCCTGCAGCAAAACATATGAATCTTAAAGTCCCCTTAATCAATAATGGGGAGGATCTTTGGGACCCACCCCCTACATTCCCCCCCCTGAGACTAATAAGTCTCACAGGTTCAATCATAATATTCTCCTCTGAAATCAAACAGAGTTGGCAAAACCCCAGGATCCATTTGATCCCAGGGATGGTCTGCTAAAAGGAGAAACAACTCCTGAGTCCTGGAATGGTGGTGGGGTGAGTCTGTCTATACTCCCATTCCTCCTGAGTCCTGGAATGGTGGTGGGGTGAGTCTGTCTATACTCCCATTCCTCCTGAGTCCTGGAATGGTGGTGGGGTGAGTCTGTCTATAGTCCCATTCCTCCTGAGTCCTGGGAATGGTGGTGGGGTGAGTCTGTCTATAGTCCCATTCCTCCTGAGTCCTGGAATGGTGGTGGGGTGAGTCTGTCTATAGTCCCATTCCTCCTGAGTCCTGGAATGGTGGTGGGGTGAGTCTGTCTATAGTCCCATTCCTCCTGAGTCCTGGGAATGGTGGTGGGGTGAGTCTGTCTATAGTCCCATTCCTCCTGAGTCCTGGGAATGGTGGTGGGGTGAGTCTGTCTATACTCCCATTCCTCCTGAGTCCTGGAATGGTGGTGGGGTGAGTCTGTCTATATTCCCATTCCTCCTGAGTCCTGGGATGAACCTCATGAGTTGGATGGACAATGGGATTAAGAGAAACCAGAAATGCACCAGTCTCACCTTCAGCACGATTTGCATCAGCTTCCAGCAACACCATCACTCCAGCATGTTCCAGAGCAGTTAGTCATTCTCTTCCAAATACAAACAGTAGCCAAAATCACCAATCCCACTACAAGTACAGGAGTAAACAATGAAAACAAAGTCAACATAACTTTCCCTATTACAGTTCCAAATTTAGCATTAAACCAGTCACCAATTTTGTCAAAGACAGATTTTTCAGATTTTGAGAGTTTTACTAAGATCAGCGATCTGATCCATTATGGCAGTCATATTCTCAGAGGAGTCAGGGAGGAGCAGAACACAATTATCAGGATCAATAATACCTAGTACGTTACAGTGTCCTCCTTCCTTCTCCAAAAGATTATCTAAAGCCAACTCATGGTGGCCGACGACAGCTTTCGGATGTTGGACATCTAATGAGAGTTGGCTAAATCCTGGGATCGTTAAACTCATATGGGCCTGTAAATAATAGGTTCAATTATTCACCCACTTTCCCAGGACAGCCACACCCCAGGACGGAATGACTGACATACCAAAAATCTCACCCGGGCATAGGACATGACCATAGTCTTCCTGATTGTCTGGGATGAGTCGTTTGGCACGCTTCAGTTCCCCAGAGTTGGTTTTACCTGTCTCATTGATCAGGTCGGTGACCAGAATTCTTAACATGTACATTTCTGTTCTCCCCAAATAACAACATCCACCCCCATCCAGGAGGTAAAGTGAGGTATCCCCTGTCACTGCATACCCACATCCATCCAAAAGGTGCTCCCATGCATTCCTCCATCCTGGAAAAGTTTACACCTGTCACCTGTTGCATTGCCCATGTGCCAGATGTGTTCCCCTTTAATCCTATGTATGTCACTGCTTTCACCCATTTATTATTGTCCACATCCCCGTCCACAAAGGGAACCAGTAGGATTTGGAGAGCAATAAATACCCTGCATGTGTTTCTATGGTTGTGATTTTCTTGTTTCACAACCATAGTGTGTGATGGTGTCCTCGACATCTGATGACTCTTCTGGTTCTGTGGCTGAACCCTCTGTTGGTTCTTCTGGCCTTTGGTCTCGGCCCTCTGGCTGTGGTCTTCCCCGTTTCTCCTCTGGCTGTGGTCTTCCCCGTTTCCCCTCTGGCTGTGGTCTTCCCCGTTTCTCCTCTGGCTGTGGTCTTCCCCGTTTCTCCTCTGGCTGTGGTCTTCCCCGTTTCTCCTCTGGCTGTGGTCTTCCCCGTTTCTCCTCTGGCTGTGGTCTTCCCCGTTTCTCCTCTGGCTGTGGTCTTCCCCGTTTCCCCTCTGGCTGTGGTCTTCCCCGTTTCCCCTCTGGCTGTGGTCTTCCCCGTTTCTCCTCTGGCTGTGGTCTTCCCCGTTTCCCCTCTGGCTGTGGTCTTCCCCGTTTCCCCTCTGGCTGTGGTCTTCCCCGTTTCCCCTCTGGCTGTGGTCTTCCCCGTTTCCCCTCTGGCTGTGGTCTTCCCCGTTTCCCCTCTGGCTGTGGTCTTCCCCGTTTCTCCTCTGGCTGTGGTCTTCCCCGTTTCCCCTCTGGCTGTGGTCTTCCCTGTTTCTCCTCTGGCTGTGGTCTTCCCCGTTTCCCCTCTGGCTGTGGTCTTCCCCGTTTCCCCTCTGGCTGTGGTCTTCCCCGTTTCCCCTCTGGCTGTGGTCTTCCCCGTTTCCCCTCTGGCTGTGGTCTTCTCCGTTTCCCCTCTGGCTGTGGTCTTCCCCGTTTCCCCTCTGGCTGTGGTCTTCCCCGTTTCTCCTCTGGCTGTGGTCTTCCCCGTTTCCCCTCTGGCTGTGGTCTTCCCCGATTCTCCTCTGGCTCCTCCTCATCGGTGGATCTCAGCCTCTTTTGTTGCCATGGTCACCTGGAAGGGTCCCATCCATCTTGGCTGGTTCCATTTTCTCTTATGGACTCGTAGTTTCACCCAGTCTCCAATGTTTATGGGAAGCTCGTCAGGGTCTTCACCTGGGGGAACCTCGTTTGCTTTGCTAGTGTGAGAGTGGAGAAAACTTACAGCAGAGGTTAGTTCCTTCATGTACTCAAGATGGTCACACAGTGTCTCAGTTATTTCTATCTGTCGGTCAGTCATAGGTCTCACCCCTGGGGTGTTCATTGGTCATCTTGTTAACATCTCATAAGGTGTACACCCAATACCGTTGTTAAGGCTGCTGCACATTTTCATGAGGACAAGGGGCAAGCATTCCACCCAGCTCATTTTTGTGTAATGACAGGCTTTTGCAAGCCCCCCTTTGATCATTTAATTAACCCTCTCTGTAATCCCGTTACTCCACGGGTGATAGATGGACACAAACTTCTGGTCAACACATCATTTTGGCCACTTGGGCAACCACATCTCCTATGAGATGGGTCCCATTGTCTGCAGACATTCCGAACCTGAGTATAATTTCCCTAACTAGCAATTTTGCAACTGTACGCGCAACGCAGTTGGTAGTGGGATGGTTCCACCCACCTGGTAAACCTGTCAATTATCACCAGGCAGTATCTCTTTCTTTCTTTTCACTCTATCATGTCTATGAAGTCCATAGCAAGGTGGACAAAAGGTCCTTTTGGAGGGGAACTTCCCTGATTGCAGTGGAGTTCCCTTGTCTATGTTATATAACAAACATGTCACGCAACGATAAATGAACTGTTATGAACAATAGCCAATGTGTTGGGTTTTCACAGCTTCAATCACCTGTTCAACATAAGGTCTGTTTTTAATAGGTGTGTCTGTGGTATTAGTCAACTCTCCTGCTCTCTAAACCCCACTATGCTGAATCTGAGTATAAAGTAAGGGCCTTCACTTCCCCCAATTCACAAGCTGTGTTCAGAGCTAATAAATGTGCTGTGATAAATGTTCTGGTAGGGGCCGTATAACCTCAATGTCACCTCCCACATCTACTACAGCTGATCCTACATGTGTCTTCCCTGTGCTTTGATCTATATAAGTAGAACCATCAACAAACAGCACCATGTCAGAGTCAAGCAGAGGTTCATCAAACAAGTCTTTGTCCAGTACACATTCCTGGGCTGTCCCCATGTCCCTGTTATTGTTCCTTCATTGTTGATTCTGAGGGAAATAACAACTGTTGGTGTTGTGATTTCCCATTGGCCACGGCTCTTCTCTGTCATTAACTTGTCCTCCTTGTCCATAGGGCATAAGTGGCCCCAGGGAGCATATTCTGCTCCAGGCGAGTGGTACTGTGGCTGAGTTTCCTCTTCCTCTGCCAGACCCAAAGTTTCCTCTGCCCTTATTGTAACCTCTTCCTCTTTCATTTCCCCCACACTGTGAACTCGCATGCCCCAAATGCCCACAGGTCCAGCATTGAGTGTTGTTCCAGTCATGCAGGGCTCTGGCGGGCCCACGTCCTCTTCCAGTCCATGGTTGAGGGTCACCATAAGGTTGAGTGGTGAAAAGCACATATCGGAGTCCCCTTGAGGATAATTGTGGTAGCATCTCCATTTTCTTCTGTCAGTGGTATGAGAGGGTAGATCTGTGTATAGTCACCTGGAGGTACTCTGGGTTGATTTTCATACGGCGGCAAATAATTGTCAAATATTTTAACAGACATCAATGGTTGTACAACTTCATGGGTATGCTCTGGGCATCACCTTTTACCTCAAATAAACAGTGGATTTCTGCTGTCGTGGGCCTTTAACCATCTGTCTGACTTTGTTGTTCACACAGGAGAGAGATGTGACTATCGTGGATCCTCTGGGGAGCCTCAACAACATCATGATGCTGATGAGGCAGAGGAGAGTCTCTCCAGATCAGAACACCTCAAGAAACACCAGCGGAGACCCACAGGAAAGAAATCTCAGTGCTGCTCTGACTGTGGGAAACGTTACAAATATTCATCAGAACTTAAAATACGCCAGCGAGTACACACAGTAGAGAAACTTCACCACTGTTCAGATTGTGGGAAAAGCTTTTCAACATCACAGATTTTGAAGCTGCACCAGAGAATTCACACTGGAGAGAAACCTTATAGCTGTGATCAATGTGGGAAGAGTTTTGTTCAATCTAGCAATCTGACAGTACACCAGAGAACACACACAGGAGAGAAACCTTTTAGCTGTGATCAATGTGGGAAGACTTTCATTACATCTAGAAATCTGACTATACACCAGCGGACACACACAGGAGAGAAACCTTATAGCTGTAATCAATGTGGGAAGAGTTTTATTACATCTAGCCAGCTGACTACACACCAGCGAGTACACACAGGAGAGAAACCTTATCACTGTTCAGATTGTGGGAAAAGCTTTTCAACATCACAGACTTTGAAGCTGCACCAAAAAACACACACAGGAGAGAAACCTTTCAGCTGTGATCAATGTGGGAAGAGTTTTATTACATCTGGCAATCTGACAAGACACCAGCGGACACACACAGGAGAGAAACCTTATAGCTGTGATCAATGTGGGAAGAGTTTTAATACATCTAGCCATCTGACAATACACCAGCGAGTACACACAGGAGAGAAACCTTTCAGCTGTGATCAATGTGATAAGAGTTATACTGCATCTAGCCATCTGACCAGACACCAGCGGACACACACAGGAGAGAAACCTTATAGCTGTGATCAATGTGGGAAGAGTTTTACTGCATCTAGTGATCTGACGGTACACCAGAGAACACACACAGGAGAGAAATCTCATAGCTGTGATCAGTGTGAAAAGAGATACTCTCGTAAAAGATTTCTGATCAAACATCAGAAAATACATACATGAAGGAGTTATTTCGTGATATCAGTTAAATAACAATGTAGAGTGTTTTTAACATTGTAGTAGGAGTATTTTAAGGAATTTCACAATGTAGAACCCTAAACGTTTGCCCCATTCAATTGATTTCAGCATGATAGGGATATTAGCCTCAGGGGAAAAATCCAGGCTCTGAATTGAAAGAGTACTGTTTATGTGATTGTATAGATAGAAAAATTGTGGGAAAAAAATGTTTTCTTGTTTTTAATTGTTGACAGCCAGTAGACACCATGTTTATATTGGTGAAGGTGAAGCATTGTAGTTGATTTTAATGTGAAATGGAAGTTGTTTTCTGTTGATGGTAAGCATTCTCTTAAGGTGTTAGTCTTTTTGGTTTTTCCATGTTATGTTTTGAGGTTGGACTTTAGCACGTCTAGCTCGTTAGCACGTCTAGCTCGTTAGCACGTCTAGCTCGTTAGCACGTCTAGCCCGTTAGCACGTCTAGCCCGTTAGCACGTCTAGCCCGTTAGCACGTCTAGCCCGTTAGCATGTATAGCTCGTTAGCACGTCTAGCTAGCTCATTAGCACGTCTAGCTCGTTAGCACGTAGGACGCACTGATTGGTGTCACCTCGTTAGTCAGTATGTGTTACACCTGTGCTGGCTTGTCCATCTCGTTAGTGGGAAGGTGTTTCACCTGAGCTGGTCCAGGTTCTATTTAAGAGTGTCTGGCCCAGTGCTCCAGTTGTCTTGATACATGTGGAGAGTCAACACCTTTAGTTGCTCCACCTTTTTGGTTTACTTCCTGTCTTTAAGTTTGGTGTGGGTTTTTCTTTTGTTTGCCTCTTCTTGGGCAGATTTAGTGGGTCTCATGGTGGGTGTCTTTTAGGTCCCAGTTGTTGTTACTAGTCAACTTTCAGTGGACACTGTGAGAGCAAAATTGCAAGATTGTTATTATACTTTTATGCAACAGAATAGAGGGTTCTTATAACTATTGTGTCTGTGTGTTCTACTGAGGATGGGCCTCTGGGAGAAAACGCTGATAGGAGATTTACAATGTCTTTTGGGTGATAACCTAAAGAGACTGCATTCCAGAGCATGAGTTAATGTTTCTGTTCTATATGGTACCAGGGAGAGATGACCCCAGGGCCAGACCCTGGTCTCTACACAAAGAGTACTGTTTTTACAGCAGATACTGGCTGCTGAGAATTATAAGTATCTTTCATACAAATCTTAACCTTGTGACCCGTTCTATACATCTGTTGTTGGTCATGTAGGTTGAAATGGGTGTATCTTGGCTTTAAAATACCTTTGTACTTTTGTCTCGGGGCTCTCAACGAATCATCTGGGGGTGATTCGTCGACCAGCCATCATTTATCATAGAGCACTCAATTGATTCACATTATATGTGTGTGTTGTATTGACCTGCTGCCTTATAAGTGAATAAAGATTTAGTTTAAGAATAACTCTGACTTGTGTGATAAGTTTGTCTCTCATTTGATATTAAAGAAAATAACAACCACATTTGGGGATGTGAATCTTCACTTGGTGACCGCTCCTTGTGACCTGGGTAAATGGTGCACCAGGGATCCCTCTAACTTGGGATTTCAGGGAGACCACACTTCGGGAACGGAGCAGATGGACCCACCTTTGATCTGAGAGGCAGCGAGCCGAGTGGATACCACATCTCGAACATAGTTAAAAAATAAAGAGTTGAGCGAAGCACGCAAAGTGTAGTTTTTAGAAAATCCTCGTAGGCTCTGAGTGTGTATTCCTGTGTGGAGGTGTAAACAGGGCCCAGTCAGAATCTGAGGCTGAGTCAGCTGTCTGTGCAAACTGGATGAAAACTAGAATCTGTGTTTACTAGTTAAGACCATTTATGATATAGTATAAGATAGTAAGGTGTAGCTGTAATTGTTTTAAACCTGTAATTGTTGTAAACCTGGACCCCATTTTAGAAGTATTGAAAGATGTAAATGTATTTGTTTCATTATCCTAGGAACTAACTATGAGAGAGAAATTAGAAAATATTCCTGCAGGTTAAAATATTGTTGAAAAACATCTATTTGATTAGGTATGTTTGGGAATAGCATTGTGTGACTGTGATATGAGAGTTGTGTGACTGTGTCTTAATCGGTGGAAGTCGTCTGGCCCATAGCTAGCCCACAGAGATCTATAGCTTCCGGCGTCCCTAGAGATCTATAGTTCCTCCGAGCAGCCCCAGAGGTCTATAGCCTCCTGCGGCGGTCATAGCCCCTGAGCAGCCCCAGAGGCTATGCCCCGGGTCTAAGCCTCCGAGGCAGCCCCTGGGCAGCCTCCTGAGGCGCCCCTGGGCAGCCTCAATGAAGCCGGTGCTGTGGATAGCTGAATCGTTATCTTGGGGTTCCTTCACTGCCCATCATAGAAGATCACGGGGTGGTATTGAGATATATGTATGATATTTTAGAAAGCAGCAGAAGGTCTATAGTTCCTGGGAGGCTTGATTTTGCCGTGGTCTCTGGGAGGTTAGAGAACCGTTGACGATCCGGTCATTGTCCGGGAAACAAAAGTTTATTTTTTGTTCTGCTGGGAGTATGTTTGGAGAGCTGCTTCGTAGCTATGGAGAGTCCTTGAAAAAGCAAATGAAATGGTTGTTGTGAGTACCTAAGAATTACTTACATTTTATATGGATTCTGTGAATATATGAAAATATGATGAATTGTATGTATGTATAATCGATTACTAGAGATTTGATGAAGTAATACTGGGAATATAATTAGATACAATTTAAACAACCCATATATAGACGAACATAGGCTTTGAGTTGGTATCTTTAATGGATCATTTGATAAAGATGAGGTTTAAGCATTATTAAACAGTCTACAAAGTCTGGGCAGTTGGATGAAACTATAAAACGCTTATTGGACATTCTCCATCCGGGTACTACATTTGAAATAAAACTGCCCTTAAGGCCTGGGGGGGGGGGGGGGGTCTTCCCAGTATGAGAGGAGTTGCTAGATTTATTGAATAAACTTTTTTCCATAAAGTTAGAGTGAGCCAAGGTAACTATGTAAATGTCTCTCGGACAAGGTGACTTTTATCAATTTACACTCTAAAAAGTCAAGGTTCCTGGAGGATCCTGTAGGGGTTCTTCAAATTGAAACTGTGGGGGAACCCCTAAAAGTTATTTGAAGAACATTTTGTGGGAACCTCTAAGTTCTTTGAAGAACCCCTTATCATGGTTCCTCAAAGAACCTTTTGGGGTTAATTTTTTAACTCCCTGTCCACCCTCCCTCCATTATAAAAACATATTTTAATCATGACAATATTGATTTAAATAATTCATTGTTTATTTAGTGGCACCACAAATGTGAATTAATATCTACAAAACAATTGACCAAACAAAACACATTACCAAATTGCAACATTTCTGCAGACATGTCAGACCATAAAAAATAATACATTTACTTTGTATAGTGCTTTTCATGACATTTAAAAAATATATAAATAATGATATACAATAAAAACAACATTAAAAATGAATCATAGGTAAACTAACAACTTTGTAGACTTGATGCTAAATACAGATTTTTCAGCTTTAGTGTGTATATCATATCCACTTAGTTATGTTAGGAAGTTTGCCATCTTTATGAACTGGCCCTGGTAACTTCACCCCAACTTCTCTTATCGCCAGAACACAGTATCTTAACAACATAATTGTTTTTCTGACATTTTTGGGAAATTTAAGGGATACAGCCCTAGCAGAGCCCCAAGTCCCATGGGGACGTCCTCGAGGGCCTGGATGTTCTCCCCATCAAAGGCCAGCGGGATTTCACTCTCATGGTGAAATGGATTTCCACCGATGTGCAGTAAAGGAGTGAAGAGCGGAGAAATCTGTGTCAACAAAAGTAAGAAAATATTAATATACATACAATTAACAAAGAACATAACAAATGTTCAGCTGTAGTTTTATATAAGCATGCACACCTATGTTTATGAAGAAACAGATGATTGGTGCATAGACATACCTTGTCACGGACATAAAGGCCACTCGGGTCCTCATTGAAGAGGTAGGGCAAGAGCAGAATCGCTGCTGTGGTCTCCAGTCCTAGTAAAGTAAAGCAATGATCTTACTACACTTGCTAATTTTATTACAAAATACATTAGAGAAAGGGAAGGAATAAGAGCTGTTGTTGGCTTTATGGAAACGATATACAATATATGGGAAAGAATATAGTTGAGGAAATAATCCCAACCTAGTTGTGCCTAGTTAGGACATAACGTTAGCTAGCTAGCTAACGGTACTGTACTGTAGCTCATACAACGCCGACGGTCAAACCCGGCTTTCTAATATTTACGTCCATTATCTATAGTAACGTTATGGAAGATATTCACAGAAAACCATCATTGTCTTCGTTATTCATTATTAGTATGTTATATTATTATAATAAATGATTTCGAGACATATTCAGAGCCAAACATCAACCCAACATAACCTTTTAAACTGTTGTCACATCCAAACTTGTCACCATCGTTTTCAGTTGTAATTGCGAAGTTCCCGGAAGAAGTCCAGCAACAACGGAGGTTCCTCGATGAACCCACCTTCTAACAAGTTCTTTGAACAACCTTTTGGGGCCGTTTTTCATTGACCAAGAACCCTACGGTTCTTAGGGGATCTGAGAACAACTCCAGTTGAACCCTTCATTTTTAGAGTGTAGTCGCCTCTATTTACTCTCAGATTCAAACATGATGATTAGCATCAACGATCAAGTCTGCTGCTGCTGCTCCAATACATTATGAGGTGAGACGGTGAACTGATGTTGAACTGGGCAGTCAGCTGCTGCTGCTCCAATACAGTATGAGGTGAGACGGTGAACTGATGTTGAACTGGGCAGTCAGCTGCTGCTGCTCCAATACCATATGAGGTGAGACGGTGAACTGATGTTGAACTGGGCAGTCAGCTGCTGCTGCTCCAATACAGTATGAGGTGAGACGGTGAACTGATGTTGAACTGGGCAGTCAGCTGCTGCTGCTCCAATACAGTATGAGGTGAGACGGTGAACTGATGTTGAACTGGGCAGTCAGCTGCTGCTGCTCCAATACAGTATGAGGTGAGACGGTGAACTGATGTTGAACTGGGCAGTCAGCTGCTGCTGCTCCAATACAGTATGAGGTGAGACGGTGAACTGATGTTGAAACGGGCAGTCAGCTGCTGCTGCTCCAATACAGTATGAGGTGAGACGGTGAACTGATGTTGAACTGGGCAGTCAGCTGCTGCTGCTCCAATACAGTATGAGGTGAGACGGTGAACTGATGTTGAAGCGGGCAGTCAGCTGCTGCTGCTCCAATACAGTATGAGGTGAGACGGTGAACTGATGTTGAACTGGGCAGTCAGCTGCTGCTGCTCCAATACAGTATGAGGTGAGACGGTGAAATTTTATTTATGTTATTTTATTTAACCAGGAAGGGCTCATTGAGATTTAAAATCTCTTTTTCAAGAGCATCCTGGCCAAGATAGGCAGCACCAAGTCATTACAAAAATTACAGACAAACAACATGAAAAACTACAATTAATCTAGTAAAAACCATAGAATATAACAAAATCAAAAACAGCAAATTAAAAACATTGACAGGTCAGGGAATCAGTCTCAAGATCATTCATCAGTGATTTAAAAATACCAATCGGGACAAGTTCTTCCAGTTTAAAAGTATTTTGTAAGGCATTCCAAGACGATGGCGCAGAGTACATAAAAGCCCTTTTACCAAATTCAGTTCGGACATTTGGAACAGTTAGCAGGATAAAGTCCCGCGAACGAAGAGAGTACCCACCACATTTCTGAACAATAAAAATGCCCAAATAAAAAGGTAGTAAACCCAAAATGGCTTTGTAAATAAAAGTATACCAGTGACTGAGCCTACGAGTGACTAGAGAAGGCCAGCCAACCCTGGTATACAAAGTGCAGTGGTGCGTAAGGGTTTTGCAATTTAAAATAAATCTCAAAGTGCCATGGTAAAGGGTGTCAATTGATCTCAAACACTGAGCGGAAGCATTCATATATAAAATATCCCCATAGTCTAGTAAAGGCATAAATGTAGCTGATACTAGCATCCTTCTGGCTTCAAAAGAAAAACAAGCCTTATTCCTAAAATAAAATCCTAATTTCAGCTTCAATTTTTTTGTAAGTTGTTGAATATGCATTTTAAAAGAGAGGCCATCATCAATCAAAATTCCAAGATATTTATATGAGGTTACAACCTCAATCTCCTTGCCCTGACAGGTAGTAATAGGTGAAAGGTTCAGAGGTCTATTTCTTGCTTTAGAAAACACCAGTAGTTTAGTTTTGTCAGTATTGAGGATAAGCTTCAATTGAGACAAGGTATGTTGAACAGTATTAAAAGCAGTTTGCATGTTCTGGAAAGCTTTTGTAAGAGATGAGGCACAACAGTAAATAACAGTATCATCAGCATAAAAATGAAGTTGTGCATTTTTGACATTTTTGTCTAAATTATTTATATAAATAGTGAATAAGAGAGGACCAAGTACAGAGCCTTGGGGCACACCATTTAAGACAGACAATTTAACAGACCTAAGCCCATCAAATTGAGTGCACTGAGTTCTATCAGACAGATAGTTAACAAACCATGCAACTGCATGCTCTGAAAGACCTACACTCAACAATCTCTGCCTTAGTATAGCATGATCAACTGTATCAAAAGCCTTAGAGAGATCAATAAAAAGTGAGACACAATGCTGTTTTTTGTCAAGAGCTTCAGTGATATCATTTAAAACCTTCATGGCTGCTGTAATTGTGCTATGCTTCTTCCTGAAACCCGAATGGTACATTGATAAAATAGAGTTAGTAAATAAAAACTATTTTAGCTGTTCACTCACAAGGGTTTCAAGTATTTTCACCAGGGGTGACAGCTTTGAGATAGGCCTATAATTATTTAAAAGAGTTGGATCTCCCCCTTTTAAAAGTGGCAGGACAAATGCTGATTTCCAGATCTTTGGAATTTCATTACATTCCAGGGTTAGATTAAACAGATATGTAAGTGGTTCAGCTATGAAATCAGCTGCCAGACTAAAAAGCAGGGATCCAAAAGATCAGGACCTGCAGGCTTTCTCTGATCTAAGGATTTCAGGGCTTTATGTACCACCTGCACTGAGAATGGCAAAAAGCTAAAAGTTTGACCAGCTCTCACTGGTTCATCCACACAGGGTTGTACAGAGACAGAGGACACTGAATCAAACAGCCTACCAGATGATACAAAGTGCTCATTGAAACAATTCAGCATTTCAGTTTTGTCATATATAGCAACAGAGTCCTTCAATACACATGACGGTAATTCATTAACATTACTGTTACCAGACATAGACTTAATAGCCTTCCAAAACTTTCTAGGGTCATTCAGGTTATCAGTGGTAACAGACATAAAATATTCAGACTTGGCCTTCCTAAGAAGAAAAGAACACTTGTTTCGTAACTGCCTAAAAACAAGCCAATCAGCATCAGAACACGATTTCCTTGCTTTAGCCCAGGCTAGATTACGGTCGTGAACAATGCAAGAAAGCTCAGACGAAAACCATGGATTATCCCTCCCTTTAACCCTAAACCTGCGGAAAGGAGCATGCCTGTTTACTATTTGGAGAAAACCATCCTGAAAGAATTTCCAGGCAGTTTCCACATCAGGGATAAGCTCAATCTTGCTCCAGTCAAAATAAAACAAATCATGAAAGAAAGCCTGCTCAATGAAACACTTCAGATTTCTCTTACGAATAAAACGCGGGTTAGACTTAGAAATCTTAGTATTTCTAATAGCAACAACAGCACAATGGTCACTTAAATCATTACAAAAAACACCAACCGCAGAATATTTATGTGGAACATTTGTCAATATCAAATCAATCAATCAGGGTAGATTTATCTGGGCATTTTAGATTTGGGCGAGTGGGTGAGTTAATCAACTGGGTAAGATTCATAGAATTACAAAACATTTTTAAATCATCAGACACCGGCATTAACCAACACCAGTTGAGATCACCAATCAAAATCATTTCACTGTAAAGAAGTTTAGACATGAGATGCGTCAAAGAAGAAAATGCATCACCGAGAGCAGAGGGGGGTCTATAACAGCCAATCACAGTTATAGAAAGACCCTTTGAAACCTCAATATTCAAAGCAAGAAATTCCAACTGTTTACAAATAGTTTCAGACTTTGCCACACTTACAGGGAATTTCGTTTTTACATATATAGCCACACCCCCACCTTTCTTAACCCGATCAGTGCGATAAACATTGTAACCAGTTATACAAATATCCGTATCAAGAACAGACTTGCTGAGCCATGTTTCAGAAAACACAATTATATCAGCATCAGTTGATTTAGCCCAAATCCTAACCCCATCCATTTTTGACAACAGGCTGCGTACATTTAAATGAAAAATACCAAGACCAGATCTTGATTTAAAATCAGAGGGGGTTTGGAGACATTGCATATCAGGGCCAGGGTTAGGCTGCACGTTACCTGATATCAACAATAGAAGAATAACTAGGCACCTCTGTTTAATAACTTTGCACGGCTTCTCTTTTTTAAGAGACCTACTGCAAGCGAAGTCTACAAGTGAGTTTCCAGACAATACAAAACAGTCATTTAAAACCATTAGACTTTGGTAGTGACACAAATTCGTAATGTTCACATCATGCCACAAATACATCGGCACTTGGACGAATGGAACGAGTGAAAAAGAGCGAGTTCCCGCAGACAAAATGTCCAATGGACGGGAGAGCACATTGTCAGATGTACTCACCCAGCGACAATGTTCGTTTTCTCCAGATCTCGTTAAAGTCAGTGCACAAAGCAATACCACGAAAATTGTCATTTTCTCTGACAAATGTAAACAATAGAGCCCAATGAAGGTAAGGGGAGAGTGAACTGGGCAGTCAGCTGCTGCTGCTACAATACAGTATGAGGTGAGACGGTGAACTGATGTTGAAGCGGGCAGTCAGCTGCTGCTGCTCCAATACAGTATGAGGTGAGACGGTGAACTGATGTTGAACCGGGCAGTCAGCTGCTGCTGCTCCAATACAGTATGAGGTGAGACGGTGAACTGACGTTGAACTGGGCAGTCAGCTGCTGCTGCTCCAATACAGTATGAGGTGAGACGGTGAACTGATGTTGAACTGGGCAGTCAGCTGCTGCTGCTCCAATACAGTATGAGGTGAGACGTTGAACTGGGCAGTCAGCTGCTGCTGCTCCAATACAGTATGAGGTGAGACGGTGAACTGATGTTGAACTGGGCAGTCAGCTGCTGCTGCTCCAATACAGTATGAGGTGAGACGGTGAACTGATGTTGAATCATAATGATTAAGTTAATTAAAATTAATTAGTGAAACTGTTAAAAAATAGTATATGGCATATTAAATATATTACTCTATTGTTATCATATAGAAACATCATGGAATATTGTACATTATATTAGCATCAACATACATTATTGTTTCATTCAATTTCACATAATAAGGATATTTAATATTTTCAAGTTCAGAAGTCAGAACCCATCACCTGCTATGTAAAAGAGACAGAAGAATGCACAATGGTCAATGCTATCTGGGATCCTTGGGACATCCCTACCCTAAACCCTAACCTTAACCATTTTAAATCTCAACTTCAACGGGCTAGGGACGTCCCAAGGATGTATCTCTACCTGAAAATACATGATCTAAGTGATTGATAGTTGGTATTCAGCAGTTATAAAGCCTTATTTACTTTAATGAACTACTAAAATAGTGATTTTGTCAGACAGCAGCTCTACACTTTGACAGACTGATCCATTCATCCTTCCATCCCTCCTCAGCCTTCCTCTCCTCTGAAGACCCAGTGAGGGTGGAGCTCAGTCAGAGAGCTGTTGAGGGACTGGTTAGGAAGAACACTTCTACAGCCAGACAGGTGAGAGGTCACACATGGTTTAGATGGTAAATATTTATGTCCCCTTAGAGGTTCATCACGTCAGCAAAAGGGAATATGTTCCATTTATGTTTATTTAGTGCAAATTGTCCACTGATATTGGTGTAATTTCTCACCCTTCTGGCTGTATGAAAGTGAATTTCCCGCCAGGCATACATACATGTTCTTTGTTATTACCCGAGCCACCCGAGCCACTGCCTGTTCACCCGCTATCATTCAGAAGGCGAGATCAGTACAGGTGCATCAAAGCTGGGACTGAAAGACTGAAAAACAGCTTCTATCTCAAGGCCATCAGACTGTTAAATAGCACAGAGAGGCTGCAGCCTACATATAGACTTGACATCATTGGCCACTTTAATAAATGGAACACTAGTCACTTTAATAATGTTTACATATCTTCCATTTCTCATCTCATATGTATTAACTGTATCTCAGTCTATGCTGCTCTGACATTGTTTATCTATATATTCCTTTACTTAGATTTGTGTGTATTAGGTATTTGTTGTGAAATTGTTAGATATTGCTGCACTGTGGGAACTAGGACAAGCATTTCGCTACACCTGCAATAACATCTGCTGAACCCCTGTATGTGACCAACAACATTTGATTTGATTTATGAAGGTAATTTGTGTCAAATGTATTTTTCCCCACTCATTCACCCCATCTCTTTACATTGCTTATGCATATTCAGTGGCCTGACTGTCAAAGGCCCATCCTGGTAGATCTGAACCTAATGCAGCTTGGAGTGATCAGAAGACAGAAATCACATTTAGGTACCAGGTGTAACTGAGGCCATAGATGCTCCATATCCATTAGTTTGAGTGTTTTATATAATATGACTAAATGTGTTTCTGTGTTGCAGGGACAGTCAAGAATTGGAACAGCAAGGCCACAGAACATGACATAAGCAGAGCTGTGGGAGACCACCTCAAGTCCCTGGTAGAGCCGGGGGTGGTGTTTACCACTCCACCACGCCTTCAGCAGGCTGGAAAAGTGGGATTGATACTGTTTTCATGCTAAGATGGACCAAGATACATGTTGCTTTTACACATGTTTGACAAGAGTCTTGATTGGGTTCATTTGTCTTACAATATGTTCAAATCAAATCAAGCTTTGTTTATACAGTACATTTAAGACATGGATGCAACACAATGGCTTCACAGGAAAAAAATGATAAATTCTTCTATGTTAAAGTATTCCACCCTGAAACTGTAGAATTGTGTGACATGTGTTAAGATCATAAGACTATAATCTGATGATGTATGTTTCAAAGTAGGTCAGAGAAATATTGACGGTTATGAGGGAACATGTCTGTGGGTTTGAAACAAGTTGATCTATTTCTCTGAAGACTGAGCTCTGAGAAGGGAAGTAAGCCAGGCGTTGCGAAACCACAGAGGTTTCCTGTTTTGAGCTAGACTTGTCAGTTGCAGACATGAAGGTAGAGGAACCCGGTTAGACAGAAAGAGCTATCAAAGTAGAACATTGCGACAGAGTTAGTGAGGAGGGGCATTTATAAAGTGTATGATATAAAAGGCTATGTACGATTTTTAGAATAAAGGACTAATCTATTGCAGAATGAGACTTTGTCTAATTCTTTATTAATTGAAGCCTTACAACCTTCTGGAAATAGACAAATCTTTGAGTAGTAGTTGAGTTCAACCATTGAGATAGCAAAATTCCCATGACAAATAAACAGATATTTAGTACACAAACATAAGATAAAAAACAGATGACTAAACTGAAAGACTAATGAGCATTGATTAAAATATTAATTGGATGCAATATCCAATCCAAAAATATAGGCTTGTTTTTTAGGAGGGGCTCTGATAGACACTATGGGGGTGTCCACTGGAAGTTGACTAGTAACAACAACTGGGACCTAAAAGACACCCACCATGAGACCCACTAAATCTGCCCAAGAAGAGGAAAACAAAAGAAAAACCCACACCAAACTCAAAGACAGGAAGCAAACCAAAAAGGTGGAGCAACTAAAGGTGTTGACTCTCCACATGTATCAAGACAACTGGAGCACTGGGCCAGACACTCTTAAATAGAACCTGGACCAGCTCAGGTGAAACACCTTCCCACTAACGAGATGGACAAGCCAGCACAGGTGTAACACATACTGACTAACGAGGTGACACCAATCAGTGCGTCCTACGTGCTAACGAGCTAGACGTGCTAGACGTGCTAACGAGCTAGATGTGCTAAATTCCAACCTCAAAACATAAATGGAAAAACCAAAGCCTGTAACACCTTAAGACAACAAATATATCCTATATTTTTGTTGGAAAAGTTTGCTCACCACCAACAGAAAACAACTTCCATTTCACATTATAATCAACTACAATGCTTCACATTCACCAATATAAACATGGTGTCTACTGGCTGTCAACAATTAAAAACAAGAAGAAAAAAAACTCGTAAAACTCACTAGCTTCTAGAACTCTCGTCTTCCTAAACCTCACTAGCTTCTAGAACTCTCGTCTTCCTAAAACCCACTAGCTTCTAGAACTCTCGTCCCCTTGGAACGAGCCCAAACAAAACTAATCTCCAATACGGAAAAACGTGCAGTCAAAATAAATGGCAACGCACTAGCTAAATGCAAAACACAAAACTTTTTGACTGCCCACCCTTGAGACAATCAGCAACCAAGTTGTCCTTACCTCAGACATGTCTGATTTCAAGAGGAAACTCCTGCAATATCCATAGTAACTTTCCACCTCACAGCTTCTCTCTCTTTTCAGGGTTCACTAGATAGGCATGTTGTTGGATCGGGGCCCAGTCCCCAATGTCATGCTCTGGTACATTTGGGTTGGCACATCTGAGAATAAACCCTGATATTCTAAAAGCAGGATAACAATATCAATATAATTATACCCATAAATTGTCAGTTGGTTGCATGAATAATTTTCATTACTAAATGTTACATGACATGTAAATATGAAATATTTGATTGCATAGTCTTATTTTCAATTACTTTTCAATTACATTTTGCTAGGTGGGATATCCCAATGTCAAAACACAGTTTTAACGTGTCCAAATCAATAACCAATATGCAGGAACAGTTTGTGATATATTGAAAAAATAAAATGTCCTATATACACAAACATCTGCCACAATAATCATATTACGTATTACTTAAACAAGCACCTTATAAACTGCACAAGCACCAGAAACGCTGTATTTTCTGATATTTGATCAGAGATCTTTTATCAGATTATCTCTGGTCACAGCTAAGAGATTTCTCTCCTGTGTGTATTCTCTGGTGTACTGTCAGACCGCCAGATGTAATAAAACTCTTCCCACATTGATCACAGCTATAAGGTTTCTCTCCTGTGTGTATTCTCTGGTGTTGAGTCAGATGGTCAGATCTACCAAAACTCTTCCCACATTGATCACAGCTATACGATTTCTCTCCTGTGTGTGTTCTCTGATGAATTTTAATGCCTGATGAGGTGAATCTCTTCCCACAATCAGAGCAGCAGTGAGTTCTCTTCCCTGTGGATCTCTGCAGGTGTTTCTTGAGGTGTTCTGATCTGGAGAGACTCTTCTCTGCCTCTTCAGCATCATGAGGTTGTTGAGGCTCCACAGAGGATCCAAGATAGTCACGTCTCTCTCCTGTGTGAACAACAAAGTCAGATGATTAAAGGCCCACAACAACGGAAATCCACTGTAAAAGGTGATGCCAACAGCGTAGCCATGATGTTATACAACAATTGACGTCTGTAATGTCTGTTAAAATTATTTGACAATTGTCTTAACATGAGCAAAAATAGTCATATTTTGTCTTGTTTTCACATTAGTAGTAACATCTAAGATTGTAGACTAGAAATAAGTTATTCATGTTGTTGAAACTCTAAGCAGTGTGCCAGACAACTTTTGGTCTCCAACATAGGCCCCTTTCTGTGTTTAATAAAATTGCGGCATGAGGGCGATGCACATGCAATTTGGTTGTAGAAACTCCTCCCCACTAATGAGGAAACCGATAGTTATGGATGTACTATATCTGCCTGGAGTAAAAATGGTGAGCAAAGATTTTAGTTTTTCACAATGTATTCTGAATGTGAATGGGGGAAACTCAGGGGAGTAACCTCCATTTCCAGGTTGCTTATGAGTTCATTTCACACTACTTTGGATTATAATTGTAAGGCTCGTTTGAATGTAATGTTTAATATAATATTTGTTACAGTATTATGAGTTGTGTAATTATTGAAGAACCGCGTTAATGACAGTATCCATTTGGGTGTTGTCAACAAAGTTAAGATAAAAAAAAAATCACCTTTATTTAACCAGGTAGGCCAGTCGAGAACAAGTTCTCATTTACAACTGCGACCTAGCCAAGATAAAGCAAAGCAGTGCGACAAAAAAACAAGAGAGTTACACGTGGGATAAACAAAAGTACAGTCAATAACACAATAGAAAAATTTGGAGTACGGAGGAAAAGCAATAAATAGGCCATAGTAGCGAAGTAATTACAATTTAACCTCTCTAGGGTCGGCGGGACGAAATCGTCCCACCTACTCAACAGCCAGTTGAATCCCGTGGCACGTTATTCAAATACCTTAGAAATGCTATTACTTCAATATCTCAAACATATGACTATTTTACACCATTTTAAAGACAAGACTCTCGTTAATCTAACCACACTGTCCGATTTCAAAAAGGCTTTACAACGAAAGCAAAACGTTAGATTATGTCAGCAGAGTACCCAGCCAGAAATAATCAGACAGCCATTTTTCAAGCTAGCATATAATGTCACATAAACCCAAACCACAGCTAAATGCAGCACTAACCTTTGATGATCTTCATCAGATGCCAACCCTAGGACATTATGTTATACAATACATGCATGTTTTGATCAATCAAGTTCATATATCAAAAACCAGCTTTTTACATTAGCATGTGACGTTCAGAACGAACCTCCGGTGAATTTACTAAATTACTCACAATAAACGTTCACAAAAAACATAACAATTATTTTAAGAATTATAGATACAGAACTCCTCTATGCACTCGCTAAGTCCGATTTTAAAATAGCTTTTCGGCGAAAGCACATTTTGCAATATTCTCAGTAGATACCCCGGCATCACAGGGCTAGCTATTTAGACACCCACCAAGTTTAGCACTCACCAAAATCAGATTTACTATAAGAAAAATGTTATTACCTTTGCTGTCTTCGTCAGAATGCACTCCCAGGACTTCTAATTCAATAACAAATGTTGGTTTGGTTCAAAATAATCCATAGTTATATCCAAATAGCGGCGTTTTGTTCGTGCGTTCAAGACACTATCCAAGGGTGACGAAGGGTTAAGCGCCCGACGCGTTTCGTAACAAAAAAATTCTAAATATTCCATTACCGTACTTCGAAGCATGTCAACCGCTGTTTAAAATCTATTTTTATGCTATTTTTCTCGTAAAAAAGCGATAATATTCCGACCGGGAGTCGTTGTTTTCGTTCAAAGACGAAATAATAAAAACATGGGGTCGCCTCGTGCACGCGCCTCCAGTCTCTGATCGACCACTATCAAAATGTGCTAATGTTTTTCAGCCATGGCCTGCAAAGCCACCATTCAGCTTTTTGCCGCCTTCTGAGTGCCTATGGGAGCCGTAGGAAGTGTCACGTTACCGCAGAGATCCCCTGTTTTGGATAGAGATGATCAAGAAGGCCAAGAAATGATCAGACAGGGTACTTCCTGTACAGAATCTTCTCAGGTTTTGGCCTGCCAAATGAGTTCTGTTATACTCACAGACACCATTCAAACAGTTTTAGAAACTTTAGGGTGTTTTCTATCCAAATCAAACAATTATATGCATATTCTAGATACTAGGCAGGAGTAGTAACCAGATTAAATCGGGTACGTTTTTTATCTGGCCGTGCAAATACTGCCCCCTATCCCCAACAGGTTAAGCACCAGCTGTCAGAGCAGCTCACAGATCACTGCACCTGTACATAGCCCATCTATAATTTAGCCCAAACAACTACCGCTTCCCCTACTGTATTAATTTATTTATTTTTCTCCTTTGCACCCCATTATTTCTATTTCTACTTTGCACTTTCTTCCACTACAAATCTACCATTCCAGTGTTTTACTTACTATATTGTATTTACTTCACCACCATGGCCTTTTTTGTCTTTACCTCCCTTATCTCACCTCATTTGCTCACATTGTATATAGACTTCTTTTTCTACTGTATGTTTGTTTTACTCCATGTGTAACTCTGTGTTGTTGTATGTTGTCGAACTGCTTTGCTTTATCTTGGCCAGGTCGCAATTGTAAATGAGAACTTGTTCTCAACTTGCCTACCTGGTTAAAATAAAGGACTTGTTCTCAACTAGTCTACCTGGTTAAATAAATGACTTGTTCTCAACTAGCCTACCTGGTTAATTAAAGGACTTGTTTTCAACTAGCCTACCTGGCTAATTAAAGGACTTGTTCTCAACTAGCCAACCTGGTTAATTAAAGGACTTGTTCTCAACTAGCCTACCTGGTTTAATAAAGGACTTGTTCTCAACTAGCCTACCGGGTTAAATAAAGGACTTCTACTCAACTAGCATACCTGGTTAATTAAAGGACTTGTTCTCAACTAGCCTACCTGGTTAAATAAAGGTGAAATAAATATAATGTCTCATCAGAGTAGGAGCTCTGACCTAGGAACAGATCCCACCTGTCCATCTAAAACTGATCCGAGACCAGCCTTCCTACTGAGACGCTTGATAAGAGTAGGAGCGCTGACCTAGGAACAGATCCCACCTGTCCATCTAAAACTGATCTGAGACCAGCCTTCCTACTGAGACGCTTGATAAATACAGCCTTCGGATGGGATTCCTTCTTCTACATGTCAGATGTTCTACAACGATAGATTTATGTCTGGATGAATGGCCGTGTTTGAGAGCATCAAAACTGATGTACCATGGGTAAATTGCGACTGACTGATGTACAAATAATATCGAGCAGTTATACACACGATGCAAGGTGATCAGTCAGTTGACTCAACTTTAAAAAATTAAAAAGTCGGCCGCCATGTCGAACGAACCCAACGTTAATCAACACAGTATGGACCCAACAGACCCATCAGAACAGGGTTTCCTGACCCCTCTACTCAGGGACCAGAACCCAATGTTAATCAACACAGTATGGACCCAACAGACCCATCAGAACAGGGTTTCCTGACCCCTCTACTCAGGGACCAGAACCCAATGTTAATCAACACAGTATGGACCCAACAGACCCATCAGAACAGGGTTTCCTGACCCCTCTACTCAGGGACCAGAACCCAATGTTAATCAACACAGTATGGACCCAACAGACTGGTTAAATAAAGGTGAAATAAAAAATAAATAAAATAAAAGATCAATGTTCCTGTTTTATTAGATAGTACTCACTGTATTTACTTGTGTTAATCAGATCAATGTCCCTGTTTTATAAGATAGTACTCACTGTATTTACTGGTGTTAATCAGATCAATGTCCCTGTTTTATAAGATAGTACTCACTGTATTTACTGGTGTTAATCAGATCAATGTCCCTGTTTTATTAGATAGTACTCACTGTATTTACTGGTGTTAATCAGATCAATGTCCCTGTTTTATTAGATAGTACTCACGTACTTACTGGTGTTCATCGATCTCCAGTCTTCTCTTCTTCGTCCTCCTCTAATGTGACAGTAATCTCCCCCTCTTCATCCTTCATTCCAAAAACGTCTTCATCTTCTTTCACTTCATCCTCCACTCCAAAAACTGCATCTTCCTCCTCTTCTTTCACAGTAATATCCTCCTCTTCTTTCACTGAAACGTCTTTCTCTTCTTCTTCTTTCACTGTAACAGCCTCACCCTCAACTTTTTTGTATTGTAACAACCTCCTCTCCCTCCTCCTCTTTCACCAGAGCTTCTTTCTCCGTCCAGCAGACCTCCGCTTCTTTAACAGGAGGATAGTAGCTTAGTGAACTCATGGTCGGAGATTTTAGCTAGAGATAATAGCTAGTTAGCATTAGCGACTAGACTAGTGCTAACTTAACCAGCCAGCTAGTTGACTTACAACATAAATATTAAATTAAATGGGGTAGCTAGTTGTTTCCACATAAGTGTGTTTAAATCATAGTGACAATTAAACCACGAAATTGTCTAAAGAACTTGAATGTTCCGACTTTGTTGGCTAGCGAGCTACCGAGGTGGCTGCAGTTGTTGAAGAAGCGTTCCGTCCACTAGATTATACGTCACACTAGAAACATCGCCTGAAAGACACATATCGCCATCTGCTGTCTGGAGGGAGGAAACGCAGTTGATGAGGGAAAACCTTTTTTCTTCTTCATTGAATTATAATATTATAAAGCAGTTTAGGGAAACGTTTTTTTCTCTCCATTAAATATGAATATTATATCAACACTTACAAAGAGCAACAAGTGTTGTTTGATTAGTTCAGATTTTTTTATGAGAATTTAAAACAAACTCTACATCTACTTCACATCTGTATTTCTGATTCAGTCAAATAACTAGATATCAAAATAAGCACCTAGTTATTGATACCCTTGATAAAGACGAGAAAAAATGACTGTATAAAATAAATAAATAAACTTTACCCTCTACCAGGATATTTTAGCCCAAAACCTGGTTACATCTCTGCTAGGAGGCTGAAACTTGGCCATAAGGGGATCTTCCAGCAAGACACATCAACATCCACAAAGAAATGGTTATTTGGGCACAAAAATCAACATTTTCAATGGCAATCTCAGTCTTCGGACTTGAACTCCATTGAAAACCTGTGGTTTGAATTGAACAGGGCAGTCCACAAGCGCTGAATAAATAAAACAAGGGCCTGGAGAGATTCTGTATGGAGGAATGGTCTAAGATCCCACCCAATGTGTTCTCTAATCTCATAAAACATTTCAGTGTCGTTATCCTCCCAAGGGGAAGGTGCTGGAGTATTGAAAACATGGGTGGCAATAATTAAGACCCCTACCTTTTGAGAATTACATGTTAAACTAAAGCTGAGCAATTGTATCAGTATAAAATAATATAATTTCCCTTTATTTTTTGGTGTAACAATACATCATGTAGATGTATATAATTAACATTCTAGGTCTATACTGCTCCTACATGGTGTAACAATACATCATGTAGATGTATATAATGAACAGACTAGGTCTATACTGCTCCTACATGGTGTAACAATACATCATGTAGATGTATATAATTAACATTCTAGGTCTATACTGCTCCTACATGGTGTAACAATACATCATGTAGATGTATATAATGAACAGACTAGGTCTATACTGCTCCTACATGGTGTAACAATACATCATGTAGATGTATACAATGAACAGACTAGGTCTATACTGCTCCTACGTGGTGTACCAATACATCATGAAGATGTATATAATGAACAGACTAGGTCTATACTGCTCCTACATGGTGTAACAATACATCATGTAGATGTATACTACCGTTCAAAAGTTTGGGGTCACTTAGAAATGTCCTTGTTTTTGAAATATTGTTTTTATTTTGTAAACAGTGTGCTGGCTTTTCTGTTCTTTAATAACAAAGCTTTTGTAAACAGTTTTTTTGCAATGCAGCAATTCAACCATGAAGGCCTGATTCCCTCAGTCTCTGAACAGTTGATGTTGAGATGTGTCTGTTACTTGAAATCTGTGAAGCATTTATTTGGACTGCAATCTGAGGTGCAGTTAACTCTAATGAACGTATCTTCTGCAGCAGAGGTACCTCTGGGTCTTCCTTTCCGGTGGCAATCCTCATGAGAGCAACCCATACCTTGTCACAACACAACTGATTGGCTCAAATGCATTAAGAAGGAAAGAAATTCCACAAATTAACATTTAATTAAAATTAATTCCAGGTGACTACCTCATGAAGCTGGTTGAGAGCATGCCAAGAGTGTGCAAAGCTGTCATCAAGGCAAAGGGTGACTGCTTTAAAATATCTCAAATATAAAATATATTTTGATTTATTTAACCATTTTTTGCTTACTAGATGATTCCATATGTGTTATGTCATAGTTTTGATGTCTTCATTATTATTCTACAATGTAGAAAATAGTAAAAATAAAAACCCTTGAATGAGTTGGTGTGTCCAAACCCTTGACTGGTACTGTATGTAAATGTGATATTTCAGTTGTTGTTTTTGTTACATTTGAAACATTTATAAAAACCTGTTTTTGCTTTGTCATTATTGGGTATTGTGATGTCATTCTGGGGTATTGTGATGTCATTATGGGCTATTGTGATGTCATTATGGGGTATTGTTGTCACGTCCTGGCCAGTATAAGGGTTAATTGTTATTGTAGTTTGGTCAGGACGTGGCAGAGGGTATTTGTTTTATGTGGTTCGGGGTGGTGTTTTGGTAAAAGGGTGTTTGATTTAGTATTTCTGGGTTTTTGGTTTATGGTCTATGTTTATGTATTTCTATGTGTAGTCTAGTAAGTGTGTTTCTATGTAGAGTTAATTGGGGTGGACTTACAATTGAAGGCAGCTGTGTGGTGTTGCCTTTGATTGGAAGTCCTATATTAGTTGGGTGTGTTTGTCTGTGTGTTTGTGGGAGATTGTTCTGTGTTTAGCCTTGTGCCTTGCCAGACTGTCTGTATATCGTTCGTGCACTTGTTTTGTTATTTTGGGAAGTTAATAAACCTCAAGATGAGCTTACACATACCTGCTGCGTTTTGGTCCTCCATTACTGACGACAACCGTGACAATTGTGTGTAGATTGAGGGTAAAATATTGTTTTAATTCATTTTAGAATAATGTAGCAAAATGTGGGAAAAGTGAAGGGGTCTGAATACTTTCCGAATGCACTGTATATATATAGTGGCAGCACTCAGTGACATCACTTCCTGAAACAGGAGGTACAAATATATAACATAGGTTCACAATATCAACATTCAATGTATCAAAATATATGACCAAGCTGGAAGTGTAAACGCCAGCCCAGCCACAATCCTAGAGGTTCACTGATGATCAACCTCCTCCTTCACATCTGACTCCTGATGCTCAACCTCCTCCTTCACATCTGACTCCTGATGATCAACCTCCTCCTTCACATCTGACTCCTGATGATCAACCTCCTCCTTCACATCTGACTCCTGATGATCAACCTCCTCCTTCACATCTGACTCCTGATGCTCAACCTCCTTCACATCTGACTCCTGATGATCAACCTCCTCCTTCACATCTGACTCCTGATGATCAACCTCCTCCTTCACATCTGACTCCTGATGATCAACCTCCTCCTTCACATCTGACTCCTGATGATCAACCTCCTCCTTCATATCTGACTCCTGATGATCAACCTCCTCCTTCACATCTGACTCCTGATGGTCAACCTCCTCCTTCACATCTGACTCCTGATGATCAACCTCCTCCTTCACATCTGACTCCTGATGATCAACCTCCTCCTTCACATCTGACTCCTGATGGTCAACCTCCTCCTTCACATCTGACTCCTGATGATCAACCTCCTCCTTCACATCTGATTCCTGATGATCAACCTCCTCCTTCACATCTGACTCCTGATGATCAACCTCCTCCTTCACATCTGACTCCTGATGGTCAACCTCCTCCTTCACATCTGACTCCTGATGATCAACCTCCTCCTTCACATCTGATTCCTGATGATCAATCCAGAGCATCTTCTTTTTTGGGGGAATCCCGATGGAGGACGTCATCCAATAGGCCGTCATCACCACCACCACCCACTAGTTAATAGTCATTCAGGTTATCAATGGGAAGAGCATTAGCAATATGTCCTGTCTGGTAACTTGTCTCGTTCAATAGATTTACATTGGCTGGTGCACAGGGAGAACCCCCATTAAAAAAACTCAGTTGATCTTAAACTGCGGAAACACTTTTGGAAGTCTTTAACTATAACTAAGTCTGTGGCCTGTGATGTTGGGACAGATGAGAGTCCCTTATTATACAAGAGACAAAATCCCCTAATTCTACAGCACAACGGCAGAGTCATGTCTTCAGTGTAAAACTAACAATGACTCAATAATCCTTCTGGGAATGTTATGATGTCATAAAGTTATGGGCGGAGTTAGAAAGTTGGCTGTCAGAAGTACAGGATTATAATGTAAACTTACTTTTAATCCGTCTGTCTGCATATTTCAAGACATGGCATTTGAGGGTGCAGTGAGATACCCGATGGTTGGACGATACTTTTCTCATCAATCATCTTAAATATTATACTTAATTAAAACCTGGAAATGAACCAATCCTCTGTTGTTAATTCAATAGAAAGGTCAAATGCTTTATTATCTAAAAGTTGAAAGTGACGGAGAGAAATAAAATGGTGCTGATGCGGGCGCTGGAGATGGGGGTGTGTTCTAGTGGACAGGTGTGATGTAGTTAATGGAGATGGAGGTGTGTTCTAGTGGGTCTGGGCAGGTGTGATGTAGTTAATGGAGATGGAGGTGTGTTCTAGTGGACAGGTGTGATGTAGTTAATGGAGATGGAGGTGTGTTCTAGTGGGTCTGGGCAGGTGTGATGTAGTTAATGGAGATGGAGGTGTGTTCTAGTGGGTCTGGGCAGGTGTGATGTAGTTAATGGAGATGGAGGTGTGTTCTAGTGGGTCTGGACAGGTGTGATGTAGTTAATGGAGATGGAGGTGTGTTCTAGTGGGTCTGGGCAGGTGTGATGTAGTTAATGGAGATGGAGGTGTGTTCTAGTGGGTCAGGGCAGGTGTGATGTAGTTAATGGAGATGGAGGTGTGTTCTAGTGGACAGGTGTGATGTAGTTAATGGAGATGGAGGTGTGTTCTAGTGGGTCTGGGCAGGTGTGATGTAGTTAATGGAGATGGAGGTGTGTTCTAGTGGGTCTGGGCAGGTGTGATGTAGTTAATGGAGATGGAGGTGTGTTCTAGTGGGTCTGGACAGGTGTGATGTAGTTAATGGAGATGGAGGTGTGTTCTAGTGGGTCTGGACAGGTGTGATGTAGTTAATGGAGATGGAGGTGTGTTCTAGTGGACAGGTGTGATGTAGTTAATGGAGATGGAGGTGTGTTCTAGTGGGTCTGGGCAGGTGTGATGTAGTTAATGGAGATGGAGGTGTGTTCTAGTGGGTCTGGACAGGTGTGATGTAGTTAATGGAGATGGAGGTGTGTTCTAGTGGGTCTGGACAGGTGTGATGTAGTTAATGGAGATGGAGGTGTGTTCTAGTGGACAGGTGTGATGTAGTTAATGGAGATGGAGGTGTGTTCTAGTGGACAGGTGTGATGTAGTTAATGGAGATGGAGGTGTGTTCTAGTGGGTCTGGCAGGTGTGATGTAGTTAATGGAGATGGAGGTGTGTTCTAGTGGACAGGTGTGATGTAGTTAATGGAGATGGAGGTGTGTTCTAGTGGACAGGTGTGATGTAGTTAATGGAGATGGAGGTGTGTTCTAGTGGGTCTGGACAGGTGTGATGTAGTTAATGGAGATGGAGGTGTGTTCTAGTGGGTCTGGACAGGTGTGATGTAGTTAATGGAGATGGAGGTGTGTTCTAGTGGGTCTGGACAGGTGTGATGTAGTTAATGGAGATGGAGGTGTGTTCTAGTGGGTCTGGGCAGGTGTGATGTAGTTAATGGAGATGGAGGTGTGTTCTAGTGGACAGGTGTGATGTAGTTAATGGAGATGGAGGTGTGTTCTAGTGGACAGGTGTGATGTAGTTAATGGAGATGGAGGTGTGTTCTAGTGGACAGGTGTGATGTAGTTAATGGAGATGGAGGTGTGTTCTAGTGGGTCTGGCAGGTGTGATGTAGTTAATGGAGATGGAGGTGTGTTCTAGTGGACAGGTGTGATGTAGTTAATGGAGATGGAGGTGTGTTCTAGTGGACAGGTGTGATGTAGTTAATGGAGATGGAGGTGTGTTCTAGTGGACAGGTGTGATGTAGTTAATGGAGATGGAGGTGTGTTCTAGTGGGTCTGGGCAGGTGTGATGTAGTTAATGGAGATGGAGGTGTGTTCTAGTGGGTCTGGACAGGTGTGATGTAGTTAATGGAGATGGAGGTGTGTTCTAGTGGACAGGTGTGATGTAGTTAATGGAGATGGAGGTGTGTTCTAGTGGGTCTGGGCAGTTGTGATGTAGTTAATGGAGATGGAGGTGTGTTCTAGTGGACAGGTGTGATGTAGTTAATGGAGATGGAGGTGTGTTCTAGTGGGTCTGGACAGGTGTGATGTAGTTAATGGAGATGGAGGTGTGTTCTTGTGGACAGGTGTGATGTAGTTAATGGAGATGGAGGTGTGTTCTAGTGGGTCTGGGCAGGTGTGATGTAGTTAATGGAGATGGAGGTGTGTTCTAGTGGGTCTGGACAGGTGTGATGTAGTTAATGGAGATGGAGGTGTGTTCTAGTGGGTCTGGACAGGTGTGATGTAGTTAATGGAGATGGAGGTGTGTTCTAGTGGGTCTGGACAGGTGTGATGTAGTTAATGGAGATGGAGGTGTGTTCTAGTGGGTCTGGGCAGGTGTGATGTAGTTAATGGAGATGGAGGTGTGTTCTAGTGGGTCTGGACAGGTGTGATGTAGTTAATGGAGATGGAGGTGTGTTCTAGTGGACAGGTGTGATGTAGTTAATGGAGATGGGGGTGTGTTCTAGTGGGTCTGAGCAGGTGTGATGTAGTTAATGGAGATGGAGGTGTGTTCTAGTGGTCTGGACAGGTGTGATGTAGTTAATGGAGATGGGGGTGTGTTCTAGTGGGTCTGGACAGGTGTGATGTAGTTAATGGAGATGGAGGTGTGTTCTAGTGGGTCTGGGCAGGTGTGATGTAGTTAATGGAGATGGAGGTGTGTTCTAGTGGGTCTGGACAGGTGTGATGTAGTTAATGGAGATGGAGGTGTGTTCTAGTGGGCAGGTGTGATGTAGTTAATGGAGATGGAGGTGTGTTCTAGTGGACAGGTGTGATGTAGTTAATGGAGATGGAGGTGTGTTCTAGTGGGTCTGGGCAGGTGTGATGTAGTTAATGGAGATGGAGGTGTGTTCTAGTGGGTCTGGACAGGTGTGATGTAGTTAATGGAGATGGAGGTGTGTTCTAGTGGACAGGTGTGATGTAGTTAATGGAGATGGAGGTGTGTTCTAGTGGACAGGTGTGATGTAGTTAATGGAGATGGAGGTGTGTTCTAGTGGACAGGTGTGATGTAGTTAATGGAGATGGGGGTGTGTTCTAGTGGGTCTGGGCAGTTGTGATGTAGTTAATGGAGATGGAGGTGTGTTCTAGTGGACAGGTGTGATGTAGTTAATGGAGATGGAGGTGTGTTCTAGTGGGTCTGAGCAGGTGTGATGTAGTTAATGGAGATGGAGGTGTGTTCTAGTGGGTCTGGACAGGTGTGATGTAGTTAATGGAGATGGGGGTGTGTTCTAGTGGGTCTGGACAGGTGTGATGTAGTTAATGGAGATGGGGGTGTGTTTAACGTTTGCAAGCTTGAGCTAGATATCGACCTAGTGTGACCTTCCTGGTCCCTAAAGTCAGTGAGTCAACACAGGAAGGAGCAATGGATGGATAGTTCATTTATTTCCAAAGCTGAAATGATGGGACACACACAGTATGGATGAATGATCAGTAGTGATGGGATATAAATAGCACTCCCACAGCAATTCTCCATAAATCTGCCCTATAATATACTAACAAAAAACTATCAAGATGTCTGTCAAAGTTATTGTGATCGTATAGTGGATCTAACAATTCCTAATAATTCTTAATTGACTATAATAAAATAAATACATTGTTTCCATGTGTAATCTCATATTCACAACATCAGAATAAACTGTCATCCATTTTAGTATCAAAATATATCAAATTAACCTGGAATATTACTCAACGTCCCCCTCTGGTAGTGAAGAAGTATAATCCACCTAAACTAACAGAACCGGGCTGATAAACTGGCTGGTGTTCATGAGTTTATAAAACACATACTTTATACATGTCATAAATTACCTGCATTGATGAGACACACAGTGTGGATGAATGATCAGTAGTGACAGGATATAAATAGCACTCCTAAAGAAGATGCAGTGTGGATGAATGATCAGGATATAAATAGCACTCCTAAAGAAGATGCAGTGTGGATGAATGATCAGGATATAAATAGCACTCCTAAAGAAGATGCAGTGTGGATGAATGATCAGGATATAAATAGCACTCCTAAAGAAGATGCAGTGTGGATGAATGATCAGGATATAAATAGCACTCCTATAGAAGATGCAGTGTGGATGAATGATCAGGATATAAATAGCACTCCTAAAGAAGATGCATTTTCCAGTTTGCTACCAACTTGAAAGAGGGAACTTCTGCATAAAACCCACATGGAAAACTGAGATTCGGCAAATAACATATAAAGAAAGGCCAAACCAACAACAGAAGTTACTAAAACATAAATTGCTAATTTTTTATGTAAAAGGTGGATTTTATGATGTAATGTCAACTTTATACATTTCTATCCCAGGACCACTCAATTTCCAATTTCTCCAAAAATCTCCTGTGGGTTACGCAGAATCACATTGGGTTACCCAGAATCACATCCTTTATCACTGACTGTAATGCAAACACACAAACAGCGATTTAAGGTACTGCATCTCAGTGCTAGAGGTGTCACTACAGACCCTGGTTCAAAACTAGGCTGTATCATAACAGGCCGGGATTGGGAGTCCCATAGGGCAACGCACAGTGGCCCAGCATCGTCTGGGTTAGGGTTTGGCAGGGGTTTGGCCGTCATTGTAAATAAGAATGTGTCCTGAGCTGGCTTGCCTGTTTAAACAGGGGTGAAAATCTGATATCAACTTTGGAGGGGACAATTACATTACATTTTCTCAAGAGCAATTCCTGAGGGGGACACCAAAAGTAGTGCTATAACACATAGCCTACGTTTAATATGGTAAATGTATATTGAGGAACCAAAGAAATAAGGTGTTTGCCGTACTCCTAACTACCGGTACCCAAAACTACACAACTAATCACAACAGCAATACCATTGCCTTTAACAAATCTTAGTTCAGTCACCAGTTTAAGTTGAGAGTGGGGGTATCCATGGCATTTTCCAATTATGTTCCTATTTTACAAGTAAAAAAAATTGAAAACCTTTCATAATGTTGCCAAACAAAGACTCAACAAACTTACCTGAGACTCCCTGTCTCTGCCAGTCTGTCCCTGCATATCTGTCCCCAACTCTGCTGTCTGTGTGCCATCTGTTGCCTGCTCTGCCTAATGACATCATTGTGAAACATTTCCATTAGAATTTCATTTCTTTCTTTTGAACATTTTATCAACTAGTCTTTAAGATATTAGGCTACGAGGGTTCTTACTTTGCGTTTTGGTGTACTGAAAAATACTCTGATGTCCGTCTTTTTTCTGCCATTTTTCTGCCATTTTTCTACCTGGTTGGCTACACACACACAGTATGTAGGTTATTTACAGTAGGAGATGGGCTTCTATCATCTTATCTTCTATCATTCTATATGGGCTTTGATCTAAAAGGTAGCTAGCAAATGTGAAACGGATTGCAGTGACAAGAGTTGACAGCTGTATGAGTTCACCATTTACACAACATATGCTGCAACCTTTTGTAATTTTAATCGTTTGTTTCATATTGGCTGGCTTCTAACAATAGCTGAATTTGCCAAGCTAGCGAGCACCAATTCAGTGGTGTTTGCTATAATCTTTTCTACCCAGGTTAAATAAAGGTGAAATAAAATATATAAATAAAAGTTATCCTTGCGACAATTTAGCTTTTGCAACGAGACCATTACATATATTTAAAACAATGGTAGAAGAGAGTGTAGTTCTGTTCAGTTTATCGCTAACCTTATCACAGGGACTTTGAAGCACTAACTTACATGCATGCTGATCTTGGAATAAATTGACGATAGCAAAGATTCCATCTTTGACGACGCCACATAAATGGAATAGGTACTACCTAGCTTAATAGTTAATATTTGCGCGCTAGCTCTGCATATTCAGCTAGTGTGTGTGTGCGATTGACTGGATTAACCTCACGTCAGTTACGTGCATTGAGTGCCTTTCAGACAGTAGATAGGACCTCTACGTTACCTCGCAAGCTAAGGAACTGGCAGTGGATCAAACCATTGTGAGGCAAAGGGTGGGGGGGTCGCAATCTTCTGAAACTTAAAAACAAGCTATTACGTGTCTATAATCAGCACAATTGCTTTCATTGCGTATTATTAATATTATTTAAATTACATAGTTATGTTTCAGTGATATATTGGGGGGGACAAATCATATTTTTCCCAGGATGGGGGGGTCGTGTCCCCCCCCGTCCCCCCCGGGATTTCCGCCCCTGTAACTATAGTAACGTTATGGAAGATATTCACAGAAAACCATCATTGTCTTCGTTATTCATTATTAGTATGTTATATTATTATAATAAATGACTTCGAGACATATTCAGAGCCAAACATCAACCCAACTTAACCTTTTTAACTGTTGTCGCATCCAGACTTGTCACCATCGTTTTCAGTTGTAATTGCGAAGTTCCCGGAAGAAGTCCAGCAACAACGGAGGTTCCTCGATGAACCCATCTTCTAACAAGTTCTTTGAAGAACCTTTTGGGGCTGTTTTTCATTGACCAAGAACCCTACGGTTCTTAGGGGATCTGAGAACAACTCCAGTTGAACCCTTCATTTTTAGAGTGTAGTCGGCTCTATTTACTCTCAGATTCAAACATGATGATTAGCATCAACGATCAAGTCAGCTGCTGCTGCTCCAATACAGTATGAGGTGAGACGGTGAACTGATATTGAACTGGGCAGTCAGCTGCTGCTGCTCCAATACAGTATGAGGTGAGACGGTGAACTGATGTTGAACTGGGCAGTCAGCTGCTGCTGCTCCAATACAGTATGAGGTGAGACGGTGAACTGATGTTGAACTGGGCAGTCAGCTGCTGCTGCTCCAATACAGTATGAGGTGAGTCGGTAAACTGATGTTGAACCGGGCAATATATTGTACATCATATTAGCATCAACATACATTATTGTTTCATTCAATTTCACATAATAAGGATATTTCATATTTTCAAGTTCAGAAGTCAGAACCCATCACCTGCTATGTAAAAGAGAGAAGAATGCACAATGGTCAATGCTATCCGGGATCCTTGGGACATCCCTACCCTAAACCCTACCTTAACCCCTACCTTAACCATTTTAAATGTCAACTTCAATGGGCTAGGGACGTCTCAAGGATGTATCTCTACCTGAAAATACATGATCTAAGTGATTGATAGTTGGTATTCAGCAGTCATAAAGCCTTATTTACTAAAATAGTGTTTTTGTCAAACAGCATAGACAGCAGCTCTACACTTTATTGACTGACTGATCCATTCATCCTTCCATCCCTCCTCAGCCTTCCTCTCCTCTGAAGACCCAGTGAGGGTGGAGCTCAGTCAGAGAGCTGTTGAGGGACTGGTTAGGAAGAACACTTCTACAGCCAGAGAGGTGAGAGGTCACACATGGTTTAGATGGTAAATATTTATGTCCCCTTAGTGGTTCATCACGGCAGCAAAAGGGAATATGTTCCATCTATGTTCATTTACATTAGTGCAAATTGTCCACTGATATTGGTGTAATTTCTCACCCCTTTTGGCTGTATGAAAGTTAATTTCCCCTCAGACACACACATTTGTTCTTTATTATGAAGGTCATTTGTGTCAAATATACTTTTCCCCACTCATTCACCCGATCTCTTTACATTGCTTATGCATATTCAGTGGCCTGACTGTGTCAAAGGCCCATCCTGGTAGATCTGAACCTAATGCAGCTAGGAGTGATCAGATGACAAAAGTCACATTTAGGTGCCAGGTGTAACTGAGGCCATAGATGCTCCATATCCATTACTTTGAGTGGTTTATATAATATGACTAAATGTGTTTCTGTGTTACAGGGGCAGTCAAGAAATGGAACAGCAAGGCCACAGAACATGACATAAGCAGAGCTGTGGGAGACCACCTCAAGCCCCTGGTAGAGCCGGGGGTGGTGTTTACCACTCCACCACGCCTTCAGCAGGCTGGAAACTTGATACTGTTTTTCATACTAAGAGGGACCAGGAGTCTGTTGATTGGTCAGTCATTGGGTTCATTTGTTGAAATCAAATCAAGCTTTATTTATACAGCACATTTCAGACATGGATGCAACACAATGGCTTCACAGGAAAAATTAAAAAATGAAAATAAACAGAAATATTTAGTAAACAACAAACAGAAGACTAACAACTGAAAGACTAATGAGCATTCTATGGAAATGCCATTGATTAAAATATTAATTGGATGCAATATCCAACCCAAAATATAAGCTTGTTTTTTAGGAGGGCCTCTGAAAGACACTATGGGGGTGTCCACTGGAAGTTGACTAGTAACAACAACTGGGACCTAAAAGACACCCACCATGAGACCCACTAAATCTGCCCAAGAAGAGGCAAACAAAAGAAAAACCCACACCACACTTAAAGACAGGAAGCAAACCAAAAAGGTGGAACAACTAAAGGTGTTGACTCTCCACATGTATCAAGACAACTAGAGCACTGGGCCAGACACTCTTAAATAGAACCTGGACCAGCTCAGGTGAAACACCTTCCCACTAACGAGATGGACAAGCCAGCACAGGTGTAACACATACTGACTAATGAGGTGACACCAATCAGTGCGTCCTACGTGCTAACGAGCTAGACGTGCTAGACGTGCTAACGAGCTAGATGTGTCAGCATTTAAAAACAAGAAAAACACATTTCTAAATAATATATACATACAATCGAAATATTTTTGCTCCTTTTTCTTTATCCTTTTTCTTACTATAGAATCCTAAAACTCACTAGCTTCTAGAACTCTCGTGTTCCAAAAACTCACTAGCTTCTAGAACTCTCGTCTTCCTAAAACCCACTAGCTTCTAGAACTCTCGTCTTCCTAAAACTCACTAGCTTCTAGAACTCTCGTCTTCCTAAAACTCACTAGCTTCTAGAACTCTCGTCCCCTTGGAACGAGTCCAAACAAAACTCATCTCCAACACGTAAAAACGTGCAGTCAAAATAAATTGTGATCCATGGCAACTCACTGGCTAAACGCAAAACACAAATCTTTTTGACTGCCCACCCTTGAGACAAACAGCAACCAAGTTGTCCTTACCACGGACATGTCTGATTTCAAGAGGAAACTCCTGCAATATCCGTAGTAACTTTCCACCTCACTGCGGAGCTTCTCTCTCTTTTCAGGGTTCACTAGATAGGCATGTTGTTGGATCGGGGCCCAGTCTCCAATGTCATGCTCTAGTACATTTGGGTTGGCACATCTGAGAATGAACCTTGATATTCTAAAAGCTGGGTAACAATGTCAATATAATTGTACCCAGAAATTGTCAGTTGATTGCATAAATAATTATGATTACTAAATCTTACATGAATATTACACATGAAATATAAAAACCAAATGTACACCCCTTTGTTAATATGTATTAGCAATAATTCACTTAATGGTGAGGCATAAAATGTATCTTTGTCAGGCTTAATGTTTGAAATATGAGGTGATTTGAGTCATGCTTCTTCAGTAGTGGAATAGAGACAATTAGTAGTTGAATGTTGTAAATAAATACTGGAGTGATGTAGGATTGTTCATATAATTGATTATTCTACTGCGACTATGTGTATAGGCTGTAAGTATGTTGAAATTAAATTGTTTTCTTTTCAACTTTCACTTTCAACTAAAACCAAACTTATATTGTACATCGGGCATAGTCTTATTTTCAACGACATTTTGCTAGGTGAGATATCCCCAATGTCACAGTTTAAACGTGTCCAAATCAATAGTCCAAATGCAGAAACAGTTTGTGATAAATTGAAAACCTAAACATAAAATGTAATACATACACAAACATCTGTCACAATAATCATATTACTTGTATTATTTAAAACAAGCACCTTATAAAACTGTACAAGCACCAAAAACGCAGTTGTTTTGACAAGTAGCAATAAATCACTAATATCGATTAGGGGGGAAATCAGGTTGTACGTGCTGTTGAAACTAACACAACTAAAAAATAAACATATGGAAATGGCAGATGTATTTTACCTCACTAGAGGACAACCTGAAGAAGACAGTCAGCTACATTTTGGAGTGATGCATTTAAATGTAGGGGTCACTAAACAAAGGAACACAACACTTATTTGTCATCACTCATCAATATCATGTTGAAATCATTTGTACGACAGGAGGGAGATGAGGTTGCACATCCTGTTAAAACTAACAGCTCAAAAATCACACGGAATCTGGGAATAATGTGTACATCCCTGGTTAGAGGACAATTTATAGAAAACAGCTAGCTACATTTTGAAGTGATGCATTTTCATTCAAGTGGGTCACCAACGTGGTAAGTGTAACACAGCTCTTTTTTTGTTAGTCACTTTTTGTTAAATCTCATAAATAGTAACTCTTCCATTTCAGAGCCTGGATTTTCCCCCTGAGGCTAATATCCATATCATGTTGAAATCAATAGAACAGGGGACAAACGTTTAGGGTTCTACATTGTGACATCATTAAAATACTCCTACTACAATGTTAAAACATTCTACATTTTATTTCACTGATATCATGAAACAACTCCTTCATGAATTTTCTGATGTTTAATCAGAGATCTTTTATCAGAGTATCTCTTCCCACATTGATTACAGCTATGAGATTTCTCTCCTGTGTGTGTTCTCTGATGTGATACCAGGCTGTTTGACTGAGTAAAACTCTTCCCACATTCACCACAGCTATAAGGTTTCTCTCCTGTGTGTGTTCTCTGATGTGATACCAGGTTGGTTGACTGAGTAAAAGTCTTCCCACATTGATTACAGCTATAAGGTTTCTCTCCTGTGTGTATTCTCTGGTGTAAAGTCAGATAGAAAGATGTAGTAAAACTCTTCCCACATTGATCACAGCTATAAGGTTTCTCTCCTGTGTGTCTTCTCTGGTGCACTGTCAGCACTCCAGATCGACAAAAACTCTTCCCACATTGATCACAGCTATAAGATTTCTCTCCTGTGTGTGTTCTCTGGTGTAGTGTCAAAGTTCTAGATGCAGCAAAATTCTTCCCACATTGACCACAGCTATAAGATTTATCTCCTGTGTGTATTCTCTGGTGAGCTGTCAGCTCTCCAGATCGAGCAAAACTCTTCCCACATTGATCACAGCTATAAGATTTCTCTCCTGTGTGTATTCTCTGGTGAGCTGTCAGCTCTCCAGATCGAGCAAACTCTTCCCACATTGATCACAGCTATAAGGTTTCTCTCCTGTGTGTTCTCTGGTGTTGAGTCAGATGGCAAGATTGACCAAACCTCTTCCCACATTGACCACAGCTATAAGGTTTCTCTCCTGTGTGTATTCTCTGGTGTGAAGTCAGATGGCCAGATGTAGTAAAACTCTTCCCACATTCACCACAGCAATAAGATTTCTCTCCTGTGTGTGTTCTCTGATGAATTTTAATGCCTGATGAGGTGAATCTCTTCCCACAGTCAGAGCAGCAGTGAGTTCTCTTCCCTGTGGATGTCTGCAGGTGTTTATTGAGGTGTTCTAATGTGGAGAGACTCTTCTCTGCCTCTTCAGCATCACGAGGTTGTTGAGGCTCCCCAGAGGATCCACGATAGTCCCGTATCTCTCCTGTGTGAACAACAAAGTCAGACAGATGGTTAAAGGCCCACAACAGCGGTAATCCACTGTAAAAGGTGATGCCAACAGCGGAGCCATGATGTTGGACAACAATTGACGTCTGTAATGAATGTTAAAATTATTTGATATTTGCCTTAAATTGAGCAAGAATAGTCATATTTTGTCTTGTTTTCACATTAGTAGTAACATCGATGATTGTAGGCTAGAAATAAGTTATTCATGTTGTTGAAACTCTAAGCAGTGTGCCAGGCGACTTTTGGTCTCCAATATAGGCCCCTTTCTGTATTTGCTAAAATTGTGGCACGAGGGCAATTTGATTGCAGAAACTCCTCCCTGCTAATGAGGAAACCGATAGTTATGGATGTAGTATATCTGCCTGGAGCAAAAATGGTGAGCAAAGATTTTAGTTTTTCACAATGTATTCTGAATGTGAATGGGGGAAATTCAGGGGAGTAACATCCATTTCCAGGTTGCTTCTGAGTACATTTCACACTACCTTGGATTATAAGCAGGTATATCTCTCTGGTCACCCCTAAAGCCAACTCCTCCTTTGGTCGTCTCTCCTTCCAGTTCTCTGCTGCCAATGACTGGAACGAACTATAAAAATCTCTGAAACTCGAAACACTTATCTCCCTCACTAGCTTTAAGCACCAGCTATCAGAGCAGCTCCCAGATCACTGCACCTGTACATAGCCCATCTATAATTTAGCCCAAACTACTACCTCTTCCCCTACTGTATTTATTTATTTTGCTCCTTTGCACCATATTATTTATATTTTAACTTTGAACTTTCTTCAAATAACAAATCTACCATTCCAGTGTTTTACTTGCTATACTTTATTTACTTCGCCACCATGGCCTTTTTTGCCTTTACCTCCCTTATCTCACATCATTTGCTCACATTGTATAGAGTCTTATTTTTTTCTACTGTATCATTGATTGTATGTTGTTTTACTCCTAGTGTAACTCTGTGTTTTTGTATGTTGTCGAACTGCTTTGCTTTATCTTGGCCAGGTCGCAATTGTAAATGAGAACTTGTTCTCAACTTGCCTACCTGGTTAAATAAAGGTGAAATAAAAATTAAAAAAATTTTTAAAAATTGTAAGGATATTTGAATGTCCTGTTTAATATAATGTTTGCTAAAGCATTAAGAATTATGTGTAATTATTGAAGAACTGCGTTAATGACAGTATCCATTTGGGTGTTGTCAATAAAGTTAAGATTTTATTTATTTATTTAACCAGGTAGGCCAGTTGAGAACAAGTTCTCATTTACAACTGTGACCTGGCCAAGATAAAGCAAAGCAGTGCGACACAAACAACAAAGAGTTACACGTCGGATAAACAAATGTACAGTCAATAACACAACAGAAAAATCTATATACAGTGTGTGCAAATGGAGTAAGGAGGTAAGGCAATAAATAGGCCATAGTAGCAAAGTAATTACAATGTAGCAAATTAACACTGGAGAGATAGATGTGCAGATGATGATGTGCAAGTAGAGATACCGGGGTGCAAAAGAGCAAAAAAAGTAAATAAAAACATGGGGATGAGGTAGGCAGTTGGATGGGCTATTTACAGATGGGCTGAGTATAGCTGCAGTGATCGGTAAGCTGCTCAGATAGCTGATGCTTGAAGTTAGTGAGGGAGATATAAGTCTCCAAAGTCAGCAATTTTTGCAATTCGTTCCAGTGATTGGCAGCAGAGAACTGGAGGAAAGGCGGCCAAAGTAGGTGTTGGCTTTGGGGATGACCAGTGAGATATACCTCCTGGAGTGCGTGCTATGGATGGGTGTTGCTATGGTGACCAGTGAGCTGAGTTAAGGCGACCTTAGCAAAGACTTGTAGATGACCTGGAGCCAGTGGGTTTGGCGACGAATATGTAGCGAGGGCCAGCCGATGAGAGCATACAGTTCGCAGTGGTGGGTGCTATATGGGGCTTTGGTGACAAAACGGTTGGCACTGTGATAGACTGCATCCAGTTTGCTGAGTAGAGTGTTGGAGGCTATTTTGTAAATGTCATCGCCGAAGTTAAGGATCTATAAGATAGTCAGTTTTACGAGGGTATGTTTGGCAGCGTGAGTGAAGGAGGCTTTGTTTGCGAAATAGGAAACCGATTCTAGATTTAATTTTGGATTGGAGATGCTTAATATGAGTCTGGAAGGAGAGTTTACCAGACACTTAGAATATGTGGACAACAACAAATACCTAAGTCAGAATCGTCCAGAGTAGTGATGCTAGTCAGGCGGCGGGTGCAGAGAAGATTGGTTGAAGAGCATGCATTTAATTTTACTAGCGTTTAAGAGCAGTTGGTGGCCACAGAGGGGGTTTGGTATTGCATTGAATGGCATTGAAGCTCATTTGGAGGTTTGTTAACCTGTTATGGATAGGGGGCAGTATTTTCACGGCCGGATAAAAAACGTACCCGATTTAATCTGATTATTACTCCTGCCCAGAAACTAGAATATGCATATAATTATTAGCTTTGGATAGAAAACACTCCAAAGTTTCTAAAACTGTATGAATGGTGTATGTGAGTATAACAGAACTCATTTGGCAGGCCAAAACCTGAGAAGATTCTGTACAGGAAGTACCCTGTCTAACCATTTCTTGGCCTTCTTGATCATCTCTATCCAAAACAGGGGATCTCTGCTGTTACGTGACACTTCCTACGGCTCCCATGGGCTCTCAGAAGGCGGCAAAAAGCTGAATGGTGGCTTTGCAGGCCATGGCTGAAAAACATTAGCGCGTTTGGATAGTGGTCGGTCAGAATACTATGAGACTGAGGCTCGTGCACGAGTCGACTCCATGTTTACTTTCTCTCTCTTTGAACGAAAACAACCACTCCCGGTCAGAATATTATCGCTTTTTTACGAGAAAAATGGCATAAAAATTGATTTTAAACAGCGGTTGACATGCTTCGAAGTACGGTAATGGAATATTTAATTTTTTTTGTCACGAAACGCGTCGGGCGCGTAACCCTTCGTCACCCTTGGATAGTGTCTTGAACGCACGAACAAAACGCCGCTATTTGGATATAACTATGGATTATTTTGAACCAAACCAACATTTGTTATTGAAGTAGAAGTCCTGGGAGTGCATTCTGACGAAGAACAGCAAAGGTAATAACATTTTTCTTATAGTAAATCTGACTTTGGTGAGGGCTAAACTTGGTGGGTGTCTAAATAGCTAGCCCTGTGATGCCGGGCTATCAACTTAGAATATTGCAAAATGTGCTTTCACCGAAAAGCTATTTTAAAATCGGACATAGCGAGTTCATAGAGGAGTTTTGTATATATAATTCTTAAAATAATTGTTATGTTTTTTGTGAACGTTTATTGTGAGTAATTTAGTAAATTCACCGGAAGTGTTCGGTGGGAATGCTAGTTCTGAACGTCACATGCTAATGTAAAAAGCTGGTTTTTGATATAAATATGAACTTGATTGAACAAAACATGCATGTATTGTTTAACCTCTTGAGGATACCCTAGGATAGGGGGCGCCACAGCGCATTTTGAAAAAAAATCGTTCCCATTTTCAACGGCCTACTAATCAAACTCAGAAGCTAGGGCATGCATATACTTATTATATATGGATAGAAAACACCCTAAAGTTTCTAAAACTGTTTGAATGGTGTCTGTGAGTATAACATAACTCAAATGGCAGTCAAAACCCCGAGACCGATTGAAACAGGAAGTGGAATTCTGAATTGTGGACTCGACTTCTCATCTTTCCCTATTAATCACACCGTTAACAATGGTTCAGTGAGCACTTCCTATTGCTTTCACTAGATGTCGCCAGTCTTTTCACAGTGGTTTGAGCCTTATACAGTCGAAACTCAGTGAATGACACGCATTGGAAATTGGTCACAGGGGATGGGCCATCACCATTATGACGCCGGCGGCCATGTCTACCCCCACCTTTGTAAACGGTTTGAAACACAATGAAATCATCCCCCTCGAATCTTATTGGCTCTCTTGGTGTTACAGGCCCTGAAGATTAATGTTTTACAACGTTTGACATGTTTGAACGAACGTACAGGCGAAACTTCAGGCTGCGCACGTCGGAGAATTTGGAGAGAGCCCTAGGACCCGCTACCAACAGCAGGCTAATGGAACGTGAAGGAAGGACTTTTTCGACCGAAAATACATCATACATTTTGATATACTGCCATGGTCTAGTATGTCACTGCATCAGACACCATTCACAATGCTGGCTGAGGTACAAGTAAAGGTACGAGTAAAACATGAAATATTATTTCCTAACCATTCACAATGCTGGCTGAGGTACGAGTAAAACATGAAATATTATTTCCTAACCATTCACAATGCTGGCTGAGGTACGAGTAAAACATGACATATTATTTCCTAATTGTAAAAAATTCCTCAATCTTTTAAAAAAGATCTGAAATGGCAAGGCTTTAGTTCAGTGGGCTTTTCCATTGTTGAGGAAAGCAGGGGAAGTGTTGTGAGTAACAGAACTGCCTGAGATGTGGGGGAAGGGAAGCTGCTCGCTGATTGGCTGTAGTGACAAGGGTCCCTCCAAAAATCTATCACTATTCCAACTGACATGTCAAATTCTCCCCCAAATCTACCACTAATAGACCAAGCCTCCACAGACCCTGTCTTGTATTGACAAACAGAACAAATCATTTGACATTCAAATATGTCATTTTTAATATCTCAATTCAATCCAGCTGGGCCTTTTTAACACAGACAGTTGTTCCTGCTGTAGATGTTATGCCTTTGTACAGATCTAAGATCAGTTCTCCTCCACAATGCATATTCAGTACCGGCCAATTGTTTGGACACACCTACAAATTCAATGTTTTTTCTTTATTTTAACTATTTTAACTATTGTCTACAACACAACTATGAAATAACTCATATGGAATCATGTAGTAACCAAAAAAGTGTTGAATAAATCAAAATATATTTTTTATTTGAAATCCTTTAAAGTAGCCACCCTTTGCCTTGATGACAGCTTTTCACACTCTTTACCTCTTCCCCTACTGTATTTATTTATTTTATTTATTTTATTTTGCTCCTTTGCACCCCATTATCTCTATTTCTACTTTGCACTTTCTTCTACTACAAATCTACCATTCCAGTGTTTTACTTGCTATATTGTATTTACTTTGCCACCATGGACTTTTTTGCCTTTACCTCCCTTAACTCACCTCATTTGCTCACATTGTACATAGACTTATTTTTCTACTGTATTATTGACTGTATATTTGTTTTACTCCATGTGTAACTCTGTGTTGTTGTATGTTGTCGAACTGCTTTGCTTTATCTTGGCCAGGTCGCAATTGTAAATGAGAACTTGTTCTCAACTTGCCTACCTGGTTAAATAAAGGTGAAATAAATAAAATAAATAAATCAATTCCTTCAACCAGCTTCACCTGGAATGCTTTTCCAGCAGTCTTGAAGGAGTTCCCACATATGCTGAGCACTTGTTGGCTGCATTTCCTTCACTCTGCGGTCCAATTCATCCCAAACCATCTCATAGGCATAGTTGTGTTGTTTTCACAGTTAACTCTAATGAACTTATCTTCTGCAGCAGAGGTAACTCTGGGTCTTCCTTTCCTGTGGCAATCCTCATGAGAGCCAGCTTCATCATAGCGATGGATGGTTTTTGCGACTGCACTTGAAGAATCTTTCAAAGTTCTTGAAAATGTACGCATTGACAGACCTTCATGTGTTAAAGTAATGATGGACTGTCATCTCTTTTTGCTTATTTGAGCTGTTATTGCCACAATATAGACTTAGTCTTTCTGCAAATAGGGCTATCTTCTGTATACCACCCCTACCTTGTCACAACACAACTGATTGGCTCAAATGCATTAAGAAAGAAAGAAATTCCGCAAATGAACATTTAACAAGGCACACCTGTTAATTGAAATGCATTCCAGGTGACTACCTCATGGTAGATAGATGATAGGAGATAGAATGATGGTCAAAAGATAAAAGTCAACAAAAAAAGTCAAAATAAAACATAATAAAAGTACATTTGAATGACACTAAGTGGCAGTGTTTTTACAACTAATGCCGGTTTACCTGAAGCTGATGCCGTGCAGGTGTTGGTACACATGCATATACACACACTCTCATTCAAATAAACACATACAAGAACACACACATACATGTACTAGTGCCAGACATGCACAAAAACATAGACAGTTGGCATTGCTGTTATGATTTCAGTTGTCCTTGATGTCCTTTGTTTTAAATGTATTATTATTATTTTATTATTTATATATATATATTTTTGCATTGTTTGCTGTTTTCTTCTGTCTTTTCCTTTTTTCTCTTTAGTTCATTCTCTTGGTTGTTGGTTGAGGGACAGCTATTGGGGAACTGTGGGGGGGATCTTGGAGGGTTGAGGGACAGCTATTGGGGAGCTGTGGGGGGATCTTGGTGGGTTCAGGTTTCACAAGATTGTGATCATGAAAAGGACACTCTTACATATATTTTATATCAGTATCATGCACACGCACCCTCACACATAAGGATGGCTCTGTTGCAGAAAGACTGATACATGTTGAATAGTGTGTTGATGCTGTATTGTTTGTCCTTCATGTTCTAATACTTTAATGTTACCCCTTCCTTGTGTTCTTTGTAATAAATATATATATATATTTTTTTAAATCAGTCGGGGTCTAAACTTACTGTTGAGAGTTAGAATAGAAGAATAGACAAGGTGTCATTTAGAAATGTGGTTGCAGGGGCGAAAATCTGATATCAACTTTGGAGGGGACAATTACATGAAATTTTCTCAAGAGCAATTCCTGAGGGGGACACCAAAAGTAGTGCTGTAACACATAGCCTACATTGTAATATGGTAAATGTATATTGAGGAACCAAAGAAATAAGGTGTTTGCCGTACTCCTAACTACCGGTACCCAAAACTACACAACTAATCACAACAGCAATACCATTGCCTTTAACAAATCTTAGTTCAGTCACCAGTTTAAGTTGAGAGTGGGGGTATCCATGGCATTTTCCAATTATGTTCCTATTTTGCAAGTCAACAAAATTGAGAACCTTTCATAATGTTGCCAAACAAAGACTCAACAAACTTACCTGAGACTCCCTGTCTCTGCCAGTCTGTCCCTGCATATCTGTCCCCAACTCTGATGTCTGTGTGCCATCTGTTGCTTGCTCTGCCTAATGATATCATTGTGAAACATTTCCATTAGAATTTCATTTCTTTCTTATGAACATTTTATCAACTAGTCTTTGAGATATTAGGCTACTAGGGTTCTTACTTTGTGTTTTGGTGTACTGAAAAATACTCTGATGTCCGTCTTTTATTTTTCTGCCATTTTTCTACCTGGCTGGCTGGCTACACACACACACAGTGTGTAGGTTATTTACAGTAGGAGATGGGCTTCTATCATCTTATCTTTTATCATTCTATTTGGGCTTCGATCTAAAAGGTAGCTAGCAAATGTGAAACGGATTAAAATGACAAGAGTTGACAGATGTATGAGTTCACCATTTACACAACATATGCTGCAACCTTTTGTAATTTTAATAGTTTGTTTCATATTGGCTTGCTTCCAACAATAGCTGAATTTGCAAAGCTAGCGAGCACCAATTCCGTTTCAGTGGTGTTTGCTATAATCTTTGCTACCCGGGTTAAATAAAGGTGAAATAAAATACATAAATAAAAGTTCCCTTGCGACAATTTAGCTTTTGCAACGAGACCATTAAATATGTTTAAGACAATGGTAGAAGAGAGTGTAGTTCTGTTCAGTTTGGACTCCAGTTTATCGCTAACCTTATCACAGGGACTTTGAAGCACTAACTTACATCATCTGCATGCTGATCTTGGAATAAATTGACGATAGCAAAGATTCCATCTTTGACGAGGCCACATAAATGGAATAGGTACTAGCTAGCTTAATAGTTAATATTTGCGCGCTAGCTCTGCATATTCAGCTAGTGTGTGTGCGCGATTGACTAGATTAACCTCACGTCAGTTACGTTCATAGAGTGCCTTTCAGACAGTGGATACGACCCCTCTGTTACCTTGCCAACTAAGGAACTGGCAGTGGATCAAACCATTGTGAGGCAAAGGGTGGGGGGGTCGCAATCTTTTGAAACTTAAAAACGCGCTATTAAGTGTCTATAATCAGCACAATTGCTTTCATTGCGTATTATTAATATTATTTAAATTACATAGTTATGTTTCAGTGATATATTGGGGGGGACAAATCATATTTTTCCCAGGATGGGGGGGTCGTGTCCCCCCCGTCCCCCCCGGGATTTCCGCCCCTGTGTGGTTGTGCATCAGCAGTTTTTCTCTTGAAAAAAATAAAGAGGTGGGGAAAAGTACATTCTACACAAATGACCTTCATTATATCAAAGAACAAATGTGTGTGTCTGAGGGGAAATTAACTTTCATACAGACAAAAGGGTGAGAAGTTATACCAATATCAGTGGACAATTTGCACTGCTGCTGAAAAACATCCCCACAGCATGATGCTGCCACCACCATGCTTCACCGTAGGGATGGTGCCAATTTTCCTCCAGACGTGACACTTGGCATTCAAGCCAAAGAGTTCAATCTTGGTTTCATCAGACCAGAGAATCTTGTTACTCATGGTCTGAGAGTCCTTTAGGTGTCTTTTGGCAAACTCCAAGTGGGCTGTCATGTGCCTTTTACTGAGGAGTGGCTTCCGTCTGGCCTCTCTACCATAAACGCCTGATTGGTGGAGTGCTGCAGAGATGATGGTCCTTCTGGAAGGTTCTCCCATCTCCACAGAGGAACTCTGGAGCTCTGTCAGAGTGACCATCGGGTTCTTGGTCACCTCCCTGACCAAGGCCCTTCTCCCCCGATTACTCAGTGTGGCCGGGCGGCCAGCTCTAGGAAGAGTCTTGGTGGTTCCAAACTTCTTCCATTTCAGAATGATGGAGGCCACTGCGTTCTAGGGGACCTCCAATGCTGCAGACATTTTTGGAACCCCTCCCCAGATCTGTGCCTCAAAACAATCCTGTCTCAGCGCTCTACGGACAATACCTTTGACCTCATGGCTTGGTTTTTGCTCTGACATGCACTGTGAACTGTGGGACCTTATATAGAGAGGTGTGTGCCTTTCTAAATCATGTCCAATCAATTGAGTTTACCACAGGTGGACTCCAATCAAGTTGTAGAAACATCTCAAGGATGATTAATAGAATCAGGATGCATCTGAGCTCAATTTTGAGTCTCATAGCAAAGGGTATGAATACATTTGTAAAAATGTCTAAAAACCTGTTTTGGGATTGTATGTATATTGCTGGCAGAGTTTTCTAACATTTTTTAAACACTTTATTTAACTAGGCAAGTCAGTTAAGAACAACTTCTTATTTTCAATGATGACCTATGAACAGTGGGTTAACTGCCTTGTTCAGGGGCAGAACAACAGATTTGTACCTTGTCAACTCAGGGATTTGAACTTGCAACCTTTTGGCCACCTCTGGCAGTTTTGTTCACAGTCATGAGATATGTGGCATAGAAAAGTCCAAATTTAAGGACAGTACATGGGAGGCACTATACTGTGTGTCTGCAGGTGTCTATCTGATCAAAACCACTGATACAGGAGCCCCTCCACCCTCTGGTGGGATGGATCATGTCTACAGAGAAACCTAGATTCAAATACTTAGATGTGTGTGTATTGGGTATATGTTGTGAAATTGTGAGATTTTACTTGTCAGATATTACTGCACTGTCGGAGCTAGAAACACAAGCATTTCGCTACACCCACATTAATATCTGCTAAACATGTGTATGATAAAATGTGATTTGATTTTTATTTGAAATAAACGTCCTATTTATCAAAGGTGCTTTTGGCTGGGGTCAAAATTACTCCAAAGGATTTGAATTAAAAGTCAATTTTGATACAGAAACACTAAACCATGATTTATATATATTAAAAACAAGTTGTTTGACAAAGTCATTAAAAATTGGAATAATTGAATGAACCACATTTTGGCTATGATAAAAGATATGCCTCTGGGGTCAAAATGATCGATGTCAGTATGGTTCAATGTAAATATGTAGTGGGTGTAAAGTTTGTTTTAAATTCTCACTCATTAAAAACGAATCAATCAACACATGCTTCTCTTTGAACGACTTAATATAATATTAAACTTTTATGAAATAAATGAAAAATAAACGTTTGGTTCCTCAACTGCGTTGCCCACTCCAGTCAGCAGATGGCGATGTGCGTCTTTTAGGTTCAGGCGATGCTGCCAGTGTGACGTATAATCTAGTGGACGGGACGCTCCTTCAACAACAACAGCTAGTCAGACACCTCGGTAGCTTTCTAGCAAACATAGCTACAACATTCACGCTCTTTACACTGGTTTGGTGTATATTAGTCGCAGTGTTTTAAACACACTTCTGTCGTATGTACTTGTTGGCCCATTTAATTATATATTTACGTTGTTTGTCAGCTAGCTGGTTTGCTAAGTTAGCTTAGAACTAGGCTAGTCGCTAATGCTAGCTAGCTAACATCCCCGACCATGAGGTCACTAAGCTACTCTCCTCCTGCTAAAGAAGAGGTCTGTTGGACGGAGAAAGAAGCTCTAGTGAAAGAGGAGGAGGAAGAGAAAGATGTTACAATACAAAAACAAGTAGAGGGTGAGGCTGTTACCGTGAAAGAAGAAGAGAAAGACGTTACAGTGAAAGAAGAGGAAGACGCGTTCAGAGTGAAAGAGGAGGAGGATGTTACAGTAAAAGAAGAGGCGGCAGAGGAGGAGGGGGAGATGACTGTCACATTGGAGGAAGAAGAGGAGGTTGGAGATCTGTTTAACACCAGTAAGTACCATCTCTGCAGTCGTTGAACCAATATGCAGTGAAGGGGTTCTACCCTTTAATGTTGTTCTGTAGGAATGGCTGAAGCTACACTGTAACGTGTAGAACATCAAGAGTGGACCATCAACAACACGTTAACAATTGATCAAATGCATCCAATGACAATGCCTGAAATACTGTAGTCCTCAATATCTCCTATTAGATTAGCCCAATATGTTCTCTTAAAGGGGCAATCAGCAGTTGTTACATCCATTTTGGGACTTATACATTAATTATATGTACCCATTGTTTCTTGAATAAATTCCTTATAAATGCCTCATGAGCTTGGTTCAACTGTCGTATCCCATCAGAACCCAAAATATCAGCTTTTTCTTTACTCCAATGTTTGTCAGTAAATATAAACAAACACTGTATATCCTCAAAACATGGTTAAAACTAGAATGTTGATATCATGGATGGTTACATTTCTCCAGCCCCATCCCTCAGCTTTTTACCGAAACGGGCCGGGAGTACGCTTTGTTATTGTTTCTACTGCTGATTGCTGCCCCCGTTACTCCTCAAGGTCCAAGGACTGTATGTTATTTTCAGAGGTAGACTGGCTCTGTCAGGTAAAATAGTCAAATAATCCATCTAAATGTGAATCGATTCTCAATTGCAATACGTTTCTTGAAGCATAAATTGCTGTACTTTCATATCAATTCAGAGTAATTTCACACAATATTTAAATATCACATCAAAATAATTTCACATAATACTTTCCGGACTAGTCTCCCAGTCCCTGCTGCTGAAAAACATCCCCACAGCATGATGCTGCCACCACCATGCTTCACCGTAGGGATGGTGCCAGGTTTCCTCCAGACGTGACTCTTGGCAGTCAGGCCAATGAGTTCAATCTTGGTTTCATCAAGTCAGAGAATCTTGTTTCTCATGGTCTTTGAGTCTTAAGGTGCCTTTTGTCAAACTCCAAGAGGGCTGTCATATGCCTTTTACTGAGTAGTGGCTTCTGTCTGGCCACTCTACCATAAAGGTCTGATTGGTGGACTGCTGCATAGATGGTTGTCCTTCTGGATGGTTCTCCCATCTCCACAGAGGAACTCTGGAGCTCTGTCAGAGTGACCATCAGGTTTTTGGTCACCTCCCTGACCAAGGCCCTTCTCCCCCAATTGCTCAGTTTTGCCGGGTGACCAGCTCTAGGAAGAGTATTCCATTTATGAATGATGGAGGCCACTGTGTTCTTGGGGACCTTCAATGCTGCAGAATTATTTTTGGTACCCATCCCCAGATCTGTGCCTCGACACAATCCTGTCTCGTAGCTCTACGGACAATTCCTTCGACCTCATGGCTTGGTTTTTGCTCTGACATGCACTGTCAACTCTGGGACCTTATATAGACAGGTGTGTGCCTTTCCAAATCATATCCAATCAATTGATTTTACCACAGGTGGACTCCGAACAAGTTGTAGATAAATCTCAAGGATGATTAATGGAAACAAGATGCACCTGAAAGCAATTTTGAGTCTCATAAGCAAAGGGTCTGAATACTTAAGTAAATAAGGTATTTTTGTTTTTTACTTGTTTTCACTTTGTCATTATTTCATTATGGGCTATTGATGACACCCCTCAGAAACAAGAGCCTAACCATCAGAAAAAAACCTCTTCCTTAGCCTACTCCTCCCGCTGCTGCTTGCCTTCGTAAATTCTGATGTTATGCTCCTAAAGTTTCTGGTGATGGTGATGCGTTGTGATGACCTCACTACCCTCTGGAGAGCCTTTCGGTTATGGGCGGAGCAGCTGCCATACCAGGCGGTGATACAGCCCGACAGGATGCTCTCGATTGTGCATCTGTAAAGGTTTGTGAGTGTTTTTGGTGACAAGCCGACCATTACACTGGATAATCGCAGCTAGCTAGCTGCTACCGAGTGGCCCAGCCCTGAAGCTAGCCTTGAGCCAGGCCCATCTCTCGGCCTGCTCAGTGGACCCTATGATCACTCGGCTACACAGCTGATGCCTCCCAGACTCTTCACTAAGACGACTAGAAGCCACTACATCACCGGATTCCTGCCGTAAGCTCTGGACCTTTGCACCGGATTGGCTATAGTGGCTAACGCCCTTGTCCCAAAGCTAGCACCAGTTAGCCTCGAGCTTACGTGCTTCTCCCAGCTAGCAAACAAAATTACTCCAGCTACAATACCTCTTTTGCCAATTGGCCTGGACCCTTTGTAAACATGGAGCCCCGCTGATCCATCACGACTGGTCTGCCTACTACATTCCGTCCGATGTGCCCTCAACCGGCCTTTGCAGGACGTCGGTGACGCCCTTGTCCCGAAGCTAGCACCAGTTAGCCTTGAGCCAGGCGCATCTCCAGGCTAGCATAGTAACGACTACCTAACGGCTTCCCTGTTTCGTATATTCCTGTTCACCGGACCCTATGATCACTTGGCTACATTGCTGATGCCTGCTGGACTGTTCATTAATCACGGGTCTCCATTTTGTTTCTTTTGTTTATCTGTTGGCCACAGCCTCAAACTCAGGCCCTGTGTGTAGTTAACGGACCCTCTCTGCCCATTCATCGCCATTTTACCTGTTGTTGTCTTAGCTGATTAACTGTTGTCTTACCCGTTGTTGTCTTAGCTAGCTCTCCCAATCAACACCTGTGATTGCTTTATGCCTCGCTTTATGTCTCTCTAATGTCAATATGCCTTGTATACTGTTGTTTAGGGTAGTTATCATTGTTTTATTTTACTGCGGAGCCCCTAGTCCCACTCAACATGCCTCAGAGAACTCTTTTGTCCCACCTCCCACACATGCGGTGACCTCACCTAGCATAACTGGTGCCTCCAGAGATGCAACCTCTCTTATCATCACTAAATGCCTAGGTTTACCTCCATTGTACCCGCACCCTACCATACCCCTGTCTGTACATTATGCCTTGAATCTATCCTACCACGCCCAGAAATCTGCTCCTTTTATTCTCTGTTCCCAAAGCACTAGACGACCAGTTCTGATAGCCTTTAGCCGTACCCTTATCCTACTCCTCTGTTCCTCGGGTGATGTAGAGGTTAACCCAGGCCCTGTGTGTCCCCAGGCGCTCTCATTTGTTGACTTCTGTAACCTTAAAAGCCTTGGTTTCATGCATGTTAACATCAGAAGCCTCCCTAAGTTTGTTTGACTCACTGCTTTAGCACACTCCGCCAACCTTGATGTCCTTGCCGTGTCTGAATCCTGGCTTTGGTAGGCCACCAAAAATTCTGAAATTTCCATCCCCAACTACAACATTTTCCGTCAAGATAGAACTGCCAAAGGGGGAAGAGTCGCAATCTACTGCAGAGATGGCCTGCAAAGTTCTATCATACTTTCCAGGTCTAAGCCCAAACAGTTCGAGCTTCTAATTAAAAAAAATGTATCTCTCCAGAAATAAGTCTCTCACTATTGCCGCCTGTTACAGACCCCCCCCCCCCCCCCCCCCCTCAGCTCCCAGCTGTGCCCTGGACCCCATATATGAATTGATTGCCCCCCATCTATCTTCAGAGTTCATTCTGTTAGGTGACCTAAACTGGGATATGCTTAACACCCCGGCCGTCCTACAATCCAAGGTAGATGCCCTCAATCTCACACAAATTATCAAGGAACCCACCAGGTACAACCCTAAATCCGTAAACATGGGCACCCTCACTGATATTATACTGACCAACTTGCCCTCCAAATACACCTCTGCTGTTTTCATTCAGGATCTCAGCAATCACTGCCCCATTGCCTGCATCCGTTATGGGTCCGCGGTCAAACTACCACCCCTCATCACTGTCAAACGCTCCCTAAAACACTTCTGCAAGCAGGCCTTTCTAATCGACCTGGCCCAGGTCTCCTGGAAGGATATTGACCTCATCCCATCAGTAGAGGATGCCTGGTTGTTCTGTAATTATAATTTCCTCACCACCTTAAATAAGCATGACCCTTTCAAAAAATGTAGAACTAAGAACAGATAAAGCCCTTGGTTCACTCCAGACCTGACTGCCCTCGACCAGCACAAAAATATCCTGTGGCGTACTGCACTAACAGCTCCCCACCCCCCCAAGCCTCCCCAGCTTCTCCTTCACCCAAATCCAGATAGCTGATGTTCTGAAAGAGTTGCAAAACCTGGACCCGTACAAATCAGCTGGGCTTGACAATCTGGACCCTCTCTTTCTAAAATTATCCGCCGCCATTGTGGCAACCCATTTACTAGTCTGTTCAACCTCTCTTTCGTATCATCCAAGATTCCTAAAGATTGGAACGCTTCCGCGGTCATCCCCCTTTTCAAAGGGGGTGACACTCTAGACCCAAACTGTAACAGACCTATATCCATCCTGCCCTGCCCTTCTAAAGTATTCGAAAGTCAAGTTAACAAACAGGTCACTGACCATTTTTTGAATCCCACCGTACCTTCTCCGCTGTGCAATCTGGTTTCCGAGCTGGTCACGGGTGCACCTCAGCCACGCTCAAGGTACTAAACGTATCATAACCGCCATCAATAAAAGACAATACTGTGCAGCCGTCTTCATCAACCTGGCCAAGGCTTTCGACTCTGTCAATCACCATATTCTTATTGGAAGACTCAATAGCCTTGGTTTCTCAAATGACTGACTCGCCTGGTTCACCAACTACTTCTCAGACAGAGTTCAGTGTGTCAAATCGGAGGGCCTGTTGTCCGGACCTCTGGCAGCCTCTGTGGAGCTACCACAGGGTTCAATTCTCGGACCGACTCTAACCTCTGAAAATACTAAAGATGTTGCTCTTGCTGCGGGTGATTCCTTGATCCACTTCTATGCAGACGACACAATCCTGTATACATCTGGCCCTTCTTTGGACACTGGTGTTAACAAACCTCCAAACGAGCTTCAATGCCATACAACACTCCATCCGTGGCCTCCAACTGCTCTTAAACGCTAGTAAAACTAAATGTATGCTCTTCAACCGATCGCTGCCCGCACCCGCCCGTCCAGCATCACTACTCTGGACGGTTCTGACTTAGAATATGTGGACAACTATAAATACCTAGGTATCTGGTTAGACTGAACTCTCCTTCCAGACTAATATTAAGCATTTCCAATCCAAAATTAAATCTAGAATCGGCTTCCTATTTCGCAACAAAGCCTCCTTCACTCACGCTGCCAAACACCCTCGTAAAACTGACTATCCTACCGATCCTTGACTTCGGCGATGTCATTTTCAAAATAGCCTGCAACACTCTACTCATCAAACTGGATGCAGTCTATCACAGTGCCATCCGTTTTGTCACCAAAGCCCCATATACCACCCACCACTGCGACCTGTATGCTCTCGTCGGCTGGCCCTCGCTACATATTCGTTGCCAAACCCACTGGCTCCAGGTCATCTATAAATCTTTGCTAGGCCGCCTTCACTCAGCTCACTGGTCACCATAGCAACACCCACACACAGCACGCGCTCCAGGAGGTATATCTCACTGGTCATCCCCAAAGCCAACACCTACATTGACCGCCTTTCCTTCCAGTTCTCTGCTGCCAATGACTGGAACGAATTGCAAAATCGCTGAAGTTGGAGACGTATATCTCCCTCATTAACTTTAAGCATCAGCTATCTGAGCAGCTTACTAATCGCTGCAGCTGTACACAGCCCATCTGTAAATAGCCCATCCAACTGCCTACCTCATCCCCATGTTTTTATTTACTTTTCTTGCTCACACCAGTATTTATAACTATGTGTTTCTAACTATGTGTCGCACTGCTTTGCTTTATCTTGGCCAGGTCGCAGTTGTAAATGAGAACTTGTTCTCAACTGGCCACCTGGTTAAATAAAGGTGAATAATAGTCACATGTTCAACTATCATCAGCTGATCCAGGAAATCATTTTCTGAATGCCAGTCAAATGACAAACATCACGTCATATGTGAGGTTTGGGTACTACAGTAGGTCTATGTTATTGTTAGGTGAAGTTATGGGCCAATTTGGCAAACACTTAGTGTACAACCCCTCATTGTCAGGCTGATGGAAAAGCTAGCCAAAGAGCATTTTACTGTTTGAAGTGTTTTTTAAGTATAAAGCGGTTGATTTGCGATGATGACACAACCATTATATTAAATAGAACATTAAAACGAGCCTTACAATTATAATCCAAAGTAGTATGAAATGCACTCATATTCAACCTGTAAATGGAGGTTACTCCCCTGAGTTTCCCCCATTCACATTCAGAATACATTGTGAAAAACTCAAATCTTTGCTCACCATTTTTGCTCCAGGCAGATATACTACATCCATAACTAGTGGTTTCCTCATTACCAGATAAACTACATCCATAACTAGTGGTTTCCTCATTAACAGATATACTACATCCATAACTAGTGGTTTCCTCATTACCAGATATACTACATCCATAACTAGTGGTTTCCTCATTACCAGATATACTACATCCATAACTAGTGGTTTCCTCATTACCAGATATACTACATCCATAACTAGTGGTTTCCTCATTACCAGATATACTACATCCATAACTAGTGGTTTCCTCATTACCAGATATACTACATCCATAACTAGTGGTTTCCTCATTACCAGATATACTACATCCATAACTAGTGGTTTCCTCATTAGCAGATATACTACATCCATAACTAGTGGTTTCCTCATTACCAGATAAACTACATCCATAACTAGTGGTTTCCTCATTAGCAGATATACTACATCCATAACTAGTGGTTTCCTCATTACCAGATATACTACATCCATAACTAGTGGTTTCCTCATTACCAGATATACTACATCCATAACTAGTGGTTTCCTCATTACCAGATATACTACATCCATAACTAGTGGTTTCCTCATTACCAGATATACTACATCCATAGCTAGTGGTTTCCTCATTAGCAGATATACTACATCCATAACTAGTGGTTTCCTCATTAGCAGATATACTACATCCATAACTAGTGGTTTCCTCATTAGCAGATATACTACATCCATAACTAGTGGTTTCCTCATTACCAGATATACTACATCCATAACTATCGGTTTCCTTATTAGCAGGGAGGTGTTTCTGCAATCAAATTGCGTGTGCATCGCCCTCATGCCGCAATTTTAGCAAACACAGAAAGGGGCCTATATTGGAGACCAAACGTCGTCTGGCACACTGCTTAGGATTTCAGCAACTTGAACTTATTTCTAGCCTACAATCATCGATTTCACTACTAATGTGAAAACAAGACAAAATATGACTATTCTTGCTCATTTTAAGACATTTGTCCAACAATTTTAACATGACATTACAGACGTCAATTGTTGTACAACAACATAATGGGTACGCTGTTGGCATCACCTTTTACAGTGGATTTCTACTGTTGTGGGCCTTTAGTCATCTATCTGACTTTGTTGTTCACACAGGAGAGAGACGTGACTATCGTGGATCCTCAGGGGAGCCTCAACAACCTCATGATGCTGAAGAGGCAGAGAAGAGTCTCTCCAGATCAGAACACCTCAATAAACACCTGCAGAGATCCACAGGGAAGAGAACTCACTGCTGCTCTGACTGTGGGAAGAGATTCACCTCATCAGGCATTAAAATTCATCAGAAAATACACACAGGAGAGAAACCTTATAGCTGTGATCAATGTGGGATTAGTTTTGGTCAATCTGGCAAGCTGACAGTGCACCAGAGAATACACACAGGAGAGAAATCTTATAACTGTGATCAATGTGGGAAGCGTTTTGGTCAATCTGTAGAGCTGACAGTTCACCAGAGAACACACACAGGAGAGAAATCTTATATCTGTGATCAATGTGGGAAGAGTTTTACTACATCTGGCCATCTGACACTACACCAGAGAATACACACAGGAGAGAAACCTTTTTTCTGTGATCAATGTGGGAAGCATTTTTGTCAATCTGGACAGCTGACAGTGCACCAGAGAACACACACAGGAGAGAAACCTTATAGCTGTCATCAATGTGGGAAGAGTTTTACTACATCTTACCATCTGACACTACACCAGAGAACACACACTGGAGAGAAATCTTATAGCTGTGGTCAATGTGGGAAGAGTTTTGGTCGATCTGTCTATCTGGTATCACACCAGAGAACACACACAGGAGAGAAATCTTATAGCTGTGATCAATGTGGGAAGAGTTTTACTACATCTGGCTCTCTGACTCTACACCAGAGAATACACACAGGAGAGAAACCTTATAGCTGTGGTCAATGTGGGAAGAGTTTTGCTGCATCTGGCTCTCTGACTCTACACCAGAGAATACACACAGGAGAGAAACCTTATCGCTGTGATCAATGTGGGAAGAGTTTTATAACATCTGGCTCTCTGACTGTACACCAGAGAACACACACAGGAGAGAAACCTTATAGCTGTGGTCAATGTGGGAAGAGTTTTGGTCACTCTGGCTCTCTGACTCTACACCAGAGAACACACACAGGAGAGAAACCTTATAGCTGTGATCAGTGTGACAAGAGATTCACCGATAAAAGACATCTGATCAAACATCAGAAAATACATGAAGGAGTTATTTCATGATATCAATGATATAATGTCACAATGTAGAATGTTTTAACATTGTAGTAGGAGTATTTTAATAGTGTCACAATGTAGAACCCTAAACGTTTGCCCCTGTTCTATTGATTTCAACATGATATGGATATTAGCCTCAGGGGGGTAAATCCAGGCTCTGAAATGGAAGAGTACTATTTATGAGATTTAATAAAAAGTGACTAACAAAAAAGTGTTTTGTTACACTTACCATGTTGGTGACCCACTTGAATCAAAATGTAGCTAGCTGTTTTCTACAAGTTGTCCTCTAACCAAGGATGTACACATTATTCCCAGATTCCGTGTGGTTTTCGAGCTGTTAGTTTTAACAGCACGTGCAACCTCATCTCCCTTCTGTCACACAAATGATTTCAACATGATATCAATAGTGATGACAAATAAGTGTTGTGTTCCTTTGTTTAATGACCCCTACATTTAAATGCATTACTCCAAATTGTAGCTGATTGTCTTCTGCAGGTTGTCCTTTAACCAGTGAGGTGAAATATATCTCCCATTTCCATGTGTTTTTTTTAGTTGTGTTAGTTTCAACAGTGATATTTAACAAAAAGAGAGTTGTGTTACACTTACCACGTTGGTGACTCACTTGAATCAAAATGTAGCTAGCTGTTTTCTACAAGTTGTCCTCTAACCAGTGATGTACACATTATTCCCAGATTCCGTGTGGTTTTTGAGCTGTTAGTTTTAACAGGACGTGCAAACTCATCTCCCTCCTCTCGGTACAATTGATTTCAACTTGATATCGATGAGTTATGACAAATAAGTGTTGTGTTCCTTTGTTTAGGGACCCCTAAATTTAAATGCATCACTCCAAAATGTAGCTGACTGTCTTCTGCAGGTTGTCCTCTAACCAGTGAGGTAAAATATATCTCCCATTTCCATGTGTTTTTTTAGTTGTGTTTGTTTCAACATCACGTACAACCTGATTTCCCCCCTAATCGATATCAGTGATTTATTGCTACTTGTCAAAACAACAGCGTTTCTGGTGCTTCTGCAGTTTATAAGGAGCTTGTTTTAAAAAATACAAGTAATATGATTATTGTGGCAGATGTTTGTGTATATAGCACATTTTATGTTTAGATTTGGACATGTTAAAACTGTGACATTGGGGATATCCCACCTAGCAAAATGTCATTGAAAAGACGTTGAAAAGAAGACTATGCAATCAAATATTTCATATTTACATTTCAATTCATATAACATTTAGTAATGATTATTATTTACTCAACCAACTGACCATTTTTGGTACAATTATATCGACATTGTTGCCCTGCTTTTAGAATATCAGGGTTAATTCTCCCATGTGCCATACCAAATGTACTAGAGCATGACATTGGGGACTATCTAGTGATGTACTAGAGCATGACAACATGCCTATCTAGTGAACCCTGAAAAGAGAGAGAAGCTCTGCAGTGAGGTGTGGAAAGTTACTATGGATATTGCAGTCCATGGTAAGTGTCCATGGTGAGGACATCTTGGTTTCTGATTTTCTCAAGGTGGGCTGTTTTGTGTTTTGCGTTTAGCCTGTGAGTTGTCATGGATCTTATCTTGACTGCACGTTTTTCCGTTTTGTTTTGTTTGGGCTAAGTGGACCAGAGTTCTAGAACCTAGTAGGGGGGGAATTTTTTTTTCTTCTTGTTTTTAATTGTTGACAGCCAGTAGACACCATGTTTATATTGGTGAAGGTGAAGCATTGTAGTTGATTATAATGAGAAATAAAAGTTTTCTGTTGGTGGTGAGCATTCTCTTAAGGTGTTACAGTCTTTGGTTTTTCCATCTTATATTTTGAGGTTTGGATTTTAGCACTTCTAGCTCGTTAGCACGTCTAGCTCGTTAGCACGTCTAGCTCGTTAGCACGTAGGACGCACTGATTGGTGTCACCTCGTTAGTCAGTATGTGTTACATCTGTGCTGGCTTGTCCATCTCGTTAGTGGGAAGGTGTTTCACCTGAGCTGGTCCAGGTTCTATGTAAGAGTGTCTGGTCCAGTGCTCCAGTTGTCTTGATACGTGTGGAGAGTCAACACCTTTAGTTGCGCCACCTTTTTGGTTTGCTTCCTGTCTTTAAGTTTGGTGTGGGTTTTTCTTTTGTTTGTCTCTTCTTGGGCAGATTTAGTGGGTCTCATGGTGGGTGTCTTTTAGGTCCCAGTTGTTGTTACTAGTCAACTTTCAGTGGACACAGAGCAAAACTGCAACATTGTTATAATACTTTTATTGCATCAAATGGTGGTTTTATTAACAGAATAGAGGGTTCTTAGAACTATTGTGTCTGTGGTCTACTAAGGATGGGCCTCTGGGAGAAAACACTGACAGGAGATTTACAATGTCTTTTGGGTGATAAATCCTAAAGAGACTGCATTACAGAGCATGAGTTAATGTTTCTGTTCTATATGGTACCAGGGAGAGATGACCCCAGGGCCAGACCCTGGTCTCTACACAAAGAGTACTGTTTTTACAGCAGATACTGTCTGCTGAGAATTAGAAGTATCTTTCATACAAATCTTAACCTTGTGACCCGTTCTATACATCTATTGTTCGTCATGTAGGTTGAAAGGGGTGTATCTTGGCTGTAAAAGACCTTTGTACTTTTGTATCGTGGCTCTCAAAGAATCATCTGGGGGTGATTTGTCGACCAGCCATTATTATCGTAGAACACTCAATTGATTCACTTTATATGTGTGTTGTATTGACCTGCTCCCTTATTATTAAGTGAATAAAGATTTGGTTTTAGAATAACTCTGACTTGTGTGATAAATTTGTCTCAATTGATATTAAAGAAATGAACAACCACATTTGGCGATGGGGATGTGAATCTTCTCTTGGTGACCGCTCCTGATGGCCTGGGTAAATGGTGCACAAGGGATCCCTCTAACTTGGGATCTCAGGGAGACCACACTTCGGGAACGGAGCAGATGGTCCCACATTTGATCTGAGGCAGCGAGCCGAGTGGATACCACGCAAAGTGGAGTTTTTAGAAAATCCTCGTAGGCTCTGAGTGTGTATTCCTGTGTGGAGGTGTAAACAGGGCCCAGTCAGAATCTGAGGCTGAGTCAGCTATCTGTGCAAACTGGATGAAAACTAGAATCTGTGTTTACTAGTTAAGACCATTTATGATATAGTATAAGATAGTAAGGTGGACCTGTAATTGTTTTAAACCTGGACTCCATTTTAGAAGTATTGAAAGATGTAAATGTATTTGTTTCATTATCCTAGGAACTATGAGATAGATATTAGAAAATATTCCTGCAGGTTAAAATATTGTTGAAAAACAACTAATTGATTAGGTATGTTTGGGAATAGCATTGTGTGACTGTGATATGAGAGTTGTGTGACTGTGATATGAGAGTTGTGTGACTGTGTCTTAATCTGAAGTTTGGATAGTAACAGAGATCTGTCGTTCCTCACAGAGATCTATAGTTCCTCACAGAGATCTATAGTTCCTCACAGAGATCTATAGTTCCTCATAGAGATAGATCTATAGTTCCTCATGGAGATAGATCTATAGTTCCTCATAGAGATAGATCTATAGTTCCTCATAGAGATAGATCTATAGTTCCTCATAGAGATAGATCTATAGTTCCTCATAGAGATAGATCTATAGTTCCTCACAGAGATAGATCTATAGTTCCTCACAGAGATAGATCTATAGTTCCTCATAGAGATATATCTATAGTTCCTCATAGAGATAGATCTATAGTTCCTCATAGAGATAGATCTATAGTTCCTCATAGAGATAGATCTATAGTTCCTCATAGAGATAGATCTATAGTTCCTCATAGAGATAGATCTATAGTTCCTCATATAGAAATATGCTTAATCAGATGATTGACATGTGGATAATAAGCTTTGATATAACGTTATCTTGGGGTTCCTTCACTGCCCATCATAGAAGATCACGGGGTGGTATTGAGATATATGTATGATAATTTAGAAAGCAGCGGAAGGTCTATAGTTCCTGGGAGGCTTGATTTTGCCGTGGTCTCTGGGAGGTTAGAGAACCGTTGAGGATCCCATGGTCATTGTCCGGGAAACAAAAGTTTATTTTTTGTTCTGCTGGGAGTATGTATGGAGAGCTGCTTCGTAGCTATGGAGAGTCCTTGAAAAAGCAAATGGAATGGTTGTTGTGACTACCTGAGAATTTCTTACATTTTATATGGATTCTGTGAATATATGAAAATATGATGAATTGTATGTGTGTATAATCGATTACTAGAGATTTGATTAAGTAATACTGGGAAAAGAATTAGGTACAATTTAAACAACCCATATGTAGACGAACGTAGGTTTTGAGTTGGTATCTTTAATGGATAATTTGATAAAGATGAGGTTTAAGCATTATTAAACAGTCTACAAAGTCTGGGCAGTTGGATGTAACTATAAAACGCTTCTTGGACTTTCTCCATCCGGGTACTACATTTGAAATAAAACTGCCCTTAAGGTCTGGGGGGGGTCTTCCCAGTATGAGAGGAGTTGCTGGATTTATTGAATAAACCTTTTTCCATAGAGTTAGAGTGAGCCAAGGTAACTATGTAAATGTCTCTCGGACAAGGTGACTTTTATCAGTATACACTCTAAAAAGTCAAGGTTCCTGGAGTATCCTTTAGGGGTTCTTCAAATTGAAACGGTTGGGGAACCCCTAAAAGTTATTTGAAGAACATTTTGTGGGAACCCCTATAAGTTCTTTAAAGAACCCCTTATCATGGCTATGGAACCCTGACCTGTTCACACTAGTAAGTACTCTCTTAAATAGCTTAATCAGGTAATATTAATTACAGAGAAATAATTTTATAGGTTAGCATGTCATATCACTTAATCCGGCATAGCCAAAGACACGACACATGCTAATGTAAAAAGCTGGTTTTTGATATAAATATGAACTTGATTGAACAAAACATGCATGTATTGTATAACATAATGTCCTAGGGTTGTCATCTGATGAAGATCATCAAAGGTTAGTGCTACATTTAGCTGTGGTTTGGGTTTATGTGACATTATATGCTAGCTTGAAAAATGGGTGTCTGATTATTTCTGGCTGGGTACTCTGCTGACATAATCTAATGTTTTGCTTTCGTTGTAAAGCCTTTTTGAAATCGGACAGTGTGGTTAGATTAATGAGAGTCTTGTCTTTAAAATGGTGTAAAATAGTCATATGTTTGAAAAATTGAAGTTTTTGCATTTGAGGAATTTGAATAACGCGCCACGGGATTACACTGGCTGTTGAGTAGGTGGCAAGCGTCCCACCTAGCCCATAGAGGTTAATCCACTGGATATCATAAGGTGAATGCACCAATTTGTAAGTCGCTCTGGATAAGAGCGTCTGCTAAATGACTTAAATGTAAATGTAAATGTTAAAAACAGAGGCACAAACTCTGCAGTTGTTGAACTGATGTGTGGTGTTAAAGGGGAAATATGAAATAGCTACATCCATATTTAGACTTTTTAAATGATTTATTTATAGCCATTGATTATTGAAGAATATAACACATGCCTCATGAGCTTAGTTCAACTGTAATACCCCATCAGAACCCCAAATAAGCGTTTTTTACTCCAATGTTTAGAAACAATGTAAATCAACACTGTATAGCTTCAACATGGTTAAAACTATAATGTTGATATCATGGATGGTCAGTCCTTGCATTCATAGGTCTGTCTATTAATTTGAAAGTAGTTAAATTTCTCCAACTTCATCGTCATCATCTTATTACCAAAACAGTGGTGGAATGACAGATTTGTTATTGTTTGAACTACAGATTGCTGGGTTGTGTGGGTTTTTTAAACAGCAACAAAATGGCTGCCCAGAGGCTTGGTTTGGTAAACAGCTGAGGGATTGGGGAAGGAGAAATGTAACCACTCAAATTAATAAAGAAAGCTATTGTAGCAACCGTAACTCAACACCTAACGACCTCGTCAAGAAGTTCAGACATCTTGGCGTAACAGTTATAAGGTGTTGGCTTGACAGTCGCTGGACCCAGGTTTGAGTTCAGCTCAGGACTACCCCCTGAATTCATTAGACTATAAATACAAAGACTGGCCATCCATGATGTCATAATGATAGTTTAACCAGGTTTCTAGGCTATATAGTATATTCTAGAATTCATCCATGGTGTCATAATGACAGTTTAACCAGGTTTCTAGGCTATATATATATATATATATATATATATATATATATATATATATAGCCTCCCAGGTGGCGCAGTGGTCTAAGGCATCGCAGTGCTGGCTGTGCCACCAGAGATTCTGGGTTCGTGCCCAGGCTCTGTCGCAGCTGGCCACGACCGGGAGGCCCATTGGGCGGCGCACCTGACCAGGTCACCAGGTGTATGGTGTCCTCTGACACATTGGTGCGGCTGGCTTCCGGGTTGGATGTGCATTGTGTCAAGAAGCATGGCTTTGTTGGGTTGGGTTGTGTTTCGGAGGACGCATGGCTCTCGACTTTCGCCTCTCCCGAATCCGTAAGGGAGTTGCAGCGATGAGACAAGACTACAGCCGTGCTGCTGCTCCAGTTTCAACTGTTCTGCCTGCGGCTATGGAACCCTGACCTGTTCACCGGACGTGCTTGTTGCACCCTCGACAACTACTATGATTATTATTATTTGACCATGCTGGTCATTAATGAACATTTTAACATCTTGACCATGTTCTGTTATAATATCCACCCGGGCACAGCCAGAAGAGGACTGGCCACCCCTCATAGCCTGGTTCCTCTCTAGGTTTCTTCCTAGTTTTTTGGCCTTTCTAGGGAGTTTTTCCTAGGGAGTTTTTCCTAGCCACCGTGCTTCTTTCACATGCATTGCTTGCTGTTTGGGGTTTTAGGCTGGGTTTCTGTACAGCACTTTGAGATTTCAGCTGATGTACGAAGGGCTATATAAATAAATTTGATTTGATTTGATTTTGATTTGTTCCTCAAATAACCTTTTGGGGTTCATTTTTTAAACTCCCTGTCCACGCTTCCTCCGTTATAAAAACATATTTTATTAATAACAATATTGACAATATTGATTTAAATAATTCATTGTTTATTTAGTGGCACCACAAATGTGAATTAATATTTACAAAACAATTTACCAAACAAAACACATTACCAAATTGCAACATTTCTGCAGACATGTCAGACCATAATAAATAATACATTTACTTTGTATAGTGCTTTTCATGACATTTAAAAAAATAAATAATGATGTACAATAAAAAATGAATCACAGGTCAACTAACAATATTGTAGACTTGATGCTAAATACAGATTTTTCAGCTTTAGTGTGTATATCGTATCCACTTAGTTATGTTAGGAAGTTTTCCATCTTTATGACCGGCCCTGGTAACTTCACCCCAACTTCTCTGATCCCCAGAACACAGTCACTTAAGAACATAACTGTTTTTCTGACATTTTGGGGAAATTTAGCTAAAGTAAGAAAATACAGCCGTAGCAGAGCACCAAGTCCCATGGGGACGTCCTCGAGGGCCTGGATGTTCTCCCCATCAAAGGCCAGCGGGATTTCACTCTCATGGTGAAAAGCATTTCCACCGATGTGCAGTAAAGGAGTGAAGAGCGGTGAAATCTGTGTCAACAAAAGTAAGAAAAGATTAATACACAAACAATTAACAAAGAACAGAACAAATGTTCAGCTGTAGTTTTATATAAGCATGCACACCTATGTTTATGAAGAAACAGATGATTGGTGCATAGGCATACCTTGTCACGGACATAAAGGCCACTCGGGACCTCATTGAAGAGGTTGGGAAAGAGCAGAATCGCTGCTGTGGTCTCCAGTCCTAGTAAAGTAAAGCAATGATCTTACTACACTTGATAATTTTATTACAAAATACATTAGAGAAAGGGAAGGAATAAGAGCAAATCCCTCTTCTGTATTGTCCTTCAGGGACTGTCAAAATAGCAGGATGATGTCCTCACCCCTGCCTCGCCTCTCTACCTCTGATAGTCCTTGAATTATATTATTTATTATTTAGCGGTGACCCGATCCTGTAGGTTCATGCTCTACAACATTCGCAGAGTACGACCCTGCCTCACACAGGAAGCGGTGCAGGTCCTAATCCAGGCACTTGTCATCTCCCGTCTGGATTACTGCAACTCGCTGTTGGCTGGGCTCCTTGCCTGTGCCATTAAACCCCTACAACTCATCCAGAACGCCGCAGCCCGTCTGGTGTTCAACCTTCCCAAGTTCTCTCACGTCACCCCGCTCCTCCGCTCTCTCCACTGGCTTCCAGTTGAAGCTCGCATCCGCTACAAGACCATGGTGATTGCCTACGGAGCTGTGAAGGGAACGGCACCTCCATACCTTCAGGCTCTGATCAGGCCCTACACCCAAACAAGGGCACTGCGTTCATCCACCTCTGGCCTGCTGGCCCCCCTACCTCTGAGGAAGCACAGTTCCCGCTCAGCCCAGTCAAAACTGTTCGCTGCTCTGGCACCCCAATGGTGGAATAAGCTCCCTCACGACGCCAGGACAGCGGAGTCAATCACCACCTTCCGGAGACACCTGAAACCCCACCTCTTTAAGGAATACCTAGGATAGGATAAAGTAATCCTTCTAACCCCCCCCCTAAAAGATTTAGATGCACTATTGTAAAGTGGTTGTTCCACCGGATATCATAAGGTGAATGCACCAATTTGTAAGTCGCTCTGGATAAGAGCGTCTGCTAAATGACTTAAATGTAAATGTAAATTATCTTTGTGTCTATATCCATTCCATGGACTTGATTCATTTCTGAGAAGATCTGAAAAGATAATTTGCACACATTTGCATGCTAATAGATTTCAGTTTGTATTATCTGCTATGTAGGTTAAATGTACACTTCAAATGCAGCTGTCCTACAACATATCTGTACCTTCTTCTTGATCCCAATTGCATTGTGTCCATGTTCTGTCCTATAAGAATTTCAAAGGAAGAGTAAATGTGTAAAAGAATAGTCTTGCAAGCATTAAAACATGTATGTATGTATGTTATATATATATATCTATGTATATATGTATGTGTGTGTGTATATATATATATATATATATTATATATATATATATATATATATATATATATATATACATATTAAATAAATATTGAAAGATAAATGGCATTGACATACAATGTAAAATAGAAGAACATATTGGAGAAAGTACTAGCCAATACAGTACTGCCATACAGTAACAGTACTGCCATACAGGCCAAATATCACATTTCAAGATATCTTTGTACACAAATTGTTCAATATTTTATCAGGCTGACTTGAAAGATTATACGCAACATTTTGCTGCGTGGCAATACTGTGTTTGGATTCTGAAGGGCATTTATACAAAAGAGGTAGTCTAGACACTGTATTATTAATGCCATTATGCATTTGAATCCCATCTACAGCTACCATCTAAGATATTAATTTCCCTCCACAAGGGGGCGGACATGTAACGTTTCCTAAATGGGATAGTATTGTACATGTAACGTTTCCAAAATGGGATAGTATTGTACATGTAACGTTTCCTAAATGGGATAGTATTGTACATGTAACGTTTCCAAAATTGGATACTATTGTCCATGTAACGTTTCCTAAATGGGATAGTATTGTACATGTAACGTTTCCAAAATGGGATGGTATTGTCCATGTAACGTTTCCAAAATGGGATAGTATTGTCCATGTAACGTTTCCTAAATGGGATAGTATTGTACATGTAACGTTTCCTAAATGGGATAGTATTGTACATGTAACGTTTCCAAAATGGGATAGTATTGTCCATGTAACGTTTCCTAAATGGGATAGTATTGTACATGTAACGTTTCCAAAATGGTAGAGTATTGTACATGTAACGTTTCCAAAATGGGATAGTATTGTACATGTAACGTTATGCCCCCTTGTGAGTTAATAGTATTGCATGCTGTAGCAGGCTATATAAAGAGGAAGACCTCCATTGACGATTCAGTTCGTTGTAACATCTCGTCTGGACAGATCACCGTCCTTAGTTAGTTAGTCAGTTAGTTAGTTAGTTAGTTAGTTAACGAAGCTAACGTTAGCTTCGTTAACTATCACAAAAGCGAGAACTGCTCTAGATTGGAAACTTACGTTAATGAGTGTAAAGCCATGTTGTCTTTATGGAAACGATATACAATATATGGGAAAGAATATAGTTGAGGAAATAATCCAAACCTAGTTGTGCCTAGTTAGGACATAACGTTAGCTAGCTAGCTAACGGTACTGTACTGTAGCTCATACAACGCCGACGGTCAAACCCGGCTTTCTAATATTTACGTTCATTAACTATAGTAACGTTATGGAAGATATTCACAGAAAACCATCATTGTCTTCGTTATTCATTATTAGTATGTTATATTATTATAATAAATTATTTCGAGACAATACAGTATGAGGTGAGCCGGTGAACTGATGTTGAACTGGGCAGTCAGCTGCTGCTGCTCCAATACAGTATGAGGTGAGACGGTGAACTGATGGTGAACCTGGCAGTCAGCTGCTGCTGCTCCAATACAGTATGAGGTGAGACGGTGAACTGATGTTGAACTGGGCAGTCAGCTGCTGCTGCTCCAATACAGTATGAGGTGAGACGGTGAACTGATGTTGAACTGGGCAGTCAGCTGCTGCTGCTCCAATACAGTATGAGGTGAGACGATGAACTGATGTTGAACCGGGCAGTCAGCTGCTGCTGCTCCAATACAGTATGAGGTGAGACGGTGAACTGATGTTGAACTGGGCAGTCAGCTGCTGCTGCTCCAATACAGTATGAGGTGAGACGGTGAACTGATGTTGAACCGGGCAGTCAGCTGCTGCTGCTCCAATACAGTATGAGGTGAGACGGTGAACTGATGTTGAACTGGGCAGTCAGCTGCTGCTGCTCCAATACAGTATGAGGTGAGACGGTGAACTGATGTTGAACTGGACAGTCAGCTGCTGCTGCTCCAATACAGTATGAGGTGAGACGGTGTACTGACGTTGAATCATAATGATTAAGTTAATTAAAATTACTTAGTGAAACCGTTAAAAAATAGTATATGGCATATTAAATATATTACTGTATTGTTATCATATAGAAACATCATGGAATATTGTACATCATATTAAATATATTACTGTATTGTTATCAGATAGAAACATCATGGAATATTGTACATCATATTAAATATATTACTCTATTGTTATCATATAGAAACATCATGGAATATTGTACATCATATTAAATATATTACTCTATTGTTATCATATAGAAACATCATGGAATATTGTACATCATATTAAATATATTGCTGTATTGTTATCATATAGAAACATCATGGAATATTGTACATCATATTAAATATATTACTCTATTGTTATCATATAGAAACATCATGGAATATTGTACATCATATTAAATATATTACTCTATTGTTATCATATAGAAACATCATGGAATATTGTACATCATATTAGCATCAACATACATTATTGTTTCATTCAATTTCACATAATAAGGATATTTCATATTTTCAAGTTCAGAAGTCAGAACCCATCACCTGCTATGTAAAAGAGACAGAAGAATGCACAATGGTCAATGCTATCTGGGATCCTTGGGACATCCCTACCCTAAACCCTAACCTTAACCCCTACCTTAACCATTTTAAATGTCAACTTCAGTGGGCTAGGGACGTCCCAAGGATGTATCTCTACCTGAAAATACATAATCTAGGTGATTGATAGTTGGTATTCAGCAGTCATAAAGCCTTATTTGCTTTAATGAACTACTAAAATAGTGATTTTGTCAGACAGCAGTTCTACACATTATTGACTGACTGATCCATTCATCCTTCCATCCCTCCTCAGCCTTCCTCTCCTATGAAGACCCAGTGCGGGTGGAGCTCAGTCAGAGAGCTGTTGAGGGACTGGTTAGGAAGAACACTTCTACAGCCAGAGAGGTGAGAGGTCACACATGGTTTAGATGGTAAATATTTATGTCCCCTTAGTGGTTCATCACGTCAGCAAAAGGGAATATGTTCCATCCATGTTTATTTACATTAGTGCAAATTGTCCACTGATATTGGTGTAATTTCTCACCCCTTTTGGCTGTATGAAAGTTAATTTCCCCTAAGACACACATTTGTTCTTTGACATTATGAAGGTCATTTGTGTCAAATGTACTTTTCCACACTCATTCACCCCGTCTCTTTACATTGCTTATGCATATTCAGTGGCCTGACTGTGTCAAAGGCCCATCCTGGTAGATCTGAACCTAATGCAGCTTTGAGTGATCAGATGACAAAAGTCACATTTTAGTGCCAGGTATAACTGAGGCCATAGATGCTCCATATCCATTACTTTGAGTGTTTTATATATTACTAAGTGTTCATTTCTGTGTTGCAGGGGCAGTCAAGAAATGGAACAGCAAGGCCACAGACCATGACATAAGCAGAGCTGTGGGAGACCACCTCAAGCCCCTGGTAGAGCCGGGGGTGGTGTTTACCACTCCACCACGCCTTCAGCAGGCTGGAAAAGTGGGATTGATACTGTTTTCATACTAAGAGGGACCAGGAGTCTGTTGATTGGTCAGTCATTGGGTTAATTTGTTGAAATCAAATCAAGCTTTATTTATACAGCACATTTCAGACATGGATGCAACACAATGCTTTCACAGAAAAAAAATGAAAATAAACAGAAATACTTAGTACACAACAAACAGAAGATTAACAACTGAAAGAGTAATGAACATTCTAAGGAAATGCCATTGATTAAAATATTAATTGGATGCAATATCCAACCCAAAATATAAGCTTGTTTTTTAATAAGAGGGACTCTGAAAGACACTATGGGGGTGTCCACTGAAAGTTGACCAGTAACAACAACTGGGACCTAAAAGACACCCACCATGAGACCCACTAAATCTGCCCAAGAAGAGGAAAACTAAAGAAAAACCCACACCAAACTTAAAGACAGGAAGCAAACCAAAAAGGTGGAGCAACTAAAGGTGTTGACTCTCCACATGTATCAAGACAACTGGAGCACTGGGCCAGGCACTCTTAAATAGAACCTGGACCAGCTCAGGTGAAACACCTTCCCACTAACGAGATGGACAAGCCAGCACAGGTGTAACACATACTGACTAACGAGCTAGACGTGCTAACGAGCTGACGGCACGAGCTAACGAGCTAGACGTGCTAAAGTCCAACCTCAAAACATAAATGGAAAAACCAAAGCCTGTAACACCTTCCCCTTCAAGACAACAAATATATCCTATATTTTTGTTGGACAAGTTTGCTCACCACCAACAGAAAACAACTTAATTTCACATTATAATCAACTACAATGCTTCACCTTCACCAATATAAACATGGTGTCTACTGGCTGTCAACAATTAAAAACAAGAAAAAAAAAAACATATTTCTAAATAATAATATACAATAGTATCTTTTGTCCTTTTTCTTTCTATAGAAGCCTAAAACTCACTAGCTTCTAGAACTCTCGTCTTCCTAAAACTCACTAGCTTCTAGAACTCTCGTCTTCCTAAAACTCACTAGCTTCTAGAACTCTCGTCTTCCTAAAACTCACTAGCTTCTAGAACTCTCGTCTTCCTAAAACTCACTAGCTTTTGGAACTCTCCTCTTCCTAAAACTCACTAGCTTCTAGAACTCTCGTCTTCCTAAAACTCACTAGCTTCTAGAACTCTCGTCCCCTTGGAACGAGCCCAAACAAAACTCATCTCCAATACGGAAAAACGTGCAGTCAAAATAAACTGTGATCCATGGCAACGCACTGGCTAAACGCAAAACACAAAACTGTTTGACTGCCCACTTTGAGACAATCAGAAACCAAGTTGTCCTCACCATGAACCCTGATATTCTAAAAGCAGGGGAACAATGTCAATATAATTGTACCAAAAAAATTGTCAGTTGGTTGCATAAATAGTTATCATTACTAAATGTTATATGAAACGTAAATATGACATATTTGATTGCATAGTCTTATTTTCAACATCTTTTCAATGACATTTTGCTAGGTGGGATAGCCCCAATGTCAAAACACAGTTTTAACATGTCCAAATCTAATCATAGATTGTGCTATATACACAAACATCTGCCACAATAATCGTATTACTTGTATTTTTAAAAACAAGCAGCTTATAAACTGCACAAGCACCAGAAACGCTGTTGTTTTGACAAGTAGCAATAAATCACTGATATCGATCAGGGGGGAAAATCAGCTTGTACGTGATGTTGAAACTAACACAACTAAAAAAACACATGGAAATGGGAGATATATTTTACCTCACTGGTTAGAGGACAACCTGCAGGAGACAGTCAGCTACATTTTGGAATGATGCATTTACATTTAGGGGTCCCTAAACAAAGGAACACTTATTTGTCATAACTCATCGATATCATGTTGTAATCAATTGTACCGAGAGGAGGGAGATGAGGTTCCACATCCTGTTAAAACTAACAGCTCAAAAATCACACGGAATCTGGGAATAATGTGTACATCACTGGTTAGAGGACAATTTGTAGAAAACAGCCAGATACATTTTGATTCAAGTGCGTCACCAACGTGGTAAGTGTAACACAACTCTCTTTTTGTTAGTCACTTTTTATTAAATCTCATAAATAGTACTCTTCCATTTCAGAGCCTGGATTTACCCCCCTGAGGCTAATATCCATATCATGCTGAAATCAATAGAACAGGGGCAAACGTTTAGGGTTCTACATTGTGACATCATTAAAATACTCCTACTACAATGTTAAAACATTCTACATTGTGACATTATATCATTGATATCATGAAACAACTCCTTCATGTATTTTCTGATGTTTGATCAGATGTCTTTTATCGGTGAATCTCTTGTCACACTGATCACAGCTATAAGATTTCTCTCCTGTGTGTGTTCTCTGGTGTAGAGTCAAAGAGACAGATCGACCAAAACTCTTCCCACATTGACCACAGCTATAAGGGGTCTCTCCTGTGTGTATTCTCTGGTGTAGAGTCAGAGAGCCAGATGCAGCAAAACTCTTCCCACATTGACCACAGCAATAAGATTTCTCTCCTGTGTGTGTTCTCTGGTGCACTGTCAGCTGTCCAGATTGACAAAAACGCTTCCCACATTGATCACAGCAATAAGGTTTCTCTCCTGTGTGTATTCTCTGGTGTAGTGTCAGATGGCCAGATGTAGTAAAACTCTTCCCACATTGATCACAGCTATAAGATTTCTCTCCTGTGTGGATTTTCTGATGAATTTTAATGCCTGATGAGGTGAATCTCTTCCCACCGTCAGAGCAGCAGTGAGTTCTCTTCCCTGTGGATCTCTGCAGGTGTTTATTGAGGTGTTCTGATCTGGAGAGACTCTTCTCTGCCTCTTCAGCATCATGAGGTTGTTGAGGCTCCCCAGAGGATCCACGATAGTCACGTCTCTCTCCTGTGTGAACAACAAAGTCAGACAGATGGTTAAAGGCCCACAACAGTAGAAATCCACTGTAAAAGGTGATGCCAACAGCGGAGCCATGATGTTGTTGTACAACAATTGACGTCTGTAATGTCATGTTAAAATTGTTGGACAAATGTCTTAAAATGAGCAAGAATAGTCATATTTCGTCTTGTTTTCACATTAGTAGTGAAATCGATGACTGTAGGCTAGAAATAAGTTAAAGTTGCTGAAATCCTAAGCAGTGTGCCAGACGACATTTGGTCTCCAATATAGGCCCCTTTCTGTGTTTAATAAAATTGCGGCACGAGGGCGATGCACATGCAATTTGATTGCAGAAACACCTCCCTGCTAATAAGGAAACCGATAGTTATGGATGTAGTATATCTGGTAATGAGGAAACCACTAGTTATGGATGTAGTATATCTGGTAATGAGGAAACCACTAGTTATGGATGTAGTATATCTGGTAATGAGGAAACCACAAGTTACGGATGTAGTATATCTGGTAATGAGGAAACCACAAGTTACGGATGTAGTATATCTGGTAATGAGGAAACCACTAGTTATGGATGTAGTATATCTGGTAATGAGGAAACCACTAGTTGTGGATGTAGTATATCTGGTAATGAGGAAACCACTAGTTATGGATGTACTATATCTGCCTGGAGCAAAAATGGTGAGCAAATATTTGAGTTTTTCACAATGTATTCTGAATGTGAATGGTGAGTAACCTCCATTTACAGGTTGCTTATGAGTACATTTCACACTACTTTGGATTATAATTGTAAGGCTTGTTTTAATGTTCTATTTAATATAATGGTTGTGTCATCATTGCAAATCAACCGCTTTATACTTAAAAAACACTTCAAACAGTAAAATGCTCTTTGGCTAGCTTTTCCATCAGCCTGACAATGAGGGGTTGTACACTAAGTGTTTGCCAAATTGGCCCATAACTTCACCTAACAATAACATAGACCTACTGTACCTCACAAATGTCGTGATGTTTGTCATTTGACTGTCATTCAGAAAATGATTTCCTGGATCAGCAAATGATAGTTGAACATGTGACTATTATTCACCTTTATTTAACCAGGTGGCCAGTTGAGAACAAGTTCTCATTTACAACTGCGACCTGGCCAAGATAAAGCAAAGCAGTGCGACACATAGTTAGAAACACATAGTTAGAAATACTGGTGTGAGCAAGAAAAGTAAATAAAAACATGGGGATGAGGTAGGCAGTTGGATGGGCTATTTACAGATGGGCTGTGTACAGCTGCAGCGATTAGTAAGCTGCTCAGATAGCTGATGCTTAAAGTTAATGAGGGAGATATAAGTCTCCAACTTCAGCGATTTTGCAATTCGTTCCAGTCATTGGCAGCAGAGAACTGGAAGGAAAGGCGGCCAATGTAGGTGTTGGCTTTGGGGATGACCAGTGAGATATACCTCCTGGAGCGCGTGCTGTGTGTGGGTGTTGCTATGGTGACCAGTGAGCTGAGTGAAGGCGGCCTAGCAAAGACTTATAGATGACCTGGAGCCAGTGGGTTTGGCAACGAATATGTAGCGAGGGCCAGCCGACGAGAGCATACAGGTCGCAGTGGTGGGTGGTATATGGGGCTTTGGTGACAAAACGGATGGCACTGTGATAGACTGCATCCAGTTTGATGAGTAGAGTGTTGCAGGCTATTTTGAAAATGACATCGCCGAAGTCAAGGATTGGTAGGATAGTCAGTTTTACGAGGGTGTTTGGCAGCGTGAGTGAAGGAGGCTTTGTTGCGAAATAGGAAGCCGATTCTAGATTTAATTTTGGATTGGAAATGCTTAATATTAGTCTGGAAGGAGAGTTCAGTCTAACCAGATACCTAGGTATTTATAGTTGTCCACATATTCTAAGTCAGAACCGTCCAGAGTAGTGATGCTGGACGGGCGGGTGCGGGCAGCGATCAGTTTCTCTGTCTGAGAAGTAGTTGGTGAACCAGGCGAGTCAGTCATTTGAGAAACCAAGGCTATTGAGTCTTCCAATAAGAATATGTTGATTGACAGAGTCGAAAGCCATGGCCAGGTTGATGAAGACGGCTGCACAGTACTGTCTTTTATTGATGGCGGTTATGATACGTTTAGTACCTTGAGCGTGGCTGAGGTGCACCCGTGACCAGCTCGGAAACCAGATTGCACAGCGGAGAAGGTACGGTGGGATTCAAAAAATGGTCAGTGACCTGTTTGTTAACTTGACTTTCGAATACTTTAGAAAAGGCAGGGCAGGATGGATATAGGTCTGTTACAGTTTGGGTCTAGAGTGTCACCCCCTTTGAAAAGGGGGATGACCGCGGAAGCGTTCTAATCTTTAGGAATCTTGGATGATATGAAAGAGAGGTTGAACAGACTGGTAAATGGGTTGCCACAATGGCGGCGGATAATTTTAGAAAGAGAGGGTCCAGATTGTCAAGCCCAGCTGATTTGTACGGGTCCAGGTTTTGCAACTCTTTCAGAACATCAGCTATCTGGATTTGGGTGAAGGAGAAGCTGGGGAGGCTTGGGGGGGTGGGGAGCTGTTAGTGCAGTACGCCACAGGATATTTTTGTGCTGGTTCGAGGGCAGTCAGGTCTGGAGTGAACCAAGGGCTTTATCTGTTCTTAGTTCTACATTTTTTGAAAGGGGCATGCTTATTTAAGGTGGTGAGGAAATTATAATTACAGAACAACCAGGCATCCTCTACTGACGGGATGAGGTCAATATCCTTCCAGGAGACCCAGGCCAGGTCGATTAGAAAGGCCTGCTTGCAGAAGTGTTTTAGGGAGCGTTTGACAGTGATGAGGGGTGGTAGTTTGATCGCGGACCCATAATGGATGCAGGCAATGGGGCAGTGATCGCTGAGATCCTGAATGAAAACAGCAGAGGTGTATTTGGAGGGCAAGTTGGTCAGGATAATATCAGTGAGGGTGCCCATGTTTACAGATTTAGGGTTGTACCTGGTGGGTTCCTTGATATTTTGTGTGAGATTGAGGGCATCTAGCTTGGATTGTAGGACGGCCGGGGTGTTAAGCATATCCCAGTTTAGGTCACCTAACAGAATGAACTCTGAAGATAGATGGGGGGCAATCAATTCATATATCGGGTCCAGGGCTCAGCTGGGAGCTGAGGGTGGGGAGGGGGGGTCTGTAACAGGCGGCAATAGTGAGAGACTTATTTCTGGAGAGATACTTTTTTTTAAATTAGAAGCTCGAACTGTTTGGGCTTAGACCTGGAAAGTATGATAGAACTTTGCAGGCCATCTCTGCAGTAGATTGCGACTCTTCCCCCTTTGGCAGTTCTATCTTGACGGAAAATGTTGTAGTTGGGGATGGAAATTTCAGAATTTTTGGTGGCCTACCAAAGCCAGGATTCAGACACGGCAAAGACATCAAGGTTGGCGGAGTGTGCTAAAGCAGTGAGTAAAACAAACTGAGGGAGGAGGCTCTGATGTTAACATGCATGAAACCAAGGCTTTTACAGTTACAGAAGTCAACAAATGAGAGCGCGTGGGGACACAGGGCCTGGGTTAACCTCTACATCACTCGAGGAACAGAGGAGTAGGATGAGGGTTTGGCTAAAGGCTATCAGAACTGGTCGTCTAGTGCGTTGTGAACAGAGAATAAAAGGAGCAGATTTCTGGGCGTGGTAGGATAGATTCAAGGGATAACGTACAGACAGGGGTATGGTAGGGTGCGGGTACAGTGTCCCACCTTGCCCATAGAGGTTTTAATGCGTTTGAGCCAATCAGTTGTGTTGTGACAAGGTATGGGTTGCTCTCATGAGGATTGCCACCGGAAAGGAAGACCCAGAGTTACCTCTGCTGCAGAAGATATGTTCATTAGAGTTAACTGCACCTCAGATTGCAGTCCAAATAAATGCTTCACAGAGTTCAAGTAACAGACACATCTCAACATCAACTGTTCAGAGACTGAGGGAATCAGGCCTTCATGGTTGAATTGCTGCATTGCAAAAACACTGTTTACAAAAGCTTTGTTAAAGAACAAGAAAGCCAGCACACTGTCTACAAAAATGTGCTTTTCTTTCAAAAACAAGGACATTTGTAAGTGACCCCAAACTTTTTAACGGCGGTATACATCTACATGATGTATTGTTACACCATGTAGGAGCAGTATAGACCTAGTCTGTTCATTATATACATCTACATGATGTATTGTTACACCATGTAGGAGCAGTATAGACCTAGTCTGTTCATTATATACATCTACATGATGTATTGTTACACCATGTAGGAGCAGTATAGACCTAGTCTGTTCATTATACACATCTACATGATGTATTGTTACACCATGTAGGAGCAGTATAGACCTAGTCTGTTCATTATATACATCTACATGATGTATTGTTACACCATGTAGGAGCAGTATAGACCTAGTCTGTTCATTATACACATCTACATGATGTATTGTTACACCATGTAGGAGCAGTATAGACCTAGTCTGTTCATTATATACATCTACATGATGTATTGTTACACCATGTAGGAGCAGTATAGACCTACAGCAGCTGGCTACTTATTTAGATTTAGTTTGACTTAATGAAACTGCCTTAAATGTTCTGTAGTAAAAAAACAAATTCGCACTAATCAACCAACACATTCAGGTCTTTGTATGTCTCAATATAACAGTATCATTTAATTAAATCCATGTAAAATAATCTTTGTCTGAAAATAAAATCTGATCCTCAACTGCGTTTCCCTCCAGTCAGCAGACGGCGATGTGCGTCTTTCAGGCGATGCTGCAGCGTGACGTATAATCTAGTGGACGGTTCTTCATAAACAGCTCGTCAACCACCTCGGTAGCTTGCTAGCCAACATAGCCGAAAGATTCAAGCTATTTAGACGCTTTCGGTCTATATTAGCTACTGTGTTTTAGGCACACTTCTGTCGTATCTACTTGTTAACCTATTTAATTTAATATTACGTTATTTTTTATTAGTCAGCTATAGTAGCTGGCTGGTTAAGTTAGCATTAGCCTGGTCGCTAATGATAGCTAGCTAGCTAACATCCCCGAACATGAGCTCCCTAAACTACTCCCTTCCTGTTAAAGAAAAGGAGGTCTGCTGGACGGAGAAAGAAGCTCTGGGGCTGAACATTGTCGTGAAAGAGGAGAAGGAAGAGGAGGATGTTACAGTAAAACAAGAAGTAGAGGGTGAGGCTGTTACAGTGAAAGAAGAAGAGAAAGACGTTTCAGTGACAGAAGAGGAAGACGCGTTCAGAGTGAAAGAGGAGGAAGATGTTACAGTAAAAGAAGAGGAGGAAGAGAAAGAGGAGGATGCAGTTTTTGGAGTGAAGAAGGAAGGAGAGATTACTGTCACATTGAAAGATGAAGAGGAGGAGACAGGAGATCTGAGTAACACCAGTAAGTACCGCCTTCAATTAGTTTTTAACTTTGGATATTCGGAGTTGGCTCGTCAATACCTCTTCAACGGAGGGCCCTGGGATGATGACTGATATGTCTAGAATCAGACGACGTGTTTTCTCCGTTCCGTTTACAAAAAGTGACTTAACATATATATTTGAGAAGGGTCTATCTGCTGACCGCAGACTGGGGGGCCACGGCATGTAGTGATTTTAATGTAGTGATGTTTTACTACACACCGTTCCCCCCAATAGAGCCATGTGAGAGTTGGGTTGGCTACACCAAAGATTATGGATATACTGACAAGATGTCTCTCTGCCCTAACAAGGGGAGTCGTTGTCCACAAAGCTGCACTGTGGGTTGTCTATCTCCCGCCTATCCTGTCTTTGGATTGGTGGATACATCTTATTTTTGTAATCTATTGTTTATATTCTATGAGGGTTGTTGTCGTCAACCGCCTGTATTCAATGGAGAGAGATGCTAAGCTACTAGCATGAATATGCATAGCGATCTGGAGACAACTCCAATAGTGTTTTTATCAAAGTTGTCGGTATGTCACGTGTCCACATAACAACTTAATCATTACGAAACTTCTGTTAGATCAAGTAAACCTCACGTAGCAAATAAGCCATTCATTTTGTTGTTGACCAAATTCAACACTTTCCACATTGGGTTGATAATTGTTTCCACTTGGATACAACCAACTGTAACCTACTGGCATGACCTAGAGAGTTACAACCTACTGTAACCTACTGGCATGACCTAGAGAGTTACAACCTACTGTAACCTACTGGCATGACCTAGAGAGATACAACCTACTGTAACCTACTGGCATGACCTAGAGAGATACAACCTACTGTAACCTACTGGCATGACCTAGAGAGATACAACCTACTGTAACCTACTGGCATGACCTAGAGAGATAAAACCTACTGTAACCTACTGGCATGACCTAGAGAGTTACAACCTACTGTAACCTACTGGCATGACCTAGAGAGTTGTAACCTACTGGCATGACCTAGAGAGTTACAACCTACTGTAACCTACTGGCATGACCAAGAGAGATACAACCTACTGTAACCTACTGGCATGACCTAGAGAGGTACAACCTACTGTAACCTACTGGCATGATCTAGAGAGTTACAACCTACTGTAACCTACTGGCATGACCCAGAGATACAACCTACTGTAACCTACTGGCATGACCTAGAGAGATACAACCTACTGTAGCCTACTGGCATGACCTAGAGAGATACAACCTACTGTAACCTACTGGCATGACCTAGAGAGTTACAACCTACTGTAACCTACTGGCATGACCTAGAGAGTTACAACCTACTGTAACCTACTGGCATGACCTAGAGAGATACAACCTACTGTAACCTACTGGCATGACCTAGAGAGATACAACCTACGTAACCTACTGGCATGACCTAGAGAGATACAACCTACTGTAACCTATTGGCATGACCTAGAGAGATACAACCTACTGTAACCTACTGGCATGACCTAGAGAGTTACAACCTACTGTAACCTACTGGCATGACCTAGAGATTTGTAACCTACTGGCATGACCTAGAGAGTTACAACCTACTGTAACCTACTGGCATGACCAAGAGAGATACAACCTACTGTAACCTACTGGCATGACCTAGAGAGGTACAACCTACTGTAACCTACTGGCATGATCTAGAGAGTTACAACCTACTGTAACCTACTGGCATGACCCAGAGATACAACCTACTGTAACCTACTGGCATGACCTAGAGAGATACAACCTACTGTAGCCTACTGGCATGACCTAGAGAGATACAACCTACTGTAACCTACTGGCATGACCTAGAGAGTTACAACCTACTGTAACCTACTGGCATGACCTAGAGAGATACAACCTACTGTAGCCTACTGGCATGACCTAGAGAGATACAACCTACTGTAGCCTACTGGCATGACCTAGAGAGATACAACCTACTGTAACCTACTGGCATGACCTAGAGAGATACAACCTACTGTAACCTACTGGCATGACCTAGAGAGATACAACCTACTGTAACCTACTGGCATGACCTAGAGAGATACAACCTACTGTAACCTACTGGCATGACCTAGAGAGATACAACCTACTGTAACCTACTGGCATGACCTAGAGAGATACAACCTACTGTAGCCTACTGGCATGACCTAGAGAGATACAACCTACTGTAACCTACTTGCATGACCTAGAGAGTTACAACCTACTGTAACCTACTGGCATGACCTAGAGAGATACAACCTACTGTAGCCTACTGGCATGACCTAGAGAGTTACAACCTACTGTAACCTACTGGCATGACCTAGAGAGATACAACCTACTGTAACCTACTGGCATGACCTAGAGAGATACAACCTACTGTAACCTACTGGCATGACCTAGAGAGATACAACCTACTGTAACCTACTGGCATGACCTAGAGAGATACAACCTACTGTAACCTACTGGCATGACCTAGAGAGATACAACCTACTGTAGTCTACTGGCATGACCTAGATAGTTACAACCTACTGTAACCTACTGGCATGACCTAGAGAGATAAAACCTACTGTAGCCTACTGGCATGACCTAGAGAGTTACAACCTACTGTAGCCTACTGGCATGACCTAGAGAGTTACAACCTACTGTAACCTACTGGCATGACCTAGAGAGATACAACCTACTGTAACCTACTGGCATGACCTAGAGAGATACAACCTACTGTAGCTTACTGGCATGACCTAGAGAGATAAAACCTACTGTAGCCTACTGGCATGACCTAGAGAGTTACAACCTACTGTAACCTACTGGCATGACCTAGAGAGATACAACCTACTGTAGCTTACTGGCATGACCTAGAGAGATACAAACTACTGTAGCTTACTGGCATGACCTAGAGAGATACAACCTACTGTAGCCTACTGGCATGACCTAGAGAGATACAACCTACTGTAACCTACTGGCATGACCTAGAGAGTTACAACCTACTGTAACCTACTGGCATGACCTAGAGAGATACAACCTACTGTAGTCTACTGGCATGACCTAGAGAGATACAACCTACTGTAGCCTACTGGCATGACCTAGAGAGATACAACCTACTGTAACCTACTGGCATGACCTAGAGAGATACAACCTACTGTAACCTACTGGCATGACCTAGAGAGATACAACCTACTGTAACCTACTGGCATGACCTAGAGAGATACAACCTACTGTAACCTACTGGCATGACCTAGAGAGATACAACCTACTGTAGCTTACTGGCATGACCTAGAGAGATAAAACCTACTGTAGCCTACTGGCATGACCTAGAGAGTTACAACCTACTGTAACCTACTGGCATGACCTAGAGAGATACAACCTACTGTAGCTTACTGGCATGACCTAGAGAGATACAAACTACTGTAGCTTACTGGCATGACCTAGAGAGATACAACCTACTGTAGCCTACTGGCATGACCTAGAGAGATACAACCTACTGTAACCTACTGGCATGACCTAGAGAGTTACAACCTACTGTAACCTACTGGCATGACCTAGAGAGATACAACCTACTGTAGTCTACTGGCATGACCTAGAGAGATACAACCTACTGTAGCCTACTGGCATGACCTAGAGAGATACAACCTACTGTAACCTACTGGCATGACCTAGAGAGATACAACCTACTGTAACCTACTGGCATGACCTAGAGAGATACAACCTACTGTAACCTACTGGCATGACCTAGAGAGATACAACCTACTGTAGCTTACTGGCATGACCTAGAGAGATACAACCTACTGTAGCCTACTGGCATGACCTATATATATATATATATATATATATATATATATATATATATATATATATACATACACAAGCATTTCTAAACTTTTTTTCTCACTTTTATGGGGTATTGTGATGTCTTTATGAGGTATTGTCTGAAAATTGATAATAAAAAATAAAAAAACATTTTTATAATAACCAAATGTGTAAAAAGGGAAGGGGTCTGAATGCATGTATGTTGTATGTTCTAGGGCAGATTTAAAAAAAAAAATAGTATTTTCTTTCTACCAATTGATTGTTTGAAATGTTATGACGTGTATTTTTCCATATGGACACACCCCATGTGTTTAATAAAATCAACTGTATGTGCAGAACTTGAACTGATGCTTCAAGCGTTCGATTAAATAATTAACACACACAAATGACTTGAGGAAGCCAGAGGTCAATATAACCAGAAGAAAATAACCTATTCCCCACCTGCTGCTGGCCTTCGTTAATTCTGACGTTATGCTCCTGAAGTTTCCGGTAAAATCAGCAAACTTTTTCCATTTCCGTTTGAAGCGCCAATTTATCTTACCATTTCTACCGATCTGCGTGCCAGTTATGAACGAGTTACAACACCTGTTTGGCTCCGCCACTTCCTGGGTCGGTGAAGTGAGGTATTAAATTTAAGGATTAAATCATTTAAGGAATATATCCGAGTCTCACGCTCATCACCTGTGGAAGGCGGGGCTTCCAGCGAGGTGTGGATTTAATAGTATGTTGTACCTAGTTTCCCTCCTTCAGGGAACAGTAGTTATAGTCATAACGTGTGGATTTAATAGTATGTTGTACCTAGTTTCCCTCCTTCAGGGAACAGTAGTTATAGTCATAACGTTAAGGTTGTCATATGATGAACTTCAACTTAAATACTGGATCTTGCTGTGGGACAGTTTTTTGTATTCAGATCTCTGAAATGCTCTCTACCTACGTAACATTTACTGTCTCCTTATATTACGCTGGAAAAACAGTTTTCATGGGCACAGAAATCCTAAATCATTTCAGAGTTTGCTAAATCCAATGGTTCTAACCGAGAGTCACCTTAACTTTATTGACAACACCCAAATGGATACTGTCATTAACGCGGTTCTTCAATAATTACACATAATACTAAATACTGTAGCTGTTTAGTTACAGTCACATGTTCAACTATCATCAGCTGATCCAGGAAATAATTTTCTGCATGCCAGTCAAATGTAGTTCTTCATTCATTACACCGGTAAAGACAGTTATGCCGTGCTCCACGTTGGATCCAACATCCCAAACAAATCGATATTTATAATGTGTTATTGTCTACTTGATTTACAGTAGGGTCTCGTTAGTCTGTTTGGACACAGAGATACTTAGCTCATAATGTGTAGAGAACTGTTCCTTGGTGGATAGGCTATTGTACAACACACAGAGCTATTTTCCTTTATTCAGGACATTTAGAATGACAACACATTACAGAATAGCCTAGTGGGATTATTCACAAAATTATCTGGTGATCAGGTTATGAATTGTCATGACAAAGACATTTTAGTCTCCTTGTTTCACCTAAAATATTAAATGATTTATAGTCCTAGGTCTATGTTGTTGTTAGGTGAAGTTATGGGTCCTACAGTAGGTCTATGTTATTGTTAGGTGAGATTATAGACCATTTTGGCATACACTTAGTGGACAAAATCTCATTGTCAGGCTGATGTCAGGCTGATGGAAAACTAGCCAATGATCATTTTACTGGTTGAAGTCGTTTTTAAATATAAAGTAGTACATTTTCGACAATAACACAAACATTATATTAAATCAGGACATTCAAACGAGCCTTACAATTATAATCCAAAGTAGTGTCAAATGATGATAATCATAATCAACCTGTAAATGGAGGCTTTATTTGCTGTCAGCCTATGAGAACTCCCCTGAGTTTCCCCCACGGTGGTGAAGTAGTGAATAGACACAGAGCTTAATGTGAGTTTCCTTGAGTAGCACTCCTGATCTAGTGCTGTAATATTCAGAATACATTGTGAAAACTAATCTTTGCTCACCATTTTTTAAATATATATATTTTTTTCTCCCCAATTGGTACTTACAGTCTTGTCTCATCGCTGCAACTCCCATACGGACTCTGGAGAGGCGAAGGTCGAGAGCCATGCGTCCTCTGAAACACAACCCAACCTAGCCGCGCTGCTTCTTGACACAATGTCCATCCAACCCGGAAGCCAGCAGCACCAATGTGTCGGAGGAAACACCGTACACCTGGCGACCTGGTCAGTGTGCACTGCGCCCGGCCCGCCACATGAGTCGCTAGTGCGCGATGAGACAAGGATATCCCTGCCGGCCAAACCCTCCCCTAACCCGGACGACGGTGGGCCAATTGTGCGTCGCCCCATGGGCCTCCCGGTCGCGGCCGGCTGCAACAGAGCTTGGACTCGAACCCAGATCTCTAATGGCACAGCTTAGGCCACTTGCTCACCATTTTTGCTCCAGGCAGACATACTACATCCATAACTAGCGGTTTCTGCATTAGCAGGGAGGTGTTTCTGCAATCAAATTGTGTGCGCATCGCCCTTGTCGCAATTTTAGCAAACGCAGAAAGGTGCCTATATTTGAGAACAAAAGTGGCCTGGCACACTGCTTAGGAGTTCAACACCTTTTACTTATTTCTAGTTACTACTAATGTGAAAACAAGACTAAATATGACTATTGTTGCTCACTTGACTGTCTTAAGACAATTGTCAAGTAATTTTAACATTCATTACATACGTCAATTGTTGTACAGTATCATGGCTATGCTGTTGGCATCACCCTTTTCAGTGGATTTCTGCTGTTGTGAGCCTTTAACTATCTGTCTGACTTGTTCACACAGGAGAGAGACGTGACTATCATGGATCCTCTGGGGAGCCTCAACATCATGATGCTAACGAGTCAGAGAAGAGTCTGTCCAGATCCTATCACCTCAAGAAACACCAGCAGAGACCCACAGGGAAGAAATCTATCTGTTGCTCTGACTGTGGAAAACATTGCAAATCTTCATCAGATCTTAAAATACACCAGCGAACACACACAGGAGAGAAATCTCACCACTGTTTTGATTGTGGGAAGAGTTACTTAAGATTAAAAGCACTAAAAGTACACCTGAGAATTCACACTGGAGAGAAACCTTACAGCTGTGATCAATGTGGGAAGAGTTTTACTACATTTAGCTATCTGATTATACACCAGAGAACACATACAGGAGAGAAACCATACAGCTGTACTGAATGTGGGAAGAGTTTTACTCAGTCAAGCAACCTGTTATCACACCAGAGGATACACACAGGAGAGAAATCTTTTAGTTGTAATCAATGTGTGAAAAGTTTTATTACATCTCGTGACCTGACTGTACACCAGAGAACACACACTGGAGAGAAACCTTATAGTTGTGATCAATGTGGGAAGACTTATATTTCATCTTGCCATCTGACTAGACACCAGCGAGTACACACAGGAGAGAAACCTTATAGCTGTAATCAATGTGGGAAGAGTTTTACTCGGCCAGACAACCTGATATTACACCAGAGAACACACACAGGAGAGAAACCTTATAGCTGTGATCAATGTGGGAAGAGTTTTACTACATCTGGCTCTCTGACTCTACACCTGAGAACACACACAGGAGAGAAACCTTATAGTTGTGGTCAATGTGGGAAGAGTTTTACTACATCTGGCTCTCTGACTCTACACCAGAGAATACACACAGGAGAGAAATCATAGCTGTGATCAGTGTGACAAGAGATTCTCCGATAAAAGACATCTGATCAAACATCAGAAAATACATGAAGGAGTTATTTCATGATATCAATGATATAATGTCACAATGTAGTATGTTTTAACATTGTAGTAGGAGTATTTTAATGATGTTACAATGTAGAACCCTAAACGTTTGTCCCCTGTTCTATTGATTTCAGCATGATATGGATATTAGCCTCACGGGGAAAATCCAGGCTCTGAAATGGAAGAGTACTATTTATGAGATTTAATAAAAAGTGACTATCAAAAAAAGAGTTGTGTTACACTTACCATGTTGGTTACGCACTTGAATCAAAATCTATCTGGCTGTTTTCTACAAATTGTCCTCTAACCAGTGATGTACACATTATTCCCAGATTCTGTGTGTTTTTTTGAGCTGTTAGTTTTAACAGGACGTGCAACCTCATCTCCCTCCTCTCGGTACAATTGATTACAACATGATATCGATGAGTTATGACAAATAAGTGTTGTGTTCCTTTGTTTAGGGACCCCTAAATTTAAATGCATCACTCCAAAATGTAGCTGACTGTCTTCTGCAGGTTGTCCTCTAACCAGTGAGGTAAAATATATCTCAATTTCCAAGTGTTTTTTGTTTTGTTGTGTTAGTTTCAAGAGCAGATTCAACCTGATTTCCCCCCAAATGGATATAAGATTTGTGTTTTGCGTTTAGCTAGTGCGTTGCTATGGATCTTTATTTATTTTGACTGCACGTTTTTCCGTATTGGAGATGAGTTTTGTTTGGGCTCGTTCCAAAGAGACGAGAGTTCTAGAAGCGAAAGAGGAGAGTTCTAGAATGTCGTGAGTTTTAGGAAGACGAGTGTTCTAGAAACTAGTGAGTTTTAGGATTCTATAGAAAGAAAAAGGAGAAAAAAAATAATCCTATTGTATATTATTATTTAGAAATATGGGTTTTTTCTTATTTTTAATTGTTGACAGCCAGTAGACCCCATGTTTATATTGGTGAAGGTGAATCATTCTAGGTGTCACCTCGTTAGTCAGTATGTGTTACACCTGTGCTGGCTTGTCCATCTCGTTAGTGGGAAGGTGTTTCACCTGAGCTGGTCCAGGTTCTATTTAAGAGTGTCTGGCCCAGTGCTCCAGTTGTCTTGATACATGTGGAGAGTCAACACCTTTAGTTGTTCCACCTTTTTGGTTTGCTTCCTGTCTTTAAGTTTGGTGTGGGTTTTTCTTTTGTTTGCCTCTTCTTGGGCAGATTTAGTGGGTCTCATGGTGGGTGTCTTTTATGTCCCAGTTGTTGTTACTAGTCAACTTTCAGTGGACACCCCCATAGTGTCTTTCAGAACCCTCCTAAAACCCCACCTGTTTAGTTGTGGTTGTTGTCAGTGACTCTTTGTTTGTTCCCCTCTTCTATTTTAGCGATATTTGCTGTGGATCTTAGCAACAAACTATGGAGTAAAACAAGCTTATGTTTTGGGTTAGATGTTGCATCCAATTCTTAGTATTTTAATCAATGGCATTTCATCAGAATGCTCATTAGTCTTTCAGTTATTATTCGGTTTGTTGTGTACTAAATATTTGTTTGTTCCTGTGGAGCCATTGTGTTGCATCCATGTCTGAAATGTGCTGTATAAATAAAGCTTGATTTGATTTGAACAACCTGTAAAACAAATGATCCCAATGACTGACCAATCAACAGACTCTTGGGAAACCAATCAACAGATATGTACAAAAGCAACACATATCTTAGTATGAAAAACAGTATAAATTCAGTACATCTTCCACTGTCAAAATGTATGATATGTACATTTAGTATCCCTTTTTTTTTTTAAATCAACAATACGTCAAAGGATTCAACTATTAAAAGACAAACAAAATTATCAAACAGCTCTGCTTATGTCATGTTCTGTGGCCTTGTTGTTCCATTTCTTGACTGTCCCTGTAACACAGAAAGAAACACATTTAGTCATATTATATGAAACACTCAAAGTAATGGATATGGAGCATCTATGGCCTCAGTTACACCTGGCACCTAAATGTGACTTCTGTCATCTGATCACTCCAAGCTGCATTAGGTTCAGATCTACCAGGATGGGCCTTTGACATCGTCTGGATGCAGCCAGGCCACCAAATATGCATCAGCAATGTAAAGAGATGGGGTGAATGAGTGGGGAAAGGTACATTTGACACAAATGACCTTCATAATATCAAAGAACAAATGTGTGTGTCTGAGGGGAAATTAACTTTCATACAGCCAAAAGGGGTGAGAAATTACACCAATATCAGTGGACAAATTGCACTAATGTAAATGAACATAGATGGAACATATTCCCTTTTGCTGATATGATGAACCGCTAAGGGGACATAAATATTTACCATCTAAACCATGTGTGACCTCTCACCTCTCTGTCTGTAGAAGTGTTCTTCCTAACCAGTCCCTCAACAGCTCTCTGACTGAGCTCCACCCTCACTGGGTCTTCAGAGGAGAGGAAGGCTGAGGAGGGATGGAAGGATGAATGGATCAGTCAGTCAATAAAGTGTAGTGCTGCTGTCTGACAAAATCACTATTTTAGTTGTTTATTAAAGTAAATTAGGCTTTATGACTGCTGAATACCAACTATCAATCACTTAGATCATGTATTTTCAGGTAGAGATACATCCTTGGGACGTCCCTAGCCCATTGAAGTTGAGATTTAAAATGGTTAAGGTTAGGGGTTAAGGTTAGGGTTTAGGGAAGAGATGTCCCAAGGATCCCAGATAGCATTGACCATCATACATTCTTCTGTCTCATTTACATAGCAAGTGTAAAATAAACAGACAAGACAAGTAGGCATTATGGATTATGGTCATTGTAGTTAATTAGGACACGGTTGATTGGCTATCAGACAAGGTTCATTACACTGCTAGCTGGTAGGACTGCTTTGCTGGATTATACTATAGCTGAGATCCCAATACCCATGTAAACATAGCTTACTGACAGATCAATGAGGTTAGATCCCAATACCCATGTAGACATAGCTTACTGACAGATCAATGAGGTCAGATCCCAATACCCATGTAGACATAGCTTACTGACAGATCAATGAGGTTAGATCCCAATACCCATGTAGACATAGCTTACTGACAGATCAATGAGGTCAGATCCCAATACCCATGTAGACATAGCTTACTGACAGATCAATGAGGTCAGATCCCAATACCCATGTAGACATAGCTTACTGACAGATCAATGAGGTCAGATCCCAATACCCATGTAGACATAGCTTACTGACAGATCAATGAGGTCAGATCCCAATACCCATGTAGACATAGCTTACTGACAGATCAATGAGGTCAGATCCCATGTAAACATAGCTTACTGACAGATCAATGAGGTCAGATCCCAAAACCCATGTAAACATAGCTTACTGACAGATCAATGAGGTCAGATCCCAATACCCATGTAAACAGAGCTTACTGACAGATCAAAGAGGTCAGATCCCAATACCCATGTAAAAATAGCTTACTGACAGATCAATGAAGTCAGATCCCAATACCCATGTAAACATAGCTTACTGACAGATCAATGAGGTCAGATCCCAATACCCTTGCAAACATAGCTTACTGACAGATCAATGAAGTCAGATCCCAATACCCATGAAAACATAGCTTACTGACAGATCAATGAGGTCAGATCCCAATACCCATGTAGACATAGCTTACTGACAGATCAATGAGGTCAGATCCCACAGCTTGATTATAGCAGTAGTTGTTTCGATAGTGAAGTACTTTACAGTTATTTTGACCGCGGTGGTTATTGGAGTCATGGTTTCCTGGAAGAAACCGTTGTTGTGCATCATCTTTCAACGCTCCAATATCTGATAATGACCAAACCTGTAGAGGCTATTTGGGAATTAAACTTTTATTAACCTGAAAGCGTTGCTTCATAGTAGAAACATCTGTTGTGTTGGTAGAATGTGGAAAGACCCACCTCATTGGTTAATATTCACTGTAGTAGAAACATCTGTTGTGTTGGTAGGATATGGAAAGACCCACCTCATTGGTTAATATTCACTGTAGTAGAAACATCTAATGTGTTGGTAGAATGTGGAAAGACCCACCTCATTGGTTAATATTCACTGTAGTAGAAACATCTGTTGGGTTGGTAGAATGTGGAAAGGCCCACCTCATTGGTTAATATTCACTGTAGTATTAACATCTGTTGTGTTGGTAGAATGTGTAAAGACCCACCTCATTGGTTAATATTCACTGTAGTAGAAACATCTGTTGTGATGGTAGAATGTGTAAAGACCCACCTTATTGGTTAATTTTCACTGTAGTAGAAACATCTGTTGTGTTGGTAGAATGTGGAAAGACCCACCTCATTGGTTAATATTCACTGTAGTAGAAACATCTGTTGTGTTGGTAGAATGTGGAAAGACCCACCTCATTGGTTAATATTCACTGTAGTAGAAACATCTGTTGTGTTGGTAGAATGTGGAAAGACCCACCTCATTGGTTAATATTCACTGTAGTATTAACATCTGTTGTGTTGGTAGAATGTGGAAAGACCCACCTCATTGGTTAATATTCACTGTAGTAGAAACATCTGTTGGGTTGGTAGAATGTGGAAAGACCCACCTCATTGGTTAATATTCACTGTAGTAGAAACATCTGTTGGGTTGGTAGAATGTGGAAAGACCCACCTCATTGGTTAATATTCACTGTAGTATTAACATCTGTTGTGTAGGTAGAATGTGGTATGACCCACCTCATTGGTTAATATTCACTGTAGTATTAACATCTGTTGTGTTGGTAGAATGTGGAAAGACCCACCTCATTGGTTAATATTCACTGTAGTAGAAACATCTGTTGTGTTGGTAGAATGTGTAAAGACCCACCTCATTGGTTAATATTCACTGTAGTATTAACATCTGTTGTGTTGGTAGAATGTGGAAAGACCCACCTCATTGGTTAATATTCACTGTAGTAGAAACATCTGTTGGGTTGGTAGAATGTGTAAAGACCCACCTCATTGGTTAATATTCACTGTAGTAGAAACATCTGTTGTGATGGTAGAATGTGTAAAGACCCACCTCATTGGTTAATATTCACTGTAGTATTAACATCTGTTGTGTTGGTAGAATGTGGAAAGACCCACCTCATTGGTTAATATTCACTGTAGTAGAAACATCTGTTGTGTTGGTAGAATGTGGAAAGACCCACCTCATTGGTTAATATTCACTGTAGTAGAAACATCTGTTGGGTTGGTAGAATGTGGAAAGACCCACCTCATTGGTTAATATTCACTGTAGTAGAAACATCTGTTGTGTTGGTAGAATGTGGAAAGACCCACCTCATTGGTTAATATTCACTGTAGTATTAACATCTGTTGTGTTGGTAGAATGTGGAAAGACCCACCTCATTGGTTAATATTCACTGTAGTAGAAACATCTGTTGTGTTGGTAGAATGTGTAAAGACCCACCTCATTGGTTAATATTCACTGTAGTAGAAACATCTGTTGTGTTGGTAGAATGTGGAAAGACCCACCTCATTGGTTAATATTCACTGTAGTAGAAACATCTGTTGGGTTGGTAGAATGTGTAAAGACCCACCTCATTGGTTAATATTCACTGTAGTAGAAACATCTGTTGTGATGGTAGAATGTGTAAAGACCCACCTCATTGGTTAATATTCACTGTAGTAGAAACATCTGTTGTGTTGGTAGAATGTGGAAAGACCCACCTCATTGGTTAATATTCACTGTAGTAGAAACATCTGTTGTGTTGGTAGAATGTGGAAAGACCCACCTCATTGGTTAATATTCACTGTAGTAGAAACATCTGTTGTGTTGGTAGAATGTGGAAAGACCCACCTCATTGGTTAATATTCACTGTAGTAGAAACATCTGTTGTGTTGGTAGAATGTGGAAAGACCCACCTCATTGGTTAATATTCACTGTAGTAGAAACATCTGTTGTGTTGGTAGAATGTGGAAAGACCCACCTCATTGGTTAATATTCACTGTAGTAGAAACATCTGTTGTGTTGGTAGAATGTGGAAAGACCCACCTCATTGGTTAATATTCACTGTAGTAGAAACATCTGTTGTGTTGGTAGAATGTGGAAAGACCCACCTCATTGGTTAATATTCACTGTAGTAGAAACATCTGTTGTGTTGGTAGAATGTGGAAAGACCCACCTCATTGGTTAATATTCACTGTAGTAGAAACATCTGTTGGGTTGGTAGAATGTGGAAAGACCCACCTCATTGGTTAATATTCACTGTAGTAGAAACATCTGTTGTGTTGGTAGAATGTGGAAAGACCCACCTCATTGGTTAATATTCACTGTAGTAGAAACATCTGTTGTGTTGGTAGAATGTGGAAAGACCCACCTCATTGGTTAATATTCACTGTAGTAGAAACATCTGTTGGGTTGGTAGAATGTGGAAAGACCCACCTCATTGGTTAATATTCACTGTAGTAGAAACATCTGTTGTGTTGGTAGAATGTGGAAAGACCCACCTCATTGGTTAATATTCACTGTAGTAGAAACATCTGTTGTGTTGGTAGAATGTGGAAAGACCCACCTCATTGGTTAATATTCACTGTAGTAGAAACATCTGTTGTGTTGGTAGAATGTGGAAAGACCCACCTCATTGGTTAATATTCACTGTAGTAGAAACATCTGTTGTGTTGGTAGAATGTGGAAAGACCCACCTCATTGGTTAATATTCACTGTAGTATAAACATCTGTTGTGTTGGTAGAATGTGGAAAGACCCACCTCATTGGTTAATATTCACTGTAGTAGAAACATCTGTTGTGTTGGTAGAATGTGGAAAGACCCACCTCATTGGTTAATATTCACTGTAGTAGAAACATCTGTTGTGTTGGTAGAATGTGGAAAGACCCACCTCATTGGTTAATATTCACTGTAGTAGAAACATCTGTTGTGTTGGTAGAATGTGTAAAGACCCACCTCATTGGTTAATATTCACTGTAGTATTAACATCTGTTGTGTTGGTAGAATGTGGAAAGACCCACCTCATTGGTTAATATTCACTGTAGTAGAAACATCTGTTGGGTTGGTAGAATGTGGAAAGACCCACCTCATTGGTTAATATTCACTGTAGTATTAACATCTGTTGTGTTGGTAGAATGTGGAAAGACCCACCTCATTGGTTAATATTCACTGTAGTAGAAACATCTGTTGTGTTGGTAGAATGTGTAAAGACCCACCTCATTGGTTAATATTCACTGTAGTAGAAACATCTGTTGTGTTGGTAGAATGTGGAAAGACCCACCTCATTGGTTAATATTCACTGTAGTAGAAACATCTGTTGTGTTGGTAGAATGTGGAAAGACCCACCTCATTGGTTAATATTCACTGTAGTAGAAACATCTGTTGTGTTGGTAGAATGTGGAAAGACCCACCTCATTGGTTAATATTCACTGTAGCAGAAACATCTGTTGTGTTGGTAGGATATGGAAAGACCCACCTCATTGGTTAATATTCACTGTAGTAGAAACATCTGTTGTGTTGGTAGAATGTGTAAAGACCCACCTCATTGGTTAATATTCACTGTAGTATTAACATCTGTTGTGTTGGTAGAATGTGGAAAGACCCACCTCATTGGTTAATATTCACTGTAGTAGAAACATCTGTTGGGTTGGTAGAATGTGGAAAGACCCACCTCATTGGTTAATATTCACTGTAGTAGAAACATCTGTTGTGTTGGTAGAATGTGTAAAGACCCACCTCATTGGTTAATATTCACTGTAGTATTAACATCTGTTGTGTTGGTAGAATGTGGAAAGACCCACCTCATTGGTTAATATTCACTGTAGTAGAAACATCTGTTGTGTTGGTAGAATGTGGAAAGACCCACCTCATTGGTTAATATTCACTGTAGTAGAAACATCTGTTGGGTTGGTAGAATGTGGAAAGACCCACCTCATTGGTTAATATTCACTGTAGTAGAAACATCTGTTGTGTTGGTAGAATGTGGAAAGACCCACCTCATTGGTTAATATTCACTGTAGTATTAACATCTGTTGTGTTGGTAGAATGTGGAAAGACCCACCTCATTGGTTAATATTCACTGTAGTATTAACATCTGTTGTGTTGGTAGAATGTGGAAAGACCCACCTCATTGGTTAATATTCACTGTAGTAGAAACATCTGTTGTGTTGGTAGAATGTGTAAAGACCCACCTCATTGGTTAATATTCACTGTAGTAGAAACATCTGTTGTGTTGGTAGAATGTGGAAAGACCCACCTCATTGGTTAATATTCACTGTAGTAGAAACATCTGTTGGGTTGGTAGAATGTGGAAAGACCCACCTCATTGGTTAATATTCACTGTAGTAGAAACATCTGTTGTGTTGGTAGAATGTGTAAAGACCCACCTCATTGGTTAATATTCACTGTAGTAGAAACATCTGTTGTGTTGGTAGAATGTGGAAAGACCCACCTCATTGGTTAATATTCACTGTAGTAGAAACATCTGTTGTGTTGGTAGAATGTGGAAAGACCCACCTCATTGGTTAATATTCACTGTAGTAGAAACATCTGTTGTGTTGGTAGGATGTGGAAAGACCCACCTCATTCGTTAATATTCACTGTAGTAGAAACATCTGTTGTGTTGGTAGAATGTGGAAAGACCCACCTCATTGGTTAATATTCACTGTAGTATTAACATCTGTTGTGTTGGTAGAATGTGGAAAGACCCACCTCATTGGTTAATATTCACTGTAGTAGAAACATCTGTTGGGTTGGTAGAATGTGGAAAGACCCACCTCATTGGTTAATATTCACTGTAGTAGAAACATCTGTTGGGTTGGTAGAATGTGGAAAGACCCACCTCATTGGTTAATATTCACTGTAGTAGAAACATCTTTTGTGTTGGTAGAATGTGTAAAGACCCTCCTCATTGGTTAATATTCACTGTACTATTAACATCTGTTGTGTTGGTAGAATGTGGAAAGACCCACCTCATTGGTTAATATTCACTGTAGTAGAAACATCTGTTGTGTTGGTAGAATGTGTAAAGACCCACCTCATTGGTTAATATTCACTGTAGTATTAACATCTGTTGTGTTGGTAGAATGTGGAAAGACCCACCTCATTGGTTAATATTCACTGTAGTAGAAACATCTGTTGTGTTGGTAGAATGTGGAAAGACCCACCTCATTGGTTAATATTCACTGTAGTATTAACATCTGTTGTGTTGGTAGAATGTGGAAAGACCCACCTCATTGGTTAATATTCACTGTAGTAGAAACATCTGTTGTGTTGGTAGAATGTGTAAAGACCCACCTCATTGGTTAATATTCACTGTAGTATTAACATCTGTTGTGTTGGTAGAATGTGGAAAGACCCACCTCATTGGTTAATATTCACTGTAGTAGAAACATCTGTTGTGTTGGTAGAATGTGTAAAGACCCACCTCATTGGTTAATATTCACTGTAGTATTAACATCTGTTGTGTTGGTAGAATGTGGAAAGACCCACCTCATTGGTTAATATTCACTGTAGTAGAAACATCTGTTGGGTTGGTAGAATGTGGAAAGACCCACCTCATTGGTTAATATTCACTGTAGTAGAAACATCTGTTGTGTTGGTAGAATGTGGAAAGACCCACCTCATTGGTTAATATTCACTGTAGTAGAAACATCTGTTGTGTTGGTAGAATGTGGAAAGACCCACCTCATTGGTTAATATTCACTGTAGTAGAAACATCTGTTGTGTTGGTAGAATGTGGAAAGACCCACCTCATTGGTTAATATTCACTGTAGTAGAAACATCTGTTGTGTTGGTAGAATGTGGAAAGACCCACCTCATTGGTTAATATTCACTGTAGTAGAAACATCTGTTGTGTTGGTAGAATGTGGAAAGACCCACCTCATTGGTTAATATTCACTGTAGTAGAAACATCTGTTGTGTTGGTAGAATGTGGAAAGACCCACCTCATTGGTTAATATTCACTGTAGTAGAAACATCTGTTGTGTTGGTAGAATGTGGAAAGACCCACCTCATTGGTTAATATTCACTGTAGTATTAACATCTGTTGTGTTGGTAGAATGTGGAAAGACCCACCTCATTGGTTAATATTCACTGTAGTAGAAACATCTGTTGGGTTGGTAGAATGTGGAAAGACCCACCTCATTGGTTAATATTCACTGTAGTAGAAACATCTGTTGTGTTGGTAGAATGTGTAAAGACCCACCTCATTGGTTAATATTCACTGTAGTAGAAACATCTGTTGTGTTGGTAGAATGTGGAAAGACCCACCTCATTGGTTAATATTCACTGTAGTAGAAACATCTGTTGTGTTGGTAGAATGTGGAAAGACCCACCTCATTGGTTAATATTCACTGTAGTAGAAACATCTGTTGGGTTGGTAGAATGTGGAAAGACCCACCTCATTGGTTAATATTCACTGTAGTAGAAACATCTGTTGTGTTGGTAGAATGTGGAAAGACCCACCTCATTGGTTAATATTCACTGTAGTATTAACATCTGTTGTGTTGGTAGAATGTGGAAAGACCCACCTCATTGGTTAATATTCACTGTAGTAGAAACATCTGTTGTGTTGGTAGAATGTGGAAAGACCCACCTCATTGGTTAATATTCACTGTAGTAGAAACATCTGTTGGGTTGGTAGAATGTGGAAAGACCCACCTCATTGGTTAATATTCACTGTAGTAGAAACATCTGTTGGGTTGGTAGAATGTGGAAAGACCCACCTCATTGGTTAATATTCACTGTAGTAGAAACATCTGTTGTGTTGGTAGAATGTGGAAAGACCCACCTCATTGGTTAATATTCACTGTAGTAGAAACATCTGTTGTGTTGGTAGAATGTGGAAAGACCCACCTCATTGGTTAATATTCACTGTAGTAGAAACATCTGTTGTGTTGGTAGAATGTGGAAAGACCCACCTCATTGGTTAATATTCACTGTAGTATTAACATCTGTTGTGTTGGTAGAATGTGGAAAGACCCACCTCATTGGTTAATATTCACTGTAGTATTAACATCTGTTGTGTTGGTAGAATGTGGAAAGACCCACCTCATTGGTTAATATTCACTGTAGTAGAAACATCTGTTGTGTTGGTAGAATGTGGAAAGACCCACCTCATTGGTTAATATTCACTGTAGTAGAAACATCTGTTGTGTTGGTAGAATGTGTAAAGACCCACCTCATTGGTTAATATTCACTGTAGTAGAAACATCTGTTGTGTTGGTAGAATGTGGAAAGACCCACCTCATTGGTTAATATTCACTGTAGTAGAAACATCTGTTGTGTTGGTAGAATGTGGAAAGACCCACCTCATTGGTTAATATTCACTGTAGTAGAAACATCTGTTGTGTTGGTAGAATGTGGAAAGACCCACCTCATTGGTTAATATTCACTGTAGTAGAAACATCTGTTGTGTTGGTAGAATGTGGAAAGACCCACCTCATTGGTTAATATTCACTGTAGTAGAAACATCTGTTGTGTTGGTAGAATGTGGAAAGACCCACCTCATTGGTTAATATTCACTGTAGTAGAAACATCTGTTGGGTTGGTAGAATGTGGAAAGACCCACCTCATTGGTTAATATTCACTGTAGTAGAAACATCTGTTGGGTTGGTAGAATGTGGAAAGACCCACCTCATTGGTTAATATTCACTGTAGTAGAAACATCTGTTGTGTTGGTAGAATGTGGAAAGACCCACCTCATTGGTTAATATTCACTGTAGTAGAAACATCTGTTGTGTTGGTAGAATGTGGAAAGACCCACCTCATTGGTTAATATTCACTGTAGTAGAAACATCTGTTGTGTTGGTAGAATGTGGAAAGACCCACCTCATTGGTTAATATTCACTGTAGTAGTAACATCTGTTGTGTTGGTAGAATGTGGAAAGACCCACCTCATTGGTTAATATTCACTGTAGTAGAAACATCTGTTGTGTTGGTAGAATGTGGAAAGACCCACCTCATTGGTTAATATTCACTGTAGTATAAACATCTGTTGTGTTGGTAGAATGTGGAAAGACCCACCTCATTGGTTAATATTCACTGTAGTAGAAACATCTGTTGTGTTGGTAGAATGTGGAAAGACCCACCTCATTGGTTAATATTCACTGTAGTAGAAACATCTGTTGTGTTGGTAGAATGTGGAAAGACCCACCTCATTGGTTAATATTCACTGTAGTAGAAACATCTGTTGTGTTGGTAGAATGTGGAAAGACCCACCTCATTGGTTAATATTCACTGTAGTAGAAACATCTGTTGTGTTGGTAGAATGTGTAAAGACCCACCTCATTGGTTAATATTCACTGTAGTATTAACATCTGTTGTGTTGGTAGAATGTGGAAAGACCCACCTCATTGGTTAATATTCACTGTAGTAGAAACATCTGTTGTGTTGGTAGAATGTGGAAAGACCCACCTCATTGGTTAATATTCACTGTAGTATTAACATCTGTTGTGTTGGTAGAATGTGGAAAGACCCACCTCATTGGTTAATATTCACTGTAGTAGAAACATCTGTTGTGTTGGTAGAATGTGGAAAGACCCACCTCATTGGTTAATATTCACTGTAGTAGAAACATCTGTTGTGTTGGTAGAATGTGGAAAGACCCACCTCATTGGTTAATATTCACTGTAGTATTAACATCTGTTGTGTTGGTAGAATGTGGAAAGACCCACCTCATTGGTTAATATTCACTGTAGTAGAAACATCTGTTGTGTTGGTAGAATGTGGAAAGACCCACCTCATTGGTTAATATTCACTGTAGTAGAAACATCTGTTGTGTTGGTAGAATGTGGAAAGACCCACCTCATTGGTTAATATTCACTGTAGTAGAAACATCTGTTGTGTTGGTAGAATGTGGAAAGACCCACCTCATTGGTTAATATTCACTGTAGTAGAAACATCTGTTGTGTTGGTAGAATGTGGAAAGACCCACCTCATTGGTTAATATTCACTGTAGTAGAAACATCTGTTGGGTTGGTAGAATGTGGAAAGACCCACCTCATTGGTTAATATTCACTGTAGTAGAAACATCTGTTGTGTTGGTAGAATGTGGAAAGACCCACCTCATTGGTTAATATTCACTGTAGTAGAAACATCTGTTGTGTTGGTAGAATGTGGAAAGACCCACCTCATTGGTTAATATTCACTGTAGTAGAAACATCTGTTGGGTTGGTAGAATGTGGAAAGACCCACCTCATTGGTTAATATTCACTGTAGTAGAAACATCTGTTGTGTTGGTAGAATGTGGAAAGACCCACCTCATTGGTTAATATTCACTGTAGTAGAAACATCTGTTGGGTTGGTAGAATGTGGAAAGACCCACCTCATTGGTTAATATTCACTGTAGTAGAAACATCTGTTGTGTTGGTAGAATGTGGAAAGACCCACCTCATTGGTTAATATTCACTGTAGTAGAAACATCTGTTGTGTTGGTAGAATGTGGAAAGACCCACCTCATTGGTTAATATTCACTGTAGTAGAAACATCTGTTGTGTTGGTAGAATGTGGAAAGACCCACCTCATTGGTTAATATTCACTGTAGTAGAAACATCTGTTGTGTTGGTAGAATGTGGAAAGACCCACCTCATTGGTTAATATTCACTGTAGTAGAAACATCTGTTGTGTTGGTAGAATGTGGAAAGACCCACCTCATTGGTTAATATTCACTGTAGTAGAAACATCTGTTGTGTTGGTAGAATGTGGAAAGACCCACCTCATTGGTTAATATTCACTGTAGTAGAAACATCTGTTGTGTTGGTAGAATGTGGAAAGACCCACCTCATTGGTTAATATTCACTGTAGTAGAAACATCTGTTGTGTTGGTAGAATGTGTAAAGACCCACCTCATTGGTTAATATTCACTGTAGTATAAACATCTGTTGTGTTGGTAGAATGTGGAAAGACCCACCTCATTGGTTAATATTCACTGTAGTAGAAACATCTGTTGGGTTGGTAGAATGTGGAAAGACCCACCTCATTGGTTAATATTCACTGTAGTATTAACATCTGTTGTGTTGGTAGAATGTGGAAAGACCCACCTCATTGGTTAATATTCACTGTAGTAGAAACATCTGTTGTGTTGGTAGAATGTGGAAAGACCCACCTCATTGGTTAATATTCACTGTAGTAGAAACATCTGTTGTGTTGGTAGAATGTGGAAAGACCCACCTCATTGGTTAATATTCACTGTAGTAGAAACATCTGTTGTGTTGGTAGAATGTGGAAAGACCCACCTCATTGGTTAATATTCACTGTAGTAGAAACATCTGTTGTGTTGGTAGAATGTGGAAAGACCCACCTCATTGGTTAATATTCACTGTAGTAGAAACATCTGTTGTGTTGGTAGAATGTGGAAAGACCCACCTCATTGGTTAATATTCACTGTAGTAGAAACATCTGTTGTGTTGGTAGAATGTGGAAAGACCCACCTCATTGGTTAATATTCACTGTAGTAGAAACATCTGTTGTGTTGGTAGAATGTGGAAAGACCCACCTCATTGGTTAATATTCACTGTAGTAGAAACATCTGTTGTGTTGGTAGAATGTGTAAAGACCCACCTCATTGGTTAATATTCACTGTAGTAGAAACATCTGTTGTGTTGGTAGAATGTGGAAAGACCCACCTCATTGGTTAATATTCACTGTAGTAGAAACATCTGTTGTGTTGGTAGAATGTGTAAAGACCCACCTCATTGGTTAATATTCACTGTAGTATTAACATCTGTTGTGTTGGTAGAATGTGGAAAGACCCACCTCATTGGTTAATATTCACTGTAGTAGAAACATCTGTTGGGTTGGTAGAATGTGGAAAGACCCACCTCATTGGTTAATATTCACTGTAGTATTAACATCTGTTGTGTTGGTAGAATGTGGAAAGACCCACCTCATTGGTTAATATTCACTGTAGTAGAAACATCTGTTGTGTTGGTAGAATGTGGAAAGACCCACCTCATTGGTTAATATTCACTGTAGTAGAAACATCTGTTGTGTTGGTAGAATGTGGAAAGACCCACCTCATTGGTTAATATTCACTGTAGTAGAAACATCTGTTGTGTTGGTAGAATGTGGAAAGACCCACCTCATTGGTTAATATTCACTGTAGTAGAAACATCTGTTGTGTTGGTAGAATGTGGAAAGACCCACCTCATTGGTTAATATTCACTGTAGTATTAACATCTGTTGTGTTGGTAGAATGTGGAAAGACCCACCTCATTGGTTAATATTCACTGTAGTAGAAACATCTGTTGTGTTGGTAGAATGTGGAAAGACCCACCTCATTGGTTAATATTCACTGTAGTAGAAACATCTGTTGTGTTGGTAGAATGTGTAAAGACCCACCTCATTGGTTAATATTCACTGTAGTAGAAACATCTGTTGTGTTGGTAGAATGTGGAAAGACCCACCTCATTGGTTAATATTCACTGTAGTAGAAACATCTGTTGGGTTGGTAGAATGTGGAAAGACCCACCTCATTGGTTAATATTCACTGTAGTATTAACATCTGTTGTGTTGGTAGAATGTGTAAAGACCCACCTCATTGGTTAATATTCACTGTAGTAGAAACATCTGTTGTGTTGGTAGAATGTGTAAAGACCCACCTCATTGGTTAATATTCACTGTAGTAGAAACATCTGTTGTGTTGGTAGAATGTGGAAAGACCCACCTCATTGGTTAATATTCACTGTAGTAGAAACATCTGTTGTGTTGGTAGAATGTGGAAAGACCCACCTCATTGGTTAATATTCACTGTAGTATTAACATCTGTTGTGTTGGTAGAATGTGGAAAGACCCACCTCATTGGTTAATATTCACTGTAGTAGAAACATCTGTTGTGTTGGTAGAATGTGGAAAGACCCACCTCATTGGTTAATATTCACTGTAGTAGAAACATCTGTTGTGTTGGTAGAATGTGGAAAGACCCACCTCATTGGTTAATATTCACTGTAGTAGAAACATCTGTTGTGTTGGTAGAATGTGGAAAGACCCACCTCATTGGTTAATATTCACTGTAGTAGAAACATCTGTTGTGTTGGTAGAATGTGGAAAGACCCACCTCATTGGTTAATATTCACTGTAGTATTAACATCTGTTGTGTTGGTAGAATGTGGAAAGACCCACCTCATTGGTTAATATTCACTGTAGTAGAAACATCTGTTGGGTTGGTAGAATGTGGAAAGACCCACCTCATTGGTTAATATTCACTGTAGTAGAAACATCTGTTGTGTTGGTAGAATGTGGAAAGACCCACCTCATTGGTTAATATTCACTGTAGTAGAAACATCTGTTGTGTTGGTAGAATGTGGAAAGACCCACCTCATTGGTTAATATTCACTGTAGTAGAAACATCTGTTGTGTTGGTAGAATGTGGAAAGACCCACCTCATTGGTTAATATTCACTGTAGTAGAAACATCTGTTGTGTTGGTAGAATGTGGAAAGACCCACCTCATTGGTTAATATTCACTGTAGTAGAAACATCTGTTGTGTTGGTAGAATGTGGAAAGACCCACCTCATTGGTTAATATTCACTGTAGTAGAAACATCTGTTGGGTTGGTAGAATGTGGAAAGACCCACCTCATTGGTTAATATTCACTGTAGTATTAACATCTGTTGTGTTGGTAGAATGTGGAAAGACCCACCTCATTGGTTAATATTCACTGTAGTAGAAACATCTGTTGGGTTGGTAGAATGTGGAAAGACCCACCTCATTGGTTAATATTCACTGTAGTATAAACATCTGTTGTGTTGGTAGAATGTGGAAAGACCCACCTCATTGGTTAATATTCACTGTAGTAGAAACATCTGTTGTGTTGGTAGAATGTGGAAAGACCCACCTCATTGGTTAATATTCACTGTAGTAGAAACATCTGTTGTGTTGGTAGAATGTGGAAAGACCCACCTCATTGGTTAATATTCACTGTAGTAGAAACATCTGTTGTGTTGGTAGAATGTGGAAAGACCCACCTCATTGGTTAATATTCACTGTAGTAGAAACATCTGTTGTGTTGGTAGAATGTGGAAAGACCCACCTCATTGGTTAATATTCACTGTAGTATTAACATCTGTTGTGTTGGTAGAATGTGGAAAGACCCACCTCATTGGTTAATATTCACTGTAGTAGAAACATCTGTTGGGTTGGTAGAATGTGGAAAGACCCACCTCATTGGTTAATATTCACTGTAGTAGAAACATCTGTTGTGTTGGTAGAATGTGTAAAGACCCACCTCATTGGTTAATATTCACTGTAGTATTAACATCTGTTGTGTTGGTAGAATGTGGAAAGACCCACCTCATTGGTTAATATTCACTGTAGTAGAAACATCTGTTGTGTTGGTAGAATGTGGAAAGACCCACCTCATTGGTTAATATTCACTGTAGTAGAAACATCTGTTGTGTTGGTAGAATGTGGAAAGACCCACCTCATTGGTTAATATTCACTGTAGTAGAAACATCTGTTGTGTTGGTAGAATGTGGAAAGACCCACCTCATTGGTTAATATTCACTGTAGTATTAACATCTGTTGTGTTGGTAGAATGTGGAAAGACCCACCTCATTGGTTAATATTCACTGTAGTAGAAACATCTGTTGGGTTGGTAGAATGTGGAAAGACCCACCTCATTGGTTAATATTCACTGTAGTAGAAACATCTGTTGTGTTGGTAGAATGTGGAAAGACCCACCTCATTGGTTAATATTCACTGTAGTAGAAACATCTGTTGTGTTGGTAGAATGTGGAAAGACCCACCTCATTGGTTAATATTCACTGTAGTAGAAACATCTGTTGTGTTGGTAGAATGTGGAAAGACCCACCTCATTGGTTAATATTCACTGTAGTAGAAACATCTGTTGGGTTGGTAGAATGTGGAAAGACCCACCTCATTGGTTAATATTCACTGTAGTAGAAACATCTGTTGTGTTGGTAGAATGTGGAAAGACCCACCTCATTGGTTAATATTCACTGTAGTAGAAACATCTGTTGTGTTGGTAGAATGTGGAAAGACCCACCTCATTGGTTAATATTCACTGTAGTAGAAACATCTGTTGGGTTGGTAGAATGTGGAAAGACCCACCTCATTGGTTAATATTCACTGTAGTAGAAACATCTGTTGTGTTGGTAGAATGTGGAAAGACCCACCTCATTGGTTAATATTCACTGTAGTAGAAACATCTGTTGTGTTGGTAGAATGTGGAAAGACCCACCTCATTGGTTAATATTCACTGTAGTAGAAACATCTGTTGGGTTGGTAGAATGTGGAAAGACCCACCTCATTGGTTAATATTCACTGTAGTAGAAACATCTGTTGTGTTGGTAGAATGTGGAAAGACCCACCTCATTGGTTAATATTCACTGTAGTAGAAACATCTGTTGTGTTGGTAGAATGTGGAAAGACCCACCTCATTGGTTAATATTCACTGTAGTATAAACATCTGTTGTGTTGGTAGAATGTGGAAAGACCCACCTCATTGGTTAATATTCACTGTAGTAGAAACATCTGTTGGGTTGGTAGAATGTGGAAAGACCCACCTCATTGGTTAATATTCACTGTAGTAGAAACATCTGTTGTGTTGGTAGAATGTGGAAAGACCCACCTCATTGGTTAATATTCACTGTAGTAGAAACATCTGTTGTGTTGGTAGAATGTGGAAAGACCCACCTCATTGGTTAATATTCACTGTAGTAGAAACATCTGTTGTGTTGGTAGAATGTGGAAAGACCCACCTCATTGGTTAATATTCACTGTAGTATTAACATCTGTTGTGTTGGTAGAATGTGGAAAGACCCACCTCATTGGTTAATATTCACTGTAGTAGAAACATCTGTTGTGTTGGTAGAATGTGGAAAGACCCACCTCATTGGTTAATATTCACTGTAGTAGAAACATCTGTTGTGTTGGTAGAATGTGGAAAGACCCACCTCATTGGTTAATATTCACTGTAGTAGAAACATCTGTTGTGTTGGTAGAATGTGGAAAGACCCACCTCATTGGTTAATATTCACTGTAGTAGAAACATCTGTTGGGTTGGTAGAATGTGGAAAGACCCACCTCATTGGTTAATATTCACTGTAGTAGAAACATCTGTTGTGTTGGTAGAATGTGGAAAGACCCACCTCATTGGTTAATATTCACTGTAGTAGAAACATCTGTTGGGTTGGTAGAATGTGGAAAGACCCACCTCATTGGTTAATATTCACTGTAGTAGAAACATCTGTTGGGTTGGTAGAATGTGGAAAGACCCACCTCATTGGTTAATATTCACTGTAGTAGAAACATCTGTTGGGTTGGTAGAATGTGGAAAGACCCACCTCATTGGTTAATATTCACTGTAGTAGAAACATCTGTTGGGTTGGTAGAATGTGGAAAGACCCACCTCATTGGTTAATATTCACTGTAGTAGAAACATCTGTTGTGTTGGTAGAATGTGGAAAGACCCACCTCATTGGTTAATATTCACTGTAGTAGAAACATCTGTTGGGTTGGTAGAATGTGGAAAGACCCACCTCATTGGTTAATATTCACTGTAGTAGAAACATCTGTTGTGTTGGTAGAATGTGGAAAGACCCACCTCATTGGTTAATATTCACTGTAGTAGAAACATCTGTTGTGTTGGTAGAATGTGGAAAGACCCACCTCATTGGTTAATATTCACTGTAGTAGAAACATCTGTTGGGTTGGTAGAATGTGGAAAGACCCACCTCATTGGTTAATATTCACTGTAGTATTAACATCTGTTGTGTTGGTAGAATGTGGAAAGACCCACCTCATTGGTTAATATTCACTGTAGTAGAAACATCTGTTGTGTTGGTAGAATGTGTAAAGACCCACCTCATTGGTTAATATTCACTGTAGTAGAAACATCTGTTGTGTTGGTAGAATGTGGAAAGACCCACCTCATTGGTTAATATTCACTGTAGTAGAAACATCTGTTGTGTTGGTAGAATGTGGAAAGACCCACCTCATTGGTTAATATTCACTGTAGTATTAACATCTGTTGTGTTGGTAGAATGTGGAAAGACCCACCTCATTGGTTAATATTCACTGTAGTAGAAACATCTGTTGTGTTGGTAGAATGTGGAAAGACCCACCTCATTGGTTAATATTCACTGTAGTAGAAACATCTGTTGTGTTGGTAGAATGTGGAAAGACCCACCTCATTGGTTAATATTCACTGTAGTAGAAACATCTGTTGTGTTGGTAGAATGTGTAAAGACCCACCTCATTGGTTAATATTCACTGTAGTAGAAACATCTGTTGTGTTGGTAGAATGTGGAAAGACCCACCTCATTGGTTAATATTCACTGTAGTAGAAACATCTGTTGGGTTGGTAGAATGTGGAAAGACCCACCTCATTGGTTAATATTCACTGTAGTAGAAACATCTGTTGTGTTGGTAGAATGTGGAAAGACCCACCTCATTGGTTAATATTCACTGTAGTAGAAACATCTGTTGTGTTGGTAGAATGTGGAAAGACCCACCTCATTGGTTAATATTCACTGTAGTAGAAACATCTGTTGGGTTGGTAGAATGTGGAAAGACCCACCTCATTGGTTAATATTCACTGTAGTATTAACATCTGTTGTGTTGGTAGAATGTGGAAAGACCCACCTCATTGGTTAATATTCACTGTAGTAGAAACATCTGTTGTGTTGGTAGAATGTGGAAAGACCCACCTCATTGGTTAATATTCACTGTAGTAGAAACATCTGTTGTGTTGGTAGAATGTGGAAAGACCCACCTCATTGGTTAATATTCACTGTAGTATTAACATCTGTTGGGTTGGTAGAATGTGGAAAGACCCACCTCATTGGTTAATATTCACTGTAGTAGAAACATCTGTTGTGTTGGTAGAATGTGGAAAGACCCACCTCATTGGTTAATATTCACTGTAGTAGAAACATCTGTTGTGTTGGTAGAATGTGGAAAGACCCACCTCATTGGTTAATATTCACTGTAGTAGAAACATCTGTTGTGTTGGTAGAATGTGGAAAGACCCACCTCATTGGTTAATATTCACTGTAGTAGAAACATCTGTTGTGTTGGTAGAATGTGGAAAGACCCACCTCATTGGTTAATATTCACTGTAGTAGAAACATCTGTTGTGTTGGTAGAATGTGTAAAGACCCACCTCATTGGTTAATATTCACTGTAGTAGAAACATCTGTTGTGTTGGTAGAATGTGGAAAGACCCACCTCATTGGTTAATATTCACTGTAGTAGAAACATCTGTTGTGTTGGTAGAATGTGGAAAGACCCACCTCATTGGTTAATATTCACTGTAGTAGAAACATCTGTTGTGTTGGTAGAATGTGGAAAGACCCACCTCATTGGTTAATATTCACTGTAGTAGAAACATCTGTTGGGTTGGTAGAATGTGGAAAGACCCACCTCATTGGTTAATATTCACTGTAGTAGAAACATCTGTTGTGTTGGTAGAATGTGGAAAGACCCACCTCATTGGTTAATATTCACTGTAGTAGAAACATCTGTTGTGTTGGTAGAATGTGGAAAGACCCACCTCATTGGTTAATATTCACTGTAGTAGAAACATCTGTTGGGTTGGTAGAATGTGTAAAGACCCACCTCATTGGTTAATATTCACTGTAGTATTAACATCTGTTGTGTTGGTAGAATGTGGAAAGACCCACCTCATTGGTTAATATTCACTGTAGTAGAAACATCTGTTGGGTTGGTAGAATGTGGAAAGACCCACCTCATTGGTTAATATTCACTGTAGTATTAACATCTGTTGTGTTGGTAGAATGTGGAAAGACCCACCTCATTGGTTAATATTCACTGTAGTAGAAACATCTGTTGTGTTGGTAGAATGTGGAAAGACCCACCTCATTGGTTAATATTCACTGTAGTAGAAACATCTGTTGTGTTGGTAGAATGTGGAAAGACCCACCTCATTGGTTAATATTCACTGTAGTAGAAACATCTGTTGGGTTGGTAGAATGTGGAAAGACCCACCTCATTGGTTAATATTCACTGTAGTATTAACATCTGTTGTGTTGGTAGAATGTGGAAAGACCCACCTCATTGGTTAATATTCACTGTAGTAGAAACATCTGTTGTGTTGGTAGAATGTGTAAAGACCCACCTCATTGGTTAATATTCACTGTAGTAGAAACATCTGTTGTGTTGGTAGAATGTGGAAAGACCCACCTCATTGGTTAATATTCACTGTAGTAGAAACATCTGTTGTGTTGGTAGAATGTGGAAAGACCCACCTCATTGGTTAATATTCACTGTAGTAGAAACATCTGTTGTGTTGGTAGAATGTGGAAAGACCCACCTCATTGGTTAATATTCACTGTAGTAGAAACATCTGTTGTGTTGGTAGAATGTGGAAAGACCCACCTCATTGGTTAATATTCACTGTAGTAGAAACATCTGTTGGGTTGGTAGAATGTGGAAAGACCCACCTCATTGGTTAATATTCACTGTAGTAGAAACATCTGTTGTGTTGGTAGAATGTGGAAAGACCCACCTCATTGGTTAATATTCACTGTAGTAGAAACATCTGTTGGGTTGGTAGAATGTGGAAAGACCCACCTCATTGGTTAATATTCACTGTAGTAGAAACATCTGTTGGGTTGGTAGAATGTGGAAAGACCCACCTCATTGGTTAATATTCACTGTAGTAGAAACATCTGTTGTGTTGGTAGAATGTGGAAAGACCCACCTCATTGGTTAATATTCACTGTAGTAGAAACATCTGTTGTGTTGGTAGAATGTGTAAAGACCCACCTCATTGGTTAATATTCACTGTAGTATTAACATCTGTTGTGTTGGTAGAATGTGGAAAGACCCACCTCATTGGTTAATATTCACTGTAGTAGAAACATCTGTTGTGTTGGTAGAATGTGGAAAGACCCACCTCATTGGTTAATATTCACTGTAGTAGAAACATCTGTTGTGTTGGTAGAATGTGGAAAGACCCACCTCATTGGTTAATATTCACTGTAGTAGAAACATCTGTTGTGTTGGTAGAATGTGGAAAGACCCACCTCATTGGTTAATATTCACTGTAGTAGAAACATCTGTTGTGTTGGTAGAATGTGGAAAGACCCACCTCATTGGTTAATATTCACTGTAGTAGAAACATCTGTTGTGTTGGTAGAATGTGGAAAGACCCACCTCATTGGTTAATATTCACTGTAGTAGAAACATCTGTTGTGTTGGTAGAATGTGTAAAGACCCACCTCATTGGTTAATATTCACTGTAGTATTAACATCTGTTGTGTTGGTAGAATGTGGAAAGACCCACCTCATTGGTTAATATTCACTGTAGTAGAAACATCTGTTGGGTTGGTAGAATGTGGAAAGACCCACCTCATTGGTTAATATTCACTGTAGTAGAAACATCTGTTGTGTTGGTAGAATGTGGAAAGACCCACCTCATTGGTTAATATTCACTGTAGTAGAAACATCTGTTGGGTTGGTAGAATGTGGAAAGACCCACCTCATTGGTTAATATTCACTGTAGTATTAACATCTGTTGTGTTGGTAGAATGTGGAAAGACCCACCTCATTGGTTAATATTCACTGTAGTAGAAACATCTGTTGGGTTGGTAGAATGTGGAAAGACCCACCTCATTGGTTAATATTCACTGTAGTATTAACATCTGTTGTGTTGGTAGAATGTGTAAAGACCCACCTCATTGGTTAATATTCACTGTAGTAGAAACATCTGTTGTGTTGGTAGAATGTGGAAAGACCCACCTCATTGGTTAATATTCACTGTAGTAGAAACATCTGTTGTGTTGGTAGAATGTGGAAAGACCCACCTCATTGGTTAATATTCACTGTAGTAGAAACATCTGTTGTGTTGGTAGAATGTGTAAAGACCCACCTCATTGGTTAATATTCACTGTAGTAGAAACATCTGTTGTGTTGGTAGAATGTGGAAAGACCCACCTCATTGGTTAATATTCACTGTAGTAGAAACATCTGTTGGGTTGGTAGAATGTGGAAAGACCCACCTCATTGGTTAATATTCACTGTAGTAGAAACATCTGTTGGGTTGGTAGAATGTGGAAAGACCCACCTCATTGGTTAATATTCACTGTAGTAGAAACATCTGTTGTGTTGGTAGAATGTGGAAAGACCCACCTCATTGGTTAATATTCACTGTAGTAGAAACATCTGTTGTGTTGGTAGAATGTGGAAAGACCCACCTCATTGGTTAATATTCACTGTAGTAGAAACATCTGTTGGGTTGGTAGAATGTGGAAAGACCCACCTCATTGGTTAATATTCACTGTAGTAGAAACATCTGTTGTGTTGGTAGAATGTGGAAAGACCCACCTCATTGGTTAATATTCACTGTAGTAGAAACATCTGTTGTGTTGGTAGAATGTGGAAAGACCCACCTCATTGGTTAATATTCACTGTAGTAGAAACATCTGTTGTGTTGGTAGAATGTGGAAAGACCCACCTCATTGGTTAATATTCACTGTAGTATTAACATCTGTTGTGTTGGTAGAATGTGGAAAGACCCACCTCATTGGTTAATATTCACTGTAGTAGAAACATCTGTTGTGTTGGTAGAATGTGGAAAGACCCACCTCATTGGTTAATATTCACTGTAGTAGAAACATCTGTTGTGTTGGTAGAATGTGTAAAGACCCACCTCATTGGTTAATATTCACTGTAGTAGAAACATCTGTTGTGTTGGTAGAATGTGGAAAGACCCACCTCATTGGTTAATATTCACTGTAGTAGAAACATCTGTTGTGTTGGTAGAATGTGGAAAGACCCACCTCATTGGTTAATATTCACTGTAGTATTAACATCTGTTGTGTTGGTAGAATGTGGAAAGACCCACCTCATTGGTTAATATTCACTGTAGTAGAAACATCTGTTGTGTTGGTAGAATGTGTAAAGACCCACCTCATTGGTTAATATTCACTGTAGTAGAAACATCTGTTGTGTTGGTAGAATGTGGAAAGACCCACCTCATTGGTTAATATTCACTGTAGTAGAAACATCTGTTGTGTTGGTAGAATGTGTAAAGACCCACCTCATTGGTTAATATTCACTGTAGTATTAACATCTGTTGTGTTGGTAGAATGTGGAAAGACCCACCTCATTGGTTAATATTCACTGTAGTAGAAACATCTGTTGGGTTGGTAGAATGTGGAAAGACCCACCTCATTGGTTAATATTCACTGTAGTATTAACATCTGTTGTGTTGGTAGAATGTGTAAAGACCCACCTCATTGGTTAATATTCACTGTAGTAGAAACATCTGTTGTGTTGGTAGAATGTGTAAAGACCCACCTCATTGGTTAATATTCACTGTAGTAGAAACATCTGTTGTGTTGGTAGAATGTGGAAAGACCCACCTCATTGGTTAATATTCACTGTAGTAGAAACATCTGTTGTGTTGGTAGAATGTGGAAAGACCCACCTCATTGGTTAATATTCACTGTAGTAGAAACATCTGTTGTGTTGGTAGAATGTGGAAAGACCCACCTCATTGGTTAATATTCACTGTAGTAGAAACATCTGTTGTGTTGGTAGAATGTGGAAAGACCCACCTCATTGGTTAATATTCACTGTAGTAGAAACATCTGTTGGGTTGGTAGAATGTGGAAAGACCCACCTCATTGGTTAATATTCACTGTAGTATTAACATCTGTTGTGTTGGTAGAATGTGGAAAGACCCACCTCATTGGTTAATATTCACTGTAGTAGAAACATCTGTTGTGTTGGTAGAATGTGGAAAGACCCACCTCATTGGTTAATATTCACTGTAGTAGAAACATCTGTTGTGTTGGTAGAATGTGTAAAGACCCACCTCATTGGTTAATATTCACTGTAGTATTAACATCTGTTGTGTTGGTAGAATGTGGAAAGACCCACCTCATTGGTTAATATTCACTGTAGTAGAAACATCTGTTGGGTTGGTAGAATGTGGAAAGACCCACCTCATTGGTTAATATTCACTGTAGTATTAACATCTGTTGTGTTGGTAGAATGTGGAAAGACCCACCTCATTGGTTAATATTCACTGTAGTAGAAACATCTGTTGTGTTGGTAGAATGTGGAAAGACCCACCTCATTGGTTAATATTCACTGTAGTAGAAACATCTGTTGTGTTGGTAGAATGTGGAAAGACCCACCTCATTGGTTAATATTCACTGTAGTAGAAACATCTGTTGTGTTGGTAGAATGTGGAAAGACCCACCTCATTGGTTAATATTCACTGTAGTAGAAACATCTGTTGTGTTGGTAGAATGTGGAAAGACCCACCTCATTGGTTAATATTCACTGTAGTATTAACATCTGTTGTGTTGGTAGAATGTGGAAAGACCCACCTCATTGGTTAATATTCACTGTAGTAGAAACATCTGTTGGGTTGGTAGAATGTGGAAAGACCCACCTCATTGGTTAATATTCACTGTAGTAGAAACATCTGTTGTGTTGGTAGAATGTGGAAAGACCCACCTCATTGGTTAATATTCACTGTAGTAGAAACATCTGTTGTGTTGGTAGAATGTGGAAAGACCCACCTCATTGGTTAATATTCACTGTAGTAGAAACATCTGTTGGGTTGGTAGAATGTGGAAAGACCCACCTCATTGGTTAATATTCACTGTAGTAGAAACATCTGTTGTGTTGGTAGAATGTGTAAAGACCCACCTCATTGGTTAATATTCACTGTAGTAGAAACATCTGTTGTGTTGGTAGAATGTGGAAAGACCCACCTCATTGGTTAATATTCACTGTAGTAGAAACATCTGTTGTGTTGGTAGAATGTGGAAAGACCCACCTCATTGGTTAATATTCACTGTAGTAGAAACATCTGTTGTGTTGGTAGAATGTGGAAAGACCCACCTCATTGGTTAATATTCACTGTAGTAGAAACATCTGTTGGGTTGGTAGAATGTGTAAAGACCCACCTCATTGGTTAATATTCACTGTAGTAGAAACATCTGTTGTGTTGGTAGAATGTGGAAAGACCCACCTCATTGGTTAATATTCACTGTAGTAGAAACATCTGTTGGGTTGGTAGAATGTGGAAAGACCCACCTCATTGGTTAATATTCACTGTAGTATTAACATCTGTTGTGTTGGTAGAATGTGGAAAGACCCACCTCATTGGTTAATATTCACTGTAGTAGAAACATCTGTTGGGTTGGTAGAATGTGGAAAGACCCACCTCATTGGTTAATATTCACTGTAGTATTAACATCTGTTGTGTTGGTAGAATGTGTAAAGACCCACCTCATTGGTTAATATTCACTGTAGTAGAAACATCTGTTGTGTTGGTAGAATGTGGAAAGACCCACCTCATTGGTTAATATTCACTGTAGTAGAAACATCTGTTGTGTTGGTAGAATGTGGAAAGACCCACCTCATTGGTTAATATTCACTGTAGTAGAAACATCTGTTGTGTTGGTAGAATGTGGAAAGACCCACCTCATTGGTTAATATTCACTGTAGTAGAAACATCTGTTGTGTTGGTAGAATGTGGAAAGACCCACCTCATTGGTTAATATTCACTGTAGTAGAAACATCTGTTGTGTTGGTAGAATGTGGAAAGACCCACCTCATTGGTTAATATTCACTGTAGTAGAAACATCTGTTGGGTTGGTAGAATGTGGAAAGACCCACCTCATTGGTTAATATTCACTGTAGTAGAAACATCTGTTGTGTTGGTAGAATGTGGAAAGACCCACCTCATTGGTTAATATTCACTGTAGTAGAAACATCTGTTGGGTTGGTAGAATGTGGAAAGACCCACCTCATTGGTTAATATTCACTGTAGTAGAAACATCTGTTGTGTTGGTAGAATGTGGAAAGACCCACCTCATTGGTTAATATTCACTGTAGTAGAAACATCTGTTGTGTTGGTAGAATGTGGAAAGACCCACCTCATTGGTTAATATTCACTGTAGTAGAAACATCTGTTGTGTTGGTAGAATGTGGAAAGACCCACCTCATTGGTTAATATTCACTGTAGTAGAAACATCTGTTGTGTTGGTAGAATGTGGAAAGACCCACCTCATTGGTTAATATTCACTGTAGTAGAAACATCTGTTGTGTTGGTAGAATGTGGAAAGACCCACCTCATTGGTTAATATTCACTGTAGTAGAAACATCTGTTGTGTTGGTAGAATGTGGAAAGACCCACCTCATTGGTTAATATTCACTGTAGTAGAAACATCTGTTGTGTTGGTAGAATGTGGAAAGACCCACCTCATTGGTTAATATTCACTGTAGTATTAACATCTGTTGTGTTGGTAGAATGTGGAAAGACCCACCTCATTGGTTAATATTCACTGTAGTAGAAACATCTGTTGGGTTGGTAGAATGTGGAAAGACCCACCTCATTGGTTAATATTCACTGTAGTAGAAACATCTGTTGTGTTGGTAGAATGTGGAAAGACCCACCTCATTGGTTAATATTCACTGTAGTAGAAACATCTGTTGTGTTGGTAGAATGTGGAAAGACCCACCTCATTGGTTAATATTCACTGTAGTAGAAACATCTGTTGTGTTGGTAGAATGTGGAAAGACCCACCTCATTGGTTAATATTCACTGTAGTAGAAACATCTGTTGGGTTGGTAGAATGTGGAAAGACCCACCTCATTGGTTAATATTCACTGTAGTAGAAACATCTGTTGTGTTGGTAGAATGTGTAAAGACCCACCTCATTGGTTAATATTCACTGTAGTAGAAACATCTGTTGTGTTGGTAGAATGTGGAAAGACCCACCTCATTGGTTAATATTCACTGTAGTAGAAACATCTGTTGGGTTGGTAGAATGTGGAAAGACCCACCTCATTGGTTAATATTCACTGTAGTAGAAACATCTGTTGTGTTGGTAGAATGTGGAAAGACCCACCTCATTGGTTAATATTCACTGTAGTAGAAACATCTGTTGGGTTGGTAGAATGTGGAAAGACCCACCTCATTGGTTAATATTCACTGTAGTAGAAACATCTGTTGTGTTGGTAGAATGTGGAAAGACCCACCTCATTGGTTAATATTCACTGTAGTAGAAACATCTGTTGTGTTGGTAGAATGTGGAAAGACCCACCTCATTGGTTAATATTCACTGTAGTAGAAACATCTGTTGGGTTGGTAGAATGTGGAAAGACCCACCTCATTGGTTAATATTCACTGTAGTAGAAACATCTGTTGTGTTGGTAGAATGTGTAAAGACCCACCTCATTGGTTAATATTCACTGTAGTAGAAACATCTGTTGTGTTGGTAGAATGTGGAAAGACCCACCTCATTGGTTAATATTCACTGTAGTAGAAACATCTGTTGGGTTGGTAGAATGTGGAAAGACCCACCTCATTGGTTAATATTCACTGTAGTAGAAACATCTGTTGTGTTGGTAGAATGTGGAAAGACCCACCTCATTGGTTAATATTCACTGTAGTATTAACATCTGTTGTGTTGGTAGAATGTGGAAAGACCCACCTCATTGGTTAATATTCACTGTAGTAGAAACATCTGTTGTGTTGGTAGAATGTGGAAAGACCCACCTCATTGGTTAATATTCACTGTAGTAGAAACATCTGTTGTGTTGGTAGAATGTGGAAAGACCCACCTCATTGGTTAATATTCACTGTAGTAGAAACATCTGTTGTGTTGGTAGAATGTGGAAAGACCCACCTCATTGGTTAATATTCACTGTAGTATTAACATCTGTTGTGTTGGTAGAATGTGGAAAGACCCACCTCATTGGTTAATATTCACTGTAGTAGAAACATCTGTTGGGTTGGTAGAATGTGGAAAGACCCACCTCATTGGTTAATATTCACTGTAGTAGAAACATCTGTTGTGTTGGTAGAATGTGTAAAGACCCACCTCATTGGTTAATATTCACTGTAGTATTAACATCTGTTGTGTTGGTAGAATGTGGAAAGACCCACCTCATTGGTTAATATTCACTGTAGTAGAAACATCTGTTGGGTTGGTAGAATGTGTAAAGACCCACCTCATTGGTTAATATTCACTGTAGTAGAAACATCTGTTGTGTTGGTAGAATGTGGAAAGACCCACCTCATTGGTTAATATTCACTGTAGTATTAACATCTGTTGTGTTGGTAGAATGTGGAAAGACCCACCTCATTGGTTAATATTCACTGTAGTAGAAACATCTGTTGTGTTGGTAGAATGTGGAAAGACCCACCTCATTGGTTAATATTCACTGTAGTAGAAACATCTGTTGGGTTGGTAGAATGTGGAAAGACCCACCTCATTGGTTAATATTCACTGTAGTAGAAACATCTGTTGTGTTGGTAGAATGTGGAAAGACCCACCTCATTGGTTAATATTCACTGTAGTAGAAACATCTGTTGTGTTGGTAGAATGTGGAAAGACCCACCTCATTGGTTAATATTCACTGTAGTAGAAACATCTGTTGGGTTGGTAGAATGTGGAAAGACCCACCTCATTGGTTAATATTCACTGTAGTATTAACATCTGTTGTGTTGGTAGAATGTGGAAAGACCCACCTCATTGGTTAATATTCACTGTAGTAGAAACATCTGTTGGGTTGGTAGAATGTGGAAAGACCCACCTCATTGGTTAATATTCACTGTAGTATTAACATCTGTTGTGTTGGTAGAATGTGGAAAGACCCACCTCATTGGTTAATATTCACTGTAGTAGAAACATCTGTTGTGTTGGTAGAATGTGGAAAGACCCACCTCATTGGTTAATATTCACTGTAGTAGAAACATCTGTTGTGTTGGTAGAATGTGGAAAGACCCACCTCATTGGTTAATATTCACTGTAGTAGAAACATCTGTTGGGTTGGTAGAATGTGGAAAGACCCACCTCATTGGTTAATATTCACTGTAGTAGAAACATCTGTTGTGTTGGTAGAATGTGGAAAGACCCACCTCATTGGTTAATATTCACTGTAGTATTAACATCTGTTGTGTTGGTAGAATGTGGAAAGACCCACCTCATTGGTTAATATTCACTGTAGTAGAAACATCTGTTGTGTTGGTAGAATGTGGAAAGACCCACCTCATTGGTTAATATTCACTGTAGTAGAAACATCTGTTGTGTTGGTAGAATGTGGAAAGACCCACCTCATTGGTTAATATTCACTGTAGTATTAACATCTGTTGTGTTGGTAGAATGTGGAAAGACCCACCTCATTGGTTAATATTCACTGTAGTAGAAACATCTGTTGGGTTGGTAGAATGTGGAAAGACCCACCTCATTGGTTAATATTCACTGTAGTAGAAACATCTGTTGTGTTGGTAGAATGTGGAAAGACCCACCTCATTGGTTAATATTCACTGTAGTAGAAACATCTGTTGGGTTGGTAGAATGTGGAAAGACCCACCTCATTGGTTAATATTCACTGTAGTAGAAACATCTGTTGGGTTGGTAGAATGTGGAAAGACCCACCTCATTGGTTAATATTCACTGTAGTATTAACATCTGTTGGGTTGGTAGAATGTGGAAAGACCCACCTCATTGGTTAATATTCACTGTAGTAGAAACATCTGTTGTGTTGGTAGAATGTGGAAAGACCCACCTCATTGGTTAATATTCACTGTAGTATTAACATCTGTTGTGTTGGTAGAATGTGGAAAGACCCACCTCATTGGTTAATATTCACTGTAGTAGAAACATCTGTTGTGTTGGTAGAATGTGGAAAGACCCACCTCATTGGTTAATATTCACTGTAGTAGAAACATCTGTTGGGTTGGTAGAATGTGGAAAGACCCACCTCATTGGTTAATATTCACTGTAGTAGAAACATCTGTTGTGTTGGTAGAATGTGGAAAGACCCACCTCATTGGTTAATATTCACTGTAGTATTAACATCTGTTGGGTTGGTAGAATGTGGAAAGACCCACCTCATTGGTTAATATTCACTGTAGTAGAAACATCTGTTGTGTTGGTAGAATGTGGAAAGACCCACCTCATTGGTTAATATTCACTGTAGTAGAAACATCTGTTGTGTTGGTAGAATGTGGAAAGACCCACCTCATTGGTTAATATTCACTGTAGTATTAACATCTGTTGTGTTGGTAGAATGTGGAAAGACCCACCTCATTGGTTAATATTCACTGTAGTAGAAACATCTGTTGTGTTGGTAGAATGTGGAAAGACCCACCTCATTGGTTAATATTCACTGTAGTAGAAACATCTGTTGGGTTGGTAGAATGTGGAAAGACCCACCTCATTGGTTAATATTCACTGTAGTAGAAACATCTGTTGGGTTGGTAGAATGTGGAAAGACCCACCTCATTGGTTAATATTCACTGTAGTAGAAACATCTGTTGTGTTGGTAGAATGTGGAAAGACCCACCTCATTGGTTAATATTCACTGTAGTATTAACATCTGTTGTGTTGGTAGAATGTGGAAAGACCCACCTCATTGGTTAATATTCACTGTAGTAGAAACATCTGTTGGGTTGGTAGAATGTGGAAAGACCCACCTCATTGGTTAATATTCACTGTAGTAGAAACATCTGTTGTGTTGGTAGAATGTGGAAAGACCCACCTCATTGGTTAATATTCACTGTAGTATTAACATCTGTTGTGTTGGTAGAATGTGGAAAGACCCACCTCATTGGTTAATATTCACTGTAGTAGAAACATCTGTTGGGTTGGTAGAATGTGGAAAGACCCACCTCATTGGTTAATATTCACTGTAGTTGAAACATCTGTTGTGTTGGTAGAATGTGTAAAGACCCACCTCATTGGTTAATATTCACTGTAGTATTAACATCTGTTGTGTTGGTAGAATGTGGAAAGACCCACCTCATTGGTTAATATTCACTGTAGTAGAAACATCTGTTGGGTTGGTAGAATGTGGAAAGACCCACCTCATTGGTTAATATTCACTGTAGTATTAACATCTGTTGGGTTGGTAGAATGTGGAAAGACCCACCTCATTGGTTAATATTCACTGTAGTAGAAACATCTGTTGGGTTGGTAGAATGTGGAAAGACCCACCTCATTGGTTAATATTCACTGTAGTATTAACATCTGTTGTGTTGGTAGAATGTGGAAAGACCCACCTCATTGGTTAATATTCACTGTAGTAGAAACATCTGTTGTGTTGGTAGAATGTGGAAAGACCCACCTCATTGGTTAATATTCACTGTAGTAGAAACATCTGTTGTGTTGGTAGAATGTGGAAAGACCCACCTCATTGGTTAATATTCACTGTAGTATTAACATCTGTTGTGTTGGTAGAATGTGGAAAGACCCACCTCATTGGTTAATATTCACTGTAGTAGAAACATCTGTTGTGTTGGTAGAATGTGGAAAGACCCACCTCATTGGTTAATATTCACTGTAGTAGAAACATCTGTTGTGTTGGTAGAATGTGGAAAGACCCACCTCATTGGTTAATATTCACTGTAGTAGAAACATCTGTTGGGTTGGTAGAATGTGGAAAGACCCACCTCATTGGTTAATATTCACTGTAGTAGAAACATCTGTTGTGTTGGTAGAATGTGGAAAGACCCACCTCATTGGTTAATATTCACTGTAGTAGAAACATCTGTTGTGTTGGTAGAATGTGGAAAGACCCACCTCATTGGTTAATATTCACTGTAGTATTAACATCTGTTGTGTTGGTAGAATGTGGAAAGACCCACCTCATTGGTTAATATTCACTGTAGTAGAAACATCTGTTGGGTTGGTAGAATGTGGAAAGACCCACCTCATTGGTTAATATTCACTGTAGTAGAAACATCTGTTGGGTTGGTAGAATGTGGAAAGACCCACCTCATTGGTTAATATTCACTGTAGTAGAAACATCTGTTGTGTTGGTAGAATGTGGAAAGACCCACCTCATTGGTTAATATTCACTGTAGTAGAAACATCTGTTGGGTTGGTAGAATGTGTAAAGACCCACCTCATTGGTTAATATTCACTGTAGTATTAACATCTGTTGGGTTGGTAGAATGTGGAAAGACCCACCTCATTGGTTAATATTCACTGTAGTAGAAACATCTGTTGGGTTGGTAGAATGTGGAAAGACCCACCTCATTGGTTAATATTCACTGTAGTATTAACATCTGTTGTGTTGGTAGAATGTGGAAAGACCCACCTCATTGGTTAATATTCACTGTAGTAGAAACATCTGTTGTGTTGGTAGAATGTGGAAAGACCCACCTCATTGGTTAATATTCACTGTAGTAGAAACATCTGTTGGGTTGGTAGAATGTGGAAAGACCCACCTCATTGGTTAATATTCACTGTAGTAGAAACATCTGTTGTGTTGGTAGAATGTGGAAAGACCCACCTCATTGGTTAATATTCACTGTAGTATTAACATCTGTTGGGTTGGTAGAATGTGGAAAGACCCACCTCATTGGTTAATATTCACTGTAGTAGAAACATCTGTTGGGTTGGTAGAATGTGGAAAGACCCACCTCATTGGTTAATATTCACTGTAGTATTAACATCTGTTGTGTTGGTAGAATGTGGAAAGACCCACCTCATTGGTTAATATTCACTGTAGTATTAACATCTGTTGTGTTGGTAGAATGTGGAAAGACCCACCTCATTGGTTAATATTCACTGTAGTAGAAACATCTGTTGTGTTGGTAGAATGTGGAAAGACCCACCTCATTGGTTAATATTCACTGTAGTAGAAACATCTGTTGTGTTGGTAGAATGTGGAAAGACCCACCTCATTGGTTAATATTCACTGTAGTAGAAACATCTGTTGTGTTGGTAGAATGTGGAAAGACCCACCTCATTGGTTAATATTCACTGTAGTAGAAACATCTGTTGGGTTGGTAGAATGTGGAAAGACCCACCTCATTGGTTAATATTCACTGTAGTAGAAACATCTGTTGTGTTGGTAGAATGTGTAAAGACCCACCTCATTGGTTAATATTCACTGTAGTATTAACATCTGTTGTGTTGGTAGAATGTGGAAAGACCCACCTCATTGGTTAATATTCACTGTAGTAGAAACATCTGTTGGGTTGGTAGAATGTGGAAAGACCCACCTCATTGGTTAATATTCACTGTAGTAGAAACATCTGTTGTGTTGGTAGAATGTGGAAAGACCCACCTCATTGGTTAATATTCACTGTAGTATTAACATCTGTTGGGTTGGTAGAATGTGGAAAGACCCACCTCATTGGTTAATATTCACTGTAGTAGAAACATCTGTTGGGTTGGTAGAATGTGGAAAGACCCACCTCATTGGTTAATATTCACTGTAGTATTAACATCTGTTGTGTTGGTAGAATGTGGAAAGACCCACCTCATTGGTTAATATTCACTGTAGTAGAAACATCTGTTGTGTTGGTAGAATGTGGAAAGACCCACCTCATTGGTTAATATTCACTGTAGTAGAAACATCTGTTGTGTTGGTAGAATGTGGAAAGACCCACCTCATTGGTTAATATTCACTGTAGTAGAAACATCTGTTGTGTTGGTAGAATGTGGAAAGACCCACCTCATTGGTTAATATTCACTGTAGTAGAAACATCTGTTGGGTTGGTAGAATGTGGAAAGACCCACCTCATTGGTTAATATTCACTGTAGTAGAAACATCTGTTGTGTTGGTAGAATGTGTAAAGACCCACCTCATTGGTTAATATTCACTGTAGTATTAACATCTGTTGTGTTGGTAGAATGTGGAAAGACCCACCTCATTGGTTAATATTCACTGTAGTAGAAACATCTGTTGGGTTGGTAGAATGTGGAAAGACCCACCTCATTGGTTAATATTCACTGTAGTAGAAACATCTGTTGTGTTGGTAGAATGTGGAAAGACCCACCTCATTGGTTAATATTCACTGTAGTAGAAACATCTGTTGTGTTGGTAGAATGTGGAAAGACCCACCTCATTGGTTAATATTCACTGTAGTATTAACATCTGTTGGGTTGGTAGAATGTGGAAAGACCCACCTCATTGGTTAATATTCACTGTAGTAGAAACATCTGTTGTGTTGGTAGAATGTGTAAAGACCCACCTCATTGGTTAATATTCACTGTAGTATTAACATCTGTTGTGTTGGTAGAATGTGGAAAGACCCACCTCATTGGTTAATATTCACTGTAGTAGAAACATCTGTTGGGTTGGTAGAATGTGGAAAGACCCACCTCATTGGTTAATATTCACTGTAGTATTAACATCTGTTGGGTTGGTAGAATGTGGAAAGACCCACCTCATTGGTTAATATTCACTGTAGTAGAAACATCTGTTGGGTTGGTAGAATGTGGAAAGACCCACCTCATTGGTTAATATTCACTGTAGTATTAACATCTGTTGTGTTGGTAGAATGTGGAAAGACCCACCTCATTGGTTAATATTCACTGTAGTAGAAACATCTGTTGTGTTGGTAGAATGTGTAAAGACCCACCTCATTGGTTAATATTCACTGTAGTAGAAACATCTGTTGTGTTGGTAGAATGTGGAAAGACCCACCTCATTGGTTAATATTCACTGTAGTATTAACATCTGTTGTGTTGGTAGAATGTGGAAAGACCCACCTCATTGGTTAATATTCACTGTAGTAGAAACATCTGTTGTGTTGGTAGAATGTGGAAAGACCCACCTCATTGGTTAATATTCACTGTAGTAGAAACATCTGTTGTGTTGGTAGAATGTGGAAAGACCCACCTCATTGGTTAATATTCACTGTAGTAGAAACATCTGTTGGGTTGGTAGAATGTGGAAAGACCCACCTCATTGGTTAATATTCACTGTAGTAGAAACATCTGTTGGGTTGGTAGAATGTGTAAAGACCCACCTCATTGGTTAATATTCACTGTAGTAGAAACATCTGTTGTGTTGGTAGAATGTGGAAAGACCCACCTCATTGGTTAATATTCACTGTAGTATTAACATCTGTTGTGTTGGTAGAATGTGGAAAGACCCACCTCATTGGTTAATATTCACTGTAGTAGAAACATCTGTTGGGTTGGTAGAATGTGGAAAGACCCACCTCATTGGTTAATATTCACTGTAGTAGAAACATCTGTTGTGTTGGTAGAATGTGTAAAGACCCACCTCATTGGTTAATATTCACTGTAGTATTAACATCTGTTGTGTTGGTAGAATGTGGAAAGACCCACCTCATTGGTTAATATTCACTGTAGTAGAAACATCTGTTGGGTTGGTAGAATGTGGAAAGACCCACCTCATTGGTTAATATTCACTGTAGTATTAACATCTGTTGTGTTGGTAGAATGTGGAAAGACCCACCTCATTGGTTAATATTCACTGTAGTAGAAACATCTGTTGGGTTGGTAGAATGTGGAAAGACCCACCTCATTGGTTAATATTCACTGTAGTAGAAACATCTGTTGTGTTGGTAGAATGTGTAAAGACCCACCTCATTGGTTAATATTCACTGTAGTATTAACATCTGTTGTGTTGGTAGAATGTGGAAAGACCCACCTCATTGGTTAATATTCACTGTAGTAGAAACATCTGTTGGGTTGGTAGAATGTGGAAAGACCCACCTCATTGGTTAATATTCACTGTAGTAGAAACATCTGTTGTGTTGGTAGAATGTGGAAAGACCCACCTCATTGGTTAATATTCACTGTAGTATTAACATCTGTTGTGTTGGTAGAATGTGGAAAGACCCACCTCATTGGTTAATATTCACTGTAGTAGAAACATCTGTTGGGTTGGTAGAATGTGGAAAGACCCACCTCATTGGTTAATATTCACTGTAGTAGAAACATCTGTTGTGTTGGTAGAATGTGTAAAGACCCACCTCATTGGTTAATATTCACTGTAGTAGAAACATCTGTTGTGTTGGTAGAATGTGGAAAGACCCACCTCATTGGTTAATATTCACTGTAGTATTAACATCTGTTGGGTTGGTAGAATGTGGAAAGACCCACCTCATTGGTTAATATTCACTGTAGTAGAAACATCTGTTGGGTTGGTAGAATGTGGAAAGACCCACCTCATTGGTTAATATTCACTGTAGTATTAACATCTGTTGTGTTGGTAGAATGTGGAAAGACCCACCTCATTGGTTAATATTCACTGTAGTAGAAACATCTGTTGTGTTGGTAGAATGTGGAAAGACCCACCTCATTGGTTAATATTCACTGTAGTAGAAACATCTGTTGGGTTGGTAGAATGTGGAAAGACCCACCTCATTGGTTAATATTCACTGTAGTAGAAACATCTGTTGTGTTGGTAGAATGTGTAAAGACCCACCTCATTGGTTAATATTCACTGTAGTATTAACATCTGTTGGGTTGGTAGAATGTGGAAAGACCCACCTCATTGGTTAATATTCACTGTAGTAGAAACATCTGTTGGGTTGGTAGAATGTGGAAAGACCCACCTCATTGGTTAATTTTCACTGTAGTATTACCATCTGTTGTGTTGGTAGAATGTGGAAAGACCCACCTCATTGGTTAATATTCACTGTAGTATTAACATCTGTTGTGTTGGTAGAATGTGGAAAGACCCACCTCATTGATTAATATTCACTGTAGTAGAAACATCTGTTGTGTTGGTAGAATGTGGAAAGACCCACCTCATTGGTTAATATTCACTGTAGTAGAAACATCTGTTGTGTTGGTAGAATGTGGAAAGACCCACCTCATTGGTTAATATTCACTGTAGTAGAAACATCTGTTGGGTTGGTAGAATGTGGAATGACCCACCTCATTGGTTAATATTCAGTGTAGTAGAAACATCTGTTGTGTTGGTAGAATGTGTAAAGACCCACCTCATTGGTTAATATTCACTGTAGTATTAACATCTGTTGTGTTGGTAGAATGTGGAAAGACCCACCTCATTGGTTAATATTCACTGTAGTAGAAACATCTGTTGGGTTGGTAGAATGTGTAAAGACCCACCTCATTGGTTAATATTCACTGTAGTAGAAACATCTGTTGTGTTGGTAGGATGTGGAAAGACCCACCTCATTGGTTAATATTCACTGTAGTATTACCATCTGTTGTGTTGGTAGAATGTGGAAAGACCCACCTCATTGGTTAATATTCACTGTAGTAGAAACATCTGTTGGGTTGGTAGAATGTGGAAAGACCCACCTCATTGGTTAATATTCACTGTAGTTGAAACATCTGTTGTGTTGGTAGAATGTGTAAAGACCCACCTCATTGCTTAAAATTCACTGTAGTATTAACATCTGTTGTGTTGGTAGAATGTGGAAAGACCCACCTCATTGGTTAATATTCACTGTTGTAGAAACATCTGTTGGGTTGGTAGAATGTGGAAAGACCCACCTCATTGGTTAATATTCACTGTAGTATTAACATCTGTTGGGTTGGAAGAATGTGGAAAGACCCACCTCATTGGTTAATATTCACTGTAGTAGAAACATCTGTTGGGTTGGTAGAATGTGGAAAGACCCACCTCATTGGTTAATTTTCACTGTAGTATTAACATCTGTTGTGTTGGTAGAATGTGGAAAGACCCACCTCATTGGTTAATATTCACTGTAGTAGAAACATCTGTTGTGTTGGTAGAATGTGTAAAGACCCACCTCATTGGTTAATATTCACTGTAGTAGAAACATCTGTTGTGTTCGTAGAATGTGGAAAGACCCACCTCATTGGTTAATATTCACTGTAGTATTAACATCTGTTGTGTTGGTAGAATGTGGAAAGACCCACCTCATTGGTTAATATTCACTGTAGTAGAAACATCTGTTGTGTTGGTAGAATGTGGAAAGACCCACCTCATTGGTTAATTTTCACTGTAGTAGAAACATCTGTTGTGTTGGTAGAATGTGGAAAGACCCACCTCATTGGTTAATATTCACTGTAGTAGAAACATCTGTTGGGTTGGTAGAATGTGGAAAGACCCACCTCATTGGTTAATATTCACTGTAGTAGAAACATCTGTTGGGTTGGTAGAATGTGTAAAGACCCACCTCATTGGTTATTATTCACTGTAGTAGAAACATCTGTTGTGTTGGTAGGATATGGAAAGACCCACCTCATTGGTTAATATTCACTGTAGTATTACCATCTGTTGTGTTGGTAGAATGTGGAAAGACCCACCTCATTGGTTAATATTCACTGTAGTAGAAACATCTGTTGGGTTGGTAGAATGTGGAAAGACCCACCTCATTGGTTAATATTCACTGTAGTAGAAACATCTGTTGGGTTGGTAGAATGTGGAAAGACCCACCTCATTGGTTAATATTCACTGTAGTATTAACATCTGTTGTGTTGGTAGAATGTGTAAAGACCCACCTCATTGGTTAATATTCACTGTAGTAGAAACATCTGTTGGGTTGGTAGAATGTGTAAAGACCCACCTCATTGGTTAATATTCACTGTAGTATTAACATCTGTTGGGTTGGTAGAATGTGGAAAGACCCACCTCATTGGTTAATATTCACTGTAGTAGAAACATCTGTTGGGTTGGTAGAATGTGGAAAGACCCACCTCATTGGTTAATTTTCACTGTAGTATTACCATCTGTTGTGTTGGTAGGATGTGGAAAGACTCACCTCATTGATTAATATTCACTGTAGTAGAAACATCTGTTGTGTTTGTAGAATGTGGAAAGACCCACCTCATTGGTTAATATTCACTGTAGTAGAAACATCTGTTGGGTTGGTAGAATGTGGAAAGACCCACCTCATTGGTTAATATTCACTGTAGTAGAAACATCTGTTGTGTTGGTAGAATGTGTAAAGACCCACCTCATTGGTTAATATTCACTGTAGTATTAACATCTGTTGGGTTGGTAGAATGTGGAAAGACCCACCTCATTGGTTAATATTCACTGTAGTAGAAACATCTGTTGGGTTGGTAGAATGTGGCAAGACCCACCTCATTGGTTAATTTTCACTGTAGTATTACCATCTGTTGTGTTGGTAGAATGTGGAAAGACCCACCTCATTGGTTAATATTCACTGTAGTATTAACATCTGTTGTGTTGGTAGAATGTGGAAAGACCCACCTCATTGGTTAATATTCACTGTAGTAGAAACATCTGTTGTGTTGGTAGAATGTGGAAAGACCCACCTCATTGGTTAATATTCACTGTAGTAGAAACATCTGTTGTGTTGGTAGAATGTGGAAAGACCCACCTCATTGGTTAATATTCACTGTAGTAGAAACATCTGTTGGGTTGGTAGAATGTGGAATGACCCACCTCATTGGTTAATATTCAGTGTAGTAGAAACATCTGTTGTGTTGGTAGAATGTGTAAAGACCCACCTCATTGGTTAATATTCACTGTAGTATTAACATCTGTTGTGTTGGTAGAATGTGGAAAGACCCACCTCATTGGTTAATATTCACTGTAGTAGAAACATCTGTTGGGTTGGTAGAATGTGTAAAGACCCACCTCATTGGTTAATATTCACTGTAGTAGAAACATCTGTTGTGTTGGTAGGGTATGGAAAGACCCACCTCATTGGTTAATATTCACTGTAGTATTAACATCTGTTGGGTTGGTAGAATGTGGAAAGACCCACCTCATTGGTTAATATTCACTGTAGTAGAAACATCTGTTGGGTTGGTAGAATGTGGCAAGACCCACCTCATTGGTTAATTTTCACTGTAGTATTACCATCTGTTGTGTTGGTAGAATGTGGAAAGACCCACCTCATTGGTTAATATTCACTGTAGTATTAACATCTGTTGTGTTGGTAGAATGTGGAAAGACCCACCTCATTGATTAATATTCACTGTAGTAGAAACATCTGTTGTGTTGGTAGAATGTGGAAAGACCCACCTCATTGGTTAATATTCACTGTAGTAGAAACATCTGTTGTGTTGGTAGAATGTGGAAAGACCCACCTCATTGGTTAATATTCACTGTAGTAGAAACATCTGTTGGGTTGGTAGAATGTGGAATGACCCACCTCATTGGTTAATATTCAGTGTAGTAGAAACATCTGTTGTGTTGGTAGAATGTGTAAAGACCCACCTCATTGGTTAATATTCACTGTAGTATTAACATCTGTTGTGTTGGTAGAATGTGGAAAGACCCACCTCATTGGTTAATATTCACTGTAGTAGAAACATCTGTTGGGTTGGTAGAATGTGTAAAGACCCACCTCATTGGTTAATATTCACTGTAGTAGAAACATCTGTTGTGTTGGTAGGATGTGGAAAGACCCACCTCATTGGTTAATATTCACTGTAGTATTACCATCTGTTGTGTTGGTAGAATGTGGAAAGACCCACCTCATTGGTTAATATTCACTGTAGTATTAACATCTGTTGGGTTGGTAGAATGTGGAAAGACCCACCTCATTGGTTAATATTCACTGTAGTTGAAACATCTGTTGTGTTGGTAGAATGTGTAAAGACCCACCTCATTGCTTAAAATTCACTGTAGTATTAACATCTGTTGTGTTGGTAGAATGTGGAAAGACCCACCTCATTGGTTAATATTCACTGTTGTAGAAACATCTGTTGGGTTGGTAGAATGTGGAAAGACCCACCTCATTGGTTAATATTCACTGTAGTATTAACATCTGTTGGGTTGGAAGAATGTGGAAAGACCCACCTCATTGGTTAATATTCACTGTAGTAGAAACATCTGTTGGGTTGGTAGAATGTGGAAAGACCCACCTCATTGGTTAATTTTCACTGTAGTATTAACATCTGTTGTGTTGGTAGAATGTGGAAAGACCCACCTCATTGGTTAATATTCACTGTAGTAGAAACATCTGTTGTGTTGGTAGAATGTGTAAAGACCCACCTCATTGGTTAATATTCACTGTAGTAGAAACATCTGTTGTGTTGGTAGAATGTGGAAAGACCCACCTCATTGGTTAATATTCACTGTAGTAGAAACATCTGTTGGGTTGGTAGAATGTGGAATGACCCACCTCATTGGTTAATATTCAGTGAAGTAGAAACATCTGTTGTGTTGGTAGAATGTGTAAAGACCCACCTCATTGGTTAATATTCACTGTAGTATTAACATCTGTTGTGTTGGTAGAATGTGGAAAGACCCACCTCATTGGTTAATATTCACTGTAGTAGAAACATCTGTTGTGTTGGTAGAATGTGGAAAGACCCACCTCATTGGTTAATATTCACTGTAGTAGAAACATCTGTTGTGTTGGTAGAATGTGGAAAGACCCACCTCATTGGTTAATATTCACTGTAGTAGAAACATCTGTTGGGTTGGTAGAATGTGGAAAGACCCACCTCATTGGTTAATATTCACTGTAGTAGAAACATCTGTTGTGTTGGTAGAATGTGTAAAGACCCACCTCATTGGTTAATATTCACTGTAGTATTAACATCTGTTGTGTTGGTAGAATGTGGAAAGACCCACCTCATTGGTTAATATTCACTGTAGTAGAAACATCTGTTGGGTTGGTAGAATGTGTAAAGACCCACCTCATTGGTTAATATTCACTGTAGTAGAAACATCTGTTGTGTTGGTAGGGTATGGAAAGACCCACCTCATTGGTTAATATTCACTGTAGTATTACCATCTGTTGTGTTGGTAGAATGTGGAAAGACCCACCTCATTGGTTAATATTCACTGTAGTATTAACATCTGTTGGGTTGGTAGAATGTGGAAAGACCCACCTCATTGGTTAATATTCACTGTAGTTGAAACATCTGTTGTGTTGGTAGAATGTGTAAAGACCCACCTCATTGCTTAAAATTCACTGTAGTATTAACATCTGTTGTGTTGGTAGAATGTGGAAAGACCCACCTCATTGGTTAATATTCACTGTTGTAGAAACATCTGTTGGGTTGGTAGAATGTGGAAAGACCCACCTCATTGGTTAATATTCACTGTAGTATTAACATCTGTTGGGTTGGAAGAATGTGGAAAGACCCACCTCATTGGTTAATATTCACTGTAGTAGAAACATCTGTTGGGTTGGTAGAATGTGGAAAGACCCACCTCATTGGTTAATTTTCACTGTAGTATTAACATCTGTTGTGTTGGTAGAATGTGGAAAGACCCACCTCATTGGTTAATATTCACTGTAGTAGAAACATCTGTTGTGTTGGTAGAATGTGTAAAGACCCACCTCATTGGTTAATATTCACTGTAGTAGAAACATCTGTTGTGTTGGTAGAATGTGGAAAGACCCACCTCATTGGTTAATATTCACTGTAGTATTAACATCTGTTGTGTTGGTAGAATGTGGAAAGACCCACCTCATTGATTAATATTCACTGTAGTAGAAACATCTGTTGTGTTGGTAGAATGTGGAAAGACCCACCTCATTGGTTAATATTCACTGTAGTAGAAACATCTGTTGTGTTGGTAGAATGTGGAAAGACCCACCTCATTGGTTAATATTCACTGTAGTAGAAACATCTGTTGGGTTGGTAGAATGTGGAAAGACCCACCTCATTGGTTAATATTCACTGTAGTAGAAACATCTGTTGGGTTGGTAGAATGTGTAAAGACCCACCTCATTGGTTATTATTCACTGTAGTAGAAACATCTGTTGTGTTGGTAGGATATGGAAAGACCCACCTCATTGGTTAATATTCACTGTAGTATTACCATCTGTTGTGTTGGTAGAATGTGGAAAGACCCACCTCATTGGTTAATATTCACTGTAGAAGAAACATCTGTTGGGTTGGTAGAATGTGGAAAGACCCACCTCATTGGTTAATATTCACTGTAGTTGAAACACCTGTTGTGTTGGTACAATGTGTAAAGACCCACCTCATTGCTTAAAATTCACTGTAGTATTAACATCTGTTGTGTTGGTAGAATGTGGAAAGACCCACCTCATTGGTTAATATTCACTGTTGTAGAAACATCTGTTGGGTTGGTAGAATGTGGAAAGACCCACCTCATTGGTTAATATTCACTGTAGTATTAACATCTGTTGTGTTGGTAGAATGTGGAAAGACCCACCTCATTGGTTAATATTCACTGTAGTAGAAACATCTGTTGGGTTGGTAGAATGTGGAATGACCCACCTCATTGGTTAATATTCACTGTAGTAGAAACATCTGTTGTGTTGGTAGAATGTGTAAAGACCCACCTCATTGGTTAATATTCACTGTAGTATTAACATCTGTTGTGTTGGTAGAATGTGGAAAGACCCACCTCATTGGTTAATATTCACTTTAGTAGAAACATCTGTTGGGTTGGTAGAATGTGTAAAGACCCACCTCATTGGTTATTATTCACTGTAGTAGAAACATCTGTTGTGTTGGTAGGATATGGAAAGACCCACCTCATTGGTTAATATTCACTGTAGTATTACCATCTGTTGTGTTGGTAGAATGTGGAAAGACCCACCTCATTGGTTAATATTCACTGTAGTAGAAACATCTGTTGGGTTGGTAGAATGTGGAAAGACCCACCTCATTGGTTAATATTCACTGTAGTTGAAACATCTGTTGTGTTGGTACAATGTGTAAAGACCCACCTCATTGCTTAAAATTCACTGTAGTATTAACATCTGTTGTGTTGGTAGAATGTGGAAAGACCCACCTCATTGGTCAATATTCACTGTTGTAGAAACATCTGTTGGGTTGGTAGAATGTGGAAAGACCCACCTCATTGGTTAATTTTCACTGTAGTATTAACATCTGTTGTGTTGGTAGAATGTGGAAAGACCCACCTCATTTGTTAATATTCACTGTAGTAGAAACATCTGTTGGGTTGGTAGAATGTGTAAAGACCCACCTCATTGGTTAATATTCACTGTAGTAGAAACATCTGTTGTGTTGGTAGAATGTGGAAAGACCCACCTCATTGGTTAATATTCACTGTAGTATTAACATCTGTTGTGTTGGTAGAATGTGGAAAGACCCACCTCATTGATTAATATTCACTGTAGTAGAAACATCTGTTGTGTTGGTAGAATGTGGAAAGACCCACCTCATTGGTTAATATTCACTGTAGTAGAAACATCTGTTGTGTTGGTAGAATGTGGAAAGACCCACCTCATTGGTTAATATTCACTGTAGTAGAAACATCTGTTGGGTTGGTAGAATGTGGAATGACCCACCTCATTGGTTAATATTCAGTGAAGTAGAAACATCTGTTGTGTTGGTAGAATGTGTAAAGACCCACCTCATTGGTTAATATTCACTGTAGTATTAACATCTGTTGTGTTGGTAGAATGTGGAAAGACCCACCTCATTGGTTAATATTCACTGTAGTAGAAACATCTGTTGTGTTTGTAGAATGTGGAAATACCCACCTCATTGGTTAATATTCACTGTACTATAAACATCTGTTGGGTTGGTAGAATGTGGAAAGACCCACCTCATTGGTTAATATTCACTGTAGTAGAAACATCTGTTGTGTTGGTAGAATGTGTAAAGACCCACCTCATTGGTTAATATTCACTGTAGTATTAACATCTGTTGGGTTGGTAGAATGTGGAAAGACCCACCTCATTGGTTAATATTCACTGTAGTAGAAACATCTGTTGGGTTGGTAGAATGTGGAAAGACCCACCTCATTGGTTAATTTTCACTGTAGTATTACCATCTGTTGTGTTGGTAGAATGTGGAAAGACCCACCTCATTGGTTAATATTCACTGTAGTATTAACATCTGTTGTGTTGGTAGAATGTGGAAAGACCCACCTCATTGATTAATATTCACTGTAGTAGAAACATCTGTTGTGTTGGTAGAATGTGGAAAGACCCACCTCATTGGTTAATATTCACTGTAGTAGAAACATCTGTTGTGTTGGTAGAATGTGGAAAGACCCACCTCATTGGTTAATATTCACTGTAGTAGAAACATCTGTTGGGTTGGTAGAATGTGGAATGACCCACCTCATTGGTTAATATTCAGTGTAGCAGAAACATCTGTTGTGTTGGTAGAATGTGTAAAGACCCACCTCATTGGTTAATATTCACTGTAGTATTAACATCTGTTGTGTTGGTAGAATGTGGAAAGACCCACCTCATTGGTTAATATTCACTGTAGTAGAAACATCTGTTGGGTTGGTAGAATGTGTAAAGACCCACCTCATTGGTTAATATTCACTGTAGTAGAAACATCTGTTGTGTTGGTAGGGTATGGAAAGACCCACCTCATTGGTTAATATTCACTGTAGTATTACCATCTGTTGTGTTGGTAGAATGTGGAAAGACCCACCTCATTGGTTAATATTCACTGTAGTAGAAACATCTGTTGGGTTGGTAGAATGTGGAAAGACCCACCTCATTGGTTAATATTCACTGTAGTTCAAACATCTGTTGTGTTGGTAAAATGTGTAAAGACCCACCTCATTGCTTAAAATTCACTGTAGTATTAACATCTGTTGTGTTGGTAGAATGTGGAAAGACCCACCTCATTGGTTAATATTCACTGTTGTAGAAACATCTGTTGGGTTGGTAGAATGTGGAAAGACCCACCTCATTGGTTAATATTCACTGTAGTATTAACATCTGTTGGGTTGGAAGAATGTGGAAAGACCCACCTCATTGGTTAATATTCACTGTAGTAGAAACATCTGTTGGGTTGGTAGAATGTGGAAAGACCCACCTCATTGGTTAATTTTCACTGTAGTATTAACATCTGTTGTGTTGGTAGAATGTGGAAAGACCCACCTCATTGGTTAATATTCACTGTAGTAGAAACATCTGTTGTGTTGGTAGAATGTGTAAAGACCCACCTCATTGGTTAATATTCACTGTAGTAGAAACATCTGTTGTGTTGGTAGAATGTGGAAAGACCCACCTCATTGGTTAATATTCACTGTAGTATTAACATCTGTTGTGTTGGTAGAATGTGGAAAGACCCACCTCATTGATTAATATTCACTGTAGTAGAAACATCTGTTGTGTTGGTAGAATGTGGAAAGACCCACCTCATTGGTTAATTTTCACTGTAGTAGAAACATCTGTTGTGTTGGTAGAATGTGGAAAGACCCACCTCATTGGTTAATATTCAGTGAAGTAGAAACATCTGTTGTGTTGGTAGAATGTGTAAAGACCCACCTCATTGGTTAATATTCACTGTAGTATTAACATCTGTTGTGTTGGTAGAATGTGGAAAGACCCACCTCATTGGTTAATATTCACTGTAGTAGAAACATCTGTTGTGTTGGTAGAATGTGTAAAGACCCACCTCATTGGTTAATATTCACTGTAGTATTACCATCTGTTGTGTTGGTAGAATGTGGAAAGACCCACCTCATTGGTTAATATTCACTGTAGTAGAAACATCTGTTGGGTTGGTAGAATGTGGAAAGACCCACCTCATTGGTTAATATTCACTGTAGTTGAAACATCTGTTGTGTTGGTACAATGTGGAAAGACCCACCTCATTGGTTAATATTCACTGTAGTATTAACATCTGTTGTGTTGGTAGAATGTGGAAAGACCCACCTCATTGGTTAATATTCACTGTAGTAGAAACATCTGTTGTGTTGGTAGAATGTGGAAAGACCCACCTCATTGGTTAATATTCACTGTAGTAGAAACATCTGTTGGGTTGGTAGAATGTGGAATGACCCACCTCATTGCTTAATATTCAGTGAAGTAAAAACATCTGTTGTGTTGGTAGGATGTGTAAAGACCCACCTCATTGGTTAATATTCACTGTAGTATTAACATCTGTTGTGTTGGTAGAATGTGGAAAGACCCACCTCATTGGTTAATATTCACTGTAGTAGAAACATCTGTTGGGTTGGTAGAATGTGTAAAGACCCACCTCATTGGTTAATATTCACTGTAGTAGAAACATCTGTTGTGTTGGTAGGATATGGAAAGACCCACCTCATTGGTTAATATTCACTGTAGTATTACCATCTGTTGTGTTGGTAGAATGTGGAAAGACCCACCTCATTGGTTAATATTCACTGTAGTAGAAACATCTGTTGTGTTGGTAGGATATGGAAAGACCCACCTCATTGGTTAATATTCACTGTAGTAGAAACATCTGTTGGGTTGGTAGAATGTGGAAAGACCCACCTCATTGGTTAATATTCACTGGAGTTGAAACATCTGTTGTGTTGGTACAATGTGTAAAGACCCACCTCATTGCTTAAAATTCACTGTAGTATTAACATCTGTTGTGTTGGTAGAATGTGGAAAGACCCACCTCATTGGTTAATATTCACTGTTGTAGAAACATCTGTTGGGTTGGTAGAATGTGGAAAGACCCACCTCATTGGTTAATATTCACTGTAGTATTAACATCTGTTGGGTTGGAAGAATGTGGAAAGACCCACCTCATTGGTTAATATTCACTGTAGTAGAAACATCTGTTGGGTTGGTAGAATGTGGAAAGACCCACCTCATTGGTTAATTTTCACTGTAGTATTTACATCTGTTGTGTTGGTAGAATGTGGAAAGACCCACCTCATTGATTAATATTCACTGTAGTAGAAACATCTGTTGTGTTGGTAGAATGTGGAAAGACCCACCTCATTGGTTAATATTCACTGTAGTAGAAACATCTGTTGTGTTGGTAGAATGTGGAAAGACCCACCTCATTGGTTAATATTCACTGTAGTAGAAACATCTGTTGGGTTGGTAGAATGTGGAAAGACCCACCGCATTGGTTAATATTCACTGTAGTATTAACATCTGTTGTGTTGGTAGAATGTGGAAAGACCCACCTCATTGGTTAATATTCACTGTAGTAGAAACATCTGTTGTGATGGTAGAATGTGTAAAGACCCACCTCATTGGTTAATATTCACTGTAGTAGAAAAATCTGTTGTGTTGGTAGAATGTGTAAAGACCCACCTCATTGGTTAATATTCACTGTAGTAGAAACATCTGTTGGGTTGGTAGAATGTGTAAAGACCCACCTCATTGGTTAATATTCACTGTAGTATTAACATCTGTTGGGTTGGTAGAATGTGGAAAGACCCACCTCATTGGTTAATATTCACTGTAGTAGAAACATCTGTTGGGTTGGTAGAATGTGGAAAGACCCACCTCATTGGTTAATTTTCACTGTAGTATTACCATCTGTTGTGTTGGTAGGATGTGGAAAGACCCACCTCATTGATTAATATTCACTGTAGTAGAAACATCTGTTGTGTTGGTAGAATGTGGAAAGACCCACCTCATTGGTTAATATTCACTGTAGTAGAAACATCTGTTGTGTTGGTAGAATGTGGAAAGACCCACCTCATTGGTTAATATTCACTGTAGTAGAAACATCTGTTGGGTTAGTATAATGTGGAATGACCCACCTCATTGGTTAATATTCACTGTAGTAGAAACATCTCTTGTGTTGGTAGAATGTGGAAAGACCCACCTCATTGGTTAATATTCACTGTAGTATAAACATCTGTTGGGTTGGTAGAATGTGGAAAGACCCACCTCATTGGTTAATATTCACTTTAGTAGAAACATCTGTTGGGTTGGTAGAATGTGTAAAGACCCACCTCATTGGTTAATTTTCACTGTAGTATTACCATCTGTTGTGTTGGTAGAATGTGGAAAGACCCACCTCATTGGTTAATATTCACTGTAGTAGAAACAACTGTTGTGTTGGTAGAATGTGGAAAGACCCACCTCATTGGTTAATTTTCACTGTAGTATTACCATCTGTTGTGTTGGTAGAATGTGTAAAGACCCACCTCATTGGTTAGTATTCACTGTAGTAGAAACATCTGTTGTGTTGGTAGAATGTGGAAAGACCCACCTCATTGGTTAATATTCACTGTAGTATAAACATCTGTTGGGTTGGTAGAATGTGGAAAGACCCACCTCATTGGTTAATATTCACTTTAGTAGAAACATCTGTTGGGTTGGTAGAATGTGTAAAGACCCACCTCATTGGTTAATTTTCACTGTAGTATTACCATCTGTTGTGTTGGTAGAATGTGGAAAGACCCACCTCATTGGTTAATATTCACTGTAGTAGAAACAACTGTTGTGTTGGTAGAATGTGGAAAGACCCACCTCATTGGTTAATTTTCACTGTAGTATTACCATCTGTTGTGTTGGTAGAATGTGGAAAGACCCACCTCATTGGTTAATATTCACTGTAGTAGAAACATCTGTTGGGTTGGTACAATGTGGAAAGACGCACCTCATTGGTTAATATTCACTGTAGTAGAAACATTTGTTGGGTTGGTAGAATGTGGAAAGACCCACCTCATTGGTTAATATTCACTGTAGTAGAAACATCTGTTGTGTTGGCAGAATGTGGAAAGACCCACCTCATTGGTTAATATTCACTGTAGTAGAAACAGCTGTTGTGTTGGTAGAATGTGTAAAGACCCACCTCATTGGTTAATATTCACTGTAGTAGAAACATCTGTTGGGTTGGTAGAATGTGGAAAGACCCACCTCATTCTTTAATATTCACTGTAGTAGAAACATCTGTTGGGTTGGTAGAATGTGGAAAGACCCACCTCATTGGTTAATATTCACTGTAGTAGAAACATCTGTTGTGTTGGTAGAATGTGGAAAGACCCACCTCATTGGTTAATATTCACTGTAGTAGAAACATCTGTTGGGTTGGTCGAATGTGGAAGTAGGTTATTATTACTTATTACAAATCTGCAGTTGTCTGACTATTATATTATTATTTAATGAAATAAATGTAAAAATGCACTTTTTGTCTGGAAATAAAATCAACATTTATCTGCGTTTCCCTCCAGTCAACAGACGGAGATGTGCGTCTTTCAGGCGATGCTATCAGCGTGACGTATAATCTAGTGGACGGAACACTTCTTCAACAACATCTAGTCAGCCACTTCTGTAGCTTCCTAGCCAAATCATTCAAGCTGTTCAGACTGCTTCGGTGTATATTAAACATAATTCTGTCTTATAACTATTTTCTCCATTTAATGTCATATTTCCGTTTAGTCAGGTAACGGTAGCTGTCTTGATAAATTAGCCTATCACTAGGCTAGTCGCTAACTAGCTAGGTTAGCTGGCTAACATTCCCGACCATGAGCTCACTAAGCTACTCTCCTGTTAAAGAAGCGGAGGTCTGCTGGACGGAGAAAGAAGCTCTGGGGCTGAACATGGTCGAGGAAGAGGAGGATGTCACAGTACAAAAATAAGTTGAGGCTGAGGCTGTTACATTGAAAGAAGAAAGATTATGCTTTTTTTGGAGTGAAGGAAGAAGAGAGAACTGTCATATTGAAGGAGGAAGAAGAGGAGGAGGAGACAGAAGATCTGAACACCAGTAAGTCCTGTCTGGAAAATAGTTGTTGAACTGATGCGGGGTTTTAAAACGGCATTCTACTGAAGTTCTGAGCTTAAATGCCGTTTTTTAATGTAGGAATTGATAAAGCTACACTGTAAGATGTGAATACCATCAACAAGCTGGCCAACAACAAAACTTTAACAATGGATTTGCAGCAAAATCACAACTTAGATGTCTCACAGAATGGACTAGCCCTCATTCAATACTGCAATTCCATTGTATTAAACTGGAGGACAATTCCTAAGCCAATATTAACTGCGGTCAAGTGAGCAGACAGTCGCAAAACGCGGTCAGTCCATCTGCTCTTCAGTTTCTTCCTGAAATCGTGTGCGCAAATTGACTTTACGGAATCACGTTTTTTTTCTGGTAGGGAAACTGAGTTGGATGGACTCTCATGCACAGATAGTCGAGACATGGCTACAAATCATTCCAAGAAAACCGTTTGACGCACACTTAATTTTGGCGTTGTCAAAAAGGACTTTGATATCGTTGCTAGAGTGAGGCTGCAGTAGTCTAACATGGTGCTGTTTAGCAAATGTTGAATTGTTAAAGCAACTTGTCTACAGTCATGACATACACTATCTATACAAAAGTATGTGGACACCCCTTCAACAGGTGTATAAAATCGAGCACACAGCCATGTAATCTCCATAGACAAACATTGGCAGTTGAATAGCCTTACTGAAGCGCTCAGTGACTTTCAATGTGGCACCGTCATAGGATGCCATCATTCCAATAAGTCAGTTTGTTGAATTTCTGCCTTGCTAGAGCTTCCCCAATCAACTGTAAGTGCTGTTATTGTGAAGTGGTAACATCTAGGAGCAACAACTGCTCAGTGGTGGGCCACACAAGCTCATAGAACGGGACCGCCATGTGCTGAAGCGCGTAACGAGTACAAATCGTCTGTCCTCGGTTTCAACACTCGCTACCGAGTTCCAAACTGCCTCTGGAAGCAACGTCATCACATTAACTTTTTGTCAGGATCTAAATGAAATGGGTTACCATGGCAGCCACATACAAGCCTAAGATCACCATGCGCAATTTCAAGCGTCAGCTGGAGTGGTGTAAACGCTACAGCATACAATGACATTCTAGACGATTCTGTGCTTCCAACTTTGTGGCAACAATTTGGGGAAGACCCTTTCCTGTTTCAGCATGACAATGCCCCTGTGCACAAAGCGAGGTCCATAAAGAAATGGTTTGTCGAGATTGGTGTAGAAGAACTTGACTGGCCTGCACAGAGCCCCGACCTCAACCCCATCCAACACCTTTGGGATGGATTGGTACGCCACCTGCGAGCCAGGCCTAATCGCCCAACATCAGTGCCCGACCTCACTAATGCTCTTGTGGCTGAATGGAAGCACAGCAATGTTCCAATATTTAGTGGAAAGCCTTCCCAGAAGAGTGGAGGCTGTTATACCAGCAAAGGGGGGACCAACTCCATTTTAATGACCATGATTTTGGAATAAGTTGTTCGACAAGCAGGTGTCCACATATTTTTGGTCATGTAGTGTATCTACTGTAGTCCAAAGTTGCTCTATAGCTCTGTCACCGAAATAAATGTATTTCCTGTTGCCAAGTAATTTCCGGTTTCTATGCCTTTAGTTTTCCTTGTGGACCAATTTATGGATGGATTGTTCCAGAAGGTTGTGTTTTTAGGAATTCATATTGATTCTTGTAGAAACGTTCAATTTTCTTCCACACTCTTGGCATTCTCTCAACCAGCTTCAGCTGGAATGATTTTCCAACAGTCTTGAAGAAGTTCCCACATATGCTGAGCACTTGTTAGCTGCTTTTCCTTCACTCTGTGGTCCAACTCATCACAAACCATCTCAATTGGTTTGAGGTCGGGTGGTTGTGGAGGCCAGGTCAACTGATGCAGCACTCCATCACTCTCCATGGTCAAATAGCCGTTACACAGCCTGGAGGTGTGTTTTGGGTCATTGTCCTGTTGAAAAACAAATGATAGTCCCACTAAGCACAAACCAGGTGGGATGGCGTATCGCTGCAGAATGTTGTGGTAGCCATGCTGGTTAAGTGTGCCTCGAAATCTAAATAAATCACAGACAGTGTCACCAGCAAAGCACCCCCACCATCACATCTCCTCCATGTTTCACGGTGGGAACCGCACACGCGGAGATCATCCGTTCACATACTCTGCGTCTCACAAAGACACGGCGGTTAGAATCAAAGAACTCAAATTTGGACTCACAGACCAAAGGACAAATTTCCCTGGTCTAATGTCCATTTCTTGTGTTTCTTGGCCCAGGAAAGTCTCTTCTTATTATTGGTGTCCTTTAGTAGTGGTTTCTTTGCAGCAATTCGACCATGAAGGCCTGATTCACACAGTCTCCTCTGAACAGTTGATGTTGAGATGTGTCTGATACTTGAACACTGTGAAGCATATATTTGGGATGCAATCTGAGGTGCAGTTAACTCTAATGAACTTATCCTCTGCAGCAGAGGTAACTCTGGGTCTTCCTTTCCTGTGGCAGTCCTCATGAGGGCCAGTTTCGTAGTGCTTGATGGTTTTTGCGACTGCACTTGAAGAAACTTTCAAAGTTCTTGACATTTTCCGGATTGACTGACCTTCATGTCTTAATGTAATAATGGACTGTCATTTCTCTTTGCTTATTTGAGCTGTTTGTGCCGTAATATGGACTTGGTCTTTCAGCAAATAGGGCTATCTTCTGTATACCAACCCTACTTTGTCACAACACAACTGATTGGCTCAAACACATTAAGAAATATTCTAGTGTCATAGTGTTCTAAAACTTTTGACCGGTAGTGTATATTAAAGGAGATCTAGACTGTAGATCATCAGTTATTAGGTCTGCTATCATGTTATATATATTTATATATTAAAGGAGATCTAGACTGTAGATCATCAGTTATTAGGTCTGCTATCATGTTATATATATTTATATATTAAAGGAGATCTAGACTGTAGATCATCAGTTATTAGGTCTGCTATCATGTTATATATATTTATATATTAAAGGAGATCTAGACTGTAGATCATCAGTTATTAGGTCTGCTATCATGTTATATATATTTATATATTAAAGGAGATCTAGACTGTAGATCATCAGTTATTAGGTCTGCTATCATGTTATATATATTTATATATTAAAGGAGATCTAGACTGTAGATCATCAGTTATTAGGTCTGCTATCATGTTATATATATTTATATATTAAAGGAGATCTAGACTGTAGATCATCAGTTATTAGGTCTGCTATCATGTTATATATATATTTATATATTAAAGGAGATCTAGACTGTAGATCATCAGTTATTAGGTCTGCTATCATGTTATATATATTTATATATTAAAGGAGATCTAGACTGTAGATCATCAGTTATTAGGTCTGCTATCATGTTATATATATTAAAGGAGATCTAGACTGTAGATCATCAGTTATTAGGTCTGCTATCATGTTATATATATTAAAGGAGATCTAGACTGTAGATCATCAGTTATTAGGTCTGCTATCATGTTATATATATTAAAGGAGATCTAGACTGTAGATCATCAGTTATTAGTTCTGCTATCATGTTATGTATATATTAAAGGAGATCTAGGCTGTAGATCATCAGTTATTCTTTATTTTTCCTATTGTCATTATTTAGTTTTTTCCATGTTAATTTTATGTCCTGAGATTTTAGAGGATTCTGAAAATATTTTTAGCAGGGGGGCATTGAGTTTTCAATATTGGTCATGTACTGTATATCAGTAAATTTAGTTTATATTCATGTTTAAAAATACTGACACCTGTTATGTGCAAACAGGAAGGGGGAGAAGGGACATCCCTGTCTTGTTCCCATTTCTAAAGCAATTTAATCAGATAATGATTGTAAGTTGCTTTGGATATAAGTGTCTGTTAAATGGCATATATTATGATAAGTAAAGAAAATAAACCTGGCAAATGTCTCGCAGCTCTCAGAAAAGGAATACATGCTAAACTGGTTATGATTTTAAAAGATAGAAAAGCAGTAATTAGAAACAACAATGTGATTTAATTACAATTTTAAAAGCTTCTATGAACTTTTATATAAATAAGAATAAAACAACAGTTGAACGGATCCCCCCCGCTCTCAGAATGTTGACTTTGTTCTGATAATTCCACATCTTAAGGGTATTTAGTGTTTTTCTGCTTAACGCCGGTTCAGTGGCATTGGGCATCTTTGACTATTGTTATCTACATTGCTCCAGATCCTCCGGTGATACAGCCACGCCAAGCTCCTCCAATATCAGCTTGATAATGGAACTGGAAAGGTCTCTTTTTTTTACCTCATTTTCCGGTAGGGACAATATCCTTATGTTTTGTCTCAATCTGTTTTCTAGCTGATCCAGCTCATCTTCTAAAGTTTGCACCTTTGTTTCCAGATGAGGTATTGTGATGTGATTATGGGGTATTGTGATGCCAATTTTGTTGTCTTGTTTGTCCACGCACCCGCCCTGCACATCTGTCAGATTCCACTTTCCTTTCTAACAAATTCACCCTTTTAACAACAGATTGCTACAGTTTGTTTCTTTAAGGTGTTGTAGCATTGAGAGTATTTTAGCTATGCTTTCCTGGATATCCTTTAGCTGTTTGTTGCTCTCATTTGCATCTCCAAGTTGTTCTTTGTCTTTTCCTCTGAGGGAATCCATGGCTTGTTGGGTTCGAGTCTCAGCGTCGCTTTACTCACAGATTGGTTCGCTGTTGTATGTAACTGACCTCTCACTCTCCCCGGTTGCTTGGAGAAAGATTCATCTATCAGTTTTAAAGGCTTCGTTTAAACTATGTTGTCTGGCTTCTACATGTAATCACATTTTTGATGTTCATGCGCCTCTTTACTGAACCAAGTTTATTTTTAAGGATGAAAGGTTTTAGGATGAAAATTTGTCTCAGGTTGAGGATCTGATTGTGATTTAAAACCTAACAGGAAGACAGTGTTATCAGTTTTGATCTCTCTGTTAACCTGTTAGGGCTAGGGGGCAGTATTGACACGGCTGGATAAAAAAAACATACCCGATTTAATCTGGTTACCACTCCTACCCAGTAACTAGAATATGCATATACTTATTACATATGGATAGAAAACACCCTAAATTTTCTAAAACTGTTTGAATGGTGTCTGTGAGTATAACAGAACTCATTTGGCAGGCAAAACCCTGAGACATTTTCTGACAGGAAGTGGATACCTGATGTGTTGTATTACCTTTAAACCTATCCCATTGAAAAACACAGGGGCTGAGGAATATTTTGGCACTTCCTATTGCTTCCACTAGATGTCACCAGCCTTTACAAAGTGTTTTGAGTCTTCTGGAGGGAGATCTGACCGAACAAGAGCCATGGAACGATGATGGCCCATTAGACACCTGGCGCACGAGTTCATGTTGGGTACCCTCGTTCCAATACGTTATGAAAGAGTATGCATTCGTCCACCTTGAATATTATTCATGTTCTGGTTAAAAAAGGCCCTAATGATTTATGCTATACAACATTTGACATGTTTGAACGAACGTAAATATATTTTTTCCCCTCGTTCATGACGAGAAGTCCGGCTGGCTTAGATCATGTGCTAACAAGACGGAGATTTTTGGACATAAATGATGAGCTTTTTGAACAAAACTACATTCGTTATGGACCTGTGATACCTGGAAGTGACATCTGATGAAGAGAATCAAAGGTAATGGATTATTTACATAGTATTTTCGATTTTAGATCTCCCCAACATGACGTCTAGTCTGTATCGCAACGCGTATTTTTCTGGGCGCAGTGCTCAGATTATTGCAAAGTGTGATTTCCCAGTAAGGTTATTTTTAAATCTGGCAAGTTGATTGCGTTCAAGAGATGTAAATCTATAATTCTTTAAATGACAATATAATATTTTACCAATGTTTTCTAATTTTAATTATTTAATTTGTGACGCTGACTTGACTGCCGGTTATTGGAGGGAAACGATTTCCTCAACATCAATGCCATAGTAAAACGCTGTTTTTGGATATAAATATGAACTTGATAGAACTAAAAATGCATGCATTGTCTAACATAATGTCCTAGGAGTGTCATCTGATGGAGATTGTAAAAGGTTAGTGCATCATTTTAGCTGGTTTTATGGTTTTGGTGACCCTGTCTTTGAATTCACAAAACATTACACACAACTCTTGTAAATGTACTGTCCTAACATACTCTAAATTTATGCTTTCGCCGTAAAACCTTTTTGAAATCGTAAAACGTGGTTAGATTAAGGAGATGTTTATCTTTCAAAGGGTGTAAAATAGTTGTATGTTTGAAAAATTTGAATTTTGACATTTATTTGGATTCAAATTTGCCGCTCTTGAAATGCACCTGCTGTTGATGGAGTGCACCACGGGTGGGACGCTTGCGTCCCACCTAGCCCATAGAGGTTAAACTAAATACCCTCTTTGTCTTTGGCAGGAGAGAGACCAAACTCAGAGGAACCAGAGGCAGAGGCGTCCAAACAGCAAGACGACACCACTTCTCCCAGTGTGGAAAAGTTTTTTCCTGTTTAGCATCCCTGAAAAGACATAAAAGAATACATACAGGAGAGAAGCCTACTACTGCTCCCAATGTGGAAAGAGTTTTACCCAGTTAGGAATCCTGAACATACATAAGAGAATACACTCTGGAGCGAAGCCTCACCAATGCACCAAGTGTGGAGAGGGTTTTGCCCATTTAAGGTTCCTGAAAATACACGAAATAATACATACAGGAGAGAAGCCTTTCCACTGCTCCCACTGTGTAAAGTGTTATATCAAGTTAGGGAACCTAAAAGAGCATGAGAGGAAACACACAGGAGAAAAGCCTTTCCAATGTTCCCAGTGTGGAAAGAGTTTTACCTATTCACGGAACCTAAAAGGGCATGAGAGAATACACACAGGAGAGGAGAGGACTTACTACTACTGCTCTCAGTGTGGAAAGCGTTTTAGTTGGTTAAAGGACCTAAAACAGCATGAGAGAACACACACTGGAGAGACCCCTTACCAATGCTCTCAGTGTGGAAAGGCTTTCTCTCGTTTAGCGTCCCTGAAGATACACAAAAGAATACATACAGGAGAGAAGCCTTACCACTGCTCCCAATGTGGAAGGAGTTTTACCCAGTTAGGAAACCTGAGCATACATAAGAGAATACACTCTGGAGCGAAGCCTTACCATTGCGCCGAGTGTGGAACCGGTTTTTCTCATTTAGGTTCCTTGAAATTACATGAAAGAATACATACGGGAGAGAAGCCTTACCACTGCTCCCACTGTGGAAAGCGTTTTACCAGGTTAGGGCACCTAAAAGAACATGAGAGGACGCACACAGGAGAAAAACCTTTCCAATGTTCCCAGTGTGGAAAGAGTTTTACCCATTCACAGACCCTCAAAGGGCATGAGAGAATACACACAAGACAGGAGAGGACGTACTATTACTGCTCCCAGTGTGGAAAGAGTTTTAGTTGTTTAAAGTACCTGAAAAGGCACGAGAGAACACACACTGGAGAGACCCCTTACCACTGCTCCCAGTGTGGAAAGAGTTTTACCCAGTTTGGGAGCCTGAACAAACATAAGAGAATACACTCTGGAGAGAAGCCCTAGCGGTATACAATAAAGACTGTATACCGGGGTATTTGGAAATAGCCACCACGGGAAGGTTTTTCAATACATTATAATATTTGTAGCCACTTCAGTAAATACCTGTAGTCAACTTGTGCAATACATTAGGAGATAAAGCAGATGGCGATCTTCATTTCACCTGTCACATTATTTTACATTATGAAGCTAACCGTAGTTCCCCAGAACAGTTGAACCAGTCATGTGTTTGTTTGTAAATAACAACAGAAAGCGAGAGCAGCTGAGTTCAGATGTGTATTGACGGGGGTCACGTTATATAATGAAAGTCATCAGTGTTTTTTTGGTTCAATAGCCTGATCACTTAAGTGTCACTAAAGCTTTACCTTCACAGAAAATACATTAGTGCAACACATTTGTCCAGAAAATAGCTTAATTTTCATCAGATGACAAACAGAAATTCAACGCTATTTGGCTGGCAGCCACACAAGTAAATGAGTTTACAATGAAAATCAAGGTCTTTTTTTTAAACGATGCATGGCCATCATCATATTTCTAAACTTTTTATAATAGAAAGAATGTAGCCAGCTACCGTTCCTAATGTTTTGTTTTAAAGTGAATCTGTCATTTTTGCTGATAAATGTAGTCTACAGGAGAACAGCACCAAGTAGCTCCACAAAGTCTGATGCAGAAATCACAATAACAAGCATCTTAGCTCTACAGGTACAAAACGCAGACAGATTTTTCTGACGAGTTTTACATATTTATCCTGCATGAAAAACTCATAATTCTGCATAAACGCCAAGTTTAACTTGCTAGTTATCTCAGTAGGTGGCTGAATTAGTAAGGAGACGGGGCATCATATAGTGTTAACTTTCTGCCCTGTTTGAAAAGGTCAAAGCACTTTGAATTAGTTATTTGTACAGCTGCCACTGCTATCTTGATCTTCTTGTGTTTTTTTTAAATGTCTGTACTCGGCCTGTCTGCTCTTCCCTCCTCATCTCCAAGCGGAGCAGGCAGGCCTGTTGCCCTTGCGAGTCCAGAATCCAAACAGACACAGCTTGTACACATGCTGCTCCAGAGCCAGTACTGTTCTTCCTTCCTACGTGTGTGTATGTATATGTGTGTGTGTGTATGTGTATATATATGTGTGTATACACAGTGCATTCAGAAAGTATTCAAATTCCTTTTTCCACATGTTGTTACGTTACAGCCTTATTCTAAAATGGATTAAGTCATTTTTTTAACTCCTCAATCTACACACAATACCCCATAATGACATCTCAATACCCCATAATGACATCACAATACCCCATAATGACAAGGCAATAACAGGTTTTTAGATACTTTTGCAAATGTATTAAAAACTAAAAACAGAAACCTTATTTACATAAGTATTCAGACCCTTTACTATGAGACTTGAAATTGAGCTCAGTTGAATCCTGTTTCCATTGATCGTCCTTGAGATGTTTCTACAACTTGATTTGGAGTCCACTTGTTTTAAATTCAATTGATTGGACATGATTTGGAAAGGCACACACCTGTCTATATAAGGTCCCACAGTTGACAGTGCATGTCCGAGCAAAAACCAAGCCATGAAGTCGAAGGAATTATCCGTAGGTTTCCAAGACAGGATCTGGGGAAGGGTACCAAAACATTTCTGCAGCATTGATGGTCCCCAAGAACACGGTGGCCTCCATCATTCTTAAATGGAAGAAGTTTGGATCCACCAAGACTCTTCCTAGAGCTGGTCGTCTGGCCAAACTGAGCAATCGGGGGAGAAGGGCCTTGGTCAGGGAGGTGACCAAGAAGTCACCTCCCTGAGTTCCTCTGTGTAGATAGGAGAACCTTCCAGAAGGGCAAACCAATCAGGCCTTTATGGTAGAGTGGCCAGACGGAAGCCACTCCTTAGTAAAAGGCACATGACAGCCCGCTTGGAGTTTGCCAAAAGGCACCTAAAGGACTCTGACCATGAGAAACAAGATTCCCTGGTCTGATGGAACCAAGGTTGAACTCTTTGGCCTGAATGCCAAGCGTAACGTCTAGAGGAAACCAGGCACCATCCCTACGGTGAAGCATGGTGGTGGCAGCATCATGCTGTGGGGATGTTTTTCAGAGGCAGGGACTGGGAGACTTGTCAAGATCGAGGGAAAGATGAACGGAGCAAAGTACAGAAAGATCATTGATGAAAACCTGCTCCAGAGTGCTCAGGACCTCAGACTGGGGCGAAGATTCCCCTTCAACAGGACAATGATCCTAAACGCAGAGCCAAGACAATGCAGGAGTGGCTTCGGGACAAGTCTCAATGTCCTTGAGTGGCCTAGCCACAGCCTGGACTGAAACCTGATCGAACATCTCTGGAGAGACCTTAAAATAGCTGTGCAGCAAAGCTCCCCATCCAACCTGACAGAGCTTGAGAGGATCTGCAGAGAAGAATGGGAGAAACTCCCCAAATACAGGTGTGCCAAGCTTGTTGTGTCATACCCAAGAAGACTGGAGGGTGTAATTGCTGCCAAATGTGCTTAAACAAAGTAATGAGTAAAGGGTCTGAATACTTATGTAAATGTCGTATTTCCATTTTTTTTTAAGATTCACTACATCCTGACTGTTCCCATATTAAAACATTCACTACATCATGACTGTTCCCATCAGTATTATTAAAACATTCACTACATCATGACTGTTCCCATCAGTATTATTAAAACATTCACTACATCATGATTGTTCCCATATTAAAACATTCACTACATCATGACTGTTCCCATCAGTATTATTAAAACATTCACTACATCATGACTGTTCCCATCAGTATTATTAAAACATTCACTACATCATGGCTGTTCCCATCAGTATTATTAAAACATTCACTACATCATGACTGTTCCCATCAGTATTATTAAAACATTGTAACGGCTGTCTACGGAAGAAGTGGACCAAAATGCGGCGGAGTTAGGGTTCGTCATTTTTAATGTTACGAACACTATGCAATTCACAAAACAACAAAACTGACAGCCAACACAGTCCTGTCAGGTGCAACAACAGTGACAAGCACAATTACCCACACCATACAACGGAAACGTAGGCAACTTATGTGTGACTCCCAATCAACCACAACCCTCTACAGCTGTGCTTGATTGGAAGTCACACGGCCAAAATTAAATGAAACAATAAAACACTCACTCCCTTCTGCCACGTCCTGACCCAACTACACCCTCTACTGGTCAGGACGTGACAAACATTCACTACATCATGACTGTTCCCATCAGTATTATTAAAACATTCACTACATCATGACTGTTCCCATATTAAAACATTCACTACATCATGACTGTTCCCATATTAAAACATTCACTACATCATGACTGTTCCCATATTAAAACATTCACTACATCATGGCTGTTCCCATCAGTATTATTAAAACATTCACTACATCCTGGCTGTTCCCATCAGTATTATTAAAACATTCACTACATCATGACTGTTCCCATATTAAAACATTCACTACATCATGGCTGTTCCCATCATTATTATTAAAACATTCACTACATCATGACTGTTCCCATCAGTATTATTAAAACATTCACTACATCATGACTGTTCCCATCAGTATTATTAAAACATTCACTACATCATGACTGTTCCCATATTAAAACATTCATTACATCATGATTGTTCCCATCAGTATTATTAAAACATTCACTACATCATGACTGTTCCCATATTAACCTGTTGGGGATAGGGGGCAGTATTTGCACGGCCGGATAAAAAACGTACCCGATTTAATCTGGTTACTACTCCTGCCCAGTAACTAGAATATGCATATAATTATTGGCTTTGGATAGAAAACACCCTAAAGTTTCTAAAACTGTTTGAATGGTGTCTGTGAGTATAACAGAACTCATATGGCAGGCAAAAACCTGAGAAGATTCCTTACAGGAAGTGGCCTGTCTGACCATTCCTTGAGCTTCTTGACTCTGTTTATTGAAGACTGAGGATCTTTGCTGTAACGTGACACTTCCTACGGCTCCCATAGGCTCTCAGAAGGCGGGAAAAAGCTGAATGATGTAATTCCAGCCCCAGGCTGAAACACATTAGCGCTTTTGGCAAGTGCTCTATCAGAGGACAATGGGCTGAGGCGCGTGCACGAGTCGACCCCCTGTTTTTATTTTCTATCGTCTTTGAACCTAAACACAGATTCCCGGTCAGAATATTATCGCTTTTTTACGAGAAAAATGGCATAAAAATTGATTTTAAACAGCGGTTGACATGCTTCGAAGTACGGTAATGGAATATTTAGAATTTTTTTGTCACGAAATGCGTCGTGAGCGTCACCCTTCTTTACCATTCGGATAGTGTCTTGAACGCACGAACAAAACAGAGGATATTTGAACATAACTATGGATTATTTTGAACCAAACCAACATTTGTTATTGAAGTTGAAGTCCTGGGAGTGCATTCTGACGAAGACAGCAAAGGTAATAACATTTTTCTTACAGTAAATCTGATTTTGGTGAGTGCTAAACTTGGTGGGTGTCTAAATAGCTAGCCCTGTGATGCCGGGCTATCTACTGAGAATATTGCAAAATGTGCTTTCGCCGAAAAGCTATTTTAAAATCTGACACCGCGATTGCATAAAGGAGTTCTGTATCTATAATTCTTAAGATAATTGTTATGTTTTTTGTAAACGTTTATCGTGAGTAATTTAGTATATTCACCGGAAGTTTGCAGTGGGTATGCTAGTTCTGAACATCACATGCTAATGTAAAAAGCTGTTTTTTGATATAAATATGAACTTGATTGAACAAAACATGCATGTATTGTATAACATAATGTCCTAGGGTTGTCATCTGATGAAGATCATCAAAGGTTAGTGCTGCATTTAGCTGTGGTTTGGGTTTATGTGACATTATATGCTAGCTTGAAAAATGGGTGTCTGATTATTTCTGGCTGGGTACTCTGCTGACATAATCTAATGTTTTGCTTTCGCTGTAAAGCCTTTTTGAAATCGAACAGTGTGGTTAGATTAACGAGAGTCTTGTCTTTAAAATGGTGTAAAATAGTCATATGTTTGAGAAATTGAAGTAATAGCATTTCTAAGGTATTTGAATAACGCGCCACGGGATTCAACTGGCTGTTGAGTAGGCGGGACGATTTCGTCCCGCCGACCCTAGAGAGGTTAACCAAGTTTAATCCTTCCCAAAGGGTCATTACAACTGTAATTCAGACAAAAACATGTTCTCACCATCACAAGTATATTTTCCACACTTTGGACACGCCTCCTTCTCTCCAATCCTTACATCTTCTGGTTCGACAGGAAGAGGGTAACAGGATACTAAACCCTTATTACTCCCTTCAGGGGATCTGACCTGACCTGACCTCAACCCCTCCTTCACCTAATCCACAGATGTCCATCCGCTTCCCCTAAAGCAATCCTGTGATCTCCTCCCGTCCACCCAGCACATTCCACAGCCCCTCTGTCTTTCTACAGATCTCACTCCTTTATATACTCTGTGTCTGATCTATCATGTCTTTAATATCTCAATGTTCAAAGTTTAGCCCGAATCCAACAATAGTCATAAAGTTACACTCCCTTTCAGTCGGTCAACTTCGGTACAACATACTATGGGAAAATACAATCATTCCCCATGCCGACCCAAACGGACACTAAATGAAACGGCCCCTGGCAGACCACCGAGACCTTACCCCGAAGATGCGTCAGTTTTGTCAATTTATTAATTGTCTTTTGTTTGAAACACTTCTGTCAATGTTGAGTAAGGACGCACACCTAATTACGCATATAGAAGTAGGACTAGTCTTCCTTGCCTGTGTGCAAATGTAGGCCTATAAAATGTGCCCATTTGGGGATGTCTGATAGTATTTCTGATTGTCTTAATGCACCACCAGTAATGAGTTGTGGAGCTTCTCAAAGCAAATGTTTCTTCACCTCAAACAGCAAGTGCACCTCAGCCACGCTCAAGGTCCTAAACGATATCTTAACTGCCATCGATAAGAAACAATACTGTGCAGCCGTATTCATTGACCTGGCCAAGGCTTTCGACTCTGTCAATCACCACATCCTCATCGGCAGATTTCTCAAATGATTGCCTCGCCTGGTTCACCAACTACTTCTCTGATAGAGTCAAATCGGAGGGCCTGTTGTCCGGGCCTCTGGCAATCTCTATGGGGGTGCCACAGGGTTCAATTCTTGGGCCGACTCTTTTCTCTGTATACATCAATGATGTCGCTCTTGCTGCTGGTGAGTCTCTGATCCACCTCTACGCAGACGACACCATTCTGTATACTTCTGGCCCTTCTTTGGACACTGCGTTAACCTGTTAGGGCTAGGGGGCAGCATTGACACGGCTGGATAAAAAACATACCCGATTTAATCTGGTTACCACTCCTACTCAGTAACTAGAATATGCATATACTTATTACATATGGATAGAAAACACCCTAAATTTTCTAAAACTGTTTGAATGGTGTCTGTGAGTATAACAGAACTCAAATGGCAGGTCAAAACCTGAGAGATTCCTTTACAGGAAGTGGCCTGTCTGACCATTTCTGGAACTTCTTTGCCATCTCTATCATTTACTAAGGATCTCTGCTCTAACGTGACACTTCCCACGTCGTCCATAGGCTCTCAGAGCCCGGGAAAAAAGAGAATGTCGTCATTCCAGCCCCAGGCTGAAACACATTATCGCCTTTCTCAAGTGGCCCATCAAGAGACACTAGCTTATGCGCGTGACCCCGACCGCCCCCGCCTTTGGGATTTTTTCCTCTGTTTGCCGAAAAGGAGATTCCCTGTCGGAATTTTATCGCTTTTCTACGAGAAAAATGACGTAAAAATTGATTTTAAACAGCGGTTGACATGCTTCGACGTACGGCAATTGAATACTTTGAATTTTATTGTCAGGAATTGCGCCAAGCGCGCGACACTTCTTTACTATTTCGGATAGTGTCTGGAACGCACGAACAAAACGCCGCTATTCGGATATAACGATGGATTATTTTGGACCAAACCAACATTTGTTATTGAAGTAGACGTCCTGGGTGTGCATTCTGACGAAGACAACAAAAGGTAATGACATTTTTATAATAGTAAATATGATTATGGTGAGTGCTAAACTTGCCGGGTGTCTAAATAGCGAGCCCGTGATGCCTGGGCTATGTACTTAGAATATTGCAAAATGTGCTTTCACCAAAAAGCTATTTTAAAATCGGACATATCGAGTGCATAGAGGAGGTCTGTATCTATAATTCTTAAAATAATTGTTATGCTTTTTGTGAACATTTATCGTGAGTAATTTAGTAAAATGTTAGCGAATTCCCCGTAAGTTTGCGGGGGGTATGCTAGTTCTGAACGTCACATGCTAATGTAAAAAGCTGGTTTTTGATATAAATATGAACTTGATTGAACAAAACATGCATGTATTGTATAACATAATGTCCTAGGGTTGTCATCTGATGAAGATCATCAAAGGTGAGTGCTGCATTTAGCTGTCTTCTGGGTTTTGGTGACATTATATGCTGGCTTGAAAAATGGGTGTCTGATTATTTCTGGCTTGGTACTCTGCTGACATAATCTAATGTTTTGCTTTCGTTGTAAAGCCTTTTTGAAATCGGACAGTGTGGTTAGATTAACGAGAGTCTTATCTTTAAATGGCTGTAAAATAGTCATATGTTTGAGAAATTGAAGTAATATGATTTTGAAGATTTTGAAAATCGCGCCACAGGATGGCAGTGGCTGTTACGTAGGTGGGACGAATTCGTCCCGCCGGTCCCATAGAGGTTAACCTGTTTGGGATAGGGGGCAGTATTTTCCCAGCCAGATAAAAAACGTACCCAATTTAATCTGGTTACTACTCCTGCCCAGAAACTAGAATATGCATATAATTAGGAGGTTTGGATAGAAAACACTCTAAAGTTTCTAAAACTGTTTTAATGGTGTCTGTGAGTATAACAGAACTCATATGGCAGGCCAAAACCTGAGAAGATTCCATACAGGAAGTGCCCCGTCTGACAATTTATTGTCCTTCTGTAGCCTCTCTGTCGAAAATACAGCATCTCTGATAGAGATGCTGTATGGAATCTTGTCTTTAAAATGCTGTAAAATAGTCATATGTTTGAAAAATGGAAGTTTTTGTATTTTTGAGGAATTTGTAATTCGCGCCACGCCTATCATTGGATATTGGAGCAGGTGTTCCGCTAGCGGAACGTCTAGATGTAAGAGGTTTTAATAATACTGATGGGAACAGTCATGATGTAGTGAATGTTTTAATAATACTGATGGGAACAGTCATGATGTAGTGAATGTTTTAACCTCTCTGGGCTAGGCGGGACGAAATCGTCCCACCTACGCAACAGCCAGTGTAATCCCGTGGCGCGATTTTCAAATACCTTAGAAATGCTATTACTTAATTTTCTCAAACATATTACTATTTTACAGCATTTTAAAGACAAGACTCTCGTTAATCTAACCACACTGTCCGATTTCAAAAAGGCTTTACAACGAAAGCAAAACATTAGATTATGTCAGCAGAGTACCCAGCCAGAAATAATCAGACACCCATTTTTCAAGCTAGCATATAATGTCACAAAAACCCAGAAGACAGCTAAATGCAGCACTAACCTTTGATGATCTTCATCAGATGACACACCTAGGACATTATGTTATACAATACATGCATGTTTTGTTCAATCAAGTTCATATTTATATCAAAAACCAGCTTTTTACATTAGCATGTGACGTTCAGAACGAGCATACCCCCCGCAAACCTCCGGTGAATTTACTAAATTACTCACGATAAACGTTCACAAAAAACATAACAATTATTTTAAGAATTATAGATACAGAACTCCTTTGTGCAATCGAGGTGTCCGATTTTAAAATAGCTTTTCGGTGAAAGCACATTTTGCAATATTCTCAGTAGATAGCCCAGCCATCACGGCTAGCCATTTAGACACCGACCAAGTTTAGCCCTGACCAAACTCCGATTTACTATTACAAAAGTTTGATTACCTTTGTTGTCTTCGTCAGAATGCACTCCCAGGACTGCTACTTCAATAACAAATGTTGGTTTGGTCCAAAATAATCCATCGTTATATCCAAATAGCGGCGTTTTGTTCGTGCGTTCAAGACACTATCCGAAGTGTAAATAAGGGTCACGAGCATGGCGCAATTCGTGACAAAAAAATTCAAAATATTCCATTACCGTACTTCGAAGCATGTCAACCGCTGTTTAAAATCAATTTTTATGCCATTTTTCTCGTAAAAAAGCGATAATATTCCGACCGGGAATCTGCGTTTAGGTAAACAGAGGAAAGAAAACAAAGCATTCGGTCGACGCGGTCACGCGCCTGAGTCTCACAGTACTGTAACCAGCCACTACCCAAACGCGCTACTTTTTTTCAACCAGAGCCTGCAAAGCCACGATTCAGCTTTTTGCCGCATTCTGAGAGCCCATGGGAGCCGTAGGAAGTGTCACGTAACAGCAGAGATCCTCTGTAATGGATAGAGATGGCAAAGAAGGCCAAGAAATGGTCAGACAGGGTACTTCCTGTACAGAATCTTCTCAGGTTTTGACCTGCCATTTGAGTTCTGTTATACTCACAGACACCATTCAAACAGTTTTAGAAACTTTGGAGTGTTTTCTATCCAAAGTCAATAATTATATGTATATTCTAGTTACTGGGCAGGAGTAGTAACCAGATTAAATCGGGTACGTTTTTTATCCAGCCGTGTCAATACTGCCCCCTAGCCCTAACAGGATATATTAGTGTCTTATAAAAAAGGGCAACGTATGTAAAGCATCCCATCTGTTTTAAGGTTATAGTGTGTATGTGTGTGGTGTAGTTCCTCTTGATGTCCACTATGGTGTCAGCACAGCTTCAATAATGTCACACCAGGGTCACAACATGTTTTCATGTGTAACCTTACAGTGAAATGCTGACTGACAAGCCCTTAACCAACAATTTCGTTTTAAGAAAAATATGTGTTAAGTAAAAAATAAGAAATAAAATGAACTAATAATTAAAGAGCAGTAGTAAAATCAAAATAGCGAGGCTACATACATAGGTACCGGTTTGTCGAGGTAATTGAGGTGTTCCTTTCAATTCCAGTGGTGTAAATGACTTAACAAAAAAATGTATTTAAACTACTCCACTACATTCCGTTTATATATCTGTTTATTTTGTATGTGTACTTTTACTCTTTCTGTTTCTTTACAACTTGAAATTTTACTTCACCACATTTCTAAATAAAATAATTGTATTTTTTACTCTATTCAGTTTCCCTGGCACACAAATGTACTTGTTTCATTTCAAATGCTGAGCCGGACAGGAAAATGGTTAAATTCACACACTTATCAAGAGAACATCCCTGGTCATCCCTACTGCCTCAGATCTAGCGGACTCACTAAACACATGCTTCATTTGTAAATTATGTCTGATTGTTGGAGTGTTCCCCTGGTTATTTCTTAAATAAAATAACAACAGAATCGTGCTGTCTGGTTTGCTTAATATATGGAAGGTCAAATAATTGATACTTTTACCACTGATACATAAGTATATTTTAGCAATGACGTCTACTTAGTATTTTACTGGGTGACTTTCACTTTTACTTGAGACATTTTCTATTAACGTCATCATCTTAATATTGTAACTTTTTCCCTTCATTTGCCTACTACTGTCTATAAGCCATCATACCATGTGGGTTTTTTCTTGGGGACCAGGTATCGGAACGCCTTTGAAGGGTCTACAAAGCATGCCCCCCAGGTAAAAGTTGCCTTTTGCAGACAAGGATTGTATTGTTACTCCACGACATAATATGTTATCACAACTCTATTAAAAGGACATTCTCACACAAGGCGTCACTTCATTCCTTCTATTTGATGGGAACTAGCCCCGACCGCCCTACACACCTCAAGTTAGCTCTTTCATGCCAACAAAAGGCAACATCAAAAATGGCTCTCTAAAAAATACTCTTCTTGGATTTGAACTCCCAAACTCTGGTTTGAGGAGCAACCACCATAACCACTAGTCTACCGGACAGACAGAGTCAAAATGTTAAGGGGTCCTTCAAAATGCACGCATCAAAGACAACATTTCAGAGGTTGGAGAACGGTGTGGGGGCTTGTACTTCTTGGACCTATCAACCGTTCCTCAATCTTCTTCTGATGACTACAATCAGAGATGATGAATCTTCAAATCCTACACTATAGGATGGATGTGTTTAGGAATGGGGGATGAAATTCCAAAGGGACCTGTTTCCAATTACCAGCAAATAAACCCTAGGAATGTTATACCATCGTCTTAATATTGTAACTTTTTCCCTTCATTTGCCTACTACTGTCTATAAGCTATCATACCATGTGGGTTTTTTCTTGGGGACCAGGTATCGGAACGCCTTTGAAGGGTCTACAAAGCAAGCCCCCAGGTAAAAGTTGCCTTTTGCAGAGAAATTTTGTATCAAATCCATCTTAAAGTTTGTTACTCCATGACATAATCTGATATCACAACACTATTGAAATGACATACTTTACAATGTGACTGGAGTCTTAGACCATTTTTTTTGCCCTTCCTCTGACACCGCCTAGTATATACAGTAGATCCTGGATGGCAGTAAGCTTCTAGTCAATGATGTACTCGGCCGTACGCAATCAAATTTTATTCATTAAGCCCTTTCAACATCAGCCGATGTCACAAAGTGCTGTACATAAACCCAGCCTAAAACCCCAAACAGCAAGCAATACAGATGCACGGTGGCTAGGAAAAACTCCCTAGAAAGGCAGGAACCTGGGAAGAAACCTAGAGAGGAACCAGGCTCTGAGGGGTATCCAGTCCTCTTCTGGCTGTGCCGGGTGGAGATTATAACAGAACATGGGCAAATGTTCATAGATGACCAGCAGGCTCAAATAATAATAATCACAGTGGTTCAAGAGGGTGCAACAGGTCAGCATCTCAGGAGTAAATGTCAGGTCTGGGACAAGGTAGCATGTCCGGTGAACAGGTCAGGGTTCCGTAGCCGCAGGCAGAACAGTTGAAACTGGAGCAGCAGCATGACCAGGTGGACTGGGGACAGCAAGGAGTGATCAGGCCAGGTAGTCCTGAGACGTGGTCCCAGGGCTCAGGTCCTCCAGGATAGAAGGGAGAGGGAGAGAGTGAATTAGAGGGAGCATACTTAAATTCATACGGGACACTGGATACGACAGGATAAATACTCCAGGTATATCTGACTGACCCTAACCCCCCTACACAAACTATTGCAACGTAAATAATGGGGGCTGAGACAGGAGTGGTCGGGAGACACTGTGGCCCCGTCCGACGATACACCCTCAGTAGCGCCTTACGGTCGGATGCCGAGCAGTTGCCATACCAGGAGGTGATGCAACCGGTCAGGATGCTCTTGATGGTGCAGCGGTATAACTGAGGATCTGGGGACCCATGTTTCCTGAGAGGGAAAAGGTGTTATCATGCCCTCTTCACAACTGTGTTGGTGTGTTTTGACTATCATAGTTCGTTGGGGATGTGGTCACCAAGGAACTTGAAACTCTCAACTTCTCCACTTCAGGCCTGTCCATGTTAATGGGGTCTTGTTCTGCCCTCCTTTTCCTGTAGTCCAGGATCAGCTCCTTTTGTCTTGCTCACGTTGAGGGAGAGGTTGTTGTCCTTGCGTCACACTGCCAGGTCTTGTACCTCCTCCCTATAGGCTGTCTCATCGTCGGTGATCAGGCCTAACACTGTTGTGTCGTCAGCACACTTAATGATGGTGTTGGAGTTGTGCTTTGCCATGCAGTCATGGGTGAACAGGGAGTACAGGAGGGGACTAAGCACGCACCCCTGAGTGGCCCTAGTGTTGAGGATAAGCGTGGCAGATGTGTTGGTGCCTACCCTTACCAACTGGGGGCTGCTCGTCAGGAAGTCCAGGATCCAGCTGCAGAGGGAGGTGTTTAGTCCCAGAGTCCTTAGCTTCGTGATGAGCTTTGAGACCACTATGGTGTTGAACATTTCTCCAGCCTGTCAGGTATATGTAATGTTCAACCTCACATAGAACAGCTGGCGTTGCTCTAACACAGGAGAGAGAGAGAGAGAGAGATGTGAAGGTGAAGAAAAGGGAGAACCATCTTTACAAAGTGATGTCAGTAAAGATGTGCTACTGTCCAACCTGGTCTCAGAGCATTTTTGTATTATTCTATTCAGTAGACAGACATGCCCTATGTGTTTGAAGAAACCCACTACATATGCACTGGGCTTGTCTGATGCTTAAGCACACTGTTTGATTTCATTTTGCTGTTGCGTTAGGCTTGACGCTCATGGAATCAGTAAGCTATTAAACACTCAAACAGCCAATAGAAGCAGGGACAATGTTATTTCTGTAGATGTATAGATTTATCAAGCCAAGGCGATTTATAATTTAGTTAGGTCACGCAGTTACCATACCAGGGCAGTGATGCAACCTGTCAGGATGCTCTCGACCGTACAGCTGTAAATCCTTTTGAGGATCTGAGTATCCATTCCAAATCTTTTCTGTCTCCTGAGTGGGAATATGTTTTGTCGCACCCTCTTCACAACTGTCTTGGTGTGCTTGGACCATGTTCGTTTGTTGGCGATGTGGACACCAAGGAACTTGAAGCTCTCAACCTGCTCCACTACAGCCCCATCGATGAGAATGGGGGCATGTTCGGTCATCCTTTTCTTGTAGACAACAATCATCTCCTTTGTGTTGGTGACGTTGAGGGAGAGGTTGTTGTCTTCGCCCCACACGGTCAGGTCTCTGACCTCCTCCCTATAGGCTGTCTCATCGTTGTCGGTGATCAGGCCTACCACTGTTGTCATCAGCAAACATAATGATGGTGTTGGAGTCGTGCCTGGCTGTGCAGAATTGAGTGAACAGAGTACAGGAGGGGACTGAGCACGCACCCTTGAGGGGCCCCCGTGTTGAGGATAAGCGTGCCGGATGTGTTAACTATCCTTACCAGCTGGGGGCGGCCCGTCAGGAAGTCCAGAATCCAGTTCCAGAGGGAGGTGTTTAGTACCAGGGTCCTTTGCTTAGTGATCAGCTTTCTTGGCACTATGGTGTTGAACGCTGAGTTGTAGTCAATGAACAGCATTCTCACAGAGGGGATCCTTTTGTCCAGGTGAGAGGGTAGTGTGGAGCGCAATAGAAATTGCATCATCTGTGGATCTGTTGGGCCAGTATGCCAATTGGAGTGGGTCTAGGGTATTCGGGAGGATGCTGTTGATGTGAGACATGACCAGCCTTTCAAAGCACTTCATGGCTACCGACGTGAGTGCTACGGGGCGCTAATCATTTAGGCAGGTTACCTTTGCTTTCTTGTGCACAGGGACTATGGTGGTCTGTTTGAAAGATGTAGGTATTACAGACTCGGTCAGGGAGAGGTTAAAAATGTCAGTGAAGACACTTGCCTGGTAATCAGTCTGGGCCCGCAGCTGTGGGAATGTTGTCCCCGTTTAAAGGTCTCGCGCACATCGGCTATGGAGAGCGTGATCCCACATTCATCCAGAACAGCTGGTGCTCTCGTGCATGCTTCTGTGTTGCGTTGCTCGAAGCGAGCATAAAAGGCTTTTAGCTCAGCTCATTTGGTAGGCTCTTGTCACAGGCCAGCTCGTGACTGGGTTTCCCTTTGTAGTCATGAATATTTTCCAAGCCCTTTCACATCCAACAAGCATCAGAGGCGGTGTAGTAGGATTCAATCTTAGTCCTGTATTGACACTTCAGGACAAGTCTGTGAATTTCCTTGAGTGGGCCAGCCAGAACTGTGACTTGAACCCAATCGAACATCTCTGGAGAGACCTCAAAATAGCAGTGCAGCAACGCTCTCCATCGAACTTGACAGAGCTTGAGAGGATCTACAGAGAAGAATGGGAGAAACTCCCCAAATACAAGTGTGGCAAGCTTGTAGCATCAGACCCAAGGCTGTAATCGCTGCCAAAGGTGTTTCAACAAAGTACTGAGTAAAGGGTCTGTATACCTATGTAAATTTAATAACATTTTTATTTAATAAATTGGAAATCATTTCTAAATGTTACAACCTGATCTGTTTGACCTTTCTTGTGATGGTCTACACCCCCTCCAGGTGTCGCTTATTATCCCTAGCCTCTGTGCCAGTTCGTCTTGTATGCTTTTAAAGACAACCAGCGTTTCCCTTACTCCTGCTTCTATTCTCTTTTGCTAGTCCTCACGTTTTTTTTTTACCCTTGCCTGTTTTCTGGACTCCATACCTGCCTGCCTGACCATTCTGCTTGCCCTGACCTCAAGCCTGCCTGCCACTCTGTACCTCCTGGACTCTGAACTGGTTGACATTTTGCCTTTCCACGACCACTCTTGCCTAGCCCTTTAGGATTGTTTAATAAATATCAAGACTCAAACCATCTGCCTCCCGTGTCTGCATCTGGGTCTCGCTTTGTGCTCTTATACTAAACCTGCTTTTGCTTTGACATTGTTCGCTATTGTGTGTAGATTGATGAGAGAACCAATGTAATCAATTGTAGAAGGCTGTAACGTAACAAAATGTCAAACAAGTCAAGGGGTCTGAATACTTTCCGAAGCACTGTAAATATTGACAAGTCACCTTGTACAGTTGGGTTATATTTTCTTAAACTAAATGTGATGCATAGCTTATGAGTAAATTAATGTTAACCTCTTGACGGTCGCCTAGGATAGAGGACGCCACAGCGCATTTTGAAAAAAATTCGTGCCCATTTTAAACAGCCTACTACTCAAACTCAGAAGCTAGGATATGCATATAATTAATACTTGTGGATAGAAAACACCCTAAAGTTTCTAAAACTGTTTGAATGGTGTCTGTGAGTATAACAGAACTCATTTGGCAGGCCAAAACCTGAGAAGATACAGGAAGTACCCTGTCTGACCATTTCTTGGCCTTCTTGATTATCAGGGGATCTCTGCTGTTACGTGACACTTCCTACGGCTCCCATGGGCTCTCAGAAGGCGGCAAAAAGCTGAATGATATCGAGGCAGCCCCTGGCTGAAAAACAGTAGCGCGTTTGGATAGAGGCCAGTCACAGTACTATGAGACTCAGGCTCGTGCACGAGGGGATCCCATGCTTTTATTTTCTCTCTCTTTTGTACGTAAACACGCTTTCCCGGTCGGAATATTATCGCTTTTTTACGAGAAAAATGGCATAAAAATAGATTTTAAACAGCGGTTGACATGCTTCGAAGTACGGTAATGGAATATTTCGAATTTTTTTGTCACGAAATGCGTCGTGCTCGTGACCCTTATTTACACTTCGGATAGTGTCTTGAACGCACGAACAAAACGCCGCTATTTGGATATAACGATGGATTATTTGGGACCAAACCAACATTTGTTATTGAAGTAGAAGTCCTGGGAGTGCATTCTGACGAAGAACACCAAAGGTAATCAAACTTTTGTAATAGTAAATCTGATTTTGGTGAAGGCTAAACTTGCTGGGTGTCTAAATAGCTAGCCCGTGATGGCTGGCCTATGTACTTAGAATATTGCAAAATGTGCTTTCACCAAAAAGCTATTTTAAAATCGGACATATCGAGTGCATAGAGGAGTTCTGTATCTATAATTCTTAAAATAATTGTTATGCTTTTTGTGAACGTTTATCGTGAGTAATTTAGTAAATTGTTAGTAAATTCCCCGGAAGTTTGCTAGTTCTGAACGTCACATGCTAATGTAAAAAGCTGGTTTTTGATATAAATATGAACTTGATTGAACAAAACATGCATGTATTGTATAACATAATGTCCTAGGGTTGTCATCTGATGAAGATCATCAAAGGTTAGTGCTACATTTAGCTGTGGTTTGGGTTTATGTGACATTATATGCTAGCTTGAAAAATGGGTGTCTGATTATTTCTGGCTGGGTACTCTGCTGACATAATCTAATGTTTTGCTTTCATTGTAAAGCCTTTTTGAAATCGGACAGTGTGGTTAGATTAACGAGAGTCTTGTCTTTAAATAGCTGTAAAATAGTCATATGTTTGAGAAATTGAAGTAATAGCATTTCTAAGGTATTTGAAAATCGCGCCACAGGATTCAACTGGCTGTTACGTAGGTGGGACGATTTGGTGCCACCTAGCCCAGAGAGGTTAAGGAAAATTATCTTCCACTCCTAGATCGAATCAAGAACGATCTCCAAACCTGGATCTCCCTCCCAATTAGCCTAGTCGGAAGAATTAATGTCATCCGTATGAACATCCTCCGTAGACTGAACTATTTATTTCACATGCTCCCATGCTATCACCCAGTTTCCTTTTTCAAAACAACTAACCAAAGATTCACCAAATTTATATGGGGCAATAAAAAAAACCTAGGATCAACTTCTCCACTCTATCGAAACCTGAATCTAAGGGTGGTCTTGCCCTTCCCTCCCTTCAATTGTACTACTGGTCTACCCAAATCCGCAACATGCTAACATGGATCACAAACAGACAAGAGTCAACGTGGATTCAGATAGAAGCCCAATCCTGTGGTTCATTGCCCCTAAGCTCAATTATATTCATTAATAACTTTAGTGAAGTGGGCAACATAGCCAAAACCTTTGTGATTTACAGCACCCTACTAGCGTGGAGGGACTAAGAAATACCTGGGCATTTCCTCCAAAATATGTTCTCACTCGCCTATAGTAGGCAACCCAGACTTGCCAAAAGCCCAGAGTGATGCCAAGTTTGATCTTTGGCATACTGTTGGAATCAGGACCTTTTCAGACCTATTTCATCAGAATATCACTACACTGAAATCCTTTCAAGAGGTCTGCAGTGAATTCAATGTGCCAAGATCCCATTAAAAAAATATATATATATTCAAATTAGACATGTCATTCACTCATTGACTTCCAAGAGGAGGTTTAGAGCTCAGCTGAATGAAGTTGAAACCCTTCTTATCACAGCACAATCCATTAAAGGCTAAATAACTTATATCTATAGACTCCTTTCTGAGAAAGGAGGCTCCTCCTTTACTCCTTTGAAAATAATCTGGGAAAAGGACCTTGGTCTGACTATCAGTGATGAGTTATGGGCGGAGGTTTGTCTATCAGTGATGAGTTATGGGCGGAGGTTTGCGATAGGGTATACTGCTCCTCTACTAATGTAAAAATGAAAGAATCTAATTACAAATTGTATTACATTCCAATGAGACTCCACAGAATGAAAACAGACATTTTTCCTAACCGTAGAAGATGTACCTCTGAAAATGGAACCTATATGCATTTCTTTTGGAGCTGTAGAGAGATTGCCAGATTTTGGTAATCAATACATACACAAAATACTAGATGTACAGTTTGATATGATCCCGTGTATCTATCTTCTTAATGCCCAGCAGGACTTTGTTCTTGATCCTGACAAAGAAAATTTGCTCATGACTCTTACATACTTTGCTAAGAAATGCATTCTTCTATTGTGGCCCTCTAATACTTCTCCTACATTTAAAATGTCGATTGACCAGATTGTTGACTTTCTCCCTCTTGAAAAGCTCACTTATGACCTCAGCAAGAGACAGGCCAAGTTTGATAGACTCCGGTCTCCACTACTCAACTATATTTCAAATTGGACAGAGTGAATGGGGTGATTAGGAAAATGAGCAGAAACATGTTGTGTAAGGTGCAGTAAAAACTAAAGATTTGCTCGTCGTCTCAGCTTAGGCTGGAAATAGCTAATAAGAACCTTGATAGTGCTGCTGCAAGTCTTATATATATAATTTCTATTTGAATAATTAATCTTTATATATATATATATATACACTGCTCAAAAAAATAAAGGGAACACTTAAACAACACAATGTAACTCCAAGTCAATCACACTTCTGTGAAATCAAACTGTCCACTTAGGAAGCAACACTGATTGACAATAAATTTCACATGCTGTTGTGCAAATGGAATAGACAACAGGTGGAAATTATAGGCAATTAGCAAGACACCCCCAATAAAGGAGTGGTTCTGCAGGTGGTGACCACAGACCACTTCTCAGTTCCTATGCTTCCTGGCTGATGTTTTGGTCACTTTTGAATGCTGGCGGTGCTTTCACTCTAGTGGTAGCATGAGACGGAGTCTACAACCCACACAAGTGGCTCCGGTAGTGCAGCTCATCCAGGATGGCACATCAATGCGAGCTGTGGCAAGAAGGTTTGCTGTGTCTGTCAGCGTAGTGTCCAGAGCATGGAGGCGCTACCAGGAGACAGGCCAGTACATCAGGAGATGTGGAGGAGGCCTTAGGAGGGCAACAACCCAGCAGCAGGACCGCTACCTCCGCCTTTGTGCAAGGAGGAGCAGGAGGAGCACTGCCAGAGCCCTGCAAAATGACCTCCAGCAGGCCACAAATGTGCATGTGTCTGCTCAAACGGTCAGAAACAGACTCCATGAGGGTGGTATGAGGGCCCGACGTCCACAGGTGGGGGTTGTGCTTACAGCCCAACACCGTGCAGGACGTTTGGCATTTGCCAGAGAACACCAAGATTGGCAAATTCGCCACTGGCGCCCTGTGCTCTTCACAGATGAAAGCAGGTTCACACTGAGCACGTGACAGACGTAACAGAGTCTGGAGACGCCGTGGAGAACGTTCTGCTGCCTGCAACATCCTCCAGCATGACCGGTTTGGTGGTGGGTCAGTCATGGTGTGGGGTGGCATTTCTTTGGGGGGCCGCACAGCCCTCCATGTGCTCGCCAGAGGTAGCCTGACTGCCATTAGGTACCGAGATGAGATCCTCAGACCCCTTGTGAGCCCATATGCTGGTGCGGTTGGCCCTGGGTTCCTCCTAATGCAAGACAATGCTAGACCTCATGTGGCTGGAGTGTGTCAGCAGTTCCTGCAAGAGGAAGGCATTGATGCTATGGACTGGCCCGCCCGTTCCCCAGACCTGAATCCAATTGAGCACATCTGGGACATCATGTCTCGCTCCATCCACCAACGCCACGTTGCACCACAGACTGTCCAGGAGTTGGCGGATACTTTAGTTCAGGTCTGGGAGGATATCCCTCAGGAGACCATCCGCCACCTCATCAGGAGCATGCCCAGGCGTTGTAGGGAGGTCATACAGGCACGTGGAGTCCACACACACTACTGGGCCTCATTTTGACTTGTTTTAAGGACATTACATCAAAGTTGGATCAGTCTGTAGTGTGGTTTTCCACTTTCATTTTGAGTGGGACTCCAAATCCAGACCTCCATGGGTTGATAAATTGGATTGCCATTGATTATTTTTCTGTAATTTCCCAAACATTCAACTATGTAAAGAAAAAAGTATTTAATAAGATTATTTCATTCATTCAGATCTAGGATGTGTTATTTTAGTGTTCCCTTTATTTTTTTGAGCAGTGTATATATATATATATATATATATATATTTTTTTTTAAATATTTCTCTTTTTTATTATTGTTAGTTTTTATAAATAATATATGTTTTAAGTCTGTCACATCTGTGAATGTGGAATGTGTTTTGTTGGTTGAAAAAAAAAAATGTTAAATTGAAAAAAATAAATAACTTAAAGTATATAAATGACAATGTACTGAATAAAAATAGTTTTCAAATTCCAACATCAGTTTTTCTGTTACCTTAATGTTTTCACACATGACCTGTTCCTTTCAATTTAAGGGAGAAGTAGCAAATGTACTGTAGGAGGTAATTTAATTGGTTGCAACAAAGACATATGTGTTTTTCCCAAAAAATTAAAGTCACCTCATTTCTATCAGCATGTTAAATGCACAACCAGAGGGAAACAAATTTGAGACCAGCTTTACTCCACACACAGACGCGTACAAAGCTCTCCCTCGCCCTCCACTTGGCAAATCTTACCATATTTATCAGGTATGAAGGTTAGACCCAGATGCAGACCACGTCAATGAAACAATAGTTTAATACTCACAGGGGCAAGCAATAGTAACTTTAGTTAACTCTACCTACATGTACATACTACCTCAACTAACTGGTGCCCCCGCATATTCACCCTGTACCGGCATCCCCTGTATATATTGTTATATTTTAATGTTGCCCTTTAATTACTTTTCTCTTACTCTTATCTGTATTTTTTGAAACTGCAGAGTTGGTTAGAGGCTCGCAAGTAAGCCTTTCACTGTAAGGTCTACACCTGTTTTATTCAGCATTTCACTGTAAGGTCTACACCTGTTTTATTCAGCATTTCACTGTAAGGTCTACACCTGTTGTATTCGGCGCATGTGACTAATAAGATTTGATTTGACAGTACAAGGCAGGCAGGGGTCAGTAACCAGAGGTGTGGCAACGGTACCAGACCGCAGGTAGGCTCAGGTTCTGGGTAGGCAGAGGTCAGAAACAGGAGACAAAGCTGTGAGACATGGTTTTAACTCAGGACACATTAAAAGGTGGGATGTATATGAAGAGTACGGAGCAACAGAAGATGAACAGCAGAGGGCCTCATAATCTTGGAGATGGGAAATGGGCCAATAACCTGGGGGGGAAGAGTTTGCGAGATCCACCCGCAGTGGCAGATCCCGGGTGGACAGCCATACCTTCTGCCCTAGCCGATACTGGGGAGCTGTGGTCCGATAGCAATCCTCTTGTCTTCGATACCTTGAGGTGGTATTGAGGAGGGCCAATCGGGCTCTCCTTCAGGTTAGACGACAGCGGCGGACAAACATCTCGGCAGAAGGTATGCCGACCTCTTCCTCCTGCTCGGGGAAGAGCGGAGGCTGATACCCCAGGGAACACTTGAACGGAGATAGGCCCATGGCAGAGCAGGGTAGGGTGTTGCGGGCGTAGTCGACTCACACCAGCTGCTAGCTCCAGGTGGTGGGGTTGGCGGAGACCAGGCAGTGCAGAGTAGTCTCTAGATCGTGGTTTGCTCGCTCCCACTTGCCAGTGGACTGGTGGTGGAACCCAGAGGACAGGTTGGCCGACGATCCAATGAGGGCGTAGAATGCCTTCCAGACCTGGGATGAGAACTGAGGCCCCCGGTCGGAGACCAGGTCCACGGGCAGTCCATGGATCCGGAAGACGTGCTACACCATGGGCTGGGCCGTCTCCTTGGCCAAGGGTAGTTTGGGGAGAGGAATGAAGTGGGCTGCTTTGGATAACCGGTCGACCAGTCAGGATGGCAGTGTAGCCCTCAGACCGGGGGGAGGGGGGGGGCATGACGAAATCCAGGGATATGTTGGACCAGGGACGGTGAGTGTGACAGGCTAGCCTGGAGGAATTGGCCCACTCCAGGACCGCGTAGCGGACAACCTCAGGCACAAACATCTGGTTATCTTGACCCCCCCAGGTTTCGGCTACAACCGCTGCGCCTCCCGGACCTGTTCCCCTATACCCCAGCTGAGTGCCGTCGCCAGGCAAGAGGTAGGAAGGATTGTCTCGGGCTCCGGGATGCTAGCCGTGGGTTTATAGCGGTGAAACAAAACATCTGGCTTGACGTTCTTGGACCCCGGCCGGTAGGAGGGGGAAAGTAGAACTGGGTAATCAGTGCTCATTTCAGTTGCCTGGAGTTGAGGTAATTGGCGGTGTGGAGATACTCCAGATTTTTGTTGTCTGTCCACACAATGAACGGATGCTCCGCCCCTTCAAGCCAGTGCCTCCATTGCCATCTTCACTGCTAGAAGCTCCCGATTCCCCACATCATTATTCCTCTGTGGCGTTGAGGCGGTGGGAGAAGGCAGCGCAAGGATGCAACTTCCAATCCAGGGCAGAACGTTGCGACAGAACAGCCCCCACTCTCACATCAGAAGCATTTGCCTCCACCACAAACTGACAGGAAGGGTCCGGATGAACCAAGATCAGAGCTGTGGTGAATCGCTATTTCAGGTCCCGGTACGCCCGGTCAGCGGCCGTGGACCACGTGAACTGAACCTTGGTAGAGGTGACGGCAGACAGGGAGAGGCAAGGATGCTGTAATCCCAGATAAAGCGGCGATAAAAGTTGGCTAACCCCAGGAGGTGTTCAGCTGCATCCTGGACGTAGGCGGAGGCCAATCCACCACCGCTTTCACTTTCTCGGGATTCATCTGGACACTCCCAGCAGAGATCATGTAGCCCAGAAAGGGAATGTGGAGCGATGGAAGTTGCTCCAGAAGGCGCTGGAGATCCTACTGGACATGAAGCATGTGTTCTTGAGGGGAACGGGAGAAGACAAGGATGTTATCAAGGTAGACGAAGACAAACCGATTCAGCATGTCACGGATAACATCATTCACCAGAGTCTGGAACACGGCAGGGGAGTTGGTGATGCTAAAGTGCATGACCAGATATTCTTAGTGGGCGCTGGCCATGTTGAAGGCAGTCTTCCACTCGTCCCCCTCTCGTATCCCCACCAGGTGGTAGGCGTTTCGTAGATCCAGCTTGGAGAATACAGTTTCCACCTGGAAAGGCTCGAAGGGCGAGGAAATGAGTGGTGGCAGATATCGGTTCTTAACAGTAATGACATTGAGTCCCCTGTAGTCAATGCACAGGCACAGGGTCTGATCCATGAAGAACAAGCCTGCGCCAGTGGGAGGGGAAGAGGGATGGCTAAATCCTGTAGCTAGAGAGTCCCCAATATAGTTCTCCATAGCCTTCGTCTCTGGTCCCAACAACCAGTACAGACGTCCCCGGGGCGGCGTGGTGCTAGGGAGAAGGTCAATCCCGCAGTCATAGGGGCGGTGCGGCAGAAGAGAAGTGGACCAGGACTTGTTCAAAACCTCCCAGAGGTCCCGGTACTCTTCATGAATGACGGAGAGGTCCATAACCACCTATGAGGACCCAGGAAGCCTTCCCTGGGCAGGTTGTGCCGAATTCAGACAATGGCCGTGGCAGAACGGACTCCAGCCATTGATAGCACCAGTAGACCAGTTGATGAGTGGATTGTGCCGTTTGGTCCAGGAGAATCCCAAAACCACGGGAATCTGGGGGGACTTAATGAGCAGGAACTGAATGGTCTCGCTGTGATTCCCTGACACCCATAGGTTGATGGGAGTGGTGTTATGGGTGACCCGACATATAGAGCGCACGTTCAACGCTCGAACATCAATGGGAATAAAGAGGGGCTGAGTAGGGATGTCAAAGCGATGAGAGTCAAGACCAGTGGGTAATTCCCCAGCAGCAAGCTTGTCCTTAACCTCCTCTGAGACGCCGTGCTGGAACATGTCAAACAGTGCTTCCGGGTTCCATGCACTCTCCACTGCCAACATGCGGAAATCCAGTGCATAGTCGGCCACCCTGCGGGCGTCATGCCGGAGATCAATTAACTTACAGGCAGCTTCTGTCCCGGAGAACGGGTCATCAAAAACCTTCCTCACCTCTCCCACGAACCCCTCCAGGTAGAGTGGCCGGTGGGACGGCGCTGCTAACCGGCGAGTGACTGAGGAGCGGTGGGGTTACCCCGTGGCAGGCTGCCCTCCAGAGAACCCGCGGAATTGCTCTAGCAGCATGTCCAACGCCCGGGTATGGCTTGTCAGTAACCAGAGGTGGGGCAACGGTACCAGATGGCAGATTCAGGGTAGGGGTAGGCAGAGGTCAGAAATCAAACGGGAAGCAAAGGTCCAGGTCACAGGCAGGCTCAGGCAGAGTGGTCAGGTGGGCAGGCTCAGGGGCAGGCAGGCAGAGTGGGCAGGCTCAGGAGCAGGCAGGCAGAGTGGGCAGGCTGGCAGAGTGGTCAGGCTCAGGGGCAGGCAGGCAGAGTGGGCAGGCTCAGGGGCAGGCAGGCAGAGTGGGCAGGTGGGCGGTCTTACCTAGGTGGACGATCTTATAGCCCTCCTCAGCCTCTCTCTGATACGTTCTCTCGATCTTTTTGAGGTTCCTCTTCTCCCACTTCTTATTCACCCAGTCCACAGCTCTCCTTCGGATACTTTTATCAGGTGGGAGAATGTCCTCCTTGTCATCTTCCTTCTCCTCCTCCTCTTCACTGTTCTCTATCTCACCCATCTTGTAATTCCCAGGGATCTCTCTTCTTTCCTCTTCTGACATCTTTCCTCTTCTGACATCTCTCTGACATCTAAATGGCCTTCAATGGCTCTCTTTCTCTCCTCCTCTCTCTTTTCCTCTCTCTGCCTCTCCTCCTCTCTTAGTCTGAACATTTCTTTCTGTCTGGCAATTCCAATCTCTCGTTTTTTATCCTGCTCCTTTTGTTGTCTTGCCCTCTCCTGTTTTCTTTCCATCTCCAGCTGTCTTTCCTCCTTGTCCCTCCTGATTTGTTGTCCTCTTTCTATGTGTTCTCGTTCCCCCTTCAACACTTCTAACCTCCTCTCTTTACGTCTATTGAAGACTTCCCGTGCTTTAGCTTTAACATTAACTACTACATCTTTCTTCATGCTTACTTCCTTTCCTCTCTCTTCTCTTTCCATGTACTCTTCCTCTGCTTTCTTAATAATCACTTCCTGCTTTTCTTCCATCTCTCTCTCCTGTTCTATCTCCAGTTCATTCTGCCCCTCATTTCTTCTTCCTGCTTCCTCCCTCTCTCTCATAATCATATTTTCTTTCTCCATCTCTTTCTGTTGCTGATCTTTTAATTCTATCTCTCCCTGATTCTCATTGTCTTTCTCCCTTTCTTTCTCTTTCTCCATTTGTTTCTGTCTCTCCTCTTGTTGTTGTCGTCTGTGTATCTCTTCTATCTTTCTCTGTATCTTCTTCCTCTCTCTTCCCTCCTTCTCTATGTCAATTTGCTTCTGTTTCCATATATCTTCTTCTTCTTGAGCTCTCTCAAACTTTCTCTTTTTCTCCTCTTGTTGTTGTCGTCTCTTTCTCTCCCATCTCTCTCTGTCTCTCTTCTTCTCTTTCTTCCTCTTCTATCTGTATTTGCTTCCGTTTACATCTTTCTTCTTCATGCTCTCTTTCAATCTCTCTCTGTCTCTCTTGCTCTCTTTCCATTCTTTTTTGTGTCTTCTCCATTCTCTTTCTTTTGCTCTCTCTGTCTCACTTTCTCCCTCTCTCTTTCTTCCTCTTCCATCTCTATTTGCTTCTGTTTACATCTTTCTTCTTCATTCACTCTTTCAATCTCTCTCTGTCTCTCTTGTTTGCTTACCATATTTTTGTCTCTTCTCCTTTCTCTTTCTTTCAATCTCTCTCTGTCTCTCTCCTTCTCGTACTTCCTCTTCCATCTCTATTTGCTTCTGTTTAAATAGTTCTTCTTCACTCTCTCTGTCTCACTTTCTCCCTCTCTCTTTCTTCCTCTTCCATCTCTATTTGCTTCTGTTTAAATAGTTCCTCTTCATTCTCTCTTTTAATCTCTCTCTGTCTCTCTTCTTCTCTTTCCATATTTTTTTGTCTCTTCTGCTTTCTCTTTCTTTCAATCTCTGTCTCTCTCCTTCTCGTACTTCCTCTTCCATCTCTATTTGCTTCTGTTTAAATAGTTCCTCTTCATTCTCTCTTTCAATCTCTCTCTCTCTCTCCTTCTCGTTCTTCCTCTTCCATCTCAATTTTCTTCTGTTTAAATCTTTCTTCTTCATGCTCTCTTTCAATCTCTCTCTGTCTCTCTTTCTCCCTCTCTCGTTCTTCCACTTCCATCTCTATTTGCTTCTGTTTAAATATTTCTTCTTCATTCTCTCTTTCAATCTCTCTCTGTCTCTCTTGCTCTCTTTCCATATTTTTTTGTCTCTTCTCCATTCTCTTTCTTTTGATCTCTCTCTGTCTCTCTTTCTCCCTCTCTCTTTCTTCCTCTTCCATCTCTATTTGCTTCTGTTTACATCTTTCTTCTTCTTCGCTCTCCATCTCCTTCTTCTTCTCATCTACTTGTCTCTGTTTTGGTACATTCTCCATTCTCTTTCTTTCTACCTCTTTCTGTTTGTTGTTCTCACCCTCCATCTTCTCCTCCATGTCCATTTGGTTCTGTTTCCATTTATATTCGTCTGTTTCCATATTTTCTAATTCTATCAGCTGTATCTTGATTTTCTTGAAGACTTCCTCCAATTCAGACGTCTTTTTGTCATTGATGAGGGCTGTCTCCATCTCCATCTCTCTCTCCACTCTATTTTTCATCTCCTCTTCACTTCGTCTCCAATCATTTTCTCTCTCTCTGTCTCTATCAAATGTTCTCTCTGGTTCAGTCTCGTCTTTCAATCTAATCTCTTCTTTCATTCTCACAACCTCTCTGTCTAACACTAGTACATTTTGGTTAAACTGTTTCACTCTCTCATTCTGTCTTCTATATGCTTCTTTCGCTCTTTCAAATTTGATTTTGTATTGAATCTCTTTTGTTGTCATATCTTCTTTCAGTCTCTCAACCTCTCTCTCTAACTCTTTTACCTTTCCGTTAACCAGTTTGACTTTCTCATTCTCTGCAATACGCATGTCTCTTTCTCTTTCAAATATGATTTCCTTTTCCATCTCTTTCAATGTCTCAATCTCTCGTTCTAACACTTTTATCGTTTCTTCTGCCTGTTTCACTTTCTTCTTCATTTCTTGTCTTTCCATTTCTGCTTTTCTCTCCCTTTCCATCTCTTTTTCCCTCTCTCTTTCCCTCTCTCTTTCTGTCTCAATAGGTTTGTTGTTCCAGGCCAGTCTTGGTCGCTGATCCTCCATGACTTTCTGCCATAGCATCAATCTCTCTATCTCTTGCTTCATTTTAAAAGGTGAAATTAGTGATAATCTATGACCAAGACATACTTTCAAAGGATTTGCAGAGAATGATACATAGAAATACAACCTAGACCTAGGTAATTGAATCAAACACTGGACAACATCAATAGCAGGGTTATTTTGATCAATTCATCTGGACAATTCATTGTCAATTAATGTATTGACATGTTTGAAAGAATTATGAGACATTTTATGGACAAATACAAACACACAACTAGTTTGCCCATTCAGTTAGGGGTTTGAGAAATTCCTGTTGCAATTTGTGTGATGTTATAACAATGTTGCCTCTGATGTTTATGCTTGTAGAAATTACTCCTACTAATGATGTTTCACTAATGCAATTATTTACAACCTGCACACATACAGTTATCAACAACAACAACAGTAATGATGTTAATAAGGAAGTGGATATTCAACCGGCAGAAGAAAGGCATAGGGGTTGAGATAAATGAAGGTTAGGTTCAGGACCTAGGGTTGGGTTAAGGTAAAGGTTAGGTATAGTTTCAGTGAGGTCAAGGTAAGGGTTAACGTTAAGGAAAGGCATAAAAGTTAACATTGGGTTAGTGTACCGCTGTCCACCGTCATTCATTTTCAGCTGGGTGAATATACACGGCCATTTAATAATAACAATGACATGTCTTACGTGGGCCAGCTGTAGATCCACCATCAGTAGCTCCAGCAGATGTTTGACTCTCTTGATCTCCTGCATTTTTCTCTGGTTCTCCATCGCTTCTGTGACTCTCTCTGCCTCCCTCTGTCTCTCTGCCTCCCTCTGTCTCTCTGCTTCTCTCTGTCTCTCTGCCTCCCTCTGTCTCTCTGCTTCTCTCTGGCTCTCTGCTTCTCTCTGTCTCTCTGCCTCCCTCTGTCTCTCTGCTTCTCTCTGTCTCTCTGCCTCCCTCTGTCTCTCTGCCTCCCTCTGTCTCTCTGCTTCTCTCTGTCTCTCTGCTTCTCTCTGTCTCTCTGCTTCTCTCTGGCTCTCTGCCTCCCTCTGTCTCTCTGCTTCTCTCTGGCTCTCTGCCTCCCTCTGTCTCTCTGCTTCTCTCTGGCTCTCTGACTCCCTCTGTCTCTCTGCCTCCCACTGGCTCTCTGCCTCTCTCTGGCTCTCTGACTCCCTCAGTCTCAGGATCTCAGCCTTCCACTCATTCATTAGACCCCTTTCTACTCTTCTTCTCCTCCTTTCCTCTTTTAAAAGGGATCTGAGATGGTCTGTCTCAGACTGTAGATGTTCAATGATCTTGTCCTTCTCCATTCCACCATTCCTCTTCTTCTTTTCCTCCTCCCAGAGGCAGACTTGAAGTCTGTCCATCTCCTTCTTCTGATTTCGGATCGTTCGATCCTTCCCTCTCAACTCAAGCATGTGGGCTTCCTTCTTTGTACAGGTCTTCTTCTCTTCTCTCAGGAACTGAACCTTCATCTCTGCCTGCTTGTAGCTGGGAGCAAATGAATGTCAACACATTATTTAGGAAGTGAACTCAGACAATTTATTACAGCGTTAAAATAATAATTAAACCTCTGCGCAATTAAACTGTCTTTAATAACACAACTCACACAACTGTGACTTACAGTACGTGAATGTAATGAGTTGACTGTCCATGATGGCCAGAGGTGGGTAATGTGTAGCTCTGGTCCAGGGCGTTACTTACAGCTTGCAGACACTGAGCCTTCCTTCAGCAAGCCGCACATAATGCCCTGGACCAGAGCTAGGTTATGTGATGAATGACTTACAGACTGTTCCACATGATAGGAGGGGGTAAGAAGACAGTCCCAGTAGGAGACGGAGATCGTCCAGAACAAGAAGAGGTGTCCATCTCCTCAGAGACTGCAGGAAAGGTCTACAAGTTTTATTTCTGGAAAATAAAGAGATGCCTTCGTTCAGCAACAATGTGTGTTTCTATGTTTCTGTCACTAGATGGGGCCATTGTACACAACATTTACTCACCAGGTCAGTGAATTCAGAAATAGTCTACACACTACAGTACTCAAGCTCTCGCTTACAACCCATCATGCATCAGCACAAGTAATATAATAATACCTCATCACAACTTCATAATCACAGTACACCTGGATTGTGTTCACAAAGTGTTTCAGGGTAGGAGTGCTGATCTAGGATCAGATCCCCCCTGTTCATCAAAACGTATTCAGTTTGATTTAAAAGACAAAATTGATTATTGATCAGCACTCCTTCTATGAGACTTTGTGAATATGAGCCTGTGTGAAAGAACCTTTCTGGCATATGCTGGCTAGACAGTACACAGACAGACAGATCTGTGACAGACAGACAGACAGACAGACAGACAGACAGACAGACAGACAGACAGACAGACAGACAGACAGACAGACAGACAGACAGACAGACAGACAGACAGACAGACAGACAGACAAGTCAGCAAGACAGACAGACAGAAGAGTAGATATAGATGGACTGATTGATAGCAACAGAAAAAAACAAAGATATAATTGTATTTTATAATGTCAGAAAGAAAAAATATTTCAAATACATTAACGTTCACCTTCACATGTATTATCTTACCATGACAGAATTATAGGCTAAGTAAGCTAGCGGTTGGTTCATGTATTGTAAACTTGTGTAAATATTTGACTCACCTCAAATCACACTTGTCAAACCGCAGTTTTAGTGTGGAACCGAATAATATCTTTGGCATTAACTTTCTCTGGTCTGGACCTGTATTGTTGCGTCATTTGAAACGCTTGAGCGTCATAATCGGTTCACCGCGCCTGCTTGATTGACAGCTAGGGGTTCTCCTGCGCATCAGTGTCCAAAAGTCGATATTGTTGAGCTACTCATAATTGATAAAGACATTAATAACTATTTTCACTTGACTTTTATTTCGTGTATTTTTGCCTAAGGTTATTTGGTAGTCTATGTTGAGTGATTTCTCTTTGTATGGACCTAAAGTTCAATGAAATACAAACAGCAACCATAGCCTACAAACATTTCCCACACAAATACAAATGTGGGTGTTTAGTGAGTACACAAAATAATAACAGGACAGCCATAACTGTACAAACAAACATACAATCACAACTCTTGGGCACCAAATATTCAATGTAAAAGCCAAAAGGTAGGCTAACATGAAGTCCGATTCTGAAATGCGCGTCAACAATTGAAGAACTCGTTTTTAAGCATGAAATAAATCCTCGTGGACCAGATTGACCCGCTCTCCCCACTATGTATTGTTTCTGCAGTGAGGATTCACCCCCTTTAGACAATGATGTTGTAATTTATCTGCAGAAAAACGTTGATCTGAGCTCAACAAGCAGTAGTAGCAGTATGCAAATCAGAGAGCCAGATGAATGGATCTTTCACCGATGCATTTCGGTTCCCGACGTTCAACAAAAAGATCCGTTCAAAAAGAGCCGTTCGTTCGTGAACGACACATCACCACACTGTAGTTCTCCACCATTGCGTATCGTGAGCTGGAGGAGCGTTCGTCCAACCTCTGATCCAAGTAAATGGCAGCGGCGCATCATCCATCCGCTGAATGTCCCAAGGGAGGGAGGATAGTTTACGATGCAACAAGCGTTTGGGGAGTACATTCATTGAAACGCAATGAGTGTTTTTAAATTGTTGAGGGACTCTTGCTCCAGGGGAAATCTCAGCAAAGATGTCTCTGCTGTGTGTCAGAGGTGGGATCTTTACCTTCTTCACTATGCTTATTATACTGTACATATCTGTCACATTAATCACATTGCACTCAGGAAAGTTGTCTGTAGGCTATTGGGGAGATGCGCATAGCCTGTTGAGTTGTCACGTTCCAGTCCAAACATGACCTGGGATGTGAGAAGGGAGCTATTCTATAACACATGTAGATGACATGTTGTCTTTATATGTAGATTATATTTTGGTTTTATATTTCATATTTGATTGATGATTAGGCCTATGACTTTTGATTCCACTTTGGCTACCTTGCACCATATTGTCCTCTCTTGCTATATCTTACACTTTATGCCCTTGTGCTGATCTTCTCTCTAAACAATAATCATGATAGTGTGAATGAGTTGAGTAAACTACACTGTTGTTAGCTTCTCAGTCTGTACTGTACTGTCCCTGGAAGACCCTCCACATAGTTCACCTAGATCCAGTCCACTTTGTACCACTGGTCAACTAATCATCAAAACCTCTGATTAGTGAATCAGGTGTGCTGGTGGTGGAATACATGATATGAACTGGTTAGGGGGAGGACAGGTTTGAGAAGGGAAAGACTAAATGGACTTTTCGGACCAACATCCCATTGACAGCCCGTCTGGCCAAAACCTGAAACCTAAAACTGACCCTAACCTTAACCTTAACCCTAACATTAACCAAACCTTTAAGCCTTAAAGGTAGTCTCATCATGGGTGTGATTCAGACTGTAGTTTCTCCCTGTGTGTCCAGTAAACCTCCTCTCATCATGGGTGTGATTCAGACTGTAGTTTCTCCCTGTGTCTCCAGTAAACCTCCTCTCATCATGGGTGTGATTCAGACTGTAGTTTCTCCCTGTGTGTCCAGTAAACCTCCTCTCATCATGGGTGTGATTCAGACTGTAGTTTCTCCATGCGTGTCCAGTAAACCTCCTCTCATCGTGGGTGTGATTCAGACTGTAGTTTCTCCCTGTGTCCAGTAAACCTCCTCTCATCATGGGTGTGATTCAGACTGTAGTTTCTCCCTGTGTCTCCAGTAAACCTCCTCTCATCATGGGTGTGATTCAGACTGTAGTTTCTCCCTGTGTCCAGTAAACCTCCTCTCATCATGGGTGTGATTCAGACTGTAGTTTCTCCCTGTGTCCAGTAAACCTCCTCTCATCATGGGTGTGATTCAGCCTGAAGCTGGAGAGGCCAGTGGCAAACCAGCCAGACCACTTTATTACTAGTTGGGGATAGATTGTATCTCTAGAGTTACAGTAGGGCATTTCCATGTAAAAGGACCCAGGAGCACCAACGTGATGCTCATAGGAGCATGTGTAATTTGGTGTCAAATGAAATCTAAGAGTCTATATTTTTGGTAAATGTAACTCTAGATTCATTTTTCAACCAGTGAAGGCTTTGATTTCTGGGTAAACATGGGAAAAGGGATATTAGAAAACATCTTCCAGAAGAAAGTCTTAAAAGGTCCAATATCAAAACTACATAAAAACAGAATCATGTTGACGTAAAGACCCCTGACTACTAATATCAACACTTACATTTGGTTTTAGAGAAAGAGTTAACCTTCTTTAAGTTTCAGAAAAATTCCCTTGTGCCTTTTAATTCCGTTACCAAAAACCAACCATAACTTTCAGGTATTTTCACATTTCTCTCCCTCAGTGAGGAGGGATTATAATGAAAGAAATGGTAGAGATAAAAATGACTTACAGTGATTTTTCTGAGATCAACTTTGGTTAAGTGGTTCAAATTCGTAATTCATAAATTGGGTAACGGAATTACCAAAAAAATCTGTAATAGAATTACTGCAACTGAATTGGCTACAATGGAAATCATAATAGTCACAAACCACAATTGGTTTCACCTGGTACTGTCTTCCCCTCCACTGGCATACTGTTCAGCTCATAAAGGTTTTCTTTCTCTTCTCTTGTGACCAAAACCAAGAGTCTCTCTCTCTCTCTCTTCTCTCATCTCCTCTCTCTCTCTCTCTCTCTCTCTCTCTCCTCTCCTCTCTCTCTCTCCTCTCTTCATCTCCTCTCTCTCTCTCTCTCTCTCCTCTTCTCTCTCTCTCTCTCTCTCTCTCTCTCTCTCTCTCTCTCTCTCTCTCCTCTCTCTCTCTCTCTCTCTCTCTCTCTCTCTCTCTCTCTCTCTCTCTCTCTCTCTCTCTCTGCATGCTGGGAGTTTTTTGGAGTTTGAGTGTTTGGTGCGGAGGACTCTGTCCTAACTAACTTTCTAGACTCTTTTCTTGATCTTTTTCTTACATTTTTTTTTCTATGGTGGAGGGTTAATGCAATATTTGTTTTAGCGGTATCCACCGTTTTTTTTCAGAGTTAGGGTGGAAGAAGACAGAGTAAGGTTTCTGGGGTTTGCAAGGTGTGGTATGCGCGATGGCTTCTCAGCCTAGCGCGGAGGAGACGCTGTCGATACGGCATGGATTCAGGTGTGTTCCTGAGAATGGAGTTAAGGTGGAGGAGGTTCTGCTCGCGGTCAGCGAACAGGTAGGAGCTGAATTTATACATTCTGCTTCTAGAATGAACAAAGCGGTGGTGGTGTTCATGAAAAGAGAAAATTTGGTTGGTAGGCTAATTGCTAGCGGAATATTTGTAAGGGATGTGTTGGTGCCAGTTTTACCTCTTTCTACCCCTTCGACAAGAGTAGTTGTTGCAAATTTACCTCCGTTTATTACGGACGATCAAATCAGGAAAGAGCTGAGTCGTTTTGGTAAGTTTGCTAGCGGGTTTCGTGTACTGTCGGCAGGTTTTCAGGCAGCTGCTGTTAAGCACGTTGTTTCGTTCCGGAGGCAAGTGTTTATGTTCCTGAACAACAATGAGCAACAGCTAAATGTGCATTTTAAAGTGAGGCATGGGGAGGGGCTCTATGCAGGGTTTGCCAGCACAGACAGTCTACGGTGTTTTGAGTGTGGGGATTTGGGGCATAAGAGCTTTGCGTGCCCACATAAAGGCCGTAGACAAAGTGAGGGTACAAGCGCCGGTGGGGGAAATCGAGGTCAAAGTGCAGGGGGAAATGAGATGCAGACAGCAGAGGCTGGGCCTAGTCATACCAGGGATGGTGGGGTAGCTGAGGCTGGGTCTAGTAAGGCAAGAGATGGTGGGGTAGAGGAGGCTGGGTCTAGTCAGACTAGAGATGGTGGTGTAGTGGAGGCTGGGTCTAGTCAGGCTAGAGATGGTGGTGTAGCGGAGGCTGGGTCTAGTCAGGCTAGAGATGGTGGGGTAGTGGAGGCTAAGCATAGTCAGGCTAGAGATGGTGGGGTAGCGGAGGCTGGGTCTAGTCAGACTAGAGATGGTGGGGTAGAGGAGGCTGGGTCTAGTCAGACTAGAGATGGTGGTGTAGTGGAGGCTGGGTCTAGTCAGGCTAGAGATGGTGGTGTAGCGGAGGCTGGGTCTAGTCAGGCTAGAGATGGTGGGGTAGTGGAGGCTAAGCCTAGTCAGGCTAGAGATGGTGGGGTAGCTGAGGCTGGGCTTAGCTATGATATGGAGGATGGTGTGAATGATGCTGGGCCTAGTCATGCTATGGAGGGTGGTGTAGAGGATGCTAGGTCTAGTCAGGTTATGCTAGTGGATGAGGAGAGTATAGTGGGGAAGTGTAAGAGACTAGGGGGGGAGGAGGAGGGTGCCAAGCGGAAAAGGAAAAAGGGTGTGGTTAAAGGCACAATGGAAATTTTGCCTGTTGCTGTGGGAGATGCCATGACCAGAGAGGAAGAGCAGGTGGTCAGGGTGGGAGATAGAGATGAGGAGGAAAGTGAGTCTGAGGAAGAGGATGAGGAGATATTTTTTTCAGACTCCTCTTCAATAGGCCCGGAGCTGACAGCCAGTCAAGCAGAGGGGTCTAAGTACACATTGAGAGAACTGACAAGGTTCCTGAATGAGACCAAGGGAAAAAAAGTTAATCTTGAGGCTTTTTTCCCTGATTCAAGAAAGTTTGTACGATCAGTACAACATGCTGTGAAAAATGAGGGGCATGGTGTCCTCTCACCCAGGAAACGGTTTAGGTTGAGGAAGTGGGTCACAACAGTGCGTAAGGGTTTACCTTCGGACACTGTTTAGATGTATACTTTCTTTCTGACACTGGGACTTTTGAGCTTTGCTATTGGTCTTTTTTCTCTGCTGGCTTTTCTCCCACTTCTTATGGAGACTCTACGGGTAGGCTCGCTCAATATAAATGGCGCCAGAGATGCGGGAAAGATGAGTGTGTTGGGTGAATATGTAAAACAAAAAAAAGTACAGGTGTTGTTTCTGCAGGAGACACATAGTGATGTGTTGAATGAAGTCGATTGGGGGCTCTGGTGGAAAGGGGCAAGTGTGTTGAGCCATGGGACAAATCTTAGTGCAGGAGTGGCAGTCCTTTTTGCACCGGGTCTGTCTGTAAAAATGTGCTCCTCAAAGGAGGTGTGTAGGGGTAGGCTCCTTGTTGTTAAAGCAGAAATTAACAACATGGGTTTTGTCTTTATAAATGTGTATGCGCCTAACACAGGGAGAGAAAGAGGGGTTCTATTTGGGAGTCTTAGACAGGAACTCTCACAGGTAGCGCCTGAGGAGACACTGGTGGTCGGAGGGGACTGGAACTGCACAATGGATTTTACAAAAGACAGAAATGGGGAAGAGCCTCATTCAGTGTCAGTGGGAGTGTTAAGGGACATTATTAATCAGTTCGACTTAGTGGATGTTTGGAGAACTAAACATCCGAACACAAGACAGTACACATGGGTGAAGGTTTTTGGGGCTAGGGTGAGTGCAGCCCGACTTGATCGGTTTTATATGTCTAGGAATCGGAGCAATAGGCTGTTGGGCGCTACCATTCTCCCGGTGGGGTTTTCCGATCATCACATAACCATGGCTCGGCTGTCTATTTCACCAGGGCCCCGGCAGGCATCCTATTGGAAATTCAATGTAAAGCTCTTACAAGATGCCACTTTTTGCGCAGGTTTCCAGACCTTCTGGGAAAGGTGGAGGCAGCAAATAGAGGAGTATGAGTCTCTGAGCCAATGGTGGGATGTGGGGAAAATCCAAATTCGGCTTTTCTGTCAACAATACACAGCTCTCTCATCCTCAGAGGCTAGGAGAGTATTGGGGGAACTAGAGCGGTGTATTAGTGAGATGGAGGTAGAGATGGTGGGGCAAGGCAATGTAGGCCTCCAGGCTAATTTAGCTGAATTACGCAGGGACCTGGGCAGTTTTTCCAGGTTAAAGCAAAGGGAGCACTTGTAAGAGCTAGATTCTCCATGCTCAAGGAGATGGATGCTCCCAGCTCCTTCTTCTTTGGTTTGGAAAGACAGAGCAGTGAAGCCAAGGGTATGCATTGTCTACGGCTGTCTGATGGGCGGGTGACCTCTGTGGTGGGTGAGATGCGGGAGCGGACTGTGGAGTTTTATACTGAATTGTATAGGGCAGAAGAGTGTGATCCTTTGTGTGCTCAGGTCTTGTTCACAGAACTCCCTAAACTCTCTCTGGCACAGAGGGACGATTTGGACGTTCCTCTGTTGTCCCATGAACTGGCAGAGGCCGTAACCCAGATGTCCCCCGGTCGTGCACCGGGGGTCGATGGACTCCCAGTGGAGTTTTATAAAAAATTCTGGGGAATAATTGGACAGGACTTCTTTTGCGTGTTGCGTGAATGCATCGGGGTAGGAGAGTTGCCGATGAGCTGCCGTCGGGCGGCTCTGACTCTCCTGCCCAAAAAAGGGGACTTGTGTGAACTTAAGAACTGGAGGCCTGTGGCATTGCTCTGTGCGGACTACAAGATATTTGCCAAGGTCCTCTCTAACAGACTGAAGTCCCACTTGGACTCGATAGTACATAAGGACCAAACATATTGTGTACCGGGACGCTCAATCACGGACAACCTGTTCTTAATTAGGGACATGTTGGACTTGTCGAGAGGGTTCTAATGTGAACTTTGGACTGGTCTCTTTAGATCAAGAGAAGGCTTTTGACAGAGTGGACCATGAATATCTGTTTAATGTGATGTCTGTGTTTGGGTTTGGGAGGAGTTTTTTGACCTGTGTGAAGCTGTTGTATGCTGGGGCATCATGTATGGTTAAGGTGGGAGGGGGGCTCAGTAGGCCAGTCTGGGTGAGACGGGGCATTAGACAAGGATGCCCTCTATCTGGGCAGTTTATACACATTAGCCATTGAGCCTTTTTTAGGCCTGCTACGCAGGAGACTGCAGGGAGTGTGCTGGACAGGTATGGGTGTGGTGACAGGCATAGCAGTGTCAGCATATGCAGATGATGTCTCTGTGATGGTCAGGGATGGTCAAGATATGCAGGCACTGGAGACCAGTCTGAAGGTGTACGAGGGAGCTTCATCAGCTAAGGTAAACTGGGGCAAGAGCAAAGCTCTGTTATGTGGGGCATGGGGGATAGGGCTCCTCCTCTGCTTCCAGGGGGTTTGCAGTGGGGTTGTGAAGGGCTTAAAGTGTTGGGGGTGTACCTGGGCACAATGCTGGTTTTCTGTGAATATCTTCCATAACGTTACAATAGTTAATGAACGTAAATATTAGAAAGCCGGGTTTGACCGTCGGCGTTGTATGAGCTACAGTACAGTACCGTTAGCTAGCTAGCTAACGTTATGTCCTAACTAGGCACAACTAGGTTTGGATTATTTCCTGAACTATATTCTTTCCCATATATTGTATATCGTTTCCATAAAGCCAACATGGCTTTACACTCATTAACGTAAGTTTCCAATCTAGAGCAGTTTTCACTTTTGTGATAATGAACTAGCTAACGTTAGCTTCGTTAAATAACTAACTAACTAACTAACTAACTAACTAACTAAGGACGGTGACCTGTCCAGACGAGATGTTACAACGAACTGAATCGTCAATGGAGGTCTTCCTCTTTATATAGCCTGCTACAGCATGCAATACTATTAACTCACAAGGGGGCATAACGTTACATGTACAATACAATCCCATTTTGGAAACGTTACATGTACAATACTATCCCATTTTGGAAACATTACATGTACAATACTGTCCCATTTTGGAAACGTTACATGTACAATACTATCCCATTTTGGAAACGTTACATGTACAATACTATCCCATTTTGGAAACGTTACATGTACAATACTGTCCCATTTTGGAAACGTTACATGTACAATACTATCCCATTTTGGAAACGTTACATGTACAATACTATCCCATTTTGGAAACGTTACATGTACAATCCTATCCCATTTTGGAAACGTTACATGTACAATCCTATCCCATTTTGGAAACGTTACATGTACAATACTATCCCATTTTCGAAACATTACATGGACAATACTATCCCATTTTCGAAACATTACATGGACAATACTATCCCATTTTGGAAACGTTACATGTACAATACTGTCCCATTTTGGAAACGTTACATGTACAATACTGTCACATTTTGGAAACGTTACATGTACAATACTGTCCCATTTTGGAAACGTTACATGTACAATACCTGTCCCATTTTGGAAAACGTTACATGTACAATACTATCCCATTTTGGAAACGTTACATTTACAATACTATCCCATTTTGAAAACGTTACATGTACAATACTATCCCATTTTGGAAACGTTACATGTACAATACTATCCCATTTTGGAAACGTTACATGTACAATACTATCCCATTTTGGAAACGTTACATGGACAATACTATCCCATTTTGGAAACGTTACATGTCCGCTCCCTTGTGGAGGGAAATTAATATCTTAGATGGTAGCTGTAGATGGGATTCAAATGCATAATGGTATTAATACAGTGTCTAGACTACCTCTTTTGTATAAATGCCCTTCAGAATCCAAACACAGTATTGCCACGCAGCAAAATGTTGTGTATAATCTTTCAAGTCCGCCTGATAAAATATTGAACAATTTCTGTACAAAGATATCTTGAAATGTGATATTATGTCTGTATGAGAGTACTGTTACTGTATGGCAGTACTGTATTGGCTAGTGCTTTCTCCAATATGTTCCTCTATTTTACATTACATTGTATGTTGATGCCATTTATCTTTCAATATTGATGTAGTACATTTACATTTACGTCATTTAGCAGACGCTCTTATCCAGAGCGACTTACAAATTACAATGTATATATATATATATATATATATATATATATATATATATATATATATATATATATATATATATATATATATATATATATATATATATATATATAAAAATGCTTGTAAGACTATTCTTTGACACATTTTCAAGAAGGTACAGATATGTTGTAGGACAGCTGCATTTGAAGTGTACATTTAACCTACATAGCAGTCAATACAAACTGAAATCTATTAGCGTACAAATGTGTGCAAATGATCTTTTCAGATCTTCTCAGAAATGAAACAAATCCATGGAATGGATATAGACAAAAATATAATTCAAGGACTATTAGAGGTAGAGAGGCGAGGCAGGGGTGAGGACATCATCCTGCTATTTTGACGGTCCCTGAAGGAAAATACAGAAGAGGGATTTGCTCTTATTCCTTCCCTTTCTCTAATGTATTTTGTAATAAAATTAGCAAGTGTAGTAAGATCATTGCTTTACTTTACTAGGACTAGAGACCACAGCAGCGATTCTGCTCTTGCCCAACCTCTTCAATGAGGACCCGAGTGGCCTTTATGTCCGTGACAAGGTATGTCTATGCACCAATCATCTGTTTCTTCTTAAACATAGGTGTGCATGCTTATATAAAACTACAGCTGAACATTTGTTATGTTCTTTGTTAATTGTATGTATATTAATCTTTCCTTACTTTTGTTGACACAGATTTCACCGCTCTTCACTCCTTTACTGCACATCGGTGGAAATCCATTTCACCATGAGAGTTAAATCCCGCTGGCCATTGATGGGGAGAACATCCACGCCTTCGAGGACGTCCCTGTGGGACTTGGGGCTCTGCTACGGATGGATTTTTATTTTCCCTTAAATTTCCCCAAAATGTCAGAAAAACACTTATGTTGTTAAATTACTGTGTTCTGTGGATAAGAGAAGTTGGGGTGAAGTTACTAGGGCCGGTCATAAAGATGGAGAACTTCCTAACATAACTAAGTGGATATGATATACACACTAAAGCTGAAAAATCTGTATTTAGCATCAAGTCTATGTTGTTATTTTACCTATGATTCATTTTTAATTATGTTTTTATTGTACATCATTATTATTATTTGTTTTTAAATGTCATGAAAATCACTATACAAAGTAAATGTATTATTTATTATGGTCTGACATGTCTGCAGAAATGTTGCAATTTGGTAATGTGTTTTGTTTGTTAAATTGTTTTGTAAATATGAATTCACATTTGTGGTGCCACTAAATAAACAATGAATTATTTAAATCAATATTGTTATTATTATTAAAATATTGTTTTATAATGGAGGGAGGGTGGACCGGGAGCTAAAAAAATTAACCCCAAAAGGTTCTTAGAGGAACCATGATAAGGGGTTCTTCTGAGAACTTATAGGGGTTCCCCAACAGTTTCAATTTGAAGAACCCCTAAAGGATACTCCAGGAACCTTTACTTTTTAGAGTGTATATTGATAAAAGTCACCTTGTCCGAGAGACATTTACATAGTTATACACAGCCCAATTTGGGATGATTATTTTAGGGCGAAATAGAGGCCACAGACAGACCTGATATCGACCGTAATTCAACGTCCTTTGACGCCACGTGCTGAGTGGGTATGACCAAAGTTATTCTGTTTAGCTACACTTTGTAGTACATTTTTACACTATAATAAATGTTTCTGATGCCGCATCGCCCGTTTTCAAAGGGAGTCGTTGGTTTGTAGGGGAAGTCGCTTGTAGGGGCAGCCCCCCCCCCCCCCCGTAACTTCCCCTAAAGTGGACACACTCCCGTCAGTTTCTGAAACAACTGCCCAGACTTTGTAGACTGTTTAATAATGCTTAACCCTCATCTTTATCAAATGATCCATTAAAGATACCAACTCAAAACCTACGTTCGTCTACATATGGGTTGTATAAATTGTATCTAATTATATTCCCAGTATTACTTCATCAAATCTCTACTAATCATTATACACACATACAATTCATCATATTTTCATATATTCACAGAATCCATATAAAACGTAAGAAATTCTCAGGTAGTCACAACAACCATTCCATTTGCTTTTTCAAGGACTCTCCACAGCTACGAAGCAGCTCTCCAAACATACTCCCAGCAGAACAAAAAATAAACTTTTGTTTCCCAGACAGTGACCATGGGATCCTCAATGGTTCTCTAACCTCCCTGAGACCACGGCAAAATCAAGCCTCCCAGGAACTATAGACCTTTCGCTGCTTTCTAAATGATCATACATATATCTCAATACCACCTCGTGACCTTCTATGATGGGCAGTGAAGGAACCCCAAGATAACGTTATATCAAAGCTTATTATCCACATGTCAATCATCTGATAAACCATATTTCTATATGAGGAACTATAGATCTCTGTGAGGAACTGTAGATCTCTAGGAGGAACTATAGATCTCTAGGAGGAACTATAGATCTCTAGGAGGAACTATAGATCTATCTCTATGAGGAACTATAGATCTCTGTGAGGAACTACAGATCTCTGAGAGGAACTACAGATCTCTGAGAGGAACTACAGATCTCTGAGAGGAACTACAGATCTCTGAGGAACTACAGATCTCTGAGGAACTACAGATCTCTGTGAGGAACTACAGATCTCTGAGGAACTACAGATCTCTGAGGAACTATAGATCTCTGTGAGGAACTATAGATCTCTGTGAGGAACTATAGATCTCTGTGAGGAACTATAGATCTCTGTGAGGAACTGTAGATCTCTAGTGTTACTTTCCAAACTTCAGATTAAGACAGTCACACAACTCTCATATCACAGTCACACAATGCTATTCCCAAACATACCTAATCAATTAGTTGTTTTTCAACAATATTTTAACCTGCAGGAATATTTCCACATTTCTATCTCATAGTTAGTTCCTAGGATACTGTAACTCATACATTTACATCTTTCAATACTTCTAAAATGGGGTCCAGGTTTAAAACAATTACAGGTGCACCTTACTATCTTATACTATATCATAAATGGCCTTAACTACTAAACACAGATTCTAGTTTTCATCCAGCTAGATAGCTGGCTCGCCCCTCTTTACACCTCCAAGGTGCCCCCCTCACTCAGGAATACACACTCAGAGCCTACTGCCTCAGCCCTGTTTACACCTCCAAGGTGCCCCCCTCACTCAGGAATACACACTCTGAGCCTACGAGGCTTTTCTAAAAACTCCACTTGTTTCGCTCACCTCATTCTTTATTTTTAAACTACGTTCAAGATGTGGTATCCACTCGGCTCGCTGCCTCTCAGATCAAATGTGGGTCCATCTGCTCCGTTCCTGAAGTGTGGTCTCACTGAGATCCCAAGTTAGAGGGATCCCTGGTGCACCATTTACCCAGGTCATCAGGAGCAGTCACCAAGTGAAGATTCACATCCCCAATGCCAAATGTGGTTGTTAAGTTTGTCTCATTTGATATTAAAGAAATAATCACAAGTCAGAGATATTCTTAAACTAAATCTTTATTCACTTATAAGGGAGCAGGTCAATACAACACACATATAAAGTCAATCAATTGGGTGCCCTACGATAATGATGGCTGGTCGATCACCCCCAGATGATTCGTTGAGAGATGAATCACCCCGAGATGATTCGTTAAGAGATGAATCACCCCCAGATTATTCGTTGAGAGCCACGAGACAAAAGTACAAAGGTCTTTTACAGCCAAGATACACCCCTTTTAATCTACATGACCAACAATAGATGTATAGAACGGGTCACAAGGTTAAGATTTGTATGAAAGATACTTATAATTCTCAGCAGACAGTATCTGCTGTAAAAACAGTACTCTGTGTGTAGAGACCAGGGTCTGGCCCTGGGGTCATCTCTCCCTGGTACCATATAGAACAGAAACATTAACTCATGCTCTGGATTGCGGTCTCTTTAGGTTTTATCACCCAAAAGACATTGTAAATCTCCTGTCAGTGTTTTCTCCCAGAGTCCCATCCTCAGTAGAACACACAGACACAATAGTTCTAAGAACCCTCTATTCTGCTGCATAAAACAACCATTTGATGCAATAAAAGTACAATAACATAATCTTGCAGTTTTGTTCTGTGTCCACTGAAAGTTGACTAGTAACAACAACTGGGATCTAAAAGACACCCACCATGAGACCCACTAAATCGGAAACAAAAGAAAAACCCACACCAAACTGAAAAACAGGAAGCAAACCAAAAAAGGTGTTGACTGTCCACATCTATCAAGACAACTGGAGCACTGGGCCAGACACTCTTAGATATAACCTGGACCAGCTCAGGTGAAACACCTTCCCACTAACGAGATGGACAAGCCAGCACAGGTGTAACACATACTGACTAACGAGGTGACACCAATCAGTGCGCCCTACGTGCTAACGAGCTAGACGTGCTAACGAGCTAGATGGGCTAACGAGCTAGACGTGCTAACGTAGAGTGCTAAATTCCAAACCTCAAAACATAAATGGAAAAACCAAAGACGCTAACACCTTAACCTCTATGGGCTACTCAACAGCCAGTGTAATCCCGTGGCGCGTTATTCAAATACCTCAAAAATGCAAAAACTTCAATTTTCTCAAACATATTTTACACCATTTTAAAGACAAGACTCTCGTTAATCTAACCACACTGTCCGATTTCAAAAAAGCTTTACAACGAAAGCAAAACATTAGATTATGTCAGCAGAGTACCCAGCCAGAAATAATCAGACACCCATTTTTCAAGCTAGCATATAATGTTACAAAAACCAAAACCACAGCTAAATGCAGCACTAACCTTTGATGATCTTCATCAGATGACACACCTAGGACATTATGTTATACAATACATGCATGTTTTGTTCAATCAAGTTCATATTTATATCAAAAAACAGCTTTTTACATTAGCATGTGACGTTCAGAACTAGCATTCCCACCGAACACTTCCGGTGAATTTACTAAATTACTCACGATAAACGTTCACAAAAAACATAACAATTATTTTAAGAATTATAGATACAGAACTCCTTTATGCAATCGCGGTGTCCGATTTTAAAATAGCTTTTCGGTGAAAGCACATTTTGCAATATTCTGAGTAGATAGCCCGGCCATCACAGGCTAGCTATTTTGACACCCACCAAGTTTGGTACTCACAAAACTCAGATTTACTATAAGAAAAATTGGATTACCTTTGCTGTTCTTCATCAGAATGCACTCCCAGGACTTCTACTTCAACAACAAATGTTGGTTTGGTTCCAAATAATCCATAGTTATATCCAAATAGCGGCGTTTTGTTTGTGCGTTCAAGACACTATCCGAAGGGTGACGCCCCGGCGCGTTTCGTGACAAAAAAATTCAAAATATTCCATTACCGTACTTCGAAGCATGTCAAACGCAGTTTAAAATCTATTTTTATGCGATTTTTCTCGTAAAATAGTGATAATATTCCGACCGGGAGTCGTCGTTTTCGTTCAAAGACTGAAAATGTAAAATGGACTCTTCATGTGCATGCGCACGCCCGTCTCATTGTTCTCAGATCGACCACTATCCAAATGCGCTACTGTTTTTCAGCCAGGGACTACAGAGTCATCATTCAACGTTCTGGCGCCTTCTGAGAGCCTATGGGAGCCTTAGAAAGTGTCACGTTACAGCAGAGATCCTCTGTTTTCAATAAAGAGGCTAAAGAAGGCCAAGAAATGGTCAGAGAGGGCACTTCCTGTTTGGAATCTTCTCAGGTTTTGGCCTGCCATATGAGTTCTGTTATACTCACAGACACCATTCAAACAGTTTTAGAAACTTTAGGGTGTTTTCTATCAATATCAAAGGATTATATGCATATTCTAGTTTCTGGGCAGGAGTAATAAAGAGATTAAATTGGGTACGTTTTTTATCCGGCTGTGAAAATACTGCCCCCTATCCATAACAGGTTAACCCAGGCCCTGCGTGATGTCCTGGCCGTGTCTGAATCCTGGCTTAGGAAGGCAACCAGAAATTCAGAAATTTCCATCCCCAACCACAACATTTTCAGTCAAGATAGAACTGTCAAAAAGAGAGGAATTGCAATCTACTGCAGAGATGGCCTGCAAAGTTCTGTCATACTTCCCAAGTCCATACCCAAACAGTTCGAGCTTCTAATTTAAAAAATGAATCTCTCCAGAAATAAGTCTCTCACTGTTGCCGCCTGTTATAGACCCCCCTCAGTTCCCAGCTGTGCCCTGGACACCATATGTGAATTGATTGCCCCCAATCTATCTTCAGAGTTGGTTCTATTAGGTGACCTAACCTGGGATATGCTTAACACCCCGGCCGTCCTACAATCCAAGCTAGATGCCCTCAATCTCACACAAATTATCAAGGAACCCATCAGGTACAACCCTAAATCCCTAAACATGGGCACCCTCATAGATATTATCCTGACCAACTTGCCCTCCAAATACACCTCTGCTGTTTTCAATCAGGATCTCAGCGATCGTTGCCTGCATCCGTTATGGGTCCGCGGTCAAACGACAACCCCTCATCACTGTCAAACGCTCCCTAAAACACTTCTGCAAGCAGGCCTTTCTAATCGACCTGGCCCGGGTATCCTGGAAGGATTTTGACCTCATCCAGTCAGTAGAGGATGCCTGGTTGTTCTTTAAAAGTAATTTCCTCACCACCTTAAATAAGCATGCCCCTTTCAAAAAATGTAGAACTAAGGACAGATATAGCCCTTGGTTCACTCCAGACCTGACTGCCCTCGACCAGCACAAAAACATCCTGTGGCGTACTGCACTAGCATCGAATATTCCCCGCGATATGCAACTTTTCAGAGAAGTCAGGAACCAATACACACAGTCAGTTAGGAAAGCAAAGGCTAGCTTTTTCAAACAGAAATTTGCATCCCGTAGCTCTAACTCCAAAAAGTTTTGGGACACTGTAAAGTCCATGGAGACTAAGAGCACCTCATCCCAGCTGCCCACTGCACTGAGGCTAGGAAACACTGTCACCACCGATAACTCCACGATAATCGAGAATTTCAATAAGCATTTCTCTACGGCTGGCCATGCTTTCCTCCTGGCTACCCCAACCCCGGCCAACAACTCCCCACAGCTACTTCCCTAAGCCTCCCCATCTTCTCCTTCACCCAAATCCAGATAGCTGATGTTCTGAAAGAGTTGCAAAACCTGGACCCGTACAAATCAGCTGGTCTTGACAATCTGGACCCTCTCTTTCTATAATTATCCGCCGCCATTGTCGCAACCCCTATTACTAGTCTGTTCAACCTCTCTTTCATATCGTCTGAGATTCCTAAATATTGGAACGCTTCCGTGGTCATCCCCCTCTTCAAAGGAGGTGACACTCTAGACCCAAACTGTTACAGACTTATATCCATCCTGCCCTGCCATTCTAAAGTCTTCGAAAGTCAAGTTAACAAACAGATCACTGATCATTTTTAATCCTACCGTACCTTCTCCTCTGTGCAATCCAGTTTCCGAGCTGGTCACGAGTCCACCTCAGCCACACTCAAGGTACTAAACGATATCATAACCGCCATCGATAAGAGACAGTACTGTGCAGCCGTCTTCATCAACCTGCCAAGGCTTTCAACTCTGTCAGTCACCGTATTCTTATCTGCAGACTCATTAGCCGAAAAGAACAACCGATCAATCAACAACCGATCGCTGCCTACACACGCCCGACTAGCATCACTACTCTGGATGGTTCTGACTTAGAATATGTGGACAGCTACAATACCTAGGTGTCTGGTTAGACTATAAACTCTCCTTCCAGACTAATATTAAAATATTAAGCATCTCCAATCCAAAATTAAATCTAGAACCGGCTTCCTATTTCGCAACAAAGCCTCCTTCACTCACGCTGCCAAACATACCCTTGTAAAACTGACTATCCTACCGATCCTTAACTTCGGCTTTGTCATTTACAAAATAGCCTCCAACACTCTACTCAGCAAACTGGATGCAGTCTATCACAGTGCCATCCGTTTTGTCACTAAAGCCCCATATACCACCCACCACTGCGACCTGTATGCTCTTGTCGGCTGGCCCTCGCTACATATTCGTCGCCAAACCCGCTGGCTCCAGGTCATCTATAAGTCTTTGCTAGGTAAAGCTCCGCCTTAACTCAGCTCACTGGTCACCATAGCAACACCCACCCATAGCACGCGCTCAAGGAGGTATATCTCACTGGTCATCCCCAAAGCCAACACCTCCTTTGGCCGCCTTTCCCTCCAGTTGTCTGCTGCCAATGACTGGAACGAATTGCAACAATCGCTGAAGTTGGAGACATACATCTCCCTCACTAACTTTAAGCATCAGCTATCTGAGCAGCTTACCGATCGCTGCAGCTGTACACAGCCCATCTGTAAATAGCCCATCCAACTGCCTACCTCATCCCCATGTTTTTATTTACTTTTTCTGCTCTTTTGCACACCAGTATTTCTACTTGTACATCATCATCTGCACATCTATCTCTCCAGTGTTAATTTGCTAAATTGTAATTACTTCGCTACTATGGCCTATTTATTGCCTTACCTCCGTACTCCATTTGCACACACTGTATATAGATTTTTCTATTGTGTTATTGACTGTTCGTTTGTTTATCCAATGTGTAACTGTTGTTTTTGTCGCTCTGCTTTGCTTTATCTTGGCCAGGTCACAGTTGTAAATGAGAACTTGTTCTCAACTGGCCTACCTGGTTAAATAAAGGTAAAATATATATATATATATGTATATATATATATATATATATATATATATATATATATATATATATATATATATATATAGTAACTTTATTGACAACACCCAAATGGATACTGTCATTAATGTGGTTCTTCAATAATTACACATAATTCTTAATACTGTAGCTGTTTAGTTACAGTCACATGTTCATCTATCATCAGCTGATCCAGGAAATCATTTTCTGAATGACAGTCACATGACAAACATCACGACATGCAACAACAACCAAAGTGCTTCTTCATTCATTACTCTGGTAAAGACAGTTATGCCGTGCTCCACGTTGGATCCAACATTCCTACTTTGGTCATAATGTGTAGAGAACTGTTACTTGATGGATAGGCTATTGTACAACACACAGAGCTATTTTCCTATATTTGTTGTTAGGTGAAGTTATGGGCCAATTTGGCAAACAAGCAGTGTACAAACACTCATTGTCAGGCTGATGGAAAAGCCAAAGAGCATTTTACTGGTTGAAGTGTTTTTTTTAGTACAAATCGGTTGATTTGCAACAATAACACAAACATAATAACACAAACAAAGACAGTACCGTGCAGTATCGAAGAGCCCTCACTGCTGCTCGATCATCCTATTTTTCCAACTTAATTGAGGAAAATAAGAACAATCCGAAATTTCTTTTTGATACTGTCGCAAAGCTAACTAAAAAGCAGCCTTCGCAAATGGAGGATGGCTTTCACTTCAGCAGTAATAAATTTATGAACTTCTTTGAGGAAAAGATCATGATCATTAGAAAGCAAATTACAGACTCCTCTTTAAATCTGGGTATTCCTCCAAAGCTCCATTGTCCTGAGTCTACACAACTCTGCCAGGACCTAGGATCAAGGGAGATACTAAAGTGTTTTAGTACTATATCTCTTGACGCAATGATGAAAATAATCATGGCCTCCAAACCCTCAAGCTGCATACTGGACCCTATTCCAACTAAACTACTGAAAGAGCTGCTTCCTGTGCTTGGCCCTCCTATGTTGAACATAATAAACGGCTCTCTATCCACCAGATGTGTACCAAGCTCACTAAAAGTGGCAGTAATAAAGCCTCTCTTGAAAAAGCCGAATCTTGATCCAGAAATTATAAAAAACTATCGGCCTATATCGAATCTTCCATTCCTCTCAAACATTTTTGAAAAAGCTGTTGCACAGCAACTCACTGCCTTCCTGAAGACAAACAATGTATACGAAACGCTTCAGTCTGGTTTTAGACCCCATCATAGCACTGAGACTGCACTTGTGAAGGTGGTAAATTACCTTTTAATGACGTCAGACCAAGGCTCTGCATCTGTCCTCGTGCTCCTAGATCTTAGTGCCGCTTTTGATACCATCGATCACCATATTCTTTTGGAGAGATTGGAAACCCAAATTGGTCTACATGGACAAGTTCTGGCCTGGTTTAGATCTTATCTGTCGGAAAGATATCAGTTTGTCTCTGTGAATGGTTTGTCCTCTGACAAATCAATTGTACATTTCGGTGTTCCTCAAGGTTCCGTTTTAGGACCACTATTGTTTTCACTATATATTTTACCTCTTGGGGATGTCATTCGAAAAAATAATGTTAAATTTCACTGCTATGCGGACGACACACAGCTGTACATTTCAATGAAACATGGTGAAGCCCCAAAATTGCCCTCGCTAGAAGCCTGTGTTTCAGACATAAAGAAGTGGATGGCTGCAAACATTCTACTTTTAAACTCGGACAAAACAGAGATGCTTGTTCTAGGTCCCAAGAAACAAAGAGATCTTCTGTTGAATCTGACAATTAATCTGGATGGTTGTACAGTCGTCTCAAATAAAACTGTGAAGGACCTCGGCGTTACTCTGGACCCTGATCTCTCTTTTGAAGAACATATCAAGACTGTTTCAAGGACAGCTTTTTTCCATCTACGTAACATTGCAAAAATCAGAAATTTTCTGTCCAAAAATGACGCAGAAAAATTAATCCATGCTTTTGTTACTTCTAGGTTGGACTACTGCAATGCTCTACTTTCCGGCTACCCGGATAAAGCACTAAATAAACTTCAGTTAGTGCTAAATACGGCTGCTAGAATCCTGACTAGAACCCAAAAATTTGATCATATTACTCCAGTGCTAGCCTCCCTACACTGGCTTCCTGTTAAGGCAAGGGCTGATTTCAAGGTTTTACTGCTAACCTACAAAGCATTACATGGGCTTGCTCCTACCTATCTTTCCGATTTGGTCCTGCCGTACATACCTACACGTACGCTACGGTCACAAGACGCAGGCCTCCTAATTGTCCCTAGAATTTCTAAGCAAACGGCTGGAGGTAGGGCTTTCTCCTATAGAGCTCCATTTTTATGGAATGGTCTGCCTACCAATGTGAGAGACGCAGACTCAGTCTCAACCTTTAAGTCTTTACTGAAGACTTATCTCTTCAGTAGGTCCTATGATTAAGTATAGTCTGGCCCAGGAGTGTGAAGGTGAACGGAAAGGCTGGAGCAACGAACCGCCCTTGCTGTCTCTGCCTTGCCGGTTCCCCTCTTTCCACTGGGATTCTCTGCCTCTAACCCTTTTACAGGGGCTGAGTCACTGGCCTACTGGTGTTCTTCCATGCCGTCCATGGGAGGGGTGCGTCACTTGAGTGGGTTGAGTCACTGACGTGGTCTTCCTGTCTGGGTTGGCGCCCCCCCCCTTGGGTTGTGCCATGGCGGAGATCGTTGTGGGCTATACTCGGCCTTGTCTTAGGACGGTAAGTTGGTGGTTGGAGACATCCCTCTAGTGGTGTGGGGGCTGTGCTTTGGCAAAGTGGGTGGGGTTATATCCTGCCTGTTTGGCCCTGTCCGGGGGTATCATCGGATGGGGCCACAGTGTCTTCTGATCCCTCCTGTCTCAGCCTCCAGTATTTATGCTGCAGTAGTTTATGTGTCGGGGGGCTAGGGTCAGTCTGTTACATCTGGAGTATATCTCTTGTCTTATCCGGTGTCCTGTGTGTATTTAAATATGCTCTCTCTAATTCTCTCTTTCTGTCTTTCTCTCGGAGGACCTGAGCCCTAGGACCATGCCTCAGGACTACCTGGTATGATGACTCCTTGCTGTCCCCAGTCCACCTGGCCGTGCTGCTGCTCCAGTTTCAACTGTTCTGCCTGCGGCTATGGAACCCTGACCTGTTCACCGGACGTGCTTGTTGCACCCTCGACAACTACTATGATTATTATTATTTGACCATGCTGGTCATTTATGAACATTTTAACATTTTAACATCTTGACCATGTTCTGTTATAATATCCACCCTGCACAGCCAGAAGAGGACTGGCCACCCCTCATAGCCTGGTTCCTCTCTAGGTTTCATCCTAGGTTTTTGGCCTTTCTAGGGAGTTTTTCCTAGGGAGTTTTTCCTAGCCACCGTGCTTCTTTCACATGCTTTGCTTGCTGTTTGGGGTTTTAGGCTGGGTTTCTGTACAGCACTTTGAGAATATCAGCTGATGTACGAAGGGCTATATAAAAATAAATTTGATTTGAATTTGATTTGATTAAACTACACCGGAGAATTCACACAAGTGATAATTCTCACTGCTGCTCTGATTGTGGGAAATTTTTTAAATCTTCATCAGAACTCAAAATACACCTGAGAAATCACACAAAAGAGAAACCTTACTTCTGCTCTGACTGTGGGAAGAGTTTTCCTCTGTCAACCAGCCTGATATCACACCAGAGAACACACACAAGAGAGAGACCTTACAGTTGTGATCAATGTGGGAGGAGTTTTCCTATTTTAACCTCTTTGGGCAGCCAGTGTAATCCCGTGGCGCGATATTCAAATACCTTAGAAATGCTGTTACTTCAATTTCTCAAACATATGACTATTTTACACCATTTTAAAGACAAGACTCTCGTTAATCTAACCACACTGTCCGATTTCAAAAAGGCTTTACAGCGAAAGCAAAACATTAGATTATGTCAGCAGAGTACCCAGCCAGAAATAATCAGACACCCATTTTTCAAGCTAGCATATAATGTCACATAAACCCAAACCACAGCTAAATGCAGCACTAACCTTTGATGATCTTCATCAGATGACACCCCTAGGACATTATGTTATACAATACATGCATGTTTTGTTCAATCAAGTTCATATTTATATCAAAAACCAGCTTTTTACATTAGCATGTGACTAGCATTCCCACCGAACACTTCCGGTCAATTTACTAAATTACTCACTATAAACGTTCACAAAAAACATAACAATTATTTTAAGAATTATAGATACAGAACTCCTCTATGCACTCGTTATGACCGATTTTAAAATAGCTTTTCGGTGAAAGCACATTTTGCAATATTCTCAGTAGATAGCCCGGCATCACAGGGCTAGCTATTTAGACACCCAGCAAGTTTAGCACTCACCAAAGTCAGATTTACTATAAGAAAAATGTTATTACCTTTGCTGTTCTTCGTCAGAATGCACTCCCAGGACTTCTACTTCAACAACAAATGTTGGTGTCGTGTCTTTGGGGGTACCATTAAACTGAAGATATGTTTATCAATTAGCTCCCTGTAATTATTATCACGCGATTAAACTGATTAATCGTTTAATTGTAATTAACTAGGAGGTCGGGGCACCAAGGAGAATATTCAGATTACAAAGCTATAATTTTCCTAATATAACTTTCCTATACTATAATATTCTATTCTATTATAGTATAGGCCGATTATCTCCTAGTTTAAATGGTGTATTTACCTCTAGTTCAGTCTCATTCCAAAACGTCGTAAATTGTTGTATCTGCACGAACCCAGTCTTTACTAAAATCATCCATACATCAATTGTCTTAAAATCATTTATTTACTACACTAAGTAATTAACAGAAAAACATACAAACAGTAATTATCGTCAACAAAGGATTGGTATCGGAATGTGCCCTTGTGGGCTAAACAGGCTGGTCGGCCTGTTGAACAATGGGTCATAAATGGTCAGCTGAGAAGTTTACACAGAGTTCATTAATATTACAATTGACAATTGAAGGCTCACTCATTCGGGAACAATTGCAATCAATATATATTTACGCTCAGTGTGTCGTCGTTCTTTGTTGGAGAGTTCGGTTCTGTTGGAGAGTTTTGTCCGCGTTCTCTCTCTCTCTCAGAATGGATCTTTCAGAGCGACATTCATTAATGTCGTCATAGAATGGTGGTTTCGTTGGTCTTCGCGTTCGATTATATAATTTACTTAGCTGCAGACTAATAATTAATATCAAAGACTTGTTCTTATTCTGTCGGTATCAATAGTCTAAAAGTTAACCACGTGGTATGGTTCACTTTCAGTAGAGGAATTGGATGGTCAAACCTCTGGCCATAGAGTGTAGGCCTGGTCTGGAGAAATGTAAATCAGGGAGTGTTTTATAGTGCCCATCGAACAGGCTGGTCAAATGACGCCTGGTCCTGTATATGTCCCTGGGGCGTGCCTATGACTGAGTTGGATTTGGTTACAGAAATACAATTCTATCACATTACATCAGTACATAGCGTCTCAATGTCTTACAAAAGCTTTATCCTTATCAATACATTCCATACACCCATATGAGGCAAGTCTTAAACTGAGTCTATTATATAAACAGTTTTATGATAATATGGCTATATTGTCTCTTCTGAGTATCACAAAATGGTACCAGCGGATCAGTTCGTAGCTGTATTCTTCAATTCTATGAGTTGGAAGAATTTCCTTTGTCTCTCTATGGGCCATGTGGCCGGAGACTTTCCGGGAATTTTATAGGTTTTCTACCCTTTACACACAGGGTGGATTGTGTGCAAAAGGGAGAGGCCAACGTCATGACATTGGTTTGGTCCCAAATAATCCATAGTTATATCCAAATAGCGGCGTTTTGTTCGTGCGTTCAAGACACTATCCGAATGGTAAAGAAGGGTGACGAGCACGACGCATTTCGTGACAAAAAAATTCTAAATATTCCATTATCGTACTTCAAAGCATGTCAACCGCTGTTTAAAATCAATTTTTATGCCACTTTTCTCGTAAAAAAGCGATAATATTCCGACCGGGAATCTGCGTTTAGGTAAAAAGACGAAAGAAAATAAAGCATGGGGTCGACTCGTGCACGCGCCTAAGCCCATTGTCCTCTGATCGGCCACTTACCAAAGGCGATAATGTGTTTCAGCCTGGGGCTGCCTCGATATCATTCAGCTTTTTCCCGGGTTCTGAGAGCCTATGGGAGCCGTAGGAAGTGTCACGTTACAGCAAAGATCCTCAGTCTTCAATAAAAAGAGCCAAGATGAACAAGAACTTGTCAGACAGGTCACTTCCTGTATGGAATCTTCTCAGGTTTTTGCCTGCCATATGAGTTCTGTTATACTCACAGACACCATTCAAACAGTTTTAGAAACTTTAGGGTGTTTTCTATCCAAAGCCAATAATTATATGCATGTTCTAGTTACTGGGCAGGAGTAGTAACCAGATTAAATCGGGTAAGTTTTTTATCCGGCCGTGTAAATACTGCCCCCTATCCCCAACATGTTAATCGCCCTGATATCAAAGAAACCGTGTAGCTCTGATGAATTTGGGAAGAGTTTTGCTTCACCTGGCGGCCTGACAGCACACCAGAGAACACACACAGGAGAGAAACTTTTTGGCTGTAATCAATGTGGGAAGAGTTTTAATCTGCTAAGCAGCCTGATATACCACCAGAAAACACACACAGGAGAGAAACCTTATAGCTGTGCTCAATGTGGGAAGAGTTTTACTTGGTCTAGCATGCTGACTAGACACCAAAGAACACACACAGGAGAGAAACCTTATAGCTGTAATCAATGTGGGAAGAGATACTCTAGTAAAAGATCTCTGATTAAACATCAGAAAATACATGGAGTTGTTTCATGATCTCAATGAATTAATGTCACAATGTAGAATGTTTAAACATTGTAGTAGGAGTATTTTAATGATGTCACAATGTAGAACCCTAAACGTTTGTCCCCTGTTCTATTGATTTCAGCATGATATGGATATTAGCCTCAGGGGGAAAATCCAGGCTCTGAATTGAAAGAGTTACTATTTATGAGATTTAACAAAAAGTGAGTAACAAAAAAAGAGTTGTGTTACACTTACCATGTTGGCGACCCACTGGAATCAAAACGCACCACTTCAAAATGTATCTGGCTGTTTTCTACAAATGGTCCTCTAACCAGGGATTTACACATTATTCCCAGATTCCGTGTGGTTTTTGAGCTGTTCGTTTTAACAGGACGTGCAATCTCATCTCCCTCCTCTCTCACAATTGATCTCATCGTGACATCGATGAGTGATGACAAATAAGTGTTGCATTCCTTTGTTTAGCGACCCCTAAATTTAAATGCATCATTCCAAAATATAGCTGACTGTCTTCTGCAGGTTGTCCTCTAACCAGTGAGGTAAAATATATCTCCCATTTCCATGTGTTTTTTAATTTGAGTTAGTTTCAACAACAGTACAACCTGATTTCCCCCCTGACGATATCAGCGATTTATTGCTACTTGTCAAAAAAATACAAGTAATATGATTATTGTGGCAGATGTTTGTGTATATAGCACATTTTATGTTTAGTTTTTCAATATATCACAAACTGTTTCTGCGTATTTGTTATTGAAAACTGTGTTTTGACATTGGGGCTATCCCATCTAGCAAAATGTCTTTGAAAAGAAGACTATGCCCGATGTCCTATATTCGTTCGGTTGTAGTTAAATTACTTGAAAACAACTTAATTTCAATGTACTTCCAAGTAGCCTAGTGGTTAGAGCGTTGAGCCAGTAACCAAAAAGTTGCTGGATCGAATCCCCGAGCTGACAAGGTAAAAATATGTTGAACCCATTGTTCCTAGGCCATCATTGTCGATAAGAATTTGTTCTTAACTGACTTGCCTAGTTAAATAAAGGTTAAATGAAAAGTGGACAAGAGTTCTAGAAGCTAGTGAGTTTTAGGATTCTATAAAGAATAAAATGGAAAAAATAATACGATTGTATATTATTATTTAGTAATACGTGTTTTTAATTGTTGACATCCAGTAGACACCATGTTTATATTGGTGAAGGTGAAGCATTGTAGTTGATTATCATGTGAAATGGAAGTTGTTTTCTGTTGGTGGTGAGCAAACTTGTCCATCAAAAATATAGGATATATTTGTTGTCTTAATTAAGGGGGAAGGTGTTACAGGCTTTGGTTTTCCCATTTATGTTTTGACGTTGGACTTTAGCACGTCTAGCTCGTTAGCACGTCTAGCTCGTTAGCACGTCTAGCTTTAGCACGTCTAGCTCGTTAGCACGTCTAGCTCGTTAGCACATCTAGCTCGTTAGCACGTCTAGCTCGTTAGCACGTAGGACGCACTGATTGGTGTCACCTTGTTAGTCAGTATGTGTTACACCTGTGCTGGCTTGTCCATCTCGTTAGTGGGAAGGTGATTCACCTGAGCTGGTCCAGGTTCTATTTAAGAGTGTCTGGCCCAGTGCTCCAGTTGTCTTGAAACATGTGGAGAGGCAACACCTTTAGTTGCTCCACCTTTTTGGTTTGCTTCCTGTCTTTAAGTTTGGTGTGGGTTTTTCTTTTGTTTGCCTCTTCTTGGGCAGATTTAGTGGGTCTCATGGTGGGTGTCTTTTAGGTCCCAGTTGTTGTTACTAGTCAACTTTCAGTGGACACAGAGTAAAACTGCAACATTATGTTATAATACTTTTATTGCAACAAATGGTTGTTTTATGCAACAGAATAGAGGGTTCTTAGAACTATTGTGTCTGTGTGTTCTACTGAGGATGGGCCTCTGGGAGAAAACACTGACAGGAGATTTACAATGTCTTTTGGGTGATAAAACCTAAAGAGACCACATTACAGAGCATGAGTTAATGTTTCTGTTCTATATGGTACCAGGGAGAGATGACCCCAGGGCCAGACCCTGGTCTCTACACAAAGAGTACTGTTTTTACAGCAGATACTGTCTGCTGAGAATTATAAGTATCTTTCATACAAATCTTAACCTTGTGACCCGTTCTATACATCTATTGTTCGTCATGTAGATTGAAAGGGGTGTATCTTGGCTGTAAAAGACCTTTGTACTTTTGTATTGTGGCTCTCAACGAATCATCTGGGGGTGATTCATCTCTCAATGAATCATCTGGGGGTGATTTGTCGACCAGCCATCATTATCATAGAGCACTCAATTGATTCACTTTATATGTGTGTGTTGTATTGACCTGCTCCCTTATTAAGTGAATAAAGATTTAGTTTAAGTATAACTCTGACTTGTGTGATAAGTTTGTCTCATTTTATATTAAAGAAATTAACAACCACATTTGGGGATGTGAATCTTCACTTGGTGACCGCTCCTGATGACCTGGGTAAATGGTGCACCAGGGATCCCTCTAACTTGGGATCTCAGGGAGACCACACTTTGGGAACGGAGCAGATGGTCCCACCTTTGATCTGAGAGGCAGCGAGCCGAGTGGATACCACATCTCAAACGTAGTTTAAAAAGAAAGAGGTGAGCGAAGCACGCAAAGTGGAGTTTTTAGAAAATCCTCGTAGGCTCTGAGTGTGTATTTCTTTGTGGAGGTGTAAACAGGGCCCAGTCAGAATCTGAGGCTGAGTCGGCTATCTGTGCAAACTGGATGAAAACTAGAATCTGTGTTTACTAGTTAAGACCATTTATGATATAGTGTAAGATAGTACGGTGCACCTGTAATTGTTTTAAACCTGGACTCCATTTTAGAAGTATTGAAAGATGTAAATGTATTTGTTTCATTATCCTAGGAACTATGAGATAGAAATTAGAAAATATTCCTGCAGGTTAAAATATTGTTGAAAAACAACTAATTGATTAGGTATGTTTGGGAATAGCATTGTGTGACTGTGATATGAGAGTTGTGTGACTGTGATATGAGAGTTGTGTGACTGTGTCTTAATCTGAAGTTTGGATAGTAACAGAGATCTGTCGTTCCTCACAGAGATCTATAGTTCCTCACCGAGATCTATAGTTCCTCACAGAGATCTATAGTTCCTCACAGAGATCTATAGTTCCTCCTAGAGATCTATAGTTCCTCCTAGAGATCTATAGTTCCTCACAAAGATCTATAGTTCCTCAGAGAGATAGATCTATAGTTCCTCAGAGAGATAGATCTATAGTTCCTCATGGAGATAGATCTATAGTTCCTCATAGAGATAGATCTATAGTTCCTCATGGAGATAGATCTATAGTTCCTCATGGAGATAGATCTATAGTTCCTCATAGAGATAGATCTATAGTTCCTCATAGAGAGAGATCTATAGTTCCTCATAGAGATAGATCTATAGTTCCTCATAGAGATAGATCTATAGTTCCTCATAGAGATCTATAGTTCCTCATAGAGATCTATAGTTCCTCATAGAGATAGATCTATAGTTCCTCATAGAGATAGATCTATAGTTCCTCATAGAGATAGATCTATAGTTCCTCATATAGAAATATGCTTAATCAGATGATTGACATGTGGATAATAAGCTTTGATATAACGTTATCTTGGGGTTCCTTCACTGCCCATCATAGAAGATCACGGGGTGGTATTGAGATATATGTATGATAATTTAGAAAGCAGAGGAAGGTCTATAGTTCCTGGGAGGCTTTGATTTTGCCGTGGTCTCTGGGAGGTTAGAGAACCGTTGACGATCCGGTCATTGTCCGGGAAACAAAAGTTTATTTTTGGTTCTGCTGGGTGTATGTTTGGAGAGCTGCTTCGTAGCTATGGAGAGTCCTTGAAAAAGCAAATGGAATGGTTGTTGTGAGTACCTAAGAATTACTTACGTTTTATATGGATTCTGTGAATATATGAAAATATGATGAATTGTATGTGTGTATAATGATTAGTAGAGATTTGATGAAGTAATACTGGGAATATAATTAGATACAATTTAAACAACCCATATGTAGACGAACGTAGGTTTTGAGTTGGTATCTTTAATGGATAATTTGATAAAGATGAGGGTTAAGCATTATTAAACTGTCTACAAAGTCTGGGCAGTTGTCTCAGAAACTGATGGGAGTGTGTCCACTTTAGGGGAAGTTACGGGGGGGGGGGGGGGCTGCCCCTACAAGCGACTTCCCCTACAAACCAATGACTCCCTTTGAAAACTGCGATGCGGCATCAGAAACATTTATTATAGTGTAAAAATGTACTACAAAGTGTAGCTAAACAGAATAACTTTGGTCATATTGACAATATTGATTTAAATAATTCATTGTTGATTTAGTGGCACCACAAATGTGAATTAATATTTACAAAACCATTTACCAAACAAAACACATTACAAAATTGAAACATTTCTGCAGATATATCAGACCATAATAAATAATACATTTGCTTTTTATGACTTTTAAAAATATATAAATAATGATGTACAATAAAAAACATAAAAAAATTAATCATAGGTCAACTAACAATATTGTAGACTTGATGCTAAATACAGATTTTTTTCAGCTTTAGTGTGTATATCATATCCACTTAGTTATGTTAGGAAGTTTTCCATCTTTATGACCGGCCCTGGTAACTTCACCCCAACTTCTCTGATCCCCAGAACACAGTACCTTAACAACATAAGTGTTTATGTGTTCATGACATTTTGGGGAAATTGAAGGGAAAATAAAAAATCCAGCCGTAGCAGAGCCCCAAGTCCCATGGGGACGTCCTCGAGGGCCTGGATGTTCTCCCCATCAAAGGCCAGCGGGATTTCACTCTCATGGTGAAATGGATTTCCACCGATGTGCAGTAAAGGAGTGAAGAGCAGTGAAATCTGTGTCAACAAAAGTAAGAAACGATTAATACACATACAATTAACAAAGAACATAACAAATGTTCAGCTGTAGTTTTATATAAGCATGCACACCTATGTTTAAGAAGAAACAGATGATTGGTGCATAGACATACCTTGTCACGGACATAAAGGCCACTCGGGTCCTCATTGAAGAGGTAGGGCAAGAGCAGAATCGCTGCTGTGGTCTCCAGTCCTAGTAAAGTAAAGCATTGATCTCACTACACTTGCTAATTTTATTACAAAATACATTAGAGAAAGGGAAGGAATAAGAGCTGTTGTTGGCTTTATGGAAACGATATACAATATATGGGAAAGAATATAGTTGAGGAAATAATCCAAACCTAGTTGTGCCTAGTTAGGACATAACGTTAGCTAGCTAGCTAACGGTACTGTACTGTAGCTCATACAACGCCGACGTTCAAACCCGGCTTTCTAATATTTACGTTCATTAACTATAGTGACGTTATGGAAGATATTCACAGAAAACCAGCATTGTCTTCGTTATTCATTATTAGTATGTTATATTATTATAATAAATTATTTGGAGACATATTCAGAGCCAAACATCAACCTAACTTAACCTTTTGAACTGTTGTCGCATCCAAACCTGTCACCATCGTTTTCAGTTGTAATTGCGAAGTTCCCAGAAGAAGTCCAGCAACAACGGAGGTTCCTCGATGAACCCACCTTCTAACAAGTTCTTTGAAGAACCTTTTGGGGCTGTTTTTCATTGACCAAGAACCCTACGGTTCTTAGGGGATCTGAGAACAACTCCAGTTGAACCCTTCATTATTAGAGTGTAGTCGGCTCTATTTACTCTCAGATTCAAACATGATGATTAGTATCAACGATCAAGTCAACTGCTGCTGCTCCAATACAGTATGAGGTGAGACGGTGAACTGATGTTGAACTGGGCAGTCAGCTGCTGCTGCTCCAATACAGTATGAGGTGAGACGGTGAACTGATGTTGAACTGGGCAGTCAGCTGCTGCTGCTCCAATACAGTATGAGGTGAGACGGTGAACTGATGTTGAACTGGGCAGTCAGCTGCTGCTGCTCCAATACAGTATGAGGTGAGACGGTGAACTGATGTTGAACTGGGCAGTCAGCTGCTGCTCCAATACAGTATGAGGTGAGACGGTGAATTGATGTTGAACTGGGCAGTCAGTCATTTATTCTGTACTATGAGTCTATCAACTGAACTGATATGAGTCTGGTAACATTGTTACTGCACATTGTGGTGGAAATTCTAACCAGTCAGGAGAGACTTTGTCATTTCTTCAAACAATCAACCTTTATTTGATAAGAATTGCAATAATGTAGCTGGTCAGCCCTACACTCTGAGGTGGAAGGCCGAGAGCTCGATGACACAAGGAGTTCAGAAGCCTTATATAGTCAAACTATCTTGTGCATATAGAAAACACGTGATCTTGGTATGTGTACGTGTGTGGAGAACGAGACACAGACTAACTGTGAATTGGTCGTCTCGTTCTGTAGCAACAGCTATTTATTCTAGTTTTCTAGTGAGGTGTCAAAACAACAGGAAATCACTCGAGACACAGTTCCTCTGAAGTAGATCAACGGTTCCCTGGATTGGGCCAAGCGCCTTTGGCCTGTCTGCCCAGAGGGTGTGTGGTTGCACACCCACACAAACATACACATAAACTTCTCAACCTTAAAGAGATCCTTCAACACATTAGAAGTCATATCAACTTAAAGAGGTTAACATAGATTCTTCCCTCACAAAATTGCCCAGAGATAAATCAGATCCAGACTGAACTGTGTAATGTAGTAGGGAGTTGTAGTTTCTCTAGAGATAAATCAGATCCAGCCTGAACTGTGTGATGTAGTAGGGAGTTGTAGTTTCTCTAGAGATTAATCAGATCCAGACTGAACTGTGTGATGTAGTAGGGAGTTGTAGTATCTCTAGAGATAAATCAGACCCAGACTGAACTGTGTGGTGTAGTAGGGAGTTGTAGTTTCTCTAGAGATAAATCAGATCCAGACTGAACTGTGTGATGTAGTAGAGAGTTGTAGTTTCCAACAGGCCAATATTCAACATAGTTTAGCACATGAAACTTAATTAACTACAGTGACCATAATCCATTGCGTGCCTACTTGTCTTGTCTGTGTTTCTTTTACACCTGCTATGTGAAAGAGACAGAAGAATGCACAATGGTCAATGCAATCAGGGATCCTTGGGACATCCCTACCCTAACCCCTAACCTTAACCCTTTTAAATGTCAACTAAAATGGCCTAGGGACATCCCAAGGATGTATCGCTACCTGAAAATACATGATCTAAGTGATTGATAGTTGGTATTCAGCAGTCATAAAGCCTTATTTACTTTAATGAACTACTAAAATAGTGATTTTGTCAGACAGCATAGACAGCAGCTCTACACTTTATTGACTGACTGATCCATTCATCCTTCCATCCCTCCTCAGCCTTCCTCTCCTCTGAAGATCCAGTGAGGGTGGAGCTCAGTCAGAGAGCTGTTGAGGGACTGGTTAGGAAGAACACTTCTACATCCAGAGGTGAGAGGTCACACATGGTTTATATGGTAAATATTTATGTCCCCTTAGCGGTTCATCACGTCAGCAAAAGGGAATATGTTCCATCTATGTTTATTTACATTAGTGCAACTTGTCCACTGATATTGGAGTAATTTCTCACCCCTTTTGGCTGTATGAAAGTTAATTTCCCCTCAGACACACACATTTGTTCTTTGATATTATGAAGGTCATTTGTGTAAAATGTACTTTTCCCCTCATTCACCCCATCTCTTTACATTGCTTATGCATATTTGGTGGCTTGACTGCATCCAGACTATGTCAAAGGCCCATCCTGGTAGATCTGAACCTAATGCAGCTTGGAGTGATCAGATGACAGAAGTCACATTTAGGTGCCAGGTGTAACGGAGGCCATAGATGCTCCATATCCATTACTTTGAGTGTTTTATTTAATATGACTACATGTGTTTCTGTGTCACAGGGGCAGTCAAGAAATGGAACAACAAGGCCACAGAACATGACATAAGCAGAGCTGTGGGAGACCACCTCAAGCCCCTGGTAGAGCCGGGGGTGGTGTTTACCACTCCACCACGCCTTCAGCAGGCTGGAAAAGTGATACTGTTTTTCATACTAAGAGTCTGTTGATTGGTCAGTCATTGGGTTCATTTGTTTTATTATATGTTCAAATAAAATCAAGCTTTATTCATACAGCACATTTCAGACATGGATGCAACAAAATGGCTTCACAGGAAAAAGATAATGAAAATAAACAGAAATATTTAGTACACAACAAACATAAGAGGATAAAAAACAGAAGACTTAAACTGAAAGACTAATGAGCACCCTATGGAAATGCCATTGATTAAAATGTTAATTGGATGCAATATCCAACCCAAAATATAAGCTTGGGACACTATGGGGGTCAGTGTCCACTGAAAATTGACTAGTAACAACAACTGGGACCTAAAAGACACCCACCATGAGACCCACTAAATCTGCCCAAGAAGAGGAAAACAAAATAAAAACCCACACCAAACTTAAAGACAGGAAGTAAACCAAAAAGGTGGAGCAACTAAAGGTGTTGACTCTCCACATCTATCAAGACAACTGGAGCACTGGGCCAGACACTCTTACATAGAACCTGGACCAGCTCAGGTGAAACACCTTCCCACTAACGAGATGGACAAGCCAGCACAGGTGTAACACATACTGACTAACGAGGTGACACCAATCAGTGCGTCCTACGTGCTGACGAGCTAGACGTGCTAACGAGCTAGACGTGCTAACGAGCTAGACGTGCTAGACGTGCTAACGAGCTAGACGTGCTAACGAGCTAGACGTGCTAAAGTCCAACCTCAAAACATAAATGGAAAAACCAAAGCCTGTAACACCTTCCCCCTTAAGACAACAAATATATCCTATATTTTTGTTGGACAAGTTTGCTCACCACCAACAGAAAACAACTTCCATTTCACATGATAATCAACTACAATGCTTCACCTTCACCAATATAAACATGGTGTCTACTGGCTGTCAACAATTAAAAACAAGAAAAAAACAAGTACTTCTAAATAATAATATACAATCGTATCTTTTCTCTCTATAGAATCCTAAAACCCACTAGATTCTAGAACTCTCGAGTCCAAACAAAACTCATCTCCAATACGGAAAAACAGTCAAAATAAATAGTGATCAAATGTACACCCCTTTGTTCATCTGTATTGGCAATAATTCACTTAATGGTGAGGCATGGAATAATAAAACATGTGGCTTTTGGTCTTTGGTCCAACGCTCTAACCACTAGGCTACCTGCAAGTAAGTACTGAATGTTTGAAATATGAGGTGATTTGAGTCATGCTTCTTCAGTAGTGGAATAAATACAATTAGCATTTTAATGTTGTCAAGAAATACTGGAGTGATGTAGGATTGTTAATAAAATTGATTATAGACCAATTTATTATACTGCGTCCATGTGTATAGGCTGCAAGTACGTTGAAATTAAGTTATTTTCAAGTCAATGAAAAAGACATCTTCTCAACTTTCACTTTCAACTAAAACTGAATGTATATTGGATGTCAGGCATAGTCTTATTTTCAAAGTCTTTTCAATTACTTTTTGCTGGGTGGGATATCTCAATGTCAAAACACAGTTTTAACGAGTCCAAATCAATAACCAATATGCAGAAACAGATTGGGATAAATTGAAAACCTAAACATAAAATGTGCTATATACACAAACATCTGCCACAATAATCATATTACTTGTAATTTTTTAAACAAGCATCTTATAAACTGCACAAGCACCAAAAACACTGTTGTTTTGACAAGTAACAATAAATCACTGATATCCATTAGGGGGGAAATCAGGTTGTACATGCTGTTGAAACTAACACAACAAAACAAAAAACACATGGAAATGGGAGATATATTTTACCTCACTGGTTAGAGGACAACCTGCCGAAGACAGTCAGCTACATTTTGGAGTGATGAATTTAAATGTAGGGGTCGCTAAACAAAGGAACACAACACTTATTTGTCATAACTCATCGCTAAAATCATTTGTGTGACAGAAGGGAGATGAGGTTGCACGTCCTGTTAAAACTAACAGCTCAAAAACCACACGGAATCTGGGAATAATGTGTACATCACTGGTTAGAGGACAACTTGTAGAAAACAGCTAGCTACATTTTTAAGTGTTGCGTTTTGATTCAAGTGGGTCAACAACATGGTAAGTGGAACGACCCTTTCAGAGCCTGGATTTTAAAATACTCCTTCTACAATGTTAAAACATTCTACACTGTGACATTAATTCATTGATATTATGAAACAACTCCTTCATGTATTTTCTGATATTTGATCAGAGATCTTTAATCAGATTATCTCTGGTCACAGCTATGACATTTCTCTCCTTCTCTCCTGTGTGTGTTCTCTGGTGTCGAGTCAGATTGCTAGATGTAATAAAACTCTTCCCACATTGATCACAGCTATAAGGCTTCTCTCCTGTGTGTGTTCTCTGGTGTATTGTCAGATTTCTAGGTCCTGTAAAACTCTTCCCACATTGATCACAGCTATAAGGTTTCTCTCCTGTGTGTATTCTCTGGTGTATTGTCAGATTTCTAGATCCTGTAAAACTCTTCCCACATTGATCACAGCTATAAGGCTTCTCTCCTGTGTGTATTCTCTGGTGTAGAGTCAGATTGCTAGATGCAGCAAAACTCTTCCCACAATGATCACAGCTATAAGGTTTCTCTCCTGTGTGTGTTCTCTGGTGTATTGTCAGATTGCTAGATCCTGTAAAACTCTTCCCACATTGATCACAGGTATAAGGCTTCTCTCCTGTGTGTATTCTCTGGTGTAGAGTCAGATTGCTAGATGCAGCAAAACTCTTCCCACAATGATCACAGCTATAAGGTTTCTCTCCTGTGTGTGTTCTCTGGTGTAAAGTCAGCTGGCCAGATGTAGTAAAACTCTTCCCACATTGATTACAGCTATAGGATTTCTCTCCTGTGTGTATTCTCTGGTGTAGAGTCAGACTGCTAGATGCAGCAAAATTCTTCCCACATTGATTACAGCTATAAGACTTCTCTCCTGTGTGTATTCTCTGGTGTAATGTCAGCTGGCCAGATTGGACAAAACTCTTCCCACATTGAGCACAGCTATAAGGTTTCTCTCCCGTGTGTATTCTCTGGTGTGATTTTAAATGTCCTGAAGAAACAAAACTCTTCCCACAGTCAGAGCAGCAGTGAGTTCTCTTCCCTGTGGGTCTCTGCGGGTGTTTCTTGAGGTGTTCTAATGTGGAGAGACTCTTCTCTGCCTCTTCAGCATCATGAGGTTGTTGAGGCTCCCCAGAGGATCCACGATAGTCCCGTATCTCTCCTGTGTAAACAACAAAGTCAGACAGATGGTTAAAGGCCCACAACAGCGGTAATCCACTGTAAAAGGTGATGCCAACAGCGGAGCCATGATGTTGTACATTAATTGACGTCTGTAATGAATGTTACAATTATTTGACAATTGTCTTAAAATTAGCAAGAATAGTCATATTTTAGTAGTAACATCGATGATTGTAGGCTAGAAGAAAGTTAAAGTTGCTGAAATCCTAAGCAGTGTGCCAGACGACTTTTGGTCTCCAATATAGGCCCCTTTCTGTGTTTAATACAATTGCGGCACGAGGGCGATGCGCACACAATTTGATTGCAGAAACACCTCCCTGCTAATGAGGAAACCAATACTTTTTGACAATGTATTCTGAATGTGAATGGGGGAAAACTCAGGGGAGTAACCTCCATTTCCAGGTTGCTTATGAGTGCATTTCACACTACTTTGGATTATAATTGTAAGGCTTGTTTGAATGTCCTGCTTAATATTATGTTTGTGTTATTATCGCAAATCAAACACTTTATAACACTTTTAACTCAAAAATGGCTCTGGAGGAGATGGCCGCCGTTTTACGGTCTCCTAACCAATTGTGCTATTATGTTTTCTTTTGCGATATTTGTAAATTATTTTGTACATAATGTTTCTGCAACCGTGTCTTACGGCAGAAAAGAGCTTCTGGATATCAGGACAGTGATCACTCACCTCGGATTAGACAAAGATTTTTTCAACAACAACAACAAGCAGGACTCAGACGATATTCTCCAAACACCCCACAGGGCCGACATCCTAATTATTCGCAAAAGGAAGCGACGCAGAGGACGAAGAGCCGGATGCCTCGTCCGGACCCGCAGAAGGCGAGTAGGAAAGCTGCCATTACCGTCAATATTACTCGCCAACATGCAATCACTGGACAATAAACTAGACAAGGTACGTTCACGAATATCCTACCAACGGGACATCAAAAACTGTAATATCCTATGTTTCATGGAATCGTGGCTGAATGACGACATGGATATTCAGCTAGCGTGATATACGCTGCACCGGCAGGATAGAACGGCACACTCCGGTAAGACGAGGGGGGGCGGTCTGTGCATATTTGTAAACAACAGCTGGTGCATGAAATCTAAGGAAGTCTCTAGATTTTGCTCGCCTGAAGTAGAGTATGTTGTGATACATTGCAGGCCACACTACTTGCCTAGAGAGTTCTCAGCTATACTTTTCGTGGCTGTTTATTTACCACCACAGACAGATGCCTGCACTAAGACCGCACTCAGTCAGCTGTATAAGGAAATAAGCAAACAGGAAACCGCTCACCGAGAGGCGGCGCTCCTAGTGGCCGGAGACTTTACTGCAGGAAAACTTAAATCAGTTCAACCAAATCTCTATCAACATGTTAAATGTGCAACCAGAGGGAAAAAAATTCTAGATCACCTGTACTCCACACACAGAGACGAAGCTCTCCCTCGATCTCCATTTGGTAACTCCGACCACAAATTTATCCTCATGATTCCTGCTTACAAGCAAAAATTAAAGCAGGAAGCACCAGTGTCTTGGTCTATAAAAAAATGGTCAGATGAAGCAGATGCTAAACTACAGGACTGTTTTGCTATCACAGACTGGAACATGTTCCGGGATTCTTCCGATGACATTGAGGAATACACCACATCAGTCACTGGCTTTATCAATAATTGCATTGAGGACATCGTCCCCACAGTGACTGTACGTACATACCCCAACCAGAAGCCATGGATTACAGGCAACATTCACACTGAGCTAAAGCGTAGAGCTGCCACTTTCAAGGTGCCGGACTCTAACCCGGAAGCTTACAAGAAATCCCACTATGCCCTGCGACGAACCATCAAACAGGCAAAGCGTCAATACAGGACTAAGATCGAATCGTACTACACCGAATCGTACTACACCGCTAAATCACTTCTATGCTCGCTTCGAGGCAAGCAACAATGAGGCATGCATGAGAGCTGTTCCGGACGACTGTGTGATCACGCTCTCCGTAGCCGACGTGAGTAAGACCTTTAAACAGGTCAACATACACAAGGCTGCGGGGCCAGACGGATTACCAGGACGTGTGCTCCGGGCATGTGCTGACCAACTGGCAGGTGTCTTTACTGACATTTTCAACATGTCCCTGATTGAGTCTGTAATACCAACATGCTTCAAGCAGACCACCATAGTCCCTGTGCCCAAGAACACAAAGGCAACCTACCTAAATTACTACAGACCCGTAGCACTCATGTCCGTAGCCATGAAGTGCTTTGAAAGGCTGGTAATGGCTCACATCAACACCATTATCCCAGAAACCCTACACCCACTCCAATTTGCATACCGCCCAAACAGATCCACAAATGATGCATTCTCTATTGCACTCCACACTGCCCTTTCCCACCTGGACAAAAGGAACACTTATGTGAGAATGCTATTCATTGACTACAGCTCAGCGTTCAACACCATAGTACCCTCAAAGCTCATCACTAAGCTAAGGAACCTGGGACTAAACACCTCCCTCTGCAACTGGATCCTGGACTTCCTGATGGGCCGCCCCCAGGTGGTGAGGGTAGGTAGCAACACATCTGCCACGCTGATCCTCAACACTGGAGCTCCCCAGGGCTGCGTGCTCAGTCCTCTCCTGTACTCCCTGTTCACCCACGACTGCATGGCCAGGCACGACTCCAACACCATCATTAAGTTTGCTGATGACACAACAGTGGTAGGTCTGATCACCGACAACGACGAGACAGCCTATAGGGAGGAGGTCAGAGACCTGGCCGGGTGGTGCCAGAATAACAACCTATCCCTCAACGTAACCAAGACTAAAGAGATGATTGTGGACTACAGGAAAAGGAGCACCGAGCACACCCCCATTCTCATTGACGGGGCTGTAGTGGAGCAGGTTGAGAGCTTCAAATTCCTTGGTGTCCACATCAACAACAAACTAGAATGGTCCAAACACACAAAGACAGTCGTGAAGTGGGCACGACAAAGCCTATTCCCCCTCAGGAAGCTAAAAAGATTTGGCATGGGTCCTGAGATCCTCAAAAGGTTCTACAGCTGCAACATCGAAAGTATCCTGACCGGTTGCATCACTGCCTGGTACAGCAATTGCTCGGCCTCCGACCGCAAGGCACTTCAGAGAGTAGTGCGTATGGCCCAGTACATCACTGGGGCAAAGCTGCCTACCATCCAGGACCTCTACACCAGGCGGTGTCAGAGGAAGGCCCTAAAAATTGTCAAAGACCCCAGCCACCCCAGTCATAGACTGTTCTCTCTACTACCGCATGGCAAGCGGTACCGGAGTGCCAAGTCTAGGACAAAAAGGCTTCTCAACAGTTTTTACCCCCAAGCCATAAGACTCCTGAACAGGTAACCAAATGGTTACCAGGACTATTTGCATTGTGTGCCCCCCCAACCCCTCTTTTACGCTGCTGCTACTCTCTGTTAATCTTATATGCATAGTCACTTTAACTATACTTTCATGTACATAGTACTTCAATTGGCCGGACCAACCAGTGCTCCCGCACATTGGCTAACTGGGCTATCTGCATTGTGTCCCACCACCTGCCAACCCCTCTTTTTACGCTGCTGCTACTGTCTGTTCATCATATATGCATAGTCACTTTAACCATACCTACATGTAAATACTACCTCAATAAGCCTGACTAACCGGTGTCTGTATATAGCCTTGCTACTCTTATTTTCAAATGTCTTTTTACTGTTGTTTTATTTCTTTACTTACACACACACACACCTTTTTTTCGTACTATTGGTTAGAGCCTGTAAGTAAGCATTTCACTGTAAGAATAACAGAATCACTGTTGTATTCGGCACACGTGACAAACTTTGATTTGATTATCGCAAATCAATCGCTTTGTACTTAAACACTTCAACCAGTAAAATGCTCTTTGGCTTTTCCATCAGCCTGAAAATGAGGGTTTGTACACTGTTTGCCAAATTGGCCCATAACTTCACCTAACAACAACATAAACCTACTGTAGGACCCATATCTTCACCTAACAATAACATAGACCTACTGTAGGACCCATAACTTCACCTAACAATAACATAGTAGACCTACTGTAGGACCCATAACTTCACCTAACAACAACATAAACCTACTGTAGGACCCATAACTTCACCTAACAATAACATAGACCTACTGTAGGACCCATAACGTCACCTAACAATAACATAAACCTACTGTAGGACCCATAACTTCACCTAACAACAAATATACCTATGTCGTGATGTTTGTCATTTGACTGGCATTCAGGAAAATGATTTCCTGGATCAGCTGATGATAGTTGAACATGTGACTGTAACTAAACAGCTACAGTATTAAGAATTATGTGTAATTATTGAAGACCCGTTTTAATGACAGAATCCATTTGGGTGTTGTCAATAAAGTTAAGGGGACGTGTGACACGCAGTTCCTAAAATACACGTTATAAACTAAGCTAATTGTCCCAAAATCCCTTTTAAAAAGTCAGGGTACGAGTGAGAAACCGTCAAGGCACCAACTTTGAGAAGGTTCTAAAACAAAGGTTTCAAACCAATTCATGAATGTTATTGAATTGTATAAATGTTATTGAATCTAGGTATGTTTCACCCTTAATGTAACTGAATCTAGGTATGTTTCACCTTTAACCTCACTAGGGTAGGGGGCAGCATTCGGAATTTTGGATGAAAAGCATGCCCAAAGTAAACTGCCTGCTACTCAGGCCCAGAAGCTAGGATATGCATATAATTGGTAGATGTGGATTGAAAACACGCTAAAGTGTCCAAAACTGTTAAAATAATGTCTGAGTATAACAGAACTGATATGGCTGGTGAAAACCTGAGGAAAATCCATCCAGGAAGTACTATTATTCTGAAATGGCTGTTTTTCCATTGAAATCCTATCCACCATACAAAGACTTATGACCCAGTTCACGATCCCTATGGCTTTCACAACATGTGGCCAGTCTTTAGGCATTGTTTCAGGCTTTTACTCTGAAAAATTAGGGAGAAACACCACTTTCAATGAGAAGACAGTGGACATTTCCAGACATGAGTCCAGCGCGTGACCGGGAGCGTGCCTTTCTTGTTTCTCCTTTTCTATTGACGAAGCTATTTTCCGGTTGAAATATGATTGATTATTTATGACAAAAACAACCTGAGGATTTACGTTTGATATGTTTCTACGAACCTTTACAGTACTTTTTTGATTTTTCGTCTGCCTGTTGTGACCGCGCTTTGTTCCAATGGATTACTGAACAAAACGCACCAACAAAACGGAGGTTTTTGGACATAAAGAGGGACATTATCGAACAAAATGAACATTTATTGTGTAACATGGAGTCTTGGGAGTGTAACCATATGAAGCTCATCAAAGGTAAGTGATACATTTTATCGCTATTTCTGAGTTTTGTTACTCCTCTACTTGGCTGGTTACTGTTTGTAATGATTTGTTTGCTGGGCGCTGTTCTCAGATAATCGCATGGTTTGCTTTCGCCATAAAGCCTTTTTGAAATCTGACACCGTGGTTGGATTAACAAGAAGTTAATCTTTACACCGATGTATAACATGTTTTATGAATTTTTATAATGAGTATTTCTGTTTTTGAATTTGGCGCTCTGCAATTTCACTGGATGTTGGCCATGTGGGACGGTAGCGTCCCACTCCCCCTAGAGAGGTTAATGTAATTGAATCTAGGGATGTCTTGCCTTTAATGTAATGGCATGAAAAATAAATGGCTGAATATTTTACAATGACTTACAGTTGAAGTCGGAAGTTTACATACACATTAGCCAAATACATTTAAACTCAGTTATTCACAATTCCTGACATTTAATCCGAGTGGAAATTCTTCCCTGTCTTAGGTCAGGTAGGATCACCACTTTATTTTAAGAATGTGAAATGTCAGAATAATAGTAGAGAGAATGATTTATTTCAGCTTTTATTTCGTTCATCACATTCCCAGTGGGTCAGAAGTTTACATACACTCAATTAGCATTTGGTAGTATTGCCTTTAAATTGTTTAACTTGGGTCAAACGTTTTGGGTAGCCTCCCACAAGCATCCCACAATAAGTTGGGTGAATTTTGGCCCATTCCTCCTGACAGAGCTGGTGTAACTGAGTCAGGTTTGTAGGCCTCCTTGCTTGCACACGCTTTTTCAGATCTGCCCACAAATGTTCTATAGGATTGAGGTCAGGGCTTTGTGATGGCCACTCCAATACCTTGACAGTGTTGTCCTTCAGCCATTTTGCCACAACTTTAGAAGTATGCTTGGGGTCATTGTCCATATGGAAGACTCACTTGCAACCAAGCTTTAACTTCCTGATGGATGTCTTGAGATGTTGCTTCAATATATCGACATACTTTTCCTTCCTCATGATGCTATCTATTTTGTGAAGTGCATTAGTCCCTATTGCAGCAAAGCACCCCCACAACATGATGCTGCCACCCTCGTGCTTCACGGTTGGGATGGTGTTCTTCGGCTTGCAAGCCTCCCCCTTTTCCCTCCAAACATAACGATGGTCATTATGGCCAAACAGTTCTATTTTTGTATAATCAGACCAGATTACATTTTTCCAAAATGTACGATCTTTGTCCCCATGTGCAGTTGCAAACCGTAGTCTGGCTTTTTTATGGCAGTTTTGGAGCAGTGGCTTCTTCCTTGCTGAGCGGCCTTTCAGATATTTCGATATAGGACTCGTTTTACTGTGGATATAGATACTTTTGTACCTGTTTCCTCCAGCATCTTCACAAGGTCCTTTGCTGTTGTTCTGGGATTGATTTGCTCTTTTCGCACCAAAGTATGTTCATCTCTAGGAGACAGAATGCGTCTCCTTCCTGAACGGTATGACGACTGCGTGGTCCCATGGTGTTTATACTTGCGTACTATTGTTTGTACAGATGAACGTGGTACCTTCAGGCGTTTGGAAATTGCTCCCAAGGATGAACCAGACTGAGGTCTTGGCTGATTTCTTTTGATATTCCCATGATGTCAAGCAAAGAGGCACCGAGTTTGAAGGTAGGCCTTGAAACACATCCACAGGTACACCTCCAATTTACTCAAATGTTGTCAATTAGCCTATCAGAAGCTTCTAAAGCCATGGCATCATTTTCTGGAATTCTCCAAGCTGTTTAAAGGCACAGTCAACTTAGTGTATGTAAACTTCAAACCCACTGGAATTGTGATACAGTGAATTATAAGTGAAATAATCTGTCTGTAAACAACTGTTGGAAAAATTACTTGTGTCATGCACAAAGTGGATGTCCTAACCGACTTGCCAAAATTATAGTTTGTTAACAAGAAATGTATGGAGCAGTTGAAAAACGAGTTTTAATGACTCCAACATAAGTGTATGTAAACTTCCCACTTCAACTGTATCAACAGCTGTAACAATTTGACCCCCACAGCAAATCTTAACAGGCAATTATAGAATATACTATATAGCCTCGAAATCAGGTTAAAAGTATCATTATGACGTTATGGTCCTTGTATTCATAGTGTAGTGAATTCAGGGGGTAGCCCTGAGCTGGACTCAAACTTGGGTCCAGCGACTGTCAAGCCAACACCTTATAACTGTTACGCCAAGATGTCTGAACTTCTTGACGAGGTCGCTAGGTTTTGGGTTAAAGTTCCAACAATAGCTTTCTCTATTTATTTGAGTGGTTACATTTCTCCTTCCCCCATCCCTCAGCTGTTTACCAAACCAAGTCTCTGGACAATCATTTTGTTTCTGTTTAAATCCTAGGTTGTCCCTTTAAAAAAGCCACATCAATCAATCTGCAGTTGAAACAATAACACAGCTGTAATTCCACCACTGTTTTGGTAATAAGATGATGATGGGTCTGGAGAAATGTAACTACTTTCAAATTCATAGACAGACCTATGGATGCAAGGACTGACCATCCATGATATCAACATTATAGTTTTAACCATGTTGAGGCTATACAGTGTTGATTTACATTGTTTCTAAACATTGGAGTAAAAAAAGCTTTTTTGGGGTTATGATGGGGTACAACAGTTGAACTAAGCTCATGAAGCATGTGTTATATTCGTCAAGAATCAATGGCTATAAATTAATAATTTAAAATCCAAATATGGATGTAACAATTGCAGATTTCCGCTTTAACACTAAACATCAGTTCAACAACTGCAGAGTTTGTGCCTCTGTATTTAAGACAGTACTTACTAGTGTTAATCAGGGAACGGTTTCTCAAACCCATCTTATGTCTAAGTTCACCGTTAGAACCATTGGACGCCTTAAGATGCGTTTGGGAAACCGGGCCCAGATATCCATTTTCCTCCTCTTCTTCCACCTCCTTTTTGGATGTGACAGTCATCTCCCCCTCCTCCTCTTTCACTCCAAAAACAGCATCCTCCTCTTCTTGTACAGTAACATCCTCCTCTTTCACGCTGAACGCCTCTTCCTCTTCTTTCACTGAAACGTCTTTCTCTTCTTCTTTCACGGTAACAGCTTCACCCTCCACTTGTTTTTGTATTGTAACATCTTTCTCTTCCTCCTCCTCTTTCACAAGAGCTTCTTTCTCCGTCCAGCAGACCTCTTCTTTAACAGGAGGAGAGTAGCTTAGTGAACTCATGGTCGGGGATGTTAGCTAACTAGCATTAGCGACTAGCCAAGTTCTAAGCTAACTTAGCAAACCAGCTAGCTGACAAACAACGTAAATATATAATTCAATGGGCCAACAAGTACATACGACAGAAGTGTGTTTAATACACAGCGACTAATATACACCAAACTAGTGTAAAGAGCGTGAATGTTGTAGCTATGTTTGCTAGAAAGCTACCGAGGTGTCTGACTAGCTGTTGTTGTTGGAGCGTCCCGTCCACTAGATTATACGTCACACTGGCAGCATCGGCTGAACCTAAAAGACGCACATCGCCATCTGCTGACTGGAGTGGGCAACGCAGTTGAGGAACCAAACGTTTATTTTTCATTTATTTCATAAAAGTGTAATATTATATTAAGTCGATCAAAAAGAAGCATGTGTTGATTGATTCGTGTTTAATGAGTGAGAATTTAAAACAAACTTTACACCCACTACATATTTGCATTGAACCATACTTCTGACATAGTTCATTTTGACTCCAGAGGCATATCTTTTATCATAGCCAAAATGTGGTTTATTCAATTCTATTAAATGTTTCATGACTTTGTCAATCAACTTGTTGTTCGTAAATCTAAATCATGGTTTAGTGTTTCTGTATCAATATGGACTTTTAACAAATTCAAATCCTTTGGAGTAATTTTGACCCCAGCCAAAAGCACCTTTGATAAATAGGACGTTTATTTCAAATCAAAATCACATTTTATTGGTCACATACACGTGTTTAGCAGATATTATTGTGGGTGTAGTGAAATGCTTGTGTTTCTAGCTCCGACAGTGCAGTAATATCTAACAAGTAAAATCTAACAATTTCACAACATATACCCAATACACACAAATCTAAGTATTTGAATCTAGGTTTCTCTGTAGACATGATCCATCCCACCAGAGGGTGGAGGGGCACCTGTATCAGTGGTTTTGACCAGATAGACACCTGCAGACACACAGTATAGTGCCTCCCATGTACTCTCCTAAGATTGGACTTTTCTATATCACGTATCACATGACAGTGTATAAACTTTGATTTGATCATGTACAAAACTGCGGTAGAAAAGTAAAGTATTCAGACCCCTTCACATTTTCCACATTTTGTTACGTTACAGCCTTATTCTAAAATGTACTTTTTCCCCCCCTCATCAATCTACACACAATGCCCCATAATGACATCACAATACCCCATAATGACAAAGTGAAAACAGGTTTTTAGAGATTTTTGCAAATGTATTTACTTAGGTATTCAGACCTTTTGCTGTGAGACTCGAAATTGAGCTCAGATGCATCCTGATTCCATTGATTATCCTTGAGATGTTTCTACAACTTGATTGGAGTCCACTTGTGGTAAATGCAATTGATTGGACATGATTTGAAAGGCAGACATCTGTCTATGTAAGGTCCCACAGTTGACAGTGCATGTCAGAGCAAAAACCAAGCCATGAGGTCCAAAGGAATTGTCCATAGAGCTCTGAGACAGGATTGTGTCGAGGCACAGATCTGGGGAAGGGTTCCAAAAAATGTCTGCAGCATTGAAGGTCCCCAAGAACACAGTAGCCTCCATCATTCTTAAATGGAAGAAGTTTGGAACCACCAAGACTCTTCCTAGAGCTGGCCGCCTGGACAAACTAAGAAATCGGGGGAGAAGGGCCTTGGTCAGGGAGGTGAACAAGAACCCGATGTTCACTCTGACAGAGCTCCAGAGTTCCTCTGTGGAGATGGGAGAACCTTCCAGAAGGACAACCATCTCTGCAGCACTCCACCAATCAGGCCTTAATGTAGCAATGATTAAATTGTCAACATTTATTTCAATGGACAATTCAGTGAACTGTTCTGTGAAAGGTGTCGGCTAGAGATGACATGCAGGAGCTTGCAGGGATTTGTAGTCTTGCATGTCGTCTACTTTGACGCTAATTAGCATTTTAGAATCCGAGAGTAAAGAGAGACAAATATAGGCAACAGCTACTCTTCCTGGGGTTTATTATTGATCCCCATTAGTTCCTGCCAAGGCAGCAGCTACTCTTTCTGGGGTTTATTATGGATCCCCATTAGTTCCTGTCAAGGCAGCAGCTACTCTTCATGAGGTTTATTATGGATCCCCATTAGTTCCTGCCAAGGCAGCAGCTACTCTTCCTGGGGTTTATTATGGATCCCCATTAGTTCCTGCCAAGGCAGCAGCTACTCTTCCTGGGGTCCAGCTAAAATAAAGGCAGTTATACAATTTTAAAAATGTTACAATAAAATCACAACACACTGTGTGCCCTCAGTCACCTTGTCCTAGAGAGATTTACATGGTTATCAAAACGTCACATCAGGGTGAGCCTAAACAAAACACAGCCCTATGGGAAAAATGAATGGTGGAAAAACAATTGGAACCATTTCCCTGTTTGAACTCTAGTCTGACGGTCCAAACAAAAACACACATTCTCAGTCAAAAACACAAGTCAGAACACAGCCTCTCTATTCTCTCATGTGATTTCAGGTCCTCTGACTGGGAAAATGTCTTTCCACAATGAGAGCAGTGTATGTCTTCTTCTCCTGTGTATGTGTATGTATTCTTTCATGCTCTTTCAGGTACCTGAACCGGGTAAATCTCTTTCCACAGTGGGAGCAATGGTAAGGCTTTTCTCCTGTGTGTATTCTCTCATGCTCCTTCAGGCTCCCTAACTGGGTGCAACTCTTTCCACAATGGGAACATTGGAAAGGCTTTTCTCCTGTGTGTGTCCTCTCATGCCTTTCCACGCTCCCTAACCACCTAAAACTCTTTCCGCACAAGGAGCAGGTGTAAGGCTTCTCTCCAGTGTGTATTCTCTTATGTGTTCTCAGGGTCCCTAACTGAGTAAAACTCTTTCCGCACTAGGAGCAGTGGTAAGGCTTCTCTTCTGTGTGTATTCTCTTATGTGTTCTCAGGCTCCCTTACTGAGTAAAACTCTTTCCACACTGGGAACAGTGATAAGGCTTCTCTCCCGTGTGTGTTCTCTCATGCCCAACCAGGGCTCCTAACTGAGTAAAGTTCTTCCCACAGTGGGAACAGTGGTAGGGCTTTTCTCCTGTATGTATTCTCTCATGCATTTTCAGGCTCCCAAACCACCTAAAACTCTTTCCACAGTGGGAGCAGTGGTGTTGGTTAGGCGTCTCTGGGTCTGTTTCCCCTGAGGAACTCTTCCCGCTGTCAGAGTCTGGTCTCTCTCCTGCAAAAGACAGATTATTTAGTTAAACAGAGAGACCTGAAATAAACCTCCATTCAATAAAATTGTTTTCCTATCAGGTTTAATCTAGACTAGATCCCTCAATACCCTGAGGTCAATTTTCACAACATTACATCATTAAAAATAAACTTGGTGACGGTGAGATTTAAAAACAAATGATGTAGAGCTCCAAATCTAATCTCTCAGGGAATGTCATGATGTCATAATGATAGATAATGTCATGTTTACAGGCTGAGCAGAGCTCTATAATAATAGATAATGTCATGTTTATAGGCTGAACAGAGCTCTATAATAATAGATAATGTCATGTTTACAGGCTGAGCAGAGCTCTATAATAATAGATAATATCATGTTTACAGGCTGAGCAGAGCTCTATAATAATAGATAATGTCATGTTTATAGGCTGATCAGAGATCTATAATAATAGATAATGTCATGTTTACAGGCTGAACAGAGCTCTATAATAATAGATAATGTCATGTTTATAGGCTGAGCAGAGCTCTATAATAATAGATAATGTCATGTTTATAGGCTGAGCAGAGCTCTATAATAATAGATAATGTCATGTTTATAGGCTGAGCAGAGCTCCATAATAATAGATAATGTCATGTTTATAGGCTGAGCAGAGCTCTATAATAATAGATAATGTCATGTTTACAGGCTGAGCAGAGCTCTATAATAATAGATAATGTCATGTTTATAGGCTGAGCAGAGCTCTATAATAATAGATCATGTTTATAGGCTGAGCAGAGCTCTATAATAATATATCATGTTTATAGGCTGAGCAGAGCTCTATAATAATATATAATGTCATGTTTACAGGCTGAGCAGAGCTCTATAATAATAGATAATGTCATGTTTATAGGCTGATCAGAGCTCTATAATAATATATATTACTATTCCAGTCAATGTTATAGGCTGCATTTGATCTAATGTCAATAACGTTTTGTTGGTGTCCAACTTCATTTCTAAAGTAATAATTACCATATTTTCTAAATGATAATTCTTTAGTTTAGCCTTTCCTTGAAATGTTCAGTCTCCCCAAAACGCTTGTCCTTTTGATAATATGTTCAGTCTCCCCAAAACACTTGTCCTTTTAATAATATGTTCAGTCTCCCCAAAACGCTTGTCCTTTTGCTAATATGTTCAGTCTCCCCAAAACACTTGTCCTTTTGCTAACATGTTCAGTTTCCCCAAAATACTTGTCCTTTTGCTAATATGTTCAGTCTCCCCAATACGCTTGTCCTTTTGCTAATATGTTCAGTCTCCCCAAAACGCTTGTCCTTTTGCTAATATGTTCAGTCTCCCCAAAACGCTTGTCCTTTTGCTAATATGTTCAGTCTCCCCAAAACGCTTGTCCTTTTAATAATATCTTCAGTCTCCCCAAAACGCTTGTCCTTTTGCTAATATGTTCAGTCTCCCCAAAACTCTTGTCCTTTTGCTAATATGTTCAGTCTCCCCAAAACACTTGTCCTTTTGCTAATATGTTCAGTCTCCCCAAAACACTTGTCCTTTTAATAATATGTTCAGTCTCCCCAAAACGCTTGTCCTTTTGCTAATATGTTCAGTCTCCTCATAACACATGTCCTTTTCATGTCAATAATGCTTCTTATTTTATGTATTTCTCCAACATTAAGAAATCTGAGTTTTGCGGGTATACACACTCTACGCAAGGCCTACAATAGACACACGTCAAACGTTTCATTTATAACTTGTTTGCCATTCTGTGAGACAATTAAGTTGTGATTTTGTGGTGGGGGGACTCTGATGGTATACACATGTTACAGTTAAGCAATAAGGCCTGAGGAAGTGTGGTATATGGCCAATATAGCATGGTTAAAGACTGTCCTTATGCACAACACAACGTGCCTGGATACAGCCCTTAGCCGTGGTATATTGGCCATATATCACTGAGGTGTCTTATTGCTATTATAAACTGGTTACCAATGTAATCAGAACAGTAAAAATACATAGCCTGATCTACCACGGCTGTCAGCCAATCAGCATTCAGGGCTTTAATCACCCATTTTAAAATGTAGCTTTAACATTATAACATAAACTCCTAGAGTACAGAACAACATTTTCAAGTATAGAATTTCAATATGCTGCTTTAAAACAACACATTCGTTAAAAACCTTTGGACAGTTAGAGCCCGTTTTTAAGACAGTACTTACTGGTGGTAATCAGATCTTCTGACTCGTCTGTCAATATGACCGTTATCTCTCCCTGTTTCTCCTCCTTCACTCCAAAAACGGCACCCTCCTCTTTCTCTTCCTCCTCTTCTTTTACTGTAACATTCTCCTCTTTCACTCTGAACGCGTCTTCCTCTTGTTTAACTGAAACGTCTTTCTCTTCTTCTTTCACTGTAACAGCCTCACCCTCTACTTCTTGTTTTACTGTAACATCCTCCTCTTCCTTCTCCTCTTTCACGACAATGTTCAGCCCCAGAGCTTCTTTCTCCGTCCAGCAGACCTCCTCTTCTTTAACAGGAGGGGAGTAGTTTAGGGAGCTCATGTTCGGGGATGCTAGCTAGTTAGCATGAGCGACTAGTTTAGTGCTAGGCTAACTTATCAAGCCAGCTAGTTGACTAACAATGTACCTTTAACATTTAAATGGGGGCAATTAACTAGACGTCAGAAGTATATTTAAAACACAGAGGCAAATATGCACAGAAACAGTCTAAATGTTTCGGCTGTTGGCTACCAAGGTGGCTGACTCGTTGTTGTTGATCCGTTCCGTCCGCTAGATTATACGTCACGCTGCAGCATCGCCTGAAAGACGCACATCGCCGTCTGCTGACTGGAGTGGGTACCGGCGTTAAGATTTTTTTTTTTTTTTTGCGGACAAATGTATTTTCATTCCTTTCATTAAATAATACAATTATCTTGAGACGTTCAAAAAGACCTGTGCATATTTTGAGTGAGAATTTAAAACATACTGTCCTTCACATCTGTATTTAAGGCAGTTTCATATTCATTCATTTAAAGAAACCCACTGGTCACACTGGTTGAATTATCTGTCAAACTAGGAACTCTGCAGCCTAGTTGAACAGGGATCTATGTTCTATGAACGCTGCTGGGAGCAAACTGGAGAATAGCTAGAGGAAAACAAACCTAACTGCATCCCCAGTCCCTGGTATATCATCAGACTGTACAAACCTAACTACATCCCCAGTCCCTGGTATATCACCAGACTGTACAAACCTAACTGCATCCCCAGGCCCTGGTATATCACCAGACTGTACAAACCTAACTACATCCCCAGTCCCTGGTATATCACCAGACTGTACAAACCTAACTGCATCCCCAGTCCCTGGTATATCATCAGACTGTACAAACCTAACTACATCCCCAGTCCCTGGTATATCACCAGACTGTACAAACCTAACTGCATCCCCAGTCCCTGGTATATCACCATACTACATACAAACCTAACTACATCCCCAGTCCCTGGTATATCACCAGACTGTACAGACCTAACTGCATCCCCAATCCCTGGTATATCACCAGACTGTACAAACCTAACTGCATCCCCAGGCCCTGGTATATCATCAGACTGCATACAAACCTAACTAGCATCCCCAGTGCCCTGGTATTTCACCAGCACTGTCATACAAACCTAACTGCATCCCCAGTCCCTGGAAATATCACCAGACTGTATACAAACCTAACTGCATCCCCAGTCCCTGGTATATCACCAGACTGTACAAACCTAACTACATCCCCAGTCCCTGGTATATCACCAGACTGTACAAACCTAACTACATCCCCAGGCCCTGGTATATCACCAGACTGCATACAAACCTAACTGCATCCCCAGTCCCTGGTATATCACCAGACTGTACAAACCTAACTACATCCCCAGTTCCTGGTATATCACCAGACTGTACAAACCTAACTGCATCCCCAGTCCCTGGTATATCACCAGACTGTACAAACCTAACTACATCCCCAGGCCCTGGTATATCACCAGACTGCATACAAACCTAACTGCATCCCCAGTCCCTGGTATATCACCAGACTGCTACAAACCTAACTACATCCCCAGTTCCTGGTATATCACCAGACGCTGTGACAAACCTAACTACATCCCCAGTCCGCTGGTATATCACCAGACTGTACAAACCTAACTAGCATGCCCCAGGGAGGGCCGGGAGGGTCGTCAGTGAAATGGGACACACCTGGGCTGGGTGTGTCCCAGGATAAACGCACCTCTTCCCCGTTCATTGAGGAGACTCTCTCCATGCAGACACAGACAGATTTTGGGTGTCTGCGTTTATGTCATTATTATAGATGACATCCCACACCGTAGCAGCATAACCTTTATGTCATTGATGCTCCCCACCGTGCAGCATGCCAGCGGACGTCCCACACCGTAGCAGCATAGCCTTTATGTCATTATTATAGATGACATCCCCACCGAGCGCGCCTAGCGAGCCCCCACCGTGCGCAAGCCGCTGTGCTCCCCACCGTGCGCTGCCGCTTATTATAGATGACGTCCCCACCGAGCGCGCCTAGCGGACGCCCCACGTGCGCAAGCCTTTATGTCATTATTATAGATGACATCCCACACCGTAGCAGCATAGCCTTTATGTCATTATTATAGATGACGTCCCACACCGTAGCAGCATAGCCTTTATGTCATTATTATAGATGACATCCCACACCGTAGCAGCATAGTCTTTATGTCATCTTTTAAACCACTGGCCGTGCTCGAGAGCATCAAATCCATACTGCATTGTGGGTAAATGGTGACTGATTTATAAGTAATAATGAGTAGTTATTTATGATGTAAGGTGATTTGTAGATCAGTCAGTCGGCAGTCGCCTGCAATGTCGAACAAGCTCAATCCCAAACCAATCAGGTGGTTGTTTGATGAAATGAAGCTTCAGACGCCATTGATAACGTGCTGCTGATAAAGTGATACAGGCATCGGTACACTGCTTTGAAGATTACTGCTTAGCGATTTGGACGCAGGCCTCGTAGCTCCGGTATCAAAAGTAACATCCCTACTGACAACAAGGCAGCAGAGTCTACCGTGCTAATGCGTTCCCACTAGATATCACAACCACACAGTATATGAAAGCATGAGGGGTGGCTGACGTTGACAAGCTGGAGCTAGATACCGAGCTGGCATACAAACTCTGTAGCACATAGTGCATTGTGGGTAGTTTAGAAGATATCCGGAAATAAGTGAAGAAATAGGTAACAACGCAAAAACATACCTGTTTGTACTTATGGGGAACCAGATTGTGACTACAACTAAGTTACTGTGTTGTTACACTGGTGAGTAAAAACTCATGCTTCCTAAACTTAAACTTGTTGTCTGAAAATAAAATTTACATTTTACTCAACTGCGTTACCCACTCCAGTCAGCAGATGGCGGTGTTGGAATTTAAGGTAATGCTGTTGGTGTGACGTATAATGTAGTGGACGGAACGCTTCTTTCAAAAGCAGCAACAGTTAATCAACCACCTCGGTAGCTTGCTAGGCCTGTTGGGGCTCGGGGGCAGTATTGAGACATTTTGAAAAAAATATGTGCCCATTTTTAACTGCCTCCTACACCAACTCAGAAGCTAGGATATGCATATTATTAACACATTCGGATAGAAAACACTCTGAATTTTCTAAAACAGTTTGAATGGTGTCTGTAAGTATAACAAAACTCATATTGCAGGCAAAAACCTGTGAAAAATAGATCAAAGAAAAATGTGAATTTTGTGACTGTACTATTTAGTGTCATTGTTTTATAGATACCATAGTGAGAAAGGATTCATTTCGCAACACCTACGGCTTCCACTAGATGTCAACGATCTTTATAAAGTTGTTTGAAGCGTCTATGATAAACAGAGAGCAAATTAGAATCCAAGGAAGTTGACATGTCATCACTTCATTTTTTTGCGCCTGCGCATAAATCTGAGAAACGTGAGTTTGTCATCATTTTTTATCTAGACATAGGATAGGTTGTGTGAAAATATTACTGATGTTTAACGTTAAAAATGGACCAAAAGATTAATGCTAAACAACATTTGACATGTTTGAACGAACATAAATAGATTATTTACTAGGTTTTTTTTAGCTTTTCGGAGTGATTTTACCAGCGCCCCAACCACGTTTTGTGGGAGCATAATGAACGCTAAGTACTTGGTGTTATTTGGACATAAATTATGAACTTTGTCAAAAGAAACCACATTTGTTCCGGACCTGGAATGCCTTCCGGACCTGGGATCCTGCCTTCTGATGGAGATAATCAAAGGTAAGGGGTATTTACAATGTTATTATCGATTTTAGATGATGCTAACTGTATAGCATAGCCTGTTGTTCTTAGCATAGCACCCCGTTTATTGCAAAATGTGATTTCCCAGTAAAGTTATTTTGAGATCTGGCCATTCGGTAGCAATTACGAGATGATAATATATTATTCTTTGAATGACAATATTATAATTTACCAATGTTGTCGAATAGTAATTTTGTTATGTTCACCGGAAGCATTTCAGAGAAGAAAAAAATCTGAATTTCACGCTACTGTAAAATGCTGTTTTTGGATATAAATATGAACTTGATGGAACAAAAAATGCATGTATTGTATAACATAATGTCCTAGGAGTGTCATCTGATGGAGATTGACAAAGGTTAGTGCATAATTCTAGCTGGTTTCTGCTTTTGGTGATGCCTGACCTTGAATTGAAAATGGATGTTTGTACTTTTGTGGCTATGTACTGTCCTAACATAATCTAACTTTATGCTTTTGCCGTAAAGCCTCTTTGAAAATCGAACAATGTGGTTAGATTAAGGAGATGTTTATCTTTTAAATTGTGTAAAATAGTTGATGGTTTGAGAAATTGAAATTATTAGATTTTTGATGTTTTGAATTTCCAGCCTTGTTAGCAATCCCGACTCGGGGTTCATTGCTAACCTGTAGCCCCAACAGGTTGCTAGACAAGATAGCCGAACAATAAAACTCTTTAGACGCTTTCGTGTATATTAGCCACTGTGTTTTAAAACCACTACTGTCGTCTAGTTAGTTATCAGATTTAATTTCATATTTACAGTGTTGTTGTTATTAGTCAGCTAGCGGTCTGGTTAAGTTAGCATTAACCTAGCTAGCTAACATCTCCGACCATGAGCTCCCTAAACTACTCCCCGGAGGAGGAAGAGGAGGCTGGCAAAATACAAAAACAAGTAAAGGGTGAGGCTGTTACAGTGAAAGAAGAAGAGAAAGACGTTACAGTTAAAGAAGAGGAAGACACGTTCATAGTGAAAGAAGAAGAGGATGTTACAGTAAAAGAAGAGGATGATGCATGTTTTGGAGTGAAAGAGGAGAAGGGGGAGATGACTGTCACATTGGAAGAAGACGAGGATGAAGAGGAGGAAACTCTATATCTGGGCTCGGTTTCCCAAACGCATCTTAAGGCGTCCAATGGTTCTAACGGTGAAATTAGCTATAAGATGGTTTTGAGAAACCGTAATCTGATTAACACTAGTAAGTACTGTCTTAAAAACAGAGGCATAAACTCTGCAGTTGTTGAACTGATGTTTGGTGTTAAAGGGGAAATATGCAATAGCTACATCAATATTGTGACTTTTAAATTATTTATTTATAGCCATTGATTCTTGAAGAATATAACACATGCCTCATGAGCTTAGTTCAACTGTTGTACCCCATCAGAACCCCAAATAAGCTTTTTTTACTCCAATGTTTAGAAACAATGTAAATCAACACTGTATAGCCTCAACATGGTTAAAACTATAATGTTGATATCATGGATGGTCAGTCCTTGCATCCATAGTTCTGTCTATGCATTTGAGACTAGTTACATTTCTCCAGCCCCATCATCATCTTATAACCAAACTAGTGGTGGAATGACAGGTTTGTTATTGTATGAACTGCAGATTGGTTGATAGATGTGTGGCTATTTTATAGGGGTAACCTAGGATTTAAATAGCAAAACATTGTCAGCCCTGAGACTTGGTTTGGTAAACATCTGAGGAATGGGGGCTGGAGAATTGTAACCACTCTCAAATTCATAGAGAAAGCTATTGTAGCAAACGTAACCCAACACAACTAGCGACCTCATTAAGAAGTTCAGACATCTTGGCGTAACAGTTGTAAGGTGTTGGCTTGACAGTCGCTGGACACAGGTTTGAGTTCAGCCCCGGACTACCCCCTGAATTGACTACACTATAAATACAGGCACTGGCCATCCATAAGGTCAAAATTATTGTTTTTAACCAGATTTCAAGGCTATATAGTGCTTGTTTACAAACAGTGGCGTTTTTCAAGCTTATGTTTTGGTTTCTGATGGGGTAATACAGTTTAAACATTGAGGCATTTATAAGTTATATTCTTCAAGAATCAATGGTTATATAGTAAATGGGTCTTTCTAAAACTGCCAGTGTAGATTTCCTGTGGGGGTCAAATTGTTAGTTGTTGATAAGTCATTAGCTGTGTTAGAATACTCATACTAACCGTACTATTTGTGATGTTAATTGAGTATATAGTGTGCTTATTGGTCATAGTATGATATAATTAGTATGCCAAAAGTTCCCGGATGTCATACTAAATTCACCATAATATGACGTAAACACGCAGTACGTTAGGGCCCATAACGCAATTCTTCAGGAAATGGGCGTGGCTTCACATTGTTTTCAGATTTGTAGAAAATGGCGGAAAATATTCAGCCGAAGTCCAACGAGAGCCGATACAAATTCATTGTTTTAACTAATTATGACAAATGTTAAGAAAATGTTGAGCAATGTAATAAAATAATTACTTTTCAAATAAGTTACCTTACACGTTATTTTGGCTGACAATTTGTTAGCATGTTATTACAGCAGTATGTACCGGTATGTTATCTAGCTACCTAACGTTAGTTGGCTACTTATACATCAAACTTGCCAGTATATGAACTATATTCTATCTAACTAACTACCCAACGTTTATTGACTTGATTATTCCCGTCATTCTTAGCTTAGCTGAATGGTATAGTCGTTGTGCTTTCTCAATGGACATTCGGGTGTTTTCATAAATTCACTCCGGCTATCTACTCTGATTTCAGAGCACTTGTCTGAGTTGTACCAAATAAAATAAAATGTTATTGGTCACATACACATGGCTAGCAGATGTTAATGCGAGTGTAGAGACATGCTTGGGCTTCTAGTTCCGACCATGCAGTAATATCTAACAAGTAATCTAACAATTTTACAACAACTACCTAATACACACAAGTGTAAAGGAATGAATACGAATATGTACATATAAATATATGGATGAGCGATGGCCGAACGGCATAGGCAAGATGCAGTAGATGGTATAGAGTACAGTATATACATATGACATTGTTTAAAGTGACTAGTGATACATTTATTACATCCAATTTTTTATTATTAAAGGGGCTAGAGATTTGAGTCAGTATGATGGCAGCAGCCACTCAATGTTAGTGATGGCTGTTTAACAGTCTGATGGCCTTGAGATAGAAGCTGTTTTTCAGTCTCTCGGTCCCAGCTTTGATGCACCTGTACTGACCTCACCTTCTGGATGATAGCGGGGTGAACAGGCAGTGGCTCGGGTGGTTGTTATCCTTGATGATCTTTTTGGCCTTCCTGTGACATCGGGTGTTGTAGGTGACCTGGAGTGCAGGTAGTTTGCCCCCATTGATGCGTTGAGTAGACCGCACTACCCTTTGGAGAGCCTTACGGTTGAGGGCGGTGCAGTTGCCGTACCAGGCGGTGATACAGCCTGACAGGATACTCTCGATTGTGCATCTGTAAAAGTTTGAGTGTTTTCGGTGACAAGACAAATTTCTTCAACTTCCTGAGGTTGAGGAGGCACTGTTGCACCTATTTCACCACGCTGTCTGTGTGGGTGGACCATTTCAGTTTGTCCGTGATGTGTACACCGAGGAACTTAAAACGTTCCACCTTCTCCACTACTGTCCCGTTGATGTGGATGGGGGGGTGCTCCCTCTGCAGTTTCCTTGAAGTCCACGATCATCTCCTTTGTTTTGTTGATGTTGATTGAGAGGTTATTTCCCTGACACCACACCCTGAGGGCCCTCACCTCTTCCCTGTAGGCCGTCTCGTTGTTGTTGGTAATCAAGCCAACTACTGTAGTGTCGTCTGCAGTTGGAAGCGTGCATGGCCACCCAGTCATGGGTGAACAGGGAGTACAGGAGAGGGCTGAGAACGCACCCTTGCGGGGCCCCAGTGTTGAGGATCAGCGGGGTGGAGATGTTGTTTCCTACCCTCACCACCTGGGGGCGGCCCGTCAGAAAGTCCAGGATCCAGTTGCATAGGGCGGGGTTGAGACCCAGGGTCTCGAGCTTAATGACGAGTTTGGAGGGTACTATGGTGTTAAATGCTGAGCTGTAGTCGATGAACAGCATTCTTAGATAGGTATTCCTCTTGTCCAGATGGGTTAGGGCAGTGTGATTGCAATTGCATCGTCTGTGGACCTAGTGGGGCGGTAAGCAAATTGGAGTGGGTCTAGGGTGTCAGGTAGGGTGGAGGTGATATGATCCTTGACTAGTCTCTCAAAGCACTTCATGAAGACGGAAGTGAGTGCTACAGGGCGGTAGTCATTTAGCTCAGTTAGCTTTCTTGGGAACAGGAACAATGGTGGCCCTCTTGAAGCATGTGGGAACAGCAGACTGGGATAGGGATTGATTGAATATGTCCGTAAACACACCAGCCAGCTGGTCTGCACATGCTCTGAGGACGCGGCTAGGGATTCCGTCTGGGCCGGCAGCCTTGCGAGGGTTAACACGTTTAAATGTTTTACTCACGTTGGCTGCGGTGAAGGAGAGTCCGTAGGTTTTGGTAGCAGGCTGTGTCGGTGGCACTGTATTGTCCTCAAAGCGAGTAAAGAAGTTGTTTAGTTTGTCTGGGAGCAAGACATCGGGGTCCGCGACGGGGATGGTTTTCTTTTTGTAGTCCGTGATTGACTGTAGGCCCTGTCACATACCTCTGGTGTCTAAGCCGTTGAATTGCGTCTCTACTTTGTCTCTATACTGATGCTTAGCTTGTTTGATTGCCTTGCGGAGGGAATAGCTACACTGTTTGTATTCGGTCATGTTTCCGTTCGCCTTGCCCTGATTTAAAAGCAGTGGTTCGCGCTTTTCAGTTTTGCGCGAATGCTGCCATCAATCCACGGTTTCTGGTTGGGGAAGGTTTTAATAGTGGCCGTGGGTACAACATCACCGATGTTCTTCAGGAATTGGGAGCTTTAGCTGCTTTAGTTGCTTCACAACGTTTTCAGATTTGAAGAAAATGTTTCACCTTTATTTAACCAGGTAGGCTACTTGAGAACAAGTTCTCATTTGCAACTGCCAAGATAAAGCATAGCAGTTCGACACATGCAACAACAGAGTTACACATGGAATAAACAAACATACAGTCAATAATACAGTAGAAAAAGTCTATATACAGTGTGTGCAAATGAGGTAGGATAAGGGAGGTAAAGCAATAAATAGGCTATGGTGGGGAAGTAATTACATTATAGCAATTAAACACTGGAATGGTAGATGTGCATAAGATGAATGTGCAAGTAGAGATACTGGGGTGCAAAGGAGCAAGATAAATAAATACAGTATGGGGATGAGGTAGTTGGATGGGCTATTTACAGATGGGCTATGTACAGGTGCAGTGATCTGTGAGCTGCTCTGACAGCTGGTGCTTAAATCTAGTGAGGGAGATATGAGTCTCCAGCTTCAGTGATTTTTTTTTTGCAGATCGTTCCAGTCATTGGCAGCAGAGAACTGGAATGAAAGGTGGCCAAAGGAATAATTGGCTTTGGGGGTAACCAGTGAGATATACCTGCTGGAGCGCGTGCTACGAGTGGGTGCTGCTATGGTGACCAGCGAGCTGAGATAAGGCGGGCTTTACCTAGCAGAGACTTGAAGATGACCTGGAGCCAGTCTGGCACACTGCTTAGAGTTTCAACAACATGAATAACTTATTTCTAGCCTACAATCATTGATGTTACTACTAATGTGAAAACAAGACAAAATATTACTTTTCTTGCTCATTTTAAGACCATTGTCCAATAATTTTAACATTCATTACAGACGTCAATTGTTGTACAACATCATGGCTACGCTGTTGCCATCACCTTTTACAGTGGATTTCCGCTGTTGTGGGCCTTGAACCATCTGTCTGACTTTGCTGTTCACACAGGAGAGATATGGGACTATTGTGGATCCTCTGGGGAGCCTCAACAACATCATGATGCTGAAGAGGCAGAGAAGAGTCTCTCCAGATCAGAACACCTCAATAAACACCTGCAGAGATCCACAGGGAAGAGAACTCACTGCTGCTCTGACTGTGGGAAGAGATTCACCTCATCAGGCATTAAAATTCATCAGAGAACACACACAGGAGAGAAACCTTATAGCTGTGATCAATGTGGGAAGTGTTTTGGTAAATGTGGAGAGCTGACAGTGCACCAGAGAATACACACAGGAGAGAAATCCTATAGCTGTGATCAATGTGGGAAGAGATATACTATGTCTGGCTCTCTACACCAGAGAACACACACAGGAGAGAAATCTTTTAGCTGTGGTCAATGTGAGAAAAGTTTTGGTCAATCTAGCCAGCTCACATTACACCAGAGAACACACACAGGAGAGAAATCTTTTAGCTGTACTCAATGTGGGAAGAGTTTTGGTCGATCTGGCCATCTGGTATCACACCAGAGAACACACACAGGAGAGAAATCTTATAGCTGTGAGTAGAGATAATCTGATAAAAGTACATACATGAAGGAGTTGTTTCATGATATCAATGAATTAATGTCACAATGTAGAATGTTTTAACATTTGTTACTTCTAGGCTGGACTACTGCAATGCTCTACTTTCCGGCTACCCGGATAAAGCACTAAACAAACTTCAGTTAGTGCTAAATACGGCTGCTAGAATCCTGACTAGAACCCAAAAATTTGATCATATTACTCCAGTGCTAGCCTCCCTACACTGGCTTCCTGTTAAGGCAAGGGCTGATTTCAAGGTTTTACTGCTAACCTACAAAGCATTACATGGGCTTGCTCCTACCTATCTTTCCGATTTGGTCCTGCCGTACATACCTACACGTACGCTACGGTCACAAGACGCAGGCCTCCTAATTGTCCCTAGAATTTCTAAGCAAACGGCTGGGCTTTCTCCTATAGAGCTCCATTTTTATGGAATGGTCTGCCTACCAATGTGAGAGACGCAGACTCAGTCTCAACCTTTAAGTCTTTACTGAAGACTTATCTCTTCAGTAGGTCCTATGATTAAGTATAGTCTGGCCCAGGAGTGTGAAGGTGAACGGAAAGGCTGGAGCAACGAACCGCCCTTGCTGTCTCTGCCTTGCCGGTTCCCCTCTTTCCACTGGGATTCTCTGCCTCTAACCCTTTTACAGAGGCTGAGTCACTGGCCTACTGGTGTTCTTCCATGCCGTCCGTGGGAGGGGTGCGTCACTTGAGTGGGTTGAGTCACTGACGTGGTCTTCCTGTCTGGGTTGGTGCCCCCCCCCCCCTTGGGTTGTGCCATGGCGGAGATCGTTGTGGGCTATACTCGGCCTTGTCTTAGGACGGTAAGTTGGTGGTTGGAGACATCCCTCTAGTGGTGTGGGGGCTGTGCTTTGGCAAAGTGGGTGGGGTTATATCCTGCCTGTTTGGCCCTGTCCGGGGGTATCATCGGATGGGGCCACAGTGTCTTCTGATCCCTCCTGTCTCAGCCTCCAGTATTTATGCTGCAGTAGTTTGTGTCGGGGGGCTAGGGTCAGTCTGTTACATCTGGAGTATTTCTCTTGTCTTATCCGGTGTCCTGTGTGTATTTAAATATGCTCTCTCTAATTCTCTCTTTCTCTCTTTCTGTCTTTCTCTCGGAGGACCTGAGCCCTAGGACCATGCCTCAGGACTACCTGGTATGATGACTCCTTGCTGTCCCCAGTCCACCTGGCCGTGCTGCTGCTCCAGTTTCAACTGCTCTGCCTGCGGCTATGGAACCCTGACCTGTTCACCGGACGTGCTTGTTGCACCCTCGACAACTACTATGATTATTATTATTTGACCATGCTGGTCATTTATGAACATTTTAACATTTTGACCATGTTCTGTTATAATATCCACCCTGCACAGCCAGAAGAGGACTGGCCACCCCTCATAGCCTGGTTCCTCTCTAGGTTTCTTCCTAGGTTTTTGGCCTTTCTAGGGAGTTTTTCCTAGGAAGTTTTTCCTAGCCACCGTGCTTCTTTCACATGCTTTGCTTGCTGTTTGGGGTTTTAGGCTGGGTTTCTGTACAGCACTTTGAGATATCAGCTGATGTACGAAGGGCTATATAAATAAATGTGATTTGATTTGATTTTTGAGTAGGAGTATTGTAATGATGTCACAATGTAGAACCCTAAATGTTTGTCCCCTGTTCTATTGATTTCAACATGATATGGATATTAGCCTCAGGGGGAAAATCCAGGCTCTGAAATGGAAGAGTTACTATTTATGTGATTTAACAAAAAGTGACTAACAAAAAAAGAGCTGTGTTACACTTACCACGTTGGTGACCCACTGGAATCAAAATGCAACACTTCAAAATGTAGCTAGCTGTTTTCTACAAATTGTCCTCTAATGAGTGATGTACACATTATTTCCAGATTCAATGTGATTTTTGAGCTGTTAGTTTTAACAGGATGTGCAACCTCATCTCCCTCCTCTCGGCACAAATGATTTTAGCATGATATCGATGAGTTATGACATAAGTGTTGTGTTCCTTTGTTTAGCGACCCCTAAATTTAAATGCGCCAGTCCAAAATGTAGCTGACTGTCTACTGCAGGTTGTCCTCTAACCAGTGAGGTAAAATATATCTCCCATTTCCATGTGTTTTTTTAGTTGTGTTAGTTTCATCAGCACAAACAACCTGATTTTCCCCCTAATCGATATCAGTGATTTATTGCTACTTGTCAAAACAACAGCGTTTCTGGTGCTTGTGCAGTTTATAAGGAGCCTGTTTAAAAAAATACAAGTAATACGATTATTGTGGCAGATGTTTGTGTATATAGCACAATCTATGATTAGATTTGGACATGTTAAAACTGTGTTTTGACATTGGGGCTATCCCACCTAGCAAAATGTCATTGAAAAGATGTTGAAAATAAGACTATGCAATCAAATATTTCATATTTACATTTCATATAACATTTAGTAATGACAATTATTTATGCAACCAACTGACAATTTTTTGGTAAAATTATATTGACATTGTTCCCCTGCTTTTAGAATATCAGGGTTCATGGTGAGGACAACTTGGTTTCTGATTGTGTCAAGGGTGGGCAGTCAAACAGTTTTGTGTTTAGCCAGTGCGTTGCCATGGATCACAGTTTATTTTGACTGCAGGTTTTTCCGTATTGGAGATGAGTTTTGTTTGGGCTCGTTCCAAGGGGACGAGAGTTCTAGAAGCTAGTGAGTTTTAGGATTCTATAGAAAGAAAAAGGAGAAAAGATACTATTGTATATTATTTAGAAATACGTGTTTTTTTCTTGTTTTTAATTGTTGACAGCCAGTAGACACCTTATTTATATTGGTGAAGGTGAAGCATTGTAGTTAATTATAATGTGAAATGGAAGTTGTTTTCTGTTGGTGGTAAGCAAACTTGTCCAACAAAAATATAGGATATATTTGTTGTCTTGAAGGGGAAGGTGTTACAGGCTTTGGTTTTTCCATTTTATGTTTTGAGGTTGGACGCCAGCACGTCGTCTAGCTCGTTGTATAGCTCGTTAGCACGTGTAGCGCGTTAGCACGTCTAGCTCGTTAGCACGTAGGACGCACTGATTGGTGTCACCTCGTTAGTCAGTATGTGTTACTCCTGTGCTTGCTTGTCTATCTCGTTAGTGGGAAGGTGTTTCACCTGAGCTGGTCCAGGTTCTATTTAAGAGTGTCTGGCCCAGTGCTCCAGTTGTCTTGATACATGTGGAGAGTCAACACCTTTAGTTGCTCCACCTTTTTGGTTTGCTTCCTGTCTTTAAGTGTGGTGTGGGTTTTTCTTTTGTTTGCCTCTTCTTGTGCAGATTTAGTGGGTCTCATGGTGGGTGTCTTGTAGGTCCCAGTTGTTGTTACTAGTCAACTTCCAGTGGACACCCCCATAGTGTCTTTCAGAGCCCCTCCTAAAAAACAAGCTTATATTTTGGGTTGGATATTGCATCCAATATATATTTTAATCAATGGCATTTCCTTAGAATGTTCATTAGTCTTTCAGTTGTTAATCTTCTGTTTGTTGTGTACTAAATATTTCTGTTTATTTTCATTTTTTTATTTGTTTTTTTCCCCTGTGAAGCCATTGTGTTGCATCCATGTCTGAAATGTGCTGTATAAATAAAGCTTGATTTGATTTCAACAAATTAACCCAATGACTGACCAATCAACAGACTCCTGGTCCCTCTTAGTATGAAAACAGTATCAATCCCACTTTTCCAGCCTGCTGAAGGCGTGGTGGGGTGGTAAACACCACCCCCGGCTCTACTATTGTAAAGTGGTTGTTCCACTGGATATTATAAGGTGAATGCACCAATTTGTAAGTCGCTCTGGATAAGAGCGTCTGCTAAATGACTTAAATGTAAATGTAAAATGTAATGTATCTTACCATTTCTACCAATCTGGTGCCAGTTCTGATTTTCATATGCATATTTTACTGGAACAGTTTAATTTAATTCACAATATTATCTCAAAATCATTGTCTGTGATTAATCTATATTCTATCTAAATCTAAATGAAAATGATACAAATCTAAAAGTAACTTTTATTGCCATTGCCAACTATGTAAAAAAAACGCAAGTAAAACTAAATGCATGCTATTCAATCGATCACTGCCCGCACCTGCTCGCCAGAGTTGTGATGCTGGACGGCTCTGACTTAGAATACGTGGACAACTACAAATACCTGGGTGTCTGGTTAGACTGTAAACTCTCCTTCCAGACTCACATTAAGCTTCTCCAATCCAAAATTAAATTGAGAATCGGCTTCCTATATCGCAACAAAGCATCTTTCACTCATGCTGCCAAACATACCCTCGTAAAACTGACCATCCTACCGATCCTCGACTTCGGTGATGTAATCTATAAAATAGCCTCCAACACTCTACTCAACATACTGGATGCAGTCTATTACAGTGCCAACCGTTTTGTCACCAAAGCCCCATACACGACCCACCATTGCGACCTGTACGCTCTCGTTGGTTGGCCCTCGCTTCATACTCGTCGCCAAACCCACTGGCTACAGGTTATCTACAAGTCTCTGCTAGGTAAAGCCCCGCCTTATCTCAGCTCACTGGTCACCATAGCAGCACCCACTCGTAGCACGCGCTCCAGCAGGTATATCTTACTGGTCACCCCCAAAGCCAATTCATCCTTTGGCCGCCTTTCCTTCCAGTTCTCTGCTGCCAATGACTGGAACGAACTGAAAAAATCTCTGAAGCTGGAGACTCATATCTCCCTCACTAGCTTTAAGCACCAGCTGTCAGAGCAGCTCACAGATCACTGCACCTGTACATAGTCCATCTGTAAACAGCCCATCTATCTACCTACCTCATCCCCATACTGTGTGTATTTATTTATCTTGCTCCTTTGCACCCCAGTATCTCTACTTGAACATTCATCTTCTGCACATCTACCATTCCAGTGTTTAATTGCTATATTGTAATTACTTCGCCACCATGGCCTATTTATTGCCTTAACTTACCTCATTTGCACTCACTGTATATAGACTTTTTGTTATCTTTTGTTCTACTGTATTATTGACTGTATGTTTTGTTTATTCAATGTGTAACTCTGTGTTGTTGTATGTGTCGAAAAGCTATGCTTTATCTTGGCCAGGTCGCAGTTGCAAATGAGAACTTGTTCTCAACTAGCCTACCTGGTTAAATAAAGGTGAAATTAAAAAAGAAAATTTAAAAAATGTATGGGTCCTACAGTAGGTCTATGTTGTTGTTAGGTGAAGTTATGGGTCCTACAGTAGGTCTATGTTATTGTTAGGTGAAGTTATGGGTCCTACAGTAGGTCTATGTTGTTGTTAGGTGAAGTTATGGGTCCTACAGTACGTCTATGTTATTGTTAGGTGAAGTTATGGGTCCTACAGTAGGTCTATGTTGTTGTTAGGTGAAGTTATGGGTCCTACAGTAGGTCTATGTTATTGTTAGGTGAAGTTATGGGTCCTACAGTAGGTCTATGTTATTGTTAGGTGAAGTTATGGGCCAATTGGTAAAATGTTTTGTGTACAAACCCTTATTGTCAGGCTGATGACAAAGCTAGCCAAAGAGCATTTTACTGGTTGAAGTGTTTAACTATAAATCAGTTGATTTGCGACAATAACAGGTGATTCAAGCGAGCCCTACAATTATAATCCATATTTAATGTGAAATGCACTTATAAGCAACATGTAAATTGAGGCTATTTTTGCTGTCAGCCTATGAGAACTCCCCTGAGTTTTCCCCCACGGTGGTGAAGTAGTGAATAGACACAGAGCTTAATGTGAGTTTCCTTCAGTAGCACTCCTGATCTTGCGCTGTAATATTCAGAATACATTATGAAAAACTAAAATCTTTGCTCACTATTTTTTGCTCCAGGCAGATATACTACATCCATAACTAGTGGTTTCCTCATTACCAGATATACTACATCCATAACTAGTGGTTTCCTCATTAGCAGATATACTACATCCATAACTAGTGGTTTCCTCATTACCAGATATGCTACGTTCATAACTAGTTGTTTCCTCATTACCAGATATACTACATCCATAACTAGTCATTTCCTCATTAGCAGATATACTACATCCATAACTAGTGGTTTCCTCATTACCAGATATACTACATCCATAACTAGCAGTTTCCTCATTACCAGATATACTACATCCATAACTAGTGGTTTCCTCATTACCAGATATACTACATCCATAACTAGTGGTTTCCTCATTACCATATATACTACATCAATAACTAGTGGTTTCCTCATTAGCAAGGAGGAGTTTCTGCAATCAAATTGTTTGTGCATCGCCCTCGTGCCGCAATTTAAGCAAACACAGAAAGGGGCCTGTATTGGAGAACAATAGTCGTCTGGCACACTGCTTACGATTTCAACAACTTTAATAACTTATTTCTGGTTACTACTAATGTGAAAACAAGACTAAATATAACTATTGTTGCTATCTTGACAGTCTTGTCAAATCATTTAACAGATGTCAATTGTTGTACAACTTCATGGGTATGCTCTGGGCATCACCTTTTACCTCAAATAAACAGTGGATTTCTGGTGTTGTGGACCTTTAACCATCTGTCTGACTTTGTCGTTCACACAGGAGAGAGACGGGACTATCGTGGATCCTCTGGGGATCCTCAACATCATCATGATGCTGACGAGGCAGAGAAGAGTCTCTCCAGATCAGAACTCCTCAAGAAACGCCAGCAGAGACCCACAGGGAAGATATCTCACTGCTGCTCTGACTGTGGGATATATTTCTCAATATCAAATTCACTAAAAGAACACCTGAGAATTCACACTGGAGGGAAATCTCACTGCTGCTCTGACTGTGGGAAGATATTCAACTCTTCATCAGACCTTTAAATACATCAAAGAATTCACACTGGAAAGAAATCTTTAGACTATGATCACTGTGGGAAGAGTTTTACTACATCTGGCAATCTAACTATACACCAGAAAATACACAGAGGAGAGAAACCTTTTAGCTGTAATCAATGTGGAAAGAGTTTTACTCAGCTAAACAGCCTGACAATTCACCAGCGGACACACACAGGAGAGAAATCTTATATCTGTGATCAATGTGGGAAGAGTTTTACTCAGCTAAGCAGCCTGATAGTTCACCAGCGGACACACACAGGAGAGAAATCTTATAGCTGTCATCAATGTGGGAAGAGATTTGGTGCATCTGGATGTCTGACAAAACACCAGAGAACACACACAGGAGAGAAATCTTATAGCTGTACTCAATGTGGGAAGAGTTTCTCTACATCTGGCAATCTAACGATACACCAGAGAACACACACAGGAGAGAAGTCTTATAGCTGTAATCAATGTGGGAAGAGATACTCGTATAAAAAGTCTCTGATTAAACATCAGAAAATACATGGAGTTGTTTCATGATATCAATTAAATAATGTTACAATGTAGAATGTTTTAACATTGTAGTAGGAGTATTTTAATGATGTCACAATGTAGAACCCTAAATGTTTGTCCCCTGTTCAATTGATTTCAACATGATATGGATATTAGCCTCAGGGGGAAAATCCAGGCTCTGAAATGAAAGAGTACTATTTATGTGATATAACAAAAAGTGACTAACCAAAAAGGAGTTGTGTTGGTGACCCACTTGAATCACAATGCAACACTTCAAAATGTAGCTAGCTGTTTACCACGTTGGTGACCCACTGGAATCAAAATGCAACACTTCAAAATGTAGCTAGCTGTTTTCTACAAATTGTCCTCTAACCAGTGATGTACACATTATTCCCAGATTCCGTGTGGTTTTTGAGCTGTTAGTTTTAACAGGACGTGCAACCTCATCTCCCTCATCTCGCACAATTGATTTCAACATGATATCAATGAGTGATGACAAATAAGTGTTCCTTTGTTTAGCGACCCCTACATTTATGTGTTTTGACATCGGGCTATCCCACCTAGCAAAATGCCATTGAAAATACGTTGAAAAGAAGACTTTGCCCGATGTCCAGTATATGTTCGGTTTTTGTTGAAAGTGAAAGTTGAGAAGGTGTCGTTTTTTTCAATGTACTTACAGCCTATACACATAGACACAGTATAATAAATTGGTCTATAATCAATTTTATTAACAATCTTACATCACTCCAGTATTTATTGACAAGATTCAAGTGCTAATTGTCTTTATTCCACTACTGAAGAAGCATGTCTCAAATCACCTCATATTTCAAACATTCAGCCTGACAAAAGATTCAGTTATTATTATTCCATGCCTCACCATTAAGTGAATTATTGCCAATACATATTATCAAAATTTATTTTGACTGCACGTTTTTCCGTATTGGAGTTGAGTTTTGTTTGGACTCGTTCCAAGTGGAATAGAAGCTAGTGAGTTTTAGGAAGAGAGAGTTCTAGAAGCTAGTGAGTTTTAGGAAGAGAGAGTTCTAGAAGCTAGTGAGTTTTAGGAAGACGAGAGTTCTAGAAGCTAGTGAGTTTTAGGGAGACGAGAGTTCTAGAAGCTAGTGAGTTTTAGGAAGACGAGAGTTCTAGAAGCTAGTGAGTTTTAGGAAGACGAGAGTTCTAGAAGCTAGTGAGATTTAGGAAGACGAGAGTTCTAGAAGCTAGTGAGTTTTAGGAAGATGAGAGTTCTAGAAGCTAGTGAGTTTTAGGGAGACGTGAGTTCTAGAAGCTAGTGAGTTTTAGGATTCTATAGAAAGAAAAAGGAGAAAAGATACGATTTAATATTATTATTTAGAAATACGTGTTTTTTTTCTTGTTTTTAATTGTTGACAGTCAGTAGACAACATGTTTATATTGGTGAAGCATTGTAGTTGATTATAATATGAAATGGAAGTTGTTTTCTGTTGGTGGTAAGCAAACTTGTCCAACAAAAATATAGGATATATTTGTCATAAGGGGGAAGGTGTTACAGGCGTTGGTTTTTCCATGTTTTGAGGTTGGACTTTAGCACGTCTAGCTCGTTAGCACGTCTAGCACGTCTAGCTCATTAGCACGTCTAGCTCGTTAGCACGTCTAGCTCGTTAGCACGTCTAGCTCATTAGCACGTAGGACACACTGAATGGTGTCACCTCGTTAGTCAGTATGTGTTACACCTGTGCTGGCTTGTCCATCTCGTTATGGTTGAAGATTGCATAAGAACAAATTCTTACTTACAATAATTGCCTACCAGGGAACAATGGGTTAACTGCCTTGTTCAGGGACAGAATAACGTATTTTTACCTTGCCAGCTCTAACCACTAGGCTACCTGCCGCCCTCTTGCAAAACCAATGAGCTCATATCTTGGTCCATCTTAGTATGAAAAACAGTATATCCTCCACTATGTCAAAATAGTGCATGGTATGTAAGTTTAGTATCACTTTTCAACCAACCCAGTGCATTTGTTGAAACTGAAAAGTTTTGAAATCAACAATACGTCAAAGGATTCAACAACTGAAAACTGAAACAAACAATTGGATCAAACAGATCAATCCCACTGGACATTAGGTTTCATTCAGACCGTGAAGGGCTTAGATTAAGCCAGAACTAGTTAAACTAAGATATTTAAGTAGCTTTCGTGATCGTGTCTTAAATTTGGCTTAGTTAGTCGGAGACTGGAGTCAGGTAAGTAAGCCTAAATGAGAACACCTGGGTTAAGCCTGATTAGGTTCAGTATGAACACCTGGGTTAATCCTGATTAGGTTCAGCATGAACACCTGGGTTAATCCTGATTAGGTTCAGCATGAACACCTGGGTTAAGCCTGATTAGGTTCAGTATGAACACTTGGGTTAATCCTGATTAGGTTCAGTATGAACACCTGGGTTAATCCTGATTAGGTTCAGGATGAACACCTGGGTTAATCCTGATTAGGTTCAGTATGAACACCTGGGTTAATCCTGATTAGGTTCAGTATGAACACCTGGGTTAATCCTGATTAGGTTCAGTATGAACAAATGCTGTTGGTCTAGTGGTGCTCATTAAAACCCGGAATAGAAAACACCAATACTGGTGTGAATCTGGAGATGAAACAATGGCAGAGGCAAAAATTATTTGTTCAAAAACACTTTAGTGTGCATGAAAAAAACGCTCCAAAACAAATGTTGAAAAACCATCCAGTTATTGAAGGTAAAAACCACACTGCTGCTACTGAGCAGTAGAACAAGAGGGTTGGGCTGCAATTTGCAGTGAATTCAATGGAAATGTAACCACAAGAAGAGAACAACAACTAGAGGTGAGATATCTGCATTATTATCAGGATTACAAGAAGAAACAACAACTAGAGGTGAGATATCTGCATTATTATCAGGATTACAAGAAGAAACAACAACTGGAGGTGAGATATCTGCATTATCAGGATTACAAGAAGAAACAACAACTTCAGGTGAGATATCTGCATTATTATCAGGATTACAAGAAGAAACAACAACTAGAGGTGAGATATCTGCATTATTATCAGGATTACAAGAAGAAACAACAACTAGAGGTGAGATATCTGCATTATTATCAGGATTACAAGAAACGACAACTTCAGGTGAGATATCTGCATTATTATCAGGATTACACATTTCTCATATTCATATTTTTGTGACATCACTTTTATTATTAAATGATATCTGCCTTTTATAGACTCTGTGGAAGAACCTTAACCTCTATGGGCTAGGTGGGACGCTTGCGTCCCACCTACTCAACAGCCAGTGTAATCCCGTGGCGCGTTATTCAAATACCTTAGAAATGCAAAACCTTCAATTTTTCAAACATATGACTATTTTACAGCATTTTAAAGATAAGACTCTCGTTAATCTAACCACACTGTCCGATTTCAAAAAGGCTTTACAACGAAAGCAAAACATTAGATTATGTCAGCAGAGTACCCAGCCAGAAATAATCAGACACCCATTTTTCAAGCTAGCATATAATGTCACATAAACCCAAACCACAGATAAATGTAGCACTAACCTTTGATGATCTTCATCAGATGACAACCCTAGGACATTATGTTATACAATACATGCATGTTTTGTTCAATCAAGTTCATATTTATATCAAAAACCAGCTTTTTACATTAGCATGTGACTAGCATGTGACTAGCATTCCCACCGAACACTGCCGGTGAATTTACTAAATTACTCACGATAAACGTTCACAAAAAGCATAACAATTATTTTAAGAATTATAGATACAGAACTCCTCTATGCACTCGATATGTCCGATTTTAAAATAGCTTTTCGGTGAAAGCACATTTTGCAATATTCTCAGTAGATAGCCCGGCATCACAGGGCTAGCTATTTAGACACCCAGCAAGTTTAGCACTCATCAAAGTCAGATTTACTATAAGAAAAATGTTATTACCTTTGCTGTCTTCGTCAGAATGCACTCCCAGGACTTCTACTTCAATAACAAATGTTGGTTTGGTTCAAAATAATCCATAGTTATATCCAAACAGCGGCGTTTTGTTCGTGCGTTCAAGACACTATCCGAAAGGGTAAATAAGGGTGACGAGCATGGCGCAATTCGTGACAAAAAAATTCTAAATATTCCATTACCGTACTTCGAAGCATGTCAACCGCTGTTTAAAATCAATTTTTATGCCATTTTTCTCATAAAAAAGCGGTAATATTCCGACCGGGAATCTGCGTTTAGGTAAACAGACAAAAGAAAATAAAGCATTCGGTCGACTCGGGCACGCGCCTAAGCCCATAGTACTCTGATCGGCCACTTGCCAAAAGCGATAAAGTGTTTCAGCCAGAGCCTGCCTCGATATCGTTCAGCTTTTTCCCGGTCTATGAGAGCCTATGGGAGCCGTAGGAAGTGTCACGTTATTGCAAAGATCCTCAGTCTTCAATAAAAAGAGCCAAGATGAAACACAACTTCTCAGACAGGCCACTTCCTGCATGGAATCTTCTCAGGTTTTTGCCTGCCATATGAGTTCTGTTATACTCATAGACACCATTCAGTTTTAGAAACTTTAGGGTGTTTTCTATCCAAAGCCAATAATTATATGCATATTGTAGTTACTGGGCAGGAGTAGTAACCAGATTAAATCGGGTACGTTTTTTATCCTGCCGTGTCCATACTGCCCCCTAGCCCTAACAGGTTTTAAACTGGCTTTAAAACGAGAGAAAGCAGAGATCAGAAGAGAGCGATTTACCACCAAAACAACACAACACTGATGAATTGAGTGACTTCCTGTATGGAATAATAGAGCAGCAGCAACCTCTGGATGGTATACCAGATGATGACCAACCTCTGGATGGTATACCAGATGATGACCAACCTCTGGACGGTATATCAGATTATGACCAACCTCTGGATGGTATACCAGACGATGACCAACCTCTGGACGGTATACCAGACGATGACCAACCTCTGGACGGTATACCAGACGATGACCAACCTCTGGACGGTATACCAGACGATGACCAACCTCTGGACGGTATACCAGACGATGACCAACCTCTGGACGGTATACCAGACGATGACCAACCTCTGGACGGTATACCAGACGTTGACCAACCTCTGGACGGTATACCAGACGATGACCAACCTCTGGACGGTATACCAGACGATGACCAACCTCTGGACGGTATACCAGACGATGACCAACCTCTGGATGGTATACCAGACGATGACCAACCTCTGGATGGTATACCAGACGATGACCAACCACTGGATGGTATACCAGACGATGACCAACCACTGGATGGTATACCAGACGATGACCAACCTCTGGATGGTATACCAGACGATGACCAACCACTGGATGGTATACCAGACGATGACCAACCACTGGATGGTATACCAGACGATGACCAACCACTGGATGGTATACCAGACGTTGACCAACCTCTGGATGGTATACCAGACGATGACCAACCACTGGATGGTATACCAGACGATGACCAACCTCTGGATGGTATACCAGACGATGACCAACCTCTAGATGGTATACCAGACGATGACCAACCTCTGGATGGTATACCAGATGATGACCAACCTCTAGATGGTATACCAGATGATGAGCATTTGGACAGTTCAGATGAAGAACTGAGCACTAATTGTACATAAACCAAAGACAGTAAATTGGTTACTTCCTTTGGTAAATATATTCCACTGTCTGAGTCAATCTTTATTCTTCTTCATTCTAAGAACCATATGAGTTTATTTGTGCTTCTAACCATGTTCTTTTTCCAGAGGAAAGGAATGTGAACAGGTTGGAAGAGCCAGTATACAGTGAGGGTGGAATGTGAACAGGTTGGAAGAGCCAGTACACAGTGAGGGTGGAATGTGAACAGGTTGGAAGAGCCAGTATACAGTGAGGGTGGAATGTGAACAGGTTGGAAGAGCCAGTACACAGTGAGGGTGGAATGTGAACAGGTTGGAAGAGCCAGTATACAGTGAGGGTGGAATGTGAACAGGTTGGAAGAGCCAGTATACAGTGAGGGTGGAATGTGAACAGGTTGGAAGAGCCAGTACACAGTGAGGGTGGAATGTGAACAGGTTGGAAGAGCCAGTACACAGTGAGGGTGTAATGTGAACAGGTTGGAAGAGCCAGTACACAGTGAGGGTGGAATGTGAACAGGTTGGAAGAGCCAGTACACAGTGAGGGTGGAATGTGAACAGGTTGGAAGAGCCAGTATACAGTGAGGGTGGAATGTGAACAGGTTGGAAGAGCCAGTATACAGTGAGGGTGGAATGTGAACAGGTTGGAAGAGCCAGTACACAGTGAGGGTGGAATGTGAACAGGTTGGAAGAGCCAGTACACAGTGAGGGTGTAATGTGAACAGGTTGGAAGAGCCAGTACACAGTGAGGGTGGAATGTGAACAGGTTGGAAGAGCCAGTACACAGTGAGGGTGTAATGTGAACAGGTTGGAAGAGCCAGTACACAGTGAGTGGGTTCCCTCCACATCTGCTATAACATCCCTGAGAGAAGATGCTGCCACCACCTTTCAGCAGAGAACAAAGAAGACGACAATACATGAAACGTTAACCAGAGAATTTCATGAGCATAAAATGAAATATCTGAAGGAAGAACATGAAATGAGAATTGTCCAGGTTGAATTGGATATGAAGTTGGAAGAGAGAGGTATGATCCTAAAAAGAGACAGTAATGAGACAATAGTGATGACCAGCCATGGTGAACAATATGATATGTAAAACTATACATGTTTTGTCATTTGGATATTCATGAGAGAGTATTTTAATCACCACAAACTATATTTTAAACCAGCCTTGGTTTAGTCACTCATTTCATTTTGCTGCACACTATTTGAATTTTGTACAGAACACACATTATCAAAGCAAAAATAATCCATAATGAATACATTCCATATTTAAATGCATCTCATCTAGTTGAAGTGCTGCAATGTGAAGCAACTCTGTGCAACTGTGCAAGTCCTCGTTGGTCATTGCCTGCCTCAGTCATGGACACATCTGCCTCAATCACATCTGCCTCAGTCATGGGTACATCTGCTTGATGCTGATCATGGGAGGATCAGGACAGCCATGCTGCTTCAGGTAGTTGTGCAGCACAGCTGTAGCAATGATCACCTTGCAGCATCTTCTTGGCTTGAAACCAAGTGTGTTGCGAAAACACTGGAATCTATTTTTCCATAGTCCAAACATACGTTGGACCATCCCTCTCGTGTGGATATGAGCTCTGTTGTATCTTTGCTGCTCAGCTGTTGTGGGATTTATGTCTGGAGTGAATAAAAAGTTACTCTGACCAGATTACTATGTAGTAACTATTAGTAGACCAGATTACTATGTAGTAACTATTAGTAGACCATGTTACTATGTAGTAACTATTAGTAGACCAGATTACTATGTAGTAACTATTAGTAGACCATATTACTATGTAGTAACTATTAGTAGACCATGTTACTATGTAGTAACTATTAGTAGACCATGTTACTATGTAGTAACTATTAGTAGACCAGATTACTATGTAGTAACTATTAGTAGACCATATTACTATGTAGTAACTATTAGTAGACCATGTTTCTATGTAGTAACTATTAGTAGACCATATTACTATGTAGTAACTATTAGTAGACCATGTTACTATGTAGTAACTATTAGTAGACCATGTTACTATGTAGTAACTATTAGTAGACCATGTTTCTATGTAGTAACTATTAGTAGACCATGTTACTATGTAGTAACTATTAGTAGACCATGTTTCTATGTAGTAACTATTAGTAGACCATATTATTATGTAGTAACTATTAGTAGACCATGTTTCTCACCCTAATATCCACTGTCACCAGGTAGTAGTCCACTATGTTGTCCTCTCTGAAACTGAGACCAATGAAGAGTTGAGGGAAATCCTTCCATCCTGAGTTGCACCTTTCCAACAGGCAACAATGTTTGAGAACTCTAAATTAGGATTAGCATCCACCCTGAACATTGATGGAGAACCAGTTGTTATGGTTACGGTACTCCTCAGCATCAGGAGTTTATGTAAAACTAGTTGTTATGGTTACGGTACTCCGCAGCATCAGGAGTTGATGGTAAACCAGTTGTTATGGTTACAGTACTCCTCAGCATCAGGAGTTGATGGTAAACCAGTTGTTAAGGTTACGGTACTCCTCAGCATCAGGAGTTGATGGACACTTGATGGGAACATGACATCCATCTAACCAGCCAATCACTCTTGGGAACTGCCCATATTCAGATATTCATATTGCACTTTATAGTTGGCTTGGCCAGCAGCATCAGGAAACTAGATGTAAAGACTCCTCCTGCAGACTTTATAGTTGGCTTGACCAGCAGCATCAGGAAACTAGATGTAAAGACTCCTCCTGCAGACTTTATAGTTGGCTTGGCCAGCAGCATCAGGAAACTAGATGTAAAGACTCCTCCTGCAGACTTTATAGTTGGCTTGGCCAGCAGCATCAGGAAACTAGATGTAAAGACTCCTCCTGCAGACTTTATAGTTGGCTTGACCAGCAGCATCAGGAAACTAGATGTAAAGACTCCTCCTGCAGACTTTATAGTTGGCTTGGCCAGCAGCATCAGGAAACTAGATGTAAAGACTCCTCCTGCAGACTTTATAGTTGGCTTGACCAGCAGCATCAGGAAACTAGATGTAAAGATTCCTCCTGCAGACTTTATAGTTGGCTTGGCCAGCAGCATCAGGAAACTAGATGTAAAGACTCCTCCTGCAGACTTTGTGAACTATTAAACACACAGTTGCTTCACTGGCACCGACACAAATCACCAGTTTCACAATGAAAGATTCCAGATGCCAAAAACCTCAGTGATCAGAACTTGGAGGTAATTGGGTGAAGGCCTTCCTCCTTGAGACAGAGAGGAAAGTCTAGGCTCAAGCAGAGATATTATCTCCAATGCATTTTCTTTGTACATACGAAAGCGGTCTCAAAGTATTGTAATGGATTCCTCTTATCCACAAGTACTGGTCTGGCTGGCCTCTGTAGTGCATGTTGGTCTTCATTTAGACATTCCACATAGTCCAGGCTCCCTCACAAACAGCACTAAGCAGAAGTCAAACCTGCCTCTTTTAAAGATTCATTTAATCTTCCATTTAGTCCTGGAGTAGTTCTAATCCTCCCTCTTGCAATCTGCTTTGATTAGTCCAGAACAGGATAAATCTACAACTATTTTAAGATAGCTCAAACAAGCATTTTAGTCTGGGACTAAGCTTAAGCCTTGTCTGTGAAACCGGCCCTGAGTGTTTTATATAATATTACTAAATGTGTTTATTTCTGTGTTGCAGTCAAGAAATGGAACAGCAAAGCCACAGAACATGACATAAGCAGAGCTGTGGGAGACCACCTCAAGCCCCTGGTAGAGCCAGGGGTGGTGTTTACCACTCCACCACGCTTTCAGCAGGCTGGAAAAGTGGGATTGATATTGTTTTTCATATTAAGATGGACCAAGAAATGTATTGTTTTTTACGCATATTTGTTCATTGGTTTGGGATTAGTCTTGATTAGTCAGTCATTGGATTCATTTGTTTTACAATATGTTTAAATCAAATCAAGCTTTATTTATACAGCACATTTCAGACATGGATGCAAGGCAATGGCTTCACAGGAAAAAACAATGAAAATAAACAGAAATATTTAGTACATAACAGAGGATAAAAAACAAGATTAACAACTGAAAGACTAATGAGCACCCTAAAGAAATGCCATTGATTAAAATATTAACAATTGGATGCAACATCCAAGTCAAAAGAAGAGCTTGTTTTACTACATTGTTTGTTGTTACGTTTCCCAGCATGAAAAATCTAAAATGTTGCTCAAACAGAAGAAGGAACTAACAAAGAGTCACTGACAACAACCACAATTAAACAGGTGGGGTTTTAGGAGGGGTTCTGAAAGACACTATGGGGGTGTCCACTGAAAGTTACCTAGTAACAACAACTGGGACCTACAAGACACCCACCATGAGACCCACTAAATCTGCCCAAGAAGAGGAAAACAAAAGAAAAACCCACACCAAACTTAAAGACAGGAAGTAAACCAAAAAGGTGGAACAACTAAAGGTGTTGACTCTCCACATGTATCAAGACAACTGGAGCACTGGGCCAGACACTCTTAAATAGAACCTGGACCAGCTCAGGTGAAACACCTTCCCACTAACGAGATGGACAAGCCAGCACAGGTGTAACACATACTGACTAACGAGGTGACACCAATCAGTGTGTCCTACGTGCTAACGAGCTAGACGTGCTAACGAGCTAGACGTGCTAAAGTCCAACCTCAAAATCAAAGACTGAAACACCTTCCCCTTAGGACAAGAAATATATTTATGACTCAATTTATTAGGATTGTTAATAAAACTGATTATAGACGTCCATGTGTATAAGCTGCAAGTACATTGAAATTAAATAGTTTCCTTTTCAACTAAAACAAAACTTATATTGTATGTCGGGCATAGTCTTAGTTTCAACGACATTTTGCTAGGTTGGAAGTCCCCAATGACAGTTTTAACGTGTCCAAATCAATAGTCCAAATGCAGAAACAGTTTGTGATAAATTGAAAACCTAAACGTAAAATGTACTATATCCACAAACATCTGCCATAATAATCATATTACTTGTATTTTTTTTTAAACAAGCACGTTATAAACTGCACAAGCACCAAAAATGCTGTTGTTTTAGCAATAAATCAATGATATCGATTAGGGGGAAATCAGGTTGTACATTCTGTTGAAACTAACACAACTAAAAAACACATGGAAATGGGAGATATATTTTACCTCACTGGTTAGAGGACAACCTGCAGAAGACAGTCAGCTACATTTTGGAGTGATGCATTTAAATTTAGGGGTCGCTAAACAAAGTAACAACACTTATTTGTCATCACTCATTGATATAATGCTAAAATCATTTGTGCCGAGAGGAGGGAGATGAGATTGCACGTCCTGTTAAAACTAACAGCTCAAAAACCACATGGAATCTGGGAATAATGTGTACATCACTGGTTAGAGGACAACTTGTAGAAAACAGTTAGCTACATTTTGAAGTGTTGCATTTTGATTCAAGTGGGTCACCAACATGGTAAGTACTCTTTCAATTCAGAGCCTGGAGTTTTGCCAAGGCTAATATCCATATCACGCTGAAATCAATTGAATGGGGCAAACGTTTAGGGTTCTACATTGTGACATCATTAAAATACTCCTACTACAATGTTAAAACATTCTACATTGTGACATTCATTCATTGATATCATGAAACAACTCCTTCATGTATGTATTTTCTGATGTTTGATCAGTTAACTTTTCTCAGAGTATCTCTTCCCACATTGATTACAGCTATAAGGTTTCTCTCCTGTGTGTACTCGCTGGTGTATTTTAAGGTCTGATGAATATTTGCAACGTTTCCCACAGTCAGAGCAGCAATGAGATTTCTTCCCTGTGGGTCTCTGCTGGTGTTTCTTGAGGTGTTCTGATCTGGAGAGACTCTTCTCTGCCTCGTCAGCATCATGATGTTGTTGAGGCTCCCCAGAGGATCCACGACTGTCCCGCCTCTCCTGTGTGAACGACAAAGTCAGACAGATGGTTAAAGGCCCACAACAGCAGAAATCCACTGTTTATTTGAGGTAAAAGGTGATGCCCAGATCATACCCATGAAGTTGTACAACAATTGACATCTGTTAAATTATTTGACATTTAAGACAGTCAACTTAGCAACAATCATATTTTGTCTTGTTTTCACAATAGTGGTAACTAGAAATAAGTTATTCATGTTGTTGAAACTCTAAGCAGTGTGCCAGACGACTTTTGGTCTCCAATACAGGCCCCTTTCTGTGTTTTCTAAAATTGCAGCAAGAGGGCAATGCACACACAATTTGATTGCAGAAACTCCTCCCTGCTAATGAGGGAACCACTAGTTATGGATGTAGTATATCTGGTAATGAGGAAACCACTAGTTATGGATGTAGTATATCTGGTAATGAGGAAACCACTAGTTATGGATGTAGTATATCTGGTAATGAGGAAACCACTAGTTATGGATGTAGTATATCTGGTAATGAGGAAACCACTAGTTATGGATGTAGTATATCTGGTAATGAGCAAACCACTAGTTATGGATGTAGTATATCTGCTTGGAGCAAAAATGGTGAGCAAAGATTTTAGTTTTCACAATGTATTCTGAATATTACAGCGCAAGATCAGGAGTGCTACTCAAGGAAACTCACATTAAGGTCTGTGTCTATTCACTACTTCACCACCGTAGGGGAAAACTCAGGGGAGTTCTCATAGGCTGACAGCAAAAATAGCCTCCATTTACAGGTTGCTTATGAGTGCATTTCACATTACTTTTGGATTATAACTGTAAGGCTCGTTTGAGTCGCCTGCTTAATATGTTTGTGTTATTGTCGCAAATAAACTAATTTATACTTAATAAACACTTCAACCAGTAAAATGCTCTTTAGCTAGCTTTGCCATCAGCCTGAAACTGAGGGTTTGTACATTAAGTGTTTAACAAATTGGCCCATAACTTCACCTAACAATAACATAGACCTACTGTAGGACCCATAACTTCACCTAACAATAACATAGACCTACTGTAGGACCCATAACTTCACCTAACACAGACCTACTGTAGGACCCATAACTTCACCTAACAACAACACAGACCTACTGTAGTACCCATAACTTCACCTAACAACAACATAGACCTAGGACTATAAATCATTTAATATTTCAGGTGAAACATGGACACTAAAATGTCTTTGTCGTGACATTTCATAACCTGATCACCAGATAATTTTGTGAATAATCCCACTCGGCTACTCTGTAATGTGTTGTCATTCTAAATGTCCTGGATAAAGGAAAATAGCTCTGTGTGTTGTACAATAGCCTATCCATCAAGGAACAGTTCTCTACACATTATGAGCTAATTATCTCTGTGTCCAAACAGACTAACGAGACCCTACAGTAAATCAAGCAGACAATAACACTTTATAAACATCAATTTGTTAGGGATGTTGGATCCAACATGGAGCACGGCATAACTGTCTTTATCAGAGTAATGAATGAAAAAGCACTTTGGTTAATTTTTTTTTATTTCACCTTTATTTAACCAGTTAGGCCAGTTCTCATTTACAACTGCGACCTGGCCAAGATAAAGCAAGGCAGTGCGACAAAAAAACAACAACACATGGGATAAACAAAAGTAGTCAATAACAATAGAAAAATCTATATACAGTGTGTGCAAATGGAGTAAGGAGGTAAGGCAATAAATAGGCCATAGTAGTGAAGTAATTACAATTTAGCAAATTAACACTGGAGTGATAGATGTGCAGATGATGATGTGTAAGTAGAAATACTGGTGTGCAAAAGGGAGAAACAATATAAATAAAAGCAATATGGGTATATGGTAGGTAGTTGGATGGGCTATTTACAGATGGGCTATGTACAGCTGCAGTGATCGGTAAGCTGCTCAGATAGCTGATGTTTAAAGTTAGTGAGGGAAACATAAGTCTCCAGCTTCAGTAATTTTTGCAATTCATTCCAGTCACTGGCAGCAGAGAACTGGAAGGAAAGGCGGCCAATGGAGGTGATGGCTTTGGGGATGACCAGTGAGATATACCTGCTGGAGCGCGTGCTATGGGTGGGTGTTGCTATGGTGACCAGTGAGCTGAGATAAGGTGGAGCTTTTACTAGCAAAGACATATAGATGAGCTGGAGCAAATGGGTCTGGCGACGAATATGTAGCGAGGGTCAGCCGACGAGAGCATACAGGTCGCAGTGGTGGGTGGTATATGGGGCTTTGGTGACAAAACGGATGGCACTGTGATAGACTGTATCCAGTTTGCTGAGTAGTGTTGGAAGCTATTTTGTAAATGACATCGCCGAAGTCGAGGATCGGTAGGATAGTCAGTTTTAGGAGGGTATGTTTGGTGGCATGAGTGAAGGAGGCTTTGTTCCTCTGAGGAGATGGGAGAACCTTCCAGAAGGACAACCATCTCTGCAGCACTCCACCAATCAGACCTTTGTGGTAGAGTGGCCAGACAGAAGCCACTCCTCAGTAAAAGGCACATGATAGCCTGCTTGGAGTTTGACAAAAGGCACCTTAAGATGCTAAGACCATGAGAAACAAGATTCTGTGTCTTGATGAAACAAAGATTGAACTCTTTGGCCTGAATGCCAAGCATCACGTCTGGAGGAAACCTGGCACCATCCCTACGGTGAAGCATGGTGGTGGCAGCATCATGCTGTGGGGATGTTTTTCAGCAGCAGGGACTGGGAGACTAGTCAGGATCCAGGGAAATATTAACGGAGCAAAGTGCAGAGAGATCCTTGATGAAAGACCTGCTCCAGAGTGCTCAGGACCTCAGACTGGGGTGAAGGTTCACCGTCCAACAGGATAACGACCTTAAGCACACAGCAAAGACAACGCAGGAGTGGCTTCAGGATAAGTCTCTATGTCCTTGAGTGGCCCAGCCAGAGCCCGGACTGGAACCTGATCTAACATCTCTGGAGAAACCTGAAAATAGCTGTGCAATGACGTTCCCCATCCAACCTGACAGAGGGGTCTGAATACTTTCCGAATGCACTGTATACAGCAACACCTCCCCCATAGGCATTCCTGTCTTTTCTGTAGTTGTTATATTCCTGTATTGCTACTGCTGTATCAAAGGAATTATCTAAGTGAGTTTCAGAGATGAGCACTACAGTGCATTCCAAATTCAATAAGCAGGCTAGTAAACAAAAGTTTCCAAAGAAACACTTTTCCAGAAAATTTCAAAACGTATAATGCCCGTCCAAGAGACTGTCGACCAATCGCATTTCACATTGTGATGCTGTGACACACAGTTCCTAAGCTAATTGTCACAAAATCTCTTTTAAAAGCCCGGGGGAACACAAGTAAGCTTCATTCACCAGAAGTTATGCATGCTAGCCAACGTTAGTCAGGAGGCTCTTTAGTCTAGCTAGGTTAGGTAGGGCTGGGCAATATGGACAACATTTTCACAATATTTTTTTATTCAAAAAGTTTGTGAAGCAGCAACTGTAATGGAATGAGAACAATATAGATGCTACTTCGAGAACACAAACTCTCATCTTTCACAGCAAAGAGCAGGGAGTCCAGGGGATCACTGGAGGAGAAATGGAGGAAGCATTGTGGGATTCTCTTGGTGTGAGTACAGTTGTGCAGACTGAGTGGACGATGGTGAAGAACAGTGACTCTGTACAGTTGTGCAGACTGAGTGGACGATGGTGAAGAACAGTGACTCTGTACAGTTGGTGAGACTGAGTGGACGATGGTAAAGAACAGTGACTCTGTACAGTTGGTGAGACTGAGTGGACGATGGTAAAGAACAGTGACTCTGTACAGTTGGTGAGACTGAGTGGACGATGGTAAAGAACAGTGACACTGTACAGTTGGTGAGACTGAGTGGACGATGGTGAAGAACAGTGACTCTGTACAGTTGGTGAGACTGAGTGGACGATGGTGAAGAACAGTGACTCTGTACAGTTGTTGAGACTGAGTGGACGATGGTGAAGAACAGTGGAGTGAAAGGGGCTAAAGTTGGCAATGAACAGCAGTTTATGGTTGGAGTGGGAATCATCAGCAAGGATGTTTTTTTGGGGTGACCCGTTAGAGGTCTCAAAGATGGTGAAGGATGAATTGGGTAAAGTGGAATCGGTTTGAGTGACCAGGAGCGGTATGATGCTGATTGTGTGTCAACAGCACAAAAGGAGAAGCTCTGTGACTCAACAAGATGTGGACGTACGATGTGAAAAGCTATGACTTTCAGAGTAGGGCACCGGTTAAAAGTGTCATCTCTGGTGTTGCGTTGGACATAGAGGCTGGGTGGTTTAGGGATAACATTCCAGGTAGACGCACGTCAATAAAATGAATGATAGCAGGAAGGTTTTACTGTCGTTTGGTGAACTGATTCTCCCATCTTATGTATAACCTGGGTATGTGAGATATGCGGTGAGACCCTATGTACAGAAGCCGCTGCGGTGTTACAATTGTAAAAGTTTGGACACGTGGCAAGTGTTCGTCCAAGGAATAAATATGTCGTAGTTGAAGAGTCAGATGAAGCATGTTGTTGTAATTGTGATGGGAATCACGTTCCCAAGATCCTGGAGTGCCCTGTACGGATGAAGGATGTCACAGTAGCTAGGATCAGGCCCATCCAGCAGGTGTCCTATGTGCAGGCAGTGAAAATAGCTGAAGGAGTGAGTAGAGAGAAGGTAGTGGATGTCCCACAGTCTGCAGTGAAGCCATGCAGGAGAAGGATCCCAACACACTAATAGTGTAGAAGGTGGACTGAGTTGTGTTTATAGCGCAAGTGAGAAATTGCACTAGTCAAACTGTTTATTTTGTATTCTATAATTTTAATTAGAATGATTTGTTCTTTCAAAAAAAAAAGATGACCCAAATTAGATGTTACATTACATGTTTTCTTACTTCATGTAGCCGGCTAGCTAGCCAACATATTCAAACTTGTTATTCCTCTCTGATAAGATACCGCTGCACAAACATGCTTATCTATGCCTACACCAGCACTGGCACCAGGCAGTATTAGCCAGCTACGTTTGACTCTTAATACATTTAGCAAGCAAGCTAGTGATTAGCGGCTAACATTATTTTAGCAACACCTTGCTCAGAAAAGACAAATGTTCGCCTTCAATGTAATGGCATGAAAATAATTGCCAGAATATTATACAATGACTTATCAACAGCTCTAACAATTTGACCCCCACAGGAAATCTTCACTGGCAGTTATAGAAAGACCCATTTACCATCTAGCCATTGATTCTTGAAGAATATAACTTATAAATGCCTCAAATGATTCAACTGTATTACCCCATCAGACACCAAAACATGAGCTCGTATAAGGCCACTGTTTGTAAACCAATACTATATGGCTGAGGAGTAGGGTCGATCCAAGCGTTCTGACCTCACAACGACAGTAAAGCACCTAAGCTAACTGGCTACCGTTGGATAGCTTGCTTGACACAAATGAGAAAAAACCTCACTCTTACCATTTTACTTGCCCTAGCAGAGCTGGTTAGGCTGTTTTTATGTTATCCAGAGCGTTGGTGACTAACTGTGCTGCTCGCAACAATTTAATTTGAGCTTTTTTAACGTTTACTGACACCTGGACATAATCAATGGGTGTTGAGCGCTAGTAAATTCTTCAGTTATTCTAAGCTCCGGTACACTCAGACGAGAGTGCTCTGAAATCGGAGTAGAGAGCCAGAGCGAATTTAGGAACGCACCCGAATTAACAATGTCCACTGAGAAAGCACACGACCCCTTGGCTAAGAATGATGTGAATAATCAAGTCAATAAACGTTGGGTAGTTAGTTAGAATATAGTTAATATACTGGTAAATTTGATGTATAAGTAGCCAACTAACGTTAGGTAGCTACAGTTGAAGTCGGAAGTTTACATACACTTTAGCCAAATACATTTAAACTCAGTTTTTCACAATTCCTGACATTTAATCCTAGTAAAAATTCCATGTTACACGGCCGGATAAAAAACGTACCCGATTTAATCTGGTTACTACTCCTGCCCAGTAACTAGAATATGCATATAATTATTGGCTTTGGATAGAAAACACCCTAAAGTTTCTAAAACTGTTTGAATGGTGTCTGAGTATAACAGAACTCATATGGCAGGCAAAAACCTGAGAAGATTCTGAACAGGAAGTGGCCTGTCTGACAAGTTGTTGTTCATCTTGGCTCTTTTTATTGAAGACTGAGGATCTTTCCTGTAACGTGACACTTCCTACGGCTCCCATAGGCTCTCAGAACCCGGGAAAAAGCTGAATGATATCGAGGCAGCCCCAGGCTGAAACACATTATCGCGTTTGGATAGTGGCCGGTCAGAGTACTCTGAGACTCAGGCTCGTGCACGAGGGCACGAGATGTTTTTATTTTTTCTCTCTTTGTACGTATACATGCTTTCCCGGTTGGAATATTATCGCTTTTTTACGAGAAAAATTGCATAAAAATTGATTTTAAACAGCGGTTGACATGCTTCGAAGTACGGTAATGGAATATTTATAATTTTTTTGTCACGAAATGCGCCGTGCTCGTCACCCTTATTTACCCTTTCGGATAGTGTCTTGAACGCACGAACAAAACGCCGCTATTTGGATATAACAATGGATTATTTGGGACCAAGCCAACATTTGTTATTGAAGTAGAAGTCCTGGGAGTGCATTCTAACGAAGAACAGCAAAGGTAATAACATTTTTCTTATAGTAAATCTGACTTTGGTGAGTGCTAAACTTGCTGGGTGTCTAAATAGCTAGCCCTGTGATGCCGGGCTATCTACTGAGAATATTGCAAAATGTGCTTTCACCGAAAAGCTATTTTAAAATCGGACATAGGGAGTGCATAGAGGAGTTCTGTATCTATAATTCTTAAAATAATTGTTATGTTTTTTGTGAACGTTTATCGTGAGTAATTTAGTAAATTCACCGGCAGTGTTCGGTGGGAATGCTAGTCACATGCTAATGTAAAAAGCTGGTTTTTGATATAAATATGAACTTGATTGAGCAAAACATGCATGTATTGTATAACATAATGTCCTAAGGTTGTCATCTGATGAAGCGAGCAAGCGTCCCACCTAGCCCATAGAGGTTAACAAGTGCACCAGTATCCAAAGTATTAAGCGAAATCAAGCACAGAAAACTGCATTTGGCATTAATAAAACAAATTTTCCCACAAATTAAGTCGCACGTAAATGTGCGTCTTTTCTCAAAAATTATTTTCAGAAAGTCTAAAACAGTGCATATAGGCTTACAACGACACGTTTTAAAACAGGGTTAAACAAAGACAACATTCCTGTATATTCATAACGTTGAATTAGCCATTAAGAAGAACAAAAATTAAATATAAACTATCGCGTCTATATGGTTGTTGCAAAAGGCTTCTGTCGCCTACTGGTTAAATTTGTGTCTTTTCGCACGAATTAACAAGCACATAAAATTTGTGTCTTTTCTCACGAATTAAGTCACACCAAAACGCACAAAAACACACGAAATTTGCTGAAATGCATTATGTGCATATATGCACGAATTGATTGTGAGACTGTGTTGCTCCCTCTGTTTCTATCCACTTTTTTCAATAAAGTGGCTAAATCCTGTCCTCGTTACTTTGTTTTTCTTTCCCCATTTTCTTAAGTTTCTCTATCATTATCAGTCCTATTCTCTCCTGTCTGGCTTTCTCCATTGCTTCCATAATTTTACCTTCTCTGGGTTCTCCCGCTTTCTTCCATTTCCCCTCTGCTTTCTGAATTTTCCGCTTCAATGCTCCCAGTATTCTACCTGGCTCACCTTCTGTGGGAACTCCATCGGGGGACAATACCCAACCATCCTCTATCCAATCCATATAGAGTTTCTCTCCTCGTCTCTTCCATTCCTTCCCTCCATTGATTTCCAGCGTGGATTTTAGAGCCTGTAATACTCTCTCCGCTTCTTCACTGATAGTCATATTTTAGTTTTACTGTATTATTTTCATTTTTATTTCTAACCAATTTGATAATTAATCCCTTATTTAAAGCACGTTAACTATTTATTTAAATCAAATTTTCCCAACCTATTTAGTTAAACTCGGTTCTTAATTTAACCTAATTATTTGGAACCGGAGCTATTCAATACAATTCAGATATCAAATCAAATATCACTTCAGAACATTTCAACCCAATTATTTCAATTCAGATTATACAGTGTTTCTTATTAAACATCAAATTATTTAAACTTAGTGTTGTACAGTGTCCATCAATAAAACAACAAATTATTCAAAATCAGTGCTATACAGTGTCCATCAATAAAACATCAAATTAAACAATAATCCAAGTTATTCTAACCCTATTAATTAAACTCGGTGTTATACCGTGTCAAGCACCAAACCTAAAATTAATTGATAAATCACCCCGCTTCTAGCCCACCTATCTAAACTTGGTGTTCGTACACTTGACCATTACCAGATATCAACAAAATCAATAAATCAAACCATTCTACACCATCAAACATTTAAACATTAAAACAGCAAAATAATTGATAAATCAACCCGTCTTAGCCCTCCTTATTCAAACGTGGTGCCTGCGTACCATCAACCATTGAACATAAATCAATTGATAAATCCCCAGCAGTGCCCACGATAACCCATCAATTAAAACATATACTTCTTGAAACTTAACCATACCCTTAGTATATCAAAATCACATTACCCCACCATTCAAAACATATACGTTACAACCCAAGGCACGCCTGCAGTACGTGCTTTACCAATAGCCACAATTATCGTCCTATCTAAAATATTCCTCCAGTCCTTTTACTGGCCTTTCAATTATTCCCTTTACCCCCGGGTCGCACCCTCCAAGTGGCGATCCCAGCCGGAGATCTCAGTATTTTCTATTTTATATCTTCGGGTCGCACCCTGTGTGTTACGATCCCAGCCGGAGATTTCATTATTCAATTAGTCCCTATATCTCCGGGTTGCACCCTACTCGTGACGATCCCAGCCGGAGGTTTCAGTATTTTCTCCGGTCCTAATCGTGACCTATAGTGTCACGGATCTTGCCGGTAGAACAATACTCAAAGTTACCCAGGTAATAACAACACATTCACCATAATGACAATACAATATTACTTATCTACTCATAATAATTCATAATTTGGTTCACTTACATCGAACAGGTGCTTCGCAAAATTTATTTGGTTAAAGCCAATATGCAGATCTTTAGTTATTATAACAATAGGTGTCTGCTTACCTTTTTTTTAGTTGTCCGGACTCTTTGAGAAGCACACCGTTTCCCGAAAGCGAATTCCAATTGGCTGATCAATGCTCAGCGAAGACGTTCTTTCAACCAGACCGTCGGGGTTACTATGTTAAAATTGCTTCTTATTCGTTTCTGGTATCAGAACAAAATAGTCAGCACATAGTAACTTCTGATTTAGCTGTACTTTAATTAATGCAAACACGTGTATGGTAAATATGTCATTCGTATACGGTCTCTCTGTGACACCTCGCGGGGCAGACAGAGAAGAGGACGTCACATCCTATTGTTCTCTCTTATATACTCTGACAGAGATAGTTACCGCTCAATGCTGGCCTGTCAGAGGGAGGAGGAGCATGGTTTAAACTTGCTCCTCCTATCGTCGGCGTGCAGGCTGGTCCCAGCCTCGTGACGCAGTTCCTGTTTCCGGTTGTAGTTCTTCTTGTCTTCAGCAGTTGATTTATCCGTAGTTTATACTTAACATTGTAGCATAGCTTCCCCAGTATATTATATAAGTTATGCATACAAATAGCCAGTTCAACCCTAACAATATTCAGCCAATTGTTTTTCATGCCATTACATTAAAGGCAAGACATACCTAGATTCAATTACATTCATGAATTGGTTTGAAACCTTTGTTTTAAACCCCGTCTCAAAATTGGTGCCTTGCCGGATTTGTAAAAAATGGTTTGTCATGAAACTCTATTTTTTAAATGTATTTAAATGTAACCTTTATTTAACTAGGCAAGTCAGTTCAGAACAAATTCTTATTTACAATGACTGCCTACCCCGGACAACGCTGGGCCAATTGTGCGCTGCCCTATGGGACTCCAAATCACGGCCGGTTGTGATACAGCCTGGATTTGAACCAGGGTGTCTGTAGTGAAGCCTCAAGCACTGAGATGCAGTGCCCGCTGCGCCACTCGGGAGCCCCAAAATCATGTTCTAGTGCTGTCCCCAACTAAAATAAATCTTGGTCAACCAAGAGTCATCTGTTCTTTCTACAAATCGCCCCATGTGTTTTTATAAAATCAACTATATGTACTGAACTTGTCTGATGCTTTAAGCATGCTATTTGATTAAATAATTAAAACACACAAATGACTGGAGGGAGCCAGTCGTCAACATAACCTGACTGGAGGGAGCCAGTCGTCAACATAACCTGACCGGAGGGAGCCAGTCGTCAACATAACCTGACCGGAGGGAGCCAGTCGTCAACATAACCTGACCGGAGGGAGCCGACCAGTTCTGAAAGCCTTTAGCCGTACCCTCATCCTACTCCTCTGGTGATGTAGAGGTTATCCCAGGCCCTGTGTGTCCCCAGGCGCTCTCATTTGTTGACTTCTGTAACCGTAAAAGCCTTGGTTTCATGCATGTTAACATCAGAAGCCTCCTCCCTAAGTTTGTTTTACTCACTGCTTTAGCACACTCCGCCAACCTTGATGTCCTTGCCGTGTCTGAATCCTGGCTTTGGAAGGTCACCAAAAATTCGGAAATTTCCATCCCCAAATACAACATTTTCCATCAAAATGAGAGTAGTTGCAATCTACTGCAGAGATGGCCTGCAAAGTTCTATCATACTTTCCAGGTCTAAGCCCAAATAGTTTGAGCTTCTATTTAAAAAAATGAATCTCTCCAGAAATAAGTCTCACTGTTGCCGCCTGTTACAGACCCCCCTCAGCTCCCAGCTGTGCCCTGGACACCATATATGAATTGATTGGCCCCCATCTATCTTCAGAGTTCGTTCTGTTAGGTGACCTAAACTGGGATATGCTTAACCTCTCTAGGGGGTGTGGGACGCTACCGTCCCACATGGCCAACATCCAGTGAAATTGCAGAGCGCCAAATTCAAAAACAGAAATACTCATTATAAGAATTCATAAAACATACAAGTGTTATACATCGGTTTAAAGATTAACTTCTTGTTAATCAAACCACGGTGTCAGATTTCAAAAAGGCTTTACCGTGAAAGCATACCATGCGATTATCTGAGAACAGCGCCCAGCAGACAAATCATTACTAACAGTTACCAGCCAAGTAGAGGAGTTACACAAGTCAGAAATAGCGATAAAATGAATCACTTACTTTTGATGATCTTCATATCGTTGCACTCGCAAGACTCCCATTTACTCAATAAATGTTTGTTGTGTTCTGTAAAGTCTCTCTTTATATCCAAAAACCTCAGTTTTGTTCATGCGTTTTGTTCAGTAATCCACAGGCTCAAAGGCAGTCACTACAGCCAGACGAAAAACCCGGAAAGTATCAGTAAAGTTCGTAGAAACATGTCAAACGATGTTTATAATCAATCCTCAGGTTGTTTTTAGCCTAAATAATAGATAACATTTCAACCGGACAATAACGTCGTCAATATAAAAGGTAAACAAGAAAGGTGCGCTCTCGGTCTCGCGCATGAAAAATCTCTGGGCCACTGAATGGTCTACTCATTCAGAGTGGTCTTACACTCTCATTTTTCAGAATACAAGCCTGAAACAATTTCTAAAGACTGTTGCCATCTAGTGGAAGCCGTAGGAAGTGCAGTTTGAGTCCTACGTCAATGCAATCTCTATAGGCAGTCAATGGAAAAATAAAAAGAATCCCACTTCTTGGATAGATTTTTCTCAGGTCTTCACCTGTCATATCAGTTATGTTATACTCACAGACATTATTTTAACAGTTTTGGAAACTTCAGAGTGTTTCCTCTCCAAATCTACCAATAATATGCAAATATATGCATATCCTAGCTTCTGGGCCTGAGAAACAGGCAGTTTACTTTGGGCACGCTTTTAATCCTGTCACGGCTGTCGGAAGGAGCGGACCAAGATGCAGCGTATGTGTAGTTCCACATATTTATTTAATCAGTGAAACTTAATGCAATACATAAATAAACTAGAATGTGACAAAACAATAAACTGTGACGCAGAGAGAAACAAACACTACTCAAAATATAATCACCCACAAAACCCAGGAAGGAAACCCCCTACTTAAATATGATCTCCAATCAGAGGCAACGAGGACCAGCTGCCTCCAATTGGAGATCAACCCAAAAAAACAACAACATAGAAAAACTAGAACTAAAACATAGTAAACATAGAAAAACACAAAACACCCCCTTGTCACGCCCTGACCTACTCTACTATAGAAAATGACATCTTACAAGGGTCAGGACGTGACAAATCCGGAGGTGAAAATAGTGCCCCCTACCCTAGTGAGGTAAACACCCCGGCCGTCCTACAATCCAAGCCAGATGCACTCAATCTCACATAAATTATCAAGGAACCCACCAGGTACAACCCTAAATCCGTAAACATGGGCACCCTCATAGATATTATCCTGACCAACTTGCCTTCCAAATACACCTCTGCTGTTTTCAATCAGGATCTCAGCGATCACTGCCTCATTGCCTGCATCCGTTATGGGTCTGCGGTCAAACGACCACCCCTCATCACTGTCAAACGCTCCCTAAAACACTTCTGCAAGAAGGCATTTCTAATCGACCTGGCCCGGGTGTCCTGGAAGGATATTGACCTCATCCTGTCAGTAGGGGATGCCTGGTTGTTCTTTAATTGTAATTTCCTCACCACCTTTAATAAGCATGCCCCTTTCAAAAATGTATAACTAAGAACAGATATAGCCCTTGGTTCACTCCAGACCTGACTGCCCTCGACCAGCACAAAAACATCCTGTGGCGTACTGCACTAACATCGAATAGTCCCCGCTATATGTAACTTTTCAGAGAAGTCAGCAACCAATACACACAGTCAGTTAGGAAAGCAAAGGCTAGCTTTTTCAAACAGAAATTTGCATCCTGTAGCTCTAACTCCAAAAAGTGTTGGGACACTGTAAAGTCCATGGAGAATAAGAGCACCTCATCCCAGCTGCCCACTGCACTGAGGCTAGGAAACACTGTCACCACCGATAAATCCATGATAATGGAGAATTTCAATTAACATTTCTCTACGGCTGGCCATGCTTTCCTCCTGGCTACCCCAACCCCGGCCAACAGCTCCCCACCCCCCGCAGCTACTTGCCCAAGCCTCCCCAGCTTCTCCTTCACCCAAATCCAGATAGCTGAGGTTCTGAAAGAGTTGCAAAACCTGGACCCGTACAAATCAGCTGGGCTAGACAATCTGGACCCTCTCTTTCTAAAATTATCCGCCACCATTGTGTCAACCCCTATTACTAGTCTGTTCAACCTCTCTTTAGTATCGTCTGAGATTCCTAAAGATTGGAACGCTTCTGCGGTCATCCCCCTCTTCAAAGGGGGTGACACTCTAGACCCAAACTATTACAGACCAATCACCATCCTGCCCTGCCATTCTAAAGTCTTTGAAAACCAAGTTAACAAACAGATCACTGACCATTTCGAATCCCACCGTACCTTCTCTGCTGTGCAATCCGGTTTCCGAGCTGGTCACGGGTGCACCTCAGCCACGCTCAAGGTACTAAACGATATCATAACCACCATCGATAAAAGACAGTACTGTGCAGCAGTCTTCATCGACCTGGCCAAGGCTTTCGACTCTGTCAATCACCGTATTCTTATCGGCAGACTCAATAGCTTTGGTTTCTCAAATGACTGCCTCGCCTGGTTCACCAACTACTTCTCAGACAGAGTTCAGTGTGTCAAATCGGAGGGCCTGTTGTCCGGATCTCTGGCAGTCTATGGGGTACCACAGGTTTCAATTCTCGGACCGACTCTTTTCTCTGTATATACCAACAATGTTGCTCTTGCTGCGGGTGATTCCTTGATCCACCTCTACGCAGACGTCACCATTCTGTATACATCTGGCCCTTCTTTGGACATTGTGTTAACAAACCTCCAAACTAGCTTCAATGCCATACAACACTCCTTCCGTGGCCTCCAACTGCTCTTAAATGCTAGTAAAACTAAATGAATGCTCTTCAACTGATTGTTGCCCGCACCCGCCCATCCGTCCAGCAGGTTCTGACTTAGAATATGTGGACAACTATAAATACCTAGGTGTCTGGCTAGACTGTAAACTCTCCAGAGTCACATTAAGCATTTCCAATCCAAAATTAAATCTAGAATCGGCTTCCTATTTCGCAGCAAAGCCTCCTTCACTCATGCTGCCAAACATACCCTCGTAAAACTGACTATTCTACCGATCCTTGACTTCGGTGATGTCATTTTCAAAATAGCCTCCAACACTCTACTCAGCAAACTGGATGCAGTCTATCACAGTGCCATCTGTTTTGTCACCAAAGCCCCATATACCACCCACCACTGGGACCTGTATGCTCTCGTCGGCTGGCCCTCACTACATATTCGTCGCCAGACCCACTGGCTCCAGGTCATCTATAAGTCTTTGCTAGGCCGCCTTACCCTCTCTAGGGTAGGGGGCAGTATTTGCACGGCCGGATAAAAAACGTACCCGATTTAATCTGGTTATTACTACTGCCCAGAAACTAGAATATGCATATAATTGTTTGATTTGGATAGAAAACACCCTAAAGTTTCTAAAACTGTTTGAATGGTGTCTGTGAGTATAACAGAACTCATATGGCAGGCAAAAACCTGAGAAGATTCCTTACAGGAAGTGCCCTCTCTGACCATTCCTTGGCCTTCTACACTCTCTTTATTGAAAACTGAGGATCTCTGCTGTAACGTGACACTTCCTACGGCTCCCATAGGCTCTCAGAAGGCGGCAGAACAGTGAATGATGACTCTGCAGGCCATGGCTGAAAAACAGTAGCGCATTTGGATAGTGGTCAATCAGAGAACAATGAGACTGGGGGCGCTTGCACGAGCCGACCCCATGTTTTTATTTTTTCGTCTTTGAACGAAAACAGGATTTCCCGGTCGGAATATTATCGCTTTTTTACGAGAAAAATCGCATAAAAATTGATTTTAAACAGCGGTTGACATGCTTCGAAGTACGGTAATGGAATATTTACAATTTTTTTGTCACGAAATGCGTCGGGCGCGTAACCCTTCGTCACCCTTCGGATAGTGTCATGAACACACGAACAAAACAGAGGATATTTGAACATAACTATGGATTATTTTGAACCAAACCAACATTTGTTATTGAAGTAGAAGTCCTGGGAGTGCATTCTGACGAAGAACAGCAAAGGTAATCCAATTTTTCTTATAGTAAATCGGAGTTTGGTGAGGGACAAACTTGGTGGGAGTCAAAATAGCTAGCCCGTGATGGCGAGCTATCTACTCAGAATATTGCAAAATGTGCTTTTGCCGTAAAGCTATTTTAAAATCGGACATAGCGATTGCATAAAGGAGTTCTGTATCTATAATTCTTAAAATAATTGTTGTGTTTTTTGTGAACGTTTATCGTGAGTAATTTAGTAAATTCACCGGAAGTTTGCGGTGGGTATGCTAGCTCTGAACGTCACATGCTAATGTAAAAAGCTGGTTTTTGATATAAATATGAACTTGATTGAACAAAACATGCATGTATTGTATAACATAATGTCCTAGGAGTGTCATCTGATGAAGATCATCAAAGGTTAGTGCTGCATTTAGCTGTGGTTTGGGTTTATGTGACATTATATACTAGCTTGAAAAATGGGTGTCTGATTATTTCTGGCTGGGTACTCTGCTGACATAATCTAATGTTTTGCTTTCGTTGTAAAGCCTTTTTGAAATCGGACAGTGTGGTTAGATTAACGAGAGTCTTGTCTTTAAAATGGTGTAAAATAGTAATATGTTTGAGAAATTTAAGTAATAGCATTTCTAAGGTATTTGAATATCGCGCCACGGGATTCCACTGGCTGTTGAGTAGGTGGGATGATTTCGTCCCACATACCCTAGAGAGGTTAACTCAGCTCACTGGTCACCATAGCAACACCCACCCATAGCACGCTCTCCAGGAGGTACAGTGGGGCAAAATAGTATTTAGTCAGCCACCAATTGTGCAAGTTCTCCCACTTAAAAAGATGAGAGGCCTGTTATTTTCATCATAGGTACACTTCAACTATGACAGACAAAATGAGGAAAAAAATCCAGAAAATCACATTGTAGGATTTTTAATGAATTTATTTGCAAATTATGGTGGAAAATAAGTATTTATTCAATAACAAAAGTTTATCTCAACACTTTGTTATATACCCTTTGTTGGCAATGACACAGGTCAAATGTTTTCTGTAAGTCTTCACAAGGTTTTCACACACTGTTGCTGGTATTTTGGCCCATTCCTCCATGCAGATCTCCTCTAGAGCAGTGATGTTTTGGGGCTGTCGCTGGGCAACACGGACTTTCAACTCCCTCCAAAGATTTTCTATGGGGTTGAGATCTGGAGACTGGCTAGGACACTCCAGGACCTTGAAATGCTTCTGGATTTTTTTTTCTCATTTTGTCTGTCATAGTTGAAGTGTACCTATGATGAAAATTACAGGCCTCTCTCATCTTTTTAAGTGGGAGAACTTGCACAATTGGTGGCTGACTAAATACTTTTTTACCCCACTGTATATCTCACTGGTCATCCCCCAAGCCAACACCTACTTTGGCCGCCTTTCCTTCCAGTTCTCTTCTGCCAATTACTGGAACGAATCGCTGAAGTTGGAGACTTATATCTCCCTCACTAACTTTAAGCATCAGCTATCTGAGCAGCTAACCAATCGCTGCAGCTGTACACAGCCCATCTGTAAATAGCCCATCCAACTGCCTACCTCATCCCCATGTTTTTATTTACTTTTTTTGCTCTTTTGCACACCAGTATTTCTACTTGCACATCATCATCTGCACATCTATCCCTCAAGTGTTAATTTGCTAAATTGTAATTACTTCGCTACTATGGCCTATTTATTGCCGTGCCTCCTTACTCCATTTGCACACACTGTATTTAGATTTTTCTATTGTGTTATTGACTGTACTTTTGTTTATCCCACGTGTAACTCTGTTGTTTTTTTTGTCGCACTGCTTTGCTTTATCTTGGCCAGATCGCAGTTGTAAAAGAGAACTTGGTTAAATACCTGGTTAAATAAAGGTGGTTTTAAAAAATAAAATTAAAATAAATGTAAAAAATCGTAATTGTATTGACAACACCCAAATGGATACTGTCATTAACGCGGTTCTTCAATAATTACACATAATTCATAATACTGTAGCAAACATTATATTAAGCAGGACATTCAAATGAGCCTTACAATTATAATCCAAAGTGGTGTGAAATGCACTCATAAGCAACCTGGAAATGGAGGTTTCTCCCCTGAGTTTTCCCCCATTCACATTCAGAATACATTGTGAAAAACTAAAATCTTTGCTTACCATTTTTGCTCCAGGCAGATATAGTACATCCATAACTATCGGTTTCCTCATTAGCAGGAAGGTGTTTCTGCAATCAAATTCTGTGCGCATCGCCTTCGTGCCACAATTTTATTAAACACAGAAAGGGGCCTATGTTGGAGACCAAAAGTCGTCTGGCACACTGCTTAGAGTTTCAACAACATGAATATTCTATATTTCTAGCCTACAATCATCAATTTTACTACTAATGTGAAAACCAGACAAAATATGACTGTTCTTGCTCATTTTAAGACAATTGTCAAATAATTTTAACATTCATTACAGACGTCAATTGTTGTACAACATCATGGCTACGCTGTTGGCATCACCTTTTACAGTGGATTTCTGCTGTTGTGGGCCTTTAACCATCTGTCTGACTTTGTTGTTCACACAGGAGAGAGACGTGACTATTGTGGATCCTCAGGGGAGCCTCAACAACCTCATGATGCTGAAGAGGCAGAGAAGAGTCTCTCCAGATCAGAACACCTCAAGAAACACCCGCAGAGATCCACAGGGAAGAGAACTCACTGCTGCTCTGACTGTGGGAAGAGATTCACCTCTTCGGGCATTAAAATTCATCAGAGAATCCACACAGGAGAGAAGTCTTTTAGCTGTGATCAATGTGGGAAGAGTTTTGTTACATCTAGAGTTCTGACAGTGCACCAGAGAATACACACAGGAGAGAAACTCTATGGCTGTGATCAATGTGGGAAGAGTTTTATTACATGTAACATTCTGACTCAACACCAGAGAACACACACAGGAGAAAAACCCTATAGCTGTGATCAATGTGGGAAGAGTTTTGGTCGATCTGGCCATCTGACATTACATCAGAGAACACACACAGGAGAGAAATCTAATAGCTGTGGTCAATGTGGGAAGAGTTTTACTCAGTCAACCAACCTGATATCACACCAGAGAACACACACAGGAGATAAACCTTATAGCTGTAATCAATGTGGGAAGAGTTTTACTCAGTCAAACAACCTTGTACAACACCAGAGAACACACACAGGAGAGAAACCTTATAGCTGTGATCAATGTGGGAAGAGTTTTTGTCGATCTGGCCATCTGATATCACACCAGAGAACACACACAGGACAGAAATCTTATAGCTGTGATCAATGTGGGAAGAGTTTTACTCAGTCAAACAGCCTTGTACAACACCAGAGAACACACACAGGAGAGAAATCTCTTAGCTTTGACCAGAGATAATCTGATAAAAGATCTCTGATACAATTTTAGAAAATACATGAAGTAGTTGTTTCATGATATCAATGAATTAATGTCACAATGTAGAATGTTTTAACATTGTAGTAGGAGTATTTTAATGATGTCACAATGTAGAACCCTAAACGTTTGTCCCCTGTTCTATTGATTTCAACATTATATGGATATTAGCTTCAGGGGGAAAATCCAGGCTCTGAAATGGAAGAGTACTGCTTATGTGATTTAACAAAAAGTGACTAACAAAAAAAGAATTGTGTTACACTTACCACGTTGGTGACCCTCTGGAATCAAAATGCAACACTTCAAAATGTAGCGATCTGTTTTCTACAAATTGTCCTCTAATCAGTGATGTACACATTATTCCCAGATTCCGTGTGGTTTTTGAGCTGTTAGTTTTAACAGGATGTGCAACCTCATCTCCCTCCTCGCTCCCTCTCGCACAAATGATTTTATCATGATTTGTTCAGCGACCCCTTCATTTAAATGCATCACTCCAGACTGTCTTCTGCAGGTTGTCCTCTAACCAGTGAGGTAAAATATATCTCCAATTTCCATGTGTGTTTTTAGTTGTGTTTCAACATCATGTACAACCTGATTTCCCCCCTAATTGATATCAGTGATTTATTGCTGCGTGTCAAAACAACAGCGTTTCTGGTGCTTGTGCAGTTTATAAGGTGCTTGTTTAAAAAAATACAAGTAATATGATTATTGTGGCAGATGTTTGTGTATATAGCACATTTTATGTTTAGGTTTTCAATTTATCCCAAACTGTTTCTGCATTTTGGTTATTGATTTGGACACGTTAAAACTGTGTTTTGACATTGGGGCTATTTCATATTTATCATTTCATGTAACATTTAGTAATGATATTTATTTATGCAACCAATTGACAATTTTTCGGTATAATTATATTGACATTGTTGCCCTGCTTTTAGAATATCAGGGTTCATTCTCAGATGTGCCAACCCAAATGTACTAGAGCATGACATTGGGGACTGGGCCCCGATCCAACAACATGCCTATCTAGTGAACCCTGAAAAGAGAGAGAAGCTCCGCAGTGAGGTGGAAAGTTACTACGGATATTGCAGGAGTTTCCTCTTGAAATCAGACATGTCCGTGGTAAGGACAACTTGGTTTCTGATTGTCTCAAGGGTGGGTAGTTAAATAGTTTTGTGTTTAGCCAGTGAGTTATCATGGATCACAATTTATTTTCACTGCACGTTTTTCAGTATTGGAGATGAGTTTTGTTTGGGCTCGTTCCAAGGGGACGAGAGTTCTAGAAGCTAGAAGGGTTTTTCTTTTGTTTGCCTCTTCTTGGGCAGATTTAGTGGGTCTCATGGTGGGTGTCTTTTAGGTCCCAGTTGTTGTTACTAGTCAACTTTCAGTGGACACTGTGCGAGCACAATTGCAAGATTATGTTATAATACTTTTATTGCATCAAATGGTTGTTTTATGCAACAGAATAGAGGGTTCTTAGAACTATTGTGTCTGTGTGTTCTACTGAGGATGGTCCTCTGGGAGAAAACACTGACAGGAGATTTACAATGTCTTTTGGGTGATAAAACCTAAAGAGACTGCATTCCAGAGCATGAGTTAATGTTTCTGTTCTATATGGTACCAGGGAGAGATGACCCCAGGGCCAGACCCTGGTCTCTAAACAAAGAGTACTGTTTTTACAGCAGATACATCAGATACTGTCTGCTGAGAATTCTAAATATCTTTCATACATATCTTAACCTTATGACCCGTTCTATACATCTGTTGGTCATGTAGGTTGAAAGGGGTGTATCTTGGCTGTAAAAGACCTTTGTACTTTTGTCTCTGGGCTCTCAACGAATCATCTGGGGATGATTTGTCGACCAGCCATCATCATTGTAGAGCTCTCAATTGATTCACTTTATATGTGTCTGTTGTATTGACCTGCTCCCTTATAAGTGAATAAAGATTTAGTTTAAGATTAACTCTGACTTGTGTGATAAGTTTGTCTCCTCAATTGATATTAAAGAATTAACCACCACATTTGGCGATGGGGATGTGAATCTTCACTTGGTGACCGCTCCTTGTGACCTGGGTAAATGGTGCACGAGGGATCCCTCAATCTTGGGATCTCAGGGAGACCACACTTTGGGAACGGAGCAGATGGACCCACCTTTGATCTGAGAGGCAGCGAGCCGATTGGATATACCATCAGTATAGTATATACATCAGTACATCTCCAGAGGCAGCGAGCCGAGTGGATACCATCAGTGTAGTGTATATATAGTGAATACCACATCTCGAAAGTAGTTTAAAAAGAAAGAAAGAGGTGAGCAAAACATGCAAAGTGGAGTTTGTGTGTATTCCTGTGTGGAGGTGTAAACAGGGCCCAGTCAGGAGGCTCTGAGTGTGTATTCATGTGTGAGGGGGGGCACCTTGGAGGTGTAAACAGGGCCGAGTCAGTGGTGGATGATCTGAGAGTCAGTCGACTCAGACACCTACCATTGGTCGGTTGCGGGCGACCTAGAGCCATCCTGACACTGAATTGATCACAGTGGGGATTGGTCTGTAGGGGTGAGGGGCCAGGGTGACTGTGGGTTCTGTGTGAAACACGGTACATGGTTAAACTCTATTGGAAGAAGGACCTCATTCTGAAAAGTGTCTGCGTGACCCTCAAAAGTGGTGAATTCCAATGATTTTAAATGTGCTGCCAGGTATGCCCTGGGTTCAGTCATTTAGCGTTAAATATCTAGAATCTGTGTGAACTAGATAACTAGAATCTGTGTTTACTAGTTAAGACCATTTATGATATATTATAAGATAGTAAGGTGCACCTGTAATTATTTTAAACATATACTTGTTTTAAAACTGTAATTGTTTTAAACCTGGACCCCATTTTAGAAGTATTGAAAGATGTAAATGTATGAGTTGCATTATCCTAGGAACTAACCATGAGATAGAAATGAGAAAATACTCCTGCAGGTTAAAATATTGTTGAAAAACAACTGTTACGGATACAGGTATACTGTGCATGTATTTTCTTTCCTTCTGCCCTATTCACAGGTGCTGCCAATCAGAACACACCTGCTCCTTTTCTTTTACCCAATCACATCCCCTTTCCCTTGGTTTAAAAGTATCCCAATCAGTTCTCTCTTTTGTTTTTGCAACTGCATGTCACTTTGTCCGTTATCCTGTGAGTTTTGTTATGGTGTTTGACTGTTTGTTTGTTGGTGGGAAAAGGGGGTACCAAGACAAGTCGCCCATGGGCATACACTACCCCTGGGGTAAATATTATACATACATACACTACCCCTGGGGTAAATATTGTCTAAAGAACACTAGTTAGAACTGGCCAACCACCCACTGTATTTTATTGGTTAGTGAGCTAGCTGTTGTTGAAGCAGGTAGACTAGCTTAGGGGTGTTTTTGAATACTTATTTCTTTCCTTGGGTCCAGTTCAGCCCCTTCCCCCCCCCCCCCCCCCCCCCCCCTTTACCGTGTGTTTAAAAATAAACCTGACGTGTTTGACGGTAAATTTAAGTTGTCTGTGGTTTTTGTTCTCACTGTTCCTTTTCCCTGTTATAATTTGCGTGAGATATGTTACGGGTCTCGTTTCCATCCCCCCCTAGACTGCAGGAACAAAGGCATTCGTAACAACAACTAATTGATTAGTTATGTTTGGGAATAGCATTGTATGACTGCGATATGAGAGTTGTGTGACTGCAATATGGGAGTTGTGTCTTAATCTGAAGTTTGGATAGTAACATAGAGATCTGTAGTTCCTCTCAGAGATCTGAACTGTCAAAATAGCAGGATGATGTCCTCACCCCTGCCTCGCCTCTCTACCTCTGATAGTCCTTGGATTATCTTGTTGTCCATATCCATTCCATGGACTTGATTCATTTCTGAGAAGATCATTTGCACACATCTGTATGCTAATAGATTTCAGTTTGTATTGACTGCTATGCAGGTTAAATGTACACTTCAAATGCAGCTGTCCTACAACATATCTGTACCTTCTTCTTGATCCCAATTGCATTGTGTCCATGTTCTGTCCTATACGAATTTCAAAGGAAGAGAAAATGTGTCAAAGAACAGTCTTACAAGCATTAATATATATTAAATAAATATTGAAAGATAAATGGCATCGACATGTAATGTAAAATAGAAGAACATATTGGAGAAAGCACTAGCCAATACAGTACTGCCATACAGTAACAGTACTGTCATACAGGCCTAATATCACATTTCAAGATATATTTGTACACATTGTTCAATATTTTCTCAGGCTGACTTGAAAGATTATAAGCAACATTTTGCTGCGTGGCAATACTGTGTTGGGATTCTGAAGGGCATTTATACAAAAGAGGTAGTCTAGACACTGTATTAATACCATTATGCATTTGAATCCCATCTACAGCTACCATCTAAGATATTAATTTCCCTCCACAAGGGGGCGGACATGTAACGTTTCCAAAATGGGATAGCACTGTACATGTAACGTTTCCAAAATTTGATAGTATATTGTACATGTAACGTTTCCAAAATGGGACAGTATTGTCCATGTAACGTTTCCAAAATTGGATAGTATTGTACATGTAACGTTATGCCCCCTTGTGAGTTAATAGTATTGCATGCTGTAGCAGGCTTGTCACCATCGTTTTCAGTTGTAATTGCGAAGTTCCCGGAAGAAGTCCAGCAACAACGGAGGTTCCTCGATGAACCCACCTTCTAACAAGTTATTTGAAGAACCTTTTGGGGCTGTTTTTTATTGACCAAGAACCCTACGGTTCTTAGGGGATCTGAGAACAACTCCAGTTGAACCCTTCATTTTTAGAGTGTAGTCGGCTCTATTTACTCTCAGATTCAAACATGATGATTAGTATCAACGATCAAGTCAGCTGCTGCTGCTCCAATACAGTATGAGGTGAGACGGTGAACTGATGTTGAACTGGGCAGTCAGCTGCTGCTGCTCCAATACAGTATGAGGTGAGACGGTGAACTGACGTTGAACTGGGCAGTCAGCTGCTGCTGCTCCAATACAGTATGAGGTGAGACGGTGAACTGATGTTGAACCGGGCAGTCAGCTGCTGCTGCTCCAATACAGTATGAGGTGAGACGGTGAACTGATGTTGAATCATAATGATTAAGTTAATTAAAATCAATTAGTGAAACTATTAAAAAATAGTATTTGTCATATTAAATATATTACTCTATTATCATATAGAAACATCATGGAATATTGTACATCATATTAGCATCAACATACATTATTGTTTCATACAATTTCACATAATAGGGATATTTCATATTTTCAAGATCAGAACTCATCACCTGCTATGTAAAAGAGACTGAATAATTTGAATAATTCACAATGGTCAATGCTATCTGGGATCCTTGGGACATCCTACCCTAAACCCTAACCTTAACCATTTTAAATGTCAACTTCAACGGGCTAGGGACGTCCTAAGGATGTATCTCTACCTGAAAATACATTATCTAAGTGATTGATAGTTGGTATTCAGCAGTCATAAAGCCTTATTTACTTTAATGAACTACTAAAATAGTGATTTTGTCAGACAGCATAGACAGCAGCTCTACACTTTATTGACTGACTGATCCATTCATCCTTCCATCCCTCCTCAGCCTTCCTCTCCTCTGAAGACCCAGTGAGGGTGGAGCTCAGTCAGAGAGCTGTTGAGAGACTGGTTAGGAAGAACACTTCTACAGCCAGAGAGGTGAGAGGTCACACATGGTTTAGATGGTAAATATTTATGTCCCCTTAGTGGTTCATCACGTCAGCAAAAGGGAATATGTTCCATCATCCATGTTTATTTACATTAGTGCAAATTGGCCACTGATATTGGTGTACTTTCTCACCCCTTTTGGCTGTATGAAAGTTAATTTCTCCTCAGACACACACATTTGTTCTTTGTTATTACCCGAGCCACTGCCTGTTCAGCCTGCTATCATCCAGAAGGCGAGGTCAGTACAGGTGCATCAAAGCTGGGACCGAAAGACTGAAAAACAGCTTCTATCTCCAGGCCATCAGACTGTTAAACAGGCATCACTAACACAGAGAGGCTGAAAAACAGCTTCTATCTCCAGGCCATCAGACTGTTAAACAGGCATCATGAAATCATTGGCCCTTTAATAATGTTTACATATCATTTCTCATCTCATATGTATAAACTGTATCTCAGTCTATGCTGCTCTGACATTGTTTATCCATATATTTATATATTCCTAATTCCATTCCTTACCTTAGATTTGTGTGTATTAGGTATTTGTTGTGAAATTGTTAGATATTAATTGTTAGATATTGCTGCACTGTGGGAACTAGAAGGACAAGCATTTCACTACACCTGCAATAACATCTGCTGAACACCTGTATGTGACCGACAACATTTGATTTGTTATGAAGGTAATTTGTGTCAAATGTACTTTTCCCCTCATTCACCCCATCTCTTTACATTGCTGATGCATAATCAGTAGCCTGACTGTGTCCAGACTATGTCAAAGGCCCATCCTGGTAGATCTGAACCTAATGCAGCTTGGAGTGATCAGATGACAGAAGTCACATTCAGGTGCCAGGTGTAAATGAGGCCATAGATGCTCCATATCCATTACTTTGAGTGTTTTATATAATATGACTAAATGTGTTTCTGTGTTGCAGGGACAGTCAAGAAATGGAACAGTAAGGCCACAGAACATGACATAAGCAGAGCTGTGGGAGACCACCTCAAGCCCCTGGTAGAGCCGGGGGTGGTGTTTACCACCCCACCACGCCTTCAGCAGGCTGGAAAAGTGGGATTGATACTGGTTTCATACTAAGATGGACCAAGAGTCCATGTTCAAATCAAATGTATACAGACTTGCCAGACATGGATGGAACACAATGAATAAAGAGAAATATTTACTACAACAAACATAAGAGGATAAAAAACAGAAGATTAACAACTGAAAGACTAATGAACATTCTGAGGGAAATGCCATTAATTAAAATAGTAATTGGATGCAATATCCAACCCAAAATATTAGCTTGTTTTTTAGGAGGGGCTCTGAAAGACACTAAGGGGCTGTCCACTGAAAGTTGACTAGTAACAACAACTGGGACCTAAAAGACACCCACCATGAGACCCACTAAATCTGCCCAAGAAGAGGAAAACAAAAGAAAAACCCACACCAAACTTAAAGACAGGAAGCAAACCAAAAAGGTGGAGCAACTAAAGGTGTTGCCTCTCCACATGTTTCAAGACAACTGGAGCACTGGGCCAGACACTCTTAAATAGAACCTGGACCAGCTCAGGTGAAACACCTTCCCACTAACGAGATGGACAAGCCAGCACAGGTGTAACACATACTGACTAACGAGGTGACACCTATCAGTGCGTCCTACGTGCTAACGAGCTAGACGAGCTAGACGTGCTAACGAGCTAGACGTGCTAACGAGCTAGACGAGCTAGACGTGCTAACGAGCTAGACGTGCTAACGAGCTAGACGTGCTAAAGTCCAACCTCAAAACATAAATGGAAAAACCAAAGCCTGTAACACCTTCCCCCTTAAGACAACAAATATGTCCTATATTTTTGTTGGACAAGTTTGCTCGCCACCAACAGAAAACAACTTCCATTTCACATGATAATCAACTACAATGCTTCACCTTCACCAATATAAACATGGTGTCTACTGGCTGTCAACAATTAAAAAAAAGAATAAACACGTACTTCTAAATAATAATATACAATCATATAATTTTCTTCTATAGAATTCTAAAACTCACTAGCTTCTAGAACTCTCGTCTTCCTAAAACTCACTAGCTTCTAGAACTCTCGTCCCATTGGAACAAGCCCAAACAAAAATCAAATCAAATTGTATTAGTCATGTCTGATTTCAAGAGCAAACTCCTGCAATATCTCGATAGGCTCGATTGGATCAGGGTCCAGTCCCCAATGTCATGCTCTAGTACATCTGGGTTGGCACATCTGAGAATGAACCCTGACATTCTAAAAGCAGGGCAACAATGTCAATATAATTGTACCCAAAAATTGTCAGTTGGTTGCATAAATAATTATGATCACTAAATGTTACATGAATTGTAAATATGAAATATCAAAACCAAATGTACACCCCTTTGTTAATATGTATTGACAATAATGAACTTAATGGTGAGGCATGAAATAATAAAAAAAAAGGCATATTTTGTCAGGCTGAATGTTTGAAATATGAGGTGATTTGAGTCATGATTCTTCTTTCACTTTCAACTACAACCGAACATATATTGGACGTCGGGCATAGTCTTATTTTCAACGTCTTTTGAATGACATTTTGCTAAATGGGAATAGTGCAATGTCAAAACAGTTTTAACGTGTCCAAATCAATAACCAATAAGCAGAAACAGTTGGTGATATATTGAAAACCTAAACATTTTGAAGTGTTGCATTTTGATTCAAGTGGGTCCCCAACGTGGTAAGTGTAACACCATTTTTTTTGTCACTTTTTGTAAAATCATATAAATAGTTCCCTTTCAATTCAGAGCCTGGATTTTCCCCCTGAGGCTAATGTCCATATCATGTTGAAATCAATAGAACAGGGGACAAACGTTTAGGGTTCTACATTGTGACATCATTAAAATACTCCTACTACAATGTTAAAACATTCTACATTGTGACATTAATTCATTGATATCATGAAACAACTCCTTCATGTATTTTCTGATGTTTAATCAGAGATCTTTTATCAGAGTATCTCTTGTCACATTGATCACAGCTAAGAGATTTCTCTCCTGTGTGTGTTCTATGGTGTCTCTTCAGACAGTTAGAACTAACAAAACTCTTCCCACATTGACCACAGCCATAAGATTTCTCTCCAGTGTGTATTCTCTGGTGTGATTTCAGAGTTTCTAGTCGAGTAAAACTCTTCCCACATTGATTACAGCTATAAAGTTTCTCTCCTGTGTGTGTTCTTTGGTGTCTGGTCACGCTGCTTAACCGAGTAAAACTCTTCCCACATTGATCACAGCTAAAAGGTTTCTCTCCTGTGTGTGTTATCTGGTGTACTGTCAGGGTGCTAGATGAAACAAAACTCTTCCCACATTGATTACAGCTATAAGGTTTCTCTCCTGTGTGTGTTCTCTGGTGTACAACAAGACAGCTAGGCTTAGTAAAACTCTTCCCACAGTCAGAGCAGAAGTAAGGTTTCTCTCTTGTGTGATTTCTCAGGTGTATTTTAAGTTTTGATGAAAATGTAAAAAATTTCCCACAGTCAGAGCAGCTATAAGATTTCTCTCCTGTGTGAATTCTCCGGTGTAGTTTAATGCCAGATGAGGTGAATCTTTTCCCACAGTCAATGCAGCGGTGAGATCTTTTCCCTGTGGTTCTCCGCTGGCGTTTCTTGAGGTGTTCTGATGTGGAGAGACTCTTCTCTGCCCTGTCAGCATCATGAGGTTGTTGAGGCTCCCCAGAGTATCCACGGTAGTCCCGTCTCTCTCCTGTGTGAACAACAAAGTCATACAGATGGTTAAAGGCCCACAACAGCGAAAATCCACTGTAAAAGGTGATGCCAACAGCATAGCCATGATGTTGTACAAGAAATGACGTCTGTAATGAATGTAATGATTACTTGACATTTGTCTTAAAATGAGCAAGTCATATTTTGTCTTGTTTTCACATTAGTAGTAACATCGATGATTGTAGGCTAGAAATAAGTTATTAAAGTTGTTGAAATCCTAAGCAGTGTGCCACACTACTTTTGTTCCCCAATATAGGCCCCTTTCTGTGTTAGCTAAAATTGCGTCATGAGGGCGATGCACATGCAATTTGGTTGTAGAAACTCCTCCCCACTAATGAGGAAACTGATAATTATGGATGTACTATATCTGGTGAGAAAAGATTTTAGTTTTTCACAATGTATTCTGAATGTGAATGGGGGAAAACTCAGGGGAGTAACCTCCATTTCCAGGTTGCTTATGAGTGCATTTCACACTACTTTGGATTATAAATGTAAGGCTCATCTGAATCTCTTGCTTCTCCTCATCTGAATTCTCCTGCTTCTCCTCGCAAATCAACCGCTTTGTACTTAAAAAACACTTCAACCAGAAAAAAATGCTCTTTGGCTTTTCCATCCAGGTGACAATGAGGGTTTGTACACTGTTTGTTTGCCAAATTGGCCCATAACTTCACCTAACAACAAATATAGGAAAATAGCTCTGTGTGTTGTACAATAGCCTATCCATCAAGGAACAGTTCTCTACACATTATGACCAAAGTAGGAATGTTGGATCCAATGTGGAGCACGGCATAACTGTCTTTACCAGAGTAATGAATGAAGAAGCACTTTGGTTGTTGTTGCATGTCGTGATGTTTGTCATGCGACTGTCATTCAGAAAATGATTTCCTGGATCAGCTGATGATAGTTGAACATGTGACTGTAACTAAACAGCTACAGTATTATGTGTCATTATTGAAGAACCGCGTTAATGACAGTATCCATTTGGGTGTTGTCAATAAAGTTACGATATATATATATATATATTTTGACCTTTATTTAACCAGGTAGGCCAGTTGAGAACAAGTTCTCATTTACAACTGTGACCTGGCCAAGATAAAGCAAAGCAGTGCGACAAAAACAACAGTTACACGTGGGATAAACAAACGTACAGTCAATAACACAATAGAAAAATCTATATAGTGTGTGCAAATGGAGTAAGGAGGTAAGGCAATAAATAGGCCATAGTAGCGAAGTAATTACAATTTAGCAAATTAACACTGGAGAGATAGATGTGCAGATGATGTGCAAGTAGAAATACTGGTGTGCAAAACAGCAAAAAAGTAAATAAAAACATGGGGATGAGGTAGGCAGTTGGATGGGCTACTTACAGATGGGCTGTGAACAGCTGCAGCAATCGGTAAGCTGCTCAGACAGCTGATGCTTGAATTTAGTGAGGGAGATAAGTCTCCAACTTCAGCGATTTTTGCAATTCGTTCCAGTCATTGGCAGCAGACAACTGGAAGGAAAGGCGGCCAAAGGAGGTGTTGGCTTTGGGGATGACCAGTGAGATATACCTCCTGGAGCACGTGCTATGGGTGGGTGTTGCTATGGTGACCAGTGAGCTAAGGCGGAGATTTACCTAGCAAAGACTTATAGATGACCTGGAGCCAGTGGGTTTGGCGACGAATATGTAGCGAGAGCCAGCCGACAAGAGCATACAGGTCGCAGTGGTGGGTAGTATATGGGGCTTTAGTGACAAAATGGATGGCACTGTGATAGACTGCATCCAGTTTGCTGAGTAGAGTGTTGGAGGCTATTTTGTAAATGACATCGCCGAAGTTAAGGATCGGTAGGATAGTCAGTTTTACGAGGGTATGTTTGGCAGCGTGAGTGAAGGAGGCTAGATTTAATTTTGGATTGGAGATGCTTAATATTAGTCTGGAAGGAGAGTTGATAGTCTAACCAGACACCTAGGTATTGTAGTTGCCCACATATTCTAAGTCAGAACCGTCCAGAGTAGTGATGCTAGTCGGGCGGGTGTAGGCAGCGATTGGTTGTTGATTGATCGGTTGTTCTTTTCGGCTTATGAGTCTGCCAATAAGAATTACGGCGATTGACAGAGTCGAAAGCCTTGGCCAGGTCGATGAAGACGGCTGCACAGTACTGTCTTTTATCAATGGCGGTTATGATATCATTTAGTACCTTGAGCGTGGCTGGGGTTCACCCGTGACCAGCTCAGAAGCCAGATTGCACAGCGGAGAAGGTACGGTGGGATTCGAAATGGTCAATGATCTGTTTGTTAACTTGGCTTTCGAAGACTTTAGAAAGGCAGGGCAGGATTGATATAGGTTTAACAGTTTGGGTCTAGAGTGTCACCCCCTTTGAAGAGGGTGATGACCGTGGCAGCTTTCCAATCTTTAGGAATCTCAGACGATAAGAAAGAGAGGTTGAACAGACTAGTAATAAGGGTTGCCACAATGGCGGCAGATACTTTTAGAGAGGGTCCAGATTGTCTAGCCCAGCTGATTTGAACGGATCCAGGTTTTGCAGCTCTTTCAGAACATCAGCTATCTGGATTCGGGTGAAGGAGAAGCTGGGGAGGCTTGGGCAAGTAGCTGTGGAGCTGTTGGCCGGGGTTGGGGTAGCCAGGAGGAAAGCATGGCCAGTCGTAGAGAAATGCTTCTTGAAATTCTCCATTATCGTGGAGTTATTGGTGGTGACAGTGTTTCCTAGCCTCAGTGCAGTGGGCAGCTGGGATGAGGTGCTCTTATTCTCCATGGACTATACAGTGTCGCAGAACTTTTTGGAGTTAGAGCTACAGGATGCAAATTTCTGTTTGAAAAAGCTAGCCTTTGCTTTCCTAACTGACTGTCTGTATTGGTTCCTGACTTCTCTGAAAAGTTTCATATCGCGGGGACTATTCGATGCTAGTGCAGTACGCCACAGGTTGTTTTTGTGCTGGTCGAGGGCAGTCAGGTCTGGAGTGAACCAAGGGCTATATCTGTTCTTACTTCTACATTTTTTGAAAGGGGCATGCTTATTTAAGGTGTTGAGGAAATTACTTTTAAAGAACAACCAGGCATCCTCTACTGACTCGATGAGGTCAAAATCCTTCCAGGATACCCGGGCCAGGTCGATTAGAAAGGCCTGCTTGCAGAAGTGTTTTAGGGAGCGTTTGACAGTGATGAGGGGTGGTCGTTTGACCGCAGACCAATAACGGATGCAGGCAACGATCGCTGAGATCCTGATTGAAAACAGCAGAGGTGTATTTGGAGGGCAAGTTGGTCTGGATAATATCTATGAGGGTGCCCATGTTTACGGATTTAGGGTTGTACCTGATGGGTTCCTTGATAATTTCTGTGAGATTGAGGGCATCTTGCTTGGATTGTAGGATGGCCGGGGTGTTAAGCATATCCCAGGTCAGGTCACCTAATAGAACCAACTCTGAAGATAGATAGGGGGCAATCAATTCACATATGGTGTCCAGGGCACAGCTGGAAACTGAGGGGGGTCTATAACAGGAGGCAACAGTGAGAGACTTATTTCTGGAGAGATTCATTTTTAAAATTAGAAGCTCGAACTGTTTGGGCATGGACCTAGGAAGTATGACAGAACTTTGCAGGCCATCTCTGCAGTAAATTGCAACTCCTCTCTTTTTGACAGTTCTATCTTGACTAAAAATGTTGTGGTTGGGGATGGAAATTTCAGAATTTTTGGTTGCCTTCCTAAGCCAGGATTCAGACACGGCCAGGACATCACATAGGGCCTGGGTTAACCTCTACATCACCCGAGGAACAGAGGAGTAGGATGAGGGTATGGCTAAAGGCTATCAGAATTGGTCGAATAGTGCGTTGGGAACAGAGAATAAAAGGAGCAGATTTCTGGGCGTGGTAGGATAGATTCAAGGCATAATGTACAGATAGGGGTATGGTAGGGTGCGGGTACAGTGGAGGTAAACCTAGGCATTGAGTGACGATAAGAGAGGTTGCATCTCTGGAGGCACCAGTTATGCTAGGTGAGGTCACCGCATGTGTGGGAGGTGGGACAAAAGAGCTCTCTGAGCCATGTTGAGTAGGACTAGGGGCTCTGCAGTAAAATAAAACAAGGATAACTACCCTAAAAAACAGTATACAAGGCATATTGACATTAGAGAGACAAAGTGAGACATAAAGCAATCACAGGTGTTGAGTGGGAGAGCTAGCTAAGACAACAACGGGTAAGACAACAACAATTAATCAGCTAAGACAATAACAGGTAAAATGGCGATGAATGGGCAGAGAGGGTCAGTTAACTACATACGGGGCCTGAGTTCGAGGCTGTGGCCAACAGAAACAAAATAAACAAAATGGAGACCCGTGATTAATGAAAAATCCAGCAGGCATCAGCTATGTAGCCAAGTGATCATAGGGTCCAGTGAACAGGAATATATGAAACAGGGAAGCCGTTAGGTAGTCGTTACTACGCTAGCCGGGAGATGCGCCTGGCTCGAGGCTAACTGGTGCTAGCTTCGGGACAAGGGCATCACCGACATCCTGCAAAGGCCAGTTGAGGGCACATCGGACGGAATTACGTCAGCAGACCAGTCGTGATGGATCGTCGGGGCTCCATGTTTACAAAGGGTCTAGGCCAATTGGCAAAAGAGGTATTGTAGCTGGAGTAATTTTGTTTGCTAGCCTGATGCACCTGGCTCAAGGCTAACTGGTGCTAGCTTCAGGACAAGGGCGTTAGCCACGATAGCCACTCCGGTGCAAAGGTCCAGAGCTTACGGCAGGAATCCGGTGATGTAGTGGCTTCTAGTTGTCTTGGTGAAGAGTCTGGGAGGCATCAGCTGTGTAGCCGAGTGATCATAGGGTCCACTGAGCAGGCCGGAAAACGGGCCTGGCTCAAGGCTAGCTTCGAGGCTGGGCCACTCGGTAGCAGCTAGCTAGCTGCGATTATCCGGTGTAATGGTCCAGAGCTTACGGCAGGAATACGGTGATGTAGTGGAGAAAACATTCCGATATGCTCAGGGTTGATATTGCGCTGTGCAGACTGGCAGGTATTATCCAGGCTAAAAGTGGCTGGTGTCTGAGCTAAAAAGGTAAAAGCCGCTAGCAGTGGCTAACAATGACTAAGTAGCTAGTAGCTGGTTAGCTTCTGATGGCTAGGTTCTGATGGAGGTTCTAGCTATAAGGTCTAAAAAAATAGCAGATCCGTATCACATTGGGTGAGGCGGGTTGCCGGAAGGTATATTTAATTTAAACATGGAAAAAGAGATTGAAATATTTTGCAATATATACAAAAAAAGACGAAACATAACATTTACAACAACAATCACGTCATACTGCTACGCCATGTTGGATTAGAAGATGACTCAGTTAAAAAACATTGGATACAGCAAACTCTGAAATTATTTAGTATTTATGTGCCCACAAACTGTTTTCCCAGCGTAACATAAGGAGCCACTAAATGATACGTAGGTCGAGTGCATTTTCATTCAGGCCTCGCTGGAAGCCCAGCCTTCCACAGGTGATGAGCGTGAGGCTCGGATTTATTCCTTCAATTTAATACGGCTCTTCACCGACCCAGGAAGGTGTGGGGCCAAACAGGTGTTGCACCTCGTTTCCCTCCTTCAGGGAACAGTAATTATAGTGTTAGGTTCTAATTTTTCAGAGTAAATAACTCACGGACACTAGAGGAGCTTAACCAAGTTTAATTCTTCCCAAAGGGTCGTTACAACTGTAATTCAGACAAAAACATGTTCTCACCATCACAAGTATATATACCCCACTTTGGACACTCCTCCTTCTCTCCAATCCTTACATCTTCTGGTTCGACAAGAAGAGGGTAACAGGATACTAAACCCTTATTACTCCCTTCAGAGGATCTGACCTGACCTCCTGACCTCAACCCCTCCTTCGTCTAATCCACAGACCTCCATCCGCTTCCCCTAAAGCAATCCTGTGATCTCCTCCCGTCCACCCAGCACATTCCACAGCCACTCTGTCTTTCTACAGATCTCACTCCTTTATATACTCTGTGTCTGATCTATCATGTCTTTAATATGTTCAAAGTTTAGAATCCAACAATAGTCATAAAGTTACACTCCCTTTCAGTCGGTCAACTTCGGTACAACATACTATGGGGAAAATACAATCATTCCCCATGCCGACCCAAACGGACACTAAATGAAACGGCCCCTGGCAAACCACCCAGACCTCTTCAGGTGCGGTTGGGGCGGCAGCAATGCCTAGTGGTTAGAGCGTTGGACTAGTTACTGAAAGGTTGCAAGATCAAATCCCCGAGCTGACAAGGTACAAATCTGTTGTTCTGCCCCTGAACAAGGCAGTTAACCCACTGTTCCTAGGCCATCATTGAAAATAAGAATTTGTTCTTAACCGACTTGCCTAGTTAAATAAACGTTAAAAAAAAAGTTATAGTGACGACTGGCTCCCTCCAGTCAGGTCATGTTGACGACTGGCTCCCTCCAGTCAGGTCATGTTGACGACTGGCTCCCTCCAGTCAGGTCATGTTGACGACTGGCTCCCTCCAGTCAGGTCATGTTGACGACTGGCTCCCTCCAGTCAGGTCATGTTGACGACTGGCTCCCTCCAGTCAGGTCATGTTGACGACTGGCTCCCTCCAGTCAGGTCATGTTGACGACTGGCTCCCTCCAGTCAGGTCATGTTGACGACTGGCTCCCTCCAGTCAGGTCATGTTGACGACTGGCTCCCTCCAGTCAGGTCATGTTGACGACTGGCTCCCTCCAGTCAGGTCATGTTGACGACTGGCTCCCTCCAGTCAGGTCATGTTGACGACTGGCTCCCTCCAGTCAGGTCATGTTGACGACTGGCTCCCTCCAGTCAGGTCATGTTGACGACTGGCTCCCTCCAGTCAGGTCATGTTGACGACTGGCTCCCTCCAGTCAGGTCATGTTGACGACTGGCTCCCTCCAGTCAGGTCATGTTGACGACTGGCTCCCTCCAGTCAGGTCATGTTGACGACTGGCTCCCTCCAGTCAGGTCATGTTGACGACTGGCTCCCTCCAGTCAGGTCATGTTGACGACTGGCTCCCTCCAGTCAGGTCATGTTGACGACTGGCTCCCTCCTGTCAGGTCATGTTGACGACTGGCTCCCTCCAGTCAGGTCATGTTGACGACTGGCTCCCTCCAGTCAGGTCATGTTGACGACTGGCTCCCTCCAGTCAGGTCATGTTGACGACTGGCTCCCTCCAGTCAGGTCATGTTGACGACTGGCTCCCTCCAGTCAGGTCATGTTGACGACTGGCTCCCTCCAGTCAGGTCATGTTGACGACTGGCTCCCTCCAGTCAGGTTATGTTGACGACTGGCTCCCTCTGTATTTGTGTGTCTTATTTTATTTATGAAACAGCGTGCTTAAAGCATCAGACAAGTTACGTACATATAGATTTTATAAAAACACATGGGGCGATTGGTAGAAAGAACAGATGACTCTTGGTTGACCAAGATGTATTTTAGTTGGGGACAGCACTAGAACATGATTCTGGGACTCATCACTAAGTCCAAGGGTCTAAGGCACTGCATCTCAGTGCTTGAGGCGTCACTACAGACACCCTGGTTCAAATTCAGGCTGTATCACAACCGGCCGTGATTAGCAGTCCCATAGGGCGGCGCACAATTGGACCAGCGTCGTCCAGGGTAGGCAGTCATTGTAAATAAGAATTTGTTCTTAACTGACTTGCCTAGTTCAATAAAGGTTAAGTTTAAATAAATAAGTGTTTCATGACAAACCATTTTTTACAAATCCGTCAAGGCACCAACTTTGAGAAGGGTTTAAAACAAAGGTTTCAAACCAATTCATGAATGTAATTGAATATAGGTATGTCTTGCCTTCAATGTAAGGGCATGAAAAAAAATTGGCTGAATATTATACAATGACTTATCAACAGCTCTAATAATTTGCCTCCACAGGAAATCTACACTGGCAATTCTAGAATATACTATATAGCCTAGAAACCTGGTTAAACTATCATTATGACATCATGGATGAATTCTAGAATATACTATATATCCTAGAAACCTGGTTAAACTATCATTATGACATCATGGATGAATTCTAGAATATACTATATAGCCTAGAAACCTGGTTAAACTATCATTATGACATCATGGATGAATTCTAGAATATACTATATAGCCTAGAAACCTGGTTAAACTATCATTATGACATCATGGATGGACAGTCCTTGTATTCATATTGTAGTGAATTCAGGTGGTAGCCCTGAGCTGGACTCAAAACTGTGTCCAGCAACTGTCAAGCCAACACCTTATAACTGTTACGCCAAGATGTCTGAACTTCTTGAAGAGGTCGCTAGGTGTTGAGTTACGGTTTCTACAATAGCTTTCTCTATGAATTTGAGAGTGGTTACATTTCTCCAGCTGTTTACCAAACCAAGCCTCTGGGCAGCCATTTTGTTGCTGTTTAAAAAACCCACACAACCCAGGAATCTGCAGTTCAAACAATAACAAATCTGTCATTCCACCACTGTTTTGGTAATGAGATGTAACTACAGACAGACAGACCTACGGATGCAAGGACTGACCATCCATGATATCAACATTATAGTTTTAACCATGTTGAGGCTATACAGTGTTGATTAACATTGTTTCTAAACATTGGAGTAAAAAAAGCTTATTTGGGGTTCTGATGTGGTACAACAGTTGAACTAAGCTATAAATAAATATTTTATAAGTCACAATATGGATGTAGCAATTGCAGATTTCCGCTTTAAGACCAAACATCAGTTCAACAACTGCAGAGTTTGTGCCTCTGTATTTAAGACAGTACTTACTAGTGTTAATCAGGGAACGGTTTCTCAAACCCATCTTATGGCTAAGTTCATCGTTAGAACCATTGGATGCCTTAAGATGCGTTTGGGAAACCGGGCCCAGATATCCAGTTTCCTCCTCTTCTTCCACCTCCTTTATCGATGTAACAGTCATCTCCCCCTCCTCCTCTTTCACTCCAAAAACTGCATCCTCCTGTCCTTTTACTGTAACATCATCTTCCTCTTTCACTCTGAACGCGTCATTTTCTTCTTTCACAGTAACGGCCTCACCCTCTACTTCTTGTTTTACTGTGATATCCTCATCTTCCTCCATCCAGCAGACTTTAGCAGGAGAGTAGCTCAGTGAGCGCATGGTCGGAGGTGTTAGCTAGCTAGGCTAATGCTAATTTAACCAGACTGCTAGCTGAATAATAACAACAACACCGTAAATATGAAATTAAATCTGATAACTAACTAGACGACAGAAGTGGTTTTAAAACACAGTTGCTAATATACACTAAAGCGTCTAAAGAGCTTTATTGGTTCGGCTATTTTGTCTAGCAAGCTACGGAGGTGGCTGAATAACTGTTGTTGCTGTTGAAAGAAGCGTTCCGTCCACTACATTATACGTCACACCAACAGCATTGCCTTAAATTCCCAGACCGCCATCTGCTGACTGGAGTGGGTAACGCAGTTGAGTAAAATGATTATTTAATTTTCTGACAAAAAGTTAAAGGGTAGGAATCAGGTACGTCGCAAGGCCTAAAATATTCATTACCCCCCTAAATAAATCAATATCAGTCAATATATTTTTTCTGTGATATATTTTTTTCGTCAACAGTTCCATCGCATCTTAAACTTCTTTCCGGGCGGCACTAGGACCAGGGGAGGCTGCTGCTGCACTAGTGACTGTTAGACTTTCTTCAGCAATACTAGGAGAGAGGGGTACCCCTACACAGAACTGAACTGGATCAAAGATGGAGGACAGAAATACTAGGAGAGAGGGGTACCTCTACACAGAACTGAACTCTATCAAAGATGGCGAACAGAAATACTAGGAGAGAGGGGTACCCCTACACAGAACTGAACTCTATCAAAGATGGCGAACAGAAATACCAGGAGAGAGGGGTACCCCTACACAGAACTGAACTGGATCAAAGATGGCGGACAGAAATACTAGGAGAGAGGGGTACCCCTACACAGAATTGATCTGGATCGAAGATGGCGGACAGAAATACTAGGATGGAAGCAAATGTAAGGGATTATAGCGTCATAACGAATCATGCAAAAACATGTACAGTTGACAGGAATGTTAGTTAATGTAGAGACAAACGATTATGCTTTTTTTAATCATAAAGTTCATTTACGAAAATCGCGATTTAGCCAGCTAGCTGACTAGCTAACATTAGCCAGCTAGCTGACTAGCTAACATTAGCCAGCTAGCTGACTAGCTAACATTAACCAGCTAGCTGACTAGCTAACATTAGCCAGCTAGCTGACTAGCTAACATTAGCCAGCTAGCTGACTAGCTAACATTAGCCAACTAGCTGACTAGCTAACATTAGCCAGCTAGCTGACTAGCTAACATTAGCCAGCTAGCTGACTAGCTAACATTAGCCAGCTAGCTGACTAGCTTTATGGGTGTTGTGACATGAGTATGAAATTGTCATTCTGGTTGTTTTAGGGACTCCTGAAACAACCAGCAATCCAGGCTGTCGTTTTGTGAAAAAGTGGATGTATAGAATCTAGCCAGCTGAAGAATTTACTGCAAATTGAATGTACAATTGTGTAAGCTTGCCTTGCTGATATTTGCCATGCAGATAGATGAAATAACGTAGCTAGCTATGTTCTTGCTTATTGTGCAGTGGATGATTATAATACCTGTATGCCTATGGATGTGTAGCTAGCTATCTAGCCGATCTGTGTATGGACCCAAACGTTTGGTATACATATTAGTTCAGAACCTAGCTATGAACCTCAGCTATCATAGCCAGTTGTATAAACTTCAAAACAGCCTGAATGACATTAATGAAGCCTATGGATTGAGTAGAATATAATATCATGTTGTACCAAGGATGCAAGTCGTATATACATGTAGTTATTACCATGCATGAGATCCCCACATTGTAGCCTGTACATTTAATATATTCACTGATCATGTACTCTACCTTGGCAAATAAAGGTGCAGTTTAGGTATGAATGTCTTTGAGATTATTTTTCAGTCATATCCAATACCAGGAGTATCAAATTCCAGTCTTTGAATGACGCTGTGTCTGCATGTATGTATTACAATTATACACTTCAACAGTGTTTACCAATCTTGGTCCTGGGACATCAATGGTTACACATTGTAACTAATAGACTAGAAACAGGATTTAACTAGTTAATTCATATATACAGAAATATAATGTTAAAAACAGAACACTACACTTCCTATGCATCATGTAAATACTCTAACACTGGTTCATCTCAACATCTAATGCCCTTCATCTGCATTGATCTGATAAACACAGGATAGGTGGAGTATTTCATCACATTACACTTCATTTCAACCAGTAGAGAATGTGAAACGCTTTATTGAAAAGCTCATTATCCAAGTGTTATAAATACAAGTTTATTCTGTACTTCAATGCACATCTGTTGTGCATTATAAAAACAGAGGAAGAAAGAGGAGGTGGTGAGAGAGGTGTAAAAGACAGAAAGGGAAAGAGGTAAGCACATAGGAGTAGGGAAGGCAGCACATGATTAATGAATCACAGTGCTACTTAAATATTCTCTCAGTTCATCACAATTACATAATAATGTCTCTCGTCGGCCCAAAGGTTCTTAAAAGCAGGTGAGGTGGTGATGATGGGACTGGGGGTTGGCATCCTCTCACATCAAAACATACCTGCAGACGAGAGACAGATGGAGAGAGAGAGCATGTTTAAACCTTGTGTTTTTATTTTTTATTCTAACATTGTTAGTCATCAATCAGGAGGTGAAATAAAAAACTGACCTGGGATCATTAACTCTGGGACTACTGCATCTCTATCTGTATTTCAATGTAAAGCATCTCTTTAATAATACTTCCTGTATAATATAAACTGACCTGGGATCATTAACTCTGGGACTACTGCATCTCTGTCTGTATTTCAATGTAAAGCATCTCTTTAATAATACTTCTTGTGTAATATAAACTGACCTGGGATCATTAACTCTGGGACTACTGCATCTCTATCTGTATTCCAATGTAAAGCATCTCTTTAATAATACTTCCTGTATAATATAAACTGACCTTGGATCATTAACTCTGGGACTACTGCATCTCTATCTGTATTTCAATGTAAAGCATCTCTTTAATAATATTTTCTGTATAATATAAACTGACCTTGGATCATTAACTCTGGGACTACTGCATCTCTATCTGTATTTCAATGTAAAGCATCTCTTTAATAATACTTCCTGTATAATATAAACTGACCTGGGATCATTAACTCTGGGACTACTGCATCTCTATCTGTATTTCAATGTAAAGCATCTCTTTAATAATACTTCCTGTTGACCTGACCAAGTGACCTCTCACCTCTGATCATGCTGAGCCCTCTATGTAGCCAGTTCAGATGCAGGAGGGGTTCACCGACACAGCTGATATAACCTAGAGGATTTAGGGAGAAGAGGAGAGAGGGATGAAGTGAAGGAGAGAGACTGTTATTGAGAAAATAAGGTAGTTAAAGCGACAGTGTTCAACAGGAATCTGTGTGTGGCCTCACCTGGTGTCCACACCACACTAAGTGGCTGCAGAGTACTTTATGCTGAAAAACATGAACGGACCCACAACGACAAACATTATAGCATAGTTATAGAAATAATGAAGTGTCTTACTATTCTCCATGGTTGGCCCTCTTGCCTATTCTTTGAAGGTGGAAGGAGCCACAGTTATACACCTGAGCCTGCTTACTGCACAACACAATCCATCAATCAGATTGATACATGAGTGTGTAGGTGTGGGTTATAGGGTGTCTAATTGTTCTACATTTTTTCAATATGGGTGATTTAAAATAGCCTGTTTTGTTTTTGCACAGACATCACACCCTTACCTAAACAGCACCCTCACCTGAGAAGTAGAAATCAAAGGGAGAGAAACTGTGAATTGAATAACTGCAGTTGACATAGCTCAGTAAATAGAAGAATACTCTTATTGCAATGTGAATGGCTTTTAAAAGAGCCTTTGTTTGTGCATAGTGTAGTCTATGGTGTTGCCAGGGAACAGCACTCTCTTTGAAGAAGTAGGAGGTGAAGATCTCCTGCACACGGATTGCCTCTCTTGCTGCGTTGTTGGACCCCATCCTTGAAACATCCTGAAGAGCAGCAGACTCCTCCTCTGGCACACGGCGGCGAGCTGCAGATCCCCTCCTGGTCCTCGTGTCCATCCTCATGAAGTTACGCAGGACACAGGTAGCCTTCACACACCTGAATTCCTCCAGGAGGCAGTCCCAGATGACCCTGGTCACCCAACCTTGCAGTGCCCTACACGTTAACTGTAGGCAATCGTTTTGAAGGAATCTCCAGTTACAAAGTCTCTGTAGGAATATGGAAGACAATGTAATTATTAGACTGTTACATCACCAGGTCATTGTGGATTACTAAAGTATAATATCCCTGATAACAAATCATGATAACATTGGATTGATAGATGCATGGGCACACATATGTACATGTGTAGCATGTGACAATAACAGGATCATATCAAGGACGGCATCACAAATGAATACATAAATACCACTTGAAGCTTGATGATGAGTTGATCATTTGAATCAGCTGTGCAGTGTGAAGGCAAAAACAGAAATGTGCCCATCTTTGAGTCCCCAGGACTGAGAACCACTGCTCTTCATTGGGACCTCTTCATATGTAGACTGGCTTTCATAGAGCTCTTTATCTGAGGACAGAAAACCTCATAAGAAACAGACTTCATTATAGTCAAATTACACCACACTGAATATTATGTTACTATTATCTCCGTCCTCACTTCTAGGGACAGGAACTACACAAAAGTACCTGCCCTATCCAGAATAGCCTCCCCTCTCACTGACAGTTGGGGCTGCTATCCTTTCACCCTCCTCCATGGCTGTTAGCTAGCTACCTACAAATGCATTTGGAGTTTGTTTTTTACAGTGATAAATACATCAAGATAGCTAGCTAATATGTAGTTAGGTAGATGGTGATATTTTATTCACTTAGCTATCTATCTATACAGTATTTGAAGTTGGCTAGATAGCTAGCTCATTTAGCAGCTCATTTGAGTTAGCCTGCACTGTAGCTAGTTAGCTAATAATACGTCTTTTTTTTTTTACATTTTCAAAATCTATTTACTTAGTTACTTGAATAGGTTCTTCCAGCCATGTGGACAACTGGAAACAGGGGTAGGCCGTCAATGTAAATAAGAATTGGTTCTTAATAGGCTGAGTTAAACTTCACTGGTTACTAACTCTGTAGCACATCCATATGACGTTGAGAAATACTGCATTATGGGTAGTTTAGAAGATTTCCCGTAATAAGTTAATAAATATGTAATAACGCAAAAACATAACTGTTTGTACTCATAGTGTAAGAATTTGTAAGATTTTCTACTTAGTGTGCCTCTAACATGCACCAAGCTAACAAACGTTATTACCATGAATTGCAGCTATTACACATGTTTTCCACTAACCAACTAGTTATGTCTCAATGCAGCTTACACAAGCAAACTGATGTTTCCACTTGCAGCACATAACAGGAACTGGCCCAACCACAAGCCTGCGGGGGCCCCATCTCGTGATAACAGCAACAGTGTCTGGCATGCCCGACCCTGTGAAAACAGGAACACGCACACACACATAAGCCCTAGCTTATCCAAGGCACACACACCCTTATTTAGAGCTTTGATAGAAACTCAACATCATCAGAACATTGTGCAAGATCGCAGGAAGACGCATGAACAGATGGAGCCAATCGACGGTGACAACGCCTGGACCTGAGCCAACCAGAGGATCGGGACTTCAAGACTCAACCTACTTTCTGTGTTGTATAAAACATGTAAACAAACTGTTTTAGGGGCTCTCTTCTGCTGGCTCCCTCAGAGCTACTGGAACGAGTCCGTGCACGCTGTACCAAATATCTTCACTCTGAATAAACTATCGCTTGTCATACAATTTAGCGCCTTGTCCGAATCAGTCCTTGACCGACTCTCCCTTCTACTCATTCCATCACCAACAATAGGTAACCATAAAGTGACTACAACTAGCTTACTAAGTCTTTAACCACACGGTATTGGCACACTGGTGAGTAAAAACTAATGCGTCCTACACTTTAACTTGTTGTCTGAAAATAAAGTACACATTTTACTCAACTGCGTTACCCACTCCAGTCAACAGATGGCGGTGTGGGAATTTAAGGTAATGCTGTTGGAGTGACGTAAATCTAGTGGACGGAACGCTTCTTTCAACATCAGCAACAGTTATTCAGCCTCCTCGGTAGCTTGCTAGACAAAATAGCAGAACCAATAAAGCTCTTTAGACGCTTTAGTGTATATTAGCAACTGTGTTATAAAACCCACTTCTGTCGTCTAGTTAGTTATCAGATTTAATTTCATATTTACGGTGTTGTTGTTATTATTCAGCTAGCGGGCTGGTTAAGTTAGCATTAGCCTAGCTAGCTAACATCCCGACCATGAGTTCACTAAACTACTCTCCCGCTAAAGAAGAGGTCTGCTGGACGGAGAAAGAGGGTCTGTGGCTGAACGTTGTCGTGAAAGAGGAAGAGGAAGAGGATGTCACAATACAAAAACAAGTAAAGGGTGAGGCTGTTACAGTGAAAGAAGAAGAGAAAGACGTTACAGTTAAACAAGAGGAAGACGCGTTCAGAGTGAAGGAGGAGGAGGATGTTACAGTAAAAGAAGAGGAAGAGGAGGATGCTGTTTTGGGGGTGAAAGAGGAGGAGGGGGAGATGACTGTTACATTGGAAGAAGACGAGGATGAAGAGGATGAAACTGGATATCTGGGCCCGGTTTCCCAAAGGCATGTTAAGGCGTCCAATGGTTCTAACGATGAACAGGCCCTGATTAACACTAGTAAGTACTGTCTTAAAAACAGAGGCACAAACTCTGCAGTTGTTGAACTGATGTGTGGTGTTAAAGGGGAAATATGCAATTGCTACATCCATATTTAGACTTTTAAATTATTTATAGCCATTGATTCTTGAAGAATATAACTAATGCCTCATGAGCTTAGTTCAACTGTTGTACCCCATCAAAACCCCTAATAAGCTTTTTTTACTCCAATGTTTAGAAACAATGTAAATCAACACTGTATAGCCTCAACATGGTTAAAACTATGTTTATATCATGGATGGTTAGTCCTTGCATCCGTAGGTCTGTCTATGCATTTGAGAGTAGTTACATTTCTCCAGCCCCATCATCATCTTATAACCAAACTATTGGTGGAATGACAGGTTTGTTATTGTATGAACTGCAGATTGGTTGATAGATGTGTGGCTATTTTATAGGGGTAACCTAGGATTTAAATAGCAAAAAATGGTCAGCCCTGAGACTTGGTTTGGTAAACATCTGAGGAATGGGGGCTGGAGAATTGTAACCACTCTCAAATTCATAGAGAAAGCTATTGTATCAACCGTAACCCAACACCTAGCGACCTCGTCAAGAAGTTCAGACATCTTGGTGTAACAGTTATAAGGTGTTGGCTTGACAGTTGCTGGACCCAGGTTTGAGTTCAGCTCAGGGCTACCCCCTGAATTGACTACACTATAAATACAAAGACTGGCCATCCATAAGGTCAAAATGATAGTTTTTAACCAGATTTCAAGGCTATATAGTGCTTGTTTACAAACAGTGGCGTTTTTCAAGCTTATGTTTTGGTTTCTGGTGGGGTAATAAAGTTGAAACATTTGAGGCATTTATAAGTTATATTCTTCAAGAATCAATGGTTATATAGTAAATGGGTCTTTCTATAACTGCCAGTGTAGATTTCCTGTGGGGGTCAAATTATTAGAGCTGTTGATAAGTCATTGTATAATATTCTGCCAATTTATATATGCAGCCGAAGTCCAACGAAAGCCGATACAAATTCATTGCTTTAACTAATTATGCCAAATATTAAGAAAATTTTGAGCAATGTAATAAAGTAATGACTTTTCAAATAAGTTACTTTACATGTTATTTTGTCTGACAATTTGTTAGCATGTTATTACAGCAGTATGTACCGGTATGTTAACTAGCTACCTAACGTTAGTTGGCTTCTTATACATCAAACTTGCCAGTATATGAACTATATTCTATCTAACTAACTACCCAACGTTTATTGACTTGATTATTCCCGTCATTCTTAGCTTAGCTAAACAGTATAGTCGTAGTGCTTTCTCAATGGACATTCGGGTGCTTTAATAAATTCACTCTGACTATCTACTCTGATTTCAGAGCACTCTCGTCTGAGTACCAGACAGCAGAATAATGAATTTACTAGCGCTCAACACCCGTTGAATATGTCCAGGTGTCAGTAAACGTAGGCAACAAAAACCGTAAATAAATGTTTTCCAGCAGCACAGTTACAGTCACTCTGGATAACATGAAAACGGCCTAACCAGCTCTGCTAGGGCGAGTAAAATGGTCAGAGTCTCATTTGTGTTTGGAAGTAGCTAGCAAGCTAAGGTCAGAACGGTCAAATCAACCCAACTCCTCGGCCAGAGCGTCCAGTGGCTCCGAGAGCGAAACGGGCTGAATTTACAAACGGACAACCTGACAACGGTCTGAATTTATGAAGCACTCTGGTATTCAAGTTGAATTTAAAAACACACCCGAAGTCATAAAATGTCTAACTAGTAATGTGTTATGCTAACTAGCTAGCAAGAGGTTGCATAGCAACAGCATAAACTTCCGGTAGACAGGAGAAGAGCGCTCAACTGAAAGGAAACGGTTCGGTTACAGTTTACTACAATTAACTAATAGTATGTAGTATATACTCATTAAGTATGTAGTTACAGTATACTACAATTAACTAATAGTATGTAGTATATACTCATTAAGTATGTAGTTACAGTATACTACAATTAACTAATAGTAGGTAGTATATACTCATTATGTATGTAGTTACAGTATACTACAATTAACTAATAGTATGTAGTATATACTCATTAACTATGTAGTTACAGTATACTACAATTAACTAATAGTATGTAGTATATACTCATTAAGTATGTAGTGTACAGTATACTACAATTAACTAATAGTATGTAGTATATACTCATTAAGTATGTAGTTACAGTATACTACAATTAACTAATAGTATGTAGTATATACTCATTAACTATGTAGTTACAGTTAAATTAATTAAACTCTCTTGGGCAGGTAGGACACTACCGTCCCACTCACCAACAGCCAGTGAAATAGCAGGGCGCCAAGTTCAAAACAACAAAAATCTCATAATTCAAATTTCTCAAACGTACAACTATTTTACACCATTTTAAAGATAAACTTCTCCTTAATCGAACCACATTGTCCGATTTCAAAAAAGGCTTTACAGCGAAAGCATAGCATTAGATTGTTAGGACAGCACCTAGACAAGAAAAAACACAGCCTTAATCGAACCACATTGTCCGATTTCAAAAAAGGCTTTACAGCGAAAGCATAGCATTAGATTGTTAGGACAGCACCTAGACAAGAAAAAACACACAGCCATTTTCCAAGCAAGGAGAGGCGTCACAAAAAAACAGAAATACAGCTAAAATTAATTACTAACCTTTGATGATCTTCATCAGATGGCACTCATAGGACTTTATGTTACACAATACATGTGTGTTTTGCTCGATAAAGTTCATATTTATATCCAAAAACCCCATTTTACATTGGCGTGTAATGTTCAGAAATGTTTTGCCTCCCAAAACTTCCGGTGAATGAGCACATCAATTTACAGAAATACTCATCATAAACGTTGACAAAATATACAACTGTTATTCAAAGAATTATAGATACACTTCTCCTTAATGCAACCGCTGTGTCAGATTTCAAAAAAACTTTACACGAAAACACACTTTGCAATAATCTGAGTACGGCGCTCAGTCAGGAAACCAAACCCGCCATTTTGTGGAGTCAACAAAACTCAGAAAAAGCATTATAAATATTCACTTACCTATGATGATCTTCATCGGAATGCACTCCCAGGAATCCCAGTTCCACAATAAATGTTCATCTGTTTCGATAAAGTCCATATATATGTCCAAATACCTCCTTTTTGTTTGCGCGTTCGGTCGAGTAATCCAAATGCACTGTGCTCGCGCAGTAAATTCAGACGAAAAGTCAAAAAAGTTATATTACAGTTCGTAGAAACATGTCAAACGATGTATAGAATCAATCTTTAGGATGTTTTTATCATAAATCTTCCATAATATTCCAACCGGACAAGTCCTTTGTCTTCATAAAGGAAAGAGAACTGAGCTCGTGGTCATGGCTGTGCGCGTAACTAAAATAATGGCCAACAGCCAGACACCTGACTCAATCAGCTCTTATTCTCTCCCCATTCACAGTAGAAGCCTGAAACAACGTTCTAAAGACTGTTGACATCTAGTGGAAGCCTTAGGAAGTGCAAAATGACCCCAAAGACACTGTAACTCTCACGGGTACAGAGCTAAGTCTCATGGGTGCGCACACCACTGAGCTCATGTCATTTTTTCAGTCATCTTATTACAAGATCTCTTATTCTCTCCCCATTCACAGTAGAAGCATGAAACAACGTTCTAAAGACTGTTGACATCTAGTGGAAGCCTTAGGAAGTGCAAAATGACCCCAAAGACACTGTATACTGGATAGGCAATCACTTGAAAAACTACAAACCTCAGATTTCCACACTTCCTGGTTGGATTTTTCTCAGGTTTTTGCCTGCCATATGAGTTCTGTTATACTCACAGACATCATTCAAACAGTTCTGGAAACTTCAGAGTGTTTTCTATCGAAATCTACTAATAATATGCATATCCTACATTCTGGGCCTGAGTAGCAGGCAGTTTACTACGGGCACGCTTTTCATCCGGATGTCAAAATACTGCCCCCTATCCCAAAGAAGTTAACTCTCCTCCAAACAAGCTTCAATGCCATACAACACTCCACCCGTGGCCTCCAACTGCTCTTTAAACGCTAGTAGAACTAAATGTATGCTCTTCAACCGATCGCTGCCCGCACCCGCCCGTCCAGCATAACTACTCTGGACGTTTCTGACTTAGAATATGTGGACAACTATAAATACCTAGGTGTCTGGCTAGACTGTAAACTCTCCTTCCAGGCTAATATTAAGCATTTCCAATCCAAAATGTAATCTAGAATCGGCTTCCTATTTCGCAACAAAGCCTCTTTCACTCACGCTGCCAAACGTACCCTCGTAAAACTGACTATCCTACCGATCCTTGACTTCGGCGATGTCATTTTCAAAATAGCCTCCAACACTCTACTCAGCAAACTGGATGCAGTCTATCACAGTGCCATCCGTTTTGTCACCAATCCCCATGTAGCACCCACCACTGGGACCTGTATGCTCTCGTCGGCTGGCCCTCGCTACATATTGGTCGCCAAACCCACTGTCTCCAGGTCATCTATAAGTCTTTGCTAGGCCACCTTAACTCAGCTCACTGGTCACCATAGCAACACCCACCCATAGCACGCACTCAAAGAGGTATATCTCACTGGTCATCCCCAAAGCCAACACCTACTTTGGCCGCATTTCCTTCCAGTTCTCTGCTGCCAATCACTGGAACGAATTGCAAAAATGTCTGAAGTTGGAGACATATCTATCTACCTCATTACCTTTAAGCATCAGCTATCTGATCAGCTTACCGATCGCTGCAGCTGTACACAGCCCATCTGTAAATAGCCCATCCAACTGCCTACCTCATCCCCATGTTTTTATTTACTTTTTTTGCTCTTTTGCACACCAGTATTTCTACTTACACATCATCATCTGCACATCTATCCCTCAAGTGTTAATTTGTTAAATTGTAATTACTCTGCTTCTATGGTCTATATATTGCCTTACCTCCGTACTCCATTTGCACACACTGTATATAGATATTTCTATTGTGTTATTGACTGTACGTTTGTTTATCCAATGTGTAACTCTGTTGTTTTTGTCCCACTGCTTTGCTTTATCTTGGCCAGGTCGCAGTTGTAAATGAGAACTTGTTCTCAACTGGCCTACCTGGTTAAATAAAGGTGAAATAAAAAATAGAATCTTAACTTTATTGACAACACCCAAATGGATACTGTCATTAACGCGGTTCGTCAATAATTACACATAATTCATAATACTGTAGCAAACATTATATTAAACAGGACATTCAAACGAGCCTTACAATTATAATCCAAAGTAGTGTGAAATGCACTCATCATCAACCTGGAAATGGAGGTTACTCCCCTGAATTTCCCCCATTCACTTTCAGAATACATTGTGAAAAACTCAAATCTTTGCTCACCATTTTTGCTCCAGGCAGATATAGTACATCCATAACTATCGGTTTCCTCATTAGCAGGAAGGAGTTTCTGCAATCAAATTGCCCTCGTGCCGCAATTTTAGCAAACACAGAAAGGGGCCTATATTGGAGACCAAAAGTCGTCTGGCACACTGCTTAGAGGTTCAACAACATGAATAACTTATTTCTAGCCTACAATCTTAGATGTTACTACTAATGTGAAAACAAGACAAAATATGACTATTCTTGCTCATTTTAAGACAATTGTCAAATAAATTTAACATTCATTACAGACGTCAATTGTTGTATAACATCATGGCTACGCTGTTGGCATCACCTTTTACAGTGGATTACCGCTGTTGTGGGCCTTTAACCATCTATATGACTTTGTTGTTCACACAGGAGAGATACGGGACTATCGTGGATCCTTTGGGGAGCCTCAACAACCTCGTGATGCTGACAAGGCAGAGAAGAGTCTCTCCAGATCAGAACACCTCAAGAAACACCTGCAGAGATGCACAGGGAAGAGAACTCACAGCTGCTCTGAGTGTGGGGAGAGATTCACCTCATCAGGCATTAAAATGCACCAGAGAACACACACAGGAGAGAAATCTTATAGCTGTGATCAATGTGGGAAGAGTTTTAGTCAATCTGAAACTCTGAGAGTGCACCAGAGAATACACACAGGAGAGAAACCTTATAGCTGTGATCAATGTGGGAAGAGTTTTACTACATCTAGCTCTCTGACTGTACACCAGAGAACACACACAGGAGAGAAACCTTATAACTGTGATCAATGTGGGAAGAGTTTTGGTCGATCTGGCCATCTGGTATCACACCAGAGAACACACACAGGAGAGAAACCTTATATCTGTGATCAATGTGGGAAGAGTTTTGGTGGATCTGGAGTGCTGACAGTGCACCAGAGAATACACTCAGGAGAGAAACCTTATAGCTGTGATCAATGCGGGAAGAGTTTTGGTCAAGTCTGAGCCATCTGAGTAGTCGCACCAGAGAACACACACAGGAGAGAAACCTTACAGCTGTGATCAATGTGGGAAGAGTTTTACTACATCTGGCTCTCTGACTGTACACCAGAGAACACACACAGGAGAGAAACCTTATAGCTGTGATCAATGTGGGAAGAGTTTTGGTCGATCTGGCCATCTGGTATCACACCAGAGAACACACACAGGAGAGAAACCTTATATCTGTGATCAATGTGGGAAGAGTTTTACTACATCTGGCTCTCTGACTCTACACAAGAGAACACACACAGGAGAGAAACCTTATAGCTGTGATCAATGTGGGAAGAGTTTTGTTTCATCTGGCCAGCTGACTTTACACCAGAGAACACACACTAGGAGAGAAACCTTATAACTGTGATCAATGTGGGAAGAGTTTTACTACATCTAGCCAGCTGACTATACACCAGAGAACACACACAGGAGAGAAATCTTATAGCTGTGACCAGAGATAATCTGATTAAAGATCTCTGATCAAACATCAGAAAATACATGAAGGAGTTGTTTCATGATATGAATGAAATAATGTTACAATGTAGAATGTTTTAACATTGTAGAAGGAGTATTTTAATGATGTCACAATGTAGAACCCTAAACGTTTGTCCCCTGTTCTATTGATTTTAGCATGATATGGATATTAGCCTCAGGGGAAAAATCCAGGCTCTGAAATGGAAGAGTACTATTTATGTGATTTAATAAAAAGTGACTAACAAAAAAAGAGTTGTGTTACACTTACCACGTTGGCGACCCACTTGAATCAAAATGCAACACTTCAAAATGTAGCTAGCTGTTTTCTACAAGTTGTCCTCTAACCAGGGATGTACACATTATTCCCAGATTCCGTGTGGTTTTTGAGCTGTTCGTTTTAACAGGACTTGCAACTTCATCTCCCTCCTGTCACACAAAGGATTTTAGCATGATATCGATGATAAGTGTTGTGTTCCTTTGTTTAGCGACCCCTACATTTAAATGCATCACTCCAAAATGTAGCTGACTGTCTTCTGCAGGTTGTCCTCTAATCAGTGAGGTAAAAGATATCTCCCATTTCCATGTGTTTTTTTAGTTGTGTTAGTTTCAACAGCACGTACAACCTGATTTCCCCCCTAATCGATGTCAGTGATTTATTGCTACTTATCAAAACAACAGCGTTTTTGGTGCTTGTGCAGTTTATAAGGAGCTTGTTTTAAAAAATACAAGTAATATGATTATTGTGGCAGATGTTTGTGTATATAGCACATGTTATGTTTAGGTTTTCAATTTATCACAAACTGTTTCTGCATATTGGTTATTGATTTGGACACGTTAAAACTGTGTTTTGACATTGGGGATATCCCATCTAGCAACATGTAATTGAAAAGACTTAGAAAATAAGACTATGCAACCAAATATTTCATATTTACATTTCATGTAACATTTAGTAATGATAATTATTTATGCAACCAACTGACAATTTTTGGGTACAATTATATTGACATTGTTATCCTGCTTTTAGAATATCAGGGTTCATTCTCAGATGTGCCAAACCAAATGTACTAGAGCATGACATTGGGGACTGGGCCCCGATCCAACAACATGCCTATCTAGTGAACCCTGAAAAGAGAGAGAAGCTCTGCAGTGAGGTGGAAAGTTACTACGGATATTGCAGGAGTTTCCTCTTGAAATCAGACATGTCCGTGGTAAGGACAATTTGGTTTCTGATTGTCTCAAGGGTGGGCAGTCAAAAAGTTTTGTGTTTTGCATTTAGCCAGTCCGTTGCCATTTATTTTGACTGCACGTTTTTCCGTATTGGAGATGAGTTTTGTTTGGGCTCGTTCCAAGGGGACGAGAGTTCTAGAAGCTAGAAGGGTTTTTCTTTTGTTTTCCTCTTCTTGGGCAGATTTAGTGGGTCTCATGGTGGGTGTCTTTTATGTCCCAGTTGTTGTTACTAGTCGATTTTCAGTGGACACTGAGAGCAAAACTGCAAGATTATGTTATAATACTTTTATTGCATCAAATGGTTGTTTTATGCAGCAGAATAGAGGGTTCTTATAACTATTGTGTCTGTGTGTTCTACTGAGGATGGGACTCTGGGAGATGACACTGACAGGAGATTTACAATGTCTTTTGGGTGATAAAACCTAAAGAGACCACATTCCAGAGCATGAGTTAATGTTTCTGTTCTATATGGTACCAGGGAGAGATGACCCCAGGGCCAGACCCTGGTCTCTACACAAAGAGTACTGTTTTTACAGCAGATACTGTCTGCTGAGAATTATAAGTATCTTTCATACAAATCTTAACCTTGTGACCCGTTCTATACATCTGTTGTTTGTCATGTAGGTTGAAAGGGGTGCAAAAGACCTTGGTACTTTTGTCTCAGGGCTCTCAATGAATCATCTGGGGGTGATTCGTCGACCAGCCATCATTATCGTAGAGCACTCAATTGATTCACTTTATAATTGTATGTTGTATTGACCTGCTCCCTTATTATTAAGTGAATAAAGATTTAGTTTAAGTATAACTCTGACTTGTGTGATAAGTTTGTCTCATTTGATATTAAAGAAATTAACAACCACATTTGGCGATGGGAACGTGAATCTTGACTTGGTGACTGACGACCTGGGTAAATGACCTGGCTCCTGATGACCTGGGTAAATGGTGCACGAGGGATCCCTCTAACTTGGCATCTGAGGGAGACCACACTTCGGGAACAGAGCAGATGAACCCACCTTTAATCTGAGTGGATACCACAACTCAAACCTGGTTTTTTTTTAAAAATGAGGTGAGCAAAACATGCAAGTGCAGGCTCAGAGTGTGTATTCCTGTGTGTGTGGGGGGGGGGAGGGGGGGCACCTTGGAGGTGTAAACAGGGCCCAGTCAGTAGGCTTAGTGTGTATTCCAGTGTGGAGGTGTAAACAGGGCCCAGTCAGGAGGCTCTGAGTGTGTATTCCTGTGTGGAGGTGTAAACAGGGCCCAGTCAGTAGAATCTGAGGCCGAGTCAGCTATCTGTGTGAACTGGATGAAAACTAGAATCTGTGTTTACTAGTTAAGACCATTTATGATATAGTATAAGATAGTAAGGTGCACCTGTAATTGTTTTAAACCTGGACCCCATTTTAGAAGTATTGAAAGATGTAAATGTATGAGTTACATTATCCTAGGAACTAACAATGAGATAGAAATGTGAAAATATTCCTGCAGGTTAAAATATTGTTGAAAAACAACTAATTGATTAGGTATGTTTGAGAATAGCATTGTGTGGCTGTGTTATATGGGAGTTGTGTGACTGTGATATGAGAGTTGTGTGACTGTGATATGAGAGTTGTGTGACTGGAAATGAGTCTTAATCTGTCGTCTGGATAGTAACATATAGAAATATGCTGAATCAGATGATTGAAATGTGGATAATAAATGATGATATTTTAGAAAGCAGCGGAAGGTCTATAGTTCCTGGGAGGCTTGATTTTGCCGTGGTCTTCTGGGAGGTTAGAGAACCGTTGCGGATCCCATGGTCTTTGTCCGGGAAAAAAAAGTTTAGTTTTTGTTCTGCTGGGAGTATTTATGGAGAGCTGCTTCGTAGCTATGGAGAGTCCTTGAAAAAGCAAATGGAATGGTTGTCGTGAGTACCTGAGAATTTCTTACGTTTTATATGGATTCTGTGAATATATGAAAATATGATGAATTGTATGTGTGTATAATGATTACTAGAGATTTGATGAAGTAATACTGGGAATATAATTAGATACAATTTAAACAACCCATATGTAGATGAACGTAGGTTTTGAGTTGGTATCTTTAATGGATCATTTGATAAAGAGGAGGTTTAAGCATTATTAAACAGTCTACAAAGTCTGGGCAATTGTCTCAGAAACTGATGGGAGTGTGTCCACTTTAGGGTAAGTTGCCCTAAGGATGAAACTATAAAACGTCCGGGTACCTTAATTGAAATAAAACTGCCCTTAAGGCGTAGGGTTCTTCCCAGTATGAGAGGAGTTGCTAGATTTATTGAATAAACCTTTTTCCATAAAATTAGAGTGAACCAAGGTGTCTGACTAGTTGTTGATGTTGAAGAAGCGTCCCGTAAAGGTTCCTGGAGTTTAGGGGTTCTTCAAATTGAACATTGAAACTGTGGGGGAACCCCTATAAGTTCCTCAAAGAACATTTTGGGGTTCATTTTTTTAACTCTCGGTCCACCCTCCCTGCATTATAAAAAACATATTTTAATAACAACAATATTGACAATATTGATTTAAATAATTCATTGTTTATTTAGTGGCACCACAAATGTGAATTAATATTTACAAAACACATTAAAACTTCTTAAGGACAGACGTTAGCGGAACGCCTCACCAATATCCAATGGTAGAGCGTGGAGCGAAATACAAATACCTCAAAAATGCTATAACTTCAATTTCTCAAACATATGACTATTTTACACCATTTTAAAGACAAGACTCTCGTTAATCTAACCACATTGTCCGATTTCAAAAAGGCTTTACAACGAAAGCAAAACATTAGATTATGTCAGGAGAGTACCCTGCCAAAAATAATCACACAGCCATTTTCAAAGCAAGCATATATGTCACAAAAACCAAAACCACAGCTAAATGCAGAGCACTAACCTTTGATGATCTTCATCAGATGACACTCCTAGGACATTATGTTATACAATACATGCATGTTTTGTTCAATCAAGTTCATATTTATATCAAAATCCAGCTTTTTACATTAGCATGTGATGTTCAGACAGCTCCCACCGCAAACTTCTGGTGAATTTACTAAATTACTCACAATAAACGTTCACAAAATACATAACAATTATTTTAAGAATTATAGATACAGAACAATTATTTTAAGAATTATAGATACAAAACTCCTTTATTTTATAGCGGTGTCACATTTTAAAATAGCTTTTCGGCGATAGCACATTTTGCAATATTCTGAGAAGATAGCTCGGCCATCACAGGCTAGCTAATTTGACACCCACCAAGTTTGGTGCTCACTAAACTCAGATTTACTATTAGAAAAATTGGATTACCTTTGCTGTTCTTCGTCAGAATGCACTCCCAGGACTTCTACTTTAACAACAAATGCTGTTTTGGTTCCAAATAATCCATAGTTATATTGAAATAGCTCCGTTTTGTTCGTGCGTTCAGGTCACTATCTGAAGGGTTACGTGCGAGCGCATTTCGTGACAAAAAAATTCAAAATATTCCATTACCGTACTTCGAAGCATGTCAAACGCTGTTTAAAATCAATTTTTATGCTATTTTTCTCATGAAATAGCGATAATATTCATTCAAAGGCTGAAAGAAAAAAATGGAGAATTCTCATGAACGCGCATCTCCAGTGTTACTGTCCCCAGCCTGACCACTAACAAAATCTCCTGCTGTTCTTCGCCCAGAGACAGCAGACACTTCATTCCACTTTCTGGCGCCTTCTGAGAGCCAATGGGAGCCTTAGAAAATGTCACATTACAGCACAGACGTTGTATTTTCGATAGAGATGCAACAAAAGGAAAACAAATTGTCAGACAGGGCACTTCCTGTATGGAATCTTCTCAGGTTTTGGCCTGCCAAATGAGTTCTGTTATACTCACAGACACCATTCAAACAGTTTTAGAAACTTTAGAGTGTTTTCTATCCATATCTACTAATTATATGCATATTCTAGTTTCTGGGCAGGAGTAGTAACCAGATTAAATCGGGTACGTTTTTTATCCGGACGTGAAAATACTGCCCCCTATACCATAACAGGTTAAGAAATTGCAACATTTCTGCAGACATGTCAGACCATAATAAATAATACATTTACTTTGTATAGTGCTTTTCATGACATTTACAATATATAAATAATGATGATGTACAATAAAAACAACATTAAAAATGAATCATAGGTAAACTAACAATATTGTAGACTTGATGCTAAATACACATTTTTCAGCTTTAGTGTGTATATCATATTCACTTAGTTATGTTAGGAAGTTTGCCATCTTTAAGACCGGCCTTGGTAACTTCACCCCAACTTATCTTATCCCCAGAACACAGTAACTTAAGAACATAAGTGTTTTTCTGACATTTTTGGGAAATTGAAGGGGAAATAAAAATCCAGCCGTAGCAGAGCCCCAAGTCCCATGGGGACGTCCTCTGAGGGCCTGGATGTTCTCCCCATCAAAGGCCAGCGGGATTTCACTCTCATGGTGAAATGGATTTCCGCCGATGTGCAGTAAAGGAGTGAAGAGCGGTGAAATCTGTGTCAACAAAAGTAAGAAAAGATTAATACACATACAATTAACAAAGAACAGAACAAATGTTCAGCTGTAGTTTTTATACACTGCTCAAAAAAATAAAGGGAACACTTAAACAACACAATGTAACTCCAAGTCAATCACACTTCTGTGAAATCAAACTGTCCACTTAGGAAGCAACACTGATTGACAATACATTTCACATGCTGTTGTGCAAATGGAATAGACAACAGGTGGAAATTATAGGCAATTAGCAAGACACCCCCAATAAAGGAGTGGTTCTGCAGGTGGTGAACACAGACCACTTCTCAGTTCCTATGCTTCCTGGCTGATGTTTTGGTCACTTTTGAATGCTGGCGGTGCTTTCACTTTAGTGGTAGCATGAGACGGAGTCTACAACCCACACAAGTGGCTCAGGTAGTGCAGCTCATCCAGGATGGCACATCAATGCAAGCTGTGGCAAGAAGGTTTGCTGTGTCTGTCAACGTAGTGTCAGGAGGCCGTAGGAGGGCAACAACTCAGCAGCAGGACCGCGACCTCCGCCTTTGTGCAAGGAGGAGCACTGCCAGAGCCCTGCAAAATGACCTCCAGCAGGCCACAAATGTGCATGTGTCTGCTCAACCGGTCAGAAACAGACTCCATGAGGGTGGTATGAGGGCCCGACGTGTGAGGTGAGACGGTGAACTGATGTTGAACCGGGCAGTCAGCTGCTGCTGCTCCAATACAGTATGAGGTGAGACGGTGAACTGATGTTGAACTGGGCAGTCAGCTGCTGCTGCTCCAATACAGTATGAGGTGAGACGGTGAACTAACTTTGAACTGGGCAGTCAGCTGCTGCTGCTCCAATACAGTATGAGGTGAGACGGTGAACTGATGTTGAACTGGGCAGTCAGCTGCTGCTGCTCCAATACAGTATGAGGTGAGACGGTGAACTAACTTTGAACTGGGCAGTCAGCTGCTGCTGCTCCAATACAGTATGAGGTGAGACGGTGAACTGATGTTGAACTGGGCAGTCAGCTGCTGCTGCTCCAATACAGTATGAGGTGAGACGGTGAACTGACTGTTGAACTGGGCAGTCAGCTGCTGCTGCTCCAATACAGTATGAGGTGAGACGGTGAACTGATGTTGAATCATAATGATTAAGTTAATTAAAATGAATTATTGAAACTGTTAAAAAAGAGTATATGACATATTAAATATATTACGCTATTGTTATGATATAGAAACATCATGGAATATTGTACATCATATTAAATATATTACTCTATTGTTATCATATAGAAACATCATGGAATATTGTACATCATATTAGCATCAACATACATTATTGTTTCATTCAATTTCACATAATAAGGATATTTAATATTTTCAAGTTCAGAAGTCAGAACCCATCACCTGCTATGTAAAAGAGAAAGAAGAATGCACAATGGTCAATGCTATCTGGGATCCTTGGGACATCCCTACCCTAAACCCTAACCTTAACCCCTAACCTTAACCATTTTAAATGTCAACTTCAACAGGCTAGGGACGTCCCAAGGATGTATCTCTACCTGAAAATACATGATCTAAGTGATTGATAGTTGGTATTCAGCAGTCATAAAGCCTTATTTACTTTAATGAACTACTAAAATAGTGATTTTGTCAGACAGCATAGACAGCAGCTCTACACTTTATTGACTGACTGATCCATTCATCATTCCATCTCTCCTCAGCCTTCCTCTCCTCTGAAGACCCGGTGAGGGTGGAGCTCAGTCAGAGAGCTGTTGAGGGACTGGTTAGGAAGAACACTTCTACAGCCAGAGAGGTGAGAGGTCACACATGGATTAGATGGTAAATATTTATGTTCCCTTAGCGGTTCATCACGTCAGCAAAAGGGAATATGTTCCATCATCTATGTTTATTAACATTAGTGCAACTTGTCCACTGATATTGGAGTAATTTCTCACCCCTTTTGGCTGTATGAAAGTTAATTTCCCCTCAGGCACACGCATTTGTTCTTTGATATTATGAAGGTCATTTGTGTCAAATTTACTTTTCCCCACTCATTCACCCCATCTCTTTACATTGCTTATGCATATTCAGTGGCCTGACTGCTCCGCTCAAAGGCCCATCCTGGTAGATCTGAACCTAATGCAGCTAGGAGTGATCAGATGACAGAAGTCACATTTTAATGCCAGGTATAACTGAGGCCATAGATGCTCCATATCCATTACTTTGAGTGTTTTATATATTACTAAGTGTTATTTTCTGTGTTGCAGGGGCAGTCAAGAAATGGAACAGCAAGGCCACAGACCATGACATAATCAGAGCTGTGGGAGACCACCTCAAGCCCCTGGTAGAGCCGGGGGTGGTGTTTACCACTCCACCACGCCTTCAAAAGTGGGATTGATACTGTTTTTCATACTAAGTCGGACCAAGAGTGTGTTGATTGGTCAGTCATTGGGATAATTTGTTGAAATCAAATCAAGCTTTATTTATACAGCACATTTCAGACATGGATGCAACACAATGGTTTCACAGAAAAAAAACTAATTAAAAAAATGAAAATAAACAGAAATATTTAGTACACAACAAACAGAAGATTAACTGAAAGACTAAGGAAAATTCTAAGGAAATGCCATTGATTAAAATATTAATTGGATGCAATATCCAACACAAAATATAAGCTTGTTTTACGTAACATTTATTGATCACCAGATACTTTTGTGAATAATCCCACTAGGCTACTCTGTAATGAGTTGTCATTCTAAATGTCCTGAATAAAGGAAAATAGCTCTGTGTGTTGTACAATAGCCTATCCATCAAGGAACAGTTCTCTACACATTATGAGCTAAGTATCTCTGTTTCCAAACTGACTAACGAGACCCTACTGTAAATCAAGCAGACAATAACACATTATAAATATCGATTTGTTAGGGATGTTGGATCCAACGTGGAGCACGGCATAACTGTCTTTACCAGAGTAATGAATGAAGAACTACATGTGACTGTCATTCAGAAAATGATTTCCTGGATCAGCTGATGATAGTTGAACATGTGACTGTAACTAAACAGCTACAGTATTAAGTATTATGCATAATTATTTAAGAACCGCATTAATCACAGTATCCATTTGGGTGTTGTCAATAAAGTTAAGGTGACTCTCGGTTAGAACCATTGGATTTAGTAAACTGAAATTATTTAGGATTTCTGTGCCCATGAAAACTGTTTTTACAGCATAACATAAGGAGACAATAAATGTTACGTAGTTAGAGAGCATTTCAGAGATCTGAATACAAAAACTGTCCGACAGCAAGATCCAGTATTTAAGTTAAAGTTCATCATATGACAAGCTTAACGTTATGACTATAACTACTGTTCCCTGAAGGAGGGAAACTAGGTACAACATACTATTAAATCCACATGTTATGACTATAACTACTGTTCCCTGAAGGAGGGAAACTAGGTACAACATACTATTAAATCCACATGTTATGACTATAATTACTGTTCCCTGAAGGAGGAAAACTAGGTACAACATACTATTAAATCCACACGTTATGACTATAACTACTGTTCCCTGAAGGAGGGAAACTAGATACAACATACTATTAAATCCACACCTCGCTGGAAGCCCCGCATTCCACAGGTGATGAGCGTGAGACTCGGATATATTCCTTAAATGATTTAATCCTTAAATGTAATACCTCACTTCACCGACCCAGGAAGTGGCGGAGCCAAACAGGTGTTGTAACTCGTTCATAACTGGCACGCAGATCGGTTGAAATGGTAAGATAAATTGGCACTTCAAACGGAAATGGAAAAAGTTTGCCTATTTTACCGGAAACTTCAGGAGCATAATGTCAGAATTAACGAAGGCCAGCAGCAGGTGGGGAATTGGTTATTTTCTTCTGGTTATATTGACCTCTGGCTTCCTCAAGTCATTTGTGTGTGTTAATTATTTAATCAAACGCTTGAAGCATCAGTTCAGTTCAAGTTCTGCACATACAGTTGATTTTATTAAACACATGGGGTGTGTCTATATGAACAAATACACGTCATAAAATTTCAACCAATCAATTGGTAGAAAGAAAATACTATTCCTTTAAAAATCTGCCCTAGAACATACAACATACATGCATTCAGACCCCTTCACTTTTTACACATTTGGTTATTATACATTTTTTTTTTTTTCAATTATCAATTTTCAGACAATAGCTCATAAAGACATCACAATACACCATAAAAGTGAGAAAAACGTTTAGAAATGCTTGTATATATATATATATATCTAGGTCATGCCAGTAGGCTACAGTAGGTTGGATCTCTCTAGGTCATGCCAGTAGGTTACAGTAGGTTGTAACTCTCTAGGTCATGCCAGTAGGTTACAGTAGGTTTTATCTCTCTAGGTCATGCCAGTAAGCTACAGTAGGTTGTAACTCTCTAGGTCATGCCAGTAGGTTACAGTAGGTTGTATCTCTCTAGGTCATGCCAGTAGGCTACAGCAGGTTGTATCTCTCTAGGTCATGCTAGTAGGTTACAGTAGGTTGTATCTCTCTAGGTCATGCCAGTAGGTTACAGTAGGTTGTAACTCTCTAGGTCATGCCAGTAGACTACAGTAGGTTGTAACACTCTAGGTCATGCCAGTACGCTACAGTAGGTTGTAACACTCAAGGTCATGCCAGTAGGTTACAGTAGGTTGTATCTCTCTAGGTCATGCCAGTAGGCTACAGCAGGTTGTATCCCTCTAGGTCATGCCAGTAGGCTACAGCAGGTTGTAACTCTCTAGGTCACGCCAGTAGGTTACAGTAGGTTGTATCTCTCTAGGTCATGCCAGTAGGCTACAGTAGGTTGTAACTCTCTAGGTCATGCCAGTAGGCTACATCTCTCTAGGTCATGCCAGTAGGCTACATCTCTCTAGGTCATGCCAGTAGGCTACAGCAGGTTGTAACTCTCTAGGTCACGCCAGTAGGTTACAGTAGGTTGTAACTCTCTAGGTCATGCCAGTAGGTTACAGTAGGTTGTAACTCTCTAGGTCATGCCAGTAGACTACAGTAGGTTGTAACTCTCTAGGTCATGCCAGTAGACTACAGTAGGTTGTAACACTCTAGGTCATGCCAGTAGGCTACAGTAGGTTGTAACACTCAAGGTCATGCCAGTAGGTTACAGTAGGTTGTATCTCTCTAGGTCATGCCAGTAGGCTACAGCAGGTTGTATCCCTCTAGGTCATGCCAGTAGGCTACAGCAGGTTGTAACTCTCTAGGTCACGCCAGTAGGTTACAGTAGGTTGTATCTCTCTAGGTCATGCCAGTAGGCTACAGTAGGTTGTAACTCTCTAGGTCATGCCAGTAGGTTACAGTAGAGTGTATCTCTCTAGGTCATGCCAGTAGGCTACAGTAGGTTGTATCTCTCTAGGTCATGCCAGTAGGCTACAGTAGGTTGTATCTCCCTAGGTCATGCCAGTAGGTTACAGTAGGCTGTATCCAAGTGGAAACAATTATCAACCCAATGTGGAAAGTGTTGAATTTGGTCAACAACGAAATGAATGGCTTATTTGCCACATGAGGTTTACTTGATCTAACAGAAGTTTCGTAATGATTAAGTTGTTATGTGGACACGTGACATACCGACAACTTTGATAAAAACACTATAGCAGTTGTCTCCAGATCGCTATGCATATTCATGCTAGTAGCTTAGCATCTCTCTCCATTGAATACAGGCGGTTGACGTCAACAACCCTCATAGAATATAAACAATAGATTACAATAATAAGATGTATCCACCAATCCAAAGACAGGATAGGCGGGAGCGAGACAACCCACAGTGCCGCTTTGTGGACAACGACTCCCCTTGTTAGGGCGGAGAGACATCTTGTCAGTACATCCATAATCTTTGGTGTAGCCGTCGTCTGATTCTAGACATATCAGTCTTCATCAGATCTCCTATCTCCTCCTCTTCATCTTTCAATGTGACAGTAATCTCTCCTTCCTCCTTCACTCCAAACACTGCATCATCCTCTTCTTTCACTGTAACGTCATCCTCTTCCTCTTTCACTCTGAACGCGTCTTCCTCTTCTTTAACTGTAACGTCTTTCTCTTCTTCTTTCACTGTAACAGCCTCACCCTCTACTTCTTGTTTTACTGTAACATCCTCTTCTTCCTTCTCCTCTTTCACGACAATGTTCAGCCCCAGAGCTTCTTTCTCCGTCCAGCAGACCTCCTCTTCTTTAACAGGAGGGGAGTAGTTTAGGGAGCTCATTTTCGGGGATGTTAGCTAGCTAGCTATCATTAGCGACTAGGCTAATGCTAACTTAACCAGCCAGCTACTATAGCTGACTAATAAAAAATAACGTAATATTAAATTAAATAGGTTAACAAGTAGATACGACAGAAGTATGTCTAAAACACAGTAGGTAATATAGACCGAAAGCGTATAAATAGCTTGAATCTTTCGGCGATGTTGGCTAGCAAGCTACCGAGGTGGTTGACGAGCTGTTTATGAAGAACCGTCCACTAGATTATACGTCACGCTGCAGCATCGCCTGAAAGACGCACATCGCCGTCTGCTGACTGGAGGGAAACGCAGTTGAGTATCAGATTTTAATTCACAAAGATTATTTTACATGAATTTAATTAACTTTTTTAAAATGTAGTTTATAGCGTATTCGGAAAGTATTCAGACCCTTTACTTTTTCCACATTTTGTTACGCTTTATTCTAAAATGGATTTAGGAGAAAATGTTCCTCATCAATCTACACACGATACCCCATAATGACAAAGCGAAAGCAGGTTTTTAGAAATGATCAGAAATGTATTACAAATAAAAAACAGAAATACCCTATTTACATAAGTATTCAGACCCTTTGCTATGAGACCTTTTACAGACATATTCAATCTCTCCCTATCCCAGTCTACTGCCCCCACATGCTTCAAGATGTCCACCATTGTTCCTGTACCCAATATATATATATTATATATATATTTTAATGTATTTATTTATCTAGGCAAGTCAGTTAAGAACAAATTCTTTATTTACAATGATGCCCTAGCCTGGCCAAACCCGGACAACGCAGTGACTCCCAATCACGGCCAGATGTGATTCAGCCTGGATTCGAATGAGGCACTGTAGTGACGCCTCTTGCACTGAGATGCAGTGCTGTAAACCGTTGCGCCACTCGGGAGCCCAGAAAGCAAAGAAAAATATTTTTCTTGTTTTTAATTGTTGACAGCCAGTAGACGCCATGTTTATATTGGTGAAGGTGAAGCATTGTAGTTGATTATAATGTGAAATGGAAGTTGTTTTCTGTTGGTGGTAAACATCAGTCTTAATCTGAAGTTTGGATAGTAACGTATAGAAATATGCTTAATCAGATGAAACAAACTTATATTTTTTGGTTCAGCTGGGAGTATGTTTGGAGAGCTGCTTCGTAGCCATGGAGAGTCCTTGAAAAAGCAAATGGAATGGTTGTCGTGACTACCTGAGAATTTCTTACGTTTTATATGGATTCTGTGAATATATGAAAATATGATGAATTGTATGTGTGTATAATGATTACTAGAGATTTGATGAAGTAATACTGGGAAAATAATTAGATACAATTTAAACAACCCATATGTAGACGAACATAGGTTTTGAGTTGGTATCTTTAATAGATCATTTGATAAAGATGAGTTTTAAGCATTAATTAACAGTCTACAAAGTCTGGCCAGTTGTCTCAGAAACTGATGGGAGTGTGTCCACTTTAGGGTAAGTTACCCTAACGATGTAACTATAAAACGCTTTTTTTGGGGGGGGGGGGGGAGTTGCTGGATTTATTGAATAAACCTTTTTCCATAAAGTTAGAGTGAACCAAGGTAGCTGACTAGCTGTTGATGTTGAAGAAGCGTCCCGTCCACTAGATTATACGTCACAGTGGCAGAATCACCTGAAAGACGCACATCGCCATCTGCTGACTGGAGTTGGTATCGCAGTTCAGAAAATACTTTCAGACAAAAAGCTAAAAAGCGACTGCCCCTAAAAACCAACGACTCCCTTTGAAAACGGGCGATGTGGCATCAGAAACATTTATTATAGTGTAAAAATGTACTACAAAGTGTAGCTAAATATAATAACTTTGGTCATACACCCTCAGCACGTGACGTCCATGGACGTTGAATTATGGTCGATATCAGGTCTGTCTGTTGTGGCCACTATTTCACCCTAAAATAGTTATCCCAAATTGGGCTGTGTATAACTATGTAAATGTCGCTCGGACAAGGTGACTTTTATCAATATACACTCTAAAAAGTAAAGGTTCCTGGAATATCCTTTAGGCGTTCTTCAAATTGAGACTGTGGGGGAACCCCTATAAGTTAATTGAAGAACCCTTTATCATGGTTCCCAAAGAACCTTTTGGGGTTCATTTTTTAAACTCCCTGTCCACCCTCCCTCCATTATAACAAAAATATTATAATAAGAAGAATATTCACAATATTGATTTAAATAATTCATTGTTTATTTTGTGGCACCACAAATGTGAATTAATATTTACAAAACAATTTACCAAACAAAACACATTACCAAATTGCAACATTTCTGCAGACATGTCAGACCATTATAAATAATACATTTACTTTGTATAGTGATTTTCATGACATTTAAAAAATAAATAATGATGTACAATAAAAACAACATAAAAAATGAATGAATCATAGGTCAACTAACTATTGTAGACTAGATGCTAAATACAGATTTGTTCAGCTTTAGTGTGTATATTACATTTACATTTACATTTAAGTCATTTAGCAGACGCTCTTATCCAGAGCGACTTACAAATTGGTGCATTCACCTTATGATATCCAGTGGAACAACCACTTTACAATAGTGCATCTAAATCTTTAAGGGGGGGGGGTTAGAAGGATTACTTTATCCTATCCTAGGTATTCCTTAAAGAGGTGGGGTTTCAGGTGTCTCTGGAAGGTGGTGATTGACTCCGCTGTCCTGGCGTCGTGAGGGAGCTTGTTCCACCAATGGGGTGCCAGAGCAGCGAACAGTTTTGACTGGGCTGAGCGGGAACTGTGCTTCCTCAGAGGTAGGGGGGCCAGCAGGCCAGAGGTGGATGAACGCAGTGCCCTTGTTTGGGTGTAGGGCCTGATCAGAGCCTGAAGGTATGGAGGTGCCGTTCCCTTCACAGCTCCGTAGGCAATCACCATGGTCTTGTAGCGGATGCGAGCTTCAACTGGAAGCCAGTGGAGAGAGTGGAGGAGCGGGGTGACGTGAGAGAACTTGGGAAGGTTGAACACCAGACGGGCTGCGGCGTTCTGGATGAGTTGTAGGGGTTTAATGGCACAGGCAGGGAGCCCAGCCAACAGCGAGTTGCAGTAATCCAGACGGGAGATGACAAGTGCCTGGATTAGGACCTGCGCCGCTTCCTGTGTGAGGCAGGGTCGTACTCTGCGAATGTTGTAGAGCATGAACCTACAGGATCGGGTCACCGCCTTGATGTTAGTGGAGAACGACAGGGTGTTGTCCAGGATCACGCCAAGGTTCTTAGCACTCTGGGAGGAGCACACAAGGGAGTTGTCAACCGTGATGGAGAGATCATGGAACGGGCAGTCCTTCCCCGGGAGGAAGAGCAGCTCCGTCTTGCCGAGGTTCAGCTTGAGGTGGTGATCCGTCATCCACACTGATATGTCTGACAGACATGCAGAGATGCGATTCGCCGCCTGGTTATCAGAAGGGGGAAAGGAGAAGATTAATTGTGTGTCGTCTGCATAGCAATGATAGGAGAGACCATGTGAGGATATGACAGAGCCAAGTGACTTGGTGTATAGCGAGAATAGGAGAGGGCCTGGAACAGAGCCCTGGGGGACACCAGTGGTGAGAGCGCATGGTGCGGAGACAGATTCTCGCCACGCCACCTGGTAGGAGCGACCTGTCAGGTAGGACGCAATCCAAGCGTGGGCCGCGCCGGAGATGCCCAACTCGGAGAGGGTGGAGAGGAGGATCTGATGGTTCACAGTATCAAAGGCAGCAGATAGGTCTAGAAGGATGAGAGCAGAGGAGAGAGAGTTAGCTTTAGCAGTGCGGAGAGCCTCCGTGACACAGAGAAGAGCAGTCTCAGTTGAATGCCCAGTCTTGAAACCTGACTGATTAGGATCAAGAAGGTCATTCTGAGAGAGATAGCAGGAGAGCTGGCCAAGGACGGCACGTTCAAGAGTTTTGGAGAGAAAAGAAAGAAGGGATACTGGTCTGTAGTTGTTGACATCGGAGGGATCGAGTGTAGGTTTTTTCAGAAGGGGTGCAACTCTCGCTCTCTTGAAGACGGAAGGGACGTAGCCAGCGGTCAAGGATGAGTTGATGAGCGAGGTGAGGAAGGGGAGAAGGTCTCCGGAAATGGTCTGGAGAAGAGAGGAGGGGATAGGGTCAAGTGGGCAGGTTGTTGGGCGGCCGGCCGTCACAAGACGCGAGATTTCATCTGGAGAGAGAGGGGAGAAAGAGGTCAAAGCACAGGGTAGGGCAGTGTGAGCAGGACCAGCGGTGTCGTTTGACTTAGCAAACGAGGATCGGATATCGTCAACCTTCTTTTCAAAATGGTTGACGAAGTCATCCGCAGAGAGGGAGGAGGGGGGGGGAGGGGGAGGAGGATTCAGGAGGGAGGAGAAGGTAGCAAAGAGCTTCCTAGGGTTAGAGGCAGATGCTTGGAATTTAGAGTGGTAGAAAGTGGCTTTAGCAGCAGAGACAGAAGAGGAGAATGTAGAGAGGAGGGAGTGAAAGGATGCCAGGTCCGCAGGGAGGCGAGTTTTCCTCAATTTCCGCTCGGCTGCCCGGAGCCCTGTTCTGTGAGCTCGTAGTGAGTCGTCGAGCCACGGAGCAGGAGGGGAGGACCGAGCCGGCCTGGAGGATAGGGGACAGAGAAAATCAAAGGATGCAGAAAGGGAGGAGAGGAGGGTTGAGGAGGCAGAATCGGAGAAGGTTTGAGCAGAGGGAAGAGATGATAGGATGGAAGAGGAGAGAGTAGCGGGAGAGAGAGAGCGAAGGTTGGGACGGCGCAATACCATCCGAGTAGGGGCAGAGTGAGAAGTGTTGGATGAGAGCAAGAGGGAAAAGGATACAAGGTAGTGGTCGGAGATTTGGAGGGGAGTTGCAATGAGATTAGTGGAAGAACATATATCATATCCACTTAGTTATGTTAGGAAGTTTTCCATCTTTATGACCGGCCCTGGTAACTTCACCCCAACTTCTCTTATCCACAGAACACTGTCACTTAACAACATATGTTTTTTACTGACATTTTGGGGAAATTTAAGGGAAAATAAAAAATCCAGCCGTAGCAGAGCCCCAAGTCCCACGGGGACGTCCTCGAGGGTGTGGATGTTCTCCCCATCAAAGTTAATTAGTTAGTTAGTTAGTTAGTTAACGAAGCTAACGTTAGCTAGTTCATTATCACAAAAGTGAGAGCTGCTGTAGAACTTAATTTAATCAAATCAAAAATCAAATCAAATGTATTTATATAGCCCTTCTTACATCAGCTGATATCTCAAAGTGCTGTACAGAAACCCAGCCTAAACCCCAAACAGCAAGCAATGCAGGTGTAGAAGCACAGTGGCTAGGAAAAACTCCCTAGAAAGGCCAAAACCTAGGAAGAAACCTAGAGAGGAACCAGGCTATGAGGGGTGGCCAGTCCTCTTCTGGCTGTGCCGGGTGGAGATTATAACAGCACATGGCCAAGATGTTCAAATGTTCATAAATGACCAGCATGGTCAAATAATAATAATGATAGTAGTTGTCGAGGGTGCAACAAGTCAGCAACTCAAGAGTAAGTGTCAGTTGGCTTTTTCATAGCCGATCTTTGAGCGTATCTCCACCGCTCCTGCTGTCTCTAGAGAGTTGAAAACAGCAGGTCTGGGACAGGTAGCACGTCCGGTGAACAGGTCAGGGTTCCAGCAGGTCTGGGAAAGCAGGTCTGGGACAGGTAGCACATCCGGTGAACAGGTCAGGGTTCCATAGCCGCAGGCAGAACAGTTGAAACTGGAGCAGCAGCACGGCCAGGTGGACTGGGGACAGCAAGGAGTCATCATGACAGGTAGTCCTGAGGCATGGTCCTAGGGCTCAGGTCCTCCGAGAGGGAGAAAGAAAGAAAGAGAGAAAGAGAGAATTAGAGAGAGCATATTTAAATTCACACAGGACACCAGATAAGACAAGAGAAATACTCTGTCTACAAAGTCTGGGCAGTTGGATGAAACTATAAAACGCTTATTGGACTTTCTCCATCCGGGTACTACATTTGAAATAAAACTGCCCTCAAGGCCTGAAAATCCAGTATGAGAGGAGTTGGGGGGGGGGGGGGTTATTCCCAGTATGAGAGGAGTTGGGGGGGGGGTTATTCCCAGTATGAGAGGGGTTGGGGGGGGGGGGTTATTCCCAGTATGAGAGGAGTTGGGGGGGGGGGGGTATTCCCAGTATGAGAGGAGTTGGGGGGGGGGGGGGGTTATTCCCAGTATGAGAGGAGTTGGGGGGGGGGGGGGTATTCCCAGTATGAGAGGAGTTGGGGGGGGTTATTCCCAGTATGAGAGGAGTTGGTGGGGGTTATTCCCAGTATGAGAGGAGTTGGTGGGGTTATTCCTAGTATGAGAGGAGTTGGGGGGGTTATTCCCAGTATGAGAGGAGTTGGGGGGGTTATTCCCAGTATGAGAGGAGTTGGGGGGGGGGGTTATACCCAGTATGAGAGGAGTTGGGGGGGGGGTTATTCCCAGTATGAGAGGAGTTGGGGGGGGGGTTATTCCCAGTATGAGAGGATTTGGAGGGGGGGGTTATTCCCAGTATGAGAGGAGTTGGGGGGGTGGGGGGGTATTCCCAGTATGAGAGGAGTTGGGGGGGGTTATTCCCAATATGAGAGGAGTTGGGGGGGGGGTTATTCCCAGTATGAGAGGAGTTGGGGGGGGGTCATTCCCAGTATGAGAGGAGTTGGGGGGGTTATTCCCAGTATGAGAGGAGTTGGGGGGGGGTTATTCCCAGTATGAGAGGAGTTGGGGGGGGGGGGTTATTCCCAGTATGAGAGGAGTTGGGGGGGGTATTCCCAGTATGAGAGGAGTTGGGGGGGGGGTTATTCCCAGTATGAGAGGAGTTGGGGGGGGGGGGTTATTCCCAGTATTAGAGGAGTTGGGGGGGGGGGGTTATTCCCAGTATGAGAGGAGTTGGAGGGGGGGGGGTTATTCCCAGTATGAGAGGACTTGGGGGGGGGTTATTCCCAGTATGAGAGGAGTTGGGGGGGGGGGTATTCCCAGTATGAGAGGAGTTGGGGGAGGGTTATTCCCAGTATGAGAGGAGTTGGGGGGGGGTTATTCCCAGTATGAGAGGAGTTGGGGGGGGGTTATTCCCAGTATAAGAGGAGTTGGGGGGGGGGGGTTATTCCCAGTATGAGAGGAGTTGGGGGGGATTATTCCCAGTATGAGAGGAGTTGGGGGGGTTATTCCCAGTATGAGAGGAGTTGGGGGGGGGGGGTTATTCCCAGTATGAGAGGAGTTGGGGGGGGGGGGTTTCCCAGTATGAGAGGAGTTGGGGGGGTTATTCCCAGTATGAGAGGAGTTGGGGGGGGGGGTTATTCCCAGTATGAGAGGAGTGGGGGGGGGGGGGGTTATTCCCAGTATGAGAGGAGTTGGGGGGGGGGGGGTATTCCCAGTATGAGAGGAGTTGGGGGGGGGTTATTCCCAGTATGAGAGGAGTTGGGGGGGGGTTATTCCCAGTATGAGAGGAGTTGGGGGGGGTTATACCCAGTATGAGAGGAGTTGGGGGGGTTATTCCCAGTATGAGAGGAGTTGGGGGGGTGGGGGTTATTCTAAGATATTAATTTCACTCCACAAGGGGGCGGACATGTAACGTTTCCAAAATGGGATACTATTGTACATGTAACGTTTCCAAAATGGGATAGTATTGTACATGTAACGTTTCCAAAATGGGATAGTATTGTACATGTAACGTTTCCAAAATGGGATAGTATTGTACATGTAACGTTTCCAAAATGGGATAGTATTGTCCATGTAACGTTTCCAAAATGGGACAGTATTGTCCATGTAACGTTATGCCCCCTTGTGAGTTAATAGTATTGCATGCTGTAGCAGGCTATATAAAGAGGAAGACCTCCATTGACGATTGAGTTCGTTGTAACATCTCGTCTGGACAGGTCACCGTCCTTAGTTAGTTAGTTAGTTAGTTAGTTTGTTAACGAAGCTAACGTTTGCTAGTTCATTATCACAAAAGTGAAACTGCTCTAGATTGGAAACTTACATCAATGAGAGTGTAAAGCCATGTTGGCTTTATGGAAACGATATACAATATATGGGAAAGAATATAGTTGAGGAAATAATCCAAACCTAGTTGTGCCTAGTTAGGACATAACGTTAGCTAGCTAGGTAACGGTACTGTACTGTAGATCATACAACGCCGACGGTCAAACCCGGCTTTCTAATATTTACGTTAATTAACTATAGTAACGTTATGAAAGATATTCACAGAAAACCATCATTGTCTTCGTTATTCATTATTAGTATGTTATATTATTATAATAAATTATTTCGAGAAATATTCAGAGCCAAACATCAACCCAACTTAACCCTTTTAACTGTTGTCGCATCCAAACTTGTCACCATCATTTTCAGTTGTAATTGCGAAGTTCCCGGAAGAAGTCCAGCAACAACGGAGGTTCCTCGATGAACCCACCTTCTAACAAGTTCTTTGAAGAACCTTTTGGGGCTGTTTTTTATTGACCAAGAACGCTACGGTTCTTAGGGGATCTGAGAACAACTCCAGTTGAACCCTTCATTTTTAGAGTGTAGTCGGCTCTATTTACTCTCAGATTCAAACATGATGATTAGTATCAACGATCAAGTCCGCTGCTGCTGCTCCAATACAGTATGAGGTGAGACGGTGAACTGATGTTGAACTGGGCAGTCAGCTGCTGCTGCTCCAATACAGTATGAGGTGAGACGGTGAACTGAAGTTGAACTGGGCAGTCAGCTGCTGCTGCTCCAATACAGTATGAGGTGAGACGGTGAACTGATGTTGAACTGGGCAGTCAGCTGCTGCTGCTCCAATACAGTATGAGGTGAGACTGTGAACTGATGTTGAACTGGACAGTCAGCTGCTGCTGCTCCAATACAGTATGAGGTGAGACGGTGAACTGATGTTGAACTGGACAGTCAGCTGCTGCTGCTCCAATACAGTATGAGGTGAGACGGTGAACTGATGTTGAACTGGACAGTCAGCTGCTGCTGCTCCAATACAGTATGAGGTGAGATGGTGAACTGATGTTGAACTGGACAGTCAGCTGCTGCTGCTCCAATACAGTATGAGGTGAGACGGTGAACTGATGTTGAACTGGACAGTCAGCTTCTGCTGCTCCAATACAGTATGAGGTGAGACGGTGAACTGATGTTGAACTGGACAGTCAATCATTCTGTACTATGAGTCTGTTCTATCATTGTTACTGCACATTGTGGTGGAAATGCTAACCAATCAGGAGAGACTTTGTCATTTCTTCAAACAATCAACCTTTATTTTATAAGAATTGCAATAATGTAGCTGGTCAGCCCTACGCTCTGAGGTGGAAGGCCGAGAGCTCGATGACACAAGGAGTTCAGAAGCCTTATATAGTCAAACTATCTTGTTCATATAGAAAACACGTGATCTTGGTATGTGTACGTGTGTGGAGAACGAGACACAGACTAACTGTGAATTGGTCGTCTCGTTCTGTAGCAACAGCTAGTTATTCTAGTTTTCTAGTGAGGTGTCAAAACAACAGGAAATCACTCTAGACACAGTTCCTCTGAAGTAGATCAACGGTTCCCTGGATTGGGCCAAGCGCCTTTGGCCTGTCTGTCCAGAGGGTGTGTGGTTGCAGACCCACACAAACATACACATAAACTTCTCAACCTTAAAGAGATCCTTCAACACATTAGAAGTCATATCAACTTAAAGAGGTTAACATAGATTCTTCCCTCACAAAATTGCACAGAGATAAACCAGACCCAGCCTGAACTGTGTGATGTAGTAGGGAGTTGTAGTTTCTCTAGAGATAAATCAGACCCAGCCTGAACTGTGTGATGTAGTAGGGAGTTGTAGTTTCTCTAGAGATAAATCAGACCCAGCCTGAACTGTGTGATGTAGTAGGGAATTGTAGTTTCTCTAGAGATAAATCAGACCCAGCCTGAACTGTGTGATGTAGTAGAGTTGTAGTTTCCAACAGGCCAATATTCTACATAGTTTAGCGCATAAAATGTTATTAACCACAATGGCCATAATCCATTGCGTGCCTACTTGTCTTGTCTGTTTATTTTACACCTGCTATGTAAAAGAGAGAAGAATGCAAAATGGTCAATCATTTCTGGGATCCTTGGGACATCCCTACTTTAACCCCTACTTTAAATGTCAACTTCAACGGGCTAGGGACGTCCCAAGGATGTATCTCTACCTGAAAATACATGATCTAAGTGATTGGTAGTTGGTATTCAGCAGTCATAAAGCCTAATTTACTTTAATGAACTACTAAAATAGTGATTTTGTCAGACAGCATAGACAGCAGCTTTACACTTTATTGACTGACTGATCCATTCATCCTTCCATCCCTCCTCAGCCTTCCTCTCCTCTGAAGACCCAGTGAGGGTGGAGCTCAGTCAGAGAGCTGTTGAGGGACTGGTTAGGAAGAACACTTCTACAGCCAGAGAGGTGAGAGGTCACACATGGTTTAGATGGTAAATATTTATGTCCCCTTAGTGGTTCATCACGTCAGCAAAAGGGAATATGTTCCATCATCCATGTTTATTTACATTAGTGCAAATTGTCCACTGATATTAATAATTTGTGTAATTTGTGTCAAATGTACCTTTCCCCACTCATTCGCCCCATCTCTTTACATTGCTGATGCATATTCGGTGGCCAGACTCAAATTCCGAACACAATGCCCATCCTGGCAGATCTAAACCTAATGCAGCACATTGTGACTTTTGTGCATCCAGACCTAATGCAGCTTAGAGTGATCAGATGACAGAAGTCACATTTACATATATTTATATATATGTACAGTGGGCTCCAAAATTACTGGCACCCCTGACTGGCAATGCACAAACAATACTTAAAAAGATATAAACAATATAATTCCAGAGATAAACTCAAAATACCAACATGTGGGAAATACTGTACTTTATTATTAATGTTTCAATGGAACCAACCAAAATCATTCAATTATTTAATACAAAATACATTTAACCAAAATCAAGGTTTCATAATTATTGGCACTCCTCATTTAGTACTTAGTGCAACCACCTCCGGCAAAGATAACAGCATCGAGTCTTTTCCTGTAATGTTTGACAAGGTTAAGGAACACATTGGGGGGATTTTGGACCATTCTTCTATGCAGATCCTTTCAAGATCCTTCACATTCCCGGGTTAGCGCTTATCAACTGCCCTCTTCCACTCAGGTTTTCGATTGGATTGAGGTCCGGCGACTGGAGATTTTGTTGTCACAGAACCATTTCTGTGTGGATCTTGATCGGGTCATTGTAAATCAATAGAACAGGGGGCAAACGTTTAGGGTTCTACATTGTGACATCATTAAATTACTCCTTCTACAATGTTAAAACATTCTACATTGTGACATTAATTCATTGATATCATGAAACATCTTCTTCATGTATGCACTTTTATCAGATTATCTCTAGTCATAGCTATGAGATTTCTCTCCTGTGTGTGTTATGTGGTGTCGAGTCAGCTGCCCAGATCAAACAAAACTCTTCCCACATTGATCACAGCTATAAGATTTCTCTCCTGTGTGTGTTCTTTGGTGAACTGTCAGATCGCTAGATTGACCAAAATTCTTCCCACATTGATCACAGGTATAGGATTTCTCTCCTGTGTGTGTTCTCTGGTGTAGAGTCAGATTGCTAGAATCAGTAAAACTCTTCCCACATTGATCACAGCTGTAGGGTTTCTCTCCTGTGTGTATTCTCTGGTGCACTGTCAGATAGCTAGATTGACCAAAACTCTTCCCACATTGACCACAGCTATAAGGTTTCTCTCCTGTGTGTGTTCTCTGGTGTACAATCAGATAGCTAGATGTAGTAAAACTCTTCCCACATTGATCACAGCTATAAGGTTGTTCTCCTGTGTGTGTTCTCTGGTGTGACATCAGGCTGGTTGACTGAGTAAAACTCATCCCACATTGATCACAGATATAAGATTTCTCTCCTGTGTGGATTCTCTGATGAATTCTAATGCCTGATGAGGAGGTGAATCTCTTCCCACAGTCAGAGAAGCAGTGAGTTCTCTTCCCTGTGGATGTCTGCAGGTCTTTCTTGAGGTGTTCTGATCTTGAGCGACTCTTCTCTGCTTCGTCAGCATCATGAGGTTGTTTACATTTACATTACATTTAAGTCATTTAGCAGACACTCTTATCCAGAGCGACTTACAAATTGGTGCATTCACCTTATGATATCCAGTGGAACAACCACTTTACAATAGTGCATCTAAATCTTTTAAGGGGGGGGGGGGTTAGAAGGATTACTTTATCCTATCCTAGGTATTCCTTAAAGAGGTGGGGTTTCAGGTGTCTCAGGAAGGTGGTGATTGACTCCGCTGTCCTGGCGTCGTGAGGGAGCTTGTTCCACCATTGGGGTGCCAGAGCAGCGAACAGTTTTGACTGGGCTGAGCGGGAACTGTGCTTCCTCAGAGGTAGGGGGGCCAGCAGGCCAGAGGTGGATGAACGCAGTGCCCTTGTTTGGGTGTAGGGCCTGATCAGAGCCTGAAGGTATGGAGGTGCCGTTCCCTTCACAGCTCCGTAGGCAATCACCATGGTCTTGTAGCGGATGCGAGCTTCAACTGGAAGCCAGTGGAGAGAGTGGAGGAGCGGGGTGACGTGAGAGAACTTGGGAAGGTTGAACACCAGATGGGCTGCGGCGTTCTGGATGAGTTGTAGGGGTTTAATGGCACAGGCAGGGAGCCCAGCCAACAGCGAGTTGCAGTAATCCAGACGGGAGATGACAAGTGCCTGGATTAGGACCTGCGCCGCTTCCTGTGTGAGGCAGGGTCGTACTCTGCGAATGTTGTAGAGCATGAACCTACAGGATCGGGACACCGCCTTGATGTTAGTGGAGAACGACAGGGTGTTGTCCAGGATCATGCCAAGGTTCTTAGCACTCTGGGAGGAGGACACAAGGGAGTTGTCAACCGTGATGGCGAGATCATGGAACGGGCAGTCCTTCCCCGGGAGGAAGAGCAGCTCCGTCTTGCCGAGGTTCAGCTTGAGGTGGTGATCGGTCATCCACACTGATATGTCTGACAGACATGCAGAGATGCGATTCGCTGCCTGGTTATCAGAAGGGGGGAAAGAGAAGATTAATTGTGTGTCGTCTGCATAGCAATGATAGGAGAGACCATATGAGGATATGACAGAGCCAAGTGACTTGGTGTATAGCGAGAATAGGAGAGGGCCTAGAACAGAGCCTGGGGGACACCGGTGGTGAGAGCGCATGGTGCGGAGACAGATTCTCGCCACGCCACCTGGTAGGAGCGACCTGTCAGGTAGGACGCAATCCAAGCGTGGGCCGCGCCAGAGATGCCCAACTCGGAGAGGGTGGAGAGGAGTATCTGATGGTTCACAGTATCAAAGGCAGCAGATAGGTCTAGAAGGATGAGAGCAGAGGAGAGAGAGTTAGCTTTAGCAGTGCGGAGAGCCTCCGTGACACAGAGAAGAGCAGTCTCAGTTGAATGCCCAGTCTTGAAACCTGACTGATTAGGATCAAGAAGGTCATTCTGAGAGAGATAGCAGGAGAGCTGGCCAAGGACGGCACGTTCAAGAGTTTTGGAGAGAAAAGAAAGAAGGGATACTGGTCTGTAGTTGTTGACATCGGAGGGATCGAGTGTAGGTTTTTTCAGAAGGGGTGCAACTCTCGCTCTCTTGAAGACGGAAGGGACGTAGCCAGCGGTCAAGGATGAGTTGATGAGCGTGGTGAGGTAGGGGAGAAGGTCTCCGGAAATGGTCTGGAGAAGAGAGGAGGGGATAGGGTCAAGTGGGCAGGTTGTTGGGCGGCCGGCCGTCACAAGACGCGAGATTTCATCTGGAGAGAGAGGGGAGAAAGAGGTAAAAGCACAGGGTAGGGCAGTGTGAGCAGGACCAGCGGTGTCCTTTGACTTAGCAAACGAGGATCGGATATCGTCAACCTTCTTTTCAAAATGGTTGACGAAGTCATCCGCAGAGAGGGAGGAGGGGGGGGGAGGGGGAGGAGGATTCAGGAGGGAGGAGAAGGTAGCAAAGAGCTTCCTAAGGTTAGAGGCAGATGCTTGGAATTTAGAGTGGTAGAAAGTGGCTTTAGCAGCAGAGACAGAAGAGGAGAATGTAGAGAGGAGGGAGTGAAAGGATGCCAGGTCCGCAGGGAGGCGAGTTTTCCTCCATTTCAGCTCGGCTGCCCGGAGCCCTGTTCTGTGAGCTCGTAGTGAGTCGTCGAGCCACGGAGCAGGAGGGGAGGACCGAGCCGGCCTGGAGGATAGGGGACAGAGAAAATCAAAGGATGCAGAAAGGGAGGAGAGGAGGGTTGAGGAGGCAGAATCAGGAGATAGGTTGGAGAAGGTTTGAGCAGAGGGAAGAGATGATAGGATGGAAGAGGAGAGAGTAGCGGGAGAGAGAGAGCGAAGGTTGGGACGGCGCAATGCCATCCGAGTAGGGGCAGAGTGAGAAGTGTTGGATGAGAGCAAGAGGGAAAAGGATACAAGGTAGTGGTCGGAGATTTGGAGGGGAGTTGCAATGAGATTAGTGGAAGAACAGCATCTAGTAAAGATGAGGTCAAGCGTATTGCCTGCCTTGTGAGTATGGGGGGAAGGTGAGAGGGTGAGGTCAAAAGAGGAGAGGAGTGGAAAGAAGGAGGCAGAGAGGAATGAGTCAAAGGTAGACGTGGGGAGGTTAAAGTCACCCAGAACTGTGAGAGGTGAGCCATCCTCAGGAAAGGAACTTATCAAGTCGTCAAGCTCATTGATGAACTCTCCAAGGGAACCTGGAGGGCGATAAATGATAAGGATGTTAAGCTTGAAAGGGCTGGTAACTGTGACAGCATGGAATTCAAATGAGGAGATAGACAGATGGGTCAGGGGAGAAAGAGAGAATGTCCACTTGGGAGAGATGAGGATTCCAGTGCCACCACCCCGCTGGCTCGATGCTCTGTTGTTGAGGCTCCCCAGAGGATCCACGATAGTCACGTCTCTCTCCTGTGTGAACAACAAAGTCAAACAGATGGTTAAAGGCCCACAACAGCGGAAATCCACTGTAAAAGGTGATGCCAAAAGCGTAGCCATGATGTTGTACAACAACTGACGTCTGTAATGAATGTAAGGATTATTTGTCTTAAAATGAGCAAGAATAGTCAAATTTCAGTAGTAACATCGATGATTGTAGGCTAGAAATAAGTTATTAATGTTGTTGAAACTCTAAGCAGTGTGCCAGACAACTTTTGGTCTCCAATATAGGCCCCTTTCTGTGTTTAATAAAATTGCGGCACGAGGGCGATGCACATGCAATTTGGTTGTAGAAACTCCTCCCCACTAATGAGGAAACCGCTAGTTATGGATGTACTATATCTGCCTGGAGCAAAAATGGTGAGCCAAGATTTTAGTTTTTCACAATGTATTCTGAATGTGAATGGGGGAAACTGAGGGAAGTAACCTCCATTTCCAGGTTGCTTATGAGTACATTTCACACTATTTTGGATTATAATTGTAAGGCTCATTTGAATGTTCTGTTTAATATAATGTTTGTGTCATCCTCGCAAATCAACTGCTTTATACTTAACCTCTATGGGCTAGGCGGGACGAATTCGTCCCACCTACGTAACAGCCACTGCCAGCCTGTGGCGCGATTTTCAAAACCTTAAAAATCCTATTACTTCAATTTCTCAAACATATGACTATTTTACAGCCATTTAAAGACAAGACTCTCGTTAATCTAACCACACTGTCCGATTTCAAAAAGGCTTTACAACGAAAGCAAAACATTAGATTATGTCAGCAGAGTACCAAGCCAGAAATAATCAGACACCCATTTTTCAAGCCAGCATATAATGTCACCAAAACCCAGAAGACAGCTAAATGCAGCACTCACCTTTGATGATCTTCATCAGATGACAACCCTAGGACATTATGTTATACAATACATGCATGTTTTGTTCAATCAAGTTCATATTTATATCAAAAACCAGCTTTTTACATTAGCATGTGACGTTCAGAACTAGCATACCCCCCGCAAACTTCCGGGGAATTCGCTAACATTTTACTAAATTACTCACGATAAACGTTCACAAAAAGCATAACAATTATTTTAAGAATTATAGATACAGACCTCCTCTATGCACTCGATATGTCCGATTTTAAAATAGCTTTTTGGTGAAAGCACATTTTGCAATATTCTAAGTACATAGCCCAGGCATCACGGGCTCGCTATTTAGACACCCGGCAAGTTTAGCACTCACCATAATCATATTTACTATTATAAAAGTTTGATTACCTTTTGTTGTCTTCGTCAGAATGCACACCCAGGACTGCTACTTCAATAACAAATGTTGGTTTGGTCCAAAATAATCCATCGTTATATCCGAATAGCGGCGTTTTGTTCGTGCGTTCCAGACACTATCCGAAATAGTAAAGAAGTGTCGCGCGCATGGCGCAATTCGTGACAATAAAATTCTAAGTATTCCATTACCGTACTTCGAAGCATGTCAACCGCTGTTTAAAATCAATTTTTACAACATTTTTCTCGTAGAAAAGCGATAATATTCCGACAGGGAATCTCCTTTTCGGCAAACAGAGGAAAAAATCCCAAAGGCGGGGGCGGTCTGGGTCACGCGCATAAGCCAGTGTCCCTTGATCGGCCACTTGAGAAAGGCGATAATGTGTTTCAGCCTGGGGCTGGAATGACGACATTCTGTTTTTTCCCGGGCTCTGAGCGCCACGACGTGGGAAGTGTCACGTTAGAGCAGAGATCCTTAGTAAATGATAGAGATGAAAAAGAAGTTCAAGAAATGGTCAGACAGGCCACTTCCTGTAAAGGAATCTCTCAGGTTTTGACCTGCCATTTGAGTTCTGTTATACTCACAGACACCATTCAAACAGTTTTAGAAAATTTTGGGTGTTTTCTATCCATATGTAATAAGTATATGCATATTCTAGTTACTGGGTAGGAGTGGTAACCAGATTAAATCGGGTATGTTTTTTATCCAGCCGTGTCAATACTGCCCCCTAGCCCTAACAGGTTAAACATTTCAACCAGTAAAATGCTCTTTGGCTAGCTTTTCCATCAGCCTGACAATGAGGGTTTGTACAGTAAGTGTTTGCCAAATTGGCCAATAACTTCACCTAACAATAACATAGACCTACTGTAGGACCCATAACGTCACCTAACAACAAATATACCTATGTCGTGATGTTTGTCATGTGACTGTCATTCAGAAAATGATTTCCTGGATCAGCTGATGATAGTTGAACATGTGACTAACTAAACAGCTACAGTATTAAGTATTATGTGTAATTATTGAAGAACCACATCAATGACAGTATCCATTTCGGTGTTGTCAATCAACTTAAATGACTCAGTTAAAACCATTGGATTTTGCAAACTCTGAAATGATTTAGGATTTCTGTGCCCATGAAAACTGTTTCCCAGCGTAACATAAGGAGACACTAAATTCTACTTAGTTAGCGTGCATTTCAGAGATCTGAATACAACAAACTGTCTGACAGCAAGATCCAATATTTAAGTTGAAGTTCATCATATGACAAGCGTAACGTTATGACTATAACTACTGTTCCCTGAAGGAGGGAAACTAGGTACAACATACTATTAAATCCACACGTTATGACTATAACTACTGTTCCCTGAAGGAGGGATACTTGGTACAACATACTATTAAATCCGTGCCTCGATGGAAGCCCCGTCTTCCACAGGTGATGAGCGTGAGGCTTAGATTTATTCCTTAAATTTAATACCACTCTTCACCGACCCAGGAAGGGGTGGGGCCAAACAGGTGTTGTACCTCGTTTCCCTCCTTCAGAGTAGAACACCTGTTTAGGAGCGGTGCTGGCTAGCAGAGTAGAACACCTGTTTAGGAGAGGTGCTGGCTAGCAGAGTAGAACACCTGTTTAGGAGAGGTGCTGGCTAGCAGAGTAGAACACCTGTTTAGGAGAGGTGCTGGCTAGCAGAGTAGAACACCTGTTTAGGAGAGGTGCTGGCTAGCAGAGTAGAACACCTGTTTAGGAAAGGTTTTCATTTCATAGGTTTCATTTTAGTATACTGTAACAACATACTTAATGAGTATATACTATTAGTTCATTTAATGTATTAGTTAATTGTAGTATACTGTAACTACATACTTAATGAGTATATACTACATACAATTAGTTAACTGTAGTATACTGTAACTACATACTTAATGAGTATATACTACATACTATTAGTTAATTGTAATATACTGTCACGACTCCTGCCGAGGGTGACTCCTGTCCCTGTTCAGGCGGCGCTCGGCGGTCGTCGTCACCGGCCTACTAGCTGCCACCGATCCCTTTTTCCCTTTTCTGTTGGTTTTGTCTTAATTGTTTGCACCTGTGTACGATTAGTGTCTATTTAGTATTTAAGCCCGTTTCCCCACCTGTTCTGTGTGCGGGCTTACTTTCTGTTGTCGACTGTTGTCTATGCAGTGGTACGTGTTATTGGATTATTGTGTTTGTTGGATCACACATAGTTGTGTTTTCGTGGGTGTACTTTTCTTTTACGGTGCAATTCATTAAACGCCCGTTAGCAACTACTCCTGTTTCCTGCGCCTGACTCGACACCCACTACTGCAAGCGTTACAGAAGCCCGCACCTCGAATTATGGAGTCAGCAGGAGCAGCCACCACCCCTCTCCCGTCTATGGAGGAACGGGTCCTCCACCACACCACCGTGCTCCATCGAATCGGGTCTGCGATGGACCAAATGATGGAGAGGATGGATCGATGGGAGAGGAGTGGTCTCCTCTCTTCGCCCCCCACTCACCAGAGTAGTCTACCTACTCCACCCCCTCCTACGTCAGGTTCTGGAGCATTGCGTCTTGCACTCCCGAGGGAGTATGACGGAGGAGCAGCGGGATGTCAGGGGTTTCTGCTGCAGATTGACTTATACCTAGCTACAGTGAGACCGACTCCCTCGGGAGAGGAGAGTGTCAGCCTCCTCGTCTCCTGCCTAACGGGGCGAGCGTTGGAATGGGCCAACGCGGTCTGGAACAGACCCAACTCAGCGAGGGAGAATTACCCTGAGTTCACCCGCCGTTTCCGGGCCGTATTCGATCACCCTCCAGAAGGCCGGGCGGCGGCTGAGCGATTGTTCCATCTCAGGCAGGAGACGAGGAGCGCACAAGACTTCGCGCTGGAGTTTCGGACCTTAGCTGCCGGGGCCGGGTGGAACGACAGGGCCCTAATGGATCATTTCCGGTGCAGTCTCCGGGAGGACGTCCGCAGGGAGCTAGCGTGTTGGGACAATACACTCTCCCTGGATTAACTGATTGACATGTCAATCCGACTGGACAATCTGCTGGCTGCCCGCGGGCGTTCAGAAGGGGTCCTGTCAGTTCCACCTCCTAGCCCTCCGGCGCCCATTCCCATGGAACTGGGAGTGGCTGCATCAAAGGGAACCGGAAGAGGGCGCTCCTCCTGCACCAATTGTGGTCGCCGAGGACACACGGTCGACCGGTGCTGGGGGGGTCCCTCTGGGAGTCGAGAAGGCATGCAGAACACTCCTCGTTCACCCCAGGTGAGTCAGCACCAAACTCACCCAGAACCCTCTGTTGGTCATATGTTTGTTTTAATTTTTTTTCTTGATTTTTCCCCTTGTTCCCAGCATAGGGCGCTAGTCGATTCAGGCGCAGCGGGGAACTTTATGGATCGCGGACTCGCCCTTAAGCTGGGAGTTCCGTTAGTACCGTTAGATTCCCCCTTTCCCGTGCACTCCCTAGATAGCCGGCCATTAGGGTCAGGGCTGGTCGGGGAGACTACGGTGCCGCTGGACATGGCAACGCAGGGGAATCATGAGGAGTGAATTTGTTTTTTCCTTATCGATTCGCCTGCGTTTCCAGTGGTGCTGGGAGTGCCCTGGCTCTCCAGTCACAATCCCAAGATTTTGTGGAAACAGGGGGTTCTCCAGGGGTGGTCAGAGGAGTGTTCGGGTAGGTGTCTGGGAGTTTCCATCGGTGCCACGTCGGTGGAGAGTGCAGACCAGGTTTCCACTGTGCGCATTCCCCCTGAGTATGCCGATTTGGCTCTCGCCTTCTGTAAGAAGAAGGCGACTGAATTACCACCCCATCGACAGGGGGATTGTGTGATAAACCTCCTGGCAAACGCTGCGCTTCCCAAGAGTCACGTGTACCCCTTGTCTCAGGAGGAGACGGTGGCTATGGAGACATATTCACGGAATCTCTGAGACGGGTTCATTCGGCCCTCCATCTCACCCGTCTCCTCGAGTTTCTTTTTCATGAAGAAAAAGGGGGGAGGTTTGCGTCCGTGCATTGATTATAGAGGTCTCAATTCCATCACAGTGGGGTTTAGTTATCCACTACCTCTCATCGCTACGGCGGTGGAATCATTTCACAGAGCGCGTTTTTTCACGAAACTGGATCTCAGGAGCGCGTATAATCTGGTGCGTATTCGGGAGGGAGACGAGTGGAAAACCGCATTTAGTACCACATCGGGCCACTATGAGTACCTCGTCATGCCGTATTAAAGAATGCTCCAGCCGTCTTTCAATCCTTTGTAGACGAGATTCTCAGGGACCTGCATGGGCAGGGCGTGATAGTGTATATCGATGACATCCTGATTTACTCCACCACCCGCGCCGAGCATGTGTCCCTGGTGCGCAGGTTGCTGGAGCATGACCTATATGTCAAGGCTGAGAAGTGTGAGTTCTCCAAACGAGCCATCTCCTTCCTGGGTTATCGCATTTCCACCTCGGGGGTGGTGATAGAGTGTGACCGCGTTAAGGCCGTGCGTAATTGGCCGACTCCTGCCACGGTGAAGGAAGTGCAGCGGTTTTTGGGTTTTGCCAATTACTACCGGAGGTTTATCCGAGGTTTTGGCCAGGTAGCGGCTCCCATTACCTCACTGCTGAAGGGGGGACCGGTGCATTTGCGTTGGTCGACAGAGGCGTACAGGGCTTTCACCCAGTTGAAGGCACTGTTCACTGATGCACCTGTGTTGGCGCACCCGGACCCTTCTTTACCATTCATAGTGGAGGTGGACGCGTCCGAGGCTGGGGTGGGTGCCGTGCTATCTCAGCGCTCGGGTACGCCACCGAAACTCCGCCCCTGTGCCTTCTTTTCTAGGAAGCTCAGTCCGGCGGAGCGTAACTATGATGTGGGGGACCGGGAGCTGTTGGCTGTGGTCAAGGCTTTGACCGTGTGGAGACACTGGCTTGAGGGGGCTAGACACCCTTTTCTCATCTGGACTGACCACCGGAACCTGGAGTATATCCGGGCAGCTAGGAGACTGAACTCGCGTCAGGCACGGTGGGCCATGTTCTTCACCCGGTTCCAGTTCACGATTTCATATCGACCAGGTTCCATGAACACGAAGGCCGACGCACTGTCCCGTCTTTATGATACTGAGGATGGACCCATCGATCCTACTCCCATCCTTCCAGCCTCTAAGCTGGTCGCACCGGTGGTATGGGAGGTGGACGCGGACATCGAGCGGGCGCTACAGCTGGAGCCTGCGCCTTCCAACTGTCCAGCAGGGCGTAAGTACGTGCCGCTTGGTGTCCGTGATCAATTGATTCGATGGGCTCCTACGTTACCCTCGTCGGGTCATCCTGGGGTGGCGAGGACAGTGTTAGGCCTTAAGGGGAAGTACTGGTGGCCCACCTTGGCTAAGGACGTGAGGTTTTATGTCTCTTCCTGTTCGGTGTGCGCCCAGAGTAAGGCTCCTAGGCACCTCCCTAGAGGGAAGTTACAACCCCTCCCCGTTCCACAGAGGCCGTGGTCCCACCTGTCAGTGGACTTTCTCACCGATCTTCCCCCGTCTCAGGGGAATACTACGGTCTTGGTAGTTGTGGATCGGTTTTCTAAGTCCTGTCGTCTCCTCCCGTTGCCCGGTCTCCCTACGGCCCTACAGACTGCGGAAGCTCTATTCACCCATGTTTTCCGGCACTACGGGGTGCCGGAGGACATCGTTTCTGATCGGGGTCCCCAGTTCACGTCCCGTGTATGGAGGGCATTTATGGAGCGCCTGGGGGTCTCGGTCAGCTTGACCTCCGGTTATCACCCCGAGAGCAATGGGCAGGTGGAGAGAGTTAACCAGGAGGTGGGTAGGTTTTTGCGGTCGTACTGCCAGGACCGGCCAGGGGAGTGGTCCAGGTACATACCTTGGGCCGAACTGGCCCAAAACTCACTCCGCCACTCCTCCACTAACATTTCACCATTTCAGTGTGTGCTGGGCTACCAGCCGGTCCTGGCACCGTGGCATCAGAGCCAGACCGAGGCTCCTGCGGTGGAGGATTGGGTGCAGCGCTCCAAGGAGACCTGGAGGGCTGTCCAGGAGGCCCTTAAGGAAGCAGGGTGATGACAGAAGAGGAGCGCTGACCGCCACCGCAGTGAGACCCCGGACAGGGTCTGGCTCTCGACCCGAAACCTGCCCCTTTGCCTGCCCTGCCGGAAGCTGGGTCCGCAGTGTGTAGGGCCCTTCAAAGTCCTGAGGAGGATAAACGAGGTGTGTTACCGATTACAACTTCCTTCGTATTATCGTATTAACCCCTCGTTTCATGTGTCTCTCCTCAGGCCGGTGGTAGCTGGTCCCTTACAAGACGGTGAGGTGCCGGAGGTCCCCCCGCCCCCTCTGGACATCGAGGGGGCCCCGGCGTATACAGTACGTGCCATCCTGGACTCTAGGTGCCGGGTGAGGGGCCTGCAGTACCTCGTGGACTGGGAGGGGTACGGTCCGGAGGAGAGGTGCTGGGTGCCGGTGGGGGACATACTGGACCCAACACTATTGAGGGATTTCCATCGTCTCCACCCGGATCGCCCTGCGCCTCGCCCTCCGGGTCGGCCCCGAGGCCGGTGTCGGCGCTGCGGGAGCCGCGCGTCAGGGGGGGGTACTGTCACGACTCCTGCCGAGGGTGACTCCTCTCCCTGTTCGGGTGGCGCTCGGCGGTCGTCGTCACCGGCCTACTAGCTGCCACCGATCCCTTTTTCCCTTTTCTGTTGGTTTTGTCTTAATTGTTTGCACCTGTGTACGATTAGTGTCTATTTAGTATTTAAGCCCGTTTCCCCACCTGTTCTGTGTGCGGGCTAACTTTCTGTTGTCGACTGTTGTCTATGCAGTGGTACGTGTCATTGGATTATTGTGTTTGTTGGATCACACCCAGTTGTGTTTTCGTGGGTGTACTTTTCTTTTACGGTGCAATTCATTAAACGCCCGTTAGCAACCACTCCTGTTTCCTGCGCCTGACTCCACACCCACTACTGCAAGCGTTACATATACTGTAACTACATACTTAATGAGTATATACTACATACTATTAGTTAATTGTAGTATACTGTAACTACATACTTAATGAGTATATACTACATACTATTAGTTAATTGTAGTAAACTGTAACCGAACCGTTTCCTTTCAGTTGAGGCTCTTCTCCTGTCTACCGGAAATGAATGCTGTTGCTATGCAACCTCTTGCTAGCTAGTTAGCATAACACATTACTAGTTAGACATTTTATGACTTCAGGTGTGTTTTTAAATTAAATCTTGAATACCAGAGTGCTTCATAAATTCAGACTGTTGTCAGGTTGTCCGTTTGTAAATTCAGCCCGTTTCGCTCTCGGAGCCACTGGACGCTCCGGCCGAGGAGTTGGGTTGATTTGACCATTCTGACCTTAGCTTGCTAGCTACTTCCAGACACAAATGAGACTCTGACCATTTTACTCGCCATAGCAGAGCTGGTTAGGCAGTTTTCATGTTATCCAGGGTGACTGTAACTGTGCTGCTGGAAAACATTTAATTACGTTTTTTTTTGCCTACGTTTACTGACACCTGGACATATTCAACGGGTGTTGAGCGCTAGTAAATTCATTATTCTGCTCTCTGGTACTCAGACGAGAGTGCTCTGAAATCAGAGTAGATAGTCAGAGTGAATTTATTAAAGCCCCCGAATGTCCATTGAGAAAGCACAACGACTATACCATTTAGCTAAGCTAAGAATGACGGGAATAATCAAGTCAATAAATGTTGGGTAGTTAGTTAGATAGAATATAGTTAATATACTGTCACGTTTGATGTTTAAGTAGCCAACTAACGTCAGGTAGCTAGTTAACATACCGGTACATACTGCTGTAATAACATGCTAACAAATTGTCAGCCAAAATAACGTGTAAGGTAACTTATTTGAAAAGTCATAACTTTATTACATTGCTCAACATTTTCTTAATGTTAGATAGCTAGGCTAATGCTAACTTAACCAGCCCGCTAGCTGACTAATAACAACAACACCGCAAATATGATATTAAAACTGATAACTAACTAGACGACAGAAGTGGGTTTTAAACACAGTGGCTAATATACACGAAAACGTCTAAAGTGCTTTATTGGTTCAGCTATTTTGTCTAGCAAGGTAGCGAGGTGGCTGAATAACTGTTGCGCTGTTGAAAGAAGCGTTCCGTCCACTAGATTATACGTCACACCTTCAGCATCGCCTTAAATTCCCACATGATGTATTGTTACACCATGTAGGAGCAGTATCGACCTAGTCTGTTCATTATATACATCTACATGATGTATTGTTACACCATGTAGGAGCAGTATAGACCGACAGTAGCTGGCTACTTATTTAGATTTAGTTTAACAGAATGAAACTGGCTTAAATGTGCTGTAGTAAACATGTTTTATTCGCACTAATCAATCAACACATTCCTGTCTTTGTATGTCTCAATATAACTGTATTATTTCATTAAATCCATGTAAAATAATCTTTGTCTGAAAATAAAATCTGATCCTCAACTGCGTTTCCCTCCAGTCAGCCACGGCGATGTGCGTCTTTCAGGCGATGCTGCAGCGTGACGTATAATCTAGTGGACGGTTCTTCATAAACAGCTCGTCAACCACCTCGGTAGCTTGCTAGCCAACATAGCCGAAAGATTCAACCTATTTATACGCTTTCGGTGTATATTACCTACTGTGTTTTAGACACACTTCTGTCGTATCTACTTGTTAACCTATTTAATTTAATATTACGTTATTTTGTATTAGTCAGCTATAGTAGCTGGCTGGTTAAGTTAGCATTAGCCTAGTCGCTAATGATAGCTAGCTAGCTAACATCCCCGAACATGAGCTCCCTAAACTACTCCCCTCCTGTTAAAGAAGAGGAGGTCTGCTGGACGGAGAAAGAAGCTCTGTGGCTGAACATTGTCGTGAAAGAGGAGAAGGAAGAGGAGGATGTTACAGTAAAACAAGAAGTAGAGGGTGAGGCTGTTACAGTGAAAGATGAAGAGAAAGACGTTTCAGTTAACCTGTTGGGGCTACAGGTTAGCAATGAACCCCGAGTCGGGATTGCTAACAAGGCTGGAAATTCAAAACATCAAAAATCTAATAATTTCAATTTCTCAAACAATCAACTATTTTACACAATTTAAAAGATAAACATCTCCTTAATCTAACCACATTGTTCGATTTTCAAAGAGGCTTTACGGCAAAAGCATAAAGTTAGATTATGTTAGGACAGTACATAGCCACAAAAGTACAAACATCCATTTTCAATTCAAGGTCAGGCGTCACCAAAAGCAGAAACCAGCTAGAATTATGCACTAACCTTTGTCAATCTCCATCAGATGACACTCCTAGGACATTATGTTATACAATACATGCATTTTTTGTTCCATCAAGTTCATATTTATATCCAAAAACAGCATTTTACAGTAGCGTGAAATTCAGATTTTTTTCTTCTCTGAAATGCTTCCGGTGAACATAACAAAATTACTATTCGAAAACATTGGTAAATTATAATATTGTCATTCAAAGAATAATATATTATCATCTCGTAATTGCTACCGAATGGCCAGATCTCAAAATAACTTTACTGGGAAATCACATTTTGCAATAAACGGGGTGCTATGCTAAGAACAATAAGCTATGCTATACAGTTAGCATCATTTAATATCGATAATAACATTGTAAATATCCCCTTACCTTTGATTATCTCCATCAGAAGGCACTGCCAGGAATCCCAGGTCCGGAACAAATGTGGTTTCTTTTGACAAAGTTCATAATTTATGTCCAAATAACACCAAGTAGTTAGCGTTCATTATGCTCCCACAAAACGTGGTGGGGGGTTGTAAAATCACGCCGAAAAGCTAAAAAAACCTAGTAAATAATCTATTTACGTTCGTTCAAACATGTCAAACGTTGTTTAGCATTAATCTTTTGGTCCATTTTTAACGTTAAACATCAGTAATATTTTCACACAACCTATCCTATGTCTAGATAAACAATAATGACAAACTCACGCTTCTCAGATTTATGCGCAGGCGCAAAAGAATGAAGTGATGACATGTCAACTTCCTTGCATTCTAATTTGCTCTCTGTTTATCATAGACGCTTCAAACAACTTTATAAAGATCGTTGACATCTAGTGGAAGCCGTAGGTGTTGCGAAATGAATCCTTTCTCACTATGGTATCTATAAAACAATGACACTAAATAGTACAGTCACAAAATTCACATTTTTTTGTATCTATTTTTCACAGGTTTTTGCCTGCAATATGAGTTTTGTTATACTTACAGACACCATTCAAACTGTTTTAGAAAATTCAGAGTGTTTTCTATCCGAATGTGTTAATAATATGCATATCCTAGCTTCTGAGTTGGTGTAGGAGGCAGTTAAAAATGGGCACATATTTTTTTCAAAATTTCTCAATACTGCCCCCGAGCCCCAACAGGTTTTAAAGAAGAGGAAGAAGAGGATGATGCTGTTTTTGGAGTGAAGAAGGAAGGGGAGATTACTGTCACATTGGAAGATGAGGAGGAGATAGGAGATCTGATTAACACCAGTAAGTACCGCCTTCAATTAGTTTTTAACTTTGGATATTCGGAGTTGGCTCGTCAATACCTCTTCAACGGAGGGCCCTGGGATGATGACTGATATGTCTAGAATCAGGACGTAGAGAACAAGCTACCCCTTGTTTTCTCCGTTCCGTTTCCAAAAAGTGACTTAACATATATATTTGAGGAGGGTCTATCTGCTGACCGCAGACTGGGGGGCCACGGCATGTAGTGATTTTAATGTAGTGATGTTTTACTACACACCGTGACCCCCAATAGAGCCATGTGAGAGTTGGGTTGGCTACACCAAAGATTATGGATATACTGACAAGATGTCTCTCCGCCCTAACAAGGGGAGTCGTTGTCCACAAAGCTGCACTGTGGGTTGTCTCGCTCCCCCCTATCCTGTCTTTGGATTGGTGGATACATCTTATTATTGTAATCTATTGTTTATATTCTACGAGGGTTGTTGACGTCAACCGCCTGTATTCAATGGAGAGAGATGCTAAGCTACTAGCATGAATATGCATAGCGATCTGGAGACAAACCCTATAGTGTTTTTATCAAAGTTGTCGGTATGTCACGTGTCCACGTAACAACTTAATCATTACGAAACGTCTGTTAGATCAAGTAAACCTCACGTAGCAAATAAGCCATTCATTTTGTTGTTGACCAAATTCAACACTTTCCACATTGGGTTGATAATTGTTTCCACTTGGATACAGCCTACTGTAACCTACTGGCATGATCTAGAGATACAACCTACTGTAACCTACTGGCATGACCTAGAGAGTTACAACCTACTGTAACCTACTGGCATGACCTAGAGAGATACAACCTACTGTAACCTACTGGCATGACCTAGAGAGTTACAACCTACTGTTGTAAATGAGCTCCTACAAATATTGAAATTTACATGGTTTTTAGAGTGAAGTACATCGGAAAAAAGCAAAAGAAAACTGCAAGACTGAATAGGAGAAAAAACAAGCAACAAACAAAGAAGATAGGCTTTTGAAAAATAACTATTTTTTCATAAAATTGTAGTTATAATAGCAAGCTGAATTGTTTACCAGTTGCTAAGCAGTTGCTAGGGACTCTTTTGGAAGAAGCTAGCTAGCTAACGAAGAACAACAAAGAATATCTAGTTAACAGAAGAAAAGAAAGAGAAAATCAGGACAGAAGAAAAAGGATATCAAAGTGAAACAGTTCTCTAAAGACACAGGAGACAATAATACAAGAAACAACACTTCTGTAGCTTGTCAACTATGTGTCTGTCTATCCCTGTTCTCTCCTCTCTGCACAGGCCATACAAACGCTTCACACCGCGTGGCCGCTGCCACTCTAACCTGGTGGTCCCAGCGCGCACGACCCACGTGGAGTTCCAGGTCTCCGGCAGCCTCTGGAACTGCCGGTCTGCAGCCAACAAGGCTGAGTTCATCTCAGCCTATGCTACCCTCCAGTCCCTAGACTTCCTGGCGCTGACGGAAACATGGATTACCACAGATAACACTGCTACTCCTACTGCTCTCTCTTCGTCTGCCCACGTGTTCTCGCATACCCCTAGAGCATCGAGCCAGCGGGGTGGTGGCACTGGAATCCTCATCTCTCCCAAGTGGACATTCTCTCTTTCTCCCCTGACCCATCTGTCTATCTCCTCATTTGAATTCCATGCTGTCACAGTTACCAGCCCTTTCAAGCTTAACATCCTTATCATTTATCGCCCTCCAGGTTCCCTTGGAGAGTTCATCAATGAGCTTGACGACTTGATAAGTTCCTTTCCTGAGGATGGCTCACCTCTCACAGTTCTGGGTGACTTTAACCTCCCCACGTCTACCTTTGACTCATTCCTCTCTGCCTCCTTCTTTCCACTCCTCTCCTCTTTTGACCTCACCCTCTCACCTTCCCCCCATACTCACAAGGCAGGCAATACGCTTGACCTCATCTTTACTAGATGCTGTTCTTCCACTAATCTCATTGCAACTCCCCTCCAAATCTCCGACCACTACCTTGTATCCTTTTCCCTCTTGCTCTCATCCAACACTTCTCACTCTGCCCCTACTCGGATGGCATTGCGCCGTCCCAACCTTCGCTCTCTCTCTCCCGCTACTCTCTCCTCTTCCATCCTATCATCTCTTCCCTCTGCTCAAACCTTCTCCAACCTATCTCCTGATTCTGCCTCCTCAACCCTCCTCTCCTCCCTTTCTGCATCCTTTGATTTTCTCTGTCCCCTATCCTCCAGGCCGGCTCGGTCCTCCCCTCCTGCTCCGTGGCTCGACGACTCACTACGAGCTCACAGAACAAGGCTCCGGGCAGCCGAGCGGAAATGGAGGAAAACTCGCCTCCCTGCGGACCTGGCATCCTTTCACTCACTCCTCTCTACATTCTCCTCTTCTGTCTCTGCTGCTAAAGCCACTTTCTACCACTCTAAATTCCAAGCATCTGCCTCTAACCCTAGGAAGCTCTTTGCTACCTTCTCCTCCCGCCTGAATCCTCCTCCCCCGACCCCCCCCCCCTCCTCCCTCTCTGCGGATGACTTCGTCAACCATTTTGAAAAGAAGGTTGACGATATCCGATCCTCGTTTGCTAAGTCAAACGACACCCCTGGTCCTGCTCACACTGCCCTACCCTGTGCTTTGACCTCTTTCTCCCCTCTCTCTCCAGATGAAATCTCGCGTCTTGTGACGGCCGGCCGCCCAACAACCTGCCCACTTGACCCTATCCCCTCCTCTCTTCTCCAGACCATTTCCGGAGACCTTCTCCCCTTCCTCACCTCGCTCATCAACTCATCCTTGACCGCTGGCTACGTCCCTTCCGTCTTCAAGAGAGCGAGAGTTGCACCCCTTCTGAAAAAACCTACACTCGATCCCTCCGATGTCAACAACTTCAGACCAGTATCCCTTCTTTCTTTTCTCTCCAAAACTCTTGAACGTGCCGTCCTTGGCCAGCTCTCCTGCTATCTCTCTCAGAATGACCTTCTTGATCCTAATCAGTCAGGTTTCAAGACTGGGCATTCAACTGAGACTGCTCTTCTCTGTCTCACGGAGGCTCTCCGCACTGCTAAAGCTAACTCTCTCTCCTCTGCTCTCATCCTTCTAGACCTATCTGCTGCCTTTGATACTGTGAACCATCAGATCCTCCTCTCCACCCTCTCCGAGTTGGGCATCTCCGGCGCGGCCCACGCTTGGATTGCGTCCTACCTGACAGGTCGCTCCTACCAGGTGGCGTGGCGAGAATCTGTCTCCGCACCATGCGCTCTCACCACTGGTGTCCCCCAGGGCTCTGTTCTAGGCCCTCTCCTATTCTCGCTATACACCAAGTCACTTGGCTCTGTCATATCCTCACATGGTCTCTCCTATCATTGCTATGCAGACGACACACAATGAATCTTCTCCTTTCCCCCTTCTGATAACCAGGCGGCGAATCGCATCTCTGCATGTCTGTCAGACATATCAGTGTGGATGACGGATCACCAGCTCAAGCTGAACCTCGGCAAGACGGAGCTGCTCTTCCTCCCGGGGAAGGACTGCCCGTTCCATGATCTCGCCATCACGGTTGACAACTCCCTTGTGTCCTCCTCCCAGAGTGCTAAGAACCTTGGCGTGATCCTGGACAACACCCTGTCGTTCTCCACTAACATCAAGGCGGTGACCCGATCCTGTAGGTTCATGCTCTACAACATTCGCAGAGTACGACCCTGCCTCACACAGGAAGCGGCGCAGGTCCTAATCCAGGCACTTGTCATCTCCCGTCTGGATTACTGCAACTCGCTGTTGGCTGGGCTCCCTGCCTGTGCCATTAAACCCCTACAACTCATCCAGAACGCCGCAGCCCGTCTGGTGTTCAACCTTCCCAAGTTCTCTCACGTCACCCCGCTCCTCCGCTCTCTCCACTGGCTTCCAGTTGAAGCTCGCATCCGCTACAAGACCATGGTGATTGCCTACGGAGCTGTGAAGGGAACGGCACCTCCATACCTTCAGGCTCTGATCAGGCCCTACACCCAAACAAGGGCACTGCGTTCATCCACCACTGGCCTGCTGGCCCCCCTACCTCTGAGGAAGCACAGTTCCCGCTCAGCCCAGTCTAAACTGTTCGCTGCTCTGGCACCCCAATGGTGGAACAAGCTCCCTCACGACGCCAGGACAGCGGAGTCAATCACCACCTTCCGGAGACACCTGAAACCCCACCTCTTTAAGGAATACCTAGGATAGGATAAAGTAATCCTTCTAACCCACCCCCCCCCCCCCCTTAAAAGATTTAGATGCACTATTGTAAAGTGGTTGTTCCACTGGATATCATAAGGTGAATGCACCATTTTGTAAGTCGCTCTGGATAAGAGCGTCTGCTAAATGACTTAAATGTAATGCAAATGTAATGTACTGTAGCTTACTGGCATGACGTGTCGACGAAGGGACCGGGCCAAATGGTGAAAGAGGTATTGTAGTTGTGGTAAATTTGTTTGCAAGCCGGGAGATGCGCCTGGCTCAGGGCTAGCTTTTGGGGCTGGGTCACTCAGTGGCAGCTAGCTAGCTGTGATGATCAGGGGTAAAGGTCCAGGGTTTACGGAAGGATTCCGGCGTTTTAGTGGTGGAGAAAAACAGTCCGAGGCTGGCAGGTATTATCCAGGTTAAAAGCGGCTGGTGCCTGAGCAGAGGGTAAAGGCCGCTAGCAGTGGCTAACAATGACTAAATAGCTAGTAGCTAATTAGCTGGTTAGCCTCTAATGAATGTTTTGGCTATATTTAAAAGAAAAATAGCGGATCTGTGTCACATTGAGATTAACATCGGAAGGTATATTTAATTTAAAAATAGAAAAAGAGATTGAAAGTAAATTGGAATATATACAAAAAAAGACGAAAAAGAAAACGAGAGGATGACAAACCACGTATGCACTCCTACGCCATCTTGGGGGGAAAAAACTAAGTAAACTAAGTGTTTGCCAAATTGGCCCATAACTTCACCTAACAATAACATAGACCTACTGTAGGACCCATAACTTCACCTAATAACAACATAGACCTACCTTAGGACCCATAACTTCATCTAAGAATAATATAGACCTACTGTAGGACCCATAACTTCACCTAACAACAACATAGACCTACTGTAGGACCCATAACTTCACCTAATAACAACATAGACCTACTGTAGGACCCAAAACTTTACCTAATAACAACATAGACCTACTGTAGGACCCTGTAGATGTTATGTCCCTGTATTGCTACTGCTGTATCAAAGGAATTATCTAAGTGAGTTTCAGAGATGAACAGTACAGTGCATTCCAAATTCAATAGGCAGGCAAGTAAACAAAAACGTTTTCAAATAAAAACTATTCCAGAAAATGTCAGGGCGTATATACCTCCCATCCAAGAGACTGTCGACCAATCGCGTTCACATTGTCATGCTGTGACACGCAGTTCCTAAACTAATTCTCATGAAATCCCTTTTTAAAGTCAGGGTATGAGTCGAGAAACATGCCTATTTTCCTTGAATGTGTCGCAATTGAGAATCGATTCACATTTAGATGGAATAATTGACTATTTTAGCTGCCAGAGCCAGTCTACCTCTGAAAATAACATACAGTCCTTGGACCTTGAGGAGTAACGGGGGCAGCAATCAGCAGTAGAAACAATAACAAAGCGTACTCCCTGCCCGTTTCGGTAAAAAGCTGAGGGATGGGGCTGGAGAAATGTAACCATCCATGATAAACATTCTAGTTTTAACCATGTTTTGAGGATATGCAGTGTTTGTTTATATTTACTGACAAACATTGGAGTTAAAAAAAGCCTATATTTTGGGTTCTGATGGGGTACGACAGTTGAACTAATCTCATGAGGCATTTCTAAGTGATTTATTCAAGAAACAGATGGGTACATATCATTAATGTATAAGTCCCAAAATGGATGTAACAACTGCTGATTGTCCCTTTAAGAGAACATCTTGGGCTAATCTAATAGGAGATATTGAGGACTACAGTATTTCAGGCATTGTCATTGGATGCATTTGATCAAATGTTAATGTGTTGTTGATGGTCCACTCTTGATGTTCTACACGTTACAGTGTAGCTTCAGCCATTCCTACAGAACAACATTAAAGTGTAGAACCCCTTTACTGCATATTGGTTCAACAACTGCAGAGACGGTACTTACTGGTGTTAAACAGATCTCCAACCTCCTCTTCTTCCTCCAATGTGACAGTCATCTCCCCCTCCTCTTTCACTCCAAAAACGACATCCTCCTCTTTCTCTTCTTCTTTTACTGTAACATCCTCCTCCTCTTTCACTCTAAACGCGTCTTCCTCTTCTTTCACTGTAACGTCTTTCTCTTCTTCTTTCACGGTAACAGCTTCACCCTCTACTTGTTTTTGTATTGTAACATCTTTCTCTTCCTCCTCCTCTTTCACAAGAGCTTCTTTCTCCGTCCAGCAGACCTCCTCTTTAACAGGAGGAGAGTAGTTTAGTGAACTCATGGTCGGGGATGTTAGCTAGCTAGCATTAGCGACTAGCTTAGTTCTAAGCTAACTTAGCAAACCAGCTAACTGACAAACAACGTAAATATATAATTAAATGGGCCAAAAAGTACATACGACAGAAGTGTGTTTAAAACACTGCGACTGATATACACCAAACCAGTGTAAAGAGCGTGAATGTTGTAGCTATGTTTGCTAGAAAACTACCGAGGTGTCTGACTAGCTGTTGTTGTTGAAGGAGCGTCCCGTCCACTAGATTATACGTCACACTGGCAGCATCGCCTGAACCTAAAAGACGCACATCGCCATCTGCTGACTGGAGTGGGCAACGCAGTTGAGGAACCAAACGTTTATTTTTCATTTATTTCATAAATGTTTAATATTATATTAAGTCGTTCAAAGAGAAGCATGTGTTGATTGATTCGTTTTTAATGAGTGAGAAATTAAAACAAACTTTACACCCACTACATATTTGCATGGAACCATACTTCTGACATGGATCATTTTGACCCCAGAGGCATATCTTTTATCATAGCCAAAATGTGGTTTATTCAATTCTTTCATTTTTTCATAACTTTGTCAATCAACTGGTTGTTAATACATCTTAATCATGGTTTAGTGTTTCTGTATCAATATGGACTTTTAACAAATTCAAATCCTTTGGAGTCATTTTGACCCCAGACAAAAGCACCTTTGATAAATAGGACGTTTATTTCAAATCAAAATCACATTTTATTGGTTACATCACGTGTTGAGCAGATGTTATTGCGGGTGTAGCAAAATGCTTGTGTTTCTAGCTCCGACAGTGCAGTAATATCTAACAAGTAACATCTAACAATTTCACAACATAAACCCAATACACACAAATCTAAGTATTTTAATCTAGGTTTCTCTGTAGACATGATCCATCCCACCAGAGGGTGGAGGGGCACCTGTATCAGTGGTTTTGACCAGATAGACACCTGCAGACACACAGTATAGTGCCTCCCATATGCTCTCCTAAGATTGGACTTTTCTATGCCACGTATCACATGACTGTGTACAAAACTGCTAATGCAGCGGCAGGGTAGCCTAGTGGTTAGAGCGTTGGACTAGTAACCAAAAGGTTGCAAGTTCAAATCCCCGAACTGACAAGGTACAAATCTGTTGTTCTGCCCCTGAACAAGGCACCCACTGTTCATAGGCCGTCATTGAAAATAAGAATTTGTTCTTAACTGACTTGCCTAGTTAAATAAAGGTTAACATTTTTTGTTGTTGAAAACTCTACACAATCCCAAAGCAGGTTTTTAGACATTTTTACAAATGTACTTAAGTATTCAGACCCTTTGCTATGAGACTCGAAATTGAGTTCAGATGCATCCTGATTCCACTAATCATCCTTGAGATGTTTCTACAACTTGATTGGAGTCCACCTGTGGTAAATTAAATTGGTTGGACATGATTTAGAAAGGCACACACCTCTCTATATAAGGTCCCACAGTTCACAGTGCATGTCAGAGCAAAAACCAAGCCATGAGGTCAAAGGAATTGTCCATAGAGCTCTGAGACATTATTGTGTCAAGGCACAGATCTGGGGAAAGGCCCCAAAAAATGTCTGCAAGAACACAGTGGCCTCCATCATTCTGAAATGGAAGAAGTTTGGAACCACCAAGACTCTTCCCAGAGCTGGCTGCCTGGCCAAACTGAGCAATCGGGGGAGAAGTGCCTTGGTCAGGGAGGTGACCAAGAATCCGATGGTCACTCTGACAGAGCTCCAGAGTTCCTCTGTGGAGATGGGAGAACCTTCCAGAAGGACCATCATCTCTGCAGCACTCCACCAATCAGGCCTTTATGGTAGAGAGGCCAGACGGAAGCCACTCCTCAGTAAAAGGCATATGACAGCCCACTTGGAGTTTTCCAAAAGGCACCTAAAGGACTCTCAGACCATGAGAAACAAGATTCTCTGGTCTGATTAAACTAAGATTGAACTATTTGGCCTGAATGCCAAGTGTCACGTCTGGAGGAAAATTTGCACCATCCCTACGGTGAAGCATGGTGGTGGCAGCATCATGCTGTGGGGATGTGTTTCAGCAGCAGTGCAAATTGTCCACTGATATTGGTATAACTTCTCACCCCTTTTGGCTGTATGAAAGTTAATTTCCCCTCAGACACACACATTTGTTCTTTGATATAATGAAGGTCATTTGTGTAGAATGTACTTTTCCCCACCTCTTTATTTTTTTTTCAAGAGAAAAACTGCTGATGCACATTTCGAAATTACACCTTGTCTATTCTTCTATTCTAACTCTCAACAGTAAGTTTAGACGCTGACTGATTTAAAAATATATATATTATTATTATTTATTACAAACAACACAAGGAAGGGGTAACATTAAAGTATTAGAACATGAAGGACAAACAATACAGCATCAAGACACTATCAAACATGTATCAGTCTGTCCACAACAGAGCCATCCTTATGTGTGAGGGTGCGTGTGCATGATAGTGATATAAAATATATGTCATAGTTTCCTTTTTCATGATCACAATCTAGTGAAACCCGAACCCTCCAAGATCCCCCCACAGTTCCCCAATAGCTGTCCCTCAACCCTCCAAGATCCCCCCACAGTTCCCCAATAGCTGTTCCTCAACCCTCCAAGATCCCCCCACAGTTCCCCAATAGCTGTCCCTCAATCCTCCAAGATCCCCCCACAGTTCCCCAATAGCTGTCCCTCAACCCTCCAAGATCCCACCACAGTTCCCCAATAGCTGTCCCTCAACCCTCCAAGATCCCCCCACAGTTCCCCAATAGCTGTCCCTCAACCATTCGAGACCCCTCACACAGTCCCCCCTAATAAAAAAAAGACAATTAACTCCATTCCCCACCTCCAAGAACCCCCCCAATGCACCAACAACCAAGAGAATGAACTAAAGAGAAAAAAGGAAAAGACAGAAGAAAACAGCAAACAACAATGCAAAAAAATTATAAAACAAAATAATACATTTAAAACAAAGGACATCAAGGACAACTAAAATCATAACAGCAATGACAACTGTATATGTTTTTGTGCATGTCTGGCACTATTACATGTATGTGTGTGTTCTTGTATGTGTTTGTTTGAATGAGAGTGTGTGAATATGCATGTGTTCCAACACCTGCACGGCATCAGCCTCAGGTAAACCGGCATTAGTTGTAAAAACACTGCCACTTAGTGTCATTCAAATGTACTTTTTATTATGTTTGATTTTGACTTAAAAAAATAAATAAAAAACTTTTATCTTTTGACCATCTATCATCTACCATGAGGTAGTCACCTGGAATGCATTTCAATTTACAGGTGTGCCTTGTTAAATGTTCATTTGTGGAATTTCTTTCTTTCTTAATGCATTTGAGCCAATCAGTTGTGTTGTGACAATGTAGGGGTGGTATACAGAAGATAGCCCTATTTGTCTATATTATGGCAAGAACAGCTCAAATAAGCAAAAAGAAATGACAGTCCGTCATTACTTTAACACATGAAGGTCAGTCAATACGGAAACTTTCAAAAACTTTGAATGAATCTTCAAGTGCAGTCACAAAAACCATCCATCGCTATGATGAAGCTGGCTCTCATGAGGATTTCCACAGGAAAGGAAGACCCAGAGTTACTTCTGCTGCAGAAGATAAGTTCATTAGAGTTAACTGTGAAGACAACAACTATGCCTATGAGATGGTTTGGGATGAATCGGACCGCAGAGTGAAGGAAATGCAGCCAGCAATTGCTCAGCATATGTGGGAACTCCTTCAAGACTGTTGGAAAAGCATTCCAGGTGAAGCTGGTTGAGAGAATGCAAAGAGTGTGCAAAGCTGTCATCAAGGCAAAGGGTGGCTACTTTGAAGAATTTCAAATATAAAATATACTTTGATTTGTTTAACACTTTTTTGGTTACTACATGATTCCATATGAGTTATTTCATAGTTGTGTTGTCTTCACTGTTATTGTACATTTTTTACATTTACATTTTAGTTATTTAGCAGAAGCTCTTATCCAGAGCAACTTACAGTAGTGAATGCATACATTTCATGCATTTTTTTTTTGTTGTACTGACCCCCGTGGGAATCTAACCCACAACCCTGGCGTTGCACACACCGTGCTCTACCAACTGAGCCACAGGGAAGGCCAACTTCGACAACAGTTAAAATAAAGAAAAAACATTGAATTTGTAGGTGTGTCCTAACAATTGACCGGTACTGAATATGCATTGTGGAGGAGAACTGATCTTAGATCTGTACAAAGGCATAACATCTACAGCAGGAACAACTGTCTGTGTTAAAAAGGCCCAGCTGGATTGAATTTAGCTATTTAAAATGACATATTTGAATGTCAAATGATTTGTTCTGTTTGTCAATACAAGACAGGGTCTGTGGAGGCTTGGCCTATTAGTGGTAGATTTGGGGGAGAATTTGAGTTGGAATAGTGATAGATTTTTGGAGGGACCCTTGTCACTACAGCCAATCAGTGAGCAGCGTCCCTTCCCCCACACCGTAGGCAGTTCTGTTACTCACAACACTTCCCCTGCTTTCCTCAACAATGGAAAAGCCCACTGAACTAAAGCCTTGCCATTTCAGATCTTTTTTAAAAGATTGGGGAATTTTTTACAATTAGGAAATAATATTTCATGTTTTACTCGTACCTCAGCCAGCATTGTGAATGGTTAGGAAAATAATATGTCATGTTTTACTCGTACCTCAGCCAGCATTGTGAATGGTTAGGAAATAATATGTCATGTTTTACTCATACCTCAGCCAGCATTGTGAATGGTTAGGAAATAATATTTCATGTTTTACTCGTACCTCAGCCAGCATTGTGAATGGTTAGGAAATAATAGGTAATGTTTTACTCGTACCTCAGCCAGCATTGTGAATGGTGTTTGATGCAGTGACATACTAGACCATTGCAGTAAATCTAATACTTAGGTGTTTTTAGTCATGTATGAAAGGGCTGGGGTGGTTCTGTGGTTATAAGTTACTGACCTTGGAATACATTTCTGGCCATGCTGGCAGGGTCTGAATCAAACCCAATGTCCACCTGGTACACTGGCAGGGTCTGAATCAAACCCAATGTCCACCTGGTACACTGGCAGGGTCTGAATCAAACCCAATGTCCACCTGGTACACTGGCAGGGTCTGAATCAAACCCAATGTCCACCTGGTACACTGACAGGGTCTGAATCAACCCAATGTCCACCTGGTACACTGACAGGGTCTGAATCAACCCAATGTCCACCTGGTACTCTGACAGGGTCTGAATTAAACCCAATGTTAAGGGGAGGGAAGATGGTCAAGAGGGTGATGATTATTGTTGTTCTACTGCCTGATTGTTATGCAACAACACTGTTTACAAAAGCTTTGTTAAATCAGCACAACAGTTTTCAGCTGTGCTAACATAATTGCAAAAGGGTTTTCTAATGATCAATTAGCCTTTTAAAATGATAAACTTGGATTAGCTAACACAACGTGGCATTGGAACACAGGAGTGATGGTTGCTGATAATGGGCCTCTGTACGCCTATGTAGATATTCCATAAACAATCAGCTGTTTCCAGCTACAATAGTCATTTACAACATTAACAATGTCTACACTGTATTTCAGATCAATTTGATGTTATTTTAATGGACAAAAAAAGTGTTTTTCTTTCAAAAACAAGAACATTTCTAAGTGACTCCAACCTTTTAAACGGTAGAGTTAATCATTTTAGAGTAAGGCTGTAATGTAACAAAATGTGGAAAAAGTGAAGGGGTCTGAATACTTTCCGAATGCACTGTATTGATACATCATGTAGCAGCAGTATAGACCTAGTCTGTTCATTATATACATCTACATGATGTATTGTTACACCATGTAGGAGCAGTATAGACCTATTGTGTTCATTATATACATCTACATGATGTATTGTTACACCATGTAGCAGCAGTATAGACCTAGTCTGTTCATTATATACATCTACATGATGTATTGTTACACCATGTAGGAGCAGTATAGACCTAGTCTGTTCATTATATACATGTACATGATGTATTGTTACACCATGTAGGAGCAGAATAGACCTAGTCTGTTCATTATATACATCTACATGATGTATTGTTACACCATGTAGGAGCAGTATAGACCTAGTCTGTTCATTATATACATCTACATGATGTATTGTTACACCACGTAGGAGCAGTATAGACCTAGTCTGTTCATTATATACATCTACACGATGTATTGTTACACCATGTAGGAGCAGTATAGACCTAGTCTGTTCATTATATACATCTACATGATGTATTGTTACACCATGTAGGAGCAGTATAGACCTACAGTAGCTGGCTACTTATTTATATGTTGTTTGACTGAATGAAACTGCCTTAAATGTGCTGTATTAAACATTTTTTATTCTCACTAATCAATCACCACATTCCTGTCTTTGTATGTCTCAATAGTATTATTTAATTAAATCTATGTAAAATAATCTTTGTCTGAAAATAAAATCTGATCCTCAACTGCGTTTCCCTCCAGTCAGCAGACGGCGATGTGCGTCTTTCAGGCGATGCTGCAGCGTGACGTATAATCTAGTGGACGGTTCTTCATAAACAGCTCGTCAACCACCTCGGTAGCTTGCTAGCCAACATAGCCGAAACATTCAAGCTATTTATACGCTTTCGGTCTATATTAGCTACTGTGTTTTAGACACACTTCTGTCGTATCTACTTGTTAATCTATTTAATTTAATATTACGTTATTTTTTATTAGTCAGCTATAGTAGCTGGCTGGTTAAGTTAGCATTAGCCTAGTCGCTAATGATAGCTAGCTAGCTAACATCCCCGAACATGAGCTCCCTAAACTACTCCCCTCCTGTTAAAGAAGAGGAGGTCTGCTGGACGGAGAAAGAAGCTCTGGGGCTGAACATTGTCGTGAAAGAAGAGGAGGATGTTACAGTAAAACAAGAAGTAGAGGATGAGGCTGTTACAGTGAAAGATGAAGAGAAAGACGTTTCAGTTAAAGAAGAAGGTGCGTTCAGAGTGAAAGAGGAGGAGGATGTTAAAGTAATAGAAGAGGAGGAAGAGGATGTTACAGTAAAACAAGAAGTAGAGGGTGAGTGTGTTACAGTGAAAGAAGAAGAGAAAGACGTTTCAGTTAAACAAGAGGAAGAAGAGGATGATGCTGTGTTTGGAGTGAAGAAGGAAGGGGAGATTACTGTCACATTGGAAGATGAAGAGGAGGAGACAGGAGATCTGATTAACACCAGTAAGTACCGCCTTCAATTAGTTTTTAACTTTGGATATTCGGAGTTGGCTCGTCAATACCTCTTCAACGGAGGGCCCTGGGATGATGACTGATATGTCTAGAATCAGACGACGTAGAGAACAAGCTACCCCTTGTTTTCTCCGTTCCGTTTCCAAAAAGTGACTTAACATATATCTTTGAGAAGGGTCTATCTGCTGACCGCAGACTGGGGGGCCACGGCATGTAGTGATTTTAATGTAGTGATGTTTTACTACACACCGTGTCCCCCAATAGAGCCATGTGAGAGTTGGGTTGGCTACACCAAAGATTATGGATATACTGACAAGATGTCTCTCCGCCCTAACAAGGGGAGTCGTTGTCCACAAAGCTGCACTGTGGGTTGTCTCGCTCCCACCTATCATGTCTTTGGATTGGTGGATACATCTTATTATTGTAATCTATTGTTTATATTCTATGAGGGTTGTTGTCGTCAACCGCCTGTATTCAATGGAGAGAGATGCTAAGCTACTAGCATGAATATGCATAGCGATCTGGAGACAACTCCAAAAGTGTTTTTATCAAAGTTGTAGTATGTCACGTGTCCACGTAACAACTTAATCATTAAGAAACTTCTGTTAGATCAAGTAAACCTCACGTAGCAAATAAGCCATTCATTTTGTTGTTGACCAAATTCAACACTTTCCACGTTGGGTTGATAATTGTTTCCACTTGGATACAACCTACTGTAACCTACTGGCATGACCTAGAGAGATACAACCTACTGTATCCTACTGGCATGACCTAGAGAGATACAACCTACTGTAACCTACTGGCATGACCTAGAGAGATACAACCTACTGTAACCTACTGGCATGACCTAGAGAGATACAACCTACTGTAACCTACTGGCATGACCTAGAGAGATACAACCTACTGTAACCTACTGGCATGACCTAGAGAGTTACAACCTACTGTAGCCTACTGGCATGACCTAGAGAGATACAACCTACTGTAACCTACTGGCATGACCTAGAGAGGTACAACCTACTGTAGCCTACTGGCATGACCTAGAGAGATACAACCTACTGTAGCCTACTGGCATGACCTAGAGAGTTACAACCTACTGTAACCTACTGGCATGACCTAGAGAGATACAACCTACTGTAGTCTACTGGCATGACCTAGAGAGATACAACCTACTGGCATGACCTAGAGAGTTACAACCTACTGTAGCCTCCTGGCATGACCTAGAGAGATACAACCTACTGTAACCTACTGGCATGACCTAGAGAGGTACAACCTACTGTAACCTACTGGCATGACCTAGAGAGATACAACCTACTGTAACCTACTGGCATGACCTAGAGAGATATGTCATGACGTTGGCCTGTGGGTAAAGTTTATGACCCCCCCCCCCATAAATACCTTTCTCCCTTCCCCTCTCTGACCCTACTGAAGGACTTGAATAGCCTGTGTTAAATATAGAGAGTCTGGGAACATCAAACAAATGGGGAAAGGAACCATATTTTGGTAATAAAACCAGTTGGAAATATGCTTTGGAACGTAATGAGTATGGATGTCAGTTCGTTGTTATCTAAAACATTATGATTGATGACAGGACGACATAAACTGTACCTGAGAAAGTATACACCCTCTATTTATCAGAGTAACATGGAATTGTTATGCAATTGAAATGTTTGATATTGAAATTGTTTGTTAGGAGATGAAATGTAATTTTAGCTTCCAAATGAGAGATTTGGGTTTTCATAAGGAAAGTGCCCTGCTTGATCAGTGGCCCACCCCTGTGAAGAGGAGGGGTTATAAACGATGAAACACATCCTTCCCCCCTCTCCACTATATAAGCCTTTGACGAAAAGATAACCAGGTTGTTCCAGTACGTGAGGTCTGCAGCCTCTACGTTAGGACACACGTCAAGTACAGAACTAAGCCAACCTCGGCGTGAGCTATGGTATGAACTGGTATGAACTTTGAGCTATTCACTACAGAAGTGCTACTTCCTAGCCGTTGAGTTAGCAGCGGCCGCTGTAGACGTGGGCTAGGAAAGGACGGACGACGGATCCAGTCTAACAACCAGACGAAGATACCACCACGTATCCAATTGACCACCATTGACATTCTTCCGAAAACAGGAAGATCTGTTGGCCGACCCGGCTAGCATCTACGACCAATCTACCGAAGCACAGCTCAGAGTAAATATTTATTGCATTTTCCTTTTCCAAATGGGCGGTAATTTAGAATGCATAAGATAATGTATTTACGATAGCATAGCTGCTGTTTCTTTGTTCCTAAATCTTCCCGCTCTTTCATTCAAGCCCAACCCCCTTTCCTTTGTGTAACCAGCCATGATACAGGTTCCGTCCACCAGGACGTTTTTGTATGACATATGTATTCGGTGTATTTGTACTTCTGTGTGATAAGTTTAGGTATTTAGTAAATAAATAATTAAACCCAATTTTGTATTGCTGATTCAACTTGTTAGCCAGGGTTCGTGAAGATAGCCAAGAATTTACAACTTTCATTATGAGACTGAAAATAAGATAAGGGTTAATATTGACTGCTATCGATGTAAAATATTACTAAGTATTTTAAGAGTTTATTCGGAAGATAACGACTCTATAAACGTTCTTCCGTGGTGCCCCGACTTTCTAGTTAATTACATTTACATGATTAGCTTAATCAGGTAATATTAATTAGAGAAAGAATTTTATAGGTTAGCATGTCATATCACTTAATCCGGCATAGCCAAAGACACGACAGATACAACCTACTGTAACCTACTGGCATGACCTAGAGAGTTACAACCTACTGTAACCTACTGGCATGACCTAGAGAGTTACAACCTACTGTAACCTACTGTAGCCTACTGGCATGACCTAGAGAGTTACAACCTACTGTAACCTACTGTAGCCTACTGGCATGACCTAGAGAGTTACAACCTACTGTAGCCTACTGGCATGACCTAGAGAGATACAACCTACTGTAACCCACTGGCATGACCTAGAGAGTTACAACCTACTGTAGCCTACTGGCATGACCTAGAGAGTTACAACCTACTGTAACCTACTGGCATGACCTAGAGAGTTACAACCTACTGTAACCTACTGTAGCCTACTGGCATGACCTAGAGAGTTACAACCTACTGTAGCCTACTGGCATGACCTAGAGAGATACAACCTACTGTAACCCACTGGCATGACCTAGAGAGTTACAACCTACTGTAGCCTACTGGCATGACCTAGAGAGTTACAACCTACTGTAACCTACTGTAGCCTACTGGCATGACCTAGAGAGTTACAACCTACTGTAACCTACTGGCATGACCTAGAGAGATACAACCTTCTGTAACCTACTGGCATGACCTAGAGAGATACAACCTTCTGTAACCTACTGGCATGACCTAGAGAGATACAACCTACTGTAACCTACTGACATGACCTAGAGAGATACAACCTACTGTAACCTACTGGCATGACCTAGAGAGTTACAACCTACTGTAGCCTACTGGCATGACCTAGAGAGATACAACCTACTGTAACCTACTGGCATGACCTAGAGAGATACAACCTACTGTAACCTACTGGCATGACCTAGAGAGTTACAACCTACTGTAACCTACTGTAGCCTACTGGCATGACCTAGAGAGTTACAACCTACTGTAACCTACTGTAGCCTACTGGCATGACCTAGAGAGTTACAACCTACTGTAGCCTACTGGCATGACCTAGAGAGATGTAACCTACTGGCATGACCTAGAGAGTTACAACCTACTGTAACCTACTGGCATGACCTAGAGAGATACAACCTTCTGTAACCTACTGGCATGACCTAGAGAGATACAACCTACTGTAACCTACTGGCATGACCTAGAGAGTTACAACCTACTGTAACCTACTGGCATGACCTAGAGAGTTACAACCTACTTTAACCTACTGGCATGACCTAGAGAGATACAACCTACTGTAACCTACTGGCATGACCTAGAGAGTTACAACCTACTGTAGCCTACTAGCATGACCTAGAGAGATACAACCTACTGTAACCTACTGGCATGACCTAGAGAGATACAACCTACTGTAACCTACGGGCATGACCTAGAGAGTTACAACCTACTGTAACCTACTGGCATGACCTAGAGAGTTACAACCTACTTTAACCTACTGGCATGACCTAGAGAGATACAACCTACTGTAACCTACTGGCATGACCTAGAGAGTTACAACCTACTGTAGCCTACTGGCATGACCTAGAGAGATACAACCTACTGTAACCTACTGGCATGACCTAGAGAGATACAACCTACTGTAACCTACGGGCATGACCTAGAGAGATACAACCTACTGTAACCTACGGGCATGACCTAGAGAGATACAACCTACTGTAACCTACTGGCATGACCTAGAGAGATACAACCTACTGTAACCTACTGGCATGACCTAGAGAGTTACAACCTACTGTAGCCTACTGGCATGACCTAGAGAGATACAACCTACTGTAACCTACTGGCATGACCTAGAGAGTTACAACCTACTGTAACCTACGGGCATGACCTAGAGAGATACAACCTACTGTAACCTACGGGCATGACCTAGAGAGATACAACCTACTGTAACCTACGGGCATGACCTAGAGAGATACAACCACTGGTATGCAAGTATTTCAAAAAAAATCTCACTTTTATGGAGTATTGTGATGTCATTATGGGGTATTGTCTGAAGATTGATCATTTAAAAAAAAAAAGACATTTTCTATTTAATCCATTTCAAAATAAGGCTGTAATGTAACAAAATGTGTAAAAAGGGAAGGGGTCTGAATGCATTGTGTTCTAGGCCTGTCCCAGATAAAAAGTTATTTTATTTATTTCTACCAATTGATTGGTTGAAATGTTATGAAGTGTATTTTTCCATATAGACACACCCCATGTGTTTAATAAAATCAACTGTATGTGCAGAACTTGAACTGAACTGATGCTTCAAGTGTTTGATTAAATAATTAACACACACAAATGACTTGAGGAAGCCAGAGATCAATATAACCAGAAGAAAATAACCAATTCCCCACCTGCTGCTGGCCCCACACACTTAGTTACAGTCACATGTTCAACTATCATCAGCTGATCCAGGAAATCATTTTCTGAATAACAGTCACATGACAAACATCACGACATGCAACAACAACCAAAGTGCTTCTTCATTCATTACTCTGGTAAAGACAGTTATGCTGTGCTCCACGTTGGATCCAACATCCCTAACAAATTGATGTCTATAATGTGTTATTGTCTGGTTGATTTACAGTAGGGTCTCGTTAGTCTGTTTGCACACAGAGATACTTAGCTCATAATGTGTAGAGAACTGTTCCTTGATGTATAGGCTATTGTACAACACACAGAGCTATTTTCCTTTATTCAGGACATTTAGAATGACAACACATTACAGAGAAGCCTAGTGGGATTATTCACAAAATTATCTGGTGATCAGGTTATGAAATGTCATGACAAAGACATTTTACTTTCCATGTTTCACCTGAAATATTAAATGATTTATAGTCCTAGGTCTATGTTATTGTTAGGTGAAGTTATGGGTCCTACAGTAGGTCTGTTTTTGTTAGGTGAAGTTATGGGTCCTACAGTAGGTCTATGTTGTTGTTAGGGGAAGTTATGGGTCCTACAGTAGGTCTGTTTTTGTTAGGTGAAGTTATGGGTCCTACAGTAGGTCTGTGTTATTGTTAGGTGAAGTTATGGGTCCTACAGTAGGTCTATGTTGTTGTTTGGTGAAGTTATGGGTCCTACAGTAGGTCTATGGTATTGGTATAACTAGCAGTTTCCATATTAGCATGGAGTTTCTGCAACCAAATTGCGTGCGCCAATTTTAGCAAACACAGAAAGGGGCCTATATTGGAGACCAAAAGTCGTCTGGCACACTGCTTAGGATTTCAACAACTTTAATAACTTATTTCTAGCCTACAATCATCGATGTTTCTGCTAATGTGAAAACAAGACTAAATATCACTACAGTTTCTGACTTGACTGTCTTAAGACAGCATCACCTTTTACAGTGGATTTCTGCTGTTGTGGCCTTTAACCATCTGTCTGACTTTGTTGTTCACACAGGAGAGAGACGGGACTATCGTGGATCCTCTGGGGAGCCTCAACAACATCATGATGCTGAAAAGGCAGAGCAGAGTCTGTCCAGATCAGAACACCTCCAGAAACACCAGCAGATACCCACAGATGATCAATCTCATTGCTGTTCTGACTGTGGGAAAGGTTGCAAATCTTCATCAGAACTTAAAATACACCAGCAAGTACACACAGGAGAGAAACCATACTGCTGCTCTGACTGCGGGAAACGTTTCTCAAGATCAAATTCACTAAAAGTACACCTGCGAATTCACACTGGAGAGAAATCTCACCACTGTTTTGATTGTGGGAAGAGTTACTTAAGATTAAAATCACTAAAAGTACACATGAGAATTCACACTGGAGAGAAACCTTATAGCTGTGATCAATGTGGGAAGAGTTTTACTATATCTAGCTGTCTGACTATTCATCAGAGAACACATACAGGAGAGAAACCATATAGCTGTACTCAATGTGGGAAGAGTTTCACTACATCTAGCCAATGGATTGTACACCAGAGAACACATACTGGAAAGAAATCTCTTAGCTGTACTCAATGTGGGAAGAGTTTTACTCACTTAGGCAGCCTGTTATCACACCAGAGAAAACACACAGGAGAGAAATCTTATAGCTGTGATCAATGTGGGAAGAGTTTTACTCAGTCAAGCAACCTGGTATCACACCAGAGAACACACACAGGAGAGAAACCTTATAGCTGTGATCAATGTGGGAAAAGTTTTACTAAGTCTAGCAGTCTTATTGTACACCAGAGAACACACACAGGAGAGAAACCTCATAGCTGTGGTCAATGTGGGAAGAGTTTTGTTACATCTAGCCATCTTATTGAACACCAGAGAACACACACAGGAGAGAAACCTCATAGCTGTGATCAATGTGACAAGAGATACTCTGATAAAAGATCTCTGATTAAACATCAGAAAATACATGGAGTTGTTTCATGATATCAATGAATTAATGTCACAATGTAGAATGTTTTTAACATTGTAGTAGCAGTATTTTAATTATGTCACAATGTAGAATGTTTTAACCTGTTTGGGATAGGGGGCAGTATTTTCACGGCCGGATAAAAAACGTACCCGATTTAATCTGGTTACTACTCCTGCCAAGAAACTAGAAAATGCATATAATTAGTAGATTTGAAGAGTCTTGGTGGTTCCAAATGTCTTCCATTTAAGAATGATGGAGGCCACTGTGTTCTTGTGGACCTTCAATACTTCAGCCATTTTTTGGTACCCTTCCCCAGATCTGTGCCTCGACACAATCCTGTCTCGGAGCTCTACGGACAATTCCTTCGACCTCATGGCTTGGTTTTTGTTCTGACATGCACTGTCAACTGTGGGACCTTATATAACGAGGTGTGCCTTTACAAATCATGTCCAATCAATTGAATTTACCGCAGGTGGACTCCAATCAAGTTGTAGAAACATCTCAAGGATAATCAATGGGAACAGGATGCATGTAAGCTCAATTTCAAGTCTCATAGCAAAGGGTCTGAATGCTTATGTAAATAAGGTATTTCTGTTTTTCACTTTGTCATTATGGGGTATTGTGTGTAGATTAATGAGGAAAACAATATTATTTAATCCATTTTAGAATAAGGCTGTAGCGTAACAAAATGTGTGAAAAGTCAAGGGGTCTGAATACTTTCTAAATGCTCTGAATATGCAACTGGTTTACTGTTAGAATAAGTTCTATGACTACACCAATACTGTTAAAGCAACGATGCAGAGACCTAGAAAATGCATGGCCAACCTTGCTGCTAGAGATCTAGCTACTGGGTGTGCAGGTTTCTGTTCCAGCCCTGCACTAACACCTGACATTGTGCTGATTTATTTGGATTAGACACTATTGAACTATTCAGTCATGTCTTGTTGTGGAGTCAGATGGACGTCTAAATCCACGGCCCATTTCCACAGCTGTTCTTTATGATAGGAAATAAAGTGGGGATTCACACAATGAACTATAGTGTCTTTTTGGGTCATTGAACATCCCCTGTTTGTCTGTTTTATTTGGTTGTTACTCTAATTTAGTCTGATGATATTGATGCACAATCACTGTCTGGCTGACAGTCTGTGAACCGAGTCAATCTAGTTCCCACAGAATGAATGTTGTGGGTATTTAATTCTGCTACATTTAAACATTATTTTAAGCTTTATTTAACTAGGCAAGACAGTTAAGAACAAATTCTTATTTACAATGACGGCCTACCGGGGAACAGTGGGTTAACTGCCTTGTTCAGGGGCAGAATGACAGATTTTTACCTTGTCAGCTCGGGATTCGATACACCAACCTTTTGGTTTCTGGCCCAATGCTCTAACCACTAAGGCTACCTGCCGGCCCATAGACGTGTCCAATGCAGACATGATGGGATTAGTATTGGCTTTATAGGCGTGTCCAATGCAGACATGATGGGATTAGTATTTGCTTCATAGACATGATGGGATTAGTATTGGCTTCATAGGTGTGTCCAATGCACTTGTGCATGTGGTTTGTAATTTCGATAGTGAAACAGGATTTGCTAATCCTCCCACATTGTTTCCATTTTGCTGAGATGTTTTCTCCATTTGAAATGATACTGTTAGAAATAGGTAAAGCACTCACACATCTGAGAACTTGTGTGTGTTAATCATTAGTTAATAACTTGAAAGAAAACAAAAGGCTGATTGATACTGATCAGTGTGTGGGTTTTCTTTTTCATCAGACAATTAATGAGGCTCACCATGTTGAAGGAGAACAGATTAGACTCATAATGAGGCTGACCATGTTAAAGGAGACCAGATTACATTTACATTTACGTCATTTAGCAGACGCTCTTATCCAGAGCGACTTACAAATTGGTGCATTCACCTTATGATTAGACTCATAATGAGGCTGACCATGTTGAAGGAGACCAGATTAGACTCATAATGAGGCTCACCATGTTGAAGGAGACCAGATTAGACTCATAATGAGGCTAACCATGTTGAAGGAGACCAGATTAGACTCAAAATGAGGCTCACCATGTTGAAGGAGACCAGATTAGACTCATAATGAGGATCACCATGTTGAAGAATTACAGATTAGACTCATAATGAGGCTCACCATGTTGAAGGAGACCAGATTAGACTCATAATGAGGTTGACCATGTTGAAGGAGACCAGATTAGACTCATAATGAGGATCACCATGTTGAAGGAGACCAGATTAGACTCATAATGAGGCTAACCATGTTGAAGGAGACCAGATTAGACTCATAATGAGGATCACCATGTTGAAGGAGACCAGATTAGACTCATAATGAGGCTCACCATGTTGAAGAATACCAGATTAGACTCATAATGAGGCTCACCATGTTGAAGAATACCAGATTAGACTCATAATGAGGATCACCATGTTGAAGGAAACCAGATTAGACTCATAATGAGGCTGACCATGTTGAAGTAGACCAGATTAGACTAATAATGAGGATGACCATGTTGAAGGAGACCAGATTAGACCCATAGTGAGTCTGTCAGATCAGAGGCAGTAGGGATGACCAGGGATGTTCTCTTGATAAGTGTTGAATTTGACCATTTCCTGTCCTGCTAAGCATTCAAAATTAACTTTTGGGTGTCAGGGAAAATGTATGGATTAAAAGTATATTATTTTATTTTAGGAATGTAGTGAAGTAAAAGTAAAAGTTGTCAAAAATACAAATAAATTCAGATACACCAAAACAACTACTTCAGTAGTACTTGAAAGTACTTTTACTTAAGTACTTTACACCACTGGTACTGTGTTACAGCTGCTCTCTCCTCCTCAATGCCATGAACTAGACCAGGTACTGTGTTACAGCTGCTCTCTCCTCCTCAATGCCATGAACTAGACCAGGTACTGTGTTACAGCTGCTCTCTCCTCCTCAATGCCATGAACTAGACCAGGTACTGTGTTACAGCTGCTCTCTCCTCCTCAATGCCATGAACTAGACCAGGTACTGTGTTACAGCTGCTCTCTCCTCCTCAATGCCATGTACTAGACCAGGTACTGTGTTACAGCTGCTCTCTCCTCCTCAATGCCATGAACTAGACCAGGTACTGTGTTACAGCTGCTCTCTCCTCCTCAATGCCATGAACTAGACCTGGTACTGTGTTACAGCTGCTCTCTCCTCCTCAATGTCATGAACTAGACCAGGTACAGTGTTACAGCTGCTCTCTCCTCCATGGTTTCCTCAACCTAAACTCACTGAGATGAGGTCCAAAGCCCTCTCCTCCATGGTTTCCTCAACCTAAACTCACTGAGATGAGGTCCAAAGCCCTCTCCTCCGTGGTTTCCTCAACCTAAACTCACTGAGATGAGGTCCAAAGCCCTCTCCTCCATGGTTTCCCCAACCTAAACTCACTGAGATGAGGTCCAAAGCCCTCTCCTCCATGGTTTCCTCAACCTAAACTCACTGAGATGAGGTCCAAAGCCCTCTCCTCCATGGTTTCCTGAACCTAAACTCACTGAGATGAGGTCCAAAGCCCTCTCCTCCACGGTTTCCCCAACCTAAACTCACCGAGATGAGGTCCAAAGCCCTCTCCTCCATGGTTTCCTCAACCTAAACTCACTGAGATGAGGTCCAAAGCCCTCTCCTCCATGGTTTCCTCAACCTAAACTCACTGAGATGAGGTCCAAAGCCCTCTCCTCCATGGTTTCCTCAACCTAAACTCACCGAGATGAGGTCCAAAGCCCTCTCCTCCATGGTTTCCTCAACCTAAACTCACTGAGATGAGGTCCAAAGCCCTCTCCTCCGTGGTTTCCTCAACCTAAACTCACTGAGATGAGGTCCAAAGCCCTCTCCTCCATGGTTTCCCCAACCTAAACTCACTGAGATGAGGTCCAAAGCCCTCTCCTCCATGGTTTCCTCAACCTAAACTCACTGAGATGAGGTCCAAAGCCCTCTCCTCCATGGTTTCCTGAACCTAAACTCACTGAGATGAGGTCCAAAGCCCTCTCCTCCACGGTTTCCCCAACCTAAACTCACCGAGATGAGGTCCAAAGCCCTCTCCTCCATGGTTTGATTCAGACCCTACCAGTGTGCCAGGTGGACATTTGGTTTGATTCAGACCCTGCCAGTGTACCAGGTGGAAATTGGGTTTGATTCAGACCCTGCCAGTGTACCAGGTGGACATTTGGTTTGATTCAGACCCTGCCAGTGTACAAGGTGGACATTGGGTTTGATTCAAACCCTGCCAGCATGGCCAGAAATGTATTCCAAGGTCAGTAACTTATAACCACAGAACCAACCCAGACCTTTCATGGATGACTAAAAACACCTAAGTATTAGATTTACTGCATCAGACACCATTCACAATGCTGGCTGAGGTACGAGTAAAACATGACATATTATTTCCTAGCCATTCACAATGCTGGCTGAGGTACGAGTAAGACATTTGACATTTTAGTCATTTAGCAGACGCTCTTATCCAGAGCGACTTACAGTAGTGAATACATACATTTCATTTCATGCATTTTTTTTGTACTGGCCCCCCGTAGGAATCGAACCCACAACCCTGGCGTTGCACACACCATGCTCTACCAACTGAGCCACAGGAACATATTATTTCCTAACCATTCACAATGCTGGCTGAGGTACGAATAAAACACGACATATTATTTCCTAACCATTCACAATGCTGGCTGAGGTACGAGTAAAACATGACCTATTATTTCCTAACCATTCACAATGCTGGCTGAGGTACGAGTAAAACATGACCTATTATTTCCTAACCATTCACAATGCTGGCTGAGGTACGAGTAAAACATGACATATTATTTCCTAACCATTCACAATGCTGGCTGAGGTACGAGTAAAACGTGACATATTATTTCCTAACCATTCACAATGCTGGCTGAGGTACGAGTAAAACATGACCTATTATTTCCTAACCATTCACAATGCAGGCTGAGGTACGAGTAAAACATGACCTATTATTTCCTAACCATTCACAATGCTGGCTGAGGTACGAGTAAAACATGACATATTATTTCCTAACCATTCACAATGCTGGCTGAGGTACGAGTAAAACATGACATATTATTTCTTAATTGTAAAAATATCCCCACTCCTTAATCAAGTAGTCTCCCACTGTTTAACCAGAATAACATGAGTTGTGTCCTTCAAACTGTTAGTCCATAATCATATTCAGCTACTTAGATGTTATGTATTGTCATGTTATGCTCACTATAAGAAATCCTGAATGTATTGAAATGTCTGGAGGGGATGTGTTAATTCATAACCCATCATTTATACCTGTTAATTCATAACTCATAATTTATACCTGTTAGTTCATAACCCATCATTTATACCTGTTAATTCATAACCCATCATTTATACCTGTTAGTTCATAACCCATCATTTATACCTGTTAGTTCATAACCCATCATTTATACCTGTTAGTTCATAACCCATCATTTATACCTGTTAGTTCACAACCCATCATTTATACCTGTTAGTTCATAACCCATCATTTATACCTGTTAGTTCACAACCCATCATTTATACCTGTTAGTTCACAACCCATCATTTATACCTGTTAATTCATAACCCATCATTTATACCTGTTAGTTCATAACCCATCATTTATACCTGTTAGTTCATAACCCATCATTTATACCTGTTAGTTCACAACCCATCATTTATACCTGTTAGTTCACAACCCATCATTTATACCTGTTAGTACATAACCCATCATTTATACCTGTTAATTCACAACCCATCATTTATACCTGTTAATTCACAACCCATCATTTATACCTGTTAATTCATAACCCATCATTTATACCTTTTGCTTGAAAGGGGTGGTTCAGGCAGGCTGGCACGCTCCCTGACCTTACTCGGCAGGAACTAATGCAGATCCATAATAAACCCCAGGAAGAGTAGCTGCTGCCTTGGCAGGAACTAATGGGGATCCATAATAAACCCCAGGAAGAGTAGCTGCTGCCTTGGCAGGAACTAATGGGGATCCATAATAAACCCCAGGAAGAGTAGCTGCTGCCTTGGCAGGAACTAATGGGGATCCATAATAAACCCCAGGAAGACTAGCTGCTGCCTTGGCAGGAAGTAATGGGGATCCATAATCAATACAAATACTTGTATCAATATATTTGTGTCTCTTTACTCTCGGATTCGAAAAAGCTAATTAGCATCAAAGTAGACGACATGCAAGACTACAAATCCCTGCAAGCTCCTGCATGTCATCTCTAGCCAACACCTTTCACAGAACAGTTCACTGAATTGTCCATTGAAATAAATGTTGACAATTTAATCATTGCTACATTAAGGCCTGATTGGTGGAGTGCTGCAGAGATGGTTGTCCTTCTGGAAGGCTCTCCCATCTCCACAGAGGAACTCTGGAGCTCTGTCAGAGTGAACATCGGGTTCTTGTTCACCTCCCTGACCAAGACCCTTCTCCCACGATTTCTCAGTTTGGCCGGGCGGCCGGCTCTAGGAAGAGTCCTCGTGGTTCCAAACTTCTTCCATTTAAGAATGATGGAGGCCACTGTGTTCTTGGGGACCTTCAATGCTGAAGACATTTTTTGGTACCCTTCCCCAGATCTGTGCATCGACACAATCCTGTCACAGAGCAATATGGACAATTCCTTTGACCTCATGGCTCGGTTTTTGTTCTGACATGCACTGTCAACTGTGGGACCTTATATAGACAGTTGTGTGCCTTTCCAAATCATGTCTAATCAATTGAATTTACCACAAGTGGACTCCAATCAAGTTGTAGAAACATTTCAAGGAAGATCAATTGAATCAGGATGCATCTGAGCTCAATTTCGAGTCTCATAGCAAAGGGTCTGAATACTTAAGTAAATACATTTGTAAAAATGTTTTTTAAAAATGATTTTGTTTTGTCATTATGGGTTATTGTGATGTCATTATGGGGTATTGATTATTCAATTATAAAATTATTCAACTTTAGAATAAGGCTGTAAAGTAACTAAATGTTAAAAAAGTTAAGGGGTCTGAATACTTAATGAATGCACTGTATACCCCTTGCAGTTTTGTACACAGTCATGTGATACGTGGTATAGAAGCGTCCAATCTTAGGAGAGTACATGGGAGGCACTATACTGTGTGTCTGCAGGTGTCTATCTGGTTAAAACCACTGATACAGGAGCCCCTCCACCCTCTGGTGGGATGGATCATGTCTACAGAGAAACCTAGATTCAAATACTTAGATGTGTGTGTATTGGGTATATGTCGTGAAATTGTTAGATATTACTTATTAGATATTACTGCACTGTCGTAGCTAGAAACACAAGCATTTCACTACACCCACAATAACATCTGCTAAACACGTGTATGTGACCAATAAAATGTGATTTTGATTTGAAATAAACGTCCTATTTATCAAAGATGCTTTTGGCTGGAGTCAAAATGACTCCAAAGGATTTGAATTTGTTAAAAGTACATATTGATACAGAAACACTAAACCATGATATATATTTCTTAAGAACAAGTTGATTGACAAAATCATGAAAATTTGGAAGAATTGAATAAACCACATTTTGGTTATGGTAAAAGATATGCCTCTGGGGTAAAAATGATCCATGTCAGAAGTATGGTTCAACGCAAATATGTAGTGGGTGTAAAGTTTGTTTTAAATGCTCACTCATTAAACACAAATCAATCAACACATGCTTCTCTTTGAAGGACTTAATGTAATATTAATCTTTTATGAAATAAATGAAAAATAAACGTTTGGTTCCTCAACTGCGTTGCCCACTCCAGTCAGCAGATGGCGATGTGCGTCTTTTAGGTTCAGGCGATGCTGCCAGTGTGACGTATAATCTAGTGGACGGGATGCTCCTTCAACAACAACAGCTAGTCAGACACCTCGGTAGCTTTCTAGCAAACATAGCTACAACATTCACGCTCTTTACACTGTTTTGGTGTATATTAGTCGCTGTGTATTAAACACACTTCTGTCGTATGTACTTGTTGGCCAATTTAATTATATATTTACGTTGTTTGTCAGTTAGCTGGTTTGCTAAATTAGCTTAGAACTAGGCTAGTCGCTAATGCTAGCTAGCTAACATCCCTGACCATGAGTTCACTAAGCTACTCTCCTCCTGTTAAAGAAGAGGAGGTCTGCTGGACGGAGAAAGAAGTTCTCGTGAAAGAGGAGGAGGAAGAGAAGAATGTTACAATACAAAAACAAGTAGAGGGTGAGGCTGTTACAGTAAAAGAAGAAGAGAAAGACGTTTCAGTGAAAGAAGAGGAAGACGCGTTCAGAGTGAAAGAGGAGGAGGATGTTACAGTAAAAGAAGAGGAGGAAGAGGAGGATGCAGTTTATGGAGTGAAAGAGGAGGAGGGGGAGACGACTGTCACATTGGAGGAAGAAGGGGAGGTTGGAGATCTGTTTAACACCAGTAAGTACCGTCTCTGCAGTCGTTGAACCAATATGCAGTAAAGGGGTTCTACACTTTAATGTTGTTCTGTAGGAATGGCTGAAGCTACACTGTAACGTGTAGAACATCAAGAGTGGACCATCAACAACACATTAACATTTGATCAAATGCATCCAATGACAATGCCTGAAATACTGTAGTCCTCAATATCTCCTATTAGATTAGCCCAAGATGTTCTCTTAAAGGGACAATCAGCAGTTGTTACATCCATTTTGGGACTTATACATTAATGATATGTACCCATCTGTTTCTTGAATAAATCACTTAGAAATGCCTCATGAGCTTAGTTCAACTGTCATACCCCATCAGAACCCAAAATATAAGCTTTTTTTACTCCAATGTTTATCAGTAAATATAAACAAACACTGTATATCCTCAAAACATGGTTAAAACTAGAATGTTGATATCATGGATGGTTACATTTCTCCAGCCCCATCCCTCAGCTTTTTACCGAAACGGGCAGGGAGTACGCTTTGTTATTGTTTCTACTGCTGATTGCTGCCCCCGTTACTCCTCAAGGTCCAAGGACTGTATGTTATTTTCAGAGGTAGACTGGCTCTGGCAGCTAAAATAGTCAATTATTCCATCTAAATGTGAATCGATTCTCAATTGCGATACATTCAAGGAAAATAGGCATGTTTCTCGACTCATACCCTGACTTTAAAAAGGGATTTTTTGAGAATTAGCTTAGGAACTGCGTGTCAGAGCATGACAATGTGAACGCGATTGGTCGACAGTCTCTTGGACGGGCGTTATATACACTTTGACATTTTCTGGAATAGTTTTAATTTGAAAACGTTTTTGTTTACTTGCCTGCCTATTGAATTTGGAATGCACTGTACTGTTCATCTGAAACTCACTGAGATAATTCCTTTGATACAGCAGTAGCAATACAGGGACATAACATCTACAGGGTCCTACAGTAGGTCTATGTTGTTGTTAGGTGAAGTTATGGGTCCTACAGTGGATCTATGTTGTTGTTAGGTGAAGATATGGGTCCTACAGTAGGTCTATGTTATTGTTAGGTGAAGTTATGGGTCCTACAGTAGGTCTATGTTATTGTTAGGTGAAGTTATGGGTCCTACAGTAGGTCTATGTTGTTATTAGGTGAAGTTATGGGTCCTACAGTAGGTCTATGTTATTGTTAGGTGAAGTTATGGGTCCTACAGTAGGTCTATGTTGTTATTAGGTGAAGTTATGGGTCCTACAGTAGGTCTATGTTATTGTTAGGTGAAGTTATGGGTCCTACAGTAGGTCTATGTTGTTATTAGGTGAAGTTATGGGTCCTACAGTAGGTCTATGTTATTGTTAGGTGAAGTTATGGGTCCTACAGTAGGTCTATGTTATTGTTAGGTGAAGTTATGGGTCCTACAGTAGGTCTATGTTATTGTTAGGTGAAGTTATGGGTCCTACAGTAGGTCTATGTTGTTATTAGGTGAAGTTATGGGTCCTACAGTAGGTCTATGTTATTGTTAGGTGAAGTTTTTGGCCAATTTGGCAAACACTTAGTTTACTTAGTTTTTTTCCCCCAAGATGGCGTAGCAGTGCATACGTTTTTTTTCATCCTCTCGTTTTCTTTTTTGTATTTTTTGTATATATTACAAATGACTTTTCAATCTCTTTTCTATTTTTAAATTAAGTATATCTTCCGGTTACCCACCTCACTCAATGTGACAGTGCCTCATTGCCTGCATCCGTTATGGGTCCGCGGTCAAACGACCACCCCTCATCACTGTCAAACGCTCCCAAAACACTTCTGCAAGCAGGCATTTCTAATCTACCTGGCCCGAGTCTCCTGGAAGGATATTGACCTCATCCCGTCAGTAGAGGATGCCTGGTTATTCTTTAATTATAATTTCCTCACCACCTTAAATAAGCATGCCCCTTTCAAAAAATGTAGAACTAAGAACAGATATAGCCCTTGGTTCACTCCAGACCTGACTGTCCTCGACCAGCACAAAAACATCCTGTGGTGTACTGCACTAACAGCTCCCCACCCCCCGCAGCTACTTCCCCAAGCCTCCCCAGCTTCTCCTTCCCCCAAATCTAGATAACTGATGTTCTGAAAGAGTTGCAAAACCTGGACCCGTACAAATCAGCTGGGCTTGACAATCTGGACCCTCTCTTTCTAAAATTATCCGCCGCCATTGTGGAAACCCCTATTACTAGTCTGTTCAACTTCTCTTTCGTATCGTCCGAGATTCCTAAAGATTGGAATGCTTCCGCGGTCATCCCCCTCTTCAAAGGGGGTGACACTCTAGACCCAAACTGTTACAGACCTATATCCATCCTGCCCTGCCTTTCTAAAGTCTTCGAAAGTCAAGTTAACAAACAGATCACTGACCATTTTGAATCCCACCGTACCTTCTCCGCTGTGCAATCCAGTTTCCGATCTGGTCACGGGTGCAGCTCAATCACGCTCAAGGCACTAAACGTACAGTGAGTGAAAAAAGTATTTGATCCCCTGCTGGTTTTGTACGTTTGCCCACTGACAAAGAAGTGATCCGTCTATAATTTTAATGGTAGGTTTATTTGAACAGTGAGAGACAGAATAACAACAACAAAAATCCAGAAAAAAACGCATGTCAAAAATTGTATAAATTCATTTGCATTTTAATGAGGGAAATAAGTATTTGACCCCTCTGCAAAACATGACTTAGTACTTGGTGGCAAAACCCTTGTTGGCAATCACAGAGGTCAGACGTTTCTTGTAGTTGGCCACCAGGTTTGCACACATCTCAGGAGTGATTTTTGTCCCACTCCTCTTTGCAGATCTTCTCCAAGTAATTAAGGTTTCGAGGCTGACATTTGGCAACTTGAACCTTCAGCTCCCTCCACAGATTTTCTATGGGATTAAGGTCTGGAGACTGGCTAGGCCACTCCAGGACCTTAATGTGCTTCTTCTTGAGCCACTCCTTTGTTGCCTTTGCCGTGAGTTTTGGGTCATTGTCATGCTGGAATACCCATCCACAACCCATTTTCAATGCCCTGGCTGAGGGAAGGAGGTTCTCACCCAAGATCTGACGGTACATGGCCCTGTCCATCGTCCCTTTGATGCGGTGAAGTTGTCCTGTCCCCTTAGCAGAAAAATATCCCCAAAGCATAATGTTTCCACCTCCATGTTTGACGGTGGAGATGGTGTTCTTGGAGTCATAGGCAGCATTCCTCCTCCTCCAAACACGGTGAGTTGAGTTGATGCCAAAGAGCTCCATTTTGATCTCATCTGACCACAACACTTTCACCCAGTTGTCCTCTGAATCATTCAGATTTTCATTGGCAAACTTCAGACGGGCATGTATATGTGCTTTCTTGAGCAGGGGGACCTTGCAGGCACTGCAGGATTTCAGTCCTTCACGGCGTAGTGTGTTACCAATTGTTTTCTTGGTGACTATGGTCCCAGCTGTCTTGAGATCATTGACAAGATCCTCCCGTGTAGTTCTGGGCTGATTCCTCACTGTTCTCATGATCATTGCAATTCCACGAGGTGAGATCTTGCATGGAGCCCCAGGCCGAGCGAAATTGACAGTTCTTTTGTGTTTCTTCCATTTGCGAATAATCGCACCAACTGTTGTCACCTTCTCACCAAGCTGCTTGGCGATAGTCTTGTAGCCATTCCAGCCTTGTGTAGGTCTACAATCTTGTCCCTGACATCCTTGGAGAGGTCTTTGGTCTTGGCCATGGTGGAGAGTTTGGAATCTGATTGATTGCTTCTGTGTACAGGTGTCTTTTATACAGGTAACAAGCAGAGATTAGGAACACTCCCTTTCAGAGTGTGCTCCTAATCTCAGCTCGTTACCTGTATAAAAGACACCTGGGAGCCAGAAATCTTTCTGATTGAGAGGGGGTCAAATACTTATTTCCCTCATTAAAATGCAAATCAATTTATAACATTTTTGACATGTGTTTTTCTGTATTTTGTTGTTGTTTTTCTATATCTCACTGTTCAAATAAACCTACCATTAAAATTATAGACTGATCTTTTCTTTGTAAGTGGGCAAACGTACAAAATCAGCAGGGGATCAAATACTTTTTCCCCTCACTGTATCATAAACGCCATCGATAAAAGACAGTACTGTGCAGCCGTCTTCATCATCCTGGCCAAGGCTTTCAACTCTGTCAATCACCGTATTCTTATCGGCAGACTCAATAGCCTTGGTTTCTCAAATGACTGACTCGCCTGGTTCACCAACTACTTCTCAGACAGAGTTCAGTGTGTCAAATCGGAGGGCCTGTTGTCCGGACCTCTGGCAGTCTCTATGGAGCTACCACAGGGTTAAATTCTCGGACCGACTCTTTTCTCTGTACATACCAACAATGTTGCTCTTGCTGCGGGTGATTCCTTGATCCACCTCTACGCAGACGACACTATTCTGTATACATCTGGCCCTTCTTTGGACACTGTGTTAACAAACCTCCAAACGAGCTTCAATGCCATACAACACTCCATCTGTGGCCTCCAACTGCTCTTAAATGCTAGTAAAACTAAATGCATGCTCTTCAACCGGTCGCTGCCCGTACCCGCCCGTCCAGCATCACTACTCTGGACGGTTTTAACTTAGAATATGTGGAAACTATAAATACCTAGGTGTCTGGCTAGACTGTAAACTCTCCTTCCAGATAATATTAAGCATTTCCAATCCAAAATTAAATCTAGAATCGGCTTCCTATTTCGCAACAAAGCCTCCTTCACTCACACTGACAAACATACCCTCGTAAAACTGACTATCCTACCGATCTTTGACTTTGGCGATGTCATTTTCAAAATAGCCTCCAACACTTTACTCAGCAAACTGGATGCAGTCTATCACAGTGCCATTCGTTTTGTTACCAAAGCCCCATATACCACCCACCACTGGGACCTGTATGCTCTCGTCGGCTGGCCCTCGCTACATATTCGTTGCCAAACCCACTGGCTCCAGGTCATCTATAAGTCTTTGCTAGGCCGCCGTCATTCAGCTCACTGGTCACCATAGCAACACCCACCCATAGCCCACATATCTCACTGGTCATCCCCAAAGCCAACACCTACATTGGCATTCTTTCCTTCCAGTTCTCTGCTGCCAATGACTGGAACGAATTGCAAAAATCGCTGAAGTTGGAGACTTATATCTCCCTCACTAACTTTAAGCATCAGCTATCTGAGCAGCTTACCGATCGCTGCAGCTGTACACAGCCCATCTGTAAGTAGCCCATCCAACTGCCTACCTCATCCCCATGTTTTTATTTACTTTTTTGCTCTTTTGCACACCAGTATTTCTACTTGCACATCTATCTCTCCAGTGTTCATTTGCTAAATTGTAATTACTTCGCTACTATGGCCTATTTATTGCCTTACCTCCGTACTCCATTTGCACACACTGTATATGGATTTTTCTATTGTGTTATTGACTGTACGTTTGTTTTTCCCACGTGTAACTCTGTTGTTTTTTTGTCGCACTGCTTTGCTTTATCTTGGCCAGGTCGCAGTTGTAAATGAGAACTTGTTCTCAACTAGAATACCTGGTTAAATAAAGGTGAAATAAAAAAATGATATAAAAAAATATTAACTTTATTGACATTAATGTGGTTCTTCAATAATTACACATAATTCTTAATACTGTAGCAAACATTATATTAAGCAGGACATTCAAACATGCCTTACAATTATAATCCAAAGTAGTGTGAAATGCACTCATAAGCAACCTGGTAATGGAGGTTACTCCCCGGAGTTTTCCCCTATTCACATTCAGAATACCTAAAATCTTTGCTCACCATTTTTGCTCCAGGCAGATATAGTACATCCATAACTATCGGTTTCCTCATTAGCAGGGAGGAGTTTCTGCAATCAAATTGCCCTCGTGCCGCAATTTTATTAAACACAGAAAGGGGCCTATATTGGAGACCAAAAGTCACCTGGCACACTGCTTAGAGGTTCAACAACATGAATAACTTATTTCTAGCCTACAATCATCGATGTTACTACTAATGTGAAAACAAGACAAAATATGACTATTCTTGCTCATTTTAAGACAATTGTAACATTCATTAAAGACGTCAATTGTTGTACAACATCATGGCTACGCTGTTGGCATCACCTTTTACAGTGGATTTTCGCTGTTGTGGGCATTTAACCATCTGTCTGACTTTGTTGTTTACACAGGAGAGATACGGGACTACTGTGGATCCTCTGGGGAGCCTCAACAACCTCATGATGCTGACGAGGCAGAGAAGAGTTTCTCCAGATCAGAACACCTCATTAAACACCTGCAGAGATCCACAGGGAAGAGAACTCACTGCTGCTCTGACTGTGGGAAGAGATTCACCTCATCAGGCATTAAAAGTCATCAGAGAACACACACAGGAGAGAAATCTTATAGCTGTGATCAATGTGGGAAGAGTTTTGGTCAATCTGGAGAGCTGACAGTGCACCAGAGAATACACACAGGAGAGAAACCTTATAGCTGTGGTCAATGTGGGAAGAGTTTTGGTAGATTGTGCCATCTGACTCAACACCAGAGAATACACACAGGAGAGAAATCTTATAGCTGTGATGATGTGGGAAGAGTTTTACTACATCTGGCCATCTGACTTCACACCAGAGAATACACACAGGAGAGAAATCTTTTAGCTGTGGTCAATGTGGGAAGAGTTTTGGTAGATCGTGCCATCTGACTCAACACCAGAGAATACACACAGGAGAGAAATCTTGTAGCTGTGATCAATGTAGGAACAGTTTTCCTCGGCCAGACAGCGTGAATATACACAAACGGACACACACAGGAGAGAAATCTTGTAGCTGTAGTCATTGTGGGAAGAGTTTTACTACATCTAGCCAGCTGACTTTGCACCAGAGAAGACACACAGGAGAGAAATCGTATAGCTGTAATCAACGTGGGAAGAGAGCCACTGATAAAAGATCTCTGATTAAACATCAGAAAATACATGAAGGAGTTGTTTCATGATGTCAATGAATTAATGTAGAATGTTTTTAACATTATAGTAGGAGTATTTTAATGATGTCATAATGTAGAACCCTAAATGTTTGTCCCCTGTTCTATTGATTTCAACATGATATGGATATTAGCCCCAGGGGAAAAATCCAGGCTCTGAATTGGAAGAGTTACTATTTATGTGATTCAACAAAAAGTGACTAACAAAAAAGAGTTACACTTACCATGTTGGTGACCCACTTGAATCAAAATGTAGCTAGCTGTTTTCTACAAGTTGTCCTCTAACCAGTGATGTACACATTATTCCCTGATTCCGTGTGGTTTTTGAGCTGTTAGTTTTAACAGGACGTGCAACCTCATCTCCCTCCTCTCACACAATTGATTTCAACATGATATCGATGAGTTATTACAAATAAGTGTTGCGTTCCTTTGTTTAGCGACCCCCTAAATGTAAATGCATCAGTCCAAAATGTAGCTGACTGTTTTCTGCAGGTTGTCCTCTAACCAGTGAGGAAAAATATATCTCCCATTTCCATGTGTTTTTTTTAGTTGTGTTAGTTTCAACATCAAGTACAACCTGATTTTCCCCCTAATTGATATCAGTGATTTATTGCTACTTATCAAAACAACAGCGTTTCTGGTGCTTGTGCAGTTGATAAGGAGCTTGTTTTAAAAAATACAAGTAATATGATTATTGTGGCAGATGTTTGTGTATATAGCACATGTTATGTTTAGGTTTTCAATATATCACAAACTGTTTCTACATATTGGTTATTGATTTGGACACGTTAAAACTGTGTTTTGACATTGGGGCGATCCCACCTAGCAAAATGTCTTTGAAAAAAAGACTATGCCCGATGTCCAATATTCGTTGGTTGGTCATTTTTTAAATTACTTGAAAACAACAACTTAATTTCAATGTACTTTCAGGTAGCCTAGTGGTTAGAGCGTTGGACTAGTAACCGAAAGGTTGCTGGATTGAATCCCCGAGCTGACAAGGTACAAATCTGTCGTTCTGCCCCTGAACAAGGCAGTTAACCCACTGTTCCTAGGCCGTCATTGAAAATAAGAATTTATTAACTGCCTTGTCTAAATAGGTTAAATAAAAAGTGGATTAGAGTTCTAGAAGCTAGTGAGTTTTAGTTTTATTTTCTATAGAAAGAAAAATGTGAAAAAATTAATAGGATTGTATATTATTATTATTATTTAGAGATATATATTTTTTTTCTTCTTGTTTTTAAATGTTGACAGCCAGTAGACACCATGTTTATATTGGTTAAGGTGAAGCATTGTAGTTGATTATAATGTGAAATGGAGGTGAACAAACTTATAGGTTATATTTGTTGTCTTAAGGGGGAAGGTGTTACAGGCTTTGGTTTTTCCATTTATGTTTTGAGGTTGGACTTTAGCACGTCTAGCTCGTTAGCACGTATAGCTCGTTAGCACGTCTAGCTCGTTAGCACGTATAGCTCGTTAGCACGTATAGCTCGTTAGCCCGTCTAGCTCGTTAGCACGTAGGACGCACTGATTGGTGTCACCTCGTTAGTCAGTATGTGTTACACCTGTGCTGGCTTGTCCATCTCGTTAGTGGGAAGGTGTTTCACCTGAGCTGGTCCAGGTTCTATTTAAGAGTGTCTGGCCCAGTGCTCCAGTTGTCTTGATACATGTGGAGAGTCAACACCTTTAGTTGCTCCACCTTTTTGGTTTGCTTCCTGTCTTTAAGTTTGGTGTGGGTTTTTCTTTTGTTTGCCTCTTCTTGGGCAGATTTAGTGGGTCTCATGGTGGGTGTCTTTTAGGTCCCAGTTGTTGTTACTAGTCAACTTTCAGTGGACACCCCCATAGTGTCTATCAGAACCCCTCCTATAACCCCACCTGTTTAGTTGTGGTTGTTGTCAGTTCCCTCTTCTGTTTGAGCAACATTTTAGATTTTTCTTGATCGGGAATGTAACAACAAACAATGTAGTAAAACAAGCTGATATTTTGGGTTGGATATTGCATCCAATTCTTAGTATTTTAATCAATGGCATTTCCATAGGATGATCATTAGTCTTTCAGTTGTTAACCTTCTGTTTTTTATCCACTTATGTTTGTTGTGGTAAATAATTGTTTATTTTCGTTATTTCCTATGAAGCCATTGTGTTGCATCCATGTCTGAAATGTGCTGTATAAATAAAGCTTGATTTGATTTGAACATATTGCAAAACAAATTAACCCAATGACTGACCAATCAACAGACTCAAAATCAATGAACAAATACATGATAAAGAATAAATTCAGTGTATCTCCCACTATGTCATAATAGTGCTGTATGTACGTTTAGTATCACTTTTCAACCAACCCAGTTCATTTGTTGATAATGAAAAATGTTGAAATCAACTATACGTCTAAGGATTCACCTACTGGAAACTGAAACAAACAAATGGATCAACCAGATCAATCTCACTTTTCCAGCCTGCTGAAGGCGTGGTGGAGTGGTAAACACCACCCCCGGCTCTACCAGGGGCTTGAGGTGGTCTCCCACAGCTCTGCTTATGTCATGTTCTGTGGCCTTGCTGTTCCATTTCTTGACTGCCCCTGTAACACAGAAACACATTTAGTCATATTATATAAAACACTCAAAGTAATGGATATGGAGCATCTATGGCCTCAGTTACACCTGGCACCTAAATGTGACTTCTGTCATCTGATCATTCCAAGCTGCATTAGGTTCAGATCTACCAGGATGGGCATTGTGTTCAGAATTTGAGTCAGGCCACCGAATCTGCATAAGCAATGTAAAGAGATGGGGTGAATGAGTGGGGAAAAGTAAATTTGACACAAATGACCTTCATAATATCAAAGAACAAATGTGTGTGCCTGAGAGGAATTTATCTTTCATACAGCCAAAAGGGTGAGAAATTACACCAATATCAGTGGACAATTTGCACTAATGTAAATAAACATAGATGATGGAACATATTCCCTTTTGCTGACATGATGAACCGCTAAGGGAACATAAATATTTACCATCTAAACCTTGTGTGACCTCTCACCTCTCTGTCTGTAGAAGTGTTCTTCCTAACCAGTCCCTCAACAGCTCTCTGACTGAGCTCCACCCTCACTGGGTCTTCAGAGGAGAGGAAGGCTGAGGAGGGATGGAAGGATCAGTCAGTCTACATAACCTGGTTCAAGTATTCATGACATCACCCTGAGGAAGGCACAGTGATGCTGAAACGTTGGTAAATACCCATTAAATCGCTGGGAGTTTATATATGAGGTGTGCGACTTTATTTTGATAGTTTATAGTTTATTCGCCGTTAGTCAGCAACTCCTCACAAACTATTTTTCTGGGTGTGGCCAGCTCATGTTTTTTAAGGCTATGTAACAACACATCCGCCATGCTGATCCTCAACACAGGGGCCCCTCAGGGGTGAGTGCTCAGCCCCCTCCTGTACTCCAACAACAACTGATCACCAACAACGAGGAGACAGCCTATCGGGAGGAGGTCAGAGACCTGGCCGTGTGGTGCCAGGAAAACAACCTCTCCCTCAACGTGATCAAGACAAAGGAGCTGATTGTGGACTACAGGAAAAGAAGACTGAGCACGCCCCCATTCTCATCGACGGGGCTGTAGTGGAGCAGGTTGAGAGCTTCAAGGTCCTTGGTGTCCACATCACTAACAAACTATCATGGTCCAAGCACACCAAGACAGTCTTGAAGAGGGCACGACAAAACCTATTCCCCCTCAGGAGACTGAAAAGATTTAGCATGGGTCCTCAGATCCTCAAAAGGTTCTACAGCTGCACCATCGAGAGCATCCTGACTAGTTGCATCCCTGCCTGGTATGGCAACTGCTCTGCCTCCGACCACAAGGTACTACAGAAGGTAGTAACATCACTGGGGCCGTGATTCCTGCCATCCAGGACCTCTATACCAGGCGGTGTCAGAGGAAGCCCCCCCCCCCACTCTCTGTTATCATCTATACATAGTCACTTTAATAACTCTACCTACATGTACATATTACCTCAATTACCTACTAACCGGTGCCCCCGCACATTGACTCTGTACCGGTACCCCCTGTATATAGTCTAGCTATTGTTATTTAACTTCTGCTCTTTAATTACTTGTTCCTTTTATTTCTTATTCTTACTTTTTTTTAAACTGCATTGTTGGTTAGGGGCTTGTAAATAAGCATTGCACTGTAAGATAAAGCATTTGATAGACTCATAGTACAGAATGAATGAGTGACTGCCCAGTTCAACATCAGTTCACCGTCTCACCTCATACTGTATTGGAGCAGCAGCAGCTGACTGCTCAGTTCAACATCAGTTCACCGTCTCACCTCATACTGTATTGGAGCAGCAGCAGCTGACTGCCCGGTTCAACATCAGTTCACGGTCTCACCTCATACTGTATTGGAGCAGCAGCAGCTGACTGCCCAGTTCAACATCAGTTCACCGTCTCACCTCATACTGTATTATAACAATATAACATACTAATAATGAATAACGAAGACAATGATGGTTTTCTGTGAATATCTTCCATAACGTTACTATAGTTAATGAACGTAAATATTAGAAAGCCGGGTTTGACCGTCGGCGTTGTATGAGCTACAGTACAGTACCGTTAGCTAGCTAGCTAACGTTATGTCCTAACTAGGCACAACTAGGTTTGGATTATTTCCTCAACTATATTCTTTCCCATATATTGTATATCGTTTCCATAAAGCCAACATGGCTTTACACTCATTAATGTAAGTTTCCAATCTAGAGCAGTTCTCACTTTTGTGATAATGAACTAGCTAACGTTAGCTTCGTTAACTAACTAACTAACTAACTAAGGACGGTGACCTGTCCAGACGAGATGTTACAACGAACTGAATCGTCAATGGAGGTCTTCCTCTTTATATAGCCTGCTACAGCATGCAATACTATTAACTCACAAGGGGGCATAACGTTACATGTACAATACTATCCCATTTTGGAAACGTTACATGTACAATACTATCCCATTTTGGAAACGTTACATGTACAATACTATCCCATTTTGGAAACGTTACATGTACAATACTGTCCCATTTTGGAAACGTTACATGTACAATACTATCCCATTTTGGAAACGTTACATGTACAATACTATGCCATTTTGGAAACGTTACATGTACAATACTATCCCATTTTGGAAACGTTACATGTCCGCCTCCTTGTGGAGGGAAATTAATATCTTAGATGGTAGCTGTAGATGGGATTCAAATGCATGATGGTATTAATACAGTGTCTAGACTACCTCTTTTGTATAAATGCCCTTCAGAATCCAAACACAGTATTGCCACGCAGCAAAATGTTGCGTATAATCTTTCAAGTCAGCCTGATAAAATATTGAACAATTTGTGTACAAAGATATCTTGTGTCGGGTCACGTCAATTCGAATCTGGTATCAGAACAAAATAGTCAGCACATAGTAACTTCTGATTTCTTTGTACTTGAATTAATGCAAACACTTGAATGGTAAATATGTTGTACGTATATACGGGCTCACTGTAACACCTCACAGGGCAGACAGAGAACTCAGTTACACATCCTTTGCTTTTCATTAAATACTCTGACAGAGATAGTTCCCGCTCACTGCTGGCCTGTCAGAGGGAGGATGAGTGTGGTTTAAACTTGCTCATCCTATCGTTGGCGTGCAGGTTGGTCCCAGCTGCCGGGCGTAGTTATCTTTGGCAGTCGATTTATCTTGTGACTGCACAATGCACAGTTCTCTAAAGCCCCGACACCCCTCCGCATATACATTTCACCCATATCCTGCCCTTATCTTTTAACAAGCTCTTCCATATCCCTGATTTACAGCATCTGCATTCTTTCCATATGACTCAACATCCCATGAGACCCTTCCTCTCACACAGCAGTATGCTCTTATCATATAGAGTATAAACTTAATATTATAGCATAGCTTCTTTGTTATATTATATAGGTTATGCAAACAAATAGTTGGTCAAACCCTAACTATCTTGAAATGTGATATTAGGCCTGTATGGCAGTACTGTATTGGCTAGTGCTTTCTCCAATATGTTCTTCTATTTTGCATTCAATTGTATGTCGATGTCATTTATCTTTCAAGATTTATTTAATATATATGTATATATATATATATATATATATATGTTTTAATGCTTGTAAGACTATTCTTTGACACATTTTCTCTTCCTTTGAAATTCTTATAGGACAGAACATGGACACAATGCAATTGGGATCAAGAAGAAGCTATTTGGAGGCGTAAACAGGGCTGATTCCAGATTCCGGATGTTTTAACATTAAAATTGTCATCTAGTTCCCAAAGATTCTAGATATTTAAACCCAGGGCATACCTGGCCAGCACATTTAAAATCATTGGAATTCACCACTTCTGAGGGTCACACAGACACTTTTCAAAATGAGGTTCTTCTTCCAATAGAGTTTAACCATGTACCGTGTTTCACACAGAACCCACAGTCACCCTGGCCCCTCACCCCTACAGACCAATCCCCACTGTGATCAATTCAGTGTCAGGATGGCTCTAGGTCGCCCGCAACTGACCAATGATAGGTGTCTGAGTCGACTGACTCTCAGATCATCCTCCACTGACTCGGCCCTGTTTACACCTCCAAGGTACCCCCCCACACACAGGAATACACACTCAGAGCCTACTGACTGGGCCCTGTTTACACCTCCACACAGGAACACACACTCAGAGCCTAGGAGGCTTTTCTAAAAACTACACTTTGCGTGTTTCGCTCACCTCTTTTTTCTTTAAAACTACGTTGGAGATGTGGTATCTACTCGGCTCGCTGCCTCTCAGATCAAAGGTGGGTCCATCTGCTCCGTTCCCGAAGTGTGGTCTCCCTGAGATCCCAAGTTAGAGGGATCCCTGGTGCACCATTTACCCAGGTCACCAGGAGCGGTCACCAAGTGAAGATTCACATCCCCAAATGTGGTTGTTAAGTTTTTCTCATTTGATAAAGAAATTATCACAAGTCAGAGTTAATCTTAAACTAAATATTTATTCACTTATAAGGGAGCAGGTCAATACAACACACGTATAAAGTCAATCAATTGGGTGCCCTACGATAATGATGGCTGGTTGAACAATCATGATTCGTTGAGAGATGAATCACCCCCAGATGATTCGTTGAGAGCCACGAGACAAAAGTACAAAGGTCTTTTACAGCCAAGATGCACCCCTTTCAACCTACATGAAAAACAGATGTATAGAACGGGTCACAAGGTTAAGATTTGTATGAAAGATACTTATAATTCTCAGCAGACAGTATCTGCTGTAAAAACAGTACTCTTTGTGTAGAGACCAGGGTCTGGCCCTGGGGTCATCTCTCCCTGGTACCATATAGAACAGAAACATTAACTCATGCTCTGGAATGCGGTCTCTTTAGGTTTTATCACCCAAAAGACATTGTAAATCTCCTGTCAGTGTTTTCTCCCAGAGGCCCATCCTCAGTAGAACACACAGACACAATAGTTCTAAGAACCCTCTATTCTGTTGCATAAATAACCATTTGATGCAATAAAAGTATTATAACATAATCTTGCAGTTTTGCTCTGTGTCCACTGAAAGTTGACTAGTAACAACAACTGGGACCTAAAAGACACCCACCATGAGACCCACTAAATCTGCCCAAGAAGAGGAAAACAAAAGAAAACCCACACCAAACTTAAAGACAGGAAGCAAACCAAAAAGGTGGAGCAACTAAAGGTGTTGACTCTCCACATGTATCAAGACAACTGGAGCACTGGGCCAGACACTCTTAAATAGAACCTGGACCAGCTCAGGTGAAACACCTTCCCACTAACGAGATGGACAAGCCAGCACAGGTGTAACACATACTGACTAACGAGGTGACACCAATCAGTGCTTCCTACGTGCTAACGAGCTAGACGTGCTAACCAGCTAGACGTGCTAACGAGCTAGACGGGCTAACGAGCTGTACGTGCTGACGAGCAAGACGGGCTGACGAGCTAGACGTGCTACAGTCCAACCTCAAAACATAAATGGAAAAACCAAAGCCTCTAACACCTTCCCCCTTAAGACAACAAATATATCCTTTATTTTTGTTGGACAAGTTTGCTCACCACCAACAGAAAACTTCCATTTCACATTATAATCAACTACAATGCTTCACCTTCTAGAATATAAACATGGTGTCTACTGGCTGTCAACAATTAAAAAAAGGAAAAAAAAATTCTAAATATATCTATTTTTCTACAACCGTAAGCTTCTAGAACTCTCCTCTTCCTAAAACTCACTAGCTTCTAGAACTCTCGCCCACTTGGAACGAGCCCAAACAAAACTTATCTCCAATACGGAAAAACGTGCAGTCAAAATAAATTGTGATCCATGGCAACTCACTGGCTAAACGCAAAACACAAATCTTTTTGACTGCCCACCCTTGAGACAATCAGAAACCAAGTTGTCCTTACCACAGACATGTCTGATTTCAAGAGGAAACTCCTGCAATATCCTTTGTAACGTTCCACCTCACTGCGGAGCTTCTCTCTCTTTTCAGAGTTCACTAGATAGGCATGTTGTTGGATCGGGGCCCAGTCTCCAATGTCATGCTCTAGTACATTTGGGTTGGCACATCTGAGAATGAACCCTGATATTCTAAAAGCAGGGCAACAATGTCAATATAATTGTACCAAAAATTGTCAGTCGGTTACATAAATAATTATGATTACTAAATGTTACATGAAATGTAAATATGAAATATTTGGTTGCATAGCCTTATTTTCAAAGGCTTTCAAATGACATTTTGCTAGGTCAGATATCCCCAATGTCACAGTTTAAACGTGTCCAAATCAGTAGTCCAAATGCAGAAAAAGTTTGTGATAAATTGAAAACCTAAACATAAAATGTGCCATACTATATACACAAACATCTGCCACAATAATCGTATTACTTGTATTTTTTGAAACAGGCTCCTTATAAACTGCACAAGCACCAGAAACGCTGTTGTTTTGACAAGTAGCAATAAATCACTGATATCAATTAGTGGGGAAATCAGGTTGCACGTGCTGTTGAAACTAACACAACTAAACAAACACATGGAAATGGGAGATAACTTTTACCTCACTGGTTAGAGGACAACCTGCAGAAGACAGTCAGCTACATTTTGGAGTGATACATTTAAATGTAGGGGTCGCTAAACAAAGGAACACAACACTTGTCATCACTCATCGATATTGTGCGAGAGGAGGGAGATGAGGTTGCACGTCCTGTTAAAACTAACAGCTCAAAAACCACACGGAATCTGGGAATAATGTGTACATCACTGGTTAGAGGACAATTTGCAGAAAACAGCTAGCTACATTTTTAAGTTTTGCTTTTTGATTCAACTGGGTCACCAACGTGGTAAGTGTAACACAACTCTTTTTTTTGTTGTCACTTTTTTATTAAATCTCATAAATAGTACTCTTTCAATTCAGAGCCTGGACTTTCCCCCTGAGGATAATATCCATATCATGTTGAAATCAATAGAACAGGGGACAAACGTTTAGGGTTCTACATTGTGACATTATTAAAATACTCCTACTACAATGTTAAAACATTCTACATTGTGACATTAATTCATTGATATCATGAAACAACTCCATGTATTTTCTAATATTTGATCAGAGATCTTTTATCAGATTATCTCTGGTCACAGCTATAGGGTTTCTCTCCTGTGTGTGTTCTCTGGTGTATAGTCAGCTGACCAGATGTAGTAAAACTCTTCCCACATTGACCACAGCTATAAGGTTTCTCTCCTGTGTGTGTTCTCTGGTGTTGAGTCAGAGAGCCAGATCGACCAAAACTCTTCCCACATTGACCACAGCTATAAGGTTTCTCTCTTGTGTGTATTCTCTGGTGTTGAGTCAGTTGGCCAGATGTAGTAAAACTCTTCCCACATTGACCACAGCTATAAGGTTTTTCTCCTGTGTGTGTTCTCTGGTGTAGAGTCAGATGGCTAGATTGACCAAAACTCTTCCCACATTGACCACAACTATAAGATTTCTCTCCTGTGTGTGTTCGTTGGTGTACAATTAGATTGCTAGATTTACTTTAACTCTTCCCACATTGAGACAGCTATAAGGTTTCTCTCCTGTGTGTATTCTCTGGTGCATTATCAAGGAGTTTGACACAGTAAATTTCTTCCCACATTGATCACAGCTAAAAGATTTCTCTCCTGTGTGTGTTCTCTGGTGTACAATTAGATGGATAGACCTAGTACAACTTTTCCCACATAGATAACAGCCAAAAGATTTCTCTCCAGTGTCAATTCTTTGATGTATTTTATGGTCTCCTGAAGAGTTGAATCTCTTCCCACAGTCAGAGCAGAAATGAGATTTCTTCCCTGTGGGTCTCTGCAGTTGTTTCTTGAGGTGTTCTGATCTGGAGAGACTCTTCTCTGCCTCGTCAGCTTCATGATGTTGTTGAAGCTCTCCAGAGGATCCACGATAGTTCCGTCTCTCTCCTGTGTGAACAACAAAGTTAAACAGATGGTTAACCTCTTTGGGGTATGTGTGACGCTGCAACAGCCAGTGAAATAGCAGAGCGCCAAATTCAAAACAACAAAAATCTCATAATTCAAATTTCTCACACATACAAGTATTATACACCATTTTAAAGATAAACTTCTCGTTAATCCAACCAGTTTCCGATTTCAAAAAGGCTTTACGGCGAAAGCATAACATTAGATTATGTTAGGACAGCACCTAGACAAGAAAAACCACACAGCCATTTTCCAAGAGAGGCGTCACAAAAACTAGAAATACAGCTAAAATTAATCACTAACCTTTGATGATCTTCATCAGATGGCACTCATAGGACTTCATGTTACACAATACATGTATGTTTTGCTCGATAAAGTTCATATTTATATCGAAAAAAAAACATTTTACATTGGCGTGTAATGTTCAGAAATGTTTTGCCTCCAAAACCCCCGGTGAATGAGCACATCAATTTACAGAAACACTCATCATAAACGTTGATAAAATATACAACTGTTATGCATAGAATTAAAAGATAAACTTCTCCTTAATGCAACCGCTGTGTCAGATTTAAAAAAAGCTTTAAGGCGAAAGCACACTTTCCAATAATCTGAGTACAGCGCTCAGTCACCAAAACAAGCCATACATGTTGTGGAGTCAACAAAAGTCAGAAATAGCATTATAAATATTCACTTACCTTTGATGATCTTCATCGGAATGCACTCCCAGGAATCCCAGTTCCACAATAAATGTTAGTTTTGTTTCGATAAAGTCCATATTTATGTCCAAATACCTCCATTTTGTTTGTGCGTTCAGTTCACTATTCCAAATGTAGAATGCGCATGCACAAAGTCCAGACGAAAAGTCAAAAAAGTTGCATTACAGTTTGTAGAAACATGTCAAATGATGTTTAGAATCAATCTTTAGGATGTTTTTATCATAAATCTTCAATAATATTCCAACCGGACAATTCCTTCGTCTTCAGAAATGAAAAGGAACTCAGCTCGCTCTCACGTCGGTGCGCGTGACTGAGCTCATGGCATTTTTCCAGACACCTGGTTCAAATAGCTCTTATTCTCTCCCCATTCACAGTAGAAGCCTGAAAAAAACTGTTGACATCTAGTGGAAGCCTTAGGAAGTGCAATATGACCCCACAGACACTATATATTGGATAGGCAATCACTTGAAAAACTACAAACCTCAGATTTCCCACTTCCTGGTTGGATTTTTCTCAGGTTTTCGCCTGCCATATGAGTTCTGTTATACTCACAGACATCATTCAAACAGTTTTAGAAACTTCAGAGTGTTTTCTATCCAAATCCACTAATAATATGCATATCCTAGCTTCTGGGCCTGAGAAGCATTCTCCTGTCACTGGGCAGATAATAGGAGCTCAGTTACTGAGTGGACTGCCTGGCAACAAAGGGATTGGATATGCGCGGTCCCGCAAGCACGCTGTTCCTTCTTTTTCTCCTTGAATGAATACGCTATTATTGTCCGGTTGGAATATTATCGCAATTTTACGTTAAAAATACCATAAAGATTGATTTTAAACAGAGTTTGACATGCTTCTAAGTACGGTAATGGAACATTTGGACTTTTCGTCTCTGGTACCGCACTCGCGCGTTATGCCTTTGGATAGTGCTCTGAACCCTACGAACAAAACGGAGGTATTTGGACATAAATATGGATTATTTCGAACAAAAACAACATTTCTTGTGGAAGTAGCAGTCCTGGGAGTGCATTCTGACGAAGATCAGCAAAGGTAAGAGAATATTTCTAATACTAATTCTGAGTTTAGGTTGCCCCGAACTTGGCGGGTGTCTGTATAGCTCGCTGTGATGGCTGAGCTATGTACTCAGAATATTGAAAAATGTGCTTTCTCCGTAAAGCCATTTTAAAATCTGACACAGCGGTTGCATCCAGGAGTAGTCTATCTATAATTCTTTAAATAATTGTTGTATATTTTGTCAACGTTTATGAGTATTTTTGTAAATTGATGTGCACATTCACCGGAAGTTTTGGTGGGAATACATTTTCTGAACATCACGCGCCAATGTAAAATGCTGTTTTGGGATATAAATATGAACTTTATCGAACAAAACATACGTGTATTGTGTAACATAATGTCCTAGGAGTGTCATCTGATGAAGATCGCCAAAGGTTAGTGCTTCAGTTAGCTGTGTTTTGGGTTTTATTGACACATGTCCTTGCTTGGAAAATGGCTGTGTGATTATTTTTGTCTATGTACTCTCCTAACGTAATCTAATGTTTTGCTTTCGCTGTAAAGCCTTTTTGAAATCGGACAATGTGGTTACATCAAGGAGAAGTGTATCTTTAAAATGGTGTAAAATAGTTGTGTTTGAGAAAGTTGAATTATGACATTTTGTTGTTTCGAATTTGCCGCCCTGACATTTCACTGGCTGTGCCCCGCAGGTGGACGCAGCCCTGAGAAGTTAAATTATTTGACAATTAAGACAGTCAAGTTAGCAACAAGTCATTTCGTCTTGTTTTCACATTAGTGGAAACTAGAAGTTAGTAAAGTTGTTGAAATCCTAAGCAGTGTGCCAGATTACTTTTGGTCTCCAATATTGGCCCCTTTCTGTGTTTAATAAAATTGCAGCACGAGGGCAATGCGCACACAATTTGATTGCAGAAACGCCTCCCTGCTAATAAGGAAACAGCTAGTTATGGATGTAGTATATTTGGTTGTAGAAACTCCTCCCTGCTAATGAGGAAACCGCTAGTTATGGGTGTAGTATATCTGGTAACGAGGAAACCACTAGTTATGGATGTAGTATATCTGGTAATGAGGAAACCACTAGTTATGGATGTAGTATATCTGGTCATGAGGAAACCGCTAGTTATGGACGTAGTATATCTGGTAATGAGGAAACCCCTAGTTATGGATGTAGTACATCTGGTAATGAGGAAACCACTAGTTATGGACGTAGTATATTTGGTAATGAGGAAACCACTAGTTATGGATGTAGTATATCTGGTAATGAGGAAACCACTAGTTATGGATGTAGTATATCTGGTAATGAGGAAACCACTAGTTATGGATGTAGTATATCTGGTAATGAGGAAACCACTAGTTATGGATGTAGTATATCTGGTAATGAGGAAACCACTAGTTATGGATGTAGTATAACTGGTAATGAGGAAACCGCTAGTTATGGATGTAGTATATCTGGTAATGAGGAAACCACTAGGTAAGGATGTAGTATATCTGGTGAGCAAAGATTTTAGTTTATCACAATGTATTCTGAATGTGAATGGGGGAAAACTCAGGGGAGTAACCTCCATTTCCAGGTTGCTTATGAGTGCATTTCACACTACTTTGGATTATAATTGTAAGGCTCGCTTCAATGTCATGCTTAATATAATGTTTGTGTCATCATCGCAAATCAACCGCTTTGTACTTCAACCAGTAAAATTCTCTTTGGCTTTTCCATCAGCCTGACAATGAGGGTTTGTACACTGTTTAACTTCACCTAACAATAACAAAGACCTACTGTAGGACCCATAACTTCACCTAACAATAACATAAACCTACTGTAGGACCCATAACTTCACCTAACAACAACATAGACCTACTGTAGGACCCATAACTTCACCTAACAACAACATAGACCTACTGTAGGCCCCATAACTTCACCTAACAACAACATAGACCTAGGATTATAAATCATTTAATATTTCAGGTGAAACATGCAAACTAAAATGTCTGTCGTGACATTTCATAACCTGATCATTTTGTGAATAATCCCACTAGGCTATTATGTAATGTGTTGTCATTCTAAATGTCCTGAATAAAGGAAAATAGCTCTGTGTGTTGTACAATAGCCTATCCATCAAGGAACAGTTCTCTACACATTATGAGCTAAGTATCTCTGTGTCCAAACAGACTAACGAGACCCTACAGTAAATCAAGCAGACAACAAAATTATAAGCACCAATTTGTTAGGGATGTTGGATCCAACGTGGAGCACAGCATGACTGTCTTTACCAGAGTAATGAACGAAGAAGCACTTTGGTTGTTGTTGCATGTCGTGATGTTTGTCATTTGACAGTCATTCAGAAAATGATTTCCTGGATCAGCTGATGATAGTTGAACATGTGACTGTAACTAAACAGCTACAGTATTAAGAATTATGTGTAATTATTTAAGAACTGCATTAATGACAGTATCCATTTGGGTGTTGTCAATAAAGTTAAGGTGACTCTCGGTTAGAACCATTGGATTTAGCAAACTCTGAAATAATTTAGGATTTCTGTGCCCATGAAAACTGTTTTCCCAGCGTAACATAAGGAGACACTAAATGTTACGTAGTTAGAGAGCATTTCAGAGATCTGAATACAAAAAAACTGTCCTAACAGGACAATAACCTGAACCACAAGGCCAAATCTACACTGGAGGAGCTTACCAAGATGACATTGAATGTTCCTGAATGGCCTAGTTACAGTTTGGACTTAAATCGTCTTGAAAGTCAATGCAAGACGAGAAAATGGCTTTCTAGCAATGATCAACAACCAACTTGACAGAACAGGAAGGATTTTAAAAAGAAAAATGAATATTCACATGAAGATCAGTCGCCTATTGGATGACATCACGACTTCCCATCAAGCCAACTCCTTGAAGGCCTTACTATGACATCACTCACTCCTTCTAGTTTGCAGTTGTCTAAAAAAAAAAACTATTTTGCTCAAAACATTTATTTGTTTCCCTTTAGTGTGTTTATACTTTAATGTATTTATATATCACTTTTCAACAGGAAAGGACGTCATGAACAATTCATACAGTACAAAAACATATGCAAGTGTAGAATGCCCTTTTAAAAATCACACATTAGTTCAACAACTGCAGAGTTTGTGTCCCTGTTTTATAAGATAGTACTCACTGTATTTACTGGTGTTAATCAGATCAATGTCCCTGTTTTATAAGATAGTACTCACTGTATTTACTGGTGTTAATCAGATCAATGTCCCTGTTTTATAAGATAGTACTCACTGTATTTACTGGTGTTAATCAGATCAATGTCCCTGTTTTATTAGATAGTACTCACGGTATTTACTGGTGTTAATCAGATCAATGTCCCTGTTTTATTAGATAGTACTCACTGTATTTACTGGTGTTAATCAGATCAAGGTCCCTGTTTTATTAGATAGTACTCACTGTATTTACTGGTGTTAATCAGATCTCCAGCCTTCTCTTCTTCGTCCTCCTCTAATGTGACAGTAATCTCCCCCTCTTCATTCTCCACTCCAAAAACTGCATCTTCCTCCTTTTCTTTCACTCTGAAGGCGTCTTTCTCTTCTTCCACCGTAACGTCTTTCTCTTCTTCTTTCACGGTAACAGCCTCACCTTCTACTTGTCTTTGTAATGTGACATCCTCCTCTTCCTCTTTCACGACAACGTTCAGCCACAGTCCCTCTTTCTCCGTCCAACAGACCTCTTCTTTAGCAGGAGGAGAGTAGCTTAGTGAACTCATGGTCGGGGATGTTAGCTAACTAGACTAGTGCTAACTTAACCAGCCAGCTAGTTGACTTACAACGTAAATATTACATTTAATGGGGTAGCTAGTTGTTTCCACATAAGTATGTTTAAAGCAAAATGGCAAATAAACCACGAAATTGTCTAAAGAACGTGAATGTTCCGACTTTGTCGGCTAGCGAGCTACCGAGGTGGCTGCAGTTGTTGAAGAAGCGTTCCGTCCACTAGATTATACGTCACACTAGAAACATCGCCTGAAAGACACATATCGCCATCTGCTGTCTGGAGGGAGGAAACGCAGTTGAGGAGGGAAAACTATTTTTATTCTTCATTGAATTATAATATTATAAAGCAGTTTAGGGAAACGTTTTTTACTCTCCATTAAATATGAATATTATATCAACACGTACAAAGAACAACAAGTGTTGTTTGATTAGTTCAGATTTTTTTATGATAATTTAAAACAAACTCTAAATCTACTCCACATCTGTATTTCTGATTCAGTCAAATAACTATATATCAAAATAAGCACCTAGTTATTAATACCCTTGATAAAGATGAGCAAAAATTACTGTATAAAATAAATAAATAAACTTTACCCACTACCAGGATATTTTAGCCCAAAACCTGGTTACCTCTCTGCTAGGAGGCTGAAACTTGGCCATAAGGGGATCGTCCAGCAAGACACATCAACATCCACGAAGAAACGGTTATTTGGCACAAAATCTGTCATCTCAGTCTTCGGACTTGAACTCCATTGAAAACCTGTGGTATGAATTGAACAGGGCAGTCCATAAGACAGACTAAATAAATCAAGGACCTGGAGAGATTCTGTATGGAGGAATGGTCTAAGATCACACCCAATGTGTCCTCTAATCTCATTAAACATTTCAGTGTCGTTATCCTCCCAAGGGGAGGGTGCTGGAGTATTGAAAACATGATGGCAATAATTCAGACCCCTACCTTTTGAGAATTACATGTTAAACTATATCTCTTTCTCTGAGCAATTGTATTAGTATAATATAATATAATTTCCAATTTTCGTGTCGATGATTGATTGTACACAACGCAAGAAGAGTACTGTTACACCTATAAGGACAAACAGTTATGTTTTAATGTTCTTACATATTTATTATATAACATAATATACACTACCGGTCAAAAGTCTTAGAACACCTACTCATTCAAGGGGTTTTCTTTATTTTTACAATTTTCTACATTGTAGAATAATAGTGAAGACATCAAAACTATGAAATAACACATCATGTCGTAACCAAAAAAAAGTGTTAAACAATTCGAAATATATTTTATATTTGAGATTCTTCAAATAGCCACGTTTTGCCTTATTGACAGCTTTGCACACTCTTGGCATTCTCTTAACCAGCTTCACCTGGAATGCTTTTCCAACAGTCTTGAAGGAGTTTCCACATATGCTGAGCACTTGTTGGCTGCTTTTCCTTCACTCTGCGGTCCGATTCAGTGAGCCGTCAGTTGGACTCATTTCTCAACGTGTCCACCTGACCCGTCAAATAGTAATTAAAGTAATATGCAATGCCAGGTGGTTTTGGTAATGAATGTTATAATGGGTAGGAATTCAAGCATGTCTGCCACTTGTGTTGAATCAAAGTTGTCCATAGATGTTTTCCATCAGCCTTGATTTAGTGATGATAATATCCTTTCTTTTTACCTTGGTCACCAGATGTATTCATTTACAATAACTGGTCTAGCTTGGTCACTAGATGTATTCATTTACAATAACTGGTCTAGCTTGGTCACTAGATGTATTCATTTACAATAACTGGTCTAGCTTGGTCACTAGATGTATTCATTTACAATAACTGGTCTAGCTTGGTCACTAGATGTATTCATTTACAATAACTGGTCTAGCTTGGTCACTAGATGTATTCATTTACAATAACTGGTCTAGCTTGGTCACTAGATGTATTCATTTACAATAACTGGTCTAGCTTGGTCACTAGATGTATTCATTTACAATAACTGGTCTAGCTTGGTCACTAGATGTATTCATTTACAATAACTGGTCTAGCTTGGTCACTAGATGTATTCATTTACAATAACTGGTCTAGCTAGGTCACTAGATGTATTCATTTACAATAACTGGTCTAGGTTACTTTAGGATCAGTCTTTGGTATATGAGTCCTGGCTGAACCTCTTGTAGGGCCTTGGGTAGGTTACTTTAGGATCAGTCTATGGCATGAGTCCTGGCTGAACCTCTTGTAGGGCCTTGGGTAGATTACTTTAGGATCAGTCTTTGGTATATGAGTCCTGACTGAACCTCTTGTATTGACCCCAAAATATATATTTTTTGTGAAGGAATATTGTGAAACACGATCATTCCACTATTAATGCAGATATTAACGAGATTTTCTTAATTTTTTAAAATTAAATTCTAATTGTAGCTCCTTTAACTGAGACCCAAAATGTATTTGCTATAATGTGTGTCTGAGGACGTATGACTTGACCTTCACCTCCCCAGCCTGTTGGGGAGTTGCAAAGATGAGACAAGATTGAAATTGAGGAGAAAAAAACGGGGGTAAAATTATATTTATATATAAAAAAAGGATATTAAAAAAAGGTTGCATCCCAACGTGGCAATAAACAGCAGGCAAAGTGACCGTGTCACAATGAACTGTAACGTTTTACCATTGGAACACTTGATGTAATTAAATCAGACGTTTTACCATTGGAACACTTGATGTAATTAAATCAGACGTTTTACCATTGGAACGCTTGATGTAATTAAATCAGACGTTTTACCATTGGAACACTTGATGTAATTAAATCAAACGTTTTACCATTGGAACACTTGATGTAATTATTATTTTCGGATATAATGACGACGCTGTATCAACAAAAAACGGATTGCAACTTGCAAAACATCCGGGAAGAAAATTACAGACGGAGACGCAACAAATTCCAACTTTGTTCGACATTTGAAGCTGCACAAAGAACGGTAAGTCGTGGCTAATATAGCCGACAGCAATATAATTATTTCTTGCTAGTATAGCATGTAGGCTAACGTAACATTAAATCAATGAGCCTCCACACAGTCAGTCAGTGCAGGAATGTGATCATTGCACCCAAGATTGAGCTACAACTGGCTAGGCTGTTGGTATAAATCCTGCCTGATGTTACTGCTGTTCCTAAAACCATTGACATGTGTTAGCCTACTGTAACCACACACAGAGAGGGTGTGTGTGTGTGTTAACGTTGGGTGATTGTGTACAAGCCTACACCGCCCGATTGCTCCCCATAGCTTGTCTTGATTTGAGTGCTGAGACTTGAGACTTACTTGTGACTTGTAAAACAATGACCGGGTCCCACCTCTGGTATATACTGTATTCTATCCTATTCTACTGTATCTTAGTCTATGTATTACTCATCTCATATGTATATACTGTATTCTATCCTATTCTACTGTATCTTAGTCTATGTATTACTCATCTCATATATATATATACTGTATTCTATACTATTCTACTGTATCTTAGTCTATGTATTACTCATCTCATATGTATATACTGTATTCTATCCTATTCTACTGTATCTTAGTCTATGTATTACTCATCTCATATGTATATACTGTATTCTACCCTATTCTACTGTATCTTAGTCTATGTATTACTCATCTCATATGTATATACTGTATTCTATACTATTCTACTGTATCTGTCTATGTATTACTCATCTCATATGTATATACTGTATTCTATTCTATTCTACTGTATCTTAGTCTATGCCGCTCTGAAATCACTCATCCAAATATTTATATATTCTTAATTCCATTCCTTTAGATTGTGTGTATTGTTAGATATTACTTGTTAGATATTACTGGACTGTTGGAGCTAGAAACACAAGCATTTTGCTACACCCACAATAACATCTGCTAAACAAGTGTATGTGACAAATAAAATGTGATTTGATGTATATAGGTCTGGTGTTGGAGGTCATTCTACACTCTGTGTTCTACTACCCAGGTCTCGTGTAGGAGATCATTCTACACTCTGTGTTCTACTACCCATGTCTGGTGTTGGAGATCATTCTACACTCTGTGTTCTATTACCCAGGTCTGGTGTTGGAGATCATTCTACACTCTGTTCTACTACCCAGGTCTGGTGTTGGAGGTCATTCTACACTCTGTGTTCTATCACCCAGGTCTGGTGTTGGAGATCATTCTACACTCTGTGTTCTATTACCCAGGTCTGGTGTTGGAGATCATTCTACACTCTGTTTTCTACTACCCAGGTCTGGTGTTGGAGGTCATTCTACACTCTGTGTTCTACTATCCAGGTCTGGTGTTGTAGGTCATTCCACACTCTGTGTTCTACTACCCAGGTCTGGTGTTGGAGGTCATTCTACACTCCGTGGATCTCCTGCATGTATTTTATGATGTTTAATCAGACCATTTGAATGAGAGTATCTCTTGTCACATTGATCACAGCTATACGGTTTCTCTCCTGTGTGTGTTCTCTGGTGTGATTTCAGGCTGTTTGACTGAGTAAAACTCTTCCCACACTGATTACAGCTATAAGGTTTCTCTCCTGTGTGTACTCGCTGGTGTACTACCAGCTGGCTTGATGTAGTAAAACTATCCGCACATACATCACAGCTATATGGCTGCTCTCCTGTGTGTGTTCTCTGGTGTGATACCAGGTTGGTTGACAGAGTAAAACCCTTGCCACACTGATCACAGCTATATGGCTGCTCTCCTGTGTGTGTTCTCTGGTGTGATACCAGGCTACTTGACTGAGTAAAACTCTTGCCACACTGATCACAGCTATAAGGCTTCTCTCCTGTGTGTGTCCTCTGGTGTGATACCAGGTGGCTTGACTGAGTAAAACTCTTCCCACATTGATTACATCTATAAGGTTTCTCTCCTGTGTGTACTCGCTGGTGTTTTTTCAATTCTGATGAAGACTTGAAACGTTTCCCACAGTCAGAGCAGCAGTGAGGTTTCTTTCCTGTGGGTTCCCGCTGGTGTTTCTTGAGGTGTTCTGATCTGGAGAGACCTTTCTCTGCCTCGTCAGCTTCATGATGTTGTTGAGGCTCCCCAGAGGATCCACAATAGTCACGTCTCTCTCCTGTGTGAAAGTCAAAGTCAGATAGTCAATGTAGTGAATATTTAAATGTTTTTACAAACTTTGACAAATGTCTTGTTTTAGTTTGATTTTGGTCCACCAGCCACTGTAGCAGGCAGATGATAGAATATACCAGCCACTGTAGCAGGCAGATGATAGAATATACCAGCCACTGTAGCAGGCAGATGATAGAATATACCAGCCACTGTAGTAGGCAGATGATAAAATATACCAGCCACTGTAGCAGGCAGATGATAGAATATACCAGCCACTGTAGCAGGCAGATGATAGAATATACCAGCCACTGTAGCAGGCAGATGATAGAATATACCAGCCACTGTAGGAGGCAGATGGTAGAATATACCAGACACTGATTTTTTACCAGCCCAAATATTGTTTTGCCATGACTGATCACACCAAAAATCACAACAAGAAACTAATGAGGAGCTTGGCAATGTTTGTAAAACAAGAAATGTAAGTAAGAAGTAATGTGGTATACTGCTCAATGTAATTAAAAAAAATTGTGACAAGAGTCTTTTAACCAATGTGTTAAAATAATTCATTTAGATACACTAGTAATGATGAACAGTTGTACAGGTGAACATCAAGAATCAACAAAGTGCCTCCATAACACATCACTACACTGTCCTGCCAGATAAACTGCTGATCACTACACACCACACTGTCCTGCCAGATAAACTGCTGATCACTACACACCACACTGTCCTGCCAGATAAACTGCTGATCACTACACACCACACTGTCCTGCCAGATAAACTGCTGATCACTACACACCACACTGTCCTGCCAGATAAACTGCTGATCACTACACACCACACTGTCCTGCCAGATAAACTGCTGATCACTACACACCACACTGTCCTGCCAGATAAACTGCTGATCACTACACACCACACTGTCCTGCCAGATAAACTGCTGATCACTACACACCACACTGTCCTGCCAGATAAACTGCTGATCACTACACACCACACTGTCCTGCCAGATAAACTGCTGATCACTACACACCACACTGTCCTGCCAGATAAACTGCTGATCACTACACACCACACTGTCCTGCCAGATAAACTGCTGATCACTACACACCACACTGTCCTGCCAGATAAACTGCTGATCACTACACACCACACTGTCCTGCCAGATAAACTGCTGATCACTACACACCACACTGTCCTGCCAGATAAACTGCTGATCACTACACACCACACTGTCCTGCCAGATAAACTGCTGATCACTACACACCACACTGTCCTGCCAGATAAACTGCTGATCACTACACACCACACTGTCCTGACAGATAAACTGCTGATCACTACACACCACACTGTCCTGCCAGATAAACTGCTGATCACTACACACCACACTGTCCTGCCAGATAAACTGCTGATCACTACACACCACACTGTCCTGCCAGATAAACTGCTGATCACTACACACCACACTGTCCTGCCAGATAAACTGCTGATCACTACACACCACACTGTCCTGCCAGATAAACTGCTGATCACTACACACCACACTGTCCTGCCAGATAAACTGCTGATCACTACACACCACACTGTCCTGCCAGATAAACTGCTGATCACTACACACCACACTGTCCTGCCAGATAAACTGCTGATCACTACACACCACACTGTCCTGCCAGATAAACTGCTGATCACTACACACCACACTGTCCTGCCAGATAAACTGCTGATCACTACACACCACACTGTCCTGCCAGATAAACTGCTGATCACTACACACCACACTGTCCTGCCAGATAAACTGCTGATCACTACACACCACACTGTCCTGCCAGATAAACTGCTGATCACTACACACCACACTGTCCTGCCAGATAAACTGCTGATCACTACACACCACACTGTCCTGCCAGATAAACTGCTGATCACTACACACCACACTGTCCTGCCAGATAAACTGCTGATCACTACACACCACACTGTCCTGCCAGATAAACTGCTGATCACTACACACCACACTGTCCTGCCAGATAAACTGCTGATCACTACACACCACACTGTCCTGCCAGATAAACTGCTGATCACTACACACCACACTGTCCTGCCAGATAAACTGCTGATCACTACACACCACACTGTCCTGCCAGATAAACTGCTGATCACTACACACCACACTGTCCTGCCAGATAAACTGCTGATCACTACACACCACACTGTCCTGCCAGATAAACTGCTGATCACTACACACCACACTGTCCTGCCAGATAAACTGCTGATCACTACACACCACACTGTCCTGCCAGATAAACTGCTGATCACTACACACCACACTGTCCTGCCAGATAAACTGCTGATCACTACACACCACACTGTCCTGCCAGATAAACTGCTGATCACTACACACCACACTGTCCTGCCAGATAAACTGCTGATCACTACACACCACACTGTCCTGCCAGATAAACTGCTGATCACTACACACCACACTGTCCTGCCAGATAAACTGCTGATCACTACACACCACACTGTCCTGCCAGATAAACTGCTGATCACTACACACCACACTGTCCTGCCAGATAAACTGCTGATCACTACACACCACACTGTCCTGCCAGATAAACTGCTGATCACTACACACCACACTGTCCTGCCAGATAAACTGCTGATCACTACACACCACACTGTCCTGCCAGATAAACTGCTGATCACTACACACCACACTGTCCTGCCAGATAAACTGCTGATCACTACACACCACACTGTCCTGACAGATAAACTGCTGATCACTACACACCACACTGTCCTGACAGATAAACTGCTGATCACTACACACCACACTGTCCTGCCAGATAAACTGCTGATCACTACACACCACACTGTCCTGCCAGATAAACTGCTGATCACTACACACCACACTGTCCTGCCAGATAAACTGCTGATCACTACACACCACACTGTCCTGCCAGATAAACTGCTGATCACTACACACCACACTGTCCTGCCAGATAAACTGCTGATCACTACACACCACACTGTCCTGCCAGATAAACTGCTGATCACTACACACCACACTGTCCTGCCAGATAAACTGCTGATCACTACACACCACACTGTCCTGCCAGATAAACTGCTGATCACTACACACCACACTGTCCTGCCAGATAAACTGCTGATCACTACACACCACACTGTCCTGCCAGATAAACTGCTGATCACTACACACCACACTGTCCTGCCAGATAAACTGCTGATCACTACACACCACACTGTCCTGCCAGATAAACTGCTGATCACTACACACCACACTGTCCTGCCAGATAAACTGCTGATCACTACACACCACACTGTCCTGCCAGATAAACTGCTGATCACTACACACCACACTGTCCTGCCAGATAAACTGCTGATCACTACACACCACACTGTCCTGCCAGATAAACTGCTGATCACTACACACCACACTGTCCTGCCAGATAAACTGCTGATCACTACACACCACACTGTCCTGCCAGATAAACTGCTGATCACTACACACCACACTGTCCTGCCAGATAAACTGCTGATCACTACACACCACACTGTCCTGCCAGATAAACTGCTGATCACTACACACCACACTGTCCTGCCAGATAAACTGCTGATCACTACACACCACACTGTCCTGCCAGATAAACTGCTGATCACTACACACCACACTGTCCTGCCAGATAAACTGCTGATCACTACACACCACACTGTCCTGCCAGATAAACTGCTGATCACTACACACCACACTGTCCTGCCAGATAAACTGCTGATCACTACACACCACACTGTCCTGCCAGATAAACTGCTGATCACTACACACCACACTGTCCTGCCAGATAAACTGCTGATCACTACACACCACACTGTCCTGCCAGATAAACTGCTGATCACTACACACCACACTGTCCTGCCAGATAAACTGCTGATCACTACACACCACACTGTCCTGCCAGATAAACTGCTGATCACTACACACCACACTGTCCTGCCAGATAAACTGCTGATCACTACACACCACACTGTCCTGCCAGATAAACTGCTGATCACTACACACCACACTGTCCTGCCAGATAAACTGCTGATCACTACACACCACACTGTCCTGCCAGATAAACTGCTGATCACTACACACCACACTGTCCTGCCAGATAAACTGCTGATCACTACACACCACACTGTCCTGCCAGATAAACTGCTGATCACTACACACCACACTGTCCTGCCAGATAAACTGCTGATCACTACACACCACACTGTCCTGCCAGATAAACTGCTGATCACTACACACCACACTGTCCTGCCAGATAAACTGCTGATCACTACACACCACACTGTCCTGCCAGATAAACTGCTGATCACTACACACCACACTGTCCTGCCAGATAAACTGCTGATCACTACACACCACACTGTCCTGCCAGATAAACTGCTGATCACTACACACCACACTGTCCTGCCAGATAAACTGCTGATCACTACACACCACACTGTCCTGCCAGATAAACTGCTGATCACTACACACCACACTGTCCTGCCAGATAAACTGCTGATCACTACACACCACACTGTCCTGCCAGATAAACTGCTGATCACTACACACCACACTGTCCTGCCAGATAAACTGCTGATCACTACACACCACACTGTCCTGCCAGATAAACTGCTGATCACTACACACCACACTGTCCTGCCAGATAAACTGCTGATCACTACACACCACACTGTCCTGCCAGATAAACTGCTGATCACTACACACCACACTGTCCTGCCAGATAAACTGCTGATCACTACACACCACACTGTCCTGCCAGATAAACTGCTGATCACTACACACCACACTGTCCTGCCAGATAAACTGCTGATCACTACACACCACACTGTCCTGCCAGATAAACTGCTGATCACTACACACCACACTGTCCTGCCAGATAAACTGCTGATCACTACACACCACACTGTCCTGCCAGATAAACTGCTGATCACTACACACCACACTGTCCTGCCAGATAAACTGCTGATCACTACACACCACACTGTCCTGCCAGATAAACTGCTGATCACTACACACCACACTGTCCTGCCAGATAAACTGCTGATCACTACACACCACACTGTCCTGCCAGATAAACTGCTGATCACTACACACCACACTGTCCTGCCAGATAAACTGCTGATCACTACACACCACACTGTCCTGCCAGATAAACTGCTGATCACTACACACCACACTGTCCTGCCAGATAAACTGCTGATCACTACACACCACACTGTCCTGCCAGATAAACTGCTGATCACTACACACCACACTGTCCTGCCAGATAAACTGCTGATCACTACACACCACACTGTCCTGCCAGATAAACTGCTGATCACTACACACCACACTGTCCTGCCAGATAAACTGCTGATCACTACACACCACACTGTCCTGCCAGATAAACTGCTGATCACTACACACCACACTGTCCTGCCAGATAAACTGCTGATCACTACACACCACACTGTCCTGCCAGATAAACTGCTGATCACTACACACCACACTGTCCTGCCAGATAAACTGCTGATCACTACACACCACACTGTCCTGCCAGATAAACTGCTGATCACTACACACCACACTGTCCTGCCAGATAAACTGCTGATCACTACACACCACACTGTCCTGCCAGATAAACTGCTGATCACTACACACCACACTGTCCTGCCAGATAAACTGCTGATCACTACACACCACACTGTCCTGCCAGATAAACTGCTGATCACTACACACCACACTGTCCTGCCAGATAAACTGCTGATCACTACACACCACACTGTCCTGCCAGATAAACTGCTGATCACTACACACCACACTGTCCTGCCAGATAAACTGCTGATCACTACACACCACACTGTCCTGCCAGATAAACTGCTGATCACTACACACCACACTGTCCTGCCAGATAAACTGCTGATCACTACACACCACACTGTCCTGCCAGATAAACTGCTGATCACTACACACCACACTGTCCTGCCAGATAAACTGCTGATCACTACACACCACACTGTCCTGCCAGATAAACTGCTGATCACTACACACCACACTGTCCTGCCAGATAAACTGCTGATCACTACACACCACACTGTCCTGCCAGATAAACTGATCACTACACACCACACTGTCCTGCCAGATAAACTGCTGATCACTACACACCACACTGTCCTGCCAGATAAACTGCTGATCACTACACACCACACTGTCCTGCCAGATAAACTGCTGATCACTACACACCACACTGTCCTGCCAGATAAACTGCTGATCACTACACACCACACTGTCCTGCCAGATAAACTGCTGATCACTACACACCACACTGTCCTGCCAGATAAACTGCTGATCACTACACACCACACTGTCCTGACAGATAAACTGCTGATCACTACACACCACACTGTCCTGACAGATAAACTGCTGATCACTACACACCACACTGTCCTGACAGATAAACTGCTGATCACTACACACCACACTGTCCTGCCAGATAAACTGCTGATCACTACACACCACACTGTCCTGCCAGATAAACTGCTGATCACTACACACCACACTGTCCTGCCAGATAAACTGCTGATCACTACACACCACACTGTCCTGCCAGATAAACTGCTGATCACTACACACCACACTGTCCTGCCAGATAAACTGCTGATCACTACACACCACACTGTCCTGCCAGATAAACTGCTGATCACTACACACCACACTGTCCTGCCAGATAAACTGCTGATCACTACACACCACACTGTCCTGCCAGATAAACTGCTGATCACTACACACCACACTGTCCTGCCAGATAAACTGCTGATCACTACACACCACACTGTCCTGCCAGATAAACTGCTGATCACTACACACCACACTGTCCTGCCAGATAAACTGCTGATCACTACACACCACACTGTCCTGCCAGATAAACTGCTGATCACTACACACCACACTGTCCTGCCAGATAAACTGCTGATCACTACACACCACACTGTCCTGCCAGATAAACTGCTGATCACTACACACCACACTGTCCTGCCAGATAAACTGCTGATCACTACACACCACACTGTCCTGCCAGATAAACTGCTGATCACTACACACCACACTGTCCTGCCAGATAAACTGCTGATCACTACACACCACACTGTCCTGCCAGATAAACTGCTGATCACTACACACCACACTGTCCTGCCAGATAAACTGCTGATCACTACACACCACACTGTCCTGCCAGATAAACTGCTGATCACTACACACCACACTGTCCTGCCAGATAAACTGCTGATCACTACACACCACACTGTCCTGCCAGATAAACTGCTGATCACTACACACCACACTGTCCTGCCAGATAAACTGCTGATCACTACACACCACACTGTCCTGCCAGATAAACTGCTGATCACTACACACCACACTGTCCTGCCAGATAAACTGCTGATCACTACACACCACACTGTCCTGCCAGATAAACTGCTGATCACTACACACCACACTGTCCTGCCAGATAAACTGCTGATCACTACACACCACACTGTCCTGCCAGATAAACTGCTGATCACTACACACCACACTGTCCTGCCAGATAAACTGCTGATCACTACACACCACACTGTCCTGCCAGATAAACTGCTGATCACTACACACCACACTGTCCTGCCAGATAAACTGCTGATCACTACACACCACACTGTCCTGCCAGATAAACTGCTGATCACTACACACCACACTGTCCTGCCAGATAAACTGCTGATCACTACACACCACACTGTCCTGCCAGATAAACTGCTGATCACTACACACCACACTGTCCTGCCAGATAAACTGCTGATCACTACACACCACACTGTCCTGCCAGATAAACTGCTGATCACTACACACCACACTGTCCTGCCAGATAAACTGCTGATCACTACACACCACACTGTCCTGCCAGATAAACTGCTGATCACTACACACCACACTGTCCTGCCAGATAAACTGCTGATCACTACACACCACACTGTCCTGCCAGATAAACTGCTGATCACTACACACCACACTGTCCTGCCAGATAAACTGCTGATCACTACACACCACACTGTCCTGCCAGATAAACTGCTGATCACTACACACCACACTGTCCTGCCAGATAAACTGCTGATCACTACACACCACACTGTCCTGCCAGATAAACTGCTGATCACTACACACCACACTGTCCTGCCAGATAAACTGCTGATCACTACACACCACACTGTCCTGCCAGATAAACTGCTGATCACTACACACCACACTGTCCTGCCAGATAAACTGCTGATCACTACACACCACACTGTCCTGCCAGATAAACTGCTGATCACTACACACCACACTGTCCTGCCAGATAAACTGCTGATCACTACACACCACACTGTCCTGCCAGATAAACTGCTGATCACTACACACCACACTGTCCTGCCAGATAAACTGCTGATCACTACACACCACACTGTCCTGCCAGATAAACTGCTGATCACTACACACCACACTGTCCTGCCAGATAAACTGCTGATCACTACACACCACACTGTCCTGCCAGATAAACTGCTGATCACTACACACCACACTGTCCTGCCAGATAAACTGCTGATCACTACACACCACACTGTCCTGCCAGATAAACTGCTGATCACTACACACCACACTGTCCTGCCAGATAAACTGCTGATCACTACACACCACACTGTCCTGCCAGATAAACTGCTGATCACTACACACCACACTGTCCTGCCAGATAAACTGCTGATCACTACACACCACACTGTCCTGCCAGATAAACTGCTGATCACTACACACCACACTGTCCTGCCAGATAAACTGCTGATCACTACACACCACACTGTCCTGCCAGATAAACTGCTGATCACTACACACCACACTGTCCTGCCAGATAAACTGCTGATCACTACACACCACACTGTCCTGCCAGATAAACTGCTGATCACTACACACCACACTGTCCTGCCAGATAAACTGCTGATCACTACACACCACACTGTCCTGCCAGATAAACTGCTGATCACTACACACCACACTGTCCTGCCAGATAAACTGCTGATCACTACACACCACACTGTCCTGCCAGATAAACTGCTGATCACTACACACCACACTGTCCTGCCAGATAAACTGCTGATCACTACACACCACACTGTCCTGCCAGATAAACTGCTGATCACTACACACCACACTGTCCTGCCAGATAAACTGCTGATCACTACACACCACACTGTCCTGCCAGATAAACTGCTGATCACTACACACCACACTGTCCTGCCAGATAAACTGCTGATCACTACACACCACACTGTCCTGCCAGATAAACTGCTGATCACTACACACCACACTGTCCTGCCAGATAAACTGCTGATCACTACACACCACACTGTCCTGCCAGATAAACTGCTGATCACTACACACCACACTGTCCTGCCAGATAAACTGCTGATCACTACACACCACACTGTCCTGCCAGATAAACTGCTGATCACTACACACCACACTGTCCTGCCAGATAAACTGCTGATCACTACACACCACACTGTCCTGCCAGATAAACTGCTGATCACTACACACCACACTGTCCTGCCAGATAAACTGCTGATCACTACACACCACACTGTCCTGCCAGATAAACTGCTGATCACTACACACCACACTGTCCTGCCAGATAAACTGCTGATCACTACACACCACACTGTCCTGCCAGATAAACTGCTGATCACTACACACCACACTGTCCTGCCAGATAAACTGCTGATCACTACACACCACACTGTCCTGCCAGATAAACTGCTGATCACTACACACCACACTGTCCTGCCAGATAAACTGCTGATCACTACACACCACACTGTCCTGCCAGATAAACTGCTGATCACTACACACCACACTGTCCTGCCAGATAAACTGCTGATCACTACACACCACACTGTCCTGCCAGATAAACTGCTGATCACTACACACCACACTGTCCTGCCAGATAAACTGCTGATCACTACACACCACACTGTCCTGCCAGATAAACTGCTGATCACTACACACCACACTGTCCTGCCAGATAAACTGCTGATCACTACACACCACACTGTCCTGCCAGATAAACTGCTGATCACTACACACCACACTGTCCTGCCAGATAAACTGCTGATCACTACACACCACACTGTCCTGCCAGATAAACTGCTGATCACTACACACCACACTGTCCTGCCAGATAAACTGCTGATCACTACACACCACACTGTCCTGCCAGATAAACTGCTGATCACTACACACCACACTGTCCTGCCAGATAAACTGCTGATCACTACACACCACACTGTCCTGCCAGATAAACTGCTGATCACTACACACCACACTGTCCTGCCAGATAAACTGCTGATCACTACACACCACACTGTCCTGCCAGATAAACTGCTGATCACTACACACCACACTGTCCTGCCAGATAAACTGCTGATCACTACACACCACACTGTCCTGCCAGATAAACTGCTGATCACTACACACCACACTGTCCTGCCAGATAAACTGCTGATCACTACACACCACACTGTCCTGCCAGATAAACTGCTGATCACTACACACCACACTGTCCTGCCAGATAAACTGCTGATCACTACACACCACACTGTCCTGCCAGATAAACTGCTGATCACTACACACCACACTGTCCTGCCAGATAAACTGCTGATCACTACACACCACACTGTCCTGCCAGATAAACTGCTGATCACTACACACCACACTGTCCTGCCAGATAAACTGCTGATCACTACACACCACACTGTCCTGCCAGATAAACTGCTGATCACTACACACCACACTGTCCTGCCAGATAAACTGCTGATCACTACACACCACACTGTCCTGCCAGATAAACTGCTGATCACTACACACCACACTGTCCTGCCAGATAAACTGCTGATCACTACACACCACACTGTCCTGCCAGATAAACTGCTGATCACTACACACCACACTGTCCTGCCAGATAAACTGCTGATCACTACACACCACACTGTCCTGCCAGATAAACTGCTGATCACTACACACCACACTGTCCTGCCAGATAAACTGCTGATCACTACACACCACACTGTCCTGCCAGATAAACTGCTGATCACTACACACCACACTGTCCTGCCAGATAAACTGCTGATCACTACACACCACACTGTCCTGCCAGATAAACTGCTGATCACTACACACCACACTGTCCTGCCAGATAAACTGCTGATCACTACACACCACACTGTCCTGCCAGATAAACTGCTGATCACTACACACCACACTGTCCTGCCAGATAAACTGCTGATCACTACACACCACACTGTCCTGCCAGATAAACTGCTGATCACTACACACCACACTGTCCTGCCAGATAAACTGCTGATCACTACACACCACACTGTCCTGCCAGATAAACTGCTGATCACTACACACCACACTGTCCTGCCAGATAAACTGCTGATCACTACACACCACACTGTCCTGCCAGATAAACTGCTGATCACTACACACCACACTGTCCTGCCAGATAAACTGCTGATCACTACACACCACACTGTCCTGCCAGATAAACTGCTGATCACTACACACCACACTGTCCTGCCAGATAAACTGCTGATCACTACACACCACACTGTCCTGCCAGATAAACTGCTGATCACTACACACCACACTGTCCTGCCAGATAAACTGCTGATCACTACACACCACACTGTCCTGCCAGATAAACTGCTGATCACTACACACCACACTGTCCTGCCAGATAAACTGCTGATCACTACACACCACACTGTCCTGCCAGATAAACTGCTGATCACTACACACCACACTGTCCTGCCAGATAAACTGCTGCCTTATTATTATAGTTCAGGGCTCTACGCTGACATGTGTTCCTAAGTTTATATACTGTACAAAAATATAAACGCAACATGGAAAGTGTTGGTCCAATGTTTCATGCGGGATCGTCTGAGGGAGGGGGGTGCGGAGGTGTATTTCTGTCTGTAATAAAGCCCTTTTGTGTGGAAAACTCATTCTGTTTGGCTGGGTCTTGTGCCCCAGTGGGTCGGCATATGGCAGCACACCTGCCCAGTCGTGAAATCCATAGATTAGGGCCTAATGAATATATTTCAATTGACTATTATGAACTGTAACTCAGTAAAATCTTTGAAGTTGTTGCATGTTGCGTTTATATTATTTGTTGAGTATAGTTAGGAGCTGGACAATTCCACAGTAACAGAATTACACCAGACTCACACCAGATTTTTCATTTTAAAATGTGTGCAAAACAAAAACCACTGCTGCTTTAAAACCACGTTTGTGTTCATCAGTTCAACAACTGCAGGGTTTGTGCCCCGTTATTAAATATTAGTATTTACTGGTGTTAATCTGACCTTCTGTCTCCTCCTCCTCTTTCACTTCAAAAACTGCATCTTCCTCCTCTTCTTTTACTGTAACATCCTCCTCCTCTTTCACTCTGAACGCGTCTTCCTCTTCTTTCACTGAAACGTCTTTCTCTTCATCTTTCACTGTAACAGCTTCACCCTCTACTTCTTTTTTTACTGTAACATCCTCCTCTTCCTTCTCCTCTTTCACGACAATGTTCAGCCCCAGAGCTTCTTTCTCCGTCCAGCAGACCTCCTCTTCTTTAACAGGAGGGGAGTAGTTTAGGGAGCTCATGTTCGGGGATGTTAGCTAGCTAGCTATCATTAGCGACCAGGCTAATGCTAACTTAACCAGCCAGCTACTATAGCTGACTAATACACAATAACGTAATATTAAATTAAATAGGTTAACAAGTAGATACGACAGAAGTGTGTCTAAAACACAATAGCTAATATAGACCGAAAGCGTATAAATAGCTTGAATCTTTCGGCTATGTTGGCTAGCAAGCTACCGAGGTGGTTGACGAGCTGTTTATGAAGAACCGTCCACTAGATTATACGTCACGCTGCAGCATCGCCTGAAAGACGCACATCGCCGTCTGCTGACTGGAGGGAAACGCAATTGAGGATCAGATTTTATTTTCAGACAAAGATTCATTTAAATGGTTTTAATTAAATAATACTATTATATTGAGACATACAAAGACCTGAATGTGTTGATTGACTAGTGCGAATAAAAAAATGTTTACTACAGCACTGTGTTCTACTACCCAGGTCTGGTGTTGGAGGTCATTCCACACTCTGTGTTCTACTACCCAGGTCTGGTGTTGGAGATCATTCCACAGTCTGTGTTCTACTACCCAGGTCTGGTGTTGGAGGTCTGGCTTTACACACAGAAGAAAAACATGACGAGATCCTGAAAAAGGTGAGAGAAGTGGGAGGTGCGAGGCCGATGTGTCACTACGAGGTAACCAGATTGGCAAAAAACAGCAAAAACAATTTCAGGATTGTAACTGTGAACATTTATAACCCGTCCGTCAAGGACGAGGAGGTGAGGGCCTTTCTGGGGAGATACATGGACTCCCTGGGTTTTTGGAATGGGAGGAGAGACTTCCAGGCCCTCCTCATGGAGGACCCAAAGGGACTGGGCGGCTACCTTCATCCTCCAGCTCTGTTCTCCCTGGGGGCTGACAGCGGGACGTTGTTTTATGCACGTCAGCCCCCGTTTTGCAGGCGTTGTATGGCCTACGGCCACATCCTAGCCTCGTGCAGCACAAGAAAGTGCAGATTTTGTGGATCTGGGGAGCACAAGGCGAAGGACTGTGACGAGCTTAAGGCGCGCCACGGGTATGGCTCGTCAGCACACCTGTGGCAGGAATGCCCGGCTCGTCAGAGGGGGGTTAGTAGTTGGGTGATGGTTGTTTTTGATTTGATTTTATAATTGTTTTCATGGAGCCTACTATAACTTTTGTTAGTTTAAATGGAAGCGTTTAAGGGATTTTGTTAAGAGGAGGAAGGTTTTTAGTTATTTAGAGGGTGTGGGTTTTGACTTTTGTTTTTTAAAGGAGGTTCACCTGAGGGATGGAGGAGATGTTAATAGATTTAGGAGGGAGTGGGACAAGGGGAGTCCGTTTGGGGTATAGGGGGGAGGGATGTTAATAGATTTAGGAGGGAGCGGGCCAAGGGGAGTCGGTTTGGGGTATAGGGGGGAGGGATGTTAATAGATTTAGGAGGGAGTGGGACATGGGGAGTTGGTTTGGAGTATCGGGGGGAGGGATGGAGGGGATGTTAATAGATTTAGGAGGGAGCGGGGCAAGGGGAGTTGGTTTGGAGTATCGGGGGGAGGGATGGAGGAGATGTTAATAGATTTAGGAGGGAGTGGGACAAGGGGAGTCAGTTTGGGGTATAGGGGAGTTGCACTCATCAGGAGTAGGGATTTTGTGTGGGCACGGGGAGGTAAAGGTTGAGGGTTCATTTGTGGTATTGCAGGGGAGGGTTTTGGGGGTGGATGTCACCTTAAGGGATTACAGATATAGATTAGTGGGGGTGTACGGGCCACAGGTGGCGGCAGACAGGAAGGAGATGGTGGACTGTCTGGTGCCCCTTTGCGCCACAAATAGGCAAGTAGTGATAGGGGGGGATTTTAATATAGATTTAGGGGTGGGGGGGATTTTAACATAGATTTAGGGGTGGGGGGGATTATAGATTTAGGGGTAGGGGGGGATTTTAATATAGATTTAGGGGTAGGGGGGGATTTTAATATAGATTTAGGGGTAGGGGGGATTTTAATATAGATTTAGGGGTGGGGGGGATTTTAATATAGATTTAGGGGTGGATTTTAATATAGATTTAGGGGTAGGGGGGATTTTAATATAGATTTAGGGGTGGGGGGGATTTTAATATAGATTTAGGGGTAGGGGGGGATTTTAATATAGATTTAGGGGTAGGGGGGGATTTTAATATAGATTTAGGGGTAGGGGGGATTTTAATATAGATTTAGGGGTGGGGGGGGGTTTAATATAGATTTAGGGGTAGGGGGGATTTTAAAATAGATTTAGGGGTGGGGGGGATTTTAATATAGATTTAGGGGTGGGGGGGATTATAATATAGATTTAGGGGTAGGGGGGGATTGCAGTGCAGGCACCATCACCAGGCTAATGGCTTCCATGGTCTGGTCGATGGAGGTCTGCACACTACTCCTACAATGGCTGGTTCCACTTGGTGCAACTCCCGGGGGGTCGATGGAGGCCTGCACACTACTCCTACAATGGCTGGTTCCAATTGGTGCAACTCCCGGGGGGTTGATGGAGGCCTGACTATATTTTTCTGTCCAGGTCCTTGGGTCAGTTGTCTTGGCAGCTGTTGCCTGTGTAACAGTGTAGGTTCCGTCCCTCTCTTCGCCCCAACCCGGGCTCGAACCAGGGACCCTTGCACACATCAACAACTGACACCCACGAAGCATCGTTACCCATCGCGCCACAAAAGCCGCGGCTCTTGCAACGCAAGGGGAAACCCTACTTCAAGTCTCAGAGCGAGTGACGTCACTGATTGAAACGCTATTAGCGCGCACCACCGCTAACTATCTAGCCATTTCACATCGGTTAAACCTGTGTTCTTTTCGGATCCCGACGGGCTGCTCCTGCAGGTGAGGTCACCAGTCAGCCTCTTCGGTAGGGGTACTGGAAATTAGATCGGGATGTGCTGGATGAGCTTTCATTGAAGCCTTTACTGGTTTGTTTCGGGGGATTGAAGGCCTCCGGTCTATGTGTGAGGGGGTGTTAGAGTGGTGGGATTTAGTTAAGGTAAGGTATGGACAACAAGCTCAAGGACCTGAAATGGTTGAGCCTCCACAAGTGCTTGCCGGTACGTTCCATCATGTACCGGCATAGCTTGGCGCGATCCCCCACCTGTCCAAGACCATCTTGTGGTGGGGAGGAGACAGTGCACCTTTTGGGACTGTGCCTTTGCCGGAGTAGTATGGGCACGGCTGTTGTTAGGTAGGGTGAAAGGGCATTTTGTTTTAACTTGGGTTAGGGTAGAGAGAGGTGTAAATACTGCCCCCTATCCTAAACAGGTTAACTGAGAGTCATCTTGTAATCCAAGATGGCGTAGCAGTAAGACGTGGTTGTTGTAAATGTTATGTTTTTTTCGTCTTTTTTGTATATATTACAATATATTTCAGTCTCTTTTTCCATTTTTAAATTAAATATACCTTCCGGCAACCCGCCTCACCCAATGTGATATGGATCTGCTATTTTTTTAGACCTTATAGCTAGAACCTCCATCAGCATCTAGCCATCAGGAGCTAACCAGCTAATTAGGTACTAGCTATTTAGTCATTGTTAGCCACTGCTAGCGGCCTTTATCTTTTCAGCTCAGACACCAGCCGCTTTTGCCTGGATAATACCTGCCAGTCTGCACAGCGCGATATCATCCTGAGCATATCGGACTGTTTTTCTCCACTACATCACTGTATTCCTGCTGTAAGCTCTGGACCATTACACGGGATAATCGCAGCTAGCTAGCTGCCACCGAGTGGCCCAGCCCCGAAGCTAGCCTTGAGCCAGGCCCATCTCCCGGCCTGCTCAGTGGACCCTATGATCACTCGGCTACACAGCTAATGCCTCCCAGTCTCTTCACTAAGACGACTAGAAGCCACTACATCACCGGATTCCTGCCGTAAGCTCTGGACCTTTGCACCGGATTGGCTATAGTGGCTAATGCCCTTGTCCCGAAGCTAGCACCAGTTAGCCTCGAGCCAGGTGCATCTCCCGGCTACCAAACAAAATCTGCCGACGCAATTCCGTCCGATGTTCCCTCAACCGGCCTTTGCCAGGTGTCGGTGATGCCCTTGTCCCGAAGCTAGCACCAGTTAGCCCCGAGCCAGGCGCATCTCCTGGCTAGCGTAGTAATGACTACCTAACGGCTTCCCTGGTTCATATATTGCTGTTCACTGGACCCTATGATCACTTGGCTACATAGCTGATGCCTGCTGGACTGTTCATTAATCACTACTCCATTTTGTTTATCTGTCGGCCCCAGCCTCGAACTCAGGCCCTGTGTGTAGTTAACTGACCCTCTCTGCCCATTCATTGCCATTTTACCTGTTGTTGTTGTCTTAGCTGATTAACTGTTGTCTTACCCGTTGTTGTCTTAGCTAGCTCTCCCAATCAACACCTGTGATTGCTTTATGCCTCGCTTTATGTCTCTCTAATGTCAATATGCCTTGTTAACTGTTGTTTGGGGTAGTTATCCTTGTTTTATTTTACTGCGGAGCCCCTAGTCCCACTCAACATGCCTCAGAGAACTCTTTTGTCCCACCTCCCACACATGCGGTGACCTCACCTAGCATAACTGGTGCCTCCAGAGATGCAACCTCTCTTATCGTCACTCAATGCCTAGGTTTACCTCCACTGTACCCGCAACCTACCATACCCCTGTCTGTACATTATGCCTTGAATCTTTCCTACCACGCCCAGAAATCTGCTCTTTTTATTCTCTGTCCCCAACGCACTAGACGACCAGTTCTGATAGCCTTTAGCCGTACCCTCATCCTACTCCTCTGTTCCTCGGGTGATGTAGAGGTTAACCCCGGCCCTGTGTGTCCCCAGGCACTCTCATTTGTTGACTTCTGTAACCGTAAAAGCCTTGGTTTCATGCATGTTAACATCAGAAGCCTCCTCCCTAAGTTTGTTTTACTCACTGCTTTAGCATCCTTGATGTCCTTGCCATGTCTGAATCCTGGATTTGGAAGGCCACCAAAAATTCTGAAATATCCATCCCGAATGACAACATTTTCCGTCAAGATAGAACTGCCAAAGGGGGAGGAGTTGCAATCTACTGCAGAGATGGCCTGCATAGTTCTGTCATACTTTCCAGGTCTATGCCCAAACAGTTCGAGCTTCTAATTAAAAAAAAATCATCTCTCCAGAAATGTCTCTCACTGTTGCCGCCTGTTACAGACCCCCCTCAGCGCCCAGCTGTGCCCATGACACCATATCTGAATCGATTGCCCCCCCCCCCATCTATCTTCAGAGTTCGTTCTGTTAGGTGACCTAAACTGGGATATGCTTAACACCCCGGCCATCCTACAATCCAAGCTAGATGCCCTCAATCTCACAAATTATCAAGGAACCCACCAGGTACAACCCTAAATCTGTAAACATGGGCACCCTCATAGATATTATGCTGACCAACTTGCCCTCCAAATACACCTCTGCTGTTTTCAATCAGGATCTCAGCGATCACTGCTTCATTGTCTGCATCCATTATGGGTCCGCGGTCAAACGACCACCCCTCATCACTGTCAAACACTTCTGCAAGCAGGCCTTTCTAATCGACCTGGCCCGGGTATCCTGGAAGGATATTGACCTCATCCCGTCAGTAGAGGATGCCTGGTTGTTCTTTAAAAGTGATTTCCTCACCACCTTAAATAAGCATGTCCCTTTCAAAAAATGTAGAACTAAGAACAGATATAGCCCTTGGTTCACTCCAGACCTGACTGCCCTCGACCAGCACAAAAACATCCTGTGGCGTACTGCACTAGCATTGAATAGTCCCCGCGATATGCAACTTTTTAGAGAAGTCAGGAACCAATACACACAGTCAGTTAGGAAAGCAAAGGCTAGCCTTTTCAAACAGAGTTTTGCTTCCTGTAGCTCTAACTCCAAAAGGTTTTGGGACACTGTAAAGTCCATGGAGAATAAGAGCACCTCCTCCCAGCTGCCCACTGCACTGAGGCTAGGAAACACTGTCACCACCGATAAATCCACGATAATCGAGAATTTCAATAAGCATTTCTCTACGGCTGGCCATGCTTTCCTCCTGGCTACCCCAACCCCGGCCAACAGCACTGCACCCCCCACAGCTACTTGCCCAATCCTACCCCGCTTCTCCTTCACCCAAGTCCAGATAGCTGATGTTCTGAAAGAGCTGCAAAACATGGACCCGTACAAATCAGTTGGGCTAGACAATCTGGACCCTCTTTCTAAAATTATCCGCCGCCATTTTTGCAACCCCTATTACTAGTCTGTTCAACCTCTCTTTCGTATCGTCCGAGATTCCTAAAGATTGGAAAGCTTCCGCAGTCATCCCCCTCTTCAAAGGGGGTGACACTCTAGAACCAAACTGTTCCAGACCTATATCCATCCTGTCCTTCCTTTCTAAAGATTTCGAAAGCCAAGTTAACAAACAGATCACTGACCATTTCGAATCCCACCATCTTCGCTGTGCAATCCGGTTTCCGAGCTGGTCACGGGTGCACCTCATCCACGCTCAAGGTACTAAACGATATCATAACCGCCATCCATAAAAGACAGTACTGTGCAGCCGTCTTCATCGATCTGGCCTGTTGTCCGGACCTCTGGCAGTCTCTATGGGGGTACCACAGGGTTCAATTCTTTTCTCTGTATATATCAACGATGTCGCTCTTGCTGCGGGTGATTCCTTGATCCACCTCTATGCAGATGACACCATTCTGTATACATCTGGCCCTTCTTTGGACACTGTGTTAACAAACCTCCAAACGAGCTTCAATGCCATACAACACTACTTCTGTGGCCTCCAACTGCTCTTAAACGCTAATAAAACTAAATGCATGCTCTTCAACCGATCGCTGCCTGCACCCGCCCGCCCGACTAGCATCACTACTCTGGACAATTCTGACTTAGAATTTGTGGACAATTACAAATACCTAGGTGTCTCTCCTAGGTGTCTCTCCTTCCAGACTCATGTTAAGCATCTCCAATCCAAAATTAAATTTAGAATTGGCTTCCTATTTCGCAACAAACCATCCTTCACTCACGCTGCCAAACACACCCTCGTAAAAGTGACTCTCCTACCGATTCTTGACTTCGCCGATATCATTTACAAAATAGCCTCCAACACACTACTCAGCAAACTGGATGCAGTCTATCACAGTGCCATCCGTTTTGTCACCAATGCCCCATATACCACCCACCACTGCGATCTGTACGCTCTTGTCGGCTGGCCCTCGTTACATATTCGTCGCCAAACCCACTGGCTCCAGGTCATCTATAAGTCTTTGCTATGTAAAGCTCCGCCTTAACTCAGCTCACTGGTCACCATAGCAACAGCCACCCATAGCACTCGCTCCAGGAGGTATATCTCACTGGTCATCCCCAAAGCCAACACCTACTTTGGCCGCATTTCCTTCCAGTTCTCTGCTGCCAATCACTGGTTGGAGACTTATATCTCCCTCACTAACTTTAAGCATCAGCTATCTGAGCAGCTTACCGATCGCTGCAGCTGTACACAGCACATCTGTAAATAGCCCATCCAACTGCCTACCTCATCCCCATGTTTTTATGTACTTTTTTTGCTCTTTTGCACACCAGTATTTCTACTTGCACATCATCATCTGCACATCTATCACTCCAGTGTTAATTTGTTAAATTGTAATTATTTCGCTACTATGGCCTATTTATTGCCTTACATCCGTACTCCATTTGCACACACTGTATATAGACTTTTCTGTTGTGTTATTGACTGTACGTTTGTTTTTCCCACGTGTAACTCTGTTGTTTTTTTGTCGCACTGCTTTGCTTTATCTTGGCCAGGTCGCAGTTGTAAATGAGAACTTGTTCTCGACTGGCCTACCTGGTTAAATAAAGGTGAAATCATAACTTTATTAACAACACCCAAATGGATACTGTTATTAACACGGTTCTTAATACTGTAGCAAACATTATATTAAGCAGGACATTCAAACGAGCCTTACAATTATAATCCAAAGTAGTGTGAAATGCACTCATAAGCAACCTGGTAATGGAGGTTACTCCCCTGAGTTTTCCCCCATTCACATTCAGAATACATTGTGAAAAACTAAAATCTTTGCTCACCATTTTTGCTCCAGGCAAGTATAGTACATCCATAACTATTGGTTTCCTCATTAGCAGGGAGGAGTTTCTGCAATCAAATTGCCCTCGTGCCACAATTTTAGCAAACACAGAAAGGGGCCTATATTGGAGACCAAAAGTCGTCTGGCACACTGCTTAGAGGTTCAACAACATGAATAACTTATTTCTAGCCTACAATCTTAGATGTTACTACTAATGTGAAAACAAGACAAAATATGACTATTCTTGCTCATTTTAAGACAAACGTCAAATAATTTTAACAGACATTACAGACGTCAATTGTTGTATAACATCATGGCTACGCTATTGGCATCACCTTTTACAGTGGATTACCGCTGTTGTGGGCCTTTAATCATCTGTCTGACTTTGTTGTTCACACAGAAGAGATACTTAACTATCGTAGATCCTCTGGGGAGCCTCAACAACCTCTTGATGCTGACTTGGCAGAGAAGAGTGTCTCCAGATCAGAACACCTCAAGAAAAACCTGCAGAGATCCACAGGGAAGAGAACTCACTGCTGCTCTGACTGTGGGAAAAGATTCACCTCAATTCATCAGAGAACACACACAGGAGAGAAATCGTATAGCTGTGATCAATGTGGGAAGAGTTTTACTACATCTAGCATTCTGACTCTACACCAGAGAATACACACAGGAGAGAAACCTTGTAGCTGTGATCAATGTGGGAAGAGTTTTACTACATCTAGCATTCTGACTCTACACCAGAGAATACACACAGGAGAGAAACCTTATAGATGTGGTCAATGTGGGATGAGTTTCGGTCAATCTTGCCAGCTGACATTACACCAGAGAACACACACAGGAGAGAAATCTTACAGCTGTGATCAATGTGGGAAGAGTTTTGGTCAATCTGGCTCTGACTCTACACCAGAGAAAACACACAGGAGAGAAAACTTATAGCTGTGATCAATGTGGGAAGAGTTGTCCTCGTTCAGACAGCCTGAATATACACACACAGGAGAGAAACCATGTAGAGGTAGTCATTGTGGGAAGGTTTTACTACATCAAGCCAGCTGACTTTGCAACAGAGAAGACACACAGGAGAGAATTCTTATAGCTGTACTCAATGTGGGAAGAGTTTTACTTTGCTTAACAGCCTGGTGTCACACCAGAGAACACACACAGGAGAGAAATCTCTTAGCTGTAATCAATCTGGTGAGAGAGACACTAATAAAAGATGTCTGACTAAACATCAGAAAATACATGGAGTTGTTTCATGATTTCAATGAAATAATGTCACAATGTAGTATGTTTTAACATTGTAGTAGGAGTATTTTAATGATGTCACAATGTAGAACTCTAAACGTTTGTCCCCTGTTCTATTGATTTCAGCATGATATGGATATTAGCCTCAGGGGCAAAATCCAGGCTCTGAAATGAAAAAGTACTATTTATGAGATTTAACAAAAAGTGACTAACACAAAAAGGGTTGTGTTACACTTACCATGTTGGTGACGCACTTGAATCAAAACGCAACACTTCAAAATGTAGCTAGCTGTTTTCGACAAATTGTCCTCTAACCAGAGATGTACACATTATTCCCAGATTCCATGTGGTTTTTGAGCTGTTAGTTTTAACAGGACGTGCAACCTCATCTCCCTCTCGCACAATTGATTTCAACATGATATCGATGAGTTATGACAAATGTGTTGTGTTCCTCTGTTTAATGACCCCTACATTTAAATGCATCATTCCAAAATGTAGCTGACTGTCTTCTGAAGGTTGTCCTCTAACCAGTGAGGTAAAATATATCTCCCATTTCCATGTGTTTTTTTTAGTTGTGTTAGTTTCAACATCACGTACAACCTGATTTTCCCCCCTGATCGATATCAGTGATTTATTGCTACTTGTCAAAACAACAGCGTTTTTGGTGCTTGAGCAATTTATAAGGTGCTTGTTTAAATAAATACAAGTAATATGATTATTGTGGCAGAAGTTTGTGTATTTTGTGTATATAGCGAAGGAATATATGGGAAGGTGTTTTACCTGAGCTGGTCCAGGTTCTAATTAAGAGTGTCTGGCCCAGTGCTCCAGTTGTCTTGATACATGTGGAGAGTCAACACCTTTAGTTGCTCCACCTTTTTGGTTTGCTTCCTGTCTTTAAGTTTGGTGTGGGTTTTTCTTTTGTTTTCCTCTTCTTGGGCAGATTTAGCGGGTCTCATGGTGGGTGTCTTTTATGTCCCAGTTGTTGTTAATAGTCAACTTTCAGTGGACACCCCCATAGTGTCTATCAGAACCCCTCTTAAAAATAACAAGCCTTTATTTTGGGTTGGATGTTGCATCCAATTAATATTTTAATCAATGGCATTTCCTTAGGGTGCCAATTAGTCTTTCAGTTGTTAATCTTCTGTTTGTTGTGTTTTTTTCTTCCTGTGAAGCCATTGTGTTGCATCCATGTCTGAAATGTGCTGTATAAATAAAGCTTGATTTGATTTCAACAAATTAACCCAATGACTGACCAATCAACAGACTCCTGGTCCATCTTAGTATGAAAACAGTATCAATCCCACTTTTCCAGCCTGCTGAAGGCGTGGTGGAGTGGTAAACACCACCAGGGGCTTGAGGTGGTCTCCCACAGCTCTGGTTATGTCATGTTCTGTGGCCTTTCTGTTCCATTTCTTGACTGCCCCTGCAACACAGAAATAAACACATTTAGTCATATTATATAAAACACTCAAAGTAATGGATATGGAGCATCTATGGCCTCAGTTACACCTGTCACCTAAATGTGACTTCTGTCATCCGATCACTCCAAGCTGAATTAGGTTCAGATCTACCAGGATGGGCCTTTGACATAGTCTGGATGCAGTCAAGCCACCAAATATGCATAAGCAATGTAAAGAGATGGGGTGAATGAGGGGAAAAGTACATTTTACACAAATCACCTTCATATTATCAAAGAACAAATATGTGTGCCTGAGGGGAAATTAACTTTCATACAGCCAAAAGGGGTGAGAAATTACACCAATATCAGTGGACAATTTGCACTGTTGTAAATAAACATAGATGATGGAACATATTCCCTTCAGCTGACGTGATGAACCGCTAAGGGGACATAAATATTTACCATCTAAACCATGTGTGACCACTCACCTCTCTGGCTGTAGAAGTGTTCTTCCTAACCAGTCCCTCAACAGCTCTCTGACTGAGCTCCACCCTCACTGGGTTTTCAGAGGAGAGGAAGGCTGAGGAGGGATGGAAGGATGAATGGATCAGTCAGTCAATAAAGTGTAGAGCTGCTGTCTATGCTGTCTGACAAAATCACTATTTTAGTAGTTCATTAAAGTAAATAAGGCTTTATGACTGCTGAATACCAACTATCAATCACTTAGATCATGTATTTTCAGGTAGAGATACATCCTTGGGACGTCCCTAGCCCGTTGAAGTTGACATTTAAAATGGTTAAGGTTAGGGTTTAGGGTAGGGATGTCCCAAGGATCCCAGATAGAAGAATGCACAATGGTCAATGCTGTCTCTTTTACATAGCAGGTGATGGGTTCTGACTTCTGAACTTGAAAATATGAAATATCCTTAATATGTGACATTGAATGAAACAATAATGTATTTTGATGCTAATATGATGTACAATATTCCATGATGTTTCTATATGATAACAATAGAGTAATATATTTAATATGATGTACAATATTCCATGATGTTTCTACATGATAACAATAGAGTAATATATTTAATATGATGTACAATATTCCATGATGTTTCCATATGATAACAATACAGTAATATATTTAATATGATGTACAATATTCCATGATGTTTCTATATGATAACAATAGAGTAATATATTTAATATGATGTACAATATTCCATGATGTTTCTACATGATAACAATAGAGTAATATATTTAATATGATGTACAATATTCCATGATGTTTCTATATGATAACAATACAGTAATATATTTAATATGATGTACAATATTCCATGATGTTTCTCTATGATAACAATAGAGTAATATATTTAATATGTCATATACTCTTTTTTAACAGTTTCAATAATTAACTTAATCATTATGATTCAACATCAGTTCACCGTCTCACCTCATACTGTATTGGAGCAGCAGCAGCTGACTGCCCAGTTCAACATCAGTTCACCGTCTCACCTCATACTGTATTGGAGCAGCAGCTGCTGACTGCCCAGTTCAACATCAGTTCACCTTCTCACCTCATACTGTATTGGAGCAGCAGCAGCTGACTGCCCAGTTCAACATCAGTTCACCGTCTCACCTCATACTGTATTGACGCAGCAGCAGCTGACTGCCCGGTTCAACGTCAGTTCACCTTCTCACCTCTCATCCCATTTTGGAAACGTTACATGTACAATACTATCCCATTTTGGAAACGTTACATGTACAATACTATCCCATTTTGGAAACGTTACATGTACAATGTTATCCCATTTTGGAAACGTTACATGTACAATACTATCCCATTTGGGAAACGTTACATGTCCGCCCCCTTGTGGAGGGAAATTAATATCTTTGATGGTAAGTGTAGATGGGGTTCAAATGCATAATGGTATTAATACAGTGTCTCGACTACCTCTTTTGTATAAATGCCCTTCAGAATCCAAACACAGTATTGCCACGCAGCAAAATGTTGAGTATAATCTTTCAAGTCAGCCTGTCACACAATGCTATTCTCAAACATAACTAATCAATTAGTTGTTTTTCAACAATATTTTAACCTACAGGAATATTTTCACATTTCTGTGTCATGGTTAGTTCCTAGGATTATGCAACTCGTACATTTTTCAATACTTCTAAAATGGGGTACAGGTTTAAAATAATTACAGGTTTAGAATAAGTACAGCTTTAAAACAAGTTTCCATAAAGCCAACATGGCTTTACTCTCATTAACGTAAGTTTCCAATCTAGAGCAGTTCTCACTTTTGTGATAATGAACTAGCTAACATTAGCTTTGTTAACTTACTATTACAGGTTTAAATCAAGTATATGTTTAAAATAATTACAGGTGCACCTTACTAGCTTATACTATATCAAAAATGGTCTTAACTAGTAAACACAGATTTTAGTTTTCATTCAGTTCACACAGATAGCTGGCTGGGCCCTGTTTACACCTCCAAGCCCCCCCCCCCCCCCCCCCACACTCAGGAATAAATACTCAGAGCCTACGAGGCTTTTCTAAAAACGCCGCTTCGCTCACATTATTTTTTTTTTAAACTACGTTCAAGATGTGGTATCCACTTGGCTCGCTGCCTCTCAGATCAAAGGTGGGTCCATCTGCTCCGTTCCCGCAGTGTGGTCTCCCTGAGATCCCAAGTTTGAGGGATCCCTTGTGCACCATTTACCCTGGTCACCAGGAGCGGTCACCAAGTCAAGATTCACATCCCCATCGCCAAATGTGGTGGTTAATTCTTTAATATCAATTGAGACAAACTTATCACACAAGTCAGAGTTATTCTGAAACTAAATCTTTATTCACTTATTATTAACCTCTATGGACTAGGTGGGACGCTTGCAAAACGTTAGATTATGTCAGCCGAGTACCCAGCCAGAAATAATCAGACACCCATTTTTCAAGCTAGCATATAATGTCACATAAACCCAAACCACAGCTAAATGCAGCCCTAACCTTTGATGATCTTCATCAGATGACAACCCTAGGACATTATGTTATACAATACATGCATGTTTTGTTCAATCAAGTTCATATTTATATAAAAAAACAGCTTTTTACATTAGCATGTGACTAGCATTCCCACCGAACACTGCCGGTAAATTTACTAAATTACTCACGATAAACGTTCACAAAAAGCATAACAATTATTTTAAGAATTATAGATACAGAACTCCTCTATGCACTCGATATGTCCGATTTTAAAATAGCTTTTCAGTGAAAGCACATTTTGCAATATTCTCAGTAGATAGCCCGGCATCACAGGGCTAGCTATTTAGACACCCAGCAAGTTTAGCACTCACCAAAGTCAGATTTACTATAAGAAAAATGTTATTACCTTTGCTGTTCTTCGTCAGAATGCACTCCCAGGACTTCAATAACAAATGTTGGTTTGGTCCCAAATAATCCATTGTTATATCCAAATAGCGGCGTTTTGTTCGTGCGTTCAAGACACTATCCTAAAGGGTAAATAAGGGTGATGAGCATGGCACAATTCGTGACAAACAAATTCTAAATATTCCATTACCGTACCTCGAAGCATGTCAACCGCTGTTTAAAATCAATTTTTATGCCATTTTTCTCATAAAAAAGCGATAATATTCCGACCGGGAATCTGCGTTTAGGTAAACAGACGAACGAAAATAAAGCATGGGGTCGACTCGGGCACGCGCCTAAGCCCATAGTACTCTGATCGGCCACTTGCCAAACGCGATAATGTGTTTCAGCCAGAGGCTGCCTCGATATCGTTCAGCTTTTTCCCGGGCTCTGAGAGCCTATGGGAGCCGTAGGAAGTGTCACGTTATAGCAAAGATCCTCAGTCTTCAATAAAAAGAGCCAAGATGAACAACAACTTGTCAGACAGGCCACTTCCTGCATGGAATCTTCTCAGGTTTTGGCCTGCCATATGAGTTCTGTTATACTCACAGACACCATTCAAACAGTTTTAGAAACTTTAGGGTGTTTTCTATCCAAAGCCAATAATTATATGCATATTCTAGTTACTGGGCAGGAGTAGTAACCAGATTAAATCGGGTACGTTTTTATCCGGCTGTGTCAATACTGCCCCCTAGCCCTAACAGGTTAAGGGAGCAGGTAAATACAACACACAAATATAAAGTGAATCAATTGAGTGCTCTACGATAATGATGGCTGGTCGACGAATCACCCCCAGATGATTCGTTGAGAGCCACGATACAAAAGTACAAAGGTCTTTTACAGCCAAGATACACCCCTTTCAACCTTCATGACCAACAACATATGTATAGAACGGGTCACAAGGTTAAGATTTGTATGAAAGATACTTATAATTCTCAGCAGACAGTATCTGCTGTAAAAACAGTACTCTTTGTGTAGAGACCAGGGTCTGGCCCTGGGGTCATCTCTCCCTGGTACCATATAGAACAGAAACATTAACTTATGCTCTGGAATGCGGTCTCTTTAGGTTTTATCACCCAAAAGACACTGTAAATCTCCTGTCAGTGTTTTCTCCCAGAGGCCCATCCTCAGTAGAACACACAGACACAATAGTTCTAAGAACCCTCTATTCTGTTGCATAAAACAACCATTTGATGCAATAAAAGTATAATAACAAAATCTTGCAATTTTGCTCTCACAGTGTCCACTGAAAGTTGACTAGTAACAACAACTGGGACCTAAAAGACACCACCATGAGACCCACTAAATCTGTCCAAGAAGAGGAAAACAAAAGAAAAACCCACACCAAACTTAAACACCTGGACCAGCTCAGGTGAAACACCTTCCCACTAACGAGATGGACAAGCCAGCACAGGTGTAACACATACTGACTAACGAGGTGACACCAATCAGTGCGTCCTACGTGCTAACGAGCTAGACGTGCTAACGAGCTAGACGCGCTAACGAGCTAGACGTGCTAAAGTCCAACATCAAAACATAAAATGGAAAAACCAAAGACTAACACCTTAAACGTTTGCTCACCATCAACAGAAAACAACTTCCATTTCACATTATAATCAACAACAATGCTTCACCTTCACTAATATAAACATGGTGTCTACTGGCTGTCAACGATTAAAAACAAGAAAAAAACATTTTTCCTCACTAGCTTCTAGAACTCTCGTCTTCCTAAAACTCACTAGCTTCTAGAACTGTCGTCTTCCTAAAACTCACTGGCTTCTAGAACTCTCGTCCCCTTGGAACGAGCCCAAACAAAATTCATCTCCAAAACGGAAAAACATGCAGTCAAAATAAACTGTGATCCATGGCAACTCACTGGCTAAACGAAAAACACAAAACTTTTTGACTGTCCACCCTTGAGCCAATCAGCAACCAAGTTGTCCTTATCACGGACATGTCTGATTTCAAGAGGAAACTCCTGCAATATCCGTAGTACCTTTCCACACCTCATTGCCGAGCTTCTCTCTCATTTCAGGGTTCACTAGATAGGCATGTTGTTGGATCGGGGCCCAGTCCCCAATGTCATGCTCTAGTACATTTGGGTTGGCACATGTGAGAATTAACCCTGATATTCTAAAAGCAGGGCAAGAATGTCAATATAATTGTACAAAAAAATTGTCAGTTGGTTGCATAAATAATTATCATTACTAAATGTTACATGAAATGTAAATATGAAATATTTGGTTGCATAGTCTTATTTTCAATGGCTCTTCAATTACATGTTGCTAGATGGGATAGCCCAATGTCAAGATTGAAGTTTTAACGTGTCTAAATCAATAACTAAAATGCAGAAACAGTTTGTGATATATTGAAAACCTAAACATAAAATGTGCTATATACACAAACATCCGCCACAATAATCATATTACTTGTAATTTTTAAAACAAGCCCTTTTTAAAATGCACAAGCACCAGAAACGCTGTTGTTTTGACAAGTAGCAATAAATCACTGATATCGATTAGGGGGGAAATCAGGCTGTACGTGCTGTTGAAAATAACACAACTAAAAAAAAACATGGAAATGGGAGATATCTTTTAACTCACTGGTTAGGGGACAACCTGCAGAAGACAGACAGCTACATTTTGGAGAGATGCATTTAAATGTAGGGGTCACTAAACAAAGGAACACAACACTTATTTGTCATCACTCATCGATATCATGTTGAAATCAATTGTGCCGAGAGGAAGGAGATGAGGTTGCACGTCCTGTTAAAACTAACAGCTGAAAAACCACACGGAATCTGGGAATAATGTGTACATCACTGGTTAGAGGACAACTTGTAGAAAACAGATAGCTACATTTTGAAGTAATGCATTTTGATCCAAGTGGGTCACCAACGTGGTAAGTGTGAAACAACTATTTTTTTGTTAGTCACTTTTTTTTAAAATCACATAAATTGTAACTCTTTCAATTCAGAACCTGGATTTTCCCCCTGGGGATAATATCCATATCATGTTGAAATCAATAGAACAAGGGGGCAAACGTTTAGGGTTCTACATTGTGACAATATTAAAATACTCCTACTACAATGTTAAAACATTCTACATTGTGACATTAATTCATTGATATCATAAAACATCTCCTTCATGTATTATCTGATATTTGATCAGAGATCTTTTATCAGATTATCTCTGGTCACAGCTATGAGATTTCTCTCCTGTGTGTGTTCTCTGGTGTAATGTCAGATCTAGCAAAACTCTTCCCACATTGACCACAGCCAGAAGGTTTCTCTCCTGTGTGTGTTCTCTGGTGTACTGTCAGATTGCCAGATCGAACAAAACTCTTCCCACATTGGCCACGGCTATAATGTTTCTCTCCTGTGTGTGTTCTCTGGTGTCGAATCAGGATGCTAAATGTATTAAAACTCTTCCCACATTGGTCACAGCTATAAGATTTCTCTCCTGTGTGTGTTCTCTGGTGTACTGTCAGACCCGTAGATGAAACAAAACTTCCCACATTGATCACAGCTAAAATACTTCTCTCCTGTGTGTGTTCTCTGGTGTATAGTCAGACTGCTAGATGTAACAAAACTCTTCCCAAATTGATTACAGCTCTAAGGTTTCTCTCCAGTGTGTGTTCTCTGGTGTCGAGTCAGACTGTTAGACCTAGTAAATATCTTCCCACATTCATCACAGCTATACGGTTTCACTCCCGTGTGTGTTCTCTGGTGTGATATCAGGTTGCTTAGCTGAGTAAAACTCTTCCCACATTGATCACAGCTATAAGGCTTCTCTCCTGTGTGTATTCTCTGGTGAATAGTCAGATTTCTAGATGTAGTAAAAATCATCCCACATTCATCACAGCTATATGGTTTCTCTCCTGTTTGTGTTCTCTGGTGTATCTTCAGATAGCTATTATGAACAAAACTCTTCCCACATTGTTCACAGACGTAAGGTTTCTCTCCTGTGTGGATTCTCTGACGAATTTTAAAGCCTGAGGAGGTGAATCCCTTCCCACAGTCAGAGCAGCAGTGAGATTTCTTCCCTGTGGGTCTCTGCTGGTGTTTCTTGAGGAGTTCTGATCTGGAAAGACTCTTCTCTGCCTCGTCAGCATCATGATGTTGTTGAGGCTCCCCAGAGGACCCATGGTAGTCCCGTCTCTCTCCTGTGTGAACAACAAAGTCAGACAGATGGTTAAAGGCCCACAACAGCGTAAGGCCCACAACAGTAAAAGGTGATGCCAACAGCGTAGCCATGATGTTGTACAACAATTGACGTCTGTTATGAATGTTCAAATTATTTGACAATTGTCTTAAAATGAGCAACAATAGTAATATTTAGTAGTAAAATCAATGATTGTAGGCTAGAAATAAGTTATTAAAGTTTTTGAAACTCTAAGCAGTGTGACAGGTGACATTTGGTCTCCAATATAGGCCACTTTCTGTGTTTGCTAAAGTTGCGGCACGAGAGCAAAGCACACAATTTGGTTGAGGAAACCACTAGTTATGGATGTAGTATATCTGGTAATGAGGAAACTACTAGTTATGGATGTAGTATATCTGTTAATGAGAAAACCACTAGTTATGGATGTAGTATATCTGGTAATGAGGAAACCACTAGTTATGGATGTAGTATATCTGGTAATGAGGAAACCATTAGTTATGGATGTAGTATATCTGGTTGTAGAAACTCCTCCCTGCTAATGAGGAAACCACTAGTTATGGATGTAGTATATCTGAAATGGTGAGCAAAGATTTTAGTTTTTTATTGTCAAACAGACAATAACACATTATAAACATCCATTTGTTAGGGATGTTGGATCCAACATGGAGCACAGCATAACTGTCTTTACCAGAGTAATGAATGAAGAAGCACTTTGATTGTTGTTGCATGTTGTGATGTTTGTCATGTGACTGTCATTCAGAAAATGATTTCCTGGATCAGCTGATGATAGTTGAACATGTGACTGTAACTAAACAGCTACAGTATTAAGTATTATCTGTAATTATTGAAGAACCGCATTAATCACAGTATCCATTTGGGTGTTGTCAATAAAGTTAAGGTGACTCTCGGTTAGAACCATTGGATTTAGCAAACTCTGAAATGATATAGGATTTCTGTGCCCATGAAAACTGTACAACATACTATTATATCCACACGTTATGACTATAACTACTGTTCCCTGAAGGAGGGAAACTATGTACAACATACTATTAAATCCACATGTTATGACTATAACTACTGTTCCCTGAAGGAGGGAAACTAGGTACAACATACTATTAAATCCACATGTTATGACTATAACTACTGTTCCCTGAAGGAGGGAAACTAGGTACAACATACTATTAAATCCACACGTTATGACTATAACTACTGTTCCCTGAAGGAGGGAAACTAGGTACAACATACTATTAAATCCACACGTTATGACTATAACTACTGTTCCCTGAAGGAGGGAAACTATGTACAACATACTATTAAATCCACGCCTCGCTGGAAGCCCCGCCTTCCACAGGTGATGAGACTAAGGCTTGGATTTATTCCTTCAATTTAATACCGCTCTTCACCGACCCAGGAAAGGGCGGGGCCAAACAAGGGTTGTACTTCATTTCCCTCATTCAGGGAACAGTAATTATAGTCATAAAGTTACACTCCCTTTCAGTCGGTCAACTTCGGGACAACATACTATGGGAAAAATAATCATTCCCCATGCCGACCCAAATGGATACTAAATGAAACGGCCCATGGCAGACCACCCAGACCTGACCCCACAAGATATGTCAGTTTTGTCAATTTATTCACTGTCTTTTGTTTGAAACACTCCTGTCAATGTTGAGTAAGGACACACACCTAATTACGCATATAGAAGTAGGACTAGTCTACCTGGCCTGTGTGCAAATGTAGGCCTATAAATGTGCCCATTTGGGGATGTCTGATAGTATTTCTGATTGTCTTAATGCACCACCACTAATGAGTTGTGGAGCTTCTCAAAGCAAATTTCTCTTCACCTCAAACAGCAAGTAAACAAAGTCTAATCAAAATCAATTGTAAATGAGAATAGTTCCTCAAAGTATTTGAAAAACATTTCCAGCTCTCGCCCTTTCGATAATCACTCAGCATAAAAGGGAAAAATGTAATGCTCTGATCCAGTGGAAATGTCATAAAATACCTGATTACTTCTTATCCCTTTAACAAATAGCCTACAGCTGTGTCTGTCCAGAACTCACTGAAGGGAAACTGAGAGTCCTGAATTATTAATACAATGTTTGAAGTTCGTTGTAGACAGGCCATGTGATTTAGAGGATATTTATTTGCAATGTTTTTATTTGTTGGCTTTATGTTGGCAATTTTTTACATAGTTGGCAATGGCAATAAAAGTTATTTTTAGACTTGTATAAATTTCATTTTAATTTAGATATAATGTAGATTAATCACAGACAATGATTTTGAGATACTATTATAAATGAACTTGTTCCAGTAAAATGTGCATATGAAAATCATAACTGGCACCAGATCAGTAGAAATGGTCAGATAAATTTGCACTCCAAATGTAGGTTGCTGACCTTTTGTGTAGCCTATTACCAGCAACGTCAGAATTTATGAAGGCCAGCAGGAGGTGGTTCAGGAAGGTTTTGTTTATTCCTCTGGTTGGGCCATATTGATGTAATAGCATGAAAATAAATTAGCTGAATATTATACAATGACTTATCAACAGCTCTAATAATTTGCCTCCACAGGAAATCTACACTGGCAATTCTACAATATACTGTATAGCCTAGAAACCTGGTTAAACTATCATTATGACATCATGGATGAATTCTAGAATATACTATATAGCCTAGAAACCTGGTTAAACTATCATTACGACATCATGGATGAATTCTATAATATACTATATAGCCTAGAAACCTGGTTAAACTATCATTATGACATCATGGATGAATTCTAGAATATACTATATAGCCTAGAAACCTGATTAAACTACCATTATGACATCAGGGATGAATTCTAGAATATACTATATAGCCTAGAAACCTGGTTAAACTATCATTATGACCAGGGGCGAAAATCTGATATCCACTTTGGAGGGGACAATTACATGAAATTTTCTCAAGAGCAATTCCTGAGGGGGACACCAAAAGTAGTGCGGTAACACATAGCCTACATTGTAATATGGTAAATGTATATTGAGGAACCAAAGAAATAAGGTGTTTGCCGTACTCCTAACTACCGGTACCCAAAACGACACAACTAATCACAACAGCAATACCATTGCCTTTAACAAATCTTAGTTCAGTCACCAGTTTAAATTGAGAGTGGGGGTATGCATGGCATTTTCCAATTATGTTCCTATTTTACAAGTAAACATTTTTTAGAAACTTTCATAATGTTGCCAAACAAAGACTCAACAAACTTACCTGAGACTCCCTGTCTCTGCCAGTCTGTCCCTGCATATCTGTCCCCAACTCTGCTGTCTGTGTGCCATCTGTTGCCTGCTCTGCCTAATGACATCATTGTGAAACATTTCCATTAGAATTTCATTTCTTTCTTATGAACATTTTATCAACTAGTCTTTGAGATATTAGGCTACTAGGGTTCTTACTATGCGTTTTGGTGTATTGAAAAATACTCTGATGTCCGTCTTTTATTTTTCTGCCATTTTTCTACCTGGCTGGCTGGCTGGCTGGCTACACACACACTCAGTGTGTAGGTTATTTACAGTAGGAGATGGGCTTCTATCATCTTCAATCATTCTATATGGGCTTCGATCTAAAAGGTAGCTAGCAAATGTGAAACGGATTAAAATGACAAGAGTTGACAGCTGTATAAGTTCACCATTTACACAACATATGCTGCAACCTTTTGTAATTTTAATAGTTTGTTTCATATTGGCTGGCTTCCAACAATAGCTGAATTTGCAAAGCTAGCGAGCACCAATTCAGTTTCAGTGGTGTTTGCTATAATCTTTGCTACCCGGGTTAAATAAAGGTGAAATAAAATAAATAAATAAAAGTTCCCTTGCGACAATTTAGCTTTTGCAACGAGACCATTAAATATATTTAAGACAATGGTAGATGAGAGTGGAGTTCTGTTCAGTTTGGATTTCAGTTTATCGCTAACCTTATCACAGGGACTTTGAAGCACTAACTTACATCATCTGCATGCTGATTCCATCTTTGACGACGCCACATAAATGGAATAGGTACTAGCTAGCTTAATAGTTCATATTTGCGTGCTAGCTCTGCATATTCAGCTAGTGTGTGTGCGCGATTGACTGGATGAACCTCATGGCAGTTACGTAGCAAGCTAAGAAACTGGCAGTGGATCAAACCATTGTGAGGCAAAGGGCGGGGGGGGGGGTCGCAATCTTTTGAAACTTAACAACGTGCTATTAAGTGTCTATAATCAGCACAATTGCTTTCATTGTGTATTATTAATATTATTTAAATTACATAGTTATGTTTCAGTGACATATTGGGGGGGACAAATCATATTTTTCCCAGATTGGGGGGGTCGTGTGTCCCCCGTCCCCCCCGGGATTTCCGCCCCTGATTATGACATCAGGGATGAATTCTAGAATATACTATATAGCCTAGAAACCTGGTTAAACTATCATTATGACATCATGGATGAATTCTAGAATATACTATATAGCCTAGAAATCTGGTTAAACTATCATTCTGACATCATGGATGGCCAGTCCTTGTATTCATAGTGTAGTGAATTCAGGGGGTAGCCCTGAGCTGGACTCAAACCTGGGTCCATTGACTGTCAAGCCAACACTTTATAACTGTTACACCAAGATGTCTGAACTTCTTGACGAGGTCGCTAGGTTTTGGATTAAGGTTGATACAATAGCTTTCTCTATGAATTTGAGAGTGGTTACATTTCTCCAGCCCCAATCCCTCAGCTGTTTACCAAACCAAGTCTCTGGGCAGCCATTTAGTTGCTGTTTAAATCCTAGGTTGTCCCTTTAAAAAAGCCACACAACAATCAATCAACCAATATGCAGTTCAAACAATAACAAAGCTGTAATTCCACCACTGTTTTGGTAATAAGATGATGGATGGGGCTGGAGAAATGTAACTACTTTCCAATTCATAGACAGACCTATGGATGCAAGGACTGACCATCCATGATATCAACATTATAGTTTTAACCATGTTGAGGCGATACAGTGTTGATTTACATTGTTTCTAAACATTGGAGTAAAAAAAGCTTATTTGGGGTTCTGATGGGGTACAACAGTTGAACTAAGCTCATGAGGCATGTGTTATATTCTTCAAGAATCAATGGCTATAAATAAATAATTTAAAAGTCCAAAAATGGATGTAGCATTTGCATATTTCCCCTTTAACACCACACATCAGTTCAACAACTGCAGAGTTTGTGCCTCTGTATTTAAGACAGTACTTACTAGTGTTAATCAGGGAACGGTTTCTCAAAACCATCTTATGGCTAATTTCATCGTTAGAACCATTGGATGCCTTAAGATGCGTTTGGGAAACCGGGACCAGATATCCAGTTTCCTCCTCTTCTTCCTCCTCCTTTCTCGATGTAACAGTCATCTCCCCATCCTCCTCTTTCACTCCATAAACTGCATCCTCCTCTTCTTTTACTGTAACATCATCCTCCTCTTTCACTCTGAACGCGTATTCTTCTTCTTTCACAGTAACGGCCTCACCCTCTACTTCTTGTTTTACTGTGATGACCTCCTCTTCTTTAGCTGGAGAGTAGCTCAGTGACCTCATGGTCGGGGATGTTAGCTAGCTAGGCTAATGCTAACTTAACCAGCCCGCTAGCTGACTAATAACAACACAGTAAATATGAAACTAAATCTGATAACTAACTAGACGACAGAAGTGGGTTTAAAACACAGTGGCTAATATACACTAAAGCGTCTAAAGAGCTTTATTGGTTCGGCTATTTTGTCTAGCAAGCTACCGAGGTGGCTGAATAACTGTTGCTGCTGTTGAAAGAAGCGTTCCGTCCACTAGATTATACGTCACACCAACAGCATTACCTTAAATCCCCACACCGCCATCTGCTGACTGGAGTGGGTAACGCAGTTGAGTAAAATGTATATTTTATTTTCAGACAACAAGTTAAAGTGTAGGAAGAATTCGTTTTTACTCAGCAGTGTAACAACACAGTGTGGTTAAAGACTTAGTAAGTAAGTTGTAGTCATGATCTGGTTTCCTATAAGTACAAACAGTTATGTTTTTGCGTTGTTACATATTTCTTCACTTATTACCGGATATCTTGTAAACTACCCACAATGCACTATGTGCTACAGAGTTTGTATGCCAGCTCGGTATCTAGCTCCAGCTTGTAAACGTCAGCCACACCTCATGCTTTCATATACTGTGTGGTTGTGATATCTAGTGGGAACGCATTAGCACGGTAGACTCTGCTGCCTTGTTGTCAGTAGGGATGTTACTTTTGATACCGGAGCTACGAGGCCTGCGTCCAAATCGCTAAGCAGTAAACTTCAAAGCAGTGTACCGATGCCCGTATCACTTTATCAGCAGCACGTCATCAATGGCGTCTGAAGCTTCATTTCATCAAACAACCACCTGATTGGTTTGGTATTGGGCTTGTTCGACACTGCAGGCGACTGCCGACTGACTGATCTACAAATCACTATACATCATAAATAACTACTCATTATTATTTATAAATCAGTCAACCAGTCACCATTTACCCACAATGCAGCATGGATTTGATGCTCTCGAGCACGGCCAGTGGTTTAGTGGATGACATAAAGGCTACGCTGTGCACGCTCTAGGGCGTGTGGGACGTCATCTATAATAATGTGACTGTTCTAAATTCTGTGTTGCTCAAACCTGTTGAACCTACATTACCGTTCAAAAGTTTGGGGTCAATTAGAAATGTCCTTGTTTTCCATGAAAACATACATGAAATTAGTTGCAAAATGAATAGGAAATATAGTCAAGACTTTGACAAGGTTATAAATAATGATTTATAATTGGAATAATAATTGTGTCCTTCAAACTTTGCTTTCGTCAAAGAATCCTCCATTTGCAGCAATTACAGCCTTGCAGACCTTTGGCATTCTAGTTGTCAATTTGTTGAGGTAATCTGAAGAGATTTCATCGCATGCTTCCTGAAGCACCTCCCACAAATTGGATTGGCTTGATGGGCACTTCTTACGTATCATACGGTCAAGCTGCCCCCACAACAGCTCAATAGGGTTGAGATCCGGTGACTGTGCTGATCACCCCATTATAGACAGAATACCAGCTGATTGCTTCTTCCCTAAACAGTTCTTGTATAGTTTGGAGCTGTGCTTTGAGTCATTGTCCTTTTGGAAGGATTCAATGTGTTGGTCTGGAGGGAGGGGAGGTTTGGGGAGTACTGAAGGAAGCATTGAACGTGTTGGTCTGGAGGGAGGGGAGGTTTGGGGAGTACTGAAGGAAGCATTGAACGTGTTGGTCTGGAGGGAGGGGAGGTTTGGGAGTACTGAAGGAAGCATTGAACGTGTTGGTCTGGAGGGAGGGGAGGTTTGGGGAGTACTGAAGGAAGCATTGAACGTGTTGGTCTGGAGGGAGGGGAGGTTTGGGGAGTACTGAAGGAAGCATTGAACGTGTTGGTCTGGAGGGAGGGGAGGTTTGTGCGTGAGGCTGTCATCCTGGGTCATATTTTTACAGTGGTGTAAAGTACTTAAGTAAAAATACTTTAAAGTACCAATTAAGTAGTTTTTAGGGGGTATCTGTACTTACATATTTATATTTTTTGACAACTTCTACATTCCTAGAGAAAATATTGTACTTTTTACTCTATACATTTTCCCTGACAACTGTTAATGTTGCGACAGTTCGTTTCTGGTAACAGAACAAAATAGTCAGCACATAGTAACTTCTGATTTAGCTGTACTTTAATTAATGCAAACACGTGCGTGGTATATGTGTGGTTCGTGTATATATACGGTCTCGCTGTTTTACCTCGCAGGGCAAACAGAGAAGAGGGCGTCACATTCTATTGTTCTCTCTTATATACTCTGACAGAGATAGTTCCCGCTCAATGCTGGCCTGTCCGAGGGAGGAGGAGCGTGGTTTAAACTTGCTCCTCCTGTCGTCGGCGTGTAGGCTGATCCCAGCGTCGTGACGCACTTCCTGTTGCCGGTTGTAGTTCTTCTTGTCTTCAACAGTTAATTTACCCGTAGTTTATATACTTAATATTGTAGCATAGCTTCCCCGGTATATTATATAAGTTATGCATACAAATAGCCAGTTCAACCCTAACACAACCAAAAGTCCTGGTTCCATTTAGAATGCTGAGCAGGACAGGAACATGGTCCAATACACGCATTATCAAGAGAACATCCCTGGTCATCTACTGCCTCTGATCTGGAGGACTCACTAAACAAAGAACATCCCTGGTCATCTACTGCCTTGCCTATGATCTGTCTGAAACACTCATCCAGCCATTCCTCTGGGTAACCCCGCTGTCTGAAACACTCATCCAGCCATTCCTCTGGGTAACCCCGCTGTCTGAAACACTCATCCAGCCATTCCTCTGGGTAACCCCGCTGTCTGTAACACTCATCCATCCATTCCTCTGGGTAACCTCGCTGTCTGTAACACTCATCCATCCATTCCTCTGGGTAACCCCGCTGTCTGAAACACTCATCCAGCCGTTCCTCTGGGTTACCCCGCTGTCTGTAACACTCATCCAGCCATTCCTCTGGGTAACCCCGCTGTCTGAAACACTCATCCAGCCATTCCTCTGGGTAACCCCTCTGTCTGTAACACTCATCCAGCCATTCCTCTGGGTTACCCCGCTGTCTGTAACACTCATCCAGCCATTCCTCTGGGTAACCTCGCTGTCTGAAACACTCATCCAGCCATTCCTCTGGGTAACCCCGTTGTCTGAAACACTCAGACAGTCAGCTTGTTTGTCATAGTCACTCTGTGTACTACAAATGCTGTGTATGCAACTGTATTGGCTGATGGGGAGGATCTTTTTTAGGGGTGTAGGGTGGAAACTGTCTACATGTAACAGGGAATTCCTGTCCGTCGGCTTCCTGTATAGGTCTGTGCTAAAACCACCCCCCTCCATCTTAATCAAAATGTCCAGATAACTTGTTTCATGCTCATCAAAGGTGAGGGTGAATTTCAGATGTTCACTGCTTGTATTGATGAAGGAGTGGAATCGATGAAGTTCCTCTGCTGTCCCCTGGAATAGAAGGAACACGTCATCAATGAAGACTTTTTCAGAGCCTGATGAGGTGCTAGAATGGATTGTTAGGGCTGACAATCACATTCTTCTCTAACAACCCCACATACAGATTGGCATAATTAGAAGCTATTTTTTAAACTACAATGACCATAAAGACCTGCGTGTCTACTTGTCTTGCTTGTGTTTGTTTTACACCTGCTTTGTAAAAGAGACAGAAGAATGCACAATGGTCAATGCTATCTGGGATCCTTGGGACATCCCTACCCTAACCCCTGACCCTAACCCCCTACCTTAACCATTTTAAATGTCAACTTTAATGGGCTAGGGACGTCCCAAGGATGTATCTCTACCTAAAAATACATGATCTAAATGATTGATCGTTGGTATTCAGCAGTCATAAAGCCTTATTTACTTTAATGAACTACTAAAATAGTGATTTTGTCAGACAGCATAGACAGCAGCTCTACACTTTATTGACTGATCCATTCATCCTTCCATCCCTCCTCAGCCTTCCTCTCCTCTGAAGACCAAGTGAGGGTGGAGCTCAGTCAGAGAGCTGTTGAGGGACTGGTTAGGAAGAACACTTCTACAGCCAGAGAGGTGAGAGGTCACACATGGTTTATATGGTAAATATTTATGTCCCCTTAGTGGTTCATCACGTCAGCAAAAGGGAATATGTTCCATCATCTATGTTTATTTACATTAGTGCAAATTGTCCACTGATATTGGTGTAATTTCTCACCCCTTTTGGCTGTATGAAAGTTAATTTCCCCTCAGGCACACATTTGTTCTTTGATATTATGAAGGGCATTGGTGTCAAATGTACTTTTCCCCTCATTCACCCCATCTCTTTACATTGCTTATGCATATTCGGTGGCCTGACTGCATCCAGACTATATCAAAGGCCCATCCTGGTAGATCTGAACCTAATGCAGCTTGGAGTGATCGGATGACAGAAGTCACATTTAGGTGCCAGGTGTAACTGAGGCCAGAGATGCTCCATATCCATTACTTTGAGTGTTTTATATAATATGACTAAATGTGTTTATTTCTGTGTTGCATGGGCATTTATTAAATGGAACGGCAAGGCCACAGAACATGACATAAGCAGAGCTGTGGGAGACCACCTCAAGCCCCTGGTAGAGCCGGGGTTGGTGTTTACCACTCCACCACGCCTTCAGCAGGCTGGAAAAGTGGGATTGATCTGTTTGATCCATTTGTTTGTTTCAGTTTCCAGTAGGTGAATCCTTTGACGTATTGTTTAATGTTTGATGTTTAATCCTTTGACGTATCAGTCAGGTTTCAAGACTGGGCATTCAACTGAGACTGCTCTTCTCTGTGTCACGGAGGCTCTCCGCACTGCTAAAGCTAACTCTCTCTCCTCTGCTCTCATCCTTCTAGACCTATCTGCTGCCTTTGATACTGTGAACCATCAGATCCTCCTCTCCACCCTCTCCGAGTTGGGCATCTCCGGCGCGGCCCACGCTTGGATTGCATCCTACCTGACAGGTCGCTCCTACCAGGTGGCGTGGCGAGAATCTTTCTCCGCACCATGCGCTCTCACCACTGGTGTCCCCCAGGGCTCTGTTCTAGGCCCTCTCCTATTCTCGCTATACACCAAGTCACTTGGCTCTGTCATATCCTCACATGGTCTCTCCTATCATTGCTATGCAGACGACACACAATTAATCTTCTCCTTTCCCCCTTCTGATAACCAGGCGGCGAATCGCATCTCTGCATGTCTGTCAGACATATCAGTGTGGATGACGGATCACCAGCTCAAGCTGAACCTCGGCAAGACGGAGCTGCTCTTCCTCCCGGGGAAGGACTGCCCCTTCCATGATCTCGCCATCACGGTTGACAACTCCCTTGTGTCCTCCTCCCAGAGTGCTAAGAACCTTGGCGTGATCCTGGACAACACCCTGTCGTTCTCCACTAACATCAAGGCGGTGACCCGATCCTGTAGGTTCATGCTCTACAACATTTGCAGAGTACGACCCTGCCTCACACAGGAAGCGGCGCAGGTCCTAATCCAGGCACTTGTCATCTCCCGTCTGGATTACTGCAACTCGCTGTTGGCTGGGCTCCCTGCCTGTGCCATTAAACCCCTACAACTCATCCAGAACGCCGCAGCCCGTCTGGTGTTCAACCTTCCCAAGTTCTCTCACGTCACCCCGCTCCTCCGCTCTCTCCACTGGCTTCCAGTTGAAGCTCGCATCCGCTACAAGACCATGGTGATTGCCTACGGAGCTGTGAAGGGAACGGCACCTCCATACCTTCAGGCTCTGATCAGGCCCTACACCCAAACAAGGGCACTGCGTTCATCCACCACTGGCCTGCTGGCCCCCCTACCTCTGAGGAAGCACAGTTCCCGCTCAGCCCAGTCAAAACTGTTCGCTGCTCTGGCACCCCAATGGTGGAACAAGCTCCCTCACGACGCCAGGACAGCGGAGTCAATCACCACCTTCCGGAGACACCTGAAACCCCACCTCTTTAAGGAATACCTAGGATAGGATAAAGTAATCCTTCTAACCCCCCCCCTTAAAAGATTTAGATGCACTATTGTAAAGTGGTTGTTCCACTGGATATCATAAGGTGAATGCACCATTTTGTAAGTCGCTCTGGATAAGAGCGTCTGCTAAATGACTTAAATGTAATGTAATGTAATTGTTGATTTCAACATTTTTCATTATCAACAAATGCACTGGGTTGGTTGAAAAGTGATACTAAACGTACATAACATGCACTATTTTGACATAGTGGGAGAAATACTGAATTTATACTCTTTTTCATACCAAGATACCCGTTGCTTTTGCACATATTTGTTGATTGGTCAGTCATTGGGTTTATTTGTTTTACAATATGTTCAAATCAAATCAAGCTTTATTTATATAGCACATTTCAGACATGGATGCAACACAATGGCATCACAGAAAAAAAATGAAAATAAACAAATATTTAGTACTCAAACACAAAAGGATAAAAAACACAATAACTAAAAGACTACTAAGGAAAATCACAACAAACAGAAGACTAACAACTGAAAGACTAGTGAACACCCTAAGGAAATGCCATTGATTAAAATATTAACAATAGGATGCAATATCCAACCCATAATATAAGCTTGTTTGTTGCTACGTTCCCCATCAAGAAAACCAGAAATGCCCCTTACATAGAAGAGGGAACTAACAAAGAGTCACTGACAACAACCACAACTAAAAACCGGACCAGCTCAGGTGAAACACCTTCCCACTAACGAGATGGACAAGCCAGCACAGGTGTAACACATACTGATTAACGAGGTGACACCAATCAGTGCGTCCTACGTGCTAACGAGCTAGATGTGCTAAAATCCAAACCTCAAAACATAAATGGAAAAACCAAAGAATGTAACACCTTCCCCCTTAAGAGAATACTTACCACCAACAGAAAACAACTTCCATTTCACATTATAATCAACTACAATGCTTCACCTTCACCAATATAAACATGGTGTCTACTGGCTGTCAACAATTAAAAACAAGAAGAAAACTTATTTTTTTCCCCACTAGCTTCTAGAACTCTATCTTCCTAAAACTCACTAGCTTCTAGAACTCTCATCTTCCTAAAACTCACTAGCTTCTAGAACTCTCGTCTTCCTAAAACTCACTAGCTTCTAGATCTCTCATCTTCCTAAAACTCACTAGCTTCTAGAACTCTCATCCTCTTGGAACGAGCCCAAACAAAACTCATCTCCAATATGGAAAAACATGCAGTCAAAATAATTTGTGTTCCATGGCAACTCACTGGCTAAACGCAAAACTTTGACTGCACACCATTGAGACAATCCTTACCATGGACATGTCTGTTTTCAAGAGGAAACACCTGCAATATTATCATTAAAATCATTAAATTACTCCTACTACAATGTTAAAACATTCTATATTGTGACATTTCATTGATATCATGAAACAACTCCTTCATGTATGTATTGTCTAATATTTGATCAGAGATCTTTTATCAGATTATCTCTGGTCACAGCTAAGAGGTTTCTCTCCTGTGTGTGTTCTCTGGTGTACTGTCAGATTGCCAGATTGAATAAAACTCTTCCCACATTGATCACAGCTATAAGGTCTCACTCCTGTGTGTGTTCTCTGGTGTACTGTCAGACCACTAGATGAAGCAAAACTCTTCCCACATTGATTACAGCTATAAGGTTTCTCTCCTGTGTGTGTTCTCTGGTGTACTGTCAGACTGCTAGATGAAGCAAAACTCTTCCCACATTGATCACAGCTGTAAGGTTTCTCTCCTGTGTGTGTTCTCTGGTGTAAAGTCAGCTGGCTAGATGTAGTAAAACTCTTCCCACATTGACTACAGTTATAAGGTTTCTCTCCTGTGTGTGTTCTCTGGTGTGTTGTCAGACATCCTGATGTACCAAAACTCTTCCCACATTGATGACAGCTATGAGATTTCTCTCCTGTGTGTGTTCTCTGGTGTAAAGTCAGCTGGCTAGATGTAGTAAAACTCTTCCCACATTGACTACAGTTATAAGGTTTCTCTCCTGTGTGTGTTCTCTGGTGTAAAGTCAGCTGGCTAGATGTAGCAAAACTCTTGCCACATTGATCACAGTTAAAAGCTTTCTCTCCTGTGTGTGTCCGCTGGTGTACTATCAGGGTGATTAGCTGAGTAAAACTCTTCCCACATTGATTACAGCTATATGGTTTCTCTCCTGTGTGTATTCTCTGATGTGATTTCAGGGTTTGTAGCCGAATAAAACTCTTCCCACATTGATTACAGCTATACGGTTTCTCTCCTGTATGTCCCTGCTGGTGTACCATCAGGCTGCTTAGCTGAGTAAAACTCTTCCCACAGTGATCACAGCCAAAAGATTTCTCTCCTGTGTGAATTAGTTTATGTATTTGAAGGTCTACTGAAGAGCTGAATCTTTTTCCACAGTCAGAGCAGCAGTGAGATTTCTTCCCTGTGGCTCTATGCTGGTGTTTCTTGAGGAGTTCTGATCTGGAGAGACTTTTCTCTGCCTCATCAGCATCATGATGTTGTTGAGGATCCCCAGAGGATCCACGATAGTCCCGTCTCTCTCCTGTGTGAATCACAAAGTCAGACAGATGGTTAAATGCCCACAACAGCAGAAATCCACTGTTTATTTGAGGAAAAAGGTGATGCCCAGAGATACCCATTAGTGGTAACTAGAAATAAGTTATTAAAGTTGTTGAAACTCTAAGCAGTGTGCCAGACAACTATTGGTCTCCAATATAGGCCCCTTTCTGTATTTGCTAAAATTGCGGCGCGAGGGCGATGCGCACACAATTTCATTGCAGAAACTCCTCCCTGCTAATGAGGCTGATCCAGGGGCGGCAGTTAGCCTAGTGGTTAGAGCGTTGGACTAGTAACCGAAAGTTTGCAAGATCGAATCCCTGAGCCGACAAGGTAAAAATCTGTCGTTCTGCCCCTGAACACTGTTCCTAGGCCATCATTGAAAAGAAGAATTTGTTCTTAACTGACTTGCCTACTGAATTGGTTGCAGAAACTCCTCCCTGCTAATGAGGAAACCACTAGTTATGGATGTAGTATATCTGGTAATGAGGAAACCACTAGTTATGGATGTAGTATATCTGGTAATGAGGAAACCACTGGTTATGGATGTAGTATATCTGGTAATGAGGAAACCACTAGTTAGTTATGGATGTAGTATATCTGGTAATGAGGAAACCACTAGTTAGTTATGGATGTAGTATATCTGGTAATGAGGAAACCACTAGTTATGGATGTAGTATATCTGGTAATGAGGAAACCACTAGTTATGGATGTAGTTTATCTGGTAATGAGGAAACCACTAGTTATGGATGTAGTTTATCTGGTAATGAGGAAACCACTAGTTATGGATGTAGTATATCTGGTAATGAGGAAACCACTAGTTATGGATGTAGTATATCTGGTAATGAGGAAACCACTAGTTATGGATGTAGTATATCTGGTAATGAGGAAACCACTAGTTTTGGATGTAGTATATCTGGTAATGAGGAAACCACTGGTTATGGATGTAGTATATGAATCCTACAGACGAAGAACCGTATATGTGACATTTTTCAAAAAAACGAGATATACATGAAAAATCATTATTGGACACCCTTTTTCTATAGTGAACCGGTTTCACAAGCTTTCCACGCGCTAATTAACAATATGTTTAAATTTAAAGATAGGCTCTCGTGGAATAACCGTTTATGTGCACCACTCAGAATGGACGGACAAGCGCACAAGTTTTCTGTTGCTGATGAAAATCACCGAAATGTGGGAAAGAAACGTAAAACAAAACTAAAAGAATGGAAAGACAGGCAAAGGAAGATCTTACGGGATGCGGGAAAACCCTATACAAATCGTAAGGGTCAAGAAAAAACTAGGAAAAGCTGTCCAAAAGAGGTATGTGGAAGAACCGTATATCAAACAATCAAGCTAGCTAGCTATAGAGTACAGTAACTAACATGTATGTTCTGGGTTGTCTAATTTGTAACTATAGAGAAAACATATTAGCTAAAGTTCGTTGGCTACTAACTTATACATTATCGTTACAAATGTTATTGCTAGATTATAGAAGAAACATAGCTAGCTACTTTTTGTCCATCCACCGGATGATTCGACATGGCTACAGTAGCTAGCTAGTTATATGTAACGTTACACTGTATCCTGCAGGGAAGAGCGTGTTCCACGACGTGCAGAAAGGATTGTGGAAAGTTGATTGATGAGCGCAAGCTGCATCTGTTCAACAGTTTCTACACTGTCCCATACGAGAAACAACAAGCACAACCAGCAAAACCATTCAAGGTGATGAGGATGCAATGTGAAGACTTCAGTCACATCCCAGATTCTGTTCTCAAGCGACCAGCTGGACTACAGATCACTTCAGTGAGGTGGTTAAAAGTCACATGTATTGCACAGAGAATAGTTTACTAACATCCCATCAACATGCAACATGTTGTTCTAACAATAAAATATCCTAATGATTCCCTTTTTTTATTCATTACAATATACATCTCTGTCACCACATTTAGCATCAACTCTAAGCAGTTAATACTTATTTACTGCTGTCACCTCAGTACAGAAGGACGTTTCTTGCCTTTAGCATGGGTTTAACGCAATTCAAAACTTAATTGCAGATCATAGTGTTAAACGCAAAGATAATGGTTTTCTGAACGTTTTGTAATATTGACCTTAGGGACCTGCATAATGGACATGCATATTGGCACATCACATTGATCCATATTTGATATGTACAAGTTGTACTTCTTTTGATTGAATTAATTTAATTGTATTCTATTTTTGTAGTTATTCTATGGTATGTTCACATTGAGGGCTTCATTTTAAATGAGACTAAGATTTCATGACTCAACTTTTAAGAAAAGTCATCGGTGCTAAAGTTGATAGACCACATTTAAATGAACCTCCATACAAATGAATTAACTACATATTGCATTTAAGTTATTTACATGAAGGGCATCTGTACTTGAAAGTACTTAAAACATCATATCAGGTATTAAAAAAGGACATCTTACAAGTGTCATGCAAAATGTCACATATACTGTTCTTCCACAAACTGAAATCATCACTGGAGATATACTGTTCTTCCACATTCTAAAAATTAAAACGGCAATAAAAAAAGTATTTTTTGAAATAACAAAAAAATATCAATTGTTGTTGGAAGATATGAGTATGGTGAATTATTTGTCAACCATAAAACACCCAATGTGGTACACACAATGAATAATATAAAAATAACTGATTATCTTAAAATGGAAAAATTGTCACATATATGGTTCTTCGTCTGTAGGATTCATATCTGGTAATGAGGAAACCACTAGTTAGTTATGGATGTAGTATATCTGGTAATGAGGAAACCACTAGTTAGTTATGGATGTAGTATATCTGGTAATGAGGAAACCACTAGTTATGGATGTAGTATATCTGGTAATGAGGAAACCACTAGTTATGGATGTAGTATATCTGGTAATGAGGAAACCACTAGTTATGGATGTAGTTTATCTGGTAATGAGGAAACCACTAGTTATGGATGTAGTTTATCTGGTAATGAGGAAACCACTAGTTATGGATGTAGAATATATGGTAATGAGGAAACCACTAGTTATGGATGTAGAATATATGGTAATGAGGAAACCACTAGTTATGGATGTAGTATATCTGGTAATGAGGAAACCACTAGTTATGGATGTAGTATATCTGGTAATGAGGAAACCACTGGTTATGGATGTAGTATATCTGGTAATGAGGAAACCACTAGTTAGTTATGGATGTAGTATATCTGGTAATGAGGAAACCACTAGTTAGTTATGGATGTAGTATATCTGGTAATGAGGAAACCACTAGTTATGGATGTAGTATATCTGGTAATGACGAAACCACTAGTTATGGATGTAGTTTATCTGGTAATGAGGAAACCACTAGTTATGGATGTAGTTTATCTGGTAATGAGGAAACCACTAGTTATGGATGTAGTATATCTGGTAATGAGGAAACCACTAGTTATGGATGTAGTAAATCTGGTAATGAGGAAACCACTAGTTATGGATGTGGTATATCTGGTAATGAGGAAACCACTAGTTATGGATGTAGTATATCTCCTAATGAGGAAACCACTAGTTATGGATGTAGTATATCTGGTAATGAGGAAACCACTAGTTATGGATGTAGTATATCAGGTAATGAGGAAACAACTAGTTATGGATGTAGTATATCTGGTAATGAGGAAACCACTAGTTATGGATGTACTATATCTGGTAATCAGGAAACCACTAGTTATGGATGTAGTATATCTGGTAATGAGGAAACCACTAGTTGTGGATGTAGTATATCTGGTAATGAGGAAACCACTAGTTATGGATGTAGTATATCTGGTATTGAGGAAACCACTAGTTATGGATGTAGTATATCTGGTAATGAGGAAACCACTAGTTATGGATGTGGTATATCTGGTAATGAGGAAACCACTAGTTATGGATGTACTATATCTGGTAATGAGGAAACCACTAGTTATGGATGTAGTATATCTGGTAATGAGGAAACCACTAGTTATGGATGTAGTATATCTGCCTGGGAAAAAAATGGTGAGCGACGATATTAGTTTTTCACAAAGCATTCTGAATATTACAGCGCAAGATCAGGAGTGCTACTGAAGGAAACTCACATTAAGCTCTGTGTCTATTCACTACTTCACCACCGTAGGGGAACACTCAGGGGAGTTCTCATAGGCTGACAGCAAAAATAGCCTCCATTTACAGGTTGCTTATGAGTGCATTTCACATTACTTTTGGATTATAATTGTCAGGCTCGTTTGAATCTCCTGCTTAATATGTTTGTGTTATTGTCGCAAATCAACTAATTTATACTTAATAAACACTTCAACCAGTAAAATGCTCTTTAGCTAGCTTTGCCATCAGCCTGACAGAGGGTTTTACACTAAGTATTTGCCAAATTTGCCCATAACATCACCTAACAACAACATAGACCTACTGTAGGACCCATAACATCACCTAACAATAACATAGACCTACTGTAGGACCCATAACATCACCTAACAACAACATAGACCTACTGTAGGACCCATAACATCACCTAACAACAACATAGACCTACTGTAGGACCCATAACTTCACCAAACAACAACATAGACCTAGGACTATAAATCATTTAATATTTCAGGTGAAACATGGAAACTAAAATGTCTGTGATGACATTTCATAACCTGATCACCAGATAATTTTGTGAATAATCCCACTAGGCTACTCTGTAATGAGTTGTCATTCTAAATGTCCTGAATAAAGGAAAATAGCTCTGTGTGTTGTACAATAGCCTATCCATCAAGGAACAGTTCTCTACACATTATGAGCTAAGTATCTCTGTCTCCAAACAGACTAACGAGACCCTACAGTAAATCAAGCAGACAATAACACATTATAAACATTACATTTATTAGGGATGTTGGATCCAACGTGGAGCACGGCATAACTGTCTTTACCAGAGTAATGAATGAAGAAGCACTTTGGTTGTTGTTGCATGTCGTGATGTTTGTCATGTGACTGTCATTCAGAAAATGATTTCCTGGATCAGCTGATGATAGTTGAACATGTGACTGTAACTAAACAGCTACAGTATTAAGTATTATCTGTCATTATTGAAGAACCGCGTTAATGACAGTATCCATTTGGGTGTTGTCAATAAAGTTAAGGTGACTCTAGGTTAGAACCATTGGATTTAGCAAACTCTGAAATGATTTAGGATTTCTGTGCCCATGAAAACTGTTTTCCCAGCGTAACATAAGGAGACACTAAATGTTACGTAGTTAGAGAGCATTTCAGAGATCTGAATACAAAAAAACTGTCCTAACAGGACAATAACCTGAACCACAAGGCCAAATCTACACTGGAGGAGCTTACCAAGATGACATTGAATGTTCCTGAGTGGCCTAGTTACAGTTCGGACTTAAATCGTCTTTAAAAATCTATAGCAAGACTTGAAAATGGCTTTCTAGCAATGATCAAAAACCAACTTGACAGAACAGGAAGGATTTTAAAAAGAATAATGAATATTCACATGAAGATCAGCCTCCTATTGGATGACATCACGACTTCCCATCAAGCCAACTCCTTGAAGGCCTTACTATGACATCACTCACTCCTTCTAGTTTGCAGTTGTTAAAAAAACACTATTTTGCTCAAAACATTTATTTGTTTCCTTTTAGTGTGTTTATACTTTACTGTATTTATATATCACTTTTCAACAGGAAAAGTTTAAAAATCCCTGGAGGACGTCATGAACAATTCCGACAGTACAAAAACACATGAGTGTAGAATGCCCTTTTAAAAATCACACATTAGTTTAACAACTGCAGAGTTTGTGTCCCTATTTTATAAGATAGTACTCACTGTATTTACTGGTGTTAATCAGATCAATGTCCCTGTTTTATTAGAGAGTACTCACTGTATTTACTGGTGTTAATCAGATCAATGTCCCTGTTTTATAAGATAGTACTCACTGTATTTACTGGTGTTAATCAGATCAATGTCCCTGTTTTATTAGATAGTACTCACTGTATTCACGGGTGTTAATCAGATCAATGTCCCTGTTTTATTAGATAGTACTCACTGTATTTACTGGTGTTAATCAGATCAATGTCCCTGTTTTATTAGATAGTACTCACTGTATTTACGGGTGTTAATCAGTTCTCCAGTCTTCTCTTCTTCGTCCTCCTCTAATGTGACAGTAATCTCCCCCTCTTCATCCTTCATTCCAACAACGTCTTCATCTTCTTTCACTTCATCCTCCACTCCAAAGACTGCATCTTCCTCCTCTTCTTTCACTGTAACATCCTCCTCCTCTTTCACTCTGAAAGCGTCTTCCTCTTCTTTCTCTGAAACGTCTTTCTCTTCTTCTTTCCCTGTAACAGCCTCACCCTCTACTTGTTTTTCTATTGTAACAACCTCCTCCTCGTTCACAAGAGTTTCTTTCTCCGTCCAGCAAACCTCCTCTTTAACAGGAGCAGAGTAGCTCAGTGAACTCATGGTCGGGGATGTTAGATAGTTAGCATTAGCGACTACACTAGTGCTAACTTAACCAGCCAGCTAGTTGACTTACAACGTAAATATTAAATTAAATGGGGTAGCTAGTTGTTTACACATAAGTATGTTTAAAGCAAAGTGGTAAATAAACCACGAAATCGTATAAAGAACTCGAATGTTCCGACTTTGTCGGCTACCGAGGTGGCTGCAGTTGTTGAAGAAGCGTTCCGTCCACTAGATTATACGTCACACTAGAAACATCGCCTGAAAGACACATATCGCCATCTGCTGTCTGGAGGGAGGAAACGCAGTTGAGGAGGGAAAACTGTTTTTCTTCTTCATTGAATTATAATATTATAAAGCAGTTTAGGGAAACGCTTTTTTCTCTCCATTAAATATGAATATAATATCAATACGTCCAAAGAGCAACAAGTGTTGTTTGATTAGTTCAGATTTTTTATGAGAATTTAAAACAAACTCTACATCTACTCCACATCTGTATTTCTGATTCAGTAAAATAACTAGATATCAAAATAAGCACCTAGTTATTGATACCCTAGATAAAGATGAGCAAAAATTACTGTATGAAATAAATAAATAAACTTTACCCACAACCAAGATATTTTAGCCCAAAACCTGGTTAACTCTCTGCTAGGAGGCTGAAACTTGGCCATAAGTGGATCTTCCAGCAAGACACATCAACATCCACAAACAAATGGTTAATTGGGCACAAAAATCAACATTTTCAATGGCTATCTCAGTCTTCGGACTTGAACTCCATTGAAAACCTGTGGTTTGAATTGAACAGGGCAGTCCATAAGCGCAGACTAAATAAATCAAGGACATGGAGAGATTCTGTATGGAGGAAGGGTCTAAGATCACACCCAATTTGTTCTCTAATCCCATAAAACGTTTCAGTGTCGTTATCCTCCCAAGGGGAAGGTGCTGGAGTATTGAAAACATGGGTGGCAATAATTCAGACCCCTACCTTTTTTCAGAATTACATTTTAAACTAAATCTCTTTCTCTGAGTAATTGTATTAGTATAAAATAATATAATTTCCCTTTTTTTTGTTGGTGTAACAATACATCATGTAGATGTATATAATGAACAGACTAGGTCTATACTGCTCCTACATGGTGTAACAATACATTATGTATATGTATATAATGAACAGACTAGGTCTATACTGCTCCTACATGGTGTAACAATACATTATGTAGATGAATATAATGAACAGACTAGGTCTATACTGCTCCTACATGGTGTAACAATACATCATGTATATGTATATAATGAACAGACTAGGTCTATACTGCTCCTACATGGTGTAACAATACATCATGTAGATGTATATAATGAACAGACTAGGTCTATACTGCTCCTACATGGTGTAACAACACATCATGTAGATGTATATAATGAACAGACTAGGTCTATACTGCTCCTACGTGGTGTGACAATACATCATGTAGATGTATATAATGAACAGACTAGGTCTATACTGCTCCTACATGAAGTAACAATACATCATGTGGGGCTTTAAGGTAATGCTGTTGGTGTGACGTATAATGTAGTGGACGGAACACTTCTTTCAACAGCAGCAACAGTTATTCAGCCACCTCGGTAGGAGGCGCTGGAAGATGGCGGCGAGTGTAGACGAGATTTCAGCTTGCTCCGAGTAACCTTAACTTTTATCCCTCTCAAACTTACTTAAATGTAACGGAACTTGGCTTATAGTAAACACAATAGAGAACAACACTTAGTTGACCGATAATTTGATTCATAACTTTGAGAAATGGAAGGAAAAAATGTGCGAAAGAGCAAAGGGAGGAGAAGGCAGTTGCTAGCTGAGCACTCATACGTTGGAGAAAAACCGCCACCTGACTCCTCAGGAGAAGAAATGGAGGATTCTGGACATTCGGTTGATTCTGAAAATGCAGTCAATAGTCCTGCACCCAAAAAGACACATAAAGAATTATCTTTGCGCGAACTACAGATCAACATAATCGATGCTGTAAACGAAAGAGCTGACGGTCTGGAGAAAATGATACGCGAAAACACATCAAAAATAGTTGACCTCGAGACCTCTCTGAATCATGCATACAAGAGTATCGAAGAGCTTAAACTTGCAAACACTGCTACGTCTGAGAAATGCATTGCTCAGGAGAAGACCATCGCAGACATGCAAGAGCGCTTATCGGAAGCAGAGCGATACCGGAGAAGGTGGGGGCTACGGCTTTACGGTGTCCCCGAGGACCAGGATGAGAATGTGAAGCGCTTAGTAAGAGACATCTGTAACCGTGTGGCACCGGACTTCCCCGATGGATATATGGATATGGCTGTGGATGTCGCTCATCGTATTGGGAAGAAAACAAGATGTCATCGTCAGCCGATCGATCATCATCCAGTTTGCTTTTCGCACAGCGAGAGATGCAGTTTGGAAGAAAGCAAATCAAAGCGCCTTTCTGAAAGAAAGAAAACTTAGATTCGGTGAGGACTTGACTGCAGCAGACAAGGCAGCAAAGGCAAAATTGTGGCCTCTCGTACAACAGGCCCGAAATCAAGGAAACGGTGGATACTACAGGGGAATCAGAGCTTTTTTCGCCAACGGTAAAGACATACGACCGGGGTGATTTGATTTGTTCTGTCGGTAGGTTTACAAGGTAGTTCCTTCCCCACTGCAAACTGAACGTTCTACTTTTGAAACATGGTGTTACTATTTTACAAGTTAAGAATTCTGTTAATACATATATGAAGCAACTTTTTATAGAGAGGGTAAAGTTGAGATTGCATAGGATTTTTCTTTCTATTCTATAGATATGGACTTGAAGTTTATGTCAATCAATGCCAGGTGGATACGTAACCTGTTGAAGAGAAAAGCTTTTTTTTTTTTTTTTGTAAGGACTGCAACGCAGATCTTGTATTCGTTCAAGAAACACATTCATGCAAAGAGGACTATAATTATTGGAAAAATCAGTGGGGCAGTGACATTTTTTTGGCCCACGGGACAAATTATTCAGCTGGGGTTGCAATTTTAGCACACAATTTCAAAGGGAAATTTTTGTTTACTCAAATGGACTCCAATGGACATTGGCTAGTAGCGGTCATCAACCACATGGACAGATTATTTGTGTTGTGTAATGTATATGGATACTGTTCTAGTCCTCCAAATAACTTACTTCTAGAGGAAATTGAAGAAATTCTTAAAAATCTTCTGAGAAAATATCCATCCAGTCAGATAATAGTTGGTGGAGATTTTAATATGGTTTATTCTAATGAGACTGATAGATTGCCTCATAGGCCTAACATTGGTGTGAACAAGTTGGTGAATTTCTGCCAAAGCCTGGACTTAATTGACATATAGAGAGTAAAAAACCCTGGAGAGATACAATACACATGGAGTAATAGAGATCGTTCCTTACAATCAAGAATTGATTTGTGGGTGATAACCTCTAGTCTTGTGCCCAACACTGTAGAGGTAAAAATACTGCCTGCAGTCCTGACGGATCATAAAGTCATATGGTTGACTGTAAGAATATGCAGTAATGATGGTAAGAAATACTCTGGTGGTTACTGGAAACTAAATAACTCATTGTTATTGCATGATGATTTAAAAAATGTGATTAAGAATCTAATTTCTGTTTACTGGAGTTTAGCTACATCTAATGCAGAATATGGGAAATATTGGGAACTGATGAAATTTAAAATCCGCTCAGCCTGTATTACTTATGGAAAACGGCTTGCTTTAAGAAGGAGATGTGAGGTAGCTGAACTCTCTAAGACAATTGCCGATATCACAGAGATTGAGCATCTTGATCTTAATGAGAAAGCTAAATTGAATGATTTACAGAATCAACTAGATACATTGTATGAGGAAAAGGCTAGAGGAGCTTTCATAAGATCTAGAAAACAATGGCTTGAAAAAGGTGAAAAGAACAGTAGATACTTTTTTAATTTGGAGAAGAGGAGAGGGGAACTCAACACACTTCGGAAACTTAAAATTAATGGGGTTACCACTGAGGATAGAGAGTTGTTATCAGAATTTACCACTAAATTTTATGAGAATCTTTACTCCTTAGATAACAATTTGAGTGACTCTAAGGATCTCCTTGATTCTATAGAGAATGTTAATTCGATTAGTGAAGAACTCAATCAGTCTTGTTGCCAAGATTTATCCATTATGGACATCCAGTACGGGCTTGCTCAGTTAAAAAAGAACAAATCTCCAGGTTGTGATGGATTAACCTCTGAATTTTACAAAACCTTCTTTGAAGAAATAGCACCTTTTTTACTTGAAACCTTTAAGGAGGCTATAAAGAAGGGAGAACTACCTGCCTCTCTGAAGCAAGGGGTTATTACTCTTATACCTAAACCACACAAGGATCTCCTAAGTATTGATAATTGGCGTCCAATCACACTCCTAAATAACGACTACAAAATTATAGCCTTAATCTTTGCAAAAAGGTTAAAGTCTTGCTTAAATGATCTGATTGATGAATGTCAATCAGGGTTTATGAAAGGGCGCCATATATCTAATAATCTGAGGCTGATATTAGACTTGGTTGAGTATCGTGATCTATTAGATGACTTCCCTGTTATCCTATTTCTGGATTTTCAGAAAGCATTTGATACAGTAAGTCACAATTTTATCTTTGATTGTCTTAAGCATTTGAAATTTGGTCGTTTCTTTGTTGATGCTATTAGAACTCTGTATAATGGTGGCAATAGCTGTATCAAAGTCTGTCATGGAACATCCTCAAGATTTAACATTTACAAAGGAATACGACAAGGTTGTCCAATTTCACCTTTTTTATTTTTGTTAGTTTCTCAAATGTTATGCTCATTAGTTCATAAAAGTCCATTTGAAGGCATTACATTCCAGTCCAGAGAGATCAAGATATCCCAACTGGCGGATGACACCTCACTTTTTTTGAAAAATGTATCTCAAGCTAGATTAGCATTGGATATCGTGAAGCAGTTCTCCAAAATCTCAGGCTTGACTTTAAATCTTTCCAAATGTGAGTTGTTTGTTGTGAAAGGAGCTGTCAACCCAGCAGATTGTAACATCTCTGAAAAAGATACTGTAACCTTCCTCGGTGTAAAGATCACCAAAAATCTTAAGGCTATGAATGATCTTAATTTGAACCCTGTAACTGAATCTGTCAAAAAAAAAAAATATCCTCATGGTTAGGGAGGGATTTAAGTCTTCAAGGAAGGGTGCTTTTATCCAAAGCTGAGGGGCTATCTCGTGCATCCTATCTTTTTTCATCTATTGACATTCCCAAATTCACTTGCTGTACCTTAGATAGGCTTTTGTACAACTTCATATGGAAAAACAAGCCACATAAGATAAAAAGAGATGTTATCACCAACAGGGTTTGTGATGGCGGTCTAAATGTCTTAGATTTCACTCTCTTCAATCAGATATCAAAGGTCAACTGGATTAAAAGGTACATAAAAAAATCCTCATAGCTTCTGGAATATTATACCTCATTTTGTTTTTCAGAAGTTCGGCGGGCTTAATTTTTTACTACAATGTCCATATATTGTGGGTAAAATTCCTGTGAAACTGGCGGTTTTTCACAAGCAGGCTTTAATGTGCTGGGCTTTGTTGTATAAACACAACTTTTCACCTCATAAATGTTTTATTTGGAACAATGGGTCAATATTACATAGAAATAAGATGTTATTTAACCATAAATGGTTCTCAAAAAACATTGTTCTTGTCAGCCAATTGGTTAATAACAGTGGGAATCTATTTACACGGAGAGAATTTATGGAAATATACAACTTTGAGGTTTCAAGCAAGGAATATGACACTGTTATTAAAGCTATACCTAGTGGGATAAAAACTTTACTTCAGAATAATGCATATTTTGTAATATCTCCGATTGTAAGCGATATTCAGTTGAATGGCATTGGTCTACTAGATACGAAATTCAACAATCGTTTAATAAGGGATATTTCCTACAGGAAGTCTATTCCCTCTGCGATATTTTGTTGGGCTTCATCGTTTGATGTAAACTGGCACCGTGCTTGGCTCACTCCACACAGATTTATGGTGACCAATAAAGTAAAGGAGATCTCCTTTAAGATAATCCATAGATGCTATCCATGTAATAGCTTAATTTCTAAATATATATTTGACGTTACCAGTGAATGCAGTTTTTGTGAACTAGAAACTGAATCTATTGAACACTTATTCTGTAATTGTTTATATAGTGAAGTGTTTTGGACTGATGTAAAACTATATCTTAGCCGCAAATTGCATAAACCATTGATATTGCTAAGTTTTACATATTATTTTACTACACTGATTCCACAATTGAACGTGAGTATGTCATAAATCTCTTTATTTTATTAGGAAAATCTTTCATCCACAAATCAAAATTTATGAAGAAAAAGCCCCTTTTCTTAATTTTTTTATCTGATTTGGAACAGTACGTAGAATCTTTAAAACGTATACAAAACAATTTGTCAAAAAAATGTATTCGATATATGTCTGTATTTGATTTGATATAATAGTTTTTTTTATTTTTCTCTAATTTCTTTGGATTCCCTCTGGCTGTTATGTTATGTTATGTTTATGTTTTGCATGTTACTGTTATTTACAACAAGTTAAATAAAGATTTGTGCAAACTAAAAAAATATATATATAAAAAAAAAAGAGTTGATAATACATATGACGTTGGAAAATAGTGCATTGTGGGTAGTTTAGAAGATTTCCCTAAATAAGTTAATACTGTAACGACCCTGGGTTTATAAGCGCGGATATTGACTCTGCCGTTCGAGCTTTTGCGGCACAGTCGATAGCGCGCTGGACTTCGGGCTTGAAGGCCGAGGGTTCGAGACCTGCTCCCTGCTGTTTCATTACAATACATTTGTAATAACGCAAAAACATAACTGTTTGTACTTATAGGTAACCATATCGTGACTACAACTAGCTTACTAAGTGTTTAACCACACTGTGTTGTTACACTGGTGAGTAAAAAAATCTTCCAACAATCAAACTTGTCTGAAAATAAAATAGACATTTTACTCAACTGCGTTACCCACTCCAGTCAGCAGATGGCGGTCTGGGAATTTAAGGTAATGCTGTTGGTGTGACGTATAATATAGTGGACGGAACGCTTCTTTCAACAGCAGCAACAGTTATTCAGCCACCTCGGTAGCTTGTAGACAAAATAGCCGAACCAATTAAGCTCATTAGACGCTTTAGTGTATATTAGCCACTGTGTTTTAAAACCACTTCTGTCATCTAGTTAGTTATCAGATTTAATTTCATATTTACGGTGTTGTTATTGGTCAGCTAGCGGGCTGGTTAATTTAGCATTAGCCTAGCTAACATTCCCAACCATGCGGTCACTGAGCTACTCTCCTGCTAAAGAAGAGGAGGACATCACAGTAAAACAAGATGTAGTGGGTGAGGCCGTTACTGTGAAAGAGGAGGAGGGGGAGATGACTGTTACATTGAAAAGGGAGGAAGAAGAAGAGGAAACTGGATATCTGGTCCCGGTTTCCCAAACGCATCTTAAGGCGTCCAATGGTTCTAACGGTGAACTTAGCCATAAGATGGTTTTGAGAAACCGTTCCCTGATTAACACTAGTAAGTACTGTCTTAAAAACAGAGGCACAAACTCTGTTAAAGCGGAAATCTGCAATTGCTACACCTATATTGTGACTTTAAAATGATTTATTTATAGCCATTGATTCTTGAAGAATATAACACATGCCTCATGAGCTTAGTTCAACTGTTGTACCCCACCAGAACCCCAAATAAGCTTTTTTTACTCCAATGTTTAGAAACAATGTAAATCAACACTGTATAGCCTCAACATGGTTAAAACTATAATGTTGATATTATGGATGGTCAGTCCTTGCATCCATAGTTCTGTCTATGAATTTGAAAGTAGTTACATTTCTCCAACCCCATCATCTTATTACCAAAACAGTGTTTGAACTGCAGATTGATGGGTTGTGTGGGTTTTTTAAACAGCAACAAAATGGCTGCCCAGAGACTTGGTTTGGTAAACAGCTGAGGAATGGGGTCTGGAGAAATGTAACCACTCTCAAATTCATAGAGAAAGCTATTGTGGAAACCGTAACCCAACACCTAGCAACCTCATCAAGAAGTTCAGACATCTTGGCGTAACAGTTATAAGGTGTTGGCTTGACAGTCGCTGGACCCAGGTTTGAGTTCAGCTCAGGACTACCCCCTGAATTCACTACACTATGAATACAAAGGCTGGACATCCATGAGGTCAAAATTATCGTTTTAACCAGATTGAGGCTATATAGTATATTCTAGAATTGCCAGTGAAGATTTCTTGTGGGGGTCAAATTGTTACAGCTGTTGATAAGTCATTGTATAATATTCAGCCAATTTTTTTTTCATGCCATTACATACCTAGATACATTCATGAATTGGTTTGAAACCTTTGTTTTAAAACCTTCTCAAAGTTGGTGCCTTGATGGATTTGTAGAAAACGGTTTGTCATAAAACACTATTTTTTTTATTAATTAAATGTAACCTTTATTTAACTAGGCAAGTCAGTTAGGAACAAATTCTTATTTACAATGACTGCCTACCCTGGATGACGCTTGGCCAATTGTGCGCCGCCCTATGGGATTCCCAATCACAGCCGGTTGTGATACAGCCTGGATTTGAACCAGGGTGTCTTTAGTGACGCCTCAAGCACTGAGATGCAGTGTCCGCTGTGCTACTCGGGAGCCCCAAAATCATGTTCTAGTGCTGTCCCCACCTAAAATATCTCTTGGTCAACCAAGAGTCATCTGTTCTTTCTACCAATCACTCCATGTGTTTTAATAAAATCAACTGTATGTACTGAACTTGTCTGAAGCTGTAAGCTGTTTGATTAAATAATTACAGATACACAAGTTACTCGAGGGAGCCAGTCACCAATTTAACCAAGAAAAACTCTTCCCTCCTCCTCCCCCCGCTGCTGCTGGACTTCGTAAATTCTGCCGTTATGCTCCTGAAGTTTTCAGTAATGGTCTACACCAGCGGTCGACAACCTTTTCCATTTAGAGTGACAATTTATCTGACCATTTCTACTGATCTGGTGCCAGTTATGATTTTCATATTCACATTTTACTGGAACAGTTTCATTTAATTTATAATAGTATCTCAAAATCATTGTCTGTGATTAATCTACATTCTATCTAAATCTAAATGAAAATTATACAAATCTAAAAGTAACTTTTATTGCCATTGCCAACTATGTAAAAATATTGCCTACATAAAGCCAACAAATAAAAACATTGCATTCTGCAGTCAGAAAATATTGTGATAAAAATAAATATCCTAGAAATCACTTTGGCTGCACATGGCCTGTCTACAACAAACCTGAAACATTATATCAACTATCAACTGGGTCAGTGAAACTCGGATAGCAAGCTTGCAACATTGTATAAAATATTCTACACCCTCAGTTTCCTGCTCCAGTGAGTTCTTGACAGACACAGCTGTAGGCTATTTGTGCAAAGGATAAGAAGTAATCAGGTATTTTATGACATTTCCACAGGATCAGAGAATTACATTTTTCCCTTTTTATGCTGCGTGGTTATCGAAAGGGCGAGAGCTGGAAATATTTTACGAAAATACTTTGAGGAACTATTGTCATTCGCAAATGATTTTGATTAGACTTTGTTTACGTGTTGTTTGGAAATGAAGAAAAAATTCCTTTGAGAAGCTCCGCTTTCACCGAAAAGCTATTTTAAAATCGGACACCGCGATTGCATAAAGGAGGTCTGTATCTATAATTCTTAAAACAATTGTTAGGTTTTTTGGGAACGTTTATTGTGAGTAATTTAGTAAATTCACCGGAAGTGTTCGGTGGGAATGCTAGTTCTGAACGTCACATGCTAATGTAAAAAGCTGGTTTTTGATATAAATATGAACTTCATTGAACAAAACATGCATGTATTGTATAACATAATGTCCTAGGGTTGTCATCTGATGAAGATCAAAGGTTAGTGCTGCATTTAGCTGTGGTTTGGGTTTATGTGACATTATATGCTAGCTTGAAAAATGGGTGTCTGATTATTTCTGACTGGGTACTCTGCTGACATAATCTAATGTTTTGCTTTCGCTGTAAAGCCTTTTTGAAATCGGACAGTGTGGTTAGATAAAGGAGAGTCTTGTCTTTAAAATGGTGTAAAATAGTCATATGTTTGAAAAATGGAAGTTTTCGGATTTTTGAGGAGTTTGTATTTGGCGCCACGCCCGTCATTGGATATTAGAGCAGGTGTTCCGCTAGCGGAACGTCTAGATGTAAGAGGTTAAGCACGCTGTTTGATTAAATAAGACTCACAAATGACTAGAGGGAGCCAGTCATCAACATAACCTTTTTTTTTACTAGGCAAGTCAGTTAAGAACAAATTCTTATTTTCAATGACGGCCTAGGAACAGTGGGTTAACTGCCTTGTTCAGGGGCAGAACAACAGATTTGTACCTTGTCAGCTCGGGGATTCAATCTGGCAACCTTTCAGTTACTAGTCCAACATTTTAACCACTAGGCTACGCTGCTTTTGTGCCTGTATTAAATATGTTTTGTTTATTCCATGTGTAATTCTGTGTTGTTGTATGTGTCGAATTGCTATGCTTTATCTTGGCCAGGTCGCAGTTGCAAATGAGAACCTGTTCTCAACTAGCCTACCTGGTTAAATAAAGGAGAAATATATTTTTTAATTAGACTTTGTTTACTTGCTGTTCGAGGTGAAAAAAATTACTTTGAGAAGCTCCACAACTCATTAGTGGTGGTGCGTTAAGACAATCAGAAATACTATCTGACATCACCAAATGGGCACATTTATAGGCCTACATTTGCACACAGGCCAGGTAGACTAGTCCTACTTCTATATGTGTAATCAGGTGTGCATCCTTACTCAACATTGACAGGAGTGTTTCAAACAAAAGGCAATTAATAAATTGACAACTGACGCATCTTGCGGGGTCAGGTCTGGGTGGTCTGCCAGGGGCCGTTTCATTTAGTGTCCGTTTGGGTCAGTTGGGGAATGATTTTATTTCCCCATAGTATGTTGTACCGATGTTGACTGATTGAAAGGGAGTATAACTTTGATTATAATTACTCTTCCCTGAAGGAGGGAAACGAGGTACAACACCTGTTTGGTCCCGCCCTTTCCTGGGTCGGTGAAGAGCGGTATTAAATTTAAGGAATAAATCCAAGCCTCGCTCTCATCACCTGTGGAAGGCGGGGCTTTGATTGTATGTTGTACCTAGTTTCCCTCCTTCAGGGAACAGTAATTATAGTCATAACATGTGGATTTAATAGTATGTTGTACCTAGTTTCCCTCCTTCAGGGAACAGTAGTTATAGTCATAACGTTACGCTTGTCATATGATGAACTTCTTTGTATTCTGGAATGCACTCGAACTACGTATCATTTAGTGGCTCCTTATGTTACGCTGGGAAAACAGTTTTCATGGGCACAGAAATACTAAATCATTTCAGAGTTTGCTAAATCCAATGGTTTTTAACTGAGTCATCTTGTAATCCAAGATGGCGTAGCAGTAAGATGTGTTTGTTGTAAATGTTATGTTTTTTTCGTATTTTTTTTGTATATATTGCAAAATATTTCAATCTCTTTTTCCATGTTTAAATTAAATATAGCTTCCGGCAACCCGCTTCACCCAATATGATACGGATCTGCTATTTTTTAGACCTTATAGCTAGAACCTCCATCAGAAGCTAACAAGCTAATTAGCTACTAGCTATTTAGTCATTGTTAGCCACTGCTTTACCTTTTTAGCTCAGACACCAGCTGCTTTTTGCCTGGATAATACCTGCCAGTCTGCACAGCGCGATATCAACCCTGAGCATATCGGACTGTTTTTCTCCACTACATCACCGTATTCCTGCCGTAAGCTCTGGACCATTACACCGAATAATCGCAGCTAGCTAGCTGAGCCAGGCCTTGAGCCAGGCCCATCTCCCGGCCTGCTCAGTGGACCCTATGATCACTCAGCTACACAGCTGATGCCTCCCAGACTCTTCACTAAGACGACTAGAAGCCACTACGTCACCGGATTCCTGCCGTAGCTCTGGACCTTTGCACCGGAGTGGCTATAGTGGCTAACGCCCTTGTCCCGAAGCTAGCACCAGTTAGCCTCAAGCCAGGTGCATCTCCCGGCTAGCAAACAAAATTACTCCAGCTACAATACCTCTTTTGCCAATTGGCCTGGACCCTTTGTCATCACGGAGCCCTGCCGATCCATCGCGACTGGTCTGCCGACGTAATTCCGTCCGATGTGCCCTCAACCGGCCTTTGCAGGACGTCGGTGACACCCTTGTCCCGAAGCTAGCAACAGTTAGCCTCGAGCCAGGCGCATCTCCCGGCTAGCGTAGTAATGACTACCTAACAGCTTCCCTGTTTAATATATTCCTGTTTACTGGACCCTATGATCACTTGGCTACATAGCTGATGCCTGCTGGATTGTTCCTTTAATCACGAGTCTCCATTTTATTTATTTTGTTTATCTGTCGGCTACAGCCTCAAACTCAGGCCCTGTGTGTAGTTAACTGACCCTCTCTGCCCATTCATCGCCACTTTACCTGTTGTTGTTGTCTTAGCTGATTAGCTGTTGTTGTCTTACCCGTTGATGTCTTAGCTAGCTCTCCCAATTAACACCTGTGATTGCTTTATGCCTTGCTTTATGTCTCTCTCTAATGTCAATATGCCTTCTATACTGTTGTTTAGGGTAGTTATCATTGTTTTGTTTTACTGCGGAGCCCCTAGTCCCACTCAACATGACTCAGAGAGCTCTTTTGTCCGACCTCCCACACATGCGGTGACCTCACCTAGGATAACTAGTGCCTCCAGAGATGCAACCTCTCTTATCATCACTCAATGCCTAGGTTTACTTCCACTGTACCCACACCCTACCATACCCCTGTCTGTACATTATGCCTTGAATCTATCCTATCACGCCCAGAATTCTGCTTCTTTTATTCTCTGTTCCCCAACGCACTATTCGACCAATTCTGATAGCCTTTAGCCGTACCCTCATCCTACTCCTCTGTTCCTCGGGTGATGTAGAGGTTAACCCAGGCCCTGTGTGTCCCCAGGCACTCTCATTTGTTGACTTCTGTAATCGAAAAGCCTTGGTTTCATGCATGTTAACATCAGAAGCCTCCTCCCTAAGTTTGTTTTACTCACTGCTTTAGCACACTCCGCCAACCTTAATGTCCTTGCCGTGTCTGAATCCTGGCTTAGGAAGGCAACCAAAAATTCAGAGATTTCCATCCCCAACCACAACATTTTCTATCAAGATAGAACTGTCAAAAAGAGAGGAGTTGCAATCTACTGCAGAGATGGCCTGCAAAGTTCTGTCATACTTTCCAGGTCCATGCCCAAACAGTTCGAGCTTCTAATTCAAAAAATGTATCTCTCCAGAAATAAGTCTCTCACTGTTGCCGCCTGTTATAGACCCCCTCAGCTCCCAGCTGTGCCCGGGACACCATATGTGAATTGATTGCCCCCATCTATCTTCAGAGTTCGTTCTATTAGGTGACCTAACCTGGGATATGCTTAACACACCGGCCGGACTACAATCCAAGCTAGATGCCCTCAATCTCACACAAATGATCAAGGAACCCACCAGGTACAACCCTAAATCTGTAAACATGGGCACCCTCATAGATATTATCCTGACCAACTTGCCCTACAAATACACCTCTGCTGTTTTCAATCAGGATCTCAGCGATCATCGCCTGCATCCGTTATGGGTCCGCGGTCAAACGACCAACCCTCATCACTGTCAAACGCTCCCTAAAACTTTTCTGCAAGCAGGCCTTTCTAATTGACCTGGCCCGGGTATCCTGGAAGGATTTTGACCTCATCCCGTCAGTAGAGGATGCCTGGTTGTTCTTTAAAAGTAATTTCCTCACCATCTTAAATAAGCATGCCCCTTTCAAAAAATGTAGAACTAAGAACAGATATAGCCCATGGTTTGCTCCAGACCTGACTGCCCTCGACAAGCACAGAAACATCCTGTGGCGTACTGCACTAGCATCGAATAGTCCCCGCGATATGCAACTTTTCAGAGAAGTCAGGAACCAATACACACAGTCAGTTAGGAAAGCAAAGGCTAGCTTTTTCAAAACAGAAATTTGCTTCCTGTAGCTCTAACTCCAAAAAGTTCTGGGACACTGTAAAGTCCATGGAGAATAAGAGAACCTCATCCCAGCTGCCCACTGCACTGAGGCTAGGAAACACTGTCACCACCGATAACTCCACGATAATCGAGAATTTCAACAAGCATTTCTCTACGGCTGCCCATAGTTTCCTCCTGGCTACCCCAACCCCGGCCAACAGCTCCGCACCCCCTGCAGCTACTTGCCCAAGCCTCCCCCATTTCTCCTTCACCCAAATCCAGATAGCTGATTTTCTGAAAGAGTTGCAAAACCTGGACCCGTACAAATCAGCTGGGCTAGACAATCTGGACCCTCTCTTTCTAAAATTATCCGCCGCAATTGTTGCAACCCCTATTACTAGTCTCTTTCGTACCGCCCGAGATTCCTAAAGATTGGAACGCTTCTGCGGTCACCCACCTCTTCAAAGGGGGTGACACTCTAGACCCAAACTGTTACAGACCTATATCCATCCTGCCCTGCATTTTCTAAAGTCTTCGAAAGCCAAGTTAAGAAACAGATCACTGACCATTTCGAATCCCCACCGTACCTTCAGTTTGCAATCCGGTTTCCGAGCTGGTCACGGGTGCCCCTCAGCCACGCTCAAGGTACTAAACGATATAACCGGCATCGATAAAAGACAATACTGTGCATCCGTCTTCATCGACCTGGCCAAGGCTTCCGACTCTATCAATCACTGTATTCTTATCGGCAGACTCAACAGCCTTGGTTTCTCAAATAACTGACTCGCCTGGTTCACCAACTACTTCTCAGATAGAGTTCAGTGTGTCAAATCGGAGGGCCTGTTGTCCGGACCTCTGGCAGTCTCTATGGGGGTACCACAGGGTTCAATTCTCAGACCGACTCTTTTCTCTGTATATACCAACGATGTTGCTCTTGCTGCGGGTGATTCCTTGATCCACCTCTACGCAGTTGACACCATTCTGTATACATCTGGCACTTCTTTGGACACTGTGTTAACCTCTCTCGGGAAGGTGGTACGAAATCGTCCCACACTATTCAACAGCCAGTGAAAAATCAGAGCGTGAAATTTAAAACCACAAAATGTCATAATTCAAAGTTCTCAAACATAGGACTATTTTACACCGTTTTATACATACACTTCTCCTGAATCTAACCCCGTTGTCTGATTTCCAAAAGGCTTTACAGCGAAAGCAAAACATTAGATTATGTTAGGAGAGTACATCGACACAATAACCACACCGCCATTTTCTTAGCAACTAGCATGCATCACAAATACCCAAAACACAGCTAAATGAAGCACTGACCTTTGACGATCTTCATCAGATGACACTCCTAGGACATCATGTTACACAATACATGCATTTTTTGTTCTAATCAAGTTCATATTTATATCTAAAAACAGCATTTTACAGTGGCGCGTGATGTTCAGAAAATATTTAGCCTCCAATACTGGCGGTGAATCAGCACCACAATCTACAAAAATACTCGTCGTAAACATTCCTAAAATATTATACTGTCATTCAAAGAATTATAGATTAACATCTCGTGAATGCAACCGCATTGCCAGATTTCAAAATAACTTTACGAGGAAAGCACACTTTGCAATAATCTGAGTACTGTGCTCAGAAAAAAACAGCAGGCAATTATAGACCGGCCATCTTGGACTCATCTAAACGCATAAATAGCATTATAAATATTCACTTACCTTTAATAATCTTCATCAGAAGGCACTTCCAGGAATCCCAGGTCCACAATAAATGTTGTTTTGTTCGATAAAGTTCATAATTTGTGTCCAAATAGCTCCTTGTTGTTCGCGCGTTCAGTTCAGCTACTCCAAGTGTAGGAAGCGCGCCCAAAATTTCACGACGAAAAGTAACAAAAAAAAAATCTATTTACGTTCGTTCAAACATGTCAAACATTGTAAAGCATCAATCTTTAGGGACTTTAGAACGTGAAACTTCAGTAATATTCCAACCGGACCCATCCTGTGTCTTGAAAAAGGTTTTGGAACCAGAGGTCCCAACTCACATGAATGCACCCCAATGAACTGATGGGTCAACAACTTCCATCTTCCTTTGTTGGCTCTGTGTTCACCATAGAATCTTCAAACAACTTTTTAAAGACTGTTGACATCCAGTGTAAGCCTTAGGAAGTGCAAAATGAACCCTAACTCACCGTGTGTTCGATTGGCAATGACTTGAAAGGACTACAAGCACCAGAATTCTCACTTCCTGCTTTCTTCTCAGGTTTTTGCTTGCCATATGAGTTATGTTATACTCACAGACATCATTCCAACAGTTTTAGAAACTTCAGAGTGTTTTCTATCCAAATCTACCAATAATATGCATATTCCAGTTCCTGTACCCGAGTAGTAGGCTGTTTAATTTGGGTACGTTTTTCAACCGGCCGTGAAAATACTGCCCCCTACCCTAGAGAGGTTAACCTACGCAACAGCCAGTGTAATCCCGTGGCGCGATATTCAAATACCTTAGAAATGCTATTACTTCAATTTCTCAAACATATGACTATTTTACACCATTTTAAAGACAAGACTCTCGTTAATCTAACCACACTGTCCGATTTCAAAAAGGCTTTACAATGAAAGCACAACATTAGATTATGTCAGCAGAGTACCCAGCCAGAAATAATCAGACACCCATTTTTCAAGCTAGCATATAATGTCACATAAACCCAAACCACAGCTAAATGCAGCACAAACCTTTGATCTTCATCAGATGACAACCCTAGGACATTATGTTATACAATACATGCATGTTTTGTTCAATGAAGTTCATATTTATATCAAAAACCAGCTTTTTACATTAGCATGTGACGTTCAGAACTAGCATACCCCCCGCAAACATCCGGTGAATTTACTAAATTACTCACGATAAACGTTCACAAAAAACATAACAATTATTTTAAGAATTATAGATACAGAACTCCTCTATGCACTCGCTATGTCCGATTTTAAAATAGCTTTTCGGTGAAAGCACATTTTGCAATATTCTCAGAAGATAGCCCGGCATCACAGGGCTAGCTATTTAGACACCGACCAAGTTTAGCCCTCACCAAAATCAGATTTACTATAACAAAAATGTTGTTACCTTTGCTGTCTTCGTCAGAATGCACTCCCAGGACTTCTACTTCAATAACAAATGTTGGTTTGGTTCAAAATAATCCATAGTTATGTTCAAATATCCTCTGTTTTGTTTGTGCGTTCAAGACACTATCCGAATGGTAAAGGGTGACGAGCACGCCGCATTTCGTGACAAATAAATTCTAAATATTCCATTACCGTACTTCGAAGCATGTCAACCGCTGTTTAAAATCAATTTTTATGCCATTTTTCTCGTAAAAAAGCGATAATATTCCGACCGGGAAAGCGTGTTTAGGTTCAGAGACGAAAGAAAATAAAAACATGGGGTCGTCTCGTGCATGCGCCTAAGCCCATTGTCCTCTGATAGAGCACTTGCCAAAAGCGCTAAAGTTTTTCAGCCAGTGGCTGGAATTACATCATTCAGCTTTTTCCCGGGTTCTGAGAGCCTATGGGAGCCGTAGGAAGTGTCACGTTACAGCAAAGATCCTACATTTTCTTTAAACAGAGCCAAGAAATTCAAGGAATGGTCAGACAGGCCACTTCCTGTACAGAATCTTCTCAGGTTTTGGCCTGCCAAATGAGTTCTGTTATACTCACAGACACCATTAAAACAGTTTTAGAAACTTTGGAGTGTTTTCTATCCAAAGCTAATAATTATATGCATATTCTAGTTTCTGGGCAGTAGTAATAACCAGATTAAATCGGGTACGTTTTTTATCCGGCCGTGTAAATACTGCCCCCTACCCCCAACAGGTTAACAAACCTCCAAACGAGCTTCAATGCCATAGAACACTCGTTCCGTGGCCTCCAACTGCTCTTAAACGCTAGTAAAACGAATCGCTAATCGCTTATAACCGATCGCTGCCCGCACCCGCCCGTCCAGCATCACGACTCTGGATGGTTCTGACTTAGAATATGTGGACAACTATAAATACCTAGGTGTCTGGCTAGACTGTAAACTCTCCTTCCAGACTAATATTAAGCATCTCCAATCCAAAATTAAATCTAGAATTGGCTTCCTATTTTGCAACAAAGCCTCCTTCACTCACATACCCTTGTAAAACTGACTATCCTACCGATCCTTGACTTTGGCGATGTCATTTTCAAAATAGCCTCCAACACTCTACTCAGCAAACTGGATGCAGTCTATCACAGTGCCATCCGTTTTGTCACCAAAGCCCCATATACCACCCACCACTGGGACCTGTATGCTCTCGTCGGCTGGCCCTCGCTACATATTCGTCGCCAAACCCACTGGCTCCAGGTCATCTATAAGTCTTTGCTAGGCCGCCTTCACTCAGCTCACTGGTCACCATAGCAACACCCACCCATAGCACGCGCTCCAGGAGGTATATCTCACTGGTCATCCCCAAAGCCAACACCCACTTTGACCGCCTTTCCTTCCAGTTCTCTGCTGCCAGTGACTGCAACGAATTGCAAAATTCGCTGAAGTTGGAGACTTATATCTACCTCACTAACTTTAAGCATCAGCTATCTGAGCAGTTTACCGATCGCTGCAGCTGTACACAGCCCATCTGTAAATAGCCCATCCAACTGCCTACCTCATCCTCATGTTTTTATTTACTTTTTTTGCCCAGTATTTCTACTTGCACATCATCATCTGCACATCTATCTCTCCAGTGTTAATTTGCTAAATTGTAATTACTTCGCTTCTATGGCCTATTTATTGACTTACCTCCGTACTCCATTTGCACACACTGTATATAGATTTTTCTATTGTGTTATTGACTGTACTTCTGTTTATCCAACGTGTAACTCTGTTGTTTTTTTGTCGCACTGCTTTGCTTTATCTTGGCCAGGTCACAGTTATAAATGAGAACTTGTTCTCAACTGGCCTTCCTGGTTAAACAAAGGTGAAATAAAAATAAAATCTTAACTTTTATTGACAACACCCAAATGGATACTTTTATTAACGTGGTTCTTCTATAATTACACATAATTCTTAAAACTGTAGCAAACATTATATTAAACAGGACATTCAAACAAGCCTTACAATTATAATCCAAAGTATTGTGAAATGTACTCATAAGCAACCTGGAAATGGAGGTTACTCCCCTGAGTTTAAACCCATTCACATTCAGAATACATTGTGAAAAACTAAAATCTTTGCTCGCCATTTTTGCTCCAGGCAGATATAGTACATCCATAACTAGTGGTTTCCTCATTAGCAAGGAGGAGTTTCTGCAATCAAATTTCATGTGCATCGCACTCGTGCCGCAATTTTAGAAAACACAGAAAGGGGCCTTTATTGGAGACCAAAAGTCGTCTGGTACACTGCTTAGAGTTTCAACAACATGAATAACTTATTTCTAGCCTACAATCATCAGTTACTACTAAAATATGACTATTCTTGCTCATTTTAAGACAATTGTCAAATAATTTTTACATTCATTACAGACGTCAATTGTTGTACAACATCATGGCTACGCTGTTGGCATCACCTTTTACAGTGGATTACTGCTGTTGTGGGCCTTTAACCATCTGTCTGACTTTGTTGTTCACACAGGAGAGATACGGGACTATCGTGGATCCTCTGTGGAGCCTCAGCAACCTCATGATGCTGAACAGGCAGAGAAGAGTCTCTCCAGATCAGAACACCTCAAGAAACACCTGCAGAGACCCACAGGGAAGAGAACTCACTGCTGCTCTGACTGTGGGAAGAGATTCACCTCATCAGGCATTAAAATTCATCAGAGAATCCACACAGGAGAGAAACCTTATAGCTGTAGTCAATGTGGGAAGAGGTTTACTCAGTCAACCAGCCTGATATCACACCAGAGAATACACACAGGAGATAAATCTTATAGCTGTCATCAATGTGGGAAGAGTTTTAGTCAGTCTCGCTATCTGACAGTGCACCAGAGAACACACACAGGAGAGAAACCTTATATCTGTGGTCAATGTGGGAAGAGTTTTACTACATCTGGCTCTCTGACTTCACACCAGAGAATACACACAGGAGAGAAACCATATAGCTGTCATCAATGTGGAAAAGGTTTTTGTCAATCTAGAGATCTGACAGTGCACCAGAGAACACACACAGGAGAGAAATCTTATAGCTGTGATCAATGTGGGAAGAGTTTTACTACATCTGGCTCTCTGACTTCACACCAGAGAATACACACAGGAGAGAAACCTTACAGCTGTGGTCAATGTGGAAAAGGTTTTTGTCAATCTGGAGATCTGACAGTGCACTAGAGAATACACACAGGAGAGAAACATTGTAGCTGTAATCAATGTGGGAAAAGTTTTACTCAGCTATGCAACCTGATATCACACCAGAGAACACACACAGGAGAGAAATCTTATAGCTGTAATCAATGTGGGAAAAGTTTTACTCAGTCAAGCAGCCTGATATACCACAGGGGAACACACACAGGAGAGAAATCTTATAGCTGTGATCAATGTGGGAAGAGTTTTACTCAGCAAAGCCGCCTAACATACCACCAGAGAACACAAACAGGAGAGAAACCTTATATCTGTGCTCAATGTGGGAAGAGGTTTGGTCGATCTGGGCAGAGGACTGTACACCAGAGAACACACACAGAAGAGAAACCTCATAGCTGTACCCAGAGATAATCTGATAAAAGATCTCTGATCAAATATCAAAGAATACATACATGAAGGAGTTGTTTCATGATATAAATGAATTAATGTCACAATGTAGAATGTTTTAACATTGTAGTCGGAGAATTTTAATGATGTCACAATGTAGAACCCTAAACGTTTGTCCCCTGTTCTATTGATTTCAACATGATATGGATATTAGCCTCGGGAAAAATCCAGGCTCTGAATTGAAAGAGTACTATTTATGTGATTTAACAAAAAGTTACTAACAAAAAAGTTGTTACACTTACCATGTTGGTGACCCACTTGAATCACAATGCAACACTTCAAAATGTAGCGAGCTGTTTTCTTCAAATTGTCCTCTAACCAGTGATGTACACATTATTCCCAGATTCCATGTGGTTTTTGAGTTGTTACTTTTAACAGGAAGTGCAACCTCATCTCCCTCCTGTCACACAATTGATTTCAGCATGATATCGATGAGTGATGACAAATAAGTGTTGTGTTCCTTTGTTTAGCGACCCCTACATTTAAATGCATCACTCCAAAATGTAGCTGACTGTCTTCTGCAGGTTGTCCTCTAATCTGTGAGGTAAAATATTTCTCCCATTTCCATGAGTTTTTTTAGTTGTGTGAGTTTCAACATCATGTACAACCTGATTTCCCCCCTAATCGATATCAGTGATTTATTGCTACTTATCAAAACAACAGCGTTTTTGGTGCTTGTGCAGTTTTAAGCTGCTTGTTTAAAAAAATACAAGTATTATGATTATTGTGGCAGATGTTTGTGTATATAGCACATTTTATGTTTAGTTTTTCAATATATCCCAAACTGTTTCTGCATATTGGTTATTGATGTAGACAAGTTAAAACTGGGTTTTGACATTGGGGATATCCCACCAAATATTTCATATTTACATTTCATGTAACATTTAGTAATGATAATTATTTATGCAACCAACTGACAATTTTTTTGTGCAATTATATTGACATTCTTGCCCTGCTTTTAGAATATCAGGGTTCATTCTCACAAGGGTGGGCAGCCATAAAGATTTGTGTTTTGTGTTTAGCCAGTGCGTTACCATGGATCTTATTTTGACTGCACGTTTTTCCGTATTGGAGATGAGTTTGGTTTGGGCTCATTCCAAGGGGACCAGAGTTCTAGAAGCTAGTCAGTTTTAGGAAGAGGAGAGTTCTAGAAGCTAGTGAGTTTTAGGAAGATGAGAGTTCTAGAAGCTAGTGAGTTTTAGGAAGAGGAGAGTTCTAGAAGCTAGTGAGTTTTAGGAAGAGGAGAGTTCTAGAAGCTAGTGAGTTTTAGGAAGAGGAGAGTTCTAGAAGCTAGTGAGTTTTAGGAAGAGGAGAGTTCTAGAAGCTAGTGAGTTTTAGGAAGAGGAGAGTTATAGAAGCTAGTGGGGGAAAAATGTTTTTTTCTTTTTAAATGTTGACAGCCAGTAGACACCATGTTTATATTAGTGAAGGTGAAGCATTGTAGTTGATTATAATGTGAAATAGAAGTTGTTTTCTGTTGATGGTGAGCAAACTTTTAAGGTGTTAGTCTTTGGTTTTTCCATTTTGTGTTTTGAGGTTGGACTTTAGCACGTCTAGCTCGTTAGCACGTCTAGCTCGTTAGCACGTCTAGCTCGTTAAGCACGTCTAGCTCGTTAGCACGTCTAGCTCGTTAGCACATAGGACGCACTGATTGGTGTCACCTCGTTAATCAGTATGTGTTACACCTGTGCTGGCTTGTCCATCTCGTTAGTGGGAAGGTGTTTCACCTGAGCTGGTCCAGGTTCTATTTAAGAGTGTCTGGCCTAGTGCTCCAGTTGTCTTGATACATGTGGAGAGTCAACACCTTTAGTTGCTCCACTTTTTTGGTTTGCTTCCCGTTTTTAAGTTTGTGGGTTTTTCTTTTGTTTGTCGCTTCTTGGGCAGATTTAGTGGGTCTCATGGTGGGTGTCTTTTATGTCCCAGTTGTTGTTAGTAGTCAACTTTCAGTGGACACTGAGAGCAAAATTGCAAGATTATGTTTTAATACTTTTATTGCATCAAATGGTTGTTTTATGCAACTGAATAGAGGGTTCTTAGAACTATTGTGTCTGTGTGTTCTACTGAGGATGGGCCTCTGGGAGAAAACACTGACAGGAGATTTACAATGTCTTTTGGGTGATAAAACCTAAAGAGACCGCATTCCAGAGCATGAGTTAATGTTTCTGTTCTATATGGTACCAGGGAGAGATGACCCCAGGGCCAGACCCTGGTCTCTACACAGAGTACTGTTTTTACAGCAGATACTCTCTGCTGAGAATTATAAGTATCTTTCATACAGATCTTAACCTTGTGACCTGTTCTATACATCTGTTGTTTGTCATGTAGGTTAAAAGGGCTGTAAAAGACCTTTGTACTTTTGTCCCGTGGGTCGACCAGCCATCATTATCGTAGGGCACTCAATTGATTCACTTTATATGTGTACGTTGTATTGACCCGCTCCCTTATAAGTGAATAAAGATTTAGTTTAAGAATAACTCTGACTTGTGTGATAAGTTTGTCTCATTTGATTTTAAAGAAATTAACAACCACATATGGAGATGTGAATCTTCACTTGGTGACTGCTCCTGATGACCTGGGTCAATGGTGCACCAGGGATCCCTCTAACTTGGGATCTCAGGGAGACCACACTTCAGGAACGGAGCAGATGAACCCACCTTTGATCTGAGTGGATACCACAACTCAAACCTAGTTTTAAAAAAAGAAAGAGGTGAGAAACACAGAAAGTGGAGATTTTAGAAAAGCCTCGTAGGCTCTGAGTGTGTGTTCCTGTGTGGAGGTGTAAACAGGGCCCAGTCAGTAAGCTCTGAGTGTGTATTCCTGTGTGAAGGTGTAAACAGGGCCCAGTCAGTAGGCTCTGAGGCTGTGTCAGCTCTCTGTGTGAACTGGATGAAAACTAGAATCTGTGTTTACTAGTTAAGACCATTTATGATATAGTATAAGCTAGTAAGGTGCACCTGTAATTGTTTTAAACCTGTAATTATTTTAAACCTGGACCCCATTTTAGAAGTATTGAAAGATGTAAATGTATGAGTTGCATTATCCTAGGAACTAACCATGAGATAGAAATGTGAAAATATTCCTGCAGGTTAAAATATTGTTGAAAAACAACTAATTGATTAGGTATGTTTGGGAATAGCATTGTGTGACTGTGATATGAGAGTTGTGTGAATGTGGAAATGAGTCTTAATCTGACGTCTGGATAGTAACATATACAAACTGGGGTGGTATTGAGAATGGGATGATATTTTAGAAAGCAGCAGAAGGTCTATAGTTCCTGGGAGGCTTGATTTTGCCGTGGTCTCTGGGAGGTTAGAGACCCGTTGAGGATCCCATGGTCATTGTCCGGGAAACAAAAGTTTATTTTTTTTTCTGCTGGGTGTATGTTTGGAGAGCTGCTTCGTAGCCATGGAGAGTCCTTGAAAAAGCAAATGGAATGGTTGTCGTGACTACCTGAGAATTTCTTACGTTTTCTATGGATTCTGTGAATATATGAAAATATGATGAATTGTATGTGTGTATAATGATTACTAGAGATTTGATGAAGTAATACTGGGAATATAATTTGATACAATTTAAACAACCCATATGTAGACGAACATAGGTTTTGAGTTGGTATCTTTAATGGATCATTTAATAAAGATGAGGTTTAAGCATTATTAAACAGTCTACAAAGTCTAAAACTGATGGGAGTGTGTCCACTTTAGGGTAAGTTACCCTAACGATGTAACTATAAAACGTCCGGGTACTACAATTGAAATAAAACTGCCCTTAAGGCCTGGGGAGGTTCTTCCCAGTATGAGAGGAGTTGCTAGATTTATTGAATAAACCTTTTTCCATAAAGTTAGAGTGAACCAAGGTGTCTGACTAGCTGTTGATGTTGAAGAAGCGTCCCGTAAAGGTTCCTGGAGTTTAGGGGTTCTTCAAATTGAACATTGAAACTGTGGGGGAACCCCTATAAGTTCCTCAAATAACATTTTGGGGTTCATTTTTTTAACTCTCGGTCCACCCTCCCTGCATTATAAAAACATATTTTAATAACAACAATATAGACAATATTGATTTAAATAATTCATTGTTTGTTTAGTGGCACCACAAATGTGAATTAATATTTACAAAACACATTACAAAATTGCAACATTTCTGCAGACATGTCAGACCATAATAAATAATACATTTACTTTGTACAGTGCTTTTCATGACATTTACAAAAATACAAATAATGATGTACAATAAAAACAACATTAAAAATGAATCACAGGTCAACTAACAATATTGTAGACTTGATGCTAAATACAGATTTTTCAGCTTTAGTGTGTATATTGTATCCACTTAGTTATGTTAGGAAGTTTGCCATCTTTATGACTGGCCCTGGTAACTTCACCCCAACTTCTCTTATCCCCAGAACACAGTAACTTAACAACATAAGTGTTTTTCTGACATTTTTGGGAAATTGAAGGGAAAATAAAAAATCCAGCCGTAGCAGAGCCCCAAGTCCCATGGGGACGTCCTCGAGGGCCTGAATGTTCTCCCCATCAAAGGCCAACGGAATTTCACTCTCATGGTGAAATGGATTTCCGCCGATGTGCAGTAAAGGAGTGAAGAGCGGTGAAACTCTGTGTCAACAAAAGTAAGAAAAGATTAATACACAAACAATTAACAAAGAACATAACAAATGTTCAGCTGTAGTTTTATATAAGCATGCACACCTATGTTTATGAAGAAACAGATGATTGGTGCATAGACATACCTTGTCACGGACATAAAGGCCACTCGGGTCCTCATTGAAGAGGTAGGGCAAGAGCAGAATCGCTGCTGTGGTCTCCAGTCCTAGTAAAGTAAAGCAATGATCTTACTACACTTGATAATTTTATTACAAAATACATTAGAGAAAGGGAAGGAATAAGAGCAAATCCCTCTTCTGTATTGTCCTTCAGGGACTGTCAAAATAGCAGGATGATGTCCTCACCCCTGCCTCGCCTCTCTACCTCTGATAGTCCTTGAATTATCTTTTTGTCTATATCCATTCCATGGACTTGATTCATTTCTGAGAAGATCTGAAAAGATCATTTGCACACATTTGTATGCTAATAGATTTCAGTTTGTATTGACTGCTATGCAGGTTAAATGTACACTTCAAATGCAGCTGTCCTACAACATATCTGTACCTTCTTCTTGATCCCAATTGCATTGTATCCATGTTCTGTCCTATAAGAATTTCAAAGGAAGAGAAAATGTGTCAAAGAATAGTCTTACAAGCATTAATATATATATTTATATATATATTTATATATTTACATTCATACAATTGAATGTAAAATAGAAGAACATATTGGAGAAAGCACTAGCCAATACAGTACTGCCATACAGTAACAGTACTGCCATACAGGCCTAATATCACATTTCAAGATATCTTTGTACACAAATTGTTCAATATTTTATCAGGCTGACTTGAAAGATTATACTCAACATTTTGCTGCGTGGCAATACTGTGTTTGGATTCTGAAGGGCATTTACACAAGAGGTAGTCTAGACACTGTATTAATACCATTATGCATTTGAATCCCATCTACAGCTACCATCTAAGATATTAATTTCTCTCCACAAGGGGGCGGACATGTAACGTTTCCAAAATGGGATAGTATTGTACATGTAACGTTATGCCCCCTTGTGAGTGTTAGGGTTTGACCAACTATTTGTTTGCATAACCTATATAATATAACAATGAAGCTATGCTATAATATTAAGTTTATACTCCATATGATAAGAGCATACTGCTGTGTGAGAGGAAGGGGCTCATGGGATGTTGAGTCATATGGAAAGAATGCAGATGCTGTAAATCAGGGATATGGAAGAGCTTGTTAAAAGATAAGGGCAGGATATGGGTGAAATGTATATGCAGAGGGGTGTCGGGGTTTTAGAGAACTGTGCATTGTGCAGTCACAAGATAAATCGACTGCCAAGATAATAACTACGCCCGGCATCAGGAGGCGTCTCGAGGTTGGGACCAACCTGCACGCCAACGGTAGGATGAGTAACTTTAAACCACGCTCATCCTCCCTCTGACAGGCCAGCAGTGAGCGGGAACTATCTCTGTCAGAGTATTTAATGAAAAGCAAAGGATGTGAAACTCAGTTCTCTGTTTTGCCCTGCGAGGTGTTACAGGGAGCCCGTATATACGAACCACCTATTTACCCTTCAAGTGTTTGCATTAATTAAAGTACAAAGAAATCAGAAGTTACTATGTGCTGACTATTTTGTTCTGATACCAGATTCGAATTGACGCGACCTAACATGGTGACCCCGACGTGATCTGGTAAAGGGACTTCGCTGAGTATTGATCAGCCAATTGGACATCGCTATCGTGGAACGGTGTGCTTCACAAAGAGTCCGGACAACTAAAAACAGGTAAGCAGACACCTATTGTTATAATAACTAAAGATCTGCATATTGGCTTTAACCAAATTAATTTTGTGAAGCACCTGTTCGATGTAAGTGAACCAAATTATGAATTATTATGAGTAGATAAGAAATATTATAGAGTCATAATTGTGAGTTCCAATTCCAATTTGTAAGTCGCTCTGGATAAGAGCGTCTGCTAAATGACTTAAATGTAAATGTAAATGTGACATGCAAACCTGTGGTGAATGTGTTGTTAGTACCATGGTACCATAGAGTATTGGTCCACTGGAAAGATTTGTGAATACAAAGGTGCGGTTAGGTTCAGGGAGAATACTGAAATCTTTCGGCAAGATTCGTAACTTCGAGGGTACGATTAGGTTCGAAGATATAGGGAATAATTGGTTTAGTAATTGGTATCGGCAAGATTCGTAACGTAGGGTACGATTAGGTTCAAGGAATTACCCCGGCAAGGATCGGGAAATTTTAGATAGAATACTGGGTGACCGGCAAGATCCGTAACATTAAGGGTACGGTTGGGTTCGGCGGAGTAATTCTTAGGAAAGGAGGTGAGGTTGTAGGTGAGATAAAAGGGGGCTAATAAATTAGGAACTTAAAGGCAAGGGAAGGATAGCATAATAGAAGTTTGAAGATAAAATTATATGTCCAAATTAGGTGTAGAATAAAGGAGATATTGCAACACATAAACACATTGGGAAGTTTCCACAGGGGTAAGAGGATAATTGCGTGTGAGATGGATAAGAGGGTCAAAAGCCATATACATGTGAGACCTAATGGATCTATCAAAAGTCATGAAAGAAATTATTCTGGGATCCTAGAGGAAATTACCAATAGGACATGGACAAAGGAAAATACAGCACACACATAGAGATCAATAGCAAGTACACACAGATTGTAATTGAATCATAGTTTTTTAAAAAACACATAGAATAAAATATAATTTAAGATTCATACGAATACTCCTTCTAAAAATTCTAGAGTGGGAAAAGGAGCAGAATAACTACGATAGTAATTTAACAAACAAACACCTTAAAGGAGGTGCAGGAATTAACGGGAGATGAGCGATACATGGAGTTAAATGTTATAAAATAAATATTTATTTCGGTCCATTGTGGAGAAGGAAGTATGAATTTGATGGAACTTTGGATGTGGAAAAGTTGGTACTAATGGTAAGAAAGATGCATAAGGTATGTGGGGACAAGACAAGGAAACAGCATGTCGAGGGTTAGACATAGCCAGGGTGTGGCTGTCTGGAGCCCGCAGAAGAAGGCAAGTGTAGAAGGAGAGAGAGGCAGAGTCAACGGTCGCATGGGAAAGGCTTAGACGTTTACATTAGGGCAATATTCTGGAAATTGTATCGATAGTACGTGCCTAATTGTACGACTACAGACATTGATAAATAAGGTTATTTGCGAGGAGTGTCCATCAGTTCAATAGCGCGTTGGTGGTTCTGTGGTAGAAGTCTCGCCTGCCATGCGGGAGACTCGGGTTCGCTTCTCAGCCTATGCATCAGTGGATAAGAAATGTAGGTGCTGATTGTTATTCAACTGTTGGTGTGTTTTGCCTGGAAAGGTACGGTTGTTAGTGGTTGTTAAGGTATAAACCAAACGTTTTGATGGCTTGTTTAGTTTAAATTGAAGAGACAGTTACCGAAATCTAATGAATTATAATGAGCGTATAGGTTTGAAGGGAGTAGTATTAAGTTGTAGTAAGTATTTTATAAATTTTGCGATTTACATGTTACATTTAAGGTCATAGACATTTCATAAGTGTGAAGCCGAACGAGAGATACAGTTGTAACATTGGTATTAATCTTGCGATAGAGGAAAGGCAGAACGCTGTTTGAAAAGAGGTAATATTTTATTCCTATGAGTATGTGGCTGGAAGCGATTCTGGTCTGAATAATGGAATCGTAAAAGTTTTGTGATAAATTCTGGTTATTGAGTCGTGGTATTGATTGTTTAGTAACACCGGTGAATTGAACATTGCATGGAAAAATATCAAGTCATTAAAGTGAATTAAAGGTGGAGTTAATTTTATTTTTACAGGGACGGTGCACATTAAACACAGTTGTGTATAATGGCAGGGTATTCCTAGCAAACAGAATGGGCCGGTTTGCAGACAAACTGAAGGGGCTTCAGCCTCCAGTATTTATGCTGCAGTAGTTTATGTGTCGGGGGCTAGGGTCAGTCTGTTACATCTGGTGTATTTCTCTTGTCTTATCCGGTGTCCTGTGTGTATTTAAATATGCTCTCTCTAATTCTCTCTTTCTCTCTTTCTGTCTTTCTCTCGGAGGACCTGAGCCCTAGGACCATGCCTCAGGACTACCTGGTATGATGACTCCTTGCTGTCCCCAGTCCACCTGGCCGTGCTGCTGCTCCAGTTTCAACTGTTCTGCCTGCGGCTATGGAACCCTGACCTGTTCACCGGACGTGCTTGTTGCACCCTCGACAACTACTATGATTATTATTATTTGACCATGCTGGTCATTTATGAACATTTTAACATTTTAACATTTTGACCATGTTCTGTTATAATATCCACCCTGCACAGCCAGAAGAGGACTGGCCACCCCTCATAGCCTGGTTCCTCTCTAGGTTTCTTCCTAGGTTTTTGGCCTTTCTAGGGAGTTTTTCCTAGGGAGTTTTTCCTAGCCACCGTGCTTCTTTCACATGCTTTGCTTGCTGTTTGGGGTTTTAGGCTGGGTTTCTGTACAGCACTTTGAGAATATCAGCTGATGTACGAAGGGCTATATAAAAATAAATTTGATTTGATTTGATTTGATTTAAGGTTTTAAGCAATCTTGGGTTAAATTAGTCAAGTAGTACGTTAAAATATGGGGTTTCATAGATTGAAGTAAAATATTGTATCCAAGGGTAGCGCATGTTCAATTAAGTTTAAAACTAATGATTGGGGGGAGTACAATGGAATTATAAGTATCATTAGGTTTTATTGTAGTCAACGTTTGGGTTTTTGAATCGGTGTAGTAGGATGAAATGCTGACCAAGTGGTTGTATTTTCTGGAAAAAGGAGCGTTTCAAATTCCTAGGGACAGGATATCTTAAAGGGGTATACACACATGGAATCTTAGAAGTTATACACCCATGGAATCGTTTAAGTTTTATTTTCTGAGTTTTAATTAAATACGTGAAATTCTTTTGATAGGGAATGTCCTGGGAACCTGGGATACAAAATGTAGATAAAGTTCTTAGCTTTCATTTGTGTAATGTAGTAAGAAACACGGTTCTGAAAGGGTGGTATGACTTTTGACCCCTCTAGTGGCTTCCCTGTGTGGTCTGATCAGCCACATTGAAAAGCCATTTGGATAGTGAATTTAAGGTCATTTGTGATACTGACTTTAAGGAAATTTGTAGAACTGATAATTATGATGGAGTTAAAGTTCTTAGACACAATTGATAATTTGAACCAATGAGAAGACATAATGACGATAAGGGTACAATAATTTTTCTTTGTGGAGTAGTTTAGATTAATAATTTTGATCTGATTATGTTATGTGAATATCGTTTGATAATTAGGGGTACTTTTTACATTATCTAGATAAGTTTATTTTCCCTTAGGAAGTCAGCAGTGGTTGTATTCAGTGGAAGAGATTTAACACAACAAGGCTGTGGAATTAATATAATAGTATTATTATATTTTGTTGTTGAATAATTTTAATAATGGTAGACTTATGTCAAGTATTAGGATATATTCTAAGCCAACGGACCAGCATAGTTAAATTATAAACAGGTGAGGACAGAAATAATACTGGGACAGACAGAAAATACATAATAAGAAGAGAAGATAGGAAGAGAATTTAGTTTGGGTTGCTTAGTTAGGATATTAATTCATGGAGAGACTATCGGCTCCATTTGGCATGTATTTCAGTTTTGATTTTAAGTTTATGTTTGGTAAATTCGCTAAGAAGAGATATGACTGTTTACACAGACAAGCACATAGGCATTTAAAACCATACAAAGCAGCACAGATAAATCTTAAATAAGACACTTGACAGAGAATTGTTACAGGGTAGCTAAGGATGAATGCCCCAGGGAGAATTGGACATGTGGAAAATGAAAGGGGGCAATCCTACAAGAGAAGGGCTGACATAAGGATAATTTGTTTAGATATGCAGCAATATTGATACATGGCTTGAGCCATGTATAAATAGGGGGAGTATGGTAGAGCAGGTGATAGAACAGGTTAGGATAAACAAGGATAATTACTTAAACAAAAACATTTTTTGTAGAATATCCATTCCAACATTTGGAAATGGACTTAGTGAACTATTCCGATTTGAGGGGAAGAAGGGGTGTTTAACAATAATAGATAAGTATAGCAAATGGGTAGAAGCGTTCCCAACTTACTTGGTGGACATGATTATGGTAACTAAAAAATGAGGTCAAGATATTATCCCTAGAGTTGGTTTACTGGGATCTATCTCTTTAAATGATGGATGACATTTTAGCTAATCAGGTAGAGCCTATAGAATGCCAGAGTTAGGGAGAATAGAGATACCAGAACAGGTAGACATAGAAGTTGAAGTAATACTAACAGACACATGAGAAGACTGTTTGTTAACCAAACCCGTATGTCCAAGATTTTGTGTCCAACAGGTGAATTACAGGAGAAGGTGATTCACTCAATCCAACTAGGAGACTGGGTGTGGATCCAGTCCCTGAGGAGAAAAAACTGGAAGCAGCCCCGTTGGGAAGGCCCATACCAGGTGCTGTTAAACCATTGCCTTTGCCATTAGGAAAGCTGAGAGAGTCACTTGGGTCCACGTTACCCACTGCAAGAAGGTATGTACACATATGAACCCTGCTGATCACACACAGAGTTAGGAGAAGAACCGAGAACCAACAGGGTCCGGGGGTTACCTCCTTAACGAAGATTTCCTATCCCGACCGTTCATCACTGTGTGTGCTCCTAGAGGTAGCTGTAGCTCAGTTGGTAGCTGAGTGTATAAAACGTTTGGTGAACAATGCTGTACTTTTATCCCCAATAACACCAGCCCTGATGGAAGCATTACCAAAGCTCTACTGGGACTGGACAAGCTATCTGCTGAAATGAAGGGTGTAGCGGGGGTAGACGAGGGGAATTGGCTGAATACCTTTTTTGGTAAGTACACATCTATGGTGGTTACTGGATTTCTGACCCTAGTGCTTGTGTTCCTATTATTGTTGTGTTGTGTTGCCTGTATAATCCCTTGCTTGAGAAAATATCTTACAGAAGTTGTCAGAGCAACGGGAATGATGTCTTTGATGGTAGTGACCCCAGTGGATACTGAATCCAGCTCTGGGCAAAAGACGGGTCTGTCTGAGGACGATCCTTGGTTTGCTGTTGGGGAAGTGGTTGAATAAAGCTTATCCAAAATGTTCTCATATGTATTGAATGTAGTGGCAGGTGGATGTGAAGATTTTAAGTACTGGGACAAAAAGTCTATCCCATACATGTTAGGTGTAGCCACTGTCGCAAAAAGGTCTTCTTTTTATACGTTTTTTAAATAATAATGTTCTGAATTTATCCTGTGTACTATTTGTCTTTCCTTATGTGAAGGTTTGAAGTTCCTGGGTGACTGGTAGTCAACCTAGTACAGGTTAGGTGTAGCCGGAAGGACATGAGGGTTTTTAACTAATCATTTAATCCTTAAATTGGTAATTTACAATTGTGTTGAGTGACACCCTAGGGTGTGTCAAAAGGGGGAATCTCAAAATGTCCCTGAAATTTTAAGAACTTATGTATTCACACCTATCAGGTGTGAAAAGGGGGATTGTTAGGTTTTAACCAACTATTTGTTTGCATAACCAATATAATACATCTATTTAAACCTATATAATAAAATTAGTTGTGGTGCATAACTTATGAATACTAATGCTAAACATAAGAGGTTTATATTGTATAACATAGATTGAGCGACATATAACAGACATGACTAACTGGAGGGTTGCTGACTAGTAGTGTAGGCTGAGTAGACTCGTGACACACACACACACACAATGCCTGGTTGTGGGGCCGCTCAAGGACAGGTGTACGGGAGGGGCTGGTAGAATGGAAGCAGAAACTGTCCTAACTGTAGCATAAAAACAGGCACTGTCCTTGGGTGTATGACTCTCGGGTACACACATGAAGATAAGCTAGAAGACAACTATGCTTGGCAACAAAGATGCGTCTAGAGGCTGGGACCAGCCTGCACGCCAACGATAGGATGAGTAAGTTTAAACCACGCTCATCCTCCCTCTGACAGGCCAGCAGTGAGCTGGAACTATCTCTGTCAGAGTATTTAATGAAGAACTTATGATGTCATTTGCAGTTCTCTGTTTGCCCTGCGAGGTGAACCCGTATATACGGAATTTGCATTTGCCATTTTTATTAACTGCTGAATAAATATTAACATAATATGAAGATTAATTGACTCTTTGTTCCTATATCAGATTTGAACACATGCAGCCTTAACAGCAGCCTTAACCAACATTTAAAATGGTTAAGGTAGGGGTTAAGGTTAGGGTTTAGGGTAGGGATGTCCCAAGGATCCCAGATAGCATTGACCATTGTGCATTCTTCTGTCTCTTTTACATAGCAGGTGATGGGTTCTGACTTCTGTACTTGAAAATATGAAATAATAATGTATGTTGATGCTAATATGATGTACAATATTCCATGATGTTTCTATATGATAACAATACAGTAATATATTTAATATGATGTACAATATTCCATGATGTTTCTATATGATAACAATAGAGTCAAATATTTAATATGACATATACTCTTTTTTAACAGTTTCACTAATTCATCTGAATTAACTTAATCATTATGACACACCCCTCACTATTGTCATTGGTTACACTAATTGCACTGTTTGTCTACAGAACCTGGTTCAAGTATTCATGACATCACCCTGAGGAAGGCACAGTGATGCTGAAACGTTGGTAAATACCCATTAAATTGCTGGGGGTTTATACATGGAGTGTGCGACTTTCTTTATTTTGATAGTTTATAGTTTATTCGCTGTTAGTCAGGACCTCCACACAAACTATTTTTCTGGGTGTGCGCCAGCTCATGTTTTTTAAGGGTAGGTAACAACACATCCGCCACACTGATCCTCAACACAGGGGCCCCTCTGGGGTGCGTGCTCAGCCCCCTCCTGTACTCCCTGTTCACTCATGACTGCACAGCCAGGCACGACTCCAACAGCATCATTAAGTTTGCTGATGCGACAACAGTGGTAGGCCTGATCACCAACAACGACGAGACAGCCTATAGGGAGGTCAGAGACCTGGCCGTGTGGTGCCAGAAAAACAACCTCTCCCTCAACGTGATCAAGACAAAGGAGATGATTGTGGATTACAGGAAAAGAAGACTGAGCACGCCCCCATTCTCATCGACGGGGCTGTAGTGGAGCAGGTTGAGAAGTTCAAGGTCCTTGGTGTCCACATCACTAACAAACTATCATGGTCCAAGCACACCAAGACAGTCGTGAAGAGGGCATGACAAAACCTATTCCCCCTCAGGAGACTGAAAAGATTTAGCATGGGTCCTCAGATCCTCAAAAGGTTCTACAGCTGCACAATCGAGAGCATCCTGACTGGTTACATCCCTGCCTGGTATGGCAACTGCTCTGCCTCCGACCGCAAGGCACTACAGAGGGTAGTGAGTACAACCCAGTACATCACTGGGGCCAAGCTTCCTGCCATCCAGGACCTCTATACCAGGCGGTGTCAGAGGAAGGCCCCCCCCCCCCACTCTCTGTTATCATCTATGCATAGTCACTTTAATAACTCTACCTACATGTACATATTACCTCGACTAACCGGTGCCCCCGCACATTGACTCTGTACCGGTACCCCCTGTATATAGTCTAGCTATTGTTATTTAACTTCTGCTCTTTAATTACTTGTTCCTTTTATTTAGTATTCTTATTTGTGCTTTTTAAAACTGCATTGTTGGTTAGGGGCTTGTAAGTAAGCATTTCACTGTAAGATACAATTCAATTTGATTTGATTTGATAGACTCATAGTACAGAATGAATGACTGACTGCCCAGTTCAACATCAGTTCACCGTCTCACCTCATACTGTATTGGAGCAGCAGCAGCTGACTGCCCAGTTCAACATCAGTTCACCGTCTCACCTCATACTGTATTGGTGCAGCAGCAGCTGACTGCCCGGTTCAACATCAGTTCACCATCTCACCTCATACTGTATTGGAGCAGCAGCAGCTGACTGCCCGGTTCAACATCAGTTCACCGTCTCACCTCATACTGTGTTGGAGCAGCAGCAGCTGACTGCCCTGTTCAACATCAGTTCACCGTCTCACCTCATACTGTATTGGAGCAGCAGCAGCTGACTGCCCAGTTCAACATCAGTTCACCGTCTCACCTCATACTGTATTGGAGCAGCAGCAGCTGACTGCCCGGTTCAACATCAGTTCACCGTCTCACCTCATACTGTTTTGGAGCAGCAGCAGCTGACTGCCCAGTTCAACATCAGTTCACCATCTCACCTCATACTGTATTGGAGCAGCAGCAGCTAACTGCCCAGTTCAACATCAGTTCACCGTCTCACCTCATACTGTATTGGAGCAGCAGCAGCTGACTGCCCGGTTCAACATCAGTTCACCGTCTCACCTCATACTGTATTGGAGCAGCAGACTGCCCAGTTCAACATCAGTTCACCGTCTCACCTCATACTGTATTGGAGCAGCAGCAGCTGACTGCCCAGTTCAACATCAGTTCACCGTCTCACCTCATACTGTATTGGAGCAGCAGCAGCTGACTTGATCGTTGATGCTAATCATCATGTTTGAATCTGAGAGTAAATAGAGCCGACTACACTCTAAAAATGTATTGTTCTCAGATCCCCTAAGAGTTGTTCTCAGATCCCCTAAGAACCGTAGGGTTCTTGGTCAATGAAAAACAGCCCCAAAAGATTCTTCAAAGAACTTGTTAGAAGGTGGGTTCATCGAGGAACCTCCGTTGTTGCTGGACTTCTTCCGGGAACTTCGCAATTACAACTGAAAACGATGGTGACAAGTTTGGATGCGACAACAGTTAAAAAGGTTAAGTTGGGTTGATGTTTGGCTCTGAATATTTATCGAAATAATTTATTATAATAATATAACATACTAATAATGAATAAGAAGACAATGATGGTTTTCTGTGAATATCTTCCATAACGTTACTATAGTTAATGAACGTAAATATTAGAAAGCCGGGTTTGACTGTCGGTGTTGTATGAGCTACAGTACAGTACCGTTAGCTAGCTAGCTAACGTTATGTCCTAACTAGGCACAACTAGGTTATTTCCTCAACTATATTCTTTCCCATATATTGTATATCGTTTCCATAAAGACAATATGGCTTTACACTCATTAACGTAAGTTTCCAATCTAGAGCAGTTCTCCCTTTTGTGATAATGAACTAGCTAACGTTAGCTTCGTTAACTAACTAACTAACTAACTAAACTCCCCCCCAACTCCTCTCATACCAGGAAGAACCCCCCCCCCCATTTCAAATGTAGATTTACATGTATTTGAAATGTAGTACCCGGACGGAGAAAATCCAATAAGCGTTTTATAGTTACATCGTTAGGGTAACTTACCCTAAAGTGGACACACTCCCATCAGTTTCTGAGACAACTGGACAGACTTTGTAGACTGTTTAATAATGCTTAAACCTCATCTTTATCAAATGATCCATTAAAGATACCAACTCAAAGCCTATGTTCGTCTACATATGGGTTGTTTAAATTGTATCTAATTATATTCCCAGTATTACTTCATCAAATCTCTAGTAATCATTATACACACATACAATTCATCATATATTCATATATTCACAGAATCCATATAAAACATAAGAAATTCTCAGGTACTCACAACAACCATTCCATTTGCTTTTTCAAGGACTCTCCATAGCTACAAAGCAGCCCTCCAAACTTACTCCCAGCGGAACAAAAAAATTTACTTTTGTTTCCCGGACAATGACCATGGGATCCTCAACGGTTCTCTAACCTCCCAGAGACCATGGCAAAATCAAGCCTCCCAGGAACTATAGACCTTCTGCTGCTTTCTAAAATATAATCCTGCTTATTATCCACATTTCAATCATCTGATTAAGCATATTTCTATATGTTACTATCCAGACGACAGATTAAGACTTATTTCCACATTCACACAACTCCCATATCACAGTCACACAACTCCTAATCAATTAGTTGTTTTTCAACAATATTTTAACCTGCAGGAATATTTTCACATTTCTATCTCATGGTTAGTTCATAGGATAATGTAACTCATACATTTACATCTTTCAATACTTCTAAAATGGGGTACAGGTTTAAAATAATTACAGGTGCACCGTACCATCTTATACTATATCACAAATGGTCTTAACTAGTAAACACAGATTCTAGTTTTCATCCAATTCACAGAGATAGCTGACTCAGCCTCAGAGCCTCCAGACTGGGCCCTGTTTAAACCTCCACACAGGAATACACACTCAGAGCCTCCTGACTGGGCCCTGTTTACACCTCCACATAGGAATACACACTCAGAGCCTCCTGACTGGGCCCTGTTTACACCTCCACACAAGAACACAAACTCAGAGCCTATGAGGCTTTTCTAAAAACTCCACATTGTGTGTTTCGCTCACCTCTTTTTTTTTAAACTACGTTGGAGATGTGGTATCCACTATATATACTATACTGATGGTATCCACTATATATACTATACTGATGGTATCCACTATATATACTATACTGATGGTATCCACTATATATACTATACTGATGGTATCCACTCGGCTCGCTGCCTCAGAACAAAGGTGGGTCCATTTGCTCCGTTCCCGAAGTGTGGTCTCCCTGAGATCCCAAGTTTGAGGGATCCCTCATGCACCATTTACCCAGGTCACCAATAGCAGTCACCAAGTGAAGATTCACATCCCCATCGCCAACTGTGGTGGTTAATTTCTTTCAAAACATATCACACAAGTCCGAGTTATTCTTAAACTAAATGTTTATTCACTTACAAGGGAGCAGGTCAATACAACGTACACATACAGCGAATAATTTGAGTGCCCTACGATAATGATGGCTGGTGGACCCACGGGACAAAAGTACAAAGGTCTTTTACACCCCTTTCAACCTACATGACCAACAACAGATGTATAGAACGGGTCACAAGGTTAAGATTTGTATGAAAGATACTTATAATTCTCAGCAGACAGTATCTGCTGTAAAAACAGTACTCTTTGTGTAGAGACCAGGGTCTGGCCCTGGGGTCATCTCTCCCTGGTACCATATAGAACAGAAACATTAACTCATGCTCTGGAATGCGGTCTCTTTAGGTTTTATCACCCAAAAGACATTGTAAATCTCCTGTCAGTGTTTTTTCCCAGAGGCCCATCCTCAGTAGAACACACAGAGACAATAGTTCTAAGAACCCTCTATTCTGTTGCATAAAACAACCATTGCAATTTTGCTCTCAGTGTCCACTGAAAGTTGACTAGTAACAACAACTGGGACATAAAAGACACCCACCATGAGACCCACTAAATCTGCCCAAGAAAAGGCAAACAAAAGAAAAACCCACACCAAACTTAAAGACATGAAGCAAACCAAAAAGGTGGAACAACTAAAGGTGTTGACTCTCCACATGTATCAAGACAACTGGAGCACTGGGCCAGACACTCTTAAATAGAACCTGGACCAGCTCAGGTGAAACACCTTCCCACTAACGAGATGGACAAGCCAGCACAGGTGTAACACATACTGACTAACGAGGTGACACCAATCAGTGCTAACGAGCTCCACGTGCTAACGAGCTCCACGTGCTAACGAGCTACAAGTGCTAACGAGCTACACGTGCTAACGAGCTACACGTGCTACACGTGCTAAAGTCCAACCTCAAAACACAAATGGAAAAACCAAAGCCTGTAACACCTTCTCCCTTAAGACAGCAAATATATCCTATATTTTTGTTGGAGAAGTTTGCTCACCACCAACAGAAAACAACTTCCATTTCACATTATAATCAACTAGAATGCTCACCTTCACCAATATAAACATGGTGTCTACTGGCTGTCAACAATTAAAAACAAGAAAAAACACATTTCTAAATATATATATATATTTTTCTACAATCTTAATTGTTGAAAAACTCACTAGCTTCTAGAACTCGGCTTCCTAAAACTCACTAGCTTCTAGAACTCTCGTCTTCCTAAAACTCACTAGCTTCTAGAACTCTCGTCTTCCTAAAACTCACTAGTTTCTAGAACTCTCGTCCCCTTGGAACGAGTCCAAACAAAAGTCATCGCCAATACTGAAAAACGTGCAGTCAAAATAAATTGTGATCCATGGCAACTCACTGATTAAACGCAAAACACAAATCTTTTTAACTGCCCACCCTTGAGACAATCAGCAACCAAGTTGTCCTTACCACGGACATGTCTGATTTCAAGAGGAAACTCCTGCAATATCCGTAGTAACTTTCCACCTCACTGCAGAGCTTCTCTCTCTTTTCAGGGTTCACTAGATAGGCATGTTGTTGGATCGGGGCCCAGTCCCCAATGTCATGCTCTAGTCCATGTGGGTTGGCACATCTGAGAATGAACCCTGATATTCTAAAAGGATAACGTCAATATAATTGGACCCAAAAAATTGTCAGTTGGTTGCATAAATAATTATTACTAAATGTTACATGAATTGTAAATATGAAATATTTGATTGCATAGTCTTATTTTCAACGTCTTTTCAATTACATTTTGCTAGGTGGGATAGCCCAATGTCAAAACACACTTTTAACGTGTCCAAATCAATAACCAATATGCAGAAACAGTTTGTGATAAATTGAAAACCTAAACATAAAATGTGCTATCTACAAAAACATCTGCCACAATAATCATATTACTTGTATTTTTTAAAACAAGCTCATTATAAACTGCACAAGCACCAGAAACGCTGTTGTTTTGACAAGTAGCAATAAATCACTGATATCGATTAGGGGGGAAATCAGGTTGTACGTGCTGTTGAAACTAACACAACTAAAAAAACACATGGAAATGGGAGATATCTTTTACCTCACTGGTTAGAGGACAACCTGCAGAAGACAGTCAGCTACATTTGGAGTGACACATTTACATTTAGGGGTTGCTAAACAAAGGAACACAACACTTATTTGTCATCACTCATTGATATCATGTTGAAATCAATTGTGCTGACAGGAGGGAGAATTGTGACATCATTTCATTGATATCATGAAACAACTCCTTCATGTATTTTCTGATGTTTAATCAGAGATCTTTTACCAGAGTATCTCTTGTCACACTGATCACAGCTATACGATTTCTCTCCTGTGTGTGTTCTCTGGTGTAGAGTCAGACTGCTAGATGCAGAAAAACTCTTCCCACATTGACCACAACTATAAGGTTTCTCTCCAGTGTGTGTTCTTTGGTGTAATGTCAGCTGGCCAGATTGACCAAAACTCTTCCCACATTGACCACAGCTATAAGATTTCTCTCCTGTGTGTGTTCCCTGGTGTTGAGTCAGATGGCAAGATCGACCAAAACTCTTGCCACATTGATCACAGCTATAGGATTTCTCTCCTGTGTGTGTTCGCTGGTGTTGAGTCAGCTGGCCAGATTGACCAAAACTCTTCCCACATTGATCACAGCTATAAGATTTCTCTCCTGTGTGTGTTCTCTGGTGTAATGTCAGCTGGCCAGATTGAACAAAACTCTTCCCACATTGATCACAGCTATAGGGTTTCTGTCCTGTATGTATTCTCTGGTGCACTGTCAGATCACTAGATTGACCAAAACTCTTCCCACATTGACCACAGCTAGAAGGTTTCTCTCCTGTGTGTGTTCTCTGGTGTAAAGTCAGAGAGCCAGATGTAGTAAATCTCTTCCCACATTGAGTACAGCTAAAAGGTTTCTCTCCTGTGTGGATTCTTTGATGAATTTTAATGCTTGCTGAGGAGGTGAATCTCTTCCCACAGTCAAAGCAGCAGTGAGTTCTCTTCCCTGTGGATGTCTGCAGGTGTTTCTTGAGGTGTTCTGATTTGGAGGGACTCTTCTCTGCCTCGTCAACATCATGAGGTTGTTGAGGCTCCCCAGAGGATCCACAATAGTCACGTCTCTCTCCTGTGTGAACAACAAAGTCAGACAGATGGTTAAAGGCCCACAGCAGCGGTAATCCACTGTAAAAGGTGATGCCAACAGCGTAGCCATGATGTTGTACAACAATTGACGTCTGTAATGAATGTTAAAATTATTTGATAATTGTCTTAAAATGAGCAAGAAAAGTCATATTTTGTCTTGTTTTCACATTAGTAGTAACATCAATGATTGTAGGCTAGAAATAAGTTATTCATGTTGTTGAAATTCTAAGCAGTGTGCCAGACTGGCTCCAGGTCATCTTCAAGTCTCTGCTAGGTAAAGCCCGCCTTATCTCAGCTCGCTGGTCACCATAGCAGCACTCACCCGTAGCACGCACTCCAGCAGGTATATCTCACTGGTTACCCCCAAAGCCAATTATTCCTTTGGCCGCCTTTCATTCCAGTTCTCTGCTGCCAATGACTGGAACGATCTGCAAAAATCACTGAAGCTGGAGACTCATATCTCCCTCACTAGATTTAAGCACCAGCTGTCAGAGCAGCTCACAGATCACTGCACCTGTACATAGCCCATCTGTAAATAGCCCATCCAACTACCTCATCCCCATACTGTATTTATTTATCTTGCTCCTTTGCACCCCAGTATCTCTACTTGCACATTCATCTTCTGCACATCTACCATTCCAGTGTTTAATTGCTATAATGTAATTACTTCACCACCATAGCCTATTTATTGCTTTACCTCCCTTATCCTACCTCATTTGCACACACTGTATATAGACTTTTTCTACTGTATTATTGACTGTATGTTTGTTTATTCCATGTGTAACTCTGTTGTTGCATGTGTCGAACTGCTATGCTTTATCTTGGCAGTTGCAAATGAGAACTTGTTCTCAAGTAGCCTACCTGGTTAAATAAAGGTGAAACATTTTCTTCAAATCTGAAAACGTTGTGAAGCAACTAAAGCAGCTAAAGCTCACAATTCCTGAAGAACATCGGTGATGTTGTACCCACGGCCACTATTAAAACCTTCCCCAACCAGAAACCGTGGATTGATGGCAGCATTCGCGCAAAACTGAAAAGCGCGAACCACTGCTTTTAAATCAGGGCAAGGCGAACGGAAACATGACCGAATACAAACAGTGTAGCTATTCCCTCCGCAAGGCAATCAAACAAGCTAAGCATCAGTATAGAGACAAAGTAGAGACGCAATTCAACGGCTTAGACACCAGAGGTATGTGACAGGGCCTACAGTCAATCACGGACTACAAAAAGAAAACCATCCCCGTCGCGGACCCCGATGTCTTGCTCCCAGACAAACTAAACAACTTCTTTACTCGCTTTGAGGACAATACAGTGCCACCGACACAGCCCGCTACCAAAACCTACGGACTCTCCTTCACCGCAGCCAACGTGAGTAAAACATTTAAACGTGTTAACCCTCGCAAGGCTGCCGGCCCAGACGGAATCCCTAGCCGCGTCCTCAGAGCATGTGCAGACCAGCTGGCTGGTGTGTTTACGGACATATTCAATCAATCCCTATCCCAGTCTGCTGTTCCCACATGCTTCAAGAGGGCCACCATTGTTCCTGTTCCCAAGAAAGCTAACTGAGCTAAATGACTACCGCCCTGTAGCACTCACTTCCGTCTTCCTGAAGTGCTTTGAGAGAGTAGTCAAGGATCATATCACCTCCACCCTACGTGACACCCTAGACCCACTCCAATTTGCTTACCGCCCCAATATGTCCACAGACGATGCAATTGCAATCACACTGCCCTAACCCATCTGGACAAGAGGAATACCTATCTAAGAATGCTGTTCATTGACTACAGCTCAGCATTTAACAGCATAGTACCCTCCAAACTCGTCATTAAGCTGGAGACCCTGGGTCTCAACCCCGCCCTATGCAACTGGATCCTGGACTTTCTGACGGGCCGCCCCCAGGTGGTGAGGGTAGGAAACAACATCTCCACCCCGCTGATCCTCAACACTGGGGCCCCGCAAGGGTGCGTTCTCAGCCCTCTCCTGTACTCCCTGTTCACCCATGACTGGGTGGCCATGCACGCTTCCAACTGCAGACGACACTACAGTAGTTGGCTTGATTACCAACAACAACGAGATGGCCTACAGGGAAGAGGTGAGGGCCCTCAGAGTGTGGTGTCAGGGAAATAACCTCTCACTCAACATCAACAAAACAAAGGAGATGATCGTGGACTTCAAGGAAACTGCAGAGGGAGCACCCCCCCATCCACATCGACGGGACAGCAGTGGAGAAGGTGGAACGTTTTAAGTTCCTCGGTGTACACATCACGGACAAACTGAAATGGTCCACCCACACAGACAGCGTGTTGAAATAGGTGCAACAGTGCCTCCTCAACCTCAGGAAGTTGAAGAAATTTGTCTTGTCACCGAAAACACTCAAACTTTTACAGATGCACAATCGAGAGTATCCTGTCAGGCTGTATCACCGCCTGGTACGGCAACTGCACCGCCCTCAACCGCAAGGCTCTCCAAAGGGTAGTGCGGTCTACTCAACGCATCAATGGGGGCAAACTACCTGCCCTCCAGGTCACCTACAACACCCGATGTCACAGGAAGGCCAAAAAGATCATCAAGGATAACAACCACCCGAGCCACTGCCTGTTCACCCCGCTATCATCCAGAAGGTGAGGTCAGTACAGGTGCATCAAAGCTGGGACCGAGAGACTGAAAAACAGCTTCTGTCTCAAGGCTATCAGACTGTTAAACAGCCATCACGAACATTGAGAGGGTGCTGCCAACATACTGACTCATTTCTAGCCACTTTAATAATAAAAAATTGGATGTGATAAATGTATCACTAGTCACTTTAAACAATGCCACTTTATATAATGTTTACATACCCTACATTACTCATCTCATATGTATATACTGTATACTCTATACCATCTACTGCATCTTGCCTATGCCGTTCGGCCATCGCTCATCCATATATTTATATGTACATATTCGTGTGTGTATTAGGTAGTTGTGAAATTGTTAGATTACTTGTTAGATATTACTGCATGGTCGGAACTAGAAGCCCAAGCATGTCTCTACACTCGCATTAACATCTGCTAACCATGTGTATGTGAAGAATAACATTTTATTTTATTTGGTACAACTCAGACGAGAGTGCTCTGAAATCAGAGTAGATAGCCAGAGTGAATTTATGAAAGCACCCGAATGTCCATTGAGAAAGCACAACGACTGTACCATTTAGCTAAGCTAAGAACGACAGGAATAATCAAGTCAATAAACGTTGGGTAGTTAGTTAGATAGAATATAGAGAATATACTAGCAAGTTTGATGTATAAGTAGCCAACTAACGTTAGGTAGCTAGTTAACATACCGGTACATACTGCTGTAATAACATGCTAGCAAATTGTCAGCCAAAATAACGTGTAAGGTAACTTATTTGAAAAGTCATAACTTTATTACATTGCTCAACATTTTCTTAACATTTGTCATAATTAGTTAAAACAATGAATTTACTGGCAAGTTTGATGTATAAGTAGCCAACTAACGTTAGGTAGCTAGTTAAAACCTGTTGGGGATAGGGGGCAGTATTTGCACGGCCGGATTAAAAACGTACCCGATTTAATCTGGTTACTACTCCTGCCCAGTAACTAGAATATGCATATAATTGTTTGATTTGGATAGAAAACACCCTAAAGTTTCTAAAACTGTTTGAATGGTGTCTGTGAGTATAACAGAACTCATTTGGCAGGCCAAAACCTGAGAAGATTCCAAACAGGAAGCGCTCTCTCTGACCATTTCATGGCCTTATTGATCATCTCTAACAAAAACAGGGGATCTCTGGCATGACGTGACATTTTCGAACGCTCCCATAGGCTCTCAGAAGGCGCCAGAAAGCTGAATCGTGGCTTTGCAGCCCATGGCTGAAAAACATTAGCGCATTTTGTAAGTGGCCGATCTGAGGACAATGGGACGGGGCGCGCGTGCCCGAGTCGACTCAATGTTTACTTTGTCTCTCTTTGAACGAAAACCACCACTCCGGTCGGAATATTATCGCTTTTTTACGAGAAAAATTGCATAAAAATTGATTTTAAACAGCGGTTGACATGCTTCGAAGTACGGTAATGGAATATTTAGAATTTTTTTGTCACGAAATGCGTCGTGCGCATGACCCTTATTTACACTTCGGATAGTGTCTTGAACGCACGAACAAAACGCCACTATTTGGATATAACTATGGATTATTTTGAACCAAACCAACATTTGTTATTGAAGTAGAAGTCCTGGGAGTGCATTCTGACGAAGACAGCAAAGGTAACAACATTTTTGTTATAGTAAATCTGATTTTGGTGAGGGCTAAACTTGGTCGGTGTCTAAATAGCTAGCCCTGTGATGCCGGGCTATCTACTGAGAATATTGCAAAATGTGCTTTCACCGAAAAGCTATTTTAAAATCGGACATAGCGAGTGCATAGAGGAGTTCTGTATCTATAATTCTTAAAATAATTGTTATGTTTTTTGTGAACGTTTATCGTGAGTAATTTAGTAAATTCACCGGATGTTTGCGGGGGGTATGCTAGTTCTGAACGTCACATGCTAATGTAAAAAGCTGGTTTTTGATATAAATATGAACTTGATTGAACAAAACATGCATGTATTGTATAACATAATGTCCTAGGGTTGTCATCTGATGAAGATCAAAGGTTAGTGCTGCATTTAGCTGTGGTTTGGCTTTATGTGACATTATATGCTAGCTTGAAAAATGGGTGTCTGATTATTTCTTGCTGGGTACTCTGCTGACATAATCTAATGTTGTGCTTTCGTTGTAAAGCCTTTTTGAAATCGGACAGTGTGGTTAGATTAACGAGAGTCTTGTCTTTAAAATGGTGTAAAATAGTCATATGTTTGAGAAATTGAAGTAATAGCATTTCTAAGGTATTTGAATATCGCGTCCCACCTAGCCCATAGAGGTTAACATACCGGTACATACTGCTGTAATAACATGCTAGCAAATTGTCAGCCAAAATAACGTGTAAGGTAACTTATTTGAAAAGGCATAACTTTATTACATTGCTCAACATTTTCTTAACATTTGTCATAACTAGTTAAAGCAATGAATTTGTATCGGCTCTCGTTGGACTTCGGCTGCATATTTTCTGCCATTTTCTACAAATCTGAAAACAATGTGAAGCCACACCCATTTCCTGAAGAATTGCATTATGGGCCCTAACGTACTGCGTGTTTACGTCATATTATGGCGAATTTAGTACGACATCCGGGAACTTTTGGCATACTAACTACATCATACTATGACCAATAAGCACACTATATACTCAATTAACATCACAAATAGTACGGTTAGTATGAGTATTCTAACACACCTAATGACTTATCAACAGCTCTAACAATTTGGCCCCCACAGGAAATCTACACTGGCAGTTATAGAAAGACCCATTTACTATATAACCATTGATTCTTGAAGAATATAACTTATAAATGCCTCAAATGTTTCAACTTTATTACCCCACCAGAAACCAAAACATAAGCTCGTATAACGCCACTGTTTGTTAACAAGCACTGTATAGCCTTAATCTTGTTTAAAACGATCATTTTGACCTTATGGCCAGCCAGTCCTTGTATTCATAGTGTAGTGAATTCAGGGGGTAGTCCTGAGCTGAACTCAAACCTGGGTCCAGCGACTGTCAAGCCAACACCTTATAACTGTTACACCAAGATGTCTGAACTTCTTGACGAGGTTGCTATGTGTTGGGTTACGGTTGCTACAATAGCTTTCTCTATGAATTTGAGAGTAGTTACACTTCTCCTTCCCCCATCCCTCAGCTGTTTACCAAACCAAGTCTCTGGGCAGCCATTTTGTTACTGTTTAAATCCTAGGTTACCCCTATAAAATAGCCACACATCTATCAACCAATCTGCAGTTCATACAATAACAAAGCTGTCATTCCACCACTAGTTTGGTTATAAGATGATGATGGGGCTGGAGAAATGTAACTACTCTCAAATGCATAGACGGACCTACGGATGCAAGGACTGACCATCCATGATATCAACATAGTTTTAACCATGTTGAGTGTTTACAGTGATTGTTTATCATTTAAATTGTTTCTAAACATTGGAGTAAAAAAAAGCTTATTTGGGGTTCTGATGGGGTACAACAGTTGAACTAAGCTCATGAGGCATGTGTTATATTCTTCAAGAATCAATGGCTATAAATAAATCATTTAAAAAGTCTAAATATGGATGTAGCTATTTCATATTTCCCCTTTAACACCAAACATCAGATCAACAACTGCAGAGTTTGTGCCTCTGTTTTTAAGACAGTACTTACTAGTTTTAGTAATCTCACTAGTATAAAGACCTCCTCCATTCCTGCCATTATTGAAAGAGATTGCAGGTAGCCAAGTGGTTAGAGTGTAGAGGCGGCAGGTAGCCTAGTGGTTAGAGTGTAGAGGCGGCAGGTAGCCTAGTGGTTAGATTGGGTTACTTAATGTTAGATCCCTCACTTCCAAGGCAGTTATAGTCAATGAACTAATCACTGATAATAATCTTGATGTGATTGGCCTGACTGAAACATGGCTTAAGCCTGATGAATTTACTGTGTTAAATGAGGCCTCACCCCCTGGTTACACTAGTGACCATACCCCCCGTGCATCCGGCAAAGGCGGAGGTGTTGCTAACATTTACGATAGCAAATTTCAATTTACAAAAAAAAACCAATGACGTTTTCGTCTTTTGAGCTTCTAGTCATGAAATCTATGCAGCCTACTCACTCACTTTTTATAGCTACTGTTTACAGGCCTCCTGGGCCATATGCAGTGTTCCTTACTGAGTTCTCTGAATTCCTATCGGATCTTGTAGTCATAGCAGATAATATTCAAATTTTTGGTGACTTTAACATTCACATGGAAAAGTCCACAGACCCACTCCAAAAGGCTTTCGGAGCCATCATCGACTCAGTGGGTTTTGTCCAACATGTCTCTGGACCTACTCACTGCCACAGTCATACTCTGGACCTAGTTTTGTCCCATGGAATAAATGTTGTGGATCTTAATGTTTTTCCTCATAATCCTGGATTATCGGACCACCATTTTATTGCGTTTACAATTGCAACAAATAATCTGCTCAGACCCCAACCAAGGAGCATTAAAAGTCGTGCTATAAATTCTCAGACAACCCAAAGATTCCTTGATGCCATTCCAGACTCCCTCTGCCTACCCAAGGACGTCAGAGGACAAAAATCAGTTAACCACCTAACCGAGGAACTCAATTTAACCTTGCGCAATACCCTAGATGCAGTTGCACCCCTAAAAATTAAAAACATCTGTCATAAGAAACTAGCTCCCTGGTATACAGAAAATACACGCGCTCTGAAGCAAGCTTCCAGAAAATTGGAACGGAAATGGCGCCACACCAAACTGGAAGTCTTCCGACTAGCTTGGAAAGACAGTACCGTGCAGTATCGAAGACCCCTCACTGCTGCTCGATCATCCTATTTTTCCAACTTAATTGAGGAAAATAAGAACAATCCGAAATTTCTTTTTGATACTGTCGCAAAGCTAACTAAAAAGCAGCATTCGCAAATGGAGGATGGCTTTCACTTCAGCAGTAATAAATTTATGAACTTCTTTGAGGAAAAGATCATGATCATTAGAAAGCAAATTACGGACTCCTCTTTAAATCTGGGTATTCCTCCAAAGCTCCATTGTCCTGAGTCTGCACAACTCTGCCAGGACCTAGGATCAAGGGAGATACTAAAGTGTTTTAGTACTATATCTCTTGACACAATGATGAAAATAATCATGGCCTCCAAACCCTCAAGCTGCATACTGGACCCTATTCCAACTAAACTACTGAAAGAGCTGCTTCCTGTGCTTGGCCCTCCTATGTTGAACATAATAAACGGCTCTCTATCCACCGGATGTGTACCAAGCTCACTAAAAGTGGCAGTAATAAAGCCTCTCTTGAAAAAGCCGAATCTTGACCCAGAAATTATAAAAAACTATCGGCCTATATCGAATCTTCCATTCCTCTCAAAAAATTTAGAAAAAGCTGTTGCACAGCAACTCACTGCCTTCCTGAAGACAAACAATGTATACGAAACGCTTCAGTCTGGTTTTAGACCCCATCATAGCACTGAGACTGCACTTGTGAAGGTGGTAAATGACCTTTTAATGTCATCAGACCGAGGCTCTGCATCTGTCCTCGTGCTCCTAGATCTTAGTGCCGCTTTTGATACTATCGATCACCACATTCTTTTGGAGAGATTGGAAACCCAAATTGGTCTACATAGACAAGTTCTGGACTGGTTTAGATCTTATCTGTCGGAAAGATATCAGTTTGTCTCTGTGAATGGTTTGTCCTCTGACAAATCAATTGTAAATTTCGGTGTTCCTCAAGGTTCCGTTTTAGGACCACTATTGTTTTCACTATATATTTTACCTCTTGGGGATGTCATTCGAAAACATAATGTTAAATTTCACTGCTATGCGGACGACACACAGCTGTACATTTCAATGAAACATGGTGAAGCCCCAAAATTTCCCTCGCTAGAAGCCTGTGTTTCAGACATAAGGAAGTGGATGGCTGCAAACTTTCTACTTTTAAACTCGGACAAAACAGAGATGCTTGTTCTAGGTCCCAAGAAACAAAGAGATCTTCTGTTGAATCTGACAATTAATCTGGATGGTTGTACAGTCGTCTCAAATAAAACTGTGAAGGACCTCGGCGTTACTCTGGACCCTGATCTCTCTTTTGAAGAACATATCAAGACTGTTTCAAGGGCAGCTTTTTTCCATCTACGTAACATTGCAAAAATCAGAAACTTTCTGTCCAAAAATGACGCAGAAAAATTCATCCATGCTTTGGTTACTTCTAGGCTCGACTACTGCAATGCTCTACTTTCCGGCTACCCGGATAAAGCACTAAACAAACTTCAGTTAGTGCTAAATACGGCTGCTAGAATCCTGACTAGAACCAAAAAATGTGATCATATTACTCCAGTGCTAGCCTCCCTACACTGGCTTCCTGTTAAGGCAAGGGCTGATTTCAAGGTTTTACTGCTAACCTACAAAGCATTACATGGGCTTGCTCCTACCTATCTTTCTGATTTGGTCCTGCCGTACACACCTACACGTACGCTACGGTCACAAGACGCAGGCCTCCTAATTGTCCCTAGAATTTCTAAGCAAACGGCTGGAGGTAGGGCTTTCTCCTATAGAGCTCCATTTTTATGGAATGGTCTGCCTACCCATGTGAGAGACGCAGACTCAGTCTCAACCTTTAAGTCTTTACTGAAGACTTATCTCTTCAGTAGGTCCTATGATTAAGTATAGTCTGGCCCAGGAGTGTGAAGGTGAACGGAAAGGCTGGAGCAACGAACCGCCCTTGCTGTCTCTGCCTTGCCGGTTCCCCTCTTTTGACTGGGATTCTCTGCCTCTAACCCTATTACAGGGGCTGAGTCACTGACTTACTGGTGTTCTTCCATGCCGTCCATGGGAGGGGTGCGTCACTTGAGTGGGTTGAGTCACTGACGTGGTCTTCCTGTCTGGGTTTGCGCCCCCCCCCCCCCCTTGGGTTGTGCCATGGCGGAGATCTTTGTGGGCTATACTCGGCCTTGTCTTCGGACGGTAAGTTGGTGGTTGTAGACATCCCTCTAGTGGTGTGGGGGCTGTGCTTTGGCAAAGTGGGTGGGGTTATATCCTGCCTGTTTGGCCCTATCCGGGGGTATCATCGGATGGGGCCACAGTGTCTTCTGATCCCTCCTGTCTCAGCCTCCAGTATTTATGCTGCAGTAGTTCATGTGTCGGGGGGCTAGGGTCAGTCTGTTACATCTGGAGTATTCTCTTGTCTTATCCGGTGTCCTGTGTGAATTTAAATATGCTCTCTCTAATTCTCTCTTTCTCTCTTTTTTTCTTTCTCTCGGAGGACCTGAGCCCTAGGACCATGCCTCAGGACTACCTGGCATGATGACTCATTGCTGTCCCCAGTCCACCTGGCCATGCTGCTGCTCCAGTTTCAACTGTTCTGCCTGCGGCTACGGAACCCTGACCTGTTCACCGGACGTGCTTGTTGCACCCTCGACAACTACTATGATTATTATTATTTGACCATGCTGGTCATTTATGAACATTTTAACATCTTGACCATGTTCTGTTATAATATCCACCCGGCACAGCCATAAGAGGACTGGCCACCCCTCATAGCCTGGTTCCTCTCTAGGTTTCTTCCTAGGTTTTTGGCCTTTCTAGGGAGTTTTTCCTAGGAAGTTTTTCCTAGCCACCGTGCTTCTTTCACATGCATTGCTTGCTGTTTGGGGTTTTAGGCTGGGTTTCTGTACAGCACTTTGAGATTTCAGCTGATGTACGAAGGGCTATATAAATAAATTTGATTTGATTTTGATTTGATTTTAATCAGGGCCCGTTCATCGTTAGAACCATTGGATGCCTTAACATGCCTTTGGGAAATCGAGCCCAGATATCCAGTTTCATCCTCGTCTTCCTCCAATGTGACAGCAATCTCCTCCTCCTCTTTCACTCCAAAAACTGCATCCTCCTCTTTCTCTTCCTCTTCTTTAACAGTAACATCCTCCTCTTTCACCCTGAACGAATCTTCCTCTTCTTTAACTGAAACGTCTTTCTCTTCTTCTTTCACTGTAACAGCCTCACCCTTTACTTGTTTTTGTATTGTGACATCCTATTCCTCCTCTTTCACGACAACGTTAAGCCACAGACCATCTTTCTCCGTCCAGCAGACCTCTTCTTTAGCAGGAGGAGAGTAGCTTAGTGAACTCATGGTCGGGGATGTTAGCTAGCTAGGCTAATGCTAATTTAACCAGCACGCTAGCTGACCAATAACAACAACACCGTAAATATGAAATTAAATCGGATAACTAACTGGACGACAGAAGTGGTTTTAAAACACAGTGGCTAATATACACTAAAGCGTCTAAAGAGCTTTATCGGTTCGGCTATTTTGTCTAGCAAGCTACCGAGGTGGCTGACTAACTGTTGCTGCTGTTGAAAGAAGCGTTCCGTCCACTAGATTATACGTCACACCAACAGCATCGCCTTAAAGCCCCACATGATGTATTGTTACTCCATGTAGGAGCAGTATAGACCTAGTCTGTTCATTATATACATCTACATGATGTATTGTTACACCATGTAGGAGCAGTATAGACCTAGTCTGTTCATTATATACATCTACATGATGTATTGTTACACCATGTAGGAGCAGTATAGACCTAGTCTGTTCATTATATACATCTACATGATGTATTGTTACACCACGTAGGAGCAGTATAGACCTACAGTAGCTAATTGCTAATTTAGATGTTGTTTGACTTAATGATGGTAGGTTTGGTCGATGTGTTGCTGGTAGTTGTGGTAGGTCAGTGTGGTAGGTGTGGTAGTTGTGGTAGGTAGGTGTGGTAGTTGTGGTAGATAGGGGTGGTAGTTGTGGTATGTAGGTGTGGTAGTTGTGGTAGGTAGGTTTGGTGATGGTTGGTTTTGTAGTTGTGGGTGTGGTAGGTGTGGTGATGGTAGGTGTGGTAGTTGTGGTAGGTCGGTGTGGTAGTTGTGGTAGTTGTGATAGGTAGGTGTGGTAGTTGTGGTAGATAGGGGTGGTAGTTGTGGTATATAGGTGTGGTAGTTGTGGTAGGTGTGGTGATTAGGCTTGGGCTGTATCCAGATTTTCATATAGTCATACCGTCCTTCTCTCATACCAGGATTTAAAGTACTACCAACATAGCACATGAGGGGATGCTAAAAACACAAGAAAAGCCTATGGGCATCTATTTCCAGAATGCTAACAAATTAGCACAAACTGTTAGCAAATTCACATAGACGCTGTTAGCTAAATGCTAACAACTGAAAACGAACAAACTAATTGCAAAGCAGTGGAGGCTTCTGAGGGGAGGACAGCTCATAATAATTTCTGGAATGAAGTCAATTGAGTGGTATCAAACACATGGAAACCACATCTTTGATGGGTTGATACCACTCCATTGACTCCATTCCAACCATTATTATGAGCTGTCGTCTCCTCAGCAGCTTCCACTGTTGCAAAGAAAGGCAAATCCAGCTCATAAAGTTATGTCAGGGATAATCAACGAGGGACTATGTGTTCTATGGTAAATAATGAACACTGTGGAACTGACCTTCCATGGATTTGCATTATTTTCCAGAGAACCATAAAGCCCTGAGTTGATTATCCCTTTTATACCATGGCTATAATTTAACACATTTGCCGGTAGAAATGTGTTCATTTGCCGGTGGAAATGAGTTCAACATCCACTGAAGTAGCTAGCAAGTTTACTAGATAGCTACAATAGTTGCCTTGGTAACCAAACAAACATACTTGCTAGTTTAGATAACCAAACCATCAGTCCTAGCTTGCTATTCTAAAAACCTAATTCAACAATACCAATACTGTTTTCAATTTGACTTAATTTGTAATGTCCAAAAGTCCAAACATAATTGCAGTTGATTGAAGGCATGACGTCCCTGAACCAATAACAGTTGGTTGTATTCATGAAAGTCTTATGGGGTGGAAGATATTGATATTTTTTAAAGTATTTTTTATGTAAAGTGATTTATTTTACATTTTGTAGATTTTATAGAAGTAAAAAAAAATGTAACTAATTGTATTGGAGAGAAGAGGTCTCTTTACAGTGTCAAATTTATTTGAGATCTCTATGCCATGTAGTTGAGAAGGAATTGATATTTTTCATTTACAGGCAATTGTTTGCGTTGCAGTTTTAAGACGGTTCCTTAACCCTCTGAGCAGAGGATAGCACATTTTTAGCTACATTTCACCTCCAAAAAGTAAATAGGTTCTACATAAAGCTGTCCCAACTATTTGTGGGCACCGTTTGTCACCGTTATAGTGCAATTTATGTGTATAGAGGACTCCTCTCTAATATAACATGTCACACATTGTGTCAGACTGATGGAATGTTAGGTGTCTCATTGAAAGTCTAACATCTACCATGACTACTGGATGTTTCAATTCTAATAAATAACAACAATCCACACCGTAACAACAATATTGCTTTTTTAATAACTGCTTTTATTAAAGCGTACAACTTTGCTAATGAAAATGACATCAACAAACAACACTGGCCTGACTTGAGCAGCTCTGCCCGGGGATGGAGCCAGCAACTTAGCTGCTACCGGTCCGGTCCAGGCTACCTGCAGACCTCCTCCCAGACCTCCTTTTCAGCACCTCCCCTTAACAGGTGAGGTGGTGGAAATGATCAGAGTTGCATTCAACTTGAATAAAGATGAGAAACTCTGGTCTGTGGAGCCACTGGTCTGAGGGGAGGACTTCTGTTTAAACCATGTCCATTTGGGGATATTTTCTAGGACAGTAGAGGTGGTGAGCAGAGATGAATTCAACTTGGATAAAGATGAGAATCTCTGCTCTGGGGAGGAGAGTCACTGACCTTAGATGGTTTGTTGCCTTGATAAAGAGGGTACTTTCTGGCTTGAGGAGAATATAATGTTTTGTGGAGGAAATGTGGCTTGATGACTTAAAGAGGAGGAGGAATTATTGGGCGACACTTTTAATTACCAATGTAACCTCAGTTGAACTGTGGCTTCATCGAGTTCCAGCTCTAGGCAGACAGCACGTCAGGAATGCTGTAAGACATCACAGAGACAGGTAAGTATCTATATATTTACATGTGTGTTGCATGTACACTAAACCCTCACATTTGGATAATGTCACTCTTAAAGTGACAACATATATATAAACAGTGTAACATGAATACATGTTTAAACATTATTTACCTCATCTTAATTCTCTTCCAGATGCCTGGCCTTTTCTTGTTCTTGGAGGTTGGCTCTGAAGTTTCAGCCTCTTCTGGAGCTTCTAGCTGCTGGCTCTCTGGCACCCCCTGTTGGTTCTCTGGCCACTCCTGCTGGTTCTCCGAACTCCCCTCCTGGTTCTCTGCCCATGCCTGCTGCCTCCTTGGCCCCTCCTGCTGGCCATCTCCAGATCCAACAGGCTCTTGGCTTACTTGTTGGCCTGTGGCCCATCCCGGCAATGCCTGACCGTGGTTGGAATCGTGGCTGTGTTGGGTGGTTAGACACCGGGTGTTGATTTGAGCATCAGCCTCCAGATTCATCTGCTCCAGGTACTTTTCCATCATCCTCTCCCTCTCCTCCTTCAGATTCTGATGAGTCCTTTTTTTAAGCAGGGACTGCTCTCTCCACTGCTTATTGAAATCCTCCAACTTCTTCCTTCTCTCCTCATCCTTCAGCAGCTCCTTCCTCTTCTCCCTCTCTCTCTCTGCCCGGGTCATGGTGGATATTACCCTTGGGTGTCCAGGGAAGGCTGGGAGGGGAGAAGAAGTAGAGTTCACATTCAACTTAGTGGATCTGGTATCAACTTAAATGTAATGGACACAGGGAATTAAGAATAGAAAACACAGTTGGAGCTCTATGATTCTTTAATCTTTTCAATTGAGCAAGGCATGGAATTTGTCAATAAAGTGCAATAATTCCCATCCCGAATTGACCTGACCCTAAGTTGAACATGAGTCCCAAATGGCACCTATTCCTTGTATAGTGCCAGGGCCTATGTGATAGCTTAGGGCTCCATGGCAACTAGGGGACCCCCGACCCCCCCAAAACCCTTTTTTGTGTGTGTTTTTTAGGAACTCTTTCTGGGTCTCTACTTAGTCTTGAGAGTTAGACTAGTAGATGACATAAGGTATCATTTAAAAACGTGTTTGTTACATCAGCAGTATTTTTCTTGTTATGTCAGTCAGTCACTCAATTAGCCATGTCAGCTAACATATTCTTTGGACAGTAGTTTTATATTGAAACAATGATGCAACATGATGACTGGCTTGGAACTTATGTGTGTAGAGGAGACTAAAGAGGATGATGTCATAAGCAGAGGTAAAACAGGTCTTACCTAGGTGGACGATCTTATAGCCCTCCTCAGCCTCTCTCTGATACGTTCTCTCGATCTTTTTGAGGTTCCTCTTCTCCCACTTTTTATTCACCCAGTCCACAGCTCTCCTTCGGATACTTTTATCAGGTGGGAGAATGTCCTCCTTGTCATCTTCCTTCTCCTCCTCCTCTTCACTGTTCTCTATCTCACCCATCTTGTAATTCCCAGGGATCTCTCTTCTTTCCTCTTCTGACATCTCCTCTCTTTTGTTTGCCTTTATGATGTTCTCTCTCTCTCCGATTAAAGCTAAATGGCCTTCAATGGCTCTCTTTCTCTCCTCCTCTCTCTTTTCCTCTCTCTGCCTCTCCTCCTCTCTCTTTTCCTCTCTCTGCCTCTCCTCCTCTCTTAGTCTGAACATTTCTTTCTGTCTGGCAATTCCAATCTCTCGTTTTTTATCCTGCTCCTCTTGTTGTCTTGCCCTCTCCTGTTTTCTTTCCATCTCCAGCCGTCTTTCCTCCTTGTCCCTCCTGATTTGTTGTCCTCTTTCTATGTGTTCTCGTTCCCCCTTCAACACTTCTAACCTCCTCTCTTTACGTCTATTGAAGACTTCCCGTGCTTTAGCTTTAACATTAACTACTACATCTTTCTTCATGCTTACTTCCTTTCCTCTCTCTTCTCTTTCCATGTACTCTTCCTCTGCTTTCTTAATAATCACTTCCTGCTTTTCTTCCATCTCTCTCTCCTGTTCTATCTCCAGTTCATTCTGCCCCTCATTTCTTCTTCCTGCTTCCTCCCTCTCTCTCATAATCATATTTTCTTTCTCCATCTCTTTCTGTTGCTGATCTTTTAATTCTATCTCTCCCTGATTCTCATTGTCTTTCTCCCTTTCTTTCTCTTTCTCCATTTGTTTCTGTCTCTCCTCTTGTTGTTGTCGTCTGTGTATCTCTTCTATCTTTCTCTGTATCTTCTTCTTCTCTCTTCCCTCCTTCTCCATGTCAATTTGCTTCTGTTTCCATATATCTTCTTCTTCTTGATCTCTCTCAAACTTTCTCTTTTTCTCCTCTTGTTGTTGTCATCTCTCTTTCTCTCCCATCTCTCTCTGTCTCTCTTCTTCTCTTTCTTCCTCTTCCATCTCTATTTGCTTTTGTTTACATATTTCTTCTTCATTCTCTCTTTCATTCTCTCTCTGTCTCTCTTGCTCCATTTCCATATTTTTTGGTCTCTTCTCCATTCTCTTTCTTTTGATCTCTCTCTGTCTCTTTTTCTCCCTCTCTCTTTCTTCCTCTTCCATCTCTATTTGCTTCTGTTTACATCTTTCTTCTTCATTCACTCTTTCAATCTCTCTCTGTCTCTCTCCTTCTCGTACTTCCTCTTCCATCTCTATTTGCTTCTGTTTAAATAGTTCCTCTTCATTCTCTCTTTCAATCTCTCTCTGTCTCTCTTCTTCTCGTTCTTCCTCTTCCATCTCTATTTTCTTCTGTTTAAATCTTTCTTCTTCATGCTCTCTTTCAATCTCTCTCTGTCTCTCTTTCTCCCTCTCTCGTTCTTCCTCTTCCATCTCTATTTGCTTCTGTTTAAATATTTCTTCTTCATTCACTCTTTCAATCTCTCTCTGTCTCTCTTGTTTGCTCTCCATATTTTTTTGTCTCTTCTCCTTTCTCTTTCTTTCAATCTCTCTGTGTCTCTCTCCTTCTCGTTCTTCCTCTTCCATCTCTATTTGCTTCTGTTTAAATAGTTCCTCTTCATTCTCTCTTTTAATCTCTCTCTGTCTCTCTTCTTCTCTTTCCATATTTTTTTGTCTCTTCTCCTTTCTCTTTCTTTCAATTTCTCTCTGTCTCTCTTCTTCTCGTTCTTCCTCTTCCATCTCTATTTGCTTCTGTTTACATCTTTCTTCTTCTTCTTCGCTCTCCAACTCCTTCTTCTTCTCATCTACTTGTTGTCTCTGTTTTGGTACTTTCTCCATTCTCTTTCTTTCTACCTCTTTCTGTTTGTTGTTCTCACCCTCCATCTTCTCCTCCATGTCCATTTGGTTCTGTTTCCATTTATATTCGTCTGTTTCCATATTTTCTAATTCTAGCAGCTGTACCTTGATTTTCTTGAAGACTTCCTCCAATTCAGACGTCTTTTTGTCATTGATGAGGGCTGTCTCCATCTCCATCTCTCTCTCCACTCTATTTTTCATCTCCTCTTCACTTCGTCTCCAATCATTTTCTCTCTCTCTGTCTCTATCAAATGTTCTCTCTGGTTCAGTCTCGTCTTTCAATCTAATCTCTTCTTTCATTCTCACAACCTCTCTGTCTAACACTAGTACATTTTGGTTAACCTGTTTCACTCTCTCATTCTGTCTTCTATATGCTTCTTTCGCTCTTTCAAATTTGATTTTGTATTGAATCTCTTTTGTTGTCATATCTTCTTTCAGTCTCTCAACCTCTCTCTCTAACTCTTTTACCTTTCCGTTAACCAGTTTGACTTTCTCATTCTCTGCAATACACATGTCTCTTTCTCTTTCAAATATGATTTCCTTTTCCATCTCTTTCAATGTCTCAATCTCTCGTTCTAACGCTTTTATCGTTTCTTCTGCCTGTTTCACTTTCTTCTTAATTTCTTGTCTTTCCAATTCTGCTTTTCTCTCCCTTTCCATCTCCCTTTCTCTCTCCTTTTCCCTCTCTCTTTCCCTCTCTCTTTCTGTCTCAATAGGTTTGTTGTTCCAGGCCAGTCTTGGTCGCTGATCCTCCATGACTTTCTGCCATAGCCTCAATCTCTCTATCTCTTGCTTCATTTTAAAAGGTGAAATTAGTGATAATCTATGACCAAGACATACTTTCAAAGGATTTGCAGAGAATGATACATAGAAATACAACCTAGACCTAGGTAATTGAATCAAACACTGGACAACATCAATAGCAGGGTTATTTTGATCAATTCATCTGGACAATTCATTGTCAATTAATGTATTGACATGTTTGAAAGAATTATGAGACATTTTATGGACAAATACAAACACACAACTAGCTTGCCCATTCAGTTAGGGGTTTGAGAAATTCCTGTTGCAATTTGTGTGATGTTATAACAATGTTGCCTCTGATGTTTATGCTTGTAGAAATTACTCCTACAAATGAAGTTTCACTAATGCAATTATTTACAACCTGCACACATACAGTTATCAACAACAACAACAGTAATGATGTTAATAAGGAAGTGGATATTCAACCGGCAGAAGAAAGGCATAGGGGTTGAGATAAATGAAGGTTAGGTTCAGGACCTAGGGTTGGGTTAAGGTAAAGGTTAGGTATAGTTTCAGTGAGGTCAAGGTAAGGGTTAACGTTAAGGAAAGGCATAAAAGTTAACATTGGGTTAGTGTACCGCTGTCCACCGTCATTCATTTTCAGCTGGGTGAATATACACGGCCATTTAATAATAACAATGACATGTCTTACGTGGGCCAGTTGTAGATCCACCATCAGTAGCTCCAGCAGATGTTTGACTCTCTTGATCTCCTGCATTTTTCTCTGGTTCTCCATCGCTTCTGTGACTCTCTCTGCCTCCCTCTGTCTCTCTGCCTCCCTCTGTCTCTCTGCTTCTCTCTGGCTCTCTGCCTCCCTCTGTCTCTCTGCTTCTCTCTGGCTCTCTGCCTCCCTCTGTCTCTCTGCTTCTCTCTGTCTCTCTGCCTCCCTCTGTCTCTCTGCTTCTCTCTGGCTCTCTGACTCCCTCTGTCTCTCTGCCTCCCACTGGCTCTCTGCCTCTCTCTGGCTCTCTGACTCCCTCAGTCTCAGGATCTCAGCCTTCCACTCATTCATTAGACCCCTTTCTACTCTTCTTCTCCTCCTTTCCTCTTTTAAAAGGGATCTGAGATGGTCTGTCTCAGACTGTAGATGTTCAATGATCTTGTCCTTCTCCATTCCACCATTCCTCTTCTTCTTTTCCTCCTCCCAGAGGCAGACTTGAAGTCTGTCCATCTCCTTCTTCTGATTTCGGATCGTTCGATCCTTCCCTCTCAACTCAAGCATGTGGGCTTCCTTCTTTGTACAGGTCTTCTTCTCTTCTCTCAGGAACTGAACCTCCATCTCTGCCTGCTTGTAGCTGGGAGCAAATGAATGTCAACACATTATTTAGGAAGTGAACTCAGACAATTTATTACAGCGTTAAAATAATAATTAAAGCTCTGCGCAATTAAACTGTCTTTAATAACACAACTCACACAACTGTGACTTACAGTACGTGAATGTAATGAGTTGACTGTCCATGATGGCCAGAGGTGGGTAATGTGTAGCTCTGGTCCAGGGCGTTACGTGCAGCTTGCAGACACTGAGCCTTCCTTCAGCAAGCCGCACATAATGCCCTGGACCAGAGCTAGGTTATGTGATGAATGACTTACAGACTGTTCCACATGATAGGAGGGGGTAAGAAGACAGTCCCAGTAGGAGACGGAGATCGTCCAGAACAAGAAGAGGTGTCCATCTCCTCAGAGACTGCAGGAAAGGTCTACAAGTTTTATTTCTGGAAAATAAAGAGATGCCTTCGTTCAGCAACAATGTGTGTTTCTATGTTTCTGTCACTAGATGGGGCCATTGTACACAACATTTACTCACCAGGTCAGTGAATTCAGAAATAGTCTACACACTACAGTACTCAAGCTCTCGCTTACAACCCATCATGCATCAGCACAAGTAATATAATAATACCTCATCACAACTTCATAATCCCAGTACACCTGGATTGTGTTCACAAAGTGTTTCAGGGTAGGAGTGCTGATCTAGGATCAGATCCCCCCTGTTCATCAAAACGTAATCAGTTTGATTTAAAAGACAAAATTGATTATTGATCAGCACTCCTTCTATGAGACTTTGTTAATATGAGCCTGTGTGAAAGAACCTTTCTGGCATATGCTGGCTAGACAGTACACAGACAGACAGATAGTCCGACAGACAGACAGATAAGTCAGCAAGACAGACAGACAGAAGAGTAGATATAGATGGACTGATTGATAGCAACAGAAAAAAACAAAGATATAATTGTATTTTATAATGTCAGAAAGAAAAAAGATTTCAAATACATTAACGTTCACCTTCACATGTGTTATCTTACCATGACAGAATTATAGGCTAAGTAGGCTAGCGGTTGGTTCATGTATTGTAAACTTGTGTAAATATTTGACTCACCTCAAATCACACGTGTCAAAGCGCAGTTTTAGTGTGGAACCGAATAATATCTTTGGCATTAACTTTCTCTGGTTTGGAGCTGTATTGTTGCGTCATTTGAAACGCTTGCGCGTCATAATCGGTTCACCGCGCCTGCTTGATTGACAGCTAGGGGTTCTCCTGCGCATCAGTGTCCAAAAGTCGATATTGTTGAGCTACTCATAATTGATAAAGACATTTATAACCATTTTCACTTGACTTTTATTTCGTGTATTTTTGCCTAAGGTTATTTGGTAGTCTATGTTGTGTGATTTCTCTTTGTATGGACCTAAAGTTCAATGAAATACAAACAGCAACCATAGCCTACAAACATTTCCCACACAAATACAAATGTGGGTGTTTAGTGAGTACACAAAATAATAACAGGACAGCCATAACTGTACAAACAAACATACAATCACAACTCTTGGGCACCAAATATTCAATGTAAAAGCCAAAAGGTAGGCTAACATGAAGTCCGATTCTGAAATGCGCGTCAACAATTGAAGAACTCGTTTTTAAGCATGAAATAAATCCTCGTGGACCAGATTGACCCGCTCTCCCCACTATGTATTGTTTCTGCAGTGAGGATGCACCCCCTTTAGACAATGATGTTGTAATTTATCTGCAGAAAAACGTTGATCTGAGCTCAACAAGCAGTAGTAGCAGTATGCAAATCAGAGAGTCAGATGAATGGATCTTTCACCGATGCATTTCGGTTCCCGACGTTCAACAAAAAGATCCGTTCAAAAAGAGCCGTTCGTTCGTGAACGACACATCACCACACTGTAGTTCTCCACCATTGCGTATCGTGAGCTGGAGGAGCGTTCGTCCAACCTCTCATCCAAGTAAATGGCAGCGGCGCATCATCCATCCGCTGAATGTCCCAAGGGAGGGAGGATAGTTTACGATGCAACAAGCGTTTGGGGAGTACATTCATTGAAATGCAATGAGTGTTTTTAAATTGTCGAGGGACTCTTGCCCCAGGGGAAATCTCAGCAGCGATGTCTCTGCTGTGCGTCAGAGGTGGGATCTTTACCTTCTTCACTATGCTTATTATACTGTACATATCTGTCACATTAATCACATTGCACTCAGGAAAGTTGTCTGTAGGCTATTGGGGAGATGCGCATAGCCTGTTGAGTTGTCACGTTCCAGTCCAAACATGACCTGGGATGTGAGAAGGGAGCTATTCTATAACACATGTAGATGACATGTTGTCTTTATATGTAGATTATATTTTGGTTTTATATTTCATATTTGATTGATGATTAGGCCTATGACTTTTGATTCCACTTTGGCTACCTTGCACCATATTGTCCTCTCTTGCTATATCTTACACTTTATGCCCTTGTGCTGATCTTCTCTCTAAACAATAATCATGATAGTGTGAATGAGTTGAGTAAACTACACTGTTGTTAGCTTCTCAGTCTGTACTGTACTGTCCCTGGAAGACCCTCCACATAGTTCACCTAGATCCAGTCCACTTTGTACCACTGGTCAACTAATCATCAAAACCTCTGATTAGTGAATCAGGTGTGCTGGTGGTGGAATACATGATATGAACTGGTTAGGGGGAGGACAGGTTTGAGAAGGGAAAGACTAAATGGACTTTTCGGACCAACATCCCATTGACAGCCCGTCTGGCCAAAACCTGAAACCTAAAACTGACCCTAACCTTAACCTTAACCCTAACATTAACCAAACCTTTAAGCCTTAAAGGTAGTCTCATCATGGGTGTGATTCAGACTGTAGTTTCTCCCTGTGTCTCCAGTAAACCTCCTCTCATCATGGGTGTGATTCAGACTGTAGTTTCTCCCTGTGTCTCCAGTAAACCTCCTCTCATCATGGGTGTGATTCAGCCTGAAGCTGGAGAGGCCAGTGGCAAACCAGCCCGACCACTTTATTACTAGTTGGGGATAGATTGTATCTCTAGAGTTACAGTAGGGCATTTCCATGTAAAAGGACCCAGGAGCACCAATGTGATGTTCATATGAGCATGTGTAATTTGGTGTCAAATGAAATCTAAGAGTCTATATTTTTGGTAAATGTAACTCTAGATTCATTTTTCAACCAGTGAAGGCTTTGATTTCTGGGTAAACATGGGAAAAGGGATATTAGAAAACATCTTCCAGAAAAAGTCTTAAAAGGTCCAATATCAAAACTACATAAAAACAGAATCATGTTGACGTAAAGACCCCTGACTACTAATATCAACACTTACATTTGGTCTTAGAGAAAGAGTTAACCTTCTTTAAGTTTCAGAAAAATTCCCTTGTGCCTTTTAATTCCGTTACCAAAAACCCACATAACTTTCAGGTATTTTCACATTTCTCTCACTCAGTGAGGAGGGATTATAATGAAAGAAATGGTAGAAATAAAAATGACTTATAGTGATTTTTCTGAGATCAACTTTGTTAAATGGTTCAAATTCGTAATTCCAAATTGGTAACGGAATTACCCAAAAAATCTGTAATAGAATTACTGCAACTGAATTGGCTACAATGGAAATCATAATAGTCACAAACCTCAATTGGGTCACCTGGTACTGTCCTCCCTTCCACTGGCATACTGTTCAGCTCATAAAGGTTTTCTTTCTCTTCTCTTGTGGTCAAACCAAGAGTCTCTCTCTCTCTCTCTCTCTCTCTCTCTCTCACCAGACTGACGGATTTTGTTTGTTTTCACAGACACTATAATTGATTAACTGTCGATCTCAGGAGTCATATTGAGTTGGCTTTAGTCTCAGTGGTCACACTGCACATGATTCAGAGTCAAGCTTCCTGATTCAGAATCAAACTGACTGATTCAGGATCTCTGTTAACACTGGAACCGCTGGGCCTCAAGACCCCCCCCCCCCCCCCATCAAGCTGATGAGCAGTCATTTTGACTGCAACATTCTAACAGTGTAAAACATTTCATATATGCTATCGCAAAAATAATCATTTGGTTTTGTTTACGATTTCAAATAACACAATCGCATTTCATTACTTGACGTTACTGCAGGCTATATGTAAAAATTAATCACCATGAAAAACACGGTAGTTGTGGTTATGGTAGGTCTGATGGTAGATGTGGTGAAGTAATTATGGTATTGTATTTGTGGTGATGGTAGGTGGGATAGGTGTGGTGATTGTAGGTGTGATAAGTGTGGTGATGGTAGGTGTGTGGATGGTAGGTATGGTGATGGTAGGTGAGATGGTAGGTGTATTTGTAGGTATAGTGATGGTAGGTGTGGTTATGTTAGGTGTGACAGTTGTGGTAGGTGTGGTAGTTTTGGTAGGTAGGTAGGTTTGGTGGGTGTGGTGATGGTAGGTGTGGTGAGGGTAGGTGTGATAGGTGTGGTGATGGTTGGTGTGGTGAAGGTAGGTAGGTAGGTATGGTAGGTTTGGTGATGGTAGGTGTGATAGATGTGGTAGGTGTGATGGTAGTTGTGGTAGGTAAGTTTGGTAGGTGTGGTAATGAAATATACAGTAGGAACATGGTGATGGTAGGTGTGGTCGATGTGTTGATGGTAGTTGTGGTAGGTCGGTGTGGTAGATGTGGTAGTTGTGGTAGGTAGGTGTGGTAGTTGTGGTAGATAGGGGTGGTAGTTGTGGTATGTAGGTGTGGTAGTTGTGGTAGGTAGGTTTGGTGATGGTTGGTTTTGTAGTTGTGGTGGTGGTGGGTGTGGTAGGTGTCTTCAAAGAACTTGTTAGAAGGTGGGTTCATCGAGGAACCTCCGTTGTTGCTGGACTTCTTCTGGGAACTTCGCAATTACAACTGAAAACGCTGGTGACAAGTTTGGATGCGACAACAGTTAAAAAGGTTAAGTTGGGTTGATGTTTGGCTCTGAATATGTCTCGAAATCATTTATTATAATAATATAACATACTAATAATGAATAACGAAGACAATGATGGTTTTCTGTGAATATCTTCCATAACGTTACTATAGTTATTAAGGTAAATATTAGAAAGCCGGGTTTGACCGTCGGCGTTGTATAAGCTACAGTACAGTACCGTTAGCTAGCTAGCTAACGTTATGTCCTAACTAGGCACAACTAGGTTTGGATTATTTCCTCAACTATATTCTTTCCCATATATTGTATATCGTTTCCATAAAGCCAACATGGCTTTACACTCATTAACGTAAGTTTCCAATCTAGAGCAGTTTTCACTTTTGTGATAATGAACTAGCTGAAGTTAGCTTCGTTAACTAACTAACTAACTAACTAACTAACTAACTAACTAACTAACTAACTAACTAACTAACTAACTAACTAACTAACTAACTAACTAACTAACTAACTAACTAACTAACTAACTAACTAACCAACTAACCAACTAACTAACTAACTAACTAACTAAGGACGGTGACCTGTCCAGACGAGATGTTACAACAAACTGAATCGTCAATGGAGGTCTTCCTCTTTATATAACCTGCTACAGCATGCAATACTATTAACTCACAAGGGGGCATAACGTTACATGTACAATACTATCCCATTTTGGAAACGTTACATGTACAATACTATCCCATTTTGGAAACGTTACATGGACAATACTATCCCATTTTGGAAACGTTACATGTACAATACTATCCCATTTTGGAAACGTTACATGGACAATAGTATCCCATTTTGGAAACATTACATGGACAATACTATCCCATTTTGGAAACGTTACATGTACAATACTATCCCATTTTGGAAACGTTACATGGACAATACTATCCCATTTTGGAAACGTTACATGTACAATACTATCCCATTTTGGAAACGTTACAAGTACAATACTATCCCATTTTGAAACGTTACATGTCCGTCCCCTTGTGGAGGGAAATTAATATCTTAGTTGGTAGCTGTAGATGGGATTCAAATGCATAATGGTATTAATACAGTGTCTAGACTACCTCTTTTGTATAAATGCCCTTCAGAATCCAAACACAGTATTGCCACGCAGCAAAATGTTGCGTATAATCTTTCAAGTCAGCCTGATAAAATATTGAACAATTTGTGTACAAAGATATCTTGAAATGTGATATTAGGCCTGTATGGCAGTACTGTTACTGTATGGCAGTACTGTATTGGCTAGTGCTTTCTCCAATATGTTCTTCTATTTTACATTACATTGTATGTTGATGCCATTTATCTTTCTATATTTATTTAATATATATATATACGTTTTAATTCTTGTAAGACTGTTCTTTGACACATTTTCTCTTCCTTTGAAATTCTTATAGGACAGAACATGGACACAATGCAATTGGGATCAAGAAGAAGGTACAGATATGTTGTAGGACAGCTGCATTTGAAGTGTACATTTAACCTACATAGCAGTCAATACAAACTGACATCTATTAGCATACAAATGTGTGCAAATGATATTTTCAGATCTTCTCAGAAATGAATCAAGTCCATGGAATGGATATAGACAAAAAGATAATTCAAGGACTATCAGAGGTAGAGAGGCGAGGCAGGGGTGAGGACATCATCCTGCTATTTTGACAGTCCCTGAAGGACAATACAGAAGAGGTATTTGCTCTTATTCCTTCCCTTTCTCTAATGTATTTTGTAATAAAAGGAGCAAGTGTAGTAAGATCATTGCTTTACTTTACTAGGACTGGAGACCACAGCAGCGATTCTGCTCTTGCCCAACCTCTTCAATGAGGACCCGAGTGGCCTTTATGTCCGTGACAAGGTATGCCTATGCACCAATCATCTGTTTCTTCATAAACATAGGTGTGCATGCTTATATAAAACTACAGCTGAACAATTGTTCTGTTCTTTGTTAGTTGTATCTATATTAATCTTTTCTTACTTTTGTTGACACAGATTTCACCGCTCTTCACTCCTTTACTGCACATCGGTGGAAATCCATTTCACCATGAGAGTGAAATCCCGCTGGCCTTTGATGGGGAGAACATCCAGGCCCTCGAGGACGTCCCCATGGGACTTGGGGCTCTGCTACGGCTGGATTTTTTATTTTATGTTAAATTTCCCCAAAATGTCAGAAGAACACTTATGTTGTTAAGTTACTGTGTTCTGGGGATAAGAGAATTTGGGGTGAAGTTACCAGGGCCAGTCATAAAGATGGAAAACTTCCTAACATAACTAAGTGGATACAATATACACACTAAAGCTGAAAAATCTGTTTTTAGCATCAAGTCTACAATATTGTTAGTTTACCTATGATTCATTTTTAATGTTATTTTTATTGTACATCATTATTATTTATATATTTTAAATGTCATGAAAAGCACTATACAAAGTAAATGTATTATTTATTAGGGTCTGACATGTCTGCAGAAATGTTGCAATTTTTTATGTGTTTTGTAAATATTAATTCACATTTGTGGTGCCACTAAATAAACAATGAATTATCTAAATCAATATTGTCAATATTGTTGTTATTAAAATATGTTTTTTATAATGCAGGGAGGGTGGACCGAGAGTTAAAAAAATGAACCCCAAAATGTTCTTTGAGGAACTTATAGGGGTTCCCCCACAGTTTCAATGTTCAATTTGAAGAACCCCTAAACTCCAGGAACCTTTACGGGACGCTTCTTCAACATCAACAGCTAGTCAGACACCTTGGTTCACTCTAACTTTATGGAAAAAGGTTTATTCAATAAATCTAGCAACTCCTCTCATACTGGGAAGAACCCTACGCCTTAAGGGCAGTTTATTTCAATTAAGGTACCCGGACGTTTTATAGTTTCATACTTAGGGCAACTTACCCTAAAGTGGACACACTCCCATCAGTTTCTGAGACAACTGGCCAGACTTTGTAGACAGTTTAATAATGCTTAACCCTCATCTTTATCAAATGATCCATTAAAGACACCAACTCAAAACCTACGTTCGTCTACATATGGGTTGTTTAAATTGTGTCTAATTATATTCCCAGTATTACTTTATCAAATCTCTAGTAATCATTATACACACATACAATTCATCATATTTTCATATATTCACAGAATCCATATAAAACGTAAGAAATTCTCAGGTAGTCACGACAACCATTCCATTTTCTTTTTCAAGGAGTCTCCACAGCTACGAAGCAGCTCTCCATACTCCCAGCAGAACCAAAAAATAAACTTTTGTTTCCCGGACAATGACCATGGGATCCTCAACGGTTCTCTAACCTCCCAGAAGACCACGGCAAAATCAAGCCTCCCAGGAACTATAGACCTTCCGCTGCTTTCTAAAATATCATCATTTATTATCCACATTTCAATCATCTGATTCAGCATATTTCTATATGTTACTATCCAAACGACAGATTAAGACTCATTTCCACAGTCAAACAACTCTCATATCACAGTCACACAACTCTCATATCACAGTCACACAACTCTCATACCACAGTCACACAACTCTCATATCACAGTCACACAACTCTCATATCACAGTCACACAACTCTCATATCACAGTCACACAACTCTCATTTCACAGTCACAACTCTCATATCACAGTCACACAACTCTCATATCACAGTCACACAACTCTCATATCACAGTCACAACTCTCATATCACAGTCACAACTCTTATATCACAGTCACACAACTCTCATATCACAGTCACAACTCTCATACCACAGTCACACAACTCTCATACCACAGTCACACAACTCTCATAGCACAGTCACACAACTCTCATATCACAGTCACACAACTCTCATACCACAGTCACACAAATCTCATACCACAGTCACACAACTCTCATACTACAGTCACAACTCTCATACCACAGTCACACAACTCTCATATCACAGTCACAACTCTCATACCACAGTCACACAAATCTCATATCACAGTCACACAATGCTATTCTCAAACAAACCTAATCAATTAGTTGTTTTTCAACAATATATTAACCTGCAGGAACATTTTCACATTTCTATCTCATGGTTAGTTCCTAGGATAATGTAACTCATACATTTACATCTTTCAATACTTCTAAAATGGTGTCCAGGTTTAAAATAATTACAGGTTTAAAACAATTACAGGTGCACCTTACTATCTTATACTATATCATAAATAGTCTTAACTAGTAAACACAGATTCTAGTTTTCATCCAGTTTACAGAGATAGCTGACTGGGCCCTGTTTACACCTCCACACAGGAATGCACACTCAGAGCCTACTGACTGGGCCCTGTTTACACCTCCACACAGGAATACACACTCAGAGCCTCCTGACTGGGCCCTGTTTACACCTCCACACAGGAATACACACTCAGAGCCTACTGACTGGGCCCTGTTTACACCTCCAAGGTGCCCCCCTCACACAGGAATACACACTCAGAGCCTACTGACTGGGCCCTGTTTACACCTCCACACAGGAATGCACACTGAGAGCCTCCTGACTGGGCCCTGTTTACACCTCCACACAGGAATGCACACTCAGAGCCTACTGACTGGGCCCTGTTTACACCTCCAAGGTGCCCCCCTCACACAGGAATACACACTCAGAGCCTACTGACTGGGCCCTGTTTACACCTCCACACAGGAATGCACACTCAGAGCCTCCTGACTGGGCCCTGTTTACACCTCCAAGGTGCCCCCCTCACACAGGAATACACACTCAGAGCCTACTGACTGGGCCCTGTTTACACCTCCACACCGGAATACACACTCAGAGCCTACTGACTGGGCCCTGTTTACACCTCCACACAGGAACACACACTCAGAGCCTACGAGGCTTTTCTAAAAACTACACTTTGCGTGTTTCGCTCACCTCTCTTTTTTTTTTTTTAAACTACGTTTGAGATGTGGTATCCACTCGGCTCGCTGCCTCTCAGATCAAAGGTGGGTCCATCTGCTCCGTTCCTGAAGTGTGGTCTCTCTGAGATCCCAAGTTTGAGGGATCCCTCGTGCACCATTTACCCAGGTCGTCAGGAGCCAGGTCATTGACCCAGGTCGTCAGGAGCCAGGTCATTGACCCAGGTCATCAGGTCATTTACCCAGGTCGTCAGGTCATTTACCCAGGTCGTCAGGAGTCAGGTCATTTACCCAGGTTGTCAGGAGTCAGGTCATTTACCCAGGTCGTCAGGAGCCAGGTCATTGACCCAGGTCATCAGGTCATTTACCCAGGTCGTCAGGTCATTGACCCAGGTCGTCAGGAGTCAGGTCATTTACCCAGGTCGTCAGGAGTCAGGTCATTTACCCAGGTCGTCAGGTCATTTACCCAGGTCATCAGGAGTCAGGTCATTGACCCAGGTCGTCAGGTCATTTACCCAGGTCGTCAGGAGTCAGGTCATTTACCCAGGTCATCAGGAGCCAGGTCATTTACCCAGGTCGTCAGGAGTCAGGTCATTTACCCAGGTCATCAGGAGCCAGGTCATTTACCCAGGTCATCAGGAGTCAGGTCATTTACCCAGGTCATCAGGAGCCAGGTCATTTACCCAGGTCATCAGGAGTCAGGTCATTTACCCAGGTCATCAGGAGCCAGGTCATGTACCCAGGTCATCAGGTCATTTACCCAGGTCATCAGGTCATTTACCCAGGTCATCAGGAGCCAGGTCATTTACCCAGGTCATCAGGTCATTTACCCAGGTCGTCAGGTCATTTACCCAGGTCGTCAGGAGTCAGGTCATTTACCCAGGTCATCAGGAGCCAGGTCATTTACCCAGGTCAACAGGAGCCAGGTCATTTACCCAGGTCATCAGGAGCCAGGTCATTTACCCAGGTCATCAGGTCATTTACCCAGGTCATCAGGAGCCAGGTCATTTACCCAGGTCATCAGGTCATTTACCCAGGTCGTCAGGAGTCAGGTCCTTTACCCAGGTCGTCAGGAGCCAAGTGAAGATTCACATCCCCATCGCCAAATGTGGTGGTTCATTTCTTTAATATCAATTGAGGAGACAAACTTATCACACAAGTCAGAGTTATTCTTAAACTAAATCTTTATTCACTTATAAGGGAGCAGGTCAATATAACGTACACATATAAAGTGAATCAATTGAGTGCCCTACGATAATGATGGCTGGTGGACCCACGGGACAAAAGTACAAAGGTCTTTTATAGCCCTTTCAATCTACATGACGAACAACAGATGTATAGAACGGGTCACAAGGTTAAGATTTGTATGAAAGATACTTATAATTCTCAGCAGACAGTATCTGCTGTAAAAACAGTACTCTTTGTGTAGAGACCAGGGTCTGGCCCTGGGGTCATCTCTCCCTGGTACCATATAGAACAGAAACATTAACTCATGCTCTGGAATGCAGTCTCTTTAGGTTTTATCACCCAAAAGACATTGTAAATCTCCTGTCAGTGTTTTCTCCCAGAGGCCCATCCTCAGTAGAACACAGACACAATAGTTCAAAGAACCCTCTATTCTGTTGCATAAAACAACCATTTGATGCAATAAAAGTATTATAACAATGTTGCAGTTTTGCTCTCTCAGTGTCCACTGAAAGTTGACTAGTAACAACAACTGGGACCTAAAAGACACCCACCATGAGACCCACTAAATCTGCCCAAGAAGAGGAAAACAAAAGAAAAACACACACCAAACTTAAAGACAGGAAGCAAACCAAAAAGGTGGAGCAACTAAAGGTGTTGACTCTCCACATCTATCAAGACAACTGGAGCACTGGGCCAGACACTCTTAAATAGAACCTGGACCAGCTCAGGTGAAACACCTTCGCACTAACGAGATGGACAAGCCAGCACAGGTGTAACACATACTGACTAACGAGGTGACACCAATCAGTGCGTCCTACGTGCTAACGAGCTATACGTGCTAACGAGCTAGACGGGCTAACGGGCTAGACGGGCTAACGAGCTAAAGTTCAACCTCAAAACATAAATGGAAAAACCAAAGCCTGTAACACCTTCCCCCTTAAGACAACAAATATATCCTATATTTTTGTTGGACAAGTTTGCTCACCACCAACAGAAAACAACTTCCATTTCACATTATAATCAACTACAATGATTCACCTTCACCAATATAAACATGGTGTCTACTGGCTGTCAACAATTAAAAACAAGAAAAAAACACGTATTACTAAATAATAATATACAATCGTATTATTTTTTGCATTTTATTTTTATAGAATCCAAAAAAATCACTAGCTTCTAGAACTCTCGTCCACTTTTCATTTAACCTTTATTTAACTAGGCAAGTCAGTTAGGAACAAATTCTTATCAACAATGACGGCCTAGGAACAGTGGGTTCAACATATTTTTACCTTGTCAGCTCGGGGATTCGATCCAGCAACTTTTTGGTTACTGGCTCAACGGTCTAACCACTAGGCTACTTGGAAGTACGTTGAAATTAAGTTGTTTTCAAGTAATTTAACTACAACCGAACGAATATAGGACATCGGGCATAGGCTTCTTTTCAAAGACATTTTGCTAGATGGGATAGCCCCAATGTCAAAACACAGTTTTCAATAACAAATACGCAGAAACAGTTTGGGATATATTGAAAAACTAAACATATAATGTGCTATATATACAAACATCTGCCACAATAATCATATTACTTGTATTTTTTTGACAAGTAGCAATAAATCACTGATATCGTCAGGGGGGAAATCAGGTTGTACTGTTGTTGAAACTAACACAAATAAAAAAACACATGGAAATGGGAGATATATTTTACCTCACTGGTTAGAGGACAACCAGCAGAAGACAGTCAGCTATATTTTGGAATGATGCATTTAAATTTAGGGTCGCTAAACAAACGAATGCAACACATTTGTCATCACTCATCGATATCACGATGAGATCAATTGTGAGAGAGGGAGATGAGATTGCACGTCCTGTTAAAACTAACAGCTCAAAAACTACACGGAATCTGGGAATAATGTGTAAATCCCTGGTTAGAGGACAACTTGTAGAAAACAGCTAGCTACCTTTTGAAGTGTTGCATTTTGATTCCAGTGGGTCACCAACATGGTAAGTGTAACAGAACTCTTTTTTTGTTACTCACTTTTTGTTAAATCTCATATATAGTACTCTTTCAATTCAGAGCCTGGATTTTCCCCCTGAGGCTAATATCCATATCATGCGGAAATCAATAGAACAGGGGACAAACGTTTAGGCTTCTACATTGTGACATCATTAAAATACTCCTACTACAATGTTAAAACATTCTACATTGTGACATTATTACATTGTGACATTATTTCATTGATATCATGAAATAACTCCATGTATTTTCTGATGTTTAATCAGAGATCTTTTACTAGAGTATCTCTTCTCACATTGATTACAGCTATAAGCTTTCTCTCCTGTGTGTGTTCTTTGGTGTCTAGTCAGCATGCTAGAACAAGTAAAACTCTTCCCACATTGAGCACAGCTATAAGGTTTCTCTACCGTGTGTGTTTTCTGGTGGTATATCAGGCTGCTTAGCAGAGTAAAACTCTTCCCACATTGATTACAGCCAAAAGGTTTCTCTCCTGTGTGTGTTCTCTGATGTGCTGTCAGGGCGCCAGATGAAGCAAAACTCTTCCCACATTGATCACAACTGTAAGTTCTCTCTCTTGTGTGTGTTCTCTGGTGTATAATAACATAACTAGATTTATAAAAACTCTTCCCACATTGATCACAGCTATAAGATTTCTCTCCTGTGTGTGTTCTCTGGTGTGATATCAGGCTGGTTGACAGAGGAAAACTCTTCCCACAGTCAGAGCAGAAGTAAGGTTTCTCTTTTGTGTGATTTCTCAGGTGTATTTTGAGTTCTGATGAAGATTTAAAATTTTTCCCACAATCAGAGCAGCAGTGAGAATTATCACTTGTGTGAATTCTCCAGTGTGATATAATGCCTGATGAGGTGCATCTCTTCCCACAGTCAAAGCAGCGGTGTGATCTTTTCCCTGTGGTTCTCCGCTGGCGTTTCTTGAGGTGTTCTGATGTGGAGAGATTCTTCTCTGCCCTGTCAGCATCATGAGGTTGTTGAGGCTCCCCAGAGGATCCACGATAGTACCGTCTCTCTCCTGTGTGAACAACAAAGTCAGACAGATGGTTAAAGGCCCACAACAGCGGTAATCCACTGTAAAAGGTGATGCCAACAGCGTAGCCATGATGTTGTACAACAATTGACGTCTGTAATGAATGTAATGATTACTTGATATTTGTCTTAAAATGAGCAAGAATAGTCATATTTTAGTAGTAACTGATGATTGTAGGCTAGAAATAAGTTATTCATGTTGTTGAAACTCTAAGCAGTGTGCCAGACGACTTTTGGTCTCCAATATAGGTCCCTTTCTGTGTTTGCTAAAATTGCGGCATGAGGGCAATTTGATTGCAGAAACTCCTCCCTGCTAATGAGGAAACCGATAGTTATGGATGTACTATATCTGGTAATGAGGAAACCACTAGTTATGGATGTAGTATATCTGGTAATGAGGAAACCACTAGTTATGGATGTAGTATATCTGGTAATGAGGAAACCGATAGTTATGGATGTAGTATATCTGGTAATGAGGAAACCACTAGTTAGTTATGGTTGTAGTATATCTGGTAATGAGGAAACCACTAGTTATGGATGTAGTATATCTGGTAATGAGGAAACCACTAGTTATGGATGTAGTATATCTGGTAATGAGGAAACCACTAGTTATGGATGTAGTATATCTGGTAATGAGGAAACCACTAGTTATGGATGTATTATATCTGGTAATGAGGAAACCACTAGTTATGGATGTAGTATATCTGGTCATGAGGAAACCACTAGTTATGGATGTAGTATATCTGGTAATGAGGAAACCACTAGTTATGGATGTATTATATCTGCTAATGAGGAAACCACTAGTTATGGATGTAGTATATCTGCTAATGAGGAAACCACTAGTTATGGATGTATTATATCTGGTAATGAGGAAACCACTAGTTATGGATGTAGTATATCTGCATGGAGCAAAAATGGTGAGCAAAGATTTTAGTTTTTCACAATGTATTCTGAATGTGAACGGGGGAAAACTCAGGGGAGTAACCTCCATTTCCAGGTTGCTTATGAGTGCATTTCACACTACTTTGGATTATAATTCTAAGGCTCGTTTGAATGTCCTGCTTAACCTGTTAGGGCTAGGGGGCAGCATTGACACGGCTGGATAAAAAACATACCCGATTTAATCTGGTTACCACTCCTACTCAGTAACTAGAATATGCATATACTTATTACATATGGATAGAAAACACCCTAAATTTTCTAAAACTGTTTGAATGGTGTCTGTGAGTATAACAGAACTCAAATGGCAGGTCAAAACCTGAGAGATTCCTTTACAGGAAGTGGCCTGTCTGACCATTTCTGGAACTTCTTTGCCATCTCTATCATTTACTAAGGATCTCTGCTCTAACGTGACACTTCCCACGTCGTCCATAGGCTCTCAGAGCCCGGGAAAAAAGAGAATGTCGTCATTCCAGCCTCAGGCTGAAACACATTATCGCCTTTCTCAAGTGGCCCATCAAGAGACACTAGCTTATGCGCGTGACCCCGACCGCCCCCGCCTTTGGGATTTTTTCCTCTGTTTGCAGAAAAGGAGATTCCCTGTCGGAATTTTATCGCTTTTCTACGAGAAAAATGACGTAAAAATTGATTTTAAACAGCGGTTGACATGCTTCGACGTACGGCAATGGAATACTTTGAATTTTATTGTCAGGAATTGCGCCAAGCGCGCGACACTTCTTTACTATTTCGGATAGTGTCTGGAACGCACGAACAAAACGCCGCTATTCGGATATAACGATGGATTATTTTGGACCAAACCAACATTTGTTATTGAAGTAGACGTCCTGGGTGTGCATTCTGACGAAGACAACAAAAGGTAATGACATTTTTATAATAGTAAATATGATTATGGTGAGTGCTAAACTTGCCGGGTGTCTAAATAGCGAGCCCGTGATGCCTGGGTTATGTACTTAGAATATTGCAAAATGTGCTTTCACCAAAAAGCTATTTTAAAATCGGACATATCGAGTGCATAGAGGAGGTCTGTATCTATAATTCTTAAAATAATTGTTATGCTTTTTGTGAACGTTTATCGTGAGTAATTTAGTAAAATGTTAGCGAATTCCCCGTAAGTTTGCGGGGGGTATGCTAGTTCTGAACGTCACATGCTAATGTAAAAAGCTGGTTTTTGATATAAATATGAACTTGATTGAACAAAACATGCATGTATTGTATAACAATGTCCTAGGGTTGTCATCTGATGAAGATCATCAAAGGTGAGTGCTGCATTTAGCTGTCTTCTGGGTTTTGGTGACATTTTATGCTGGCTTGAAAAATGGGTGTCTGATTATTTCTGGCTTGGTACTCTGCTGACATAATCTAATGTTTTGCTTTCGTTGTAAAGCCTTTTTGAAATCGGACAGTGTGGTTAGATTAACGAGAGTCTTATCTTTAAATGGCTGTAAAATAGTCATATGTTTGAGAAATTGAAGTAATAGGATTTTGAAGATTTTGAAAATCGCGCCACAGGATAGCAGTGGCTGTTACGTAGGTGGGACGAATTCGTCCCGCCTAGCCTAGAGAGGTTAATATGTTTGTGTTATTGTTGCAAGTCAACCGCTTTGTACTTAAAAAAACACTTCAACCAGTAAAATGCTCTTTGGCTTTTCCATCAGCCTGACAATGAGGGTTTGTACACTGCTTGTTTGCCAAATTGGCCCATAACTTCACCTAACAACAAATATAGGAAAATAGCTCTGTGTGTTGTACAATAGCCTATCCATCAAGGAACAGTTCTCTACACATTATGACCAAAGTAGGAATGTTGGATCCAACGTGGAGCACGGCATAACTGTCTTTACCAGAGTAATGAATGAAGAAGCACTTTGGTTGTTGTTGCATGTCGTGATGTTTGTCATGTGACTGTCATTCAGAAAATGATTTCCTGGATCAGCTGATGATAGTTGAACATGTGACTAACTAAACAGCTACAGTATTAAGAATTATGAGTAATTATTGAAGAACCACATTAATGACAGTATCCATTTGGGTGTTATTTATTTAACCAGGTAGGCCAGTTGAGAACAAATTCTCATTTACAACTGTGACCTGGCCAAGATAAAGCAAAGCAGTGCGACAAAAACAACAGTTACACGTTGGATAAACAAACGAACAGTCAATAACACAATAGAAAAATCTATATACAGTGTGTGCAAATGGAGTACGGAGGTAAGGCAATAAATAGGCCATAGTAGCGAAGTAATTACAATTTAGCAAATTTACACTGGAGAGATAGATGTGCAGATGATGATGTGCAAGTAGAAATACTGGTGTGCAAAAGAGCAGAAAAAGTAAATAAAAACATGGGGATGAGGTAGGCAGTTGGATGGGCTATTTACAGATGGGCTGTGTACAGCTGCAGCGATCGGTAAGCTGCTCAGATAGCTGATGCTTAAAGTTAGTGAGGGAGATATATGTCTCCAACTTCAGCGATTTTTGCAATTTGTTCCAGTCATTGGCAGCAGACAACTGGAGGGAAAGGCGGCCAAAGGAGGTGTTGGCTTTGGGGATGACCAGTGAGATATACCTCCTGGAGCGCGTGCTATGGGTGGGTGTTGCTATGGTGACCAGTGAGCTGAGTTAAGGCGGAGCTTTACCTCGCAAAGACTTATAGATGACCTGGCGCCAGTGGGTTTGGCGACGAATATGTAGCGAGGGCCAGCCGACAAGAGCATACAGGTCGCAGTGGTGGGTGGTATATGGGGCTTTAGTGACAAAACGGATGGCACTGTGATAGACTGCATCCAGTTTGCTGAGTAGAGTGTTGGAGGCTATTTTGTAAATGACATCGCCGAAGTTAAGGATCGGTAGGGTAGTCAGTTTTACGAGGGTATGTTTGGCAGCGTGAGTGAAGGAGGCTTTGTTGCGAAATAGGAAGCCGGTTCTAGATTTAATTTTGGATTGGAGATGCTTAATATTTTAATATTAGTCTGGAAGGAGAGTTTATAGTCTAACCAGACACCTAGGTATTGTAGCTGTCCACATATTCTAAGTCAGAACCGTCCAGAGTAGTGATGCTAGTCGGGCGGGTGTAGGCAGCGATCGGTTGTTGATTGATCGGTTGTTCTTTTTGGCTGATGAGTCTGCCGATAAGAATACGGTGATTGACAGAGTCGAAAGCCTTGGCCAGGTCGATGAAGATGGCTGCACAGTACTGTCGCTTATCGATGGTGGTTATGATATCATTTAGTACCTTGAGAGTGGCTGAGGTGCACCCGTGACCAGCTCGGAAACTGGATTGCACAGTGGAGAAGGTACGGTGGGATTCAAAATGATCAGTGATCTGTTTGTTAACTTGACTTTCGAAGACTTTAGAATGGCAGGGCAGGATGGATATAGGTCTGTAACAGTTTGGGTCTAGAGTGTCACCTCCTTTGAAGAGGGGGATGACCACGGAAGCGTTCCAATCTTTAGGAATCTCAGACGATACGAAAGAGGTTGAACAGACTAGTAATAGGGGTTGCCACAATGGCGGTGGATAATTATAGAAAGAGAGGATCCAGATTGTCAAGACCATCTGATTTGTACGGGTCCAGGTTTTGCAACTCTTTCAGAACATCAGCTATCTGGATTTGGGTGAAGGAGAAGATGGGGAGGCTTAGGGAAGTAGCTGTGGGGAGCTGTTGGCCGGGGTTGGGGTAGCCAGGAGGAAAGCATGGCCAGCCGTAGAGAAATGCTTATTGAAATTCTCAATTATCGTGGAGTTATCGGTGGTGACAGTGTTTCCTAGCTTCAGTGCAGTGGGCAGCTGGGATGAGGTGCTCTTAGTCTCCATGGACTTTACAGTGTCCCAAAACTTTTTGGAGTTAGAGCTACGGGATGCAAATTTCTCTTTGAAAAAGCTAGCCTTTGCTTTTTTAACTGACTGTGTGTATTGGTTCCTGACTTCTCTGAAAAGTTGCATATCGCGGGGACTATTCGATGCTAGTGCAGTACGCCATAGGATGTTTTTGTGCTGTTCGAGGGCAGTCAGGTCTGGAGTGAACCAAGGGCTATATCTGTCCTTAGTTCTACATTTTTTGAAAGGGGCATGCTTATTTAAGGTGGTGAGGAAATTACTTTTAAAGAACAACCAGGCATCCTCTACTGACTGGATGAGGTAAAAATCCTTCCAGGATACCCGGGCCAGGTCGATTAGAAAGGCCTGCTTGCAGAAGTGTTTTAGGGAGCGTTTGACGGTGATGAGGGGTGGTCGTTTGACCGCGGACCCATAACGGATGCAGGCAACGATCGCTGAGATCCTGATTGAAAACAGCAGAGGTGTATTTGGAGGGCAAGTTGGTTAGGATAATATCTATGAGGGTGCCCATGTTTAGGGATTTAGGGTTGTATCTGATGGGTTCCTTGAAAATTTGTGTGAGATTGAGGGCATCTAGCTTGGATTGTAGGACGGCCGGGGTGTTAAGCATATCCCAGGTTAGGTCACCTAATAGAACCAAATCTGAAGATAGATAGGGGGCAATCAATTCACATATGGTGTCCAGGGCACAGCTGGGAGCTGAGGGGGGTCTATAACAGGCGGCAACAGTGAGAGACTTATTTCTGGAGTGATTCATTTTTAAAATTAGAAGCTCGAACTGTTTGGGTATGGACTTGGGAAGTATGACAGAACTTTGCAGGACATCTCTGCAGTAGATTGCAACTCCTCTCTTTTTGACAATTCTATCTTGACTGAAAATGTTGTGGTTGGGGATGGAAATTTCAGAATTTCTGGTTGCCTTCCTAAGCCAGGATTCAGACACGGCCAGGACATCACACAGGGCCTAGGTTAACCTCTACATCACCCGAGGAACAGAGGAGTAGGATGAGGGTACGGCTAAAGGCTTTCAGAATTGGTTGAATAGTGCGTTGGGAACAGAGAATAAAAGGAGCCGATTTCTGGGCGTGGTAGGATAGATTCAAGGCATAATGTACAGACAGGGGTATGGTAGGGTGCGGGTACAGTGGAGGTAAACCTAGGCATTGAGTGACGATAAGAGAGGTTGCATCTCCGGGGGCACCAGTTATGGTAGGTGAGGTCACCGCATGTGTGGGAGTTGGGACAAAAGAGTTCTCTGAGGCATGTTGAGTGGGACTAGGGGCTCTGCAGTAAAATAAAACAATGATAACTACCCTAAGAAACAGTATACAAGGCATATTGACAGTTGAGAGACATAAAGCGAGGCATAAAGCAATCATAGGTGTTGATTGGGATAGCTAGCTAAGACAACAACGGTTAATCAGCTAAGACAATAACAGGTAAAATGGCGATGAATGGGCAGAGAGGGTCAGTTAACCTCTCTAGGGTAGGTGGCACCAAATCGTCCCACCTACGTAACAGCCAGTGGAATCCTGTGGCGCGTTATTCAAATACCTTAGAAATGCTATTACTTCAATTTCTCAAACATATGACTATTTTACAGCATTTTAAAGACAAGACTCTCGTTAATCTAACCACACTGTCCGATTTCAAAAAGGCTTTACAACGAAAGCAAAACATTAGATTATGTCAGCAGAGTACCCAGCCAGAAATAATCAGACACCCATTTTTCAAGCTAGCATATAATGTCACAAAAACCCAGAAAACAGCTAAATGCAGCACTAACCTTTGATGATCTTCATCAGATGACACACCTAGGACATTATGTTATACAATACATGCATGTTTTGTTCAATCAAGTTCATATTTATATCAAAAAACAGCTTTTTACATTAGCATGTGACGTTCAGAACTAGCATACCCCCCGCAAACTTCTGGCGAATTTACTAACAATTTACTAAATTACTCACGATAAACGTTCACAAAAAGCATAACAATTATTTTAAGAATTATAGATACAGAACTCCTCTATGCACTCGATATGTCCGATTTTAAAATAGCTTTTTGGTGAAAGCACATTTTGCAATATTCTAAGTAGATAGCCCGGCATCACAGGGCTAGCTATTTAGACACCCACCAAGTTTAGCATTCACCAAACTCCGATTTACTATTAGAAAAGTTTGATTACCTTTGGTGTTCTTCGTCAGAATGCACTCCCAGGACTTCTACTTCAATAACAAATGTTGGTTTGGTCCCAAATAATCCATAGTTATGTTCAAACAGCGGCGTTTTGTTCGTGCGTTCAAGACACTATCCGAATGGTAAATAAGGGTGACGAGCATGGCGCATTTCGTGACAAAAGATTTCTAAATATTTCATTACCGTACTTCGAAGGATGTCAACCGCTGTTTAAAATCTATTTTTATGCCATTTTTCTCGTAAAAAAGCGATAATATTCCGACCGGGAATCTGCAATTAGGTAAACAGACGAAAGAAAATAAAGCACGGGGTCGACTCGGGCACGCGCCTAAGCCCATTGTCCTCTGATCGGCCACTTGTCAAAAGCGATTATGTGTTTCAGCCTGGGGCTGCCTCGACATCGTTCAGCTTTTTCCCGGGCTCTGAGAGCCTATGGGAGCCGTAGGAAGTGTCACGTTACAGCAAAGATCCTCAGTCTTCAATAAACAGAGGCAAGAAGAACACCTTGTCAGACAGGCCACTTCCTGCATGGAATCTTCTCAGGTTTTTGCCTGCCATATGAGTTCTGTTATACTCACAGACACCATTCAAACAGTTTTAGAAACTTTAGGGTGTTTTCTATCCAAAGCCAATAATTATATGCATATTCTAGTTACTGGGCAGGAGTAGTAACCAGATTAAATCGGGTACGTTTTTTATCCGGCCGTGTAAATACTGCCCCCTAGCCCTAACAGGTTAACTACATACGGGGCCTGAGTTCGAGGCTGTGGCCGACAGATAAACAAAATGGAGACCCGTGATTAATGAACAGTCCAGAAGGCATCAGCTATGTAGCCAAGTGATCATAGGGTCCAGTGAACAGGAATATATGAAACAGGGAAGCAGTTAGGTAGTCGTTACTACACTAGCATCTTCCGCGCCTGGCTCGAGGCTAACTGGTGCTAGCTTCGGGACAAGGGCGTCACCGACATCCTGCAAAGGCCAGTTGAGGGCACATCGGACGGATTACGTTGGCAGACCAGTCGTGATGGATCGGCGGGGCTCCATGTTTACAAAGGGTCCAGGCCAATTGGCAAAAGAGGTATTGTAGCTGGAGTAATTTTGTTTGCTAGCCGGGAGATGCACCTGGCTCAAGGCTAACTGGTGCTAGCTTCAGGACAAGGGCGTTAGCCACTATAGCCACTCCGGTGCAAAGGTCCCGAGCTTACGGCAGGAATCCGGTGATGTAGTGGCTTCTAGTCGTCTTAGTGAAGAGTCTGGGAGGCATCAGCTGTGTAGCCGAGTGATCATAGGGTCCACTGGGCAGGCCGGGAGATGGGCCTGGCTCAAGGCTAGCTTCGAGGCTGGGCCACTCGGTAGCAGCTAGCTAGCTGTAATTATCTGGTGTAATGGTCCAGAGCTTACGGCAGGAATACGGTGATGTAGTGGAGAAAAAAAGTCCAATATGCTCAGGGTTGATAACGCGCTGTGCAGACTGGCAGGTATAATCCAGGCAAAAAGCGGCTGGTGTCTGAGCTAAAAAGGTAAAGCAGTGGCTAAAAATGACTAAATAGCTAGTTGCTAATTAGCTGCTTAGCTCCTGATGGCTAGGTTCTGATGGAGGTTCTAGCTATAAGGTCTAAAAAATAGCAGATCCGTATCACATTGGGTGAGGCGGATTGCCGGAAGGTTTATTTAATTTAAACATGGAAAAAGAGATTGAAATATTTTGCAATATATACAAAAAAGACGAAAAACAACAACATTTACAACAACAATCACGTCATACTGCTACGCCATCTTGGATTAGAAGATGACTCAGTTAAAAAACATTGGATACAGCAAACTCTGAAATTATTTAGTATTTCTGTGCCCACAAACTGTTTTCCCAGCGTAACATAAGGAGCCACTAAATGCTACGTAGGTCGAGTGCATTTTCATTCACCCATCGCTGGAAGCCCCGCCTTCCACAGGTGATGAGCGCGAGGCTCGGGTTTATTCCTTAAATTTAATACCGCTCTTCATCGACCCAGGAAGGGGTGGGGCCAAACAGGTGTTGTACCTCGTTTCCCTCCTTCAGGGAACAGTAATTACAGTGTCAGGTTCTAATTATTCAGAGTAAATAACTCACGGACACTAGAGAAGCTTAACCAAGTTTAATTCTTCCCAAAGGGTCATTACAACTGTAATTCAGACAAAAACATGTTCTCACCATCACAAGTATATACACCCCACTTTGGACACTCGTCCTTCTCTCCAATCCTTACATCTTCTGGTTCAACAGGAAGAGGGTAACAGGATACTAAACCATTATTACTCCCTTCAGGGGATCTGACCTGACCGCCTGACCTCAACCCCATCCTTCGCCTAATCCACAGATGTCCATCCGCTTCCCCTAAAGCAATCCTGTGATCTCCTCCCGTCCACCCAGCACATCCCACAGCCACTCTGTCTTTCTACAGATCTCACTCCTTTATATACTCTGCGTCTGATCTACCATGTCTTTAACCTCTCTGGGCAAGGTGGGACGTTTGCGTCCCACCCTAGTCAACAGCCAGTTGAATCCTGTGGCGCGATTTTCAAAACCTTTGAAATGCTATTACTTCAATTTCTCAAACATATGACTATTTTACAGCTATTTAAAGACAAGACTCTCGTTAATCTAACCACACTGTCCGATTTCAAAAAGGCTTTACAACGAAAGGAAAACATTAGATTATGTCAGCAGAGTACCAAGCCAGAAATAATCAGACACCCATTTTTCAAGCTAGCATATAATGTCACAAAAACCCAGAAGACAGCTAAATGCAGCACTAACCTTTGATGATCTTCATCAGATGACAACCCTAGGACATTATGTTATACAATACATGCATGTTTTGTTCAATCAAGTTCATATTTATATCAAAAACCAGCTTTTTACATTAGCATGTGACGTTCAGAACTAGCATACCCCCCGCAAACTTCCGGGGAATTCGCTAACAATTTACTAAATTACTCACGATAAACGTTCACAAAAAGCATAACAAGTATTTTAAGAATTATAGATACAGAACTCCTCTATGCACTCGATATGTCCGATTTTAAAATAGCTTTTTGGTGAAAGCACATGTTGCAATATTCTAAGTACATAGCCCAGGCATCACGGGCTAGCTATTTAGACACCCGGCAAGTTTAGCACTCACCAATATCAGATTTACTATTATAAAAGTTTGATTACCTTTTGTTGTCTTCGTCAGAATGCACTCCCAGGACTGCTACTTCAATAACAAATGTTGGTTTGGTCCAAAATAATCCATCGTTATATCCGAATAGCGGCGTTTTGTTCGTGCTTCCCAGACACTATCTGAATGGTAAATCAGGGTCGCGCGCATGGCGCAATTCGTGACAAAAAAAATCTAAATATTCCATTACCGTACTTCGAAGCATGTCAACCGCTGTTTAAAATCCATTTTTATGCCATTTTTCTCGTAAAAAAGCGATAATATTCCGACCGGGAATGTCCATTTAGCTAAACAGAGGAAAGAAAAGACAGCTTTTGGTCGACGCAGGCACGAGCCTGAGTCTCACAGTACTGTAACCAGCCACTACCCAAACGCGCTACTTTTTTTTCAGCCAGAGCCTGCAAAGCCACGATTCTGCGTTTTGCCGCCTTCTGAGAGCCTATGGCAGCCGTAGGAAGTGTCACGGGACAGCTAAGATCCTCACTCTTCAATAAACAGAGACAAGAAGAACGACACCTTGTCAGACAGGCCACTTCCTGCATGAAACCTTCTCAGGTTTTTGCCTGCCAAATGAGTTCTGTTATACTCACAGACACCATTCAAACAGTTTTAGAAACTTTAGGGTGTTTTCTATCCATATGTAATAAGTATATGCATATTCTAGTTACTGGGTAGGAGTGGTAACCAGATTAAATCGGGTACGTTTTTTATCCGGCGGTGTAAATACTGCCCCCTAGCCCTAACAGGTTAATATCTCAATGTTCAAAGTTTAGCCCGAATCCAACAATAGTCATAAAGTTACACTCCCTTTCAGTTGGTCAACTTCGGTACAACATACTATGGGAAAATACAATCATTCCCCATGCCGACCCAAACGGATACTAAATGAAACGGCCCCTGGCAGACCACCCAGACCTGACCCCGCAAGATGCTTCAGTTTTGTCAATTTATTAATTGTCTTTTGTTTGAAACACTCCTGTCAATGTTGAGTAAGGACGCACACCTAATTACGCATATAGAAGTAGGACTAGTCTTCCTTGCCTGTGTGCAAATGTAGGCCTATAAATGTGCCCATTTGGGGATGTCTGATAGTATTTCTGATTGTCTTAATGCACCACCACTAATGAGTTGTGGAGCTTCTCAAAACAAATGTTTCTTCACCTCAAACAGCAACTGCACCTCAGCTATGCTCAAGGTCCTAAACGATATCTTAACCGCCATCGATAAGAAACAATACTGTGCAGCCGTATTCATTGACCTGGCCAAGGCTTTCGACTCTGTCAATCACCACATCCTCATCGGCAGACTCAATAGCCTTGGTTTCTCAAATGATTGCCTCGCCTGGTTCACAAACTACTTCTCTGATAGAGTTCAGTGTGTCAAATCGGAGGGCCTGTTGTCCGGGCCTCTGGCAGTCTCTATAGGGGTGACACAGGGTTCAATTCTTGGGCCGACTCTCTTCTCTGTATACATCAATGATGTCGCTCTTGCTGCTGGTGAGTCTCTGATCCACCTCTACGCAGACGACACCATTCTGTATACTTCTGTCCCTTCTTTGGACACTGTGTTAACAACCCTCCAGACGAGCTTCAATGCCATACAACTCTCCTTCCATGGCCACCAACTGCTCTTAAATACAAGTAAAACTAAATGCATGCTCTTCAACCGATCGCTGCCTGCACCTGCCCGCCCGTCCAGCATCACTACTCTGGACGGTTCTGACTTAGAATATGTGGAGAACTACAAATACTTAGGTGTCTGGTTAGACTGTCAAACATCTTCAATCCAAAGTTAAATCTAGAATTGGCTTCCTATTTCGCAACAAAGCATCTTTCACTCATGCTGCCAAACATACCTTCATAAAACTGACCATCCTACCGATTCTCGACTTCGGCGATGTCATTTACAAAATAGCCTCCAATACCTTAGTCAATAAATTGGATGCAGTCTATCACAGTGCCATCCGTTTTGTCACCAAAGCCCCATATACTACCCACCACTGCGACCTGTAAGCTCTCGTTGGCTGGCCCTCGCTTCATACTCGTCGCCAAACCCACTGGCTCCAGGTCATCTACAAGACACTGCTAGGTAAAGTTCCCCCTTATCTCAGCTCGCTGGTCACCATAGCAGCACCCATCTGTAGCACGCGCTCCAGCAGGTATATCTCTGGTCACCCCCAAAGCCAATTCCCCCTTCGGCCGCCTCTCCTTCCAGTTCTCTGCTGCCAATGACTGGAACGAACTACAAAAATATCTGAAACTGGAAAGACTTATCTCACTCACTCGCTTTAAGCACCAGCTGTCAGAGCAGCTCACAGATCACTGCACCTGTACATAGCCCATCTATAATTTAGCTCAAACAACTACCTCTTCTCCTACTGTATTTATTTATTTTGCTCCTTTGCACCCCATTATTTCCATTTCTACTTTGCACTTTCTTCTACTTCAAATCTACCATTCCAGTGTTTTACTTGCTATATTGTATTTATTTTGCCTTTTTGTCTTTACCTCCCTTATCTCACCTCATTTGGTCACATTGTATATAGACTTATTTTTCTAATGTATTATTGACTGTATGGTTGTTTTACTCCATGTGTAACTCTGTGTTGTTGTATGTTGTCGAACTGCTTTTCTTTATCTTGGCCAGGTCGCAATTGTAAATGAGAACTTGTTCTTAACTTGCCTACCTGGTTAAATAAAGGTGAAAAAAATAAAATAAAATAAAAGATCAATGTCCCTGTTTTATTAATAGTACTCACTGCATTTACTGGTGTTAATCAGTTCTCCAGTCTTCTCTTCTTCGTCCTCCTCTAATGTGACAGTAATCTCCCCCTATTCATCCTTCATTCCAAAAACGTCTTCATCTTCTTTCACTTCATCCTCCACTCCAAAAACGGCATCCTCCTCTTTCTCTTCCTCTTCTTTCACAGTAATATCCTCCTCCTCTTTCACTCTGAACGCGTCTTTCTCTTCTTTCTCTGTAATGTCTTTCACTACTTGTTTTTGTATTGAAACATCTTTCTCTTCCTCCTCCTCTTTCAAGAGAGTTTCTTTCTCCGACCAGCAGACCTCATCTTCTTTAGCAGGAGGAGAGTAGCTTAGTGAACTCATGGTCGAGGATAATAGCTAGTTAGCATTAGCGACGAGACTATTTCTAACTTAACCAGCGAGCTAGCTGACTTACAACGGAAATATTACATAAAATTGAGTACTATGTTTAAATCACAGTGGCAATTAAACCACGAAATTGTCTAAACAGCTTGAATGTTCCGACTTTGTCAGCTAGCGAGCTACCGAGGTGGCTGCAGTTGTTGAAGAAGCGTTCCGTCCACTAGATTATACGTCACACTAGAAACATCGCCTGAAAGACACATATCGCCATCTGCTGTCTGGAGGGAGGAAACGCAGTTGAGTAGGGAAAACTATTTTTATTCTTCATTGAATTATAATATTATAAAACAGTTTAGGGAAACGGTTTTTTCTCTCCATTAAATATTAATATTATATCAACACGTATAAAGAGCAACAAGTGTTTGATTAGTTCAGATTTCTTTATGAGAATTTAAAACAAACTCTACATCTACTCCACATCTGTATTTCTGATTCAGTCAAATAACTAGATATCAAAATAAGCACCTAGTTATTGATACCCTTGATAAAGATGAGCAAAAATGATTGTATAAAATAAATAAACTTTACCCACAACCAGGATATTTTAGCCCAAAACCTGGTTACCTCTGCTAGGAGGCTGAAACTTGGCCATAAGGGGATCTTCCAGCAAGACACATCAACATCCACGAAGAAATGGTTAATTGGGCACAAAAATCAACATTTTTAATGGCCATCTCAGTCTTCGGACTTGAACTCCATTGAAAACCTGTGGTTTGAATTGAACAGGGCAGTCCACAAGCGCAGACAAAATAAATCGAGGACATGGAGAGATTCTGTATGGAGGAAGGGTCTAAGATCCCACCCAATGTGTTCTCTAATCTCATAAAACATTTGAGTGTCGTTATCCTCCCAAGGGGAGGCTGTTGGAGTATTGAAAACATGGGTGGCAATAATTCAGACCCCTACATTTTGAGAATTACATGTTAAACTAAATATTTCTCTCTGAGCAATTGAATTAGTATAAAATGATGTAATTTCCCTTTATTTTGGTGTAACAATACATCATATAGATGTATATAATGCACAGACTAGGTCTATACTGCTCCTACATGGTGTAACAATACATCATGTAGATGTATATAATGAACAGACTAGGTCTATACTGGTCCTACATGGTGTAACAATACATCATGTAGATGTATATAATGAACAGACTAGGTCTATACTGCTCCTACATGGTGTAACAATACATCATGTAGATGTATATAATGAACAGACTAGGTCTATACTGCTCCTACAGGGTGTAACAATACATCATGTAGATGTATATAATGAACAGACTAGGTCTATACTGCTCCTACAGGGTGTACCAATACATCATGTAGATGTATATAATGAACAGACTAGGTCTATACTGCTCCTACATGGTGTAACATTACATTATGTAGATGTATATAATGAACAGACTAGGTCTATACTGCTCCTACATGGTGTAACAATACATCATATAGATGTATATAATGAACAGACTAGGTTCTATCCTATTCCATTGTATCTTAGTCTATGTATTACTCATCTCATATGTATATACTGTATTCTATCCTATTCTACTGTATCTGTCTATGTATTTCTCATCTCATATGTATATACTGTATTCTATACTATTCTACTGTATCTTAGTCTATGTATTACTAATCTCATATGTATATACTGTATTCTATCCTATTCTACTGTATCTTAGTCTATGTATTACTCATCTCATATGTATATACTGTATTCTATACTATTCTACTGTATCTTAGTCTATGTATTACTCATCTCATATGTATATACTGTATTCTATCCTATTCTACTGTATCTGTCTATGTATTACTCATCTCATATGTATATACTGTATTCTATCCTATTCTACTGTATCTTAGTCTATGCAGCTCTGACATTGCTCGCCTAAATATTTATATATTCTTAATTCCATTCCTTTAGATTTTGTGTATTGTTAGATATTACTTGTTAGATATTACTGGACTGTTGGAGCTAGAAACACAAGCATTTTGCTACACCCACAATAACATCTGCTAAACAAGTGTATGTGACAAATAAAATGTGATTTGATGTATATAGGTCTGGTGTTGGAGGTCATTCTACACTCTGTGTTCTACTTCCCAGGTCTGGTGTAGGAGATCATTCTACACTCTGTGTTCTACTACCCATGTCTGGTGGTGGAGATCATTCTACACTCTGTGTTCTACTACCCAGGTCTGGTGTTGGAGGTCATTCTACACTCTGTGTTCTACTACCCAGGTCTGGTGTTGGAGGTCATTCTACACTCTGTGTTCTACTACCCAGGTCTGGTGTTGGAGGTCATTCTACACTCTGTGTTCTACTACCCATGTCTGGTGTTGGAGATCATTCTACACTCTGTGTTCTACTACCCAGGTCTGGTGTTGGAGGTCATTCTACACTCTGTGTTCTACTACCCAGGTCTGGTGTTGGAGGTCATTCTACACTCTGTGTTCTACTACCCAGGTCTGGTGGTGGAGATCATTCTACACTCTGTGGATCTCCTGCATGTATTTTCTGATGTTTAATCAGACCACATGAATGAGAGTATCTCTTGTCACATTGATCACAGCTATAAGGCTTCTCTCCTATGTGGCTAAGTTCAAGTTGGGTACTGAGGTCCATAACCTCTTAGCTGAAAGCCGAAGCCCGGAGGGCGGTAAAAAAGTTTTTGGGGGGGTTAACGATTCTCAGCCGTTTTTGCTTTTCTTTTCAGTTTTCCCTTTTTTTGGAAGAGAGTGGGAGTGGAGATGGCGCAAAATTCTTCAAATAGGTCGGTCCCTTGGATCGGACTGGCGAATACGGTTCGCTTTGCGTGGAAGGACAAGGAGATGGAGCCATTCGGACGTGAAACTTTTGGAAGGACTATCTTGATCTGGATCTTTAAACTGACAGGGAAGGATGTGTTTTGCCTCCAAGGTTACCCGTTGGAGGGAACTTATGATGTGGCTTTACACACAGAAGAAAAACATGACGAGATCCTGAAAAAGGTGAGAGAAGTAGGAGGTGCGAGGCCGATGTGCCACTATGAGGTAACCAGCTTGGCAAAAAACAGCAAAAACTATTTCAGGATTGTAACTGTGAACATTTATAACCCGTCCGTCAAGGATGAGGAGGTGAGGGCCTTTCTGGGGAGATACATGGATGACATCTCCTCAGCAAGGCACCTCAAGGACTCCCTGGGTTTTTGGAACGGGAGGAGAGACTTCCAGGCCCTCCTCAGGGAGGACCCAAAGGGACTGGGCGGCTACCTTCATCCTCCAGCTCTGTTCTCCCTGGGGGCTGACAGGGGGACGTTGTTTTATGCACGTCAGCCCCCGTTTTGCAGGCGTTGTATGGCCTACGGCCACATCCTAGCCTCGTGCAGCACAAGAAAGTGCAGATTTTGTGGATCTGGGGAGCACAAGGCGAAGGACTGTGACGAGCTCAAGGCGTGCCACGGGTATGGCTCGTCAGCACACCTGTGGCAGGAATGCCCGGCTCGTCAGAGGCCATACGTGTCTGCGGCTGGGGGGGAGCAGGAGCGGGGGATGGGGGAAGAAGGGCAGGAGGCCCAGACCAAGAACCGAACACAGGCCCAGAGAGGACGGTCTCACGGAAGGAGGAGGAGCAAAGAGCGGCAGCAGGAGGAGAGGGGGACAGAGAAGGCACGGGAGCAGCAGAACCGGGAGGAGAGGAGGGAAAAGAGGTGGGAGGAAGCAAGGGAGTGGAGGAGCCAGAGAGGGCAGCAATGGAGGGAGAGGTGGTGGAGAAGGAGTCGGTGGCAGGACCAGTGGAGGAGGGGGGAGAGGGAGTGGGGGGACAGCAGAATGTCGAGGGCCCTCGTGGAAGAGATGGGGGGGAATGGTGGAGGAGTTTGCGGGTAGGGGGGGTGGTGTCTCCCTGTTACTGCCATCGCCAAAGAAGAGAGGGAAGAGGAAGGGGCTCTCGACGGACAGCGAGAGGGAAGGGGGTATGGGGGGGAGGGGGTGGCCAAGCCCCTCAACTCCTGGTGGAGCTTGATACACCAAGCACGGCTCAGGGCTGGTCAACTGAGGGGGGGGGTCGCAGTTCCTGTTTGGGGACACGGGCTCCCCTACTCTCTACCCAACCAGATACGGGGCTGGGGAAGTGGAGGAGTTTGGTGGTCAACCCAGGATGCAGAGCACTCAGGTGCCAAACAGCCTTCCTGCATCCTGGGTTGGTGAGATGGAGGAAGACGGGGGGACGTCGGGAGGAGAGACGGCGTCCCTGCCGGTGGAGATGGAGCAGGGGAGCATCAGGTGAGACTCCTGGGGGGGTTAGTAGTTGGGTGATGGTTGTTTTTGATTTGATTTTATAATTGTTTTCATGGAGCCTACTATAACTTTTGTTAGTTTAAATGGAAGCGTTTAAGGGATTTTGTTAAGAGAAGGAAGGTTTTTAGTTATTTAGAGGGTGTGGGTTTTGACTTTTGTTTTTTAAAGGAGGTTCACCTGAGGGATGGAGGGATGTTAATAGATTTAGGAGGGAGGGGGACAAGGGGAGTCGGTTTGGGGTATAGGGGGGAGGGATGTTAATAGATTTAGGAGGGAGCGGGCCAAGGGGAGTCGGTTTGGGGTATAGGGGGGAGGGATGGAGGAGATGTTAATAGATTTAGGAGGGAGTGGGACAAGGGGAGTCGGTTTGGGGTATAGGGGGGGAGGGATGGAGGGGATGTTAATAGATTTAGGAGGGAGTGGGACAAGGGGAGTCAGTTTGGGGTATAGGGGGGTTGCACTCATCGGGGGTAGGGATTTTGTGTGGGCACAGGGAGGTAAAGGTTGAGCGTTCATTTGTGGTATTGCAGGGGAGGGTTTTGGGGGTGGATGTCACCTTAAGGGATTGCAGATATAGATTAGTGGGGGTGTACGGGCCACAGGTGGTGGCAGACAGGAAGGAGATGGTGGAATGTCTGGTGCCCCTTTGCGCCACAAATAGGCAAGTGGTGATAGGGGGGGATTTTAATATAGATTTAGGGGTGGGGGGATTTTAATATAGATTTAGGGGTGGGGGGATTTTAATATAGATTTAGGGGTGGGGGGGATTTTAATATAGATTTAGGGGTAGGGGGGATTTTAATACAGATTTAGGAGTAGGGGGGATTTTAATATAGATTTAGGGGTGGGGGGGGATTTTAATATAGATTTAGGGGTGGGGGGGATTTTAATATAGATTTAGGGGTGGGGGGGATAGCAGTGCAGGTGCCATCACCGGGCTAATGGCTTGCCATGGTCTGGTTGATGGAGGTCTGCACACCACTCCTACAATGGCTGGTTCCACTTGGTGCAACTCCCGGGGGGTTGATGGAGGTCTGCACACTACTCCTACAATGGCTGGTTCCACTTGGTGCAACTCCCGGGGGATGTTGGAGGTCTGCACACTACTCCTACAATGGCTGGTTCCACTTGGTGCAACTCCCGGGGGGTTGATGGAGGTCTGCACATTACTCCTAAAATGTCTGGTTCCACTTGGTGCAACTCCCGGGGGGTTGATGGAGGCCTGACTATATGTTTCTGTCCAGGTCCTTGGGTCAGTTGTCTAGGCAGCTGTTGCCTGTGTTCTTTTCGGATCCCGACGGGCTGCTCCTGCAGGTGAGGTCACCAGTCAGCCTCTTCGGTAGGGGGTACTGGAAATTAGATCGGGATGTGCTGGATGAGCTTTCATTGAAGCCTTTACTGGTTAGTTTCGGGGGATTGAAGGCCTCCGGTCCATGTGTGAGGGGGTGTTAGAGTGGTGGGATTTAGTTAAGGTAAGGTATGGACAACAAGCTCAAGGACCTGAATTGTGCTTGCCGGTACGTTCCATCATGTACCGGCATAGCTTGGCGCGATCCCCCACCTGTCCAAGACCATCTTGTGGTGGGGAGGAGACAGTGCACCTTTTGGGACTGTGCCTTTGCCGGAGTAGTATGGGCACGGCTGTTGTTAGGTAGGGTGAAAGGGAATTTTGTTTTAACTTGGGCTAGGGTAGAGAGAGGTGTAGGGAGAGCGAGGGGGACAGTCAGGGACAGGTTTCTGCTCTGGCTTCTCATAAGCCTCTTTAAATGGGGGCTGTGGGAAGCCAGGCAGGACATGGTAAAGACAGGGAGAGATTGGTGGATGGAGGGGATAGTGAGGAGGGTGGAAGCAAATTTGAGGGGGAGGATGAAGAGGGAGGAGAGGAAGTGGGGGCAGCATGCTGCCCGGCAGAGGAGGAAGGGAGGTTTAGGGCTGGGGTTAATTTAGATGATTTAAGGGGATAGAATAGTGACTGGGAGATGGGGGAAGGTTGGGCTTTAGAGATGTAGTTTGTAGGCATGAAGGGGAGGGAAGATGCTCCCCTGAGTTTTTAGTTATTGGGTTTTTGTTTCGTTTTGAATTTAAAAATGCCTTTTTTTGTTTGTTTGGAATATTGATGGTTTTGTTTTGTATGAATGGCATTGTACGTAATAAAAATGTTTATATACTGCTCAAAAAAATAAAGGGAACACTTAAACAACACATCCTAGATCTGAATGAAAGAAATAATCTTATTAAATACTTTTTTCTTTACATAGTTGAATGTGCTGACAACAAAATCACAGAAAAATAATCAATGGAAATACAATTTATCAACCCATGGAGGTCTGGATTTGGAGTCACACTCAAAATTAAAGTGGAAAACCACACTACAGGCTGATCCAACTTTGATGTAATGTCCTTAAAACAAGTCAAAATGAGGCTCAGTAGTGTGTGTGGCCTCCACGTGCCTGTATGACCTCCCTACAACGCCTGGGCATGCTCCTGATGAGGTGGCGGATGGTCTCCTGAGGGATCTCCTCCCAGACCTGGACTAAAGCATCCGCCAACTCCTGGACAGTCTGTGGTGCAACGTGGCGTTGGTGGATGGAGCGAGACATGATGTCCCAGATGTGCTCAATTGGATTCAGGTCTGGGGAACGGGCGGGCTAGTCCATAGCATCAATGCCTTCCTCTTGCAGGAACTGCTGACTCCAGCCACATGAGGTCTAGCATTGTCTTGCATTAGGAGGAACCCAGGGCCAACCGCACAAGCATATGGTCTCACAAGGGGTCTGGTACCTAATGGCAGTCAGGCTACCTCTGGCGAGCACATGGAGGGCTGTGCGGCCCCCCAAAGAAATGCCACCCCACACCATGACTGACCCACCGCCAAACCGGTCATGCTGGAGGATGTTACAGGCAGCAGAACGTTCTCCACGGCGTCTCCAGACTCTGTCACGTCTGTCACGTGCTCAGTGTGAACCTGCTTTCATCTGTGAAGAGCACAGGGCGCCAGTGGCGAATTTGCCAATCATGGTGTTCTCTGGCAAATGCCAAACGTCCTGCACGGTGTTGGGCTGTAAGCACAACCCCCACCTGTGGACGTCGGGCCCTCATACCACCCTCATGGAGTCTGTTTCTGACTGTTTGAGCAGACACATGCACATTTGTGGCCTGCTGGAGGTCATTTTGCAGGGCTCTGGCAGTGCTTCTCCTGCTCCTCCTTGCACAAAGGCGGAGGTAGCGGTCCTGCTGCTGGGTTGTTGCCCTCCTACGGCCTCCTCCACGTCTCCTGATGTACTGGCCTGTCTCCTGGTAGCGCCTCCATGCTCTGGACACTACGCTGACAGACACAGCAAACCTTCTTGCCACAGCTCGCATTGATGTGCCATCCTGGATGAGCTGCACTACCTGAGCCACTTGTGTGGGTTGTTGACTCCGTCTCATGCTACCACTAGAGTGAAAGCACCACCAGCATTCAAAAGTGACCAAAACATCAGCCAGGAAGCATAGGAACTGAGAAGTGGTCTGTGGTCCCCACCTGCAGAACCACTCCTTTATTGGGGGTGTCTTGCTAATTGCCTATAATTTCCACCTGTTGTCTATTCCATTTGCACAACAGCATGTGAAATTTATTGTCAATCAGTGTTGCTTCCTAAGTGGACAGTTTGATTTCACAGAAGTGTGATTGACTTGGAGTTACATTGTGTTGTTTAAGTGTTCCCGTTATTTTTTTGAGCAGTGTTTATAGAAAAATATATTAAAAAATCTTCCACTTTGTCAATATAGTGCATTTAAGTTTAGTATCACTTTCAACCAAACCAGTGCATTTGTTGAAAATTAAAAATGTTGAAATCAACAATATGTCAAAGGATTCAACTACTGAAAACTGAAACGAACAATTGGATCAAACAGATCAATCCTACTGGACATTGGGTTTGATTCAGACCCTGCCAGCATGGCCAGAGATGTAACTTATAACCACTGAACCACCCCAGACCTTTCATGCATGACTAAAAACACCTAAGTATTAGATTTACTGCCATGGTCTAGTATGTCACTGCATCAGACACCATTCACAATGCTGGCTGAGGTACGAGTAAAACATGACATATTATTTCCTAACCATTCACAATGCTGGCTGAGGTACGAGTAAAACATTACATATTATTTCCTAACCATTCACAATGCTGCCTGAGGTACGAGTAAAACATGACATATTATTTCCTAACCATTCACAATGCTGGCTGGGGTACGAGTAAAACATGAAATATTATTTCCTAATTGTAAAAAATTCCCCAATCTTTTAAAAAAGATCAAGGCATTAGTTCAGTGGGCTTTTCCATTGTTGAGGAAAGCAGGGGAAGTGTTGTGAGTAACAGAACTGCCTGAGATGTGGGGGAAGGGAAGCTGCTCGCTGATTGGCTGTAGTGACAAGGGTCCCTCCAAAAATCTATCACTATTCCAACTCAAATTCTCCCCCAAATCTACCACTAATAGGCCAAGCCTCCACAGACCCTGTCTTGTATTGACAAACAGGACAAATCATTTGACATTCAAATATGTCATTTTAAATAGCTCAATTCAATCCAGCTGGGCCTTTTTAACACAGACAGTTGTTCCTGCTGTAGATGTTATGCCTTTGTACAGATCTAAGATCAGTTCTCCTCCACAATGCATATTCAGTACCGGTCAATTGTTTGGACACACCTTCAAATTCAATGTTTTTTCTTTATTTTAACTGTTGTCTAAGTTGGCCTTTCCTGTGGCTCAGTTGGTAGAGCATGGTGTGTGCAACGCCAGGGTTGTGGGTTAGATTCCCACGGGGGGCCAGTACAAAAAAAAAAAATGAAATGTATGCATTCACTACTGTAAGTTGCTCTGGATAAGAGCTTCTGCTAAATAACTAAAATGTAAAAAATGTACAATAATAGTGAAGACAACACAACTATGAAGTAACTCATATGGAATGATGTAGTAACCAAAAAAGTGTTAAACAAATCAAAATATATTTTATATTTGAAATTCTTCAAAGTAGCCAGCCTTTGCCTTGATGACAGCTTTGCACACTCTGCATTCTCTCAACCAGCTTTACCTGGAATGCTTTTCCAACAGTCTTGAAGGAGTTCCCACATATGCTGAGCAATTGTTGGCTGCATTTCCTTCACTCTGCGGTCCGATTCATCCCAAACCATCTCATAGGCATAGTTGTTGTCTTCACAGTTAACTCTAATGAACTTATCTTCTGCAGCAGAAGTAACTCTGGGTCTTCCTTTCCTGTGGCAATCCTCATGAGAGCCAGCTTCATCATAGCGATGGATGGTTTTTGTGACTACACTTGAAGATTCATTCAAAGTTTTTGAAAGTTTCCGTATTGACTGACCTTCATGTGTTAAAGTAATGACGGACTGTCATTTCTTTTTGCTTATTTGAGCTGTTCTTGCCATAATATAGACAAATAGGGCTATCTTCTGTATACCACCCCTACATTGTCACAACACAACTGATTGGCTCAAATGCATTAAGAAAGAAAGAAATTCCACAAATGAACATTTAACAAGGCACACCTGTAAATTGAAATGCATTCCAGGTGACTACCTCATGGTAGATGATAGATGGTCAAAAGATAAACTTTTTTTAAATGTTTTAAGTCAAAATCAAACATAATAAAAAGTACATTTGAATGACACTAAGTGGCAGTGTTTTTACAACTAATGCCGGTTTGCCTGAGGCTGATGCCGTGCAGGTGTTGGAACACATGCATATTCACACACTCTCATTCAAACAAACACATACAAGAACACACACATACATGTAATAGTGCCAGACATGCACACAAACATATACAGTTGGCATTGCTGTTATGATTTTAGTTGTCCTTGATGTCCTTTGTTTTAAATGTATTATTTAGTTTTATAATTTTTTTGCATTGTTGTTTGCTGTTTTCTTCTGTCTTTTCCTTTTTTCTCTTTAGTTCATTCTCTTGGTTGTTGGTGCATTGGGGGGTTCTTGGAGGTGGGGAATGGAATTAATTGTCTTTTTTTATTAGGGGGGACTGTGGGAGGGGTCTGGAATGGTTGAGAGAAAGCTATTGGGGAACTGTGGGGGATCTTGGAGGGTTGAGGGACAGCTATTGGGGAACTGTGGGGGGATCTTGGAGGGTTGAGGGACAGCTATTGGGGAGAAGTGGGGGGATCTTGGAGGATTTGAGGAACAGCTATTGGGGAACTGTGGGGGGATCTTGGAGGGTTGAGGGACAGCTATTGGGGGAACTGTGGGCTTCTGAACTCCTTGTGTCATCGAGCTCTCGGCCTTCCACCTCAGAGTGTAGGGCTGACCAGCTACATTATTGCAATTCTTATCAAATAAAGGTTGATTGTTTGAAGAAATGACAGTCTCTCCTGATTGGTTAGAATTTCCACCACAATGTTAGACCAGACTCATAGTACAGAATAAATGACTGACTGCCCAGTTCAACATCAGTTCCCCGTCTCACCTCATACTGTATTGGAGCAGCAGCAGCTGACTGCCCAGTTCAACATCAGTTCACCGTCTCACCTCATACTGTATTGGAGCAGCAGCAGCTGACTGCCCAGTTCAACATGAGTTCACCGTCTCACCTCATACTGTATTGGAGCAGCAGCAGCTGACTGCCCGGTTCAACATCAGTTCACCGTCTCACCTCATACTGTATTGGAGCAGCAGCAGCTGACTTGATCGTTGATGCTAATCATCATGTTTGAATCTGAGAGTAAATTGAGTCGACTACACTCTAAAAATGAAGGGTTCAACTGGAGTTGTTCTCAGATCCCCTAAGAACCGTAGGGTTCTTGGTCAATGAAAAACAGCCCCAAAAGGTTCTTCAAAGAACTTGTTAGAAGGTGGGTTCATCGAGGAACCTCCGTTGTTGCTGGACTTCTTCCAGGAACTTCGCAATTACAACTGAAAACGATGGTGACAAGTTTGGATGCGACAACAGTTAAAAGGGTTAAGTTGGGTTGATGTTTGGCTCTGAATATGTCTCGAAATAATTTATTATAATAATATAACATAGTAATAATGAATAACGAAGACAATGATGGTTTTCTGTGAATATCTTCCATAACGTTACTATAGTTAATGAACGTAAATATTAGAAAGCCGGGTTTGACCGTCGGCGTTGTATGAGCTACAGTACAGTACCGTTAGCTAGCTAGCTAACGTTATGTCCTAACTAGGCACAACTAGGTTTGGATTATTTCCTCAACTATATTCTTTCCCATATATTGTATATCGTTTCCATAAAGCCAACACGGCTTTACACTCATTAATGTAAATTTCCAATCTAGAGCAGTTTTCACTTTTGTGATAATGAACTAGCTAACGTTAGCTTCGTTAACTAACTAACTAACTAACTAACTAACTAACTAACTAACTAACTAACTAACTAACTAACTAACTAACTAACTAAGGACGGTGACCTGTCCAGACGAGATGTTACAACGAACTGAATCATCAATGGAGGTCTTCCTCTTTATATAGCCTGCTACAGCATGCAATACTATTAACTCGAAAGGGGGCATAACGTTACATGTACAATACTATCCCATTTTGGAAACGTTACATGGACAATACTATCCCATTTTGGAAACGTTACATGTACAATGCTATCCCATTTTGGAAACGTTACATGTACAATACTATCCCACTTTGGAAACGTTACATGTACAATACTATCCCATTTTGGAAACGTTACATGTACAATACTATCCCATTTTGGAAACGTTACATGGACAATACTATCCCATTTTGGAAACGTTACATGTCCGCCCCCTTGTGGAGGGAAATTAATATCTTAGATGGTAGCTGTAGATGGGATTCAAATGCATAATGGTATTAATACAGTGTCTAGACTACCTCTTTTGTATAAATGCCCTTCAGAATCCAAACACAGTATTGCCACGCAGCAAAATGTTGAGTATAATCTTTCAAGTCAGCCTGATAAAATATTGAACAATTTGTGTACAAAGATATCTTGAAATGTGATATTAGGCCTGTATGGCAGTACTGTATTGTATGGCAGTACTGTATTGGCTAGTGCTTTCTCCAATATGTTCTTCCATTTTACATTATATTATTTGTCGATGCCATTTATCTTTCAATATTCATTTAAAATATATATATATATATATATATATATATATATATATATATATATATATATATATATATATATATATATATATATTAATACTTGTAAGACTATTCTTTGACACATTTTCTCTTCCTTTGAAATTCTTATAGGACAGAACATGGACACAATGCAATTGGGATCAAGAAGAAGGTACAGATATGTTGTAGGACAGCTGCATTTGAAGTGTACATTTAACCTACATAGCAGTCAATACAAACATAGAACATCACCCAAAACACCCAAAACAAACACTCCCTGCCACGCCCTGACCAAACTACAATAACTAATAACCCCTTTTACTGGTCAGGACGTGAGAGCACTGTCATCATTCACCGTTTTGCCGCCTTCTGAGAGCCTATGGGAGCCGTAGGAAGTGTCACGTTACGGCAGAGATCGTCAGTTTTCAATAAAGAGAGTGTAGAAGGCCAAGAAATGGTCAGCGAGGGCACTTCCTGTAAGGAATCTTCTCAGGTTTTGGCCTGCCAAATGAGTTCTGTTATACTCACAGACACCATTCAAACAGTTTTAGAAACTTTAGGGTGTTTTCTATCCAAAGCTAATAATTATATGCATATTCTAGTTTCTGGGCAGGAGTAATAATCAGATTAAATCGGGTACGTTTTTTTATCCGGCCGTGAAAATACTGCCCCCTAGCCATAACAGGTTGTAGTTACTGTATACTACAATTAACTAATAGTATGTAGTATATACTCATTAATGCTAGGGGGCAGTATTGAGAATTTTGGAAAAAATATGTGCCCATTTTAACTGCCTCCTACACCAACTCAGAAGCTAGAATATGCATATTATTGTTCAGGTTTGGATAGAAAACACCCTAAAGTTTCTAAAACTGTTTGAATGGTGTCTGTGAGTATAACAGAACTCCTATGGCAGGCAAAAACCTGACAAGGTTTCATGCAGGAAGTGGCCTGTTTGACAAGGAGTCGTGCGTCTTGCATCTGTTTATTGAAGAGTAAGGATCTTAGCTGTAACGTGACAATTCCCAGGGCTCCAATAGGCTCTCAGGACCCGGGAAAATCATGAAGGTTGACGAGGCAGCCTCAGGCTGAAACAGATTATCACCTTATCCAAGTGTCCCATTAGGTGACAATGGAATGAGGCGCGTGCGCGATTAGCCCCCGTGGAGTATTTTAATTCGGCTGTTTAGTTTATTGCAGATTCCCGGTCGGAATATTATCGCTTTTCTACGAGATAAATGGCATATAAATTGGTTTTAAACAGCGGTTGACATGCTTCGAAGTACGGTAATGGAATATTTAGACATTTTTCTGTCACGCCATGCGCGTGACCGTGGATTACCATTCGTATAGTGTCTAGAACGCACGAACAAAACGACGCTATTTGGATATAACTATGGATTATTTGGGACCAAACCTACATTTGTTATTGAAGTAGAAGTCCTGGGAGTGCATTCTGACGAAGAACAGGAAAGGTAAGAGCATTTTTCTTATAGGAAATGTTATTATGGTGAAGGCTAATCTTGCCGGGTGTCTAAATAGCTAGCCGTGATGGCTGGGCTATGTACTTAGAATATTGCAAAATGTGCTTCATCCGAAAAGCCATTACTCCTCTATGCACTCGGACATATCGAGTGCATAGAGGAGTAATGTATCTATAATTCTTAAATTAATTGTTATGCTTTTTGTGAACGTTTATCGTGAGTAATTTAGCAAACTGTTAGTAAATTCCCCGGAAATTTGCGGGGGTATGCTTTTTCTGAACGTCACATGCTAATGTAAAAAGCTGTTTTTTGATATAAATATGAACTTGATTGAACAGACATGCATGTATTGTATAACATAATGTCCTAGGTGTGTCATCTGATGAAGATCATAAAAGGTTAGTGCTGCATTTAGCTGTGGTTTGGGTTTTGGTGACATTATATGCTAGCTTGAAAAATGGGTGTCTGATTATTTCTGGCTGGGCACTCTCCTGACATAATCTAATGTTTTGCTTTCGTTGTAAAGCCTTTTTGAAATCGGACAGTGTGGTTGGGATAAACGAGAGTCTTGTCTTTAAATAGCTGTAAAATAGTCATATGTTTGAGAAATTGAAGTAATAGTATTTCAAACGATTCAAAAATCGCGCCACTGGATTAGACTGGCTGTTACGTAGGTGGGACGAATTCGTCCCGCCTAGCCAATAGAGGTTTAAGTATGTAGTTACAGAATACTACAATTAACTAATAGTATGTAGTATATACTCATTAAGTATGTAGTTACAGTATACTACAATTAACTAATAGTATGTAGTATATACTCATTAAGTATGTAGTTACAGTATACTACAATTAACTAATAGTATGTAGTATATACTCATTAAGTATGTAGTTACAGTATACTACAATTAACTAATAGTATGTAGTATATACTCATTAAGTATGTTGTATACAGTATGTTAGTATGGGTATTCAAACACAGATATTCGCCTTTTTTCTATTGTTTTCAATGCCATTACATTAAAGGAGAAACATACCTACATTCAATAACATTTTTACATTGTCTGAAACCTTTGTTTTAAACCCTTCTCAAAGTTGGTGCCTTGCCGGATTTGTATTTTTTTATTTTTTTTTATTTAACACTACTTGACTTTCCTTGTATTTATGGCAGTGTAGTTCCCTTCAGGGTCAGTCAACTTTGGTACAACATACTATAGGGAGTCGCGACTTCGGTTGAAGGATCTAAAATCACACCTGAAAAGGCCAATGAAATCCGCGCCTGACTGGAAGTCCCGCCTTCCACAGGTGATGAGCGTCAGGCTGGGATTCATTCCTTCCATTATTCCGCTCTTCACCTCGGTGTGAACAGGAACAATTCATGCTACTAAAACATACAATTGGAATACGAAACTGTCTTACGTTGCTCCAACTAAACTGACCCTTAGTGGTAGAGTGTGATCACCCCCTGGACTTTGTGTGGTTCTCATAGTTTCCTAATCACAATGTCCTGGTTATAGCAATGAGAAAGATGGCTAAAAATGAGACCTAGACAATGAAAGTTAAGACCGAGGTAAAGTTGGATTTATATTCACACATTCAGATATTCAACAGACATTGGCCAAAAGCCATTTAAAATGGTATAAATCAATAACTAATTCATTGATTATCACAGAAACATCAAACTAGATTTATTATATACATGTCTAGCATACTTTTACAACTTTTTTAAAACAAAAATTCCAGTTTTGATTTTATAGAAATACATAAATATATAAAATGCCATTTAAAAGTGGTATAAATCAATAACTAATTCACCATTTGTCACAGAACAAATAATAATTAAAAGTTAATTTGTGAAATGTCTTTCCTTAATGCATTTGAGCCAATCAGTTGTGTTGTGACAAGGTAGGGTTTTCTCACTTTCTAGTAGGCTTATATTGAACATATGGCAAATAGGAGTGGCAATGTCGTCCTCTATTATCCTCAGTAATTTTTCCATCCAAGTTGTCAGACCCCGGTGGCCTGAAAAAGAAAAGGAGAACCTCACACTCTAGGAGCTCAGATGCAATAATTTAATAATCTAATAACCAACGTTTTCACAGACAAGCTGTTTTCATCACGGTATAATGACAAACACTGCAGGTAACTGGTTTATATTGTGTCAAAGGACACACACAGGTGTCTGTAATCATGTCTGAGTGTGGCCTGATATCATTGGTTCATTTACAGATATAAATAGAACATATGAAAACATAAATGGATAGCATACGATCATAGATACAATTTGGCTATGTAGACCTACAAACATTTACAATGAATAGCAATATTACAATAATGGATACATAGACCTCCAAACATTTACAATGAATAGCAATATTACAATAATGGATACATAGACCTGCAAACATTTACAATGAATAGCAATATTACAATAATGGATACATAGACCTGCAAACATTTACAATGAATAGCAATATTACAATAATGGATACATAGACCTGCAAACATTTACAATGAATAGCAATATTACAATAATGGATACATAGACCTGCAAACATTTACAATGAATAGCAATATTACAATAATGGATACATAGACCTGCAAACATTTACAATGAATAGCAATATTACAATAATGGCTACGTTGAGACAGACGGGAGCAAAGGTCTTTAAATTAAAGATCCAGACAGCCTCTTGTTTTTAACAATAAATTGTCGAGGTCACCCCCTCTCCTAGGGAGGGTGACGTGTTCGATGCCGATATAACGTAGGGACGAAATCAAGGGGTTCGCTTCCAAAAAGATTTTACCACAAGGACAAATGAAAAGATAAATAACTGCCTTAGTGGTGCACCTGATAACACCTGTGATTGGGATCTGTTTCCCTGTTTGGGGGTGTTTGAAGGATCTACATTTGTAAGTGCCATTGCATTGAGCGCAGTGACCAAATTAATGAATGAATATGAAACTGCCTTAAATACAGATGTGAAGGACAGTATGTTTTAAATTCTCACTCAAAATATGCATTGCTCTATTTGAACGTCTCAATATAATATTATTATTTAATGAAAGGAATGAAAAATAAATGTGTGTGCAACAAAAAAACCAATCTTAACTGCGTCTCCCTCCAGTCAGCAGACGGCGATGTGCGTCTTTCAGGCGATACTGCAGCGTGACGTATAATCTAGTGGACGGAACGGATCAACAACAACGAGTCAGCCACCTTGGTAGCCAACAGCCGAAACATTTAGACTGTTTCTGTGCATATTTGCCTCTGTGTTTTAAATATACTTCTGACATCTAGTTAATTGCCCCCATTTAAATGTTATAGGTACATTGTTAGTCAACTAGCTGGCTTGATAAGTTAGCCTAGCACAAAACTAGTCGCTCATGCTAACTAGCTAGCTAGCTAACATCCCCGACCATGAACTCACTGATGTATTCCTCGCCTGCTAAAGAAGAGGTCTGAACATGAGCTCCCTAAACTACTCCCCTCCTGTTAAAGAAGAGGAGGTCTGCTGGACGGAGAAAGAAGCTCTGGGGCTGAACATTGTCGTGAAAGAGGAGAAGGAAGAGGAGGATGTCACAGTAAAACAAGAAGTAGAAGGTGAGACTGTTACTGTGAAAGAAGAAGAGAAAGACGTTTCAGTGAAAGAAGAGGAAGACACGTTCAGAGTGAAAGAGGAGGAAGATGTTACTGTAAAAGAAGAGGAGAAAGAGGATGATGCAGTTTTTGGAGTGAAGGAGGAGAAAGAGGGAGAGATAACGGTCATATTGACAGAGTAGTCAGGAGATCTGATTACCATCAGTAAGTACTGTCTTAAAAACGGGCTCTAACTCTCCAAAGGTTTTGAACGAACGTGTTGTTTTAAAGCAGCATGCTACTGAAATTCTATACTTGAAGATGTTGTTCTGTACTATAGGAATTCATGTTATAATATAATGTTAAAGCTACATTTTAAAATGGGTGATTAAAACCCTGAATGCTGATTGGCTGACAGCCGTGGTATATCAGGCCGTATACCACGGGTGTGTCATGTATTTTTACTGTTCTAATTATGTTGGTAACATGTTTATAATAGCAATAAGACACCTCAGGGGTTTGTGATAGATGGCCAATATACCACGGCTAAGTTCTGTATCCGGGCACTCTGTGTTGAGTCGTGCATAAGAACAGTCTTTAACCGTGCTATATTGGCCATATACCACACTTCCTCTGGCCTTATTACTTAACTGTAACATGTGTAGACCATCAGAGTGCCCCCACCACAAAATCACAACTAAATTGTCTCACAGAATGGCCAACATGTTATAAATGAAATGTTTGACGTGTGTCCATTGTAGGCCTTGCGTAGAGTGTGTATACCCGCAAACACAGATTTCTAAATAATGTTGGAGAAATACATAAAATTAGAAGCATTATTGACATGAAAAGGACATGTGTTATGGGGAGACTTAACATATTAGCTAAAGGACAAGCGTTTTGGGGAGACTGAACATATTAGCAAAAGGACAAGTGTTTTGGGGAGACTGAACATATTAGCAAAAGGACAAGTGTTTTGGGGAGACTGAACATATTAGCAAAAGGACAAGCGTTTTGGGGAGACTGAACATATTAGCAAAAGGACAAGTGTTTTGGGGAGACTGAACATATTAGCAAAAGGACAAGTGTTTTGGGGAGACTGAACATATTAGCAAAAGGACAAGCGTTTTGGGGAGACTGAACATGTTAGCAAAAGGACAAGTGTTTTGGGGAGACTGAACATATTAGCAAAAGGACAAGCGTTTTGGGGAGACTGAACATATTAGCAAAAGGACAAACGTTTTGGGGAGACTGAACATATTAGCAAAAGGACAAGCATTTTGGGGAGACTGAACATAGTAGCAAACATTTGTTAGTCGACAAAAAACATGGGCAAAATAGCCATTTCAAGGAAAGGCTAAACTAAAGAATTATCATTTCGAAAAGATGGTAATTATTACTTTAGAGATGAAGTGGGCCACCAACAAAACGTTAATAACAATGGATCAATTGCAGCCTTTAACATTAGTAATATATATTATTATAGAGCTCTGCTCAGCCTATAAACATGACATTATCTATTATTATAGAGCTCTGCTCAGCCTATAAACATGACATTATCTATTATTATAGAGCTCTGCTCAGCTTATAAACATGATCTATTATTATAGAGCTCTGCTCAGCCTGTAAAGATAACATTATCTATTTTTATAGAGCTCTGCTCAGCCTATAAACATGACATTATCTATTATTATAGAGCTTTGATCAGTCTATAAACATGACATTATCTATTATTATAGAGCTCTGCTCAGCCTAAAACATGACATTATCTATTATTATAGAGCTCTGCTCAGCCTGTAAACATGACATTATCTATTATTATAGATCTCTGCTCAGCCTATAAACATGACATTATCTATTTTTATAGAGCTCTGCTCAGCCTGTAAACATTACATTATCTATTATTATAGAGCTCTGCTCAGCCTATAAACATGACATTCTCTATTATTATAGAGCTCTGCTCAGCCTGTAAACATGACATAATCTATTATTATAGAGCTCTGCTCAGCCTATAAACATGACATTCTCTATTATTATAGAGCTCTGCTCAGCCTATAAACATGACATTATCTATTATTATAGAGCTGTGCTCAGCCTATAAACATGATCTATTATTATAGAGCTGTGCTCAGCCTATACACATGACATTATCTATTATTATACAGCTCTGATCAGCCTAAAATACGACATTATGTAGACTGGCAGGTAGGAGCGTTGGGCCAGTAACCGAAAGGTTGCTGGATCAAATCCCTGAGCTGAAAAGGTAAAAAGCTGTCATTCTGCCCCTGAGCAAGTCAGTTAACCCACTGTTCCCTGGCTGCCGACGACGTGGATGTCTATTAAGGCAGCCCCCCACACCTCTCTGATTCAGAGGGGTTGGGTTAAATACGGGACACACATTTCAGTTGAATCCATTCAGTTGACTAGGTATTTCCCTTTCCCTATTATAGAGCTCTGCTCAGCCTATAAACATGAGAGAAAGATTAGATTTTATGTTCTACATTATTATTATTATTATTATTATTATTAGGGCGGCCACCAAGTTTTTATTAAATTATGTAATGTTCTGAAAACTGACTTCATGTTTTTGAGGAATCTAGCCTCACAGGAAGACAGTTTTATTTCATGGAGGTTTAATTCAGTTCTCTGTTTAATATTTAACTAAAAACTCTGTTTGTCTTTGGTAGGAGAGGGACCAGACTCTCACTCTGACAGCAGGGAGACTCCTTTAGGGGAACCAGACCCAGAGACGCCCAAACCAGCGAAACAACACCACTGTTCCCAGTGTGGAAAGAGTTTTAAGTGGTTAAGGAACCTGAAAGTACATGAGAGAACGCATACAGGAGAAAACCCTTACGAATGCTCCCACTGTGGAAAGAGTTTTACCAAGTTAGGGAACCTAAAAGAGCATGAGAGGACACACACAAGAGAAAAGTGTTTCCAATGTTCCCAGTGTGGAAAGAGGTTTACCCAGTTACGGTACCTGAAACAACATGAAGAAATACACACAGAAGATAGGAAGACCTACCACTGCTCTCAGTGTGGAAAGATATTTACTGGGTTAGGGAACATGAAAATACATATGAGAATACACTCTGGAGAGAAGCCGTACCACTGTTCCCACTGTGTAAAGAGTTTTACCCGGTTAGGGAACATGAAAACACAGAGGGGACACACTGGAGAGAAGCCTTATCACTGTTCCCACTGTGGAAGGAATTTTAGGTGGTATGCGAGCCTGAAGGAGCATGAGAGAATACACACAAGAGAAAAGCCTTACCACTGTTCCAATTGTGAAAAGAGTTTTACCCATCGAGGGAGCCTGAAAGCGCATGAGAGAATAGAGAGGCTGTGTTCTGACTTATGTTTTTGATTGAGAAATTGTGTTTTTGTTCATTCTACATTAAATAATATTGTATGAATAAAATCATACTGAAAAATAGGTCTACATGTTTTTTCCAGCTCAAGACATGATCATGTCGAAAATCGGATTAAAAGAGTAAAAAATGTTTTGATTATGAACTTAAGATTGATTGAATGCAAGTGTAAACCCCTAAATGTTGTTCACTATATAATTGGGATGTTTCAAACCTGTTAATTATTAAATAGATTGATATTAGTATTTCTTCATTCAGATTGTCATTGTAAATGCATATTGGTTCTCAATTGACATATCTGATTAAATAAATGTGAAATAAAGTAAATGCCATATTATTTTTGGGAAGTCTATTTGGTTCTATGTTTGGACTATAAGAATATTTTGAAGATAAATACACAAGGCAGAGTACGAGAGAGACAGAGGACGAGAGGTCAGTACAGTACTAACAACCAATGGAAATAGTGTTTTTTCTGTAATAGGGAGTTATTGATCAGTGGTTCAGCGACATGGGAGGATGTAGATGTACACTACCGTTCAACAGTTTAGGGTCACTTAGAAATAACCTTGTTTTTAAAAGAAAGCAATTTTTTGTCCATTAAAATAACATCAAATTGATCTGAAATACAGTGTAGACATTGTTAATGTTGTAAATGACTATTGTAGCTGGAAACAGCTGATTGTTTATGGAATATCTACATAGGCGTACAGAGGCCCATTATCAGCAACCATCACTCCTGTGTTCCAATGCCACGTTGTGTTAGCTAATCCAAGTTTATCATTTTAAAAGTGATAAGAGAATTATCAAATAAATGTAAATGAATCAATAAACCATGATGAATTATTAGTCATACAGCAGGTTTAAGGAAAAATCAATGTAATGATCAATGTAGGGATCGATTAGTCTGATTAGTTCCGGAAAGTCCAAGAACCACTGGAGAGGGAAAGAAATGTGTGTATGCAATTAGTATAGAGAGATAGAGAGACAGATGGTCAAGGGAGTAAAAGCTTCAGAGAGTTCCTAACCTTGAGGGAAAAGAACAGGCTGAGCTCTGGATAGTGATAAACAGTGTGAGAAGTTTATGGGGGATGCAGGTCACCAACGGATTGTGTGTAAATGCATGTGCGTAAGTAAGCAAGAACTATATAATGACTGTTTTGTTATCCTGACCTCAGAACGTTGTCATGAATAAAGCTACAGAAACCTTTTGCAGAAAGCTGAGTCCTTGCCTAATTATTTGAACCCATTGTCTTACAAACCTTGGGCATTAGTCAAGGCGAATTGATTATTGATTATTATCATCAAGATATAAAATTCCTTTAACAAAAAGGCTAATTGATCATTAGAAAACCCTTTTGCAATTATGTTAACACAGCTGAAAACTGTTGTTATGATTAAAGAAGCCAAAGAACTGGTCTGCTTTAGACTAGTTGAGTATCTGGAGCATCAATGTAACCTCTCAAATTCATAGACAGGTGTCGCGTCTTTTTTACCCAAAAGTAGTTTTTTTACCCGGACACTGTAGTGCTACTTTCTCAAAATGAACATAAATGCTGTAGGGGGAGGGTTCTGGTGTTTTACCAGGAGACTGGGGCCGATCCCCATTTAGGAATGTATGCCTTGCTTACGCACACTCTGCATGTGTTGATACCTTGTTGAAAACCCTCACAATTGTTGGCCAACAGATTTTGTCATGGAGTTTTCATTCAATAGGGTTTAGAGTACATTTCATCTTAAGCCATTCTTTTAAATACGGTAATACCTTTAATTAGAATGTTGTACCTTTAAATACCTTTTAATTCTAATTTTGTTGACGGACTCAATAGAATACACGGAGTCAGAAACTAGGGATCAATTCAAGAAAGTCATCATTCGTCTCTGTTTCAACACCAACTGGTAGATTTAAAAATACTCTGATCTTGTAGATTATTTAGGTACATTTTAGGGTTAGGAAAGTATGTATGAATCATAAAAACAATAGTCCTATAAATCTACCCTAATTCTTACTAATCATGGAAGTTTGATGACAACGGCCCAATCCTACATTTACATAAGTGTTCAGACCCTTAACTCAGTACTTTGTTGAAACACCTTTGGCAGCGATTACAGCCTTGAGTCTTCTTGGGTATGACACTGGAAGCTTGGCACACCTGTATTTGGGTAGTTTCTTCCATTCTTCTCTGCAGATCCTCTCAAGCTATGTCAGGTTGGATGGGGAGCATCGCTGCACAACTATTTTCAGGTCTCTCCAGAGATGTTTGATCGGGTTCAAGTCCGGGCTCTGGCTGGACCACTCAAGGACAACAGTGCAATAATATGTAACAACTTCACAACAAATACACACATCTAAAGTAAAGCAATGGAATTAAGAATTTATAAATATTTGGACGAGCAATGTCAGAGTGGCATAGACTAAAATACAGTAGAATAGTATAGAATACAGTATATACATATGAGATGAGTAATACATAGACTAAGATACAGTAGAATAGGATAGAATACAGTATATACATATGAGATGAGTAATACATAGAGAGATACAGTAGAATAGGATAGAATACAGTATATACATATGAGATGAGTAATACATAGACTAAGATACAGTAGTCTGTTCATTATATACATCTACATGATGTATTGTTACACCATGTAGGAGCAGTATAGACCTAGTCTGTGCATTATATACATCTACATGATGTATTGTTACACCATGTAGGAGCAGTGTAGACCTAGTCTGTTCTTTATATACATCTATGTGATGTATTGTTACACCATGTAGGAGCAGTATAGACCTAGTCTGTTCATTATATACATCTACGTGATGTATTGTTACAACATGTAGGAGCAGTATAGACCTAGTCTGTTCATTATATACATCTACATGATGTATTGTTACACCATGTAGGAGCAGTATAGACCTAGTCTGTTCATTATATACATCTACATGATGTATTGTTACAGTATGTAGGAGCAGTATAGACCTAGTCTGTTCATTATATACATCTACATGATGTACTGTTACAGTATGTAGGAGCAGTATAGACCTAGTCTGTTCATTATATACATCTACATGATGTATTGTTACACCAACACAAAAAAGGAAATTTAATTATTTTATACTAATACAATTGCTCAGAGAAAGAGATTTAGTTTAAAATGTAATTAGCTTCCCCATTTAATTTAATATTTACGTTGTAAGTCAGCTAGCTGGTTCATATTTTCATTGAACCATACTTCTGACATGGATCATTTTGACCCCAGAGGCATATCTTTGATCATAGCCGAATGTGGTTCATTCAATTCTTCAAATTTTGAATGACTTTGTCAAACAACTTGTTTTTAATATATATAAATCATGGTTTAGTGTTTCTGTATCAAAATTGACTTTTTATTAAAATCCTTTGTAGTCATTTTGACCCCAGCCAAAAGCACCTTTGATAAATAGGACGTTTATTTCAAATAAAAATCAAATCACATTTTATCATACACATGTTTAGCAGATATTAATGTGGGTGTAGCGAAATGCTTGTGTTTCTAGCTCCGACAGTGCAGTAATATCTGACAAGTAATATCTAACAATTTCACAACATATTCCCAATACACACAAATCTAAGTATTTTAATCTAGGTTTCTCTGTAGACCTGATCCATCCCACCAGAGGGTGGAGTGGCTCCTGTATCAGTGGTTTTGACCAGATAGACACCTGCAGACACGCAGTATAGTGCCTCCCATGTACTCTCCTAAGATTGGACTTTTCTATACCACGTATCACATGACTGTGTACAAAACTGCCAGAGGCAGCAGGGTAGCCAAGTGGTTAGAGCGTTGGACTAGTAACCAAAAGGTTGCAAGTTCAAATCCCTGAGCTGACAAGGTACAAATCTGTTGTTCTGCCCCTGAACAAGGCAGTTAACCCACTGTTCATAGGTCATCATTGAAAATAAGAATTTGTTCTTAACTGACTTGCCTAGATAAATAAAGGTTAGAAAACTCTGCCAGCAATATACATACAATCCCAAAACAGGTTTTTAGACATTTTTACAAAAACTTAAGTATTCAGACCCATTGCTATGAGACTCGAAATTGAGCTCAGATGCATCCTGATTCCATTAATCATCCTTGAGATGTTTCTACAACTTGATTGGAGTCCACCTGTGGTAAATTCAATTGATTGGACATGATTTGGAAAGGAACACACCTCTCTATATAAGGTCCCACAGTTCACAGTGCATGTCAGAGCAAAAACCAAGCCATGAGGTCAAAGGTACTGTCCGTAGAGCGCTGAGACAGGATTGTTTTGAGGCACAGATCTGGGGAGGGGTTCCAAAAATGTTTGCAGCATTGGAGGTACCCTAGAACACAGTGGCCTCCATCATTCTGAAATGGAAGAAGTTTGGAACCACCAATACTCTTCCTAGAGCTGGCCGCCCGGCCAAACTGAGCAATCGGGGGAGAAGGGCCTTGGTCAGGGAGGTGACCAAGAACACGATGGTCACTCTGACAGAGCTCCAGAGTTCCTCTGTGGAGATGGGAGAACCTTCCAGAAGGACCATCATCTCTGCAGCACTCCACCAATCAGGCGTTTATGGTAGAGAGGCCAGACGGAAGCCACTCCTCAGTAAAAGGCACATGACAGCCCACTTGGAGTTTGCCAAAAGACACCTAAAGGACCATGAGAAACAAGATTCTCTGGTCTGATTAAACCAAGATTGAACTCTGGCCTGAATGCCAAGTGTCACGTCTGGAGGAAAATTGGCACCATCCCTACGGTGAAGCATGGTGGTGGCAGCATCATGCTGTGGGGATGTGTTTCAGCAGCAGTGCAAATTGTCCACTGATATTGGTATAACTTCTCACCCCTTTTGGCTGTATGAAAGTTAATTTCCCCTCAGACACACACATTTGTTCTTTGATATAATGAAGGTAATTTGTGTAGAATGTACTTTTCCCCACCTCTTTATTTTTTTCAAGAGAAAAACTGCTGATGCACAACCACATTTCTAAATGACACCTTGTCTATTCTTCTATTCTAACTCTCAACAGTAAGTTTAGACCCCGACAGATTAAAAAAAAAATATATATATTATTATTTATTACAAAAAACACAAGGAAGGGGTAACATTAAAGTATTAGAACATGAAGGACAAACAATACAGCATCAAGACACTATCAAACATGTATCAGTCTGTCCACAACAGAGCCATCCTTATGTGTGAGGGTGCGTGTGCATGATAGTGATATAAAATATATGTCATAGTTTCCTTTTTCATGATCACAATCTAGTGAAACCCGAACCCTCCAAGATCCCCCCCACAGTTCCCCAATAGCTGTCCCTCAACCCTGCAAGAACCCCCCCCCCACAGTTCCCCAATAGCTGTCCCTCAACCCTGCAAGATCCCCCCCACAGTTCCCCAATAGCTGTCCCTCAACTAACAACCAAGATCCCCCCCCACAGTTCCCCAATAGCTGTCCCTCAACCCTGCAAGATCCCCCCACAGTTCCCCAATAGCTGTTCCTCAACCCTCCAAGAACCCCCCCCCCACAGTTCCCCAATAGCTGTCCCTCAACCCTCCAAGATCCCCCCCACAGTTCCCCAATAGCTGTCCCTCAACCATTCGAGGCCCCTCCCACAGTCCCCCGTCCCCCCCCCCCCTGCCGGAAGAAAAAATATAAAACATACAATTAATTCCATTCCCCACCTCCAAGAACCCCCCCAATGCACCAACAACCAAGAGAATGAACTAAAGAGAAAAAAGGAAAAGACAGAAGAAAACAGCAAACAACAATGCAAAACAATTATAAAACAAAATAATACATTTAAAACAAATGACATCAAGGACAACTAAAATCATAACAGCAATGCCAACTGTATATGTTTGTGTGCATGTCTGGCACTAGTACATGTATGTGTGTGTTCTTGTATGTGTTTATTTGAATGGGAGTGTGTGTATATGCATGTGTTCCAACACCTGCACGGCATCAGCCTCAGGCAAACCGGCATTAGTTGTAAAAACACTGCCACTTAGTGTCATTCAAATGTACTTTTATTATGTTTTATTTTAACTTTTTTTAAAAACGTTTATCTTTTGACCATCATTCTATCTCCTATAATCTATCTACCATGAGGTAGTCACCTGGAATGCATTTCAATTAACAGGTGTGCCTTGTTAAATGTTCATTTGCGGAATTTCTTTCTTTCTTAATGCATTTGAGCCAATCAGTTGTGTTGTGACAAGGTAGGGGTGGTATACAGAAGATAGCCCTATTTGCTGAAAGACCAAGTCTATATTATGGCAAGAACAGCTCAAATAAGCATAAAGAAATAACAGTCCATCATTACTTTAACACATGAAGGTCAGTCAATGCGGAAACTTTCAGGAACTTTGAAAGATTCTTCAAGTGCAGTCGCAAAAACCATCCATCGCTATGATGAAGCTGGCTCTCATGAGGATTGCCACAGGAAAGGAAGACCCAGAGTTACCTCTGCTGCAGAAGATAAGTTCATTAGAGTTAACTGTGAAGACAACACAACTATGCCTATGAGATGGTTTGAGATGAATCGGACTGCAGAGTGAAAGAAATGCAGCCAACAAGTGCTCAGCAAATGTGGGAACTCCTTCAAGACTGTTGGAAAAGCATTCCAGGTGAAGCTGGTTGAGGGACTGCAAAGAATGTGAAAAGCTGTCATCAAGGCGGCTACTTTGAAGGATTTCAAATATAAAATATATTTGGATTTGTTTAACACTTTTTTGGTTACTACATGATTCCATATGAGTTATTTCATAGTTGTGTTCTCTTCACTATTATTCTACAATGTAGACAACAGTTAAAATAAAAAAAAACTGAATTTGTAGGTGTGTCCAAACAATTGACCGGTACTGAATATGCATTGTGGAGGAGAACTGATCCTAGATCTGTACAAAGGCATAACATCTACAGCAGGAACAACTGTCTATGTTAGAGAGCATATACAGTGAGGGAAAAAAGTATTTGATCCCCTGCTGATTTTGTATGTTTGCCCACTGACAAAGAAATGATCAGTCTATAATTTTAACGGTAGGTTTATTTGAACAGTGAGAGACAGAATAACAACAAAAAAATCCAGAAAAACACATGTCAAAAATGTTATAAATTGATTAGCATTTTAATAAGGGAAATAAGTATTGAACTAAAGCCTTGCCATTTCAGATCTTTTTTAAAAGATTGGGGAATTTTTTACAATTAGGAAAGGATATGTCATGTTTTACTCGTACCTCAGCCAGCATTGTGAATGGTTAGGAAATAATATGTCATGTTTTACTCGTACCTCAGGCAGCATTGTGAATGGTTAGGAAATAATATGTCATGTTTTACTCGTACCTCAGCCAGCATTGTGAATGGTTAGGAAATAATATGTCATGTTTTACTCGTACCTCAGCCAGCATTGTGAGTGGTTAGGAAATAATATGTCATGTTTTACTCGTACCTCAGCCAGCATTGTGAGTGGTTAGGAAATAATATGTCATGTTTTACTCGTACCTCAGCCAGCATTGTGAGTGGTTAGGAAATAATATGTCATGTTTTACTCGTACCTCAGCCAGCATTGTGAATGGTGTCTGAGGCAGTGACATACTAGACCATGGCAGTAAATCTAATACTTAGGTGTTTTTAGTCATGCATGAAAGGTCTGGGGTGGTTCTGTGGTTATAAGTTACTGACCTTGGAATACATTTCTGGCCATGCTGACAGGGTCTGAATCAAACCCAATGTCCACCTGGTACACTGACAGGGTCTGAATCAACCCAATGTCCACCTGGTACACTGACAGGGTCTGAATCAAACCCAATGTCCACCTGGTACACTGACAGGGTCTGAATCAAACCCAATGTCCACCTGGTACACTGGCAGGGTCTGAATCAAACCCAATGTCCACCTGGTACACTGACAGGGTCTGAATCAAACCCAATGTTAAGGGGAGGGAAGATTGGTCAAGAGGGTGATGATTATTGTTGGTCTACTGCCTGATTGTAATGCAACAACACTGTTTACAAAAGCTTTGTTAAAGAACAAGAAGGCCTGCATACTGTTTACAAAAGCTTTTGTTAAATCAGCACAACAGTTTTCAGCTGTGCTAACATAATTGCAAAAGGGTTTTTCTAATGATCAATTAGCCTTTTAAAATGATAAACTTGGATTAGCACGTGCCATTGGAACACAGGAGTGATGGTTGCTGATAATGGGCCTCTGTAAGCCTATGTAGATATTCCATTAAAGATCAGCCGTTTCCAGCTACAATAGTCATTTACAACATTAACAATGTCGACACTGTTTCTGATCAATTTGATGTTATTTTAATGGACAAAAAATGTGATTTGCTTTCAAAAACAAGGACATTTCTAAGTGACCCCAAACTTTTGTTACACCATGTAGGAGCAGTATAGACCTAGTCTGTTCATTATATACATCTACATGATGTATTGTTACACCAACAAAAAAAAGGGAGATTATATTATTTTATACTAATACAATTGCTCAGACAAAGAGATTTAGTTTAACATGTAAATCTCAAAAGGTAGGCGTCTGAATTATTGCCACCCATGTTTTCAATTCTCCGGCACTCTCCCTTTGGGAGGATAACGACACTGAAATATTTTATGAGATTAGAGAACACATTGGGTGGGATCTTAGACCATTCCTCCAAACGGAATCTCTCCAGAACCTTGATTGACTTTGTCTGCGCTTGTGGACTGCCCTGTTCAATTCAAACCACAGGTTTTCAATGGAGTTCAAGTCCGAAGACTGAGATGGCCATTGAAAATGTTGAGTTTGTGCCCAATTTCTTTGTGGATGTTGATGTGTCTTGCTGGAAGATCCTCTTATGGCCAAGTTTCAGCCTCCTAGCAGAGAGGTAACCAGGTTTTGGGCTAAAATATCCTGGTAGTGGGTAAAGTTTATTTATTCATTTTATACAGTAATTTTTGCTACTCTTTATCAAGGGTATCAATAACTAGATGCTTATTTTGATATCTAGTTATTTGACTGAATCAGAAATACAGATGTGGAGTAGATGTAGAGTTTGTTTTAAATTCTCATTAAAAAAATCTGAACTAATCAAACAACACTTGTTGCTCTTTGTAAGTGTTGATATAATATTAATATTTAATGGAGAGAAAAAAACGTTTCCCTAAACTGCTTTATAATATTATAATTCAATGAAGAATAAAAAAAGTTTTCCCTCCTCAACTACGTTTCCTCCCTCCAGACAGCAGATGGCGATATGTGTCTTTCAGGCGATGTTTCTAGTGTGACGTATAATCTAGTGGACGGAACGCTTCTTCAACAACTGCAGCCACCTCGGTAGCTCGCTAGCCAACAAAGTCGGCACAATCAAGTTCTTTAGACAATTTCGTGGTTTATTTACCACTTTGCTTTAAACATACTTATGTGGAAACAACTAGCTACCCCATTAAATTTAATATTTACGTTGTAAGTCAACTAGCTGGCTGGTTAAATTAGCACTAGTCTAGTCGCTAATGCTAACTAGCTATTATCTCCGACCATGAGTTCACTAAGCTACTCTCCTCCTGCTAAAGAAGAGGATGTCTGCTGGACGGAGAAAGAAGCTCTGGTGAAAGAGGAGGAGGAAGAGGAGGCTGTTACAATACAAAAACAAGTAGAGGGTGAGGCTGTTACAGTGAAAGAAGAGGAAGACGCCTTCAGAGTGAAAGAGGAGGAGGATGTTACTGTGAAAGAAGAGGAGAAAGACGTTTCCGTGAAAGAGGAGGAGGATGTTACTGTGAAAGAAGAGGAGGAAGATGCAGTTTTTGGAGTGGAGGATGAAGTGAAAGAAGATGAAGACGTTTTTGGAATTAAGGCTGAAGAGGGGTCAATTACTGTCAATGATGAAGAGAAGACTGGAGAACTGATTAACACCAGTAAATACAGTGAGTACTATCTTATAAAACAGGGACATTGATCTGATTAACACCAGTAAATACAGTGAGTACTATCTAATAAAACAGGGACACAAACCATTTTGAGAACTTGTTCTCAACTGGCCTACCTGGTTAAATAAAGGTAATATATATATATATATATATATATATATATATATATATATATATATATATATATATATATATATTATATATATATATATATATATATATAGTAACTTTATTGACAACACCCAAATGGATACTGTCATTAATGTGGTTCTTCAATAATTACACATAATTCATAATACTGTAGCTGTTTAGTTACAGTCACATGTTCAACTATCATCAGCTGATCCAGGAAATCATTTTCTGAATGACAGTCACATGACAAACATCAGGACATGCAACAACAACCAAAGTGCTTCTTCATTCATTACTCTGGTAAAGACAGTTATGCCGTGCTCCATGTTGGATCCAACATCCCTAACAAATTGATGTTTATAAAGTGTTATTGTCTACTTGATTTACTGTAGGGTCTCGTTAGTCTGTTTGGAAACAGAGATACTTAGCTCATCATGTGTAGAGAACTGTTCCTTGATGGATAGGCTATTGTACAACACACAGAGATATTTTCCTATATTTGTTGTTAGGTGAAGTTATGGGTCCTACAGTAGGTCTATGTTATTGTTAGGTGAAGTTATGGGTCCTACAGTAGGTCTATGATATTGTTATGGGTCCTACAGTAGGTCTATGTTATTGTTATGGGTCCTAGAGGACACTATGTATGTCATGCAACAACAACCAACGTGCTTCTTCGTTCATTACATAGGTATGTTTGTTGTTAGGTGAAGTTATAGGCCAATTTGGCAAACAGTGTACAAACCCTCATTGTCAGGCTGATGGAAAAGCCAAAGAGCATTTTACTGGTTGAAGTGTTTTTTACGTACAAAGTGGTTGATTTGCGATGACGACACAAACGTTATATTAAGCAGGACATTCAAACGAGCCTTACAATTATAATCCAAAGTAGTGTGAAATGCACTCATAATCAACCTGGTAATGGAGGTTACTCCCCTGAGTTTTCCCCCATTCACATTCAGAATACATTGTGAAAAACTCAAATCTTTGCTCACCATTTTTGCTCCAGGCAGATATACTACATCCATAACTAGTGGTTTCCTCATTAGCAGATATACTACATCCATAACTAGTGGTTTCCTCATTACCAGACATACTATATCCATAACTAGTGGTTTCCTCATTACCAGATATACTACATCCATAACTAGTGGTTTCCTCATTACCAGATATACTACATCCATAACTAGTGGTTTCCTCATTACCAGATATACTATATCCATAACTAGTGGTTTCCTCATTACCAGATATACTACATCCATAACTAGTGGTTTCCTCATTACCAGATATACTACATCCATAACTAGTGGTTTCCTCATTACCAGATATACTACATCCATAACTAGTGGTTTCCTCATTACCAGATATACTATATCCATAACTAGTGGTTTCCTCATTACCAGATATACTACATCCATAACTAGTAGTTTCCTCATTAGCAGGGAGGAGTTTCTGCAATCAAATTTCATGTGCATCGCTCTCGTGCCGCAATTTTAGCAAACATAGAAAGGGGCCTTTATTGGAGACCAAAAGTCGTCTGGCACACTGCTTAGAGTTTCAACAACATGAATAACTTATTTCTAGCCTACAATCATCGATTTTACTACTAATGTGAAAACAAGACAAAATATGACTATTCTTGCTCATTTTAAGACAATTGTCAAATAATTTTAACATTCATTACGGACGTCAATTGTTGTATAACATCATGGCTACGCTGTTGGCATCACCTTTTACAGTGGATTACCGCTGTTGTGGGCCTTTAATCATCTGTCTGACTTTGTTGTTCACACAGGAGAGATACTTAACTATCGTGGATCCTCTGGGGAGCCTCAACAACCTCATGATGCTGAAGAGGCAGAGAAGAGTCTCTCCACATCAGAACACCTCAATAAACACCTGCAGACATCCACAGGGAAGAGAACTCACTGCTCCTCTGACTGTGGGAAGAGATGCACCTCATCATCAGGCATTCAAATTCATCAGAGAATCAAGACAGGAGAGAAATATTTTAGCTGTGGTCAATGTGGGAAGAGTTTTACTCGGTCAACCAGCCTCATATCACACCAGAGAATACACACAGGAGAGAAACCTTATAGCTGTGGTCAATGTGGGAAGAGTTTTGTTCAATCTACATCTCTGACAGTGCACCAGAGAATACATACAGGAGAGAAACCTTATAGCTGTGGTCAATGTGGGAAGAGTTTTACTAGATCTGACCATCTGACTAAACACCAGAGAACGCACACAGGAGAGAAATCTTATAGCTGTGATCAATGTGGGAAGAGTTTTACTAGATCTGACCATCTGACTAAACACCAGAGAACGCACACAGGAGAGAAATCTTATAGCTGTGATCAATGTGGGAAGAGTTTTACTAGATCTGACTATCTGACTGTACACCATAGGACACACACAGGAGAGAATACATATAGCTGTAATCAATGTGGGAAGAGTTTGCCTACATCAAGCCAGCTGACTTTACACCAGAGAACACACACAGGAGAGAAACCTTATAGCTGTAATCAATGTGGGAAGAGATACTCAGATAAAAGATATCTGACTAAACATCAGAAAATACATGAAGGAGATGTTTCATGATATCAATGAATTAATGTCACAATGTAGAATGTTTTAACATTGTAGTAGCAGTATTTTAATGAATGTCAGAATGTGGAACCCTAAAAGTTTGCCCCCTGTTCAATTGATCTTACCCTCAGTGAAAGATCCAGGCTCTGAAATGAAAGAGTATTATTTATGAGATTTAACAAAAAGTGACTAACAAAGAAAGAGTTGTTACACTTCCCACGTTGGTGACCCACTTCAATCAAAATGCAACACTTCAAAATGTAGCTAGCTGTTTTCTACAATTTGTTATCTAACCAGTGATGTACACATTATTCCCAGATTCTGTGTGGTTTTTGAGCTGTTAGTTTTAACAGGACGTGCAACCTCATTTCCCTCCTCTCGGCACAATTGATTTCAACATGATACCGATGAGTGATGACAAGTGTTTCGTTCCTTTGTTTAGCGACCCCTAAATGTAAATGCATCACTGTTGCCCTGCTTTTAGAATATCAGGGTTCCTTCTCAGATGTGCCAACCCAAATGTACTAGAGCATGACATTGGGGACTGGGCCCCGATCCAACAACATGCCTATCTAGTGAACCCTGAAAAGAGAGAGAAGCTCCGCAGTGAGGTGGAAAGTTACTACGGATATTGCAGGAGTTTCCTCTTGAAATCAGACATGTCCGTGGTAAGGACAACTTGGTTGCTGATTGTCTCAAGGGTGGGCAGTCAAAAAGACTTGTGTTGTGCATTTAACCAGTGTTACCACAATTTATTTTGACACGTTTTTCCGTGTTGGAGATGAGTTTTCTCTTATTCTTTTCTGTATTTAAAAAAACTGCACTGTTGGTTAGGGGCTCATAAGTAAGCATTTCACTGTTAGGTCTACACCTTTTGTATTCAGCGCATGTGACAATTTGATTGCAGTTTTGTTTGTTCCAGTGCTCCAGTTGTCTTGATACATGTGGAGAGTCAACACCTTTAGTTGCTCCACCTTTTTGGTTTACTTCCTGTCTTTAAGTTTGGTGTGGGTTTTTCTTTTGTTTGTCTCTTCTTGGGCAGATTTAGTGGGTCTCATGGTGGGTGTCTTTTATGTCCCAGTTGTTGTTACTAGTCAACTTTCAGTGGACACCCCCATAGTGTCTTTCAGAGACCCTCCTAAAAAACAAGCTTATATTTTGGGTTGGATGTTGCATCATATTGTTAATATTTTAATTAATGGCATTTCCTTACAATGCTCATTAGTCTTTACATTGTTATTCTTCTGTTTTTTATCCTCTTATGTTTGTGTACTAAATATTTCTCTTTGTTTTTTCCTGTGAAGCCATTGTGTTGCATCCATGTCTGACATGTGCTGTATAAATAAAGCTTGATTTGATTTGAACATATTGCAAAACAAATTAACCCAATGACTGACCAATCAACAGACTCTTGGTCCCTCTTAGTATGAAAACAGTATCAATCCCACTTTTCCAGCCTGCTGAAGGCGTGGTGGAGTGGTAAACACCACCCCCGGCTCTACCAGGGGCTTGAGGTGGTCTCCCACAGCTCTGCTTATGTCATGTTCTGTGGCCTTGCCGTTCCATTTCTTGACTGCCCCTGCAACACAGAAATAAACACATTTAGTTATATTATATAAAACTCTCAAAGTAATGGATATGGAGCATCTATGGCCTCAGTTACACCTGGCACCTGAATGTGACCGACGTCATCCGATCACTCCAAGCTGCAAATTAATCACTATTTTAGTAGTTCATTAAAGTAAATAAGGCTTTATGACTGCTGAATACCAACTATCAATCACTTAGATAATGTATTTTCAGGTAAAGATATATCCTTGGGACGTCCCTAGGCCATTTTAGTTGACATTTAAAATGGTTACGGTAGGGGTTAAGGTAGAGATGTCTCAAGGATCCCAGATAGCATTGACCATCGTGCATTCTTCTTTCTCTCTTACATAGCAGGTGTAAAAGAAACAGACAAGGCAATGAATTATGGTCATTGTAGTTAATTACGTTTTATGCGCTAAACTATGTAGAATACTGGCCTGTTGGAAACTACAACTCCCTACTACATCACACAGTTCAGTCTGGATCTGATTTATCTCTAGAGAAACTACAACTTCCTACTACATCACACAGTTCAGTCTGGATCTGATTTATCTCTAGAGAAACTACAACTCCCTACTACATCACAAAGTTTAGTCTGGGTCTGATTTATCGCTAGAGAAACTACAACTCCCTACTACATCACACAGTTCAGTCTGGATCTGATTTATCTCTAGAGAAACTACAACTCCCTACTACATCACACAGTTCAGTCTGGGTCTGATTTATCTCTAGAGAAACTACAACTCCCTACTACATCACACAGTTCAGTCTGGGTCTGATTTATCTCTAGAGAAACTACAACTCCCTACTACATCACACAGTTCAGGCTGGGTCTGATTTATCTCTAGAGAAACTACAACTCCCTACTACATTACACAGTTCAGTCTGGATCTGATTTATCTCTTATGAGGGAAAATCTATGTTAACCTCTTTAAGTTGATATGACTTCTAATGTGTTGAAGGATCTCTTTAAGGTTGAGAAGTTTATGTGTATGTTTGTGTGGGTGTGCAACCACACACCCTCTTGGCAGACAGGCCAAAGGCGCTTGGCCCAATTCAGGGAACCATTGATCTACTTCAGAGGAACTGTGTCTAGAGTGATTTCCTGTTGTTTTGACACCTCACTGGAAAACTAGAATAACTAGCTGTTGCCACAGAACGAGACGACCAATTCACAGTTAGTCTATGTCTCGTTCTCCACACACGTACACATACCAAGATCACGTGTTTACCAACTACACTTGATCGTTGATACTAATCATCATGTTTGAATCTGAGAGTAAATAGAGCCGACTACACTCTAAAAATGAAGGGTTCAACTGGAGTTGTTCTCAGATCCCCTAAGAACCGTAGGGTTCTTGGTCAATGAAAAACAGCCCCAAAAGGTTCTTCAAAGAACTTGTTAGAAGGTGGGTTCATCGAGGAACCTCCGTTGTTGCTGGACTTCTTCCGGGAACTTCGCAATTACAACTGAAAACGATGGTGACAAGTTTGGATGCGACAACAGTTAAAAAGGTTAAGTTAGGTTGATGTTTGGCTCTGAATATGTCTCAATCATTTATAATAATAATATAACATACTAATAATGAATAACGAAGACAATGATGGTTTTCTCTGAATATCTTCCATAACGTTACTATAGTTAATGAACGTAAATATTAGAAAGCCGGCTTTGACCGTCGGCGTTGTATGAGCTACAGTACAGTACCGTTAGCTAGCTAGCTAACGTTATGTCCTAACTAGGCACAACTAGGTTTGGATTATTTCCTCAACTATATTCTTTACCATATATTGTATATCGTTTCCATAAAGCCAACATGGCTTTACACTCATTAATGTAAGTTTCCAATCTAGAGCAGTTCTCACTTTTGTGATAATGAACTAGCTAACGTTAGCTTCGTTAACTAACTAACTAACTAAGGACGGTGACCTGTCCAGACGAGATGTTACAACGAACTGAATCGTCAATGGTGGTCTTCCTCTTTATATAGCCTGCTACAGCATGCAATACTATTAACTCACAAGGGGGCATAACGTTACATGTACAATACTATCCCATTTTGGAAACGTTACATGTACAATACTATCCCATTTTGGAAACGTTACATGTACAATACTGTCCCATTTTGGAAACGTTACATGTACAAAACTATCCCATTTTGGAAAAGTTACATGTACAATACTATCCCATTTTGGAAAAGTTACATGTACAATACTATCCCATTTTGGAAACCTTACATATCCACCAATACTATCCCATTTTGGAAACGTTACATGTACAATACTATCCCATTTTGGAAACGTTACATGTACAATACTATCCCATTTTGGAAAAGTTACATGTACAATACTATCCCATTTTGGAAACGTTACATGTACAATACTATCCCATTTTAGAAACGTTACATGTACAATACTATCCCATTTTGGAAACGTTACATGTACAATACTATCCCATTTTAGAAACGTTACATGTACAATACTATCCCATTTTGGAAACGTTACATGTACAATACTATCCCATTTTGGAAACGTTACATGTACAATACTGTCCCATTTTGGAAACGTTACATGTACAAAACTATCCCATTTTGGAAAAGTTACATGTACAATACTATCCCATTTTGGAAACCTTACATATCCACCAATACTATCCCATTTTGGAAACCTTACATGTACAATACTATCCCATTTTGGAAACGTTACATGTACAATACTATCCCATTTTGGAAAAGTTACATGTACAATACTATCCCATTTTGGAAACGTTACATGTACAATACTATCCCATTTTAGAAACGTTACATGTACAATACTATCCCATTTTGGAAACGTTACATGTACAATACTATCCCATTTTAGAAACGTTACATGTACAATACTATCCCATTTTGGAAACGTTACATGTACAATACTATCCCATTTTGGAAACGTTGCATGTACAATACTATCCCATTTTGGAAACGTTACATGTACAATACTATCCCATTTGGGAAACGTTACATGTACAATACTATCCCATTTTAGAAACGTTACATGTACAATACTATCCCATTTTGGAAACGTTACATGTACAATACTATCCCATTTTGGAAATGTTACATGTCCGCACCCTTGTGGAGGGAAATTCATATCTTAGATGGTGGCTGTAGATGGGATTCAAATGCATAATGGTATTAATACAGTGTCTAGACTACCTCTTTTGTATAAATGCCCTTCAGAATCCAAACACAGTATTGCCACGCAGCAAAATGTTGCGTATAATCTTTCAAGTCAGCCTGATAAAATACTGAACAATTTGTGTTCAAAGATATCTTGAAATGTGATATTAGCCCTGTATGGCAGTACTGTTACTGTATGGCAGTACTGTATTGGCTAGTGCTTTCTCCAATATGTTCCTCTATTTTACATTCAATTGTATGTCGATGCCATTTATCTTTACATATTGATGTAGTACATTTACGTTTACGTCATTTAGCAGACACTCTTATCCAGAGCGACTTACAAATTACAAAGTATATATATATAGATATATATATATTAATGCTTGTAAGACTATTCTTTGACACATTTTCAAGAAGAAGATACAGATATGTTGTAGGACAGCTGCATTTGAAGTGTACATTTAACCTACATAGCAGTCAATACAAACTGACATCTATTAGCATACAAATGTGTGCAAATTATCTTTTCAGATCTTCTCAGAAATGAATCAAGTCCATGGGATGGATATAGACAAAAAGATAATTCAAGGACTATCAGAGGTAGAGAGGCGAGGCAGGGGTGAGGACATCATCCTGCTATTTTGACAGTCCCTGAAGGACAATACAGAAGAGGGATTTGCTCTTATTCCTTCCTTTTCTCTAATGTATTTTGTAATAAAATTATCAAGTGTAGTAAGATCATTGCTTTACTTTACTAGGACTGGAGACCACAGCAGCGATTCTGCTCTTTACCAGGGCCGGTCATAAAGATGGAAAACTTCCTAACATAACTAAGTGGATACGATATACACACTAAAGCTGAAAAATCTGTATTTAGCATCAAGTCTACAATATTGTTAGTTGACCTGTGATTCATTTTTAATGTTTTTATTGTACATCCTTATTTTGTAACTGTCATGAAAAGCACTATACAAAGTAAATGTATTATTTATTATGGTCTGACATGTCTGCAGAAATGTTGCAATTTGGTAATGTGTTTTGTTTGGTAAATTGTTTTGTAAATATTAAACATTTGTGGTGCAACTAAATAAACAATGAATTATATAAATCAATATTGTCAATATTGTTATTATTAAAATATTTTTTTTATATTGCAGGGAGAGTGGACAGGGAGTTTAAAAAATCAAATCAAATCAAATGTATTTATATAGCCCGTCTTACATCAGCTGATATCTGAAAGTGCTGTACAGAAACCCAGCCTAAAACCCCAAACAGCAAGCAATGCAGGTGTAGAAGCACGGTGGCTAGGAAAAACTCCCTAGAAAGGCCAAAACCTAGGAAGAAACCTAGAGAGGAACCAGGCTATGAGGGGTGGCCAGTCCTCTTCTGGCTGTGCCGGGGTGGAGATTATAACAGAACATGGCCAAGATGTTCAAATGTTCATAAATGACCAGCATGGTCAAATAATAATAATCATAGTAGTTGTCGAGGGTGCAACAAGTCAGCAACTCAAGAGTAAGTGTCAGTTGGCTTTCAAAAAGGTTCTTTGAGGAACCATGATAAGGGGTTCTTCAAATAACTTATAGGGCTTCCCACAAAAGGTTCTTCAAATAACTTTTAGGGGTTCCCTCACAGATTCAATTTGAAGAACCCCTAAAGGATACTCCAGGAACCTTCACTTTTTAGAGTGTATATTGATAAAAGTCACCTGGTCCGAGAGACATTTACATAGTTATACACAGCCCAATTTGGGATGACTATTTTGGGGCGAAATAGCGGCCACAACAGACAGACCTGATATCGACCATAATTCAACGTCCTTGGACGTCACGTGCTGACTGGTGTCGTGTCTTTGGCTATGCCGGATTAAGTGATATGACATGCTAACTTATAAAATGATTTCTCTGTAATTAATATTACCTGATTAAGCTAATCATGTAAATGTAATTAACTAGAAAGTCGGGGCACCACGGAAGAACGTTTATAGAGCCGTTATCTTCCGAATAAACTCTTAAAATACTTTGTAATATTTTACATCGATAGCAGTCAATATTAACCCTTGTCTTATTTTCAGTCTCATAATGAAAGTTGTAAATTCTTGGTTATCTTCACGAACCCTGGCTAACAAGTTGAATCAGCAATACAAAATTGGGTTTAAATTACCGCCCATTTGGAAAAGGAAAATGCAATAAATATTTACTCTGAGCTGCGCTTCGGTAGATTGGTCGTAGATGCTGGCCGGGTTGGCCAACAGATCTTCCTGTCCTCGGGAAGAATGTCTCTGGTGGTAAATTGAATACGTGGTGGTATCTTCGTCTGTTTGTTAGACTGGGTCCGTCATCCGTCCTTTCCTAGCCCACGTCTACAGCGGCCGCTGCTAACTCAACGGCTAGGAAGTATCACTTCTGTAGTGAATAAGCTCAAAGTTCATACCAGTTCATACCATAGCTCACGCCGAGGTTGGCTTAGTTCTGTCCTTGACATGTGTGTCCTTCTAACGTAGAGGCTGCAGTACTGGAACAACCGGTTATCTTTTCGTCAAAGGCTTATATAGTGGAGAGGGGGGAAGGATGTGTTTCATCGTTTATAACCCCTCCTCTTCACAGGGGTGGGCCACTGATCAAGCAGGGCACTTTCCTTAATAAAACCCAATTCTCTCATTTGGAAGCTAAAATTACATTTAATCTACTAACAAACAATTTCAATATCAAACATTTCAATTGCATAACAATTCCATGTGACTCTGATAACTAGAGGGTGTATACTTTCTCAGGTACAGTTTGTGTCGTCCTGTCATCAGTCATAATGTCTCAGATGACAACAGAACTGACATACATACTCATTACGTTCCCAAGCATATTTACAACTGGTTTTATTACCAAAATATGGTTCCTTTTCCCCATTTGTTGGATGTTCCCAGACTCTCTATATTTAACACAGGCTATTCAAGTCCTTCAGTACGGTCAGAGAGGGGAAGGGAGAAAGGTATTTATGGGGGGGGTCATAAACCTTACCCACAGGCCAACGTCATCACAGTCCCTCCATGTTGGGTTCAATCTTGCGATTAAACTGCATGTTGTAAACCAACATAAAAATGAACGTGGGTTGTCCTGGTTGTGGATCATCGTTGTGGTCCCCATCTGGCGGTCGACCCGGGTAGGGTGTCTGCAAATGAAGAAGTCCACTCCAAGGCTGGGCAGCAGATGTCCAGTTGGTGGTTGCTTTGCAGTCCCCCCTCTGGTGGTCGACCCGGGTAGGGTCTCTGCAAATGAAGAAGTCCGTTCCATGGCTCGGCAGCGGATGTCCGGATTGGGATCGCCGTTCCGGACCCGTCGTCTGGTCGTCCAGACTGGAATATCTGGGCAGTAACTTAGGCAGATGTTAACAACGCACACACACTCATGAAATATATCATTACATTTCCCCCCAAATGAGCGGCGTTGTGGCACTAACTGATGGTTGTATGGGGGAGTTGTTTATGGCTCTATCACTTTCTATGTGCCAAAGAAAATGAAACAAAATTAATGAAAACATAAACCAAACAAAATAGTTATGCCACCTTAATCATCTAATTGGACTGTATTCTATCTACGTCCATGGTCTTGGCAAAATGACCCTATCATGGCATTGTCTAATGACATATTTAGGGCTTTCCTAATTTGCGGGGTGGCGCTTAGGGTACTATCCTAAGTTGACAACTATATGATAAGTCTACAGCTGTAAGGCACTAGTTTTGGGCAGTCTACAGGATGACCTATGGACTTCTGGTTAGAAAACTGGTGAGTGCTGTAGAGTCAAAGGCCTAGAAGTAAATGTTCAACTTTACTAAGGCTGGTATTTTGCTTGGACCCTTAAGTGATCCTAGCATAAATCCTAATTGGATGTTCCGTTGTGCATGTGCGTTTATGCTTACACAATCGCGCATGTCAAGGGAAGAAAACCAAGTATCCTGGCAGATTACAACTTGTTCAGAATGAGTCTGACGTAGTCAGGTAATTTTCAGGTCAATGCCTGAAGGTCAGTCAGAATTGGTGTCAAGGGAGTCTGTAGTAGTTTTCTACAAGACACGGTGTCTTCCACTATTGTAGTGGCGGTAGGAATGAAGTCTATTTCATAGCTATGTTATCCATGGAGGAGCTAACCTCACGACGGAAGTACTCTTTAAGTATTAGACCAGTCGTACGTGGTGTGATCATGGTTCATGACTTCTAATAACTTTTCTCCTGAACGGAGGGTTCTATTTATTAGTGGCATGTGTTAATCATTGGAAGAGTGCAATGGAGATTCCCTTCCCCGTGTTGCACTCTGAGTGACTCCTATGTCGCTATTATCAATAGCAATTTAACTTGTGAGGTTACTAATCCTCTTACTGAGTGTTGCTGGACTGACTGTGGTATTGGTACTGGTATTCAAGGGGTCCAGTTGTCCTACCGATTTATTCTGAAATATTATCTACCGGAACACATGATTGGAGCATATTACTAGTTGTATTGTAGTTGAACCTACACATGGCAAGGAATGATTATTGTTGCCATTTGTTTTGGAGGTGGACAAGTCCATTGGACTTCCTTTACGACCAGTGTGGTACACCTCAGAACTATCTTAGATGTGTTCTAAGATAATCCCCGTCTAGGGGCCTGTCTGCTCCTCACTGTTCTCATAGGGGAGTTTACAACTAGATTTGATTTATGCTCTGGCGGCCTCGTACGGTGTTGTCCGTAGTCTCGACCCCCCCACCGGCCTCGATGAGGCTCATCATGGGTCTGGGCTACTATTCCCCCCCTTTGTGTCTCGGGACCCCCCCACCAGCGGGTGGTGTTGGTGTCCGAGGCGCAAACGAAAAGGTCGGACCCTATGTACGAGTTGTCAGTGGCCGCGTTATTATGAGAATGGCTGTAACCTTTCAACCAAATCTCCTGGTGTTTGTGCTTCAACACCCTCAGTGGCTGTCGAGGTCTGTCAGTCACCACCGCGTCCGCGTGTAGCAACCTTTTCAGTACCTGCAAACTAAGACGAGGATATTGGTCTGTGATATCGCAAAGAGTTTCACCAGTGGGAGTCATCGGGTCAGTTGCTGGACTGACGCCATTAGTGTCATTGTAAGGGGTGACAGTCCACAACAAAGCAGAAGGTGTATCATCGGAAGCAGAGTGTACTCTGCGCATCAATGTTTTTCTTGCTGAGACGGCCGCAGTGCTTGCGGAAGTGTCCGAAGGGCAAGAGAAATTCATCTCAACTACCGTATTGCACGACTGCAAGGAGGAGGGAAGAACCTCAACGGTTCTCTAACCTCCCAGAAGACCACGCAAAATCAAATCAAATCAAATCAAATGTATTTTTATATAGCCCTTCGTACATCAGCTGATATTCTCAAAGTGCTGTACAGAAACCCAGCCTAAAACCCCAAACAGCAAGCAAAGCATGTGAAAGAAGCACGGTGGCTAGGAAAAACTCCCTAGGAAAAACTCCCTAGAAAGGCCAAAAACCTAGGAAGAAACCTAGAGAGGAACCAGGCTATGAGGGGTGGCCAGTCCTCTTCTGGCTGTGCAGGGTGGATATTATAACAGAACATGGTCAAAATGTTAAAATGTTAAAATGTTCATAAATGACCAGCATGGTCAAATAATAATAATCATAGTAGTTGTCGAGGGTGCAACAAGCACGTCCGGTGAACAGGTCAGGGTTCCATAGCCGCAGGCAGAACAGTTGAAACTGGAGCAGCAGCACGGCCAGGTGGACTGGGGACAGCAAGGAGTCATCATACCAGGTAGTCCTGAGGCATGGTCCTAGGGCTCAGGTCCTCCGAGAGAAAGACAGAAAGAGAGAAAGAGAGAATTAGAGAGAGCATATTTAAATTCACACAGGACACCGGATAAGACAAGAGAAATACTCCAGATGTAACAGACTGACCCTAGCCCCCCGACACATAAACTACTGCAGCATAAATACTGGAGGCTGAGACAGGAGGGATCAGAAGACACTGTGGCCCCATCCGATGATACCCCCGGACAGGGCCAAACAGGCAGGATATAACCCCACCCACTTTGCCAAAGCACAGCCCCCACACCACTAGAGGGATGTCTCCAACCACCAACTTACCGTCCTAAGACAAGGCCGAGTATAGCCCACAACGATCTCCGCCATGGCACAACCCAAGGGGGGGGCGCCAACCCAGACAGGAAGACCACCAAAATCAAGCCTCCCAGGAACTATAGACCTTCCGCTGCTTTCTAAAATATCATCATTTATTATCCACATTTCAATAATCTGATTCAGCATATTTCTATATGTTACTATCCAAACGACAGATTAAGACTCATTTCCACAGTCAAACAACTCTCATATCACAGTCACACAACTCTCATACCACAGTCACACAACTCTCATATCACAGTCGCACAACTCTCATATCACAGTCACACAACTCTCATTTCACAGTCACAACTCTCATATCACAGTCACACAACTCTCATATCACAGTCACACAACTCTCATATCACAGTCACAACTCTCATATCACAGTCACAGCTCTCATATCACAGTCACACAACTCTCATATCACAGTCACAACTCTCATACCACAGTCACACAACTCTCATACCACAGTCACACAACTCTCATACCACAGTCACACAACTCTCATATCACAGTCACACAACTCTCATACCACAGTCACACAAATCTCATACCACAGTCACACAACTCTCATACCACAGTCACAACTCTCATACCACAGTCACACAACTCTCATATCACAGTCACAACTCTCATACCACAGTCACACAACTCTCATATCACAGTCACACAATGCTATTCTCAAACATACCTAATCAATTAGTTGTTTTTCAACAATATATTAACCTGCAGGAACATTTTCACATTTCTATCTCATGGTTAGTTCCTAGGATAATGTAACTCATACATTTACATCTTTCAATACTTCTAAAATGGTGTCCAGGTTTAAAATAATTACAGGTTTAAAACAATTACAGGTGCACCTTACTATCTTATACTATATCATAAATAGTCTTAACTAGTAAACACAGATTCTAGTTTTCATCCAGTTTACAGAGATAGCTGACTGGGCCCTGTTTACACCTCCACACAGGAATGCACACTCAGAGCCTCCTGACTGGGCCCTGTTTACACCTCCACACAGGAATGCACACTCAGAGCCTACTGACTGGGCCCTGTTTACACCTCCAAGGTTCCCCCCTCACACAGGAATACACACTCAGAGCCTACTGACTGGGCCCTGTTTACACCTCCACACAGGAATGCACACTCAGAGCCTCCTGACTGGGCCCTGTTTACACCTCCAAGGTGCCCCCCTCACACAGGAATACACACTCAGAGCCTACTGACTGGGCCCTGTTTACACCTCCACACCGGAATACACACTCAGAGCCTACTGACTGGGCCCTGTTTACACCGCCACACAGGAACACACACTCAGAGCCTACTGACTGGGCCCTGTTTACACCTCCAAGGTGCCCCCCTCACACAGGAATACACACTCAGAGCCTACTGACTGGGCCCTGTTTACACCTCCACACAGGAATGCACACTCAGAGCCTCCTGACTGGGCCCTGTTTACACCTCCACACAGGAATGCACACTCAGAGCCTACTGACTGGGCCCTGTTTACACCTCCACACAGGAACACACACTCAGAGCCTCCTGACTGGGCCCTGTTTACACCTCCAAGGTGCCCCCCTCACACAGGAATACACACTCAGAGCCTACTGACTGGGCCCTGTTTACACCTCCACACAGGAACACACACTCAGAGCCTACGAGGCTTTTCTAAAAACTACACTTTGCGTGTTTCGCTCACCTCTCTTTTTTTTTTTTTAAACTACGTTTGAGATGTGGTATCTACTCGGCTCGCTGCCTCTCAGATCAAAGGTGGGTCCATCTGCTCCGTTCCTGAAGTGTGGTCTCCCTGAGATCCCAAGTTTGAGGGATCCCTCGTGCACCATTTACCCAGGTCATCAGGAGTCAGGTCATTTACACAGGTCGTCAGGAGCCAGGTCATTGACCCAGGTCATCAGGTCATTGACCCAGGTCGTCAGGAGTCAGGTCTTTTACCCAGGTCATCAGGAGTCAGGTCATTTACCCAGGTCGTCAGGAGCCAGGTCATTGACCCAGGTCATCAGGTCATTTACCCAGGTCGTCAGGAGTTAGGTCATTTACCCAGGTCGTCAGGTCATTTACCCAGGTCATCAGGAGTCAGGTCATTGACCCAGGTCGTCAGGTCATTTACCCAGGTCATCAGGAGTCAGGTCATTTACCCAGGTCATCAGGAGCCAGGTCATTTACCCAGGTCGTCAGGAGTCAGGTCATTAGGAGCCAGGTCATTTACCCAGGTCGTCAGGTCATTTACCCAGGTCATCAGGAGCCAGGTCATTTACCCAGGTCATCAGGAGCCAGGTCATTTACCCAGGTCATCAGATCATTTACCCAGGTCATCAGGAGCCAGGTCATTTACCCAGGTCATCAGGTCATTTACCCAGGTCGTCAGGTAATTTACCCAGGTCGTCAGTAGTCAGGTCATTTACCCAGGTCATCAGGAGCCAGGTCATTTACCCAGGTCATCTACCCAGGTCGGCAGGAGTCAGGTCATTTACCCAGGTCGTCAGGAGCCAAGTGAAGATTCACATCCCCATCGCCAAATGTGGTGGTTCACTTCTTTAATATCAATTGAGGAGACAACCTTATCACACAAGTCAGAGTTATTCTTAAACTAAATCTTTATTCACTTATAAGGGAGCAGGTCAATATAACGTACACATATAAAGTTAATCAATTGAGTGCCCTACGATAATGATGGCTGGTGGACCCACGGGACAAAAGTACAAAGGTCTTTTATAGCCCTTTCAACCTACATGACGAACAACAGATGTATAGAACGGGTCACAAGGTTAAGATTTGTATGAAAGATACTTATAATTCTCAGCAGACAGTATCTGCTGTAAAAACAGTACTCTTTGTGTAGAGACCAGGGTCTGGCCCTGGGGTCATCTCTCCCTGGTCCCATATAGAACAGAAACATTAACTCATGCTCTGGAATGTGGTCTCTTTAGGTTTTATCACCCAAAAGACATTGTAAATCTCCTGACAGTGTTTTCTCCCAGAGGCCCATCCTCAGTAGAACACACAGACACAATAGTTCTAAGAACCCTCTATTCTGTTGCATAAAACAACCATTTGTTGCAATAAAAGTATTATAACATAATGTTGCAGTTTTACTCTCAGTGTCCACTGAAAGTTGACTAGTAACAACAACTGGGACCTAAAAGACACCCACCATGAGACCCACTAAATCTGCCCAAGAAGAGGAAAACAAAAGAAAAACACACACCAAACTTAAAGACAGGAAGCAAACCAAAAAGGTGGAGCAACTAAAGGTGTTGACTCTCCACATCTATCAAGACAACTGGAGCACTGGGCCAGACACTCTTAAATAGAACCTGGACCAGCTCAGGTGAAACACCTTCCCACTAACGAGATGGACAAGCCAGCACAGGTGTAACACATACTGACTAACGAGGTGACACCAATCAGTGCGTCCTACGTGCTAACGAGCTAGACGTGCTAACGAGCTAGACGGGCTAACGGGCTAGACGGGCTAACGAGCTAAAGTTCAACCTCAAAACATAAATGGAAAAACCAAAGCCTGTAACACCTTTCCCCTTAAGACAACAAATATATCCTATATTTTTGTTGGACAAGTTTGCTCACCACCAACAGAAAACAACTTCCATTTCATATTATAATCAACTACAATGCTTCACCTTCACCAAACATGGTGTCTACTGGCTGTCAACAATTAAAAACAAGAAAAAAACACGTATTACTAAATAATAATATACAATCGTATTATTTTTTTCATTTTATTCTTTATAGAATCCGAAAAATCACTAGCTTCTAGAACTCTCGTCCACTTTTCATTTAACCTTTATTTAATTAGGCAAGTCAGTTAAGAACAAATTGTTATCGACAATGACGGCCTAGGAACAGTGGGTTCAACATATTTTTACCTTGTCAGCTCGGGGATTCGATCCAGCAACTTTTTGGTTACTGCCTCAACGCTCTAACCACTAGGCTACTTGGAAGTACGTTGAAATTAAGTTGTTTTCAAGTAATTTAACTACAACCGAAACGAATATAGGACATCGGGCATAGGCTTCTTTTCAAAGACATTTTGCTAGATGGGATAGCGCCAATGTCAAAACACAGTTTTCAATAACAAATACGCAGAAACAGTTTGTGATATATTGAAAAACTAAACATATAATGTGCTATATATACAAACATCTGCCACAATAATCATATTACTTGTATTTTTTTGACAAGTAGCAATAAATCACTGATATCGTCAGGGGGGAAATCAGGTTGTACTGTTGTTGAAACTAACACAAATAAAAAAACACATGGAAATGGGAGATATATTTTACCTCACTGGTTAGAGGACAACCTGCAGAAGACAGTCAGCTATATTTTGGAATGATGCATTTAAATTTAGGGATCGCTAAACAAAGGAATGCAACACTTATTTGTCATCACTCATCGATATCACGATGAGATCAATTGTCAGAGAGGGAGATGAGATTGCAAGTCCTGTTAAAACTAACAGCTCAAAAACCACACGGAATCTGGGAATAATGTGTAAATCCCTGGTTAGAGGACAACTTGTAGAAAACAGCTAGCTACCTTTTGAAGTGTTGCATTTTGATTCCAGTGGGTCACCAACATGTTAAGTGTAACAGAACTCTTTTTTTGTTACTCACTTTTTGTTAAATCTCATATATAGTACTCTTTCAATTCAGAGCCTGGATTTTCCCCCTGAGGCTAATATCCATATCATGTTGAAATCAATAGAACAGGGGACAAACGTTTAGGCTTCTACATTGTGACATCATTAAAATACTCCTACTACAATGTTAAAACATTCTACATTGTGACATTATTACATTGTGACATTATTTCATTGATATCATGAAATAACTCCATGTATTTTCTGATGTTTAATCAGAGATCTTTTACTAGAGTATCTCTTCTCACATTGATTACAGCTATAAGCTTTCTCTCCTGTGTGTGTTCTTTGGTGTCTAGTCAGCATGCTAGAACAAGTAAAACTCTTCCCACATTGAGCACAGCTATAAGGTTTCTCTACCATGTGTGTTTTCTGGTGGTATATCAGGCTGCTTAGCAGAGTAAAACTCTTCCCACATTCATCACAGCTACACGGTTTCTTTACTGTGTGTGTTCTCTGGTGTGATATCAGAGCGATTAAAATAGGAAAACTCCTCCCACATTGATCACAACTGTAAGTTCTCTCTCTTGTGTGTGTTCTCTGGTGTATAATAACATAACTAGATTTATAAAAACTCTTCCCACATTGATCACAGCTATAAGGTTTCTCTCCTGTGTGTGTTCTCTGGTGTGATATCAGGCTGGTTGACAGAGGAAAACTCTTCCCACAGTCAGAGCAGAAGTAAGGTTTCTCTTTTGTGTGATTTCTCAGGTGTATTTTGAGTTCTGATGAAGATTTTAAAAAATTCCCACAATCAGAGCAGTAGTGAGAATTATCACTTGTGTGAATTCTCCAGTGTGATATAATGCCTGATGAGGTGCATCTCTTCCCACAGTCAAAGCAGCGGTGTGATCTTTTCCCTGTGGTTCTCCGCTGGCGTTTCTTGAGGTGTTCTGATGTGGAGAGATTCTTCTCTGCCCTGTCAGCATCATGAGGTTGTTGAGGCTCCCCAGAGGATCCACGATAGTACCGTCTCTCTCCTGTGTGAACAACAAAGTCAGACAGATGGTTAAAGGCCCACAACAGCGAAAATCCACTGTAAAAGGTGATGCCAACAGCGTAGCCATGATGTTGTACAACAATTGACGTCTGTAATGAATGTAATGATTACTTGACATTTGTCTTAAAATGAGCAAGAATAGTCATATTTTGTCTTGTTTTCACATTAGTAGTAACATCGATGATTGTAGGCTAGAAATAAGTTATTCATGTTGTTGAAACTCTAAGCAGTGTGCCAGACGACTTTTGGCCTCCAATATAGGCCCCTTTCTGTGTTTGCTAAAATTGCGGCATGAGGGCGATGCACATGCAATTTGGTTGTAGAAACTCCTCCATTCTAATGAGGAAACCACTAGTTATGGATGTAGTATATCTGGTAATGAGGAAACCACTAGTTATGGATGTAGTATATCTGGTAATGACGAAACCACTAGTTATGGATGTAGTTTATCTGGTAATGAGGAAACCACTAGTTATGGATGTAGTTTATCTGGTAATGAGGAAACCACTAGTTATGGATGTAGTATATCTGGTAATGAGGAAACCACTAGTTATGGATGTAGTATATCTGCTAATGAGGAAACCACTAGTTATGGATGTAGTATATCTGCTAATGAGGAAACCACTAGTTATGGATGTAGTATATCTGCTAATGAGGAAACCACTAGTTATGGATGTAGTATATCTGGTAATGAGGAAACCACTAGTTATGGATGTAGTATATCTGCATGGAGCAAAAATGGTGAGCAAAGATTTGAGTTTTTCACAACGTATTCTGAATGTGAATGGGGGAAAACTCAGGGGAGTAACCTCCATTACCAGGTTGCTTATGAGTGCATTTCACACTACTTTGGATTATAATTCTAAGGCTCGTTTGAATGTCCTGCTTAATATGTTTGTGTTATTGTTGCAAGTCAACCGCTTTATACTTAAAAAACACCTCAACCTGTAAAATGCTCTTTGGCTTTTCCATCAGCCTGACAATGAGGGTTTGTACACTGCTTGTTTGCCAAATTGGCCCATAACTTCACCTAACAACAAATATAGGAAAATAGCTCTGTGTGTTGTACAATAGCCTATCCATCAAGGAACAGTTCTCTACACATTATGACCAAAGTAGGAATGTTGGATCCAACGTGGAGCACGGCATAACTGTCTTTACCAGAGTAATGAATGAAGAAGCACTTTGGTTGTTGTTGCATGTCGTGATGTTTGTCATGTGACTGTCATTCAGAAAATGATTTCCTGGATCAGCTGATGATAGTTGAACATGTGACTAACTAAACAGCTACAGTATTAAGAATTATGAGTAATTATTGAAGAACCACATTAATGACAGTATCCATTTGGGTGTTATTTATTTAACCAGGTAGGCCAGTTGAGAACAAATTCTCATTTACAACTGTGACCTGGCCAAGATAAAGCAAAGCAGTGCGACAAAAACAACAGTTACACGTTGGATAAACCAACGAACAGTCAATAACACAATAGAAAAATCTATATACAGTGTGTGCAAATGGAGTATGGAGGTAAGGCAATAAATAGGCCATAGTAGCGAAGTAATTACAATTTAGCAAATTTACACTGGAGAGATAGATGTGCAGATGATGATGTGCAAGTAGAAATACTGGTGTGCAAAAGAGCAGAAAAAGTAAATAAAAACATGGGGATGAGGTAGGCAGTTGGATGGGCTATTTACAGATGGGCTGTGTACAGCTGCAGCGATCGGTAAGCTGCTCAGATAGCTGATGCTTAAAGGTAGTGACTTCAGCGATTCTTGCAATTCGTTCCAGTCATTGGCAGCAGACAACTGGAGGGAAAGGCGGCCAAAGGAGGTGTTGGCTTTGGGGATGACCAGTGAGATATACCTCCTGGAGCGCGTGCTATGGGTGGGTGTTGCTATGGTGACCAGTGAGCTGAGTTAAGGCGGAGCTTTACCTAGCAAAGACTTATAGATGACCTGGCGCCAGTGGGTTTGGCGACGAATATGTAGCGAGGGCCAGCCGACAAGAGCATACAGGTCGCAGTGGTGGGTGGTATATGGGGCTTTAGTGACAAAACGGATGGCACTGTGATAGACTGCATCCAGTTTGCTGAGTAGAGTGTTGGAGGCTATTTTGTAAATGACATCGCCGAAGTTAAGGATCGGTAGGGTAGTCAGTTTTACGAGGGTATGTTTGGCAGCGTGAGTGAAGGAGGCTTTGTTGCGAAATAGGAAGCCGGTTCTAGATTTAATTTTGGATTGGAGATGCTTAATATTTTAATATTAGTCTGGAAGGAGAGTTTATAGTCTAACCAGACACCTAGGTATTGTAGCTGTCCACATATTCTAAGTCAGAACCGTCCAGAGTAGTGATGCTAGTCGGGCGGGTGTAGGCAGCGATCGGTTGTTGATGGATCGGTTGTTCTTTTTGGCTGATGAGTCTGCCGATAAGAATACGGTGATTGACAGAGTCGAAAGCCTTGGCCAGGTCGATGAAGACGGCTGCACAGTACTGTCGCTTATCGATGGTGGTTATGATATCATTTAGTACCTTGAGCGTGGCTGAGGTGCACCCGTGACCAGCTCGGAAACTGGATTGCACAGTGGAGAAGGTACGGTGGGATTCAAAATGATCAGTGATCTGTTTGTTAACTTGACTTTCGAAGACTTTAGAATGGCAGGGCAGGATGGATATAGGTCTGTAACAGTTTGGGTCTAGAGTGTCACCTCCTTTGAAGAGGGGGATGACCACGGAAGCGTTCCAATCTTTAGGAATCTCAGACGATACGAAAGAGGTTGAACAGACTAGTAATAGGGGTTGCCACAATGGCGGTGGATAATTATAGAAAGAGAGGGTCCAGATTGTCAAGACCAGCTGATTTGTACGGGTCCAGGTTTTGCAACTCTTTCAGAACATCAGCTATCTGGATTTGGGTGAAGGAGAAGATGGGGAGGCTTAGGGAAGTAGCTGTGGGGAGCTGTTGGCCGGGGTTGGGGTAGCCAGGAGGAAAGCATGGCCAGCCGTAGAGAAATGCTTATTGAAATTCTCAATTATCGTGGAGTTATCGGTGGTGACAGTGTTTCCTAGCTTCAGTGCAGTGGGCAGCTGGGATGAGGTGCTCTTAGTCTCCATGGACTTTACAGTGTCCCAAAACTTTTTGGAGTTAGAGCTACGGGATGCAAATTTCTCTTTGAAAAAGCTAGCCTTTGCTTTTTTAACTGACTGTGTGTATTGGTTCCTGACTTCTCTGAAAAGTTTCATATCGCGGGGACTATTCGATGCTAGTGCAGTACGCCATAGGATGTTTTTGTGCTGTTCGAGGGCAGTCAGGTCTAGAGTGAACCAAGGGCTATATCTGTCCTTAGTTCTACATTTTTTGAAAGGGGCATGCTTATTTAAGGTGGTGAGGAAATTACTTTTAAAGAACAACCAGGCATCCTCTACTGACTGGATGAGGTAAAAATCCTTCCAGGATACCCGGGCCAGGTCGATTAGAAAGGCCTGCTTGCAGAAGTGTTTTAGGGAGCGTTTGACGGTGATGAGGGGTGGTCGTTTGACCGCGGACCCATAACGGATGCAGGCAATGATCGCTGAGATCCTGATTGAAAACAGCAGAGGTGTATTTGGAGGGCAAGTTGGTTAGGATAATATCTATGAGGGTGCCCATGTTTAGGGATTTAGGGTTGTATCTGATGGGTTCCTTGATAATTTGTGTGAGATTGAGGGCATCTAGCTTGGATTGTAGGACGGCCGGGGTGTTAAGCATATCCCAGGTTAGGTCACCTAATAGAACCAAATCTGAAGATAGATAGGGGGCAATCAATTCACATATGGTATCCAGGGCACAGCTGGGAGCTGAGGGGGGTCTATAACAGGCGGCAACAGTGAGAGACTTATTTCTGGAGTGATTCATTTTTAAAATTAGAAGCTCGAACTGTTTGGGTATGGACTTGGGAAGTATGACAGAACTTTGCAGGACATCTCTGCAGTAGATTGCAACTCCTCTCTTTTTGACAATTCTATCTTGACTGAAAATGTTGTGGTTGGGGATGGAAATTTCAGAATTTCTGGTTGCCTTCCTAAGCCAGGATTCAGACACGGCCAGGACATCACACAGGGCCTAGGTTAACCTCTACATCACCCGAGGAACAGAGGAGTAGGATGAGGGTACGGCTAAAGGCTATCAGAATTGGTTGAATAGTGCGTTGGGAACAGAGAATAAAAGGAGCAGATTTCTGGGCGTGGTAGGATAGATTCAAGGCATAATGTACAGACAGGGGTATGGTAGGGTGCGGGTACAGTGGAGGTAAACCTAGGCATTGAGTGACGATAAGAGAGGTTGCATCTCCGGAGGCACCAGTTATGCTAGGTGAGGTCACCGCATGTGTGGGAGTTGGGACAAAAGAGTTCTCTGAGGCATGTTGAGTGGGACAAGGGGCATTGCAGTAAAATAAAACAATGATAACTACCCTAAGAAACAGTATACAAGGCATATTGACAGTTGAGAGACATAAAGCGAGGCATAAAGCAATCACAGGTGTTGATTGGGATAGCTAGCTAAGACAACAACGGGTAAGACAACAACAGTTAATCAGCTAAGACAATAACAGGTAAAATGGCGATGAATGGGCAGAGAGGGTCAGTTAACCTCTCTAGGGTAGGTCGCACCAAATCGTCCCACCTACGTAACAGCCAGTGGAATCCTGTGGTGCGATATTCAAATACCTTAGAAATGCTATTACTTCAATTTCTCAAACATATGACTATTTTACAGCATTTTAAAGACAAGACTCTCGTTAATCTAACCACACTGTCCGATTTCAAAAAGGCTTTACAACGAAAGCAAAACATTAGATTATGTCAGCAGAGTACCCAGCCAGAAATAATCAGACACCCATTTTTCAAGCTAGCATATAATGTCACAAAAACCCAGAAGACAGCTAAATGCAGCACTAACCTTTGATGATCTTCATCAGATGACACACCTAGGACATTATGTTATACAATACATGCATGTTTTGTTCAATCAAGTTCATATTTATATCAAAAACCAGCTTTTTACATTAGCATGTGACTTTCAGAACTAGCATACTTCTGGCGAATTTACTAACAATTTACTAAATTACTCACGATAAACGTTCACAAAAAGCATAACAATTATTTTAAGAATTATAGATACAGAACTCCTCTATGCACTCGATATGTCCGATTTTAAAATAGCTTTTTGGTGAAAGCACATTTTGCAATATTCTAAGTAGATAGCCCGGCATCACAGGGCTAGCTATTTAGACACCCAGCAAGTTTAGCCTTCACCAAACTCCGATTTACTATTAGAAAAGTTTGATTACCTTTGTTGTCTTCGTCAGAATGCACTCCCAGGACTTCTACTTCAATAACAAATGTTGGTTTGGTCCCAAATAATCCATAGTTATGTTCAAACAGCGGCGTTTTGTTCGTGCGTTCAAGACACTATCCGAATGGTAAATAAGGGTTACGAGCATGGCGTATTTCGTGACAAAAGATTTCTAAATATTTCATTACCGTACTTCGAAGCATGTCAACTGCTGTTTAAAATCTATTTTCATGCCATTTTTCTCGTAAAAAAGCGATAATATTCCGACCGGGAATCTGCAATTATGTAAACAGACGACAGAAAATAAAGCACGGGGTCGACTCGGGCAACGCGCCTAAGCCCATTGTCCTCTGATCGGCCACTTGTCAAAAGCGATTATGTGTTTCAGCCTGGGGCTGCCTCGACATCGTTCAGCTTTTTCCCGGGCTCTGAGAGCCTATGGGAGCCGTAGGAAGTGTCACGTTACAGCAAAGATCCTCAGTCTTCAATAAACAGAGGCAAGAAGAACAACATATGAGTTCTGTTATACTCACAGACACCATTCAAACAGTTTTAGAAACTTTAGGGTGTTTTCTATCCAAAGCCAATAATTATATGCATATTCTAGTTACTGGGCAGGAGTAGTAACCAGATTAAATCAGGTACGTTTTTTATCCGGCCGTGTAAATACTGCCCCCTAGCCCTAACAGGTTAACTACATACGGGGCCTGAGTTCGAGGCTGTGGCAGACATACAAACAAAATAAACAAAATGGAGACCCGTGATTAATGAACAATCCAGCAGGCATCAGCTATGTAGCCAAGTGATCATAGGGTCCAGTGAACAGGAATATATGAAACAGGGAAGCAGTTAGGTAGTCGTTACTACACTAGCATCTTCCGCGCCTGGCTCGAGGCTAACTGGTGCTAGCTTCGGGACAAGGGCGTCACCGACATCCTGCAAAGGCCAGTTGAGGGCACATCGGACGGATTACGTTGGCAGACCAGTCGTGATGGATCGGCGGGGCTCCATGTTTACAAAGGGTCCAGGCCAATTGGCAAAAGAGGTATTGTAGCTGGAGTAATTTTGTTTGCTAGCCGGGAGATGCACCTGGCTCAAGGCTAACTGGTGCTAGCTTCAGGACAAGGGCGTTAGCCACTATAGCCACTCCGGTGCAAAGGTCCCGAGCTTACGGCTACGTAGGTCGAGTGCATTTTCATTCACCCGTCGCTGGAAGCCCCGCCTTCCACAGGTGATGAGCGCGAGGCTCGGGTTTATTCCTTAAATTTAATACCGCTCTTCATCGACCCAGGAAGGGGTGGGGCCAAACAGGTGTTGTACCTCGTTTCCCTCCTTCAGGGAACAGTAATTATAGTGTTAGGTTCTAATTATTCAGAGTAAATAACTCACGGACACTAGAGAAGCTTAACCAAGTTTAATTCTTCCCAAAGGGTCATTACAACTGTAATTCAGACAAAAACATGTTCTCACCATCACAAGTATATGTACCCCACTTTGGACACTCGTCCTTCTCTCCAATCCTTACATCTTCTGGTTCAACAGGAAGAGGGTAACAGGATACTAAACCCTTATTACTCCCTTCAGGGGATCTGACCTGACCTCCTGACCTCAACCCCTCCTTCGCCTAATCCACAGATGTCCATCCGCTTCCCCTAAAGCAATCCTGTGATCTCCTCCCGTCCACCCAGCACATTCCACAGCCACTCTGTCTTTATACAGATCTCACTCCTTTATATACTCTGTGTCTGATCTATCATGTCTTTAATATGTTCAAAGTTTAGAATCCAACAATAGTCATAAAGTTACACTCCCTTTTAGTTGGTCAACTTCGGTACAACATACTATGGGACAATACAATCATTCCCCATGCCGACCCAAACGGATACTAAATGAAACGGCCCCTGGCAGACCACCCATACCTGACCCCGCAAGATGCGTCAGTTTTGTCAATTTATTAATTGTCTTTTGTTTGAAACACTCCTGTCAATGTTGAGTAAGGACGCACACCTAATTACGCATATAGAAGTAGGACTAGTCTTCCTGGCCTGTGTGCAAATGTAGGTCTATAAATGTGCCCATTTGGGGATGTCTGATAGTATTTCTGATTGTCTTAACGCACCACCACTAATGAGTTGTGGAGCTTCTCAAAGCAAATGTTTCTTCACCTCAAACAGCAAGTGCACCTCAGCCACGCTCAAGGTCCTAAACGATATCTTAACCGCCATCGATAAGAAACAATACTGTGCAGCCGTATTCATTGACCTGGCCAAGGCTTTCGACTCTGTCAATCACCACATCCTCATCGGCAGACTCAATAGCCTTGGTTTCTCAAATGATTGCCTCGCCTGGTTCACCAACTACTTCTCTGATAGAGTTCAGTGTGTCAAATCGGTGGGCCTGTTGTCCGGACCTTTGGCGCAGTCTCTATGGGGGTGCCACAGGGTTCAATTCTTGGGCCGACTCTCTTCTCTGTATACATCAATGATGTCGCTCTTGCTGCTGGTGAGTCTCTGATCCACCTCTATGCAGACGACACCATTCTGTATAATTCTGGCCCTTCTTTGGACACTGTTAACAACCCTCCCGACGAGTTTCAATGCCATACAACTCTCCTTCCGTGGCCACCAACTGCTCTTAAATACAAGTAAAACTAAATGCATGCTCTTCAACCGATCGCTGCCTGCACCTGCCCGCCCGTCCAGCATCACTACTCTGGACGGTTCTGACTTAGAATATGTGGACAACTGTCTGGTTAGACTGTCAAACAGCTCCAATCCAAAGTTAAATGAAGAATTGGCTTCCTATTTCGCAACAAAGCATCTTTCACTCATGCTGCCAAACATACCCTCAAAACTGACCATCCTACCGATCCTCGACTTCGGCGATGTCATTTACAAAATAGCCTAGAATACCCTACTCAATAAATTGGATGCAGTCTATCACAGTGCCATCCGTTTTGTCACCAAAGCCCCATATACTACCCACCACTGCGACCTGTAAGCTCTCGTTGGCTGGCCCTTGCTTCATACTCGTCGCCAAACCCACTGGCTCCAGGTCATCTACAAGACCCTGCTAGGTAAAGTTCCCCCTTATCTCAGCTCGCTGGTCACCATAGCAGCACCCATCTGTAGCACGCGCTCCAGCAGGTATATCTCTGGTCACCCCCAAAGCCAATTCCCCCTTCGGCCGCCTCTCCTTCCAGTTCTCTGCTGCCAATGACTGGAACGAACTACAAAAATATCTGAAACTGGAAAGACTTATCTCCCTCACTCGCTTTAAGCACCAGCTGTCAGAGCAGCTCACAGATCACTGCACCTGTACATAGCCCATCTATTATTTAGCTCAAACAACTACCTCTTCCCCTACTGTATTTATTTATTTTGCTCCTTTGCACCCCATTATTTCCATTTCTACTTTGCACTTTCTTCTACTTCAAATCTACCATTCCAGTGTTTTACTTGCTATATTGTATTTATATTGCCTTTTTGTCTTTACCTCCCTTATCTCACCTCATTTGCTCACATTTTATATAGACTTATTTTTCTAATGTATTATTGACTGTATGTTTGTTTTACTCCATGTGTAACTCTGTGTTGTTGTATGTTGTCGAACTGCTTTTCTTTATCTTGGCCAGGTCGCAATTGTAAATGAGAACTTGTTCTTAACTTGCCTACCTGGTTAAATAAAGGTGAAAAAAATAAAATAAAATAAAAGATCAGTGTCCCCGTTTTATTAATAGTACTCGCTGTATTTACTGGTGTTAATCAGATCAATGACCCTGTTTTTTAAAGATAGTACTCACTGTATTTGCTGGTGTTAATCAGATCAATGTCCCTGTTTTATTAGATAGTACTCACTGTATTTACTGGTGTTAATCAGTTCTCCAGTCTTCTCTTCTTCGTCCTCCTCTAATGTGACAGTAATCTCCCCCTCTTCATCCTTCATTCCAAAAACGTCTTCATCTTCTTTCACTTCATCCTCCACTCCAAAAACTGCATCCTCCTCTTTCTCTTCCTCCTCTTCTTTCACAGTAATATCCTCCTCCTCTTTCACTCTGAACGCGTTTTTCTCTTCTTTCTCTGTAATGTCTTTCTCTTCTTCTTTCACTGTAACAGCCTCACCCTCTACTTGTTTTTGTATTGAAACATCTTTCTCTTCCTCCTCCTCTTTCAAGAGAGTTACTTTCTCCGACCAGCAGACCTCATCTTCTTTATCAGGAGGAGAGTAGCTTAGTGAACTCATGGTCGGGGATGTTAGCTAGCTAGGCTAATGCTAACTTAACCAGCCAGCTAGTTGACTTACAACGTAAATATTACATTTAATGGGGTAGCTAGTTGTTTCCACATAAGTATGTTTAAAGCAAAATGGCAAATAAACCACGAAATTGTCTAAAGAACGTGAATGTTCCGACTTTGTCGGCTAGCGAGCTACCGAGGTGGCTGCAGTTGTTGAAGAAGCGTTCCGTCCACTAGATTATACGTCACACTAGAAACATCGCCTGAAAGACACATATCGCCATCTGCTGTCTGGAGGGAGGAAACGCAGTTGAGGAGGGAAAACTATTTTTATTCTTCATTGAATTATAATATTATAAAGCAGTTTAGGGAAACGGTTTTTTCTCTCCATTAAATATTAATATTATATCAACACTTACAAAGAGCAACAAGTGTTGTTTGATTAGTTCAGATTTTTATGAGAATTTAAAACAAACTCTACATCTACCCCATCTGTATTTCTGATTCAGTCAAATAACTAGATATCAAAATAAGCACCTAGTTATTGATACCCTTGATAAAGAGTAGCAAAAATTACTGTATAAAATGAATAAATAAACTTTACCCACTACCAGGATATTTTTGCCCAAAACCTGGTTACCTCTCTGCTAGGAGGCTGAAACTTGGCCATAAGAGGATCTTCCAGCAAGACACATCAACATCCACAAAGAAATGGTTAATTGGGCACAAAAATCAACATTTTTAATGGCCATCTCAGTCTTCGGACTTGAATTCCATTGAAAACCTGTGGTTTGAATTGAACAGGGCAGTCCATAAGCGCAGACAAAATAAATCAAGGACATGGAGAGATTCTGTATGGAGGAAGGGTCTAAGATCCCACCCAATGTGTTCTCTAATCTCATAAAACATTTGAGTGTCGTTATCCTCCCAAGGGGAGGCTGTTGGAGTATTGAAAACATGGGTGGCAATAATTCAGACCCCTACATTTTGAGAATTACATGTTAAACTAAATATTTCTCTCTGAGCAATTGAATTAGTATAAAATGATGTAATTTCCCTTTATTTTGGTGTAACAATACATCATATAGATGTATATAATGCACAGACTAGGTCTATACTGCTCCTACATGGTGTAACAATACATCATGTAGATGTATATAATGAACAGACTAGGTCTATACTGCTCCTACATGGTGTAACAATACATCATGTAGATGTATATAATGAACAGACTAGGTATATACTGCTCCTACATGGTGTAACAATACATCATGTAGATGTATATAATGAACAGACTAGGTCTATACTGCTGCTTCATGGTGTACCAATACATCATGTAGATGTATATAATGAACAGACTAGGTTCTATCCTATTCCATTGTATCTTAGTCTATGTATTACTCATCTCATATGTATATACTGTATTCTATCCTATTCTACTGTATCTGTCTATGTATTTCTCATCTCATATGTATATACTGTATTCTATACTATTCTACTGTATCTTAGTCTATGTATTACTCATCTCATATGTATATACTGTATTCTATCCTATTCTACTGTATCTGTCTATGTATTACTCATCTCATATGTATATACTGAATTAAATCCTATTCTACTGTATCTTAGTCTATGCAGCTCTGACATTGCTCGCCTAAATATTTATATATTCTTAATTCCATTCCTTTAGATTTTGTGTATTGTTAGATATTACTTGTTAGATATTACTGGACTGTTGGAGCTAGAAACACAAGCATTTTGCTACACCCACAATAACATCTGTTAAACAAGTGTATGTGACAAATAAAATGTGATTTGATGTATATAGGTCTGGTGTTGGAGTTCATTCTACACTCTGTGTTCTACTACCCAGGTCTGGTGTTGGAGGTCATTCTACACTCTGTGTTCTACTACCCAGGTCTGGTGTGGAGGTCATTCTACACTCTGTGTTCTACTACCCGGTCTCGTGTAGGAGATCATTCTACACTCAGTGTTCTACTACCCAGGTCTGGTGTTGGAGATCATTCCACACTCTGTGTTCTATTACCCAGGTCTGGTGTTGGAGATCATTCCACACTCTGTGTTCTACTACCCAGGTCTGGTGTTGGAGGTCATTCTACACTCTGTGTTCTACTACCCAGGTCTGGTGGTGGAGATCATTCTACACTCTGTGGATCTCCTGCATGTATTTTCTGATGTTTAATCAGACCACATGAATGAGAGTATCTCTTGTCACATTGATCACAGCTATAAGGCTTCTCTCCTGTGTGGCTAAGTTCAAGTTGGGTACTGAGGTCCATAACCTCTTAGCTGAAAGCCGAAGGCCGGAGGGCTGTAAAAAAGTTATTTGGGGGGGTAACGATTCTCAGCCGTTTTTGCTTTTCTTTTCAGTTTTCCCTTTTTTTGGAAGAGAGTGGGAGTGGAGATGGCGCAAAATTCTTCAAATAGGTCGGTCCCTTGGATCGGACTGGCGAATACGGTTCGCTTTGCGTGGAAGGACAAGGAGATGGAGCCATTCGGACGTGAAACTTTTGGAAGGACTATCTTGATGTGGATCTTTAAACTGACAGGGAAGGATGTGTTTTGCCTCCAAGGTTACCCGTTGGAGGGAACTTATGATGTGGCTTTACACACAGAAGAAAAACATGACGAGATCCTGAAAAAGGTGAGAGAAGTAGGAGGTGCGAGGCCGATGTTCCACTATGAGGTAACCAGCTTGGCAAAAAACAGCAAAAACTATTTCAGGATTGTAACTGTGAACATTTATAACCCGTCCGTCAAGGACGAGGAGGTGAGGGCCTTTCTGGGGAGATACATGGATGACATCTCCTCAGCAAGGCACCTCAAGGACTCCCTGGGTTTTTGGAACGGGAGGAGAGACTTCCAGGCCCTCCTCAGGGAGGACCCAAAGGGACTGGGCGGCTACCTTCATCCTCCAGCTCTGTTCTCCCTGGGGGCTGACAGGAGGACGTTGTTTTATGCACGTCAGCCCCCGTTTTGCAGGCGTTGTATGGCCTACGGCCACATCCTAGCCTCGTGCAGCACAAGAAAGTGCAGATTTTGTGGATCTGGGGAGCACAAGGCGAAGGACTGTGACGAGCTCAAGGCGTGCCACGGGTATGGCTCGTCAGCACACCTGTGGCAGGAATGCCCGGCTCGTCAGAGGCCATACGTGTCTGCGGCTGGGGGGGAGCAGGAGCGGGGGATGGGGGAAGAAGGGGAGGAGGCCCAGACCAAGAACCGAACACAGGCCCAGAGAGGACGGTCTCACGGAAGGAGGAGGAGCAAAGAGCGGCAGCAGGAGGAGAGGGGGACAGAGAAGGCACGGGAGCAGCAGAACCGGGAGGAGAGGAGGGAAAAGAGGTGGGAGGAAGCAAGGGAGTGGAGGAGCCAGAGAGGGCAGCAATGGAGGGAGAGGTGGTGGAGAAGGAGTCGGTGGCAGGACCAGTGGAGGAGGGGGGAGAGGGAGTGGGGGGACAGCAGAATGTCGAGGGCCCTCGTGGAAGAGATGGGGGGGAATGGTGGAGGAGTTTGCGGGGAGGGGGGGTGGTGTCTCCCTGTTACTGCCATCGCCAAAGAAGAGAGGGAAGAGGAAGGGGCTCTCGACGGACAGCGAGAGGTAAGGGGGTATGGGGGGGAGGGGGTGGCCAAGCGAGTGATGGGGCGGGAGAAACTTCTGTGTCCTCGCTGGCTTCCCCATAAACTGCCCAGTGATGTTAAACCATTCCCTTACCTGAGCAGCTCGGTGGAAACTGACATTGTCCCACACTATCACATAGGTGGGAATGGGATTCTCATTTAGCTCTCGACCCTGCTGCTCTTGAACCTGCTGCTCAAATAAAATATCTCTTAGATTGGCAATAAATCTTAGAAGGTGCTGTTATATGGCCCGAGTGTAACATGGTGATGTAGAACACCATGGTTGCTGATAGCAGCACAGATTGTGACATTGCCACCTTGTTGACCAGGGACTTCAACAATGGTCCGCTGTCCAATCATGTTTCGGCCTCTCCTTCTCCTCTTTGTTAGATTGAAGCCTGCTTCATCGACAAAGATGAACTCATGGGGTCTGTCCAAGGATTCGAAGTCAAATATTGTCTGTGTAGAAGTACAATATACTGTATGTAGGATTTTGTAAGTCATACAGAGACAGTGCTATACTGTAGAGTACAATTAGGCCTACTGTATGCACTTCTGATTCACATACATTGTATGTACTGAAGAGTAATGTCATTCACATAGTATGTGTTAGTACTGTAGACAATCTGGATTACAGTAAATGTTTCTGAATGTACACTTACTTGCACATACTGAGCTCGCAATTCTTTCACCCTTGGTGAGTTGCGCTCAAAAGGTACTCTGTATACTTGTTTCATTCGCATCCTGTTACGATGGAGGACACGGTCAATTGTGGAAATGCTCACACTGTCGATTCCCTGGAAGTGTGTGTTGTCTTGTATGTATCACTCGTTCCTGGATTTCTCTGAGTCGTAGTGCATTATCTTGAAGGACCATGCCAACTATAACGGCCTCTTGCTCCCGAGTGAATATAGCTGTCCTTCCACCTGCACGTGGCAGCCTTGCAATTCTACAAAAAGTAGTTGTGCAGTTACAAAACATCTTCATGCAGTACAATACATACAGTGATTAACTTTACAAATGTCTATTGAAACAGCTGCATATAGTGTAGTACAGTAAATTTGCAATTACAAAAATACAGTAGTATACTGTACCTGTTCTCTTCTCTGAATGTCCTTACTATGGTGGACACAGAAAATCGGCTCAAATTGGGTTGCACTCTAAGTCCTGCTTCCCTCATTGTCAGTCCATTGACAAGAACATGGTCTATAACTGTTGCTCGAATTTCATCAGATATTTGCACTCTTTGTCTTCCTCTTTCTTGCCCTCCTCCTCGTTGCCCACCTCGCATACGCACTCGTCCTCTCACATTGTTTCTTCTATCCATTCTCAGACTTTCTCCTTCAACAACCTGTTTGCTCTCTGAACTGGCTTATATTGGTTGTGTCGCATCATTTGAAACAGGTTAAATCAATTTTGAGTGGTTGTGTTCAATCAATGACATGTGTTCTCTGTTTGTATTTGATGACATGTGCATTAGAGTGCAGAATGTGTTTTTAGAATGAGAATGTGTTTAGAGTTTTGCTGAAAAGTCTAAGTGAGATCTGCAAATTGTGTTTTACCATGTGAAATGGTTTAAGGCTGTCACGTCCTGACCAGTAGAGGGTGTAGTTGGGTCAGGACGTGGCAGAAGGGAGTGTGTGTTTTTTATTGTTTCATTGATTTTGGCCGTGTGACTTCCAATCAAGCACAGCTGTAGAGGGTTGTGGTTGATTGGGAGTCACACATAAGTTGCCTACATTTCCTTTGTGTTTCGTGGGTAATTGTGCTTGTCAATGTGGTTGCACCTGACAGGACTGTGTTGGCTGTCAGTTTTTGTTGTTTTTGTAAATGCATAGTGTTCGTGACATGAAATATGACGAACCCTAACTCTGCCGCATTTTGGTCCACTTCTTCCATAGACAGCCGTTACAAAGGCATTGACAACAGACTGTATAATTAGCTAAATGAGTCCAGGCAACTGAGAACTTTGTTCAGCCAATGGGTTTTAGTGTTTTAGCAATTGAGAAAAACTGTAATAGATTTAGGAGGGAGTGGGACAAGGGGAGTCAGTTTAGGGTATAGGGGGGAGGGATGGAGGAGATGTTAATAGATTTAGGAGGGAGTGGCGAGAGGGGAGTCAGTTTGGGGTATAGGGGGGGGAGGGATGGAGGAGATGTTAATAGATTTAGGAGGGAGTGGGACAAGGGCAGTCAGTTTGGGGTATCGGGGGGGGAGGGATGGAGGGATGTTAATAGATTTAGGAGGGAGTGGGACAAGGGGAGTCAGTTAGGGGTATAGGGAGGGAGGGATGGAGGAGATGTTAATAGATTTAGGAGGGAGCAGGGAGAGGGGAGTCAGGTTGGGGTATAGAGGGGGAGGGATGGAGGGATGTTAATAGATTTAGGATGGAGTGGGACAAGGGGAGTCAGTTTGGGGTATGTGGGGGAGGGATGGAGGGGATATTAATAGATTTAGGAGGGAGTGGGACAAGGGGAGTCGGTTGGGGGTATGGCGGGGGAGGGATGGAGGGATGGAGGAGATGTTAATAGATTTAGGATGGAGTGGGACAAGGGGAGTCAGTTTGGGGTATAGGGGGGAGGGATGGAGGAGATGTTAAAATTATTAATTAACAACCAGTTGATTGACAAAGTCATGAAAAATTGGAAGAATTGAATAAACCACATTTTGGCTATGATAAAAGATATGCCTCGGGTCAAAATGATCCATGTCAGAAGTATGGTTCAATGCAAATATGTAGTGGGTGTAAAGTTTTTTTTAAATTCTCACTCATTAAACACGAATCAATCAACACATGCTTCTCTTTGAACGACTTAATGTAATATTAAACTTTCCTGAAATAAATGAAAAATAAACGTTTGGTTCCTCAACTGCGTTGCCCACTCCAGTCAGCAGATGGCGATGTGCGTCTTTTAGGTTCAGGCGATGCTGCCAGTGTGACGTATAATCTAGTGGACGGGACGTTCCTTCAACAACAACAGCTAGTCAGACACCTCCGTAGCTTTCTAGCAAACATAGCTACAACATTCACGCTCTTTACACTGGTTTGGTGTATATTAGTCGCTGTGTATTAAACACACTTATGTCGTATGTACGTGTTGGCCCATTTAATTCTATATTTACGTTGTTTGTCAGCTAGCAGGTTTGCTAAGTTATCTTAGAACTAGGCTAGTCGCTAATGCTAACTAGCTAACATCTCCGACCATGAGTTTACTAAGCTACTCTCCTCCTGCTAAAGAAGAGGAGGTCTGCTGGACGGAGGAAGAAACTCTTGTGAAAGAGGAGGAGGAAGAGAAGGATGTTACAATACAAAAACAAGTAGAGGGTGAGGCTGTTACAGTGAAAGAAGAAGAGAAAGACGTTTCAGTGAAAGAAGAGGAAGACTCGTTCAGAGTGAAAGAGGAGGAGGATGTTACAGTAAAAGAAGAGGAGGATGAGAAAGAGGAGGATGCTGTTTTTGGAGTGAAAGAGGAGGAGGAGGAGATCACTGTCACATCGAAAAAGGAGGAGGAAGAAGAAGAGGAGGAAACTGGATATCTGGGCCCGGTTTCCCAAAAGCATCTTGAGGCATCCAATGGTTCTAACGGTGAACTTAGCAATAAGATGGTTTTGAGAAACCGTTCCCTGATTAACACTAGTAAGTACTGTCTTAAAAACAGAGGCACAAACTCTGCAGTTGTTGAACTGATGTGTGGTGTTAAAGGGGAAATATGCAATAGCTACATCCATATTTAGACTTTATAATTATTTATTTATAGCCATTGATTCTTTAAGAATATAACACATGCTTCGTGAGCTTAGTTCAACTGTTGTACCCCATCAGAACCCCAAATAAGCTTTTTTTACTCCAATGTCTAGAAACAATGTAAATCAACACTGTATAGCCTCAACATGATTAAAACTATAATGTTGATATCATGGATGATCAGTCCTTGCATCCATAGGTCTGTCTATGAATTTGAAATTAGTTACATTTCTCCAGCCCCATCATCATCTTATTACCAAGACAGTGATGGAATTACAACTTTGTTATTGTTTCAACTGCATATTGGTTGATTGATTGTTGTGTGGCTTGTTTAAAGGGGCAACCTAGGTTTTAAACAGAAACAAAATGGCTGTCCAGAGACTTGGTTTGGTAAACAGCTGAGGGATGGGGGCTGGAGAAATGTAACCACTCTCAAATTCATAGAGGAAGCTATTGTATCAACCTTAATCCAAAACCTAGCGACCTCTTCAAGAAGTTCAGACATCTTGGCGTAACAGTTATAAGATGTTGGCTTGACAGTTGCTGGACCCAGGTTTGAGTCCAGCTCAGGGCTACCCCCTGAATTGACTACACTATAAATACAAGGACTGGCCACCCATGAGGTCAAAATTATAGTTTTAACCTGATTTCAAGGCTATATAGTATATTCTATAATTGGCAGTTAAGATTTGCTGTGGGGGTCAAATTGTTGTCAAATTGGAAGTTTACATACACTTATGTTGGCGTCATTAAAACTCGTTTTTCAACCACTCCACACATTTCTTGTTAACTAACTGTAATTTTGGCAAGTCGGTTAGGACATCTACTTTGTGCATGACACAAGTAATTTTTTCAACAGTTGTTTACAGACAGATTATTTCACTTATAATTCACTGTATCACAATTCCAGTGGGTTTGAAGTTTACATACACTAAGTTGACTGTGCCTTTAAACAGCTTGGAGAATTCCAGAGAATTATGCCATGGCTTTAGAAGCTTCTGATAGGCTAATTGACATCATTTGAGTCAATTGGAGGTGTACCTGTGGATGTGTTTCAAGGCATACCTTCAAACTCGGTGCCTCTTTGCTTGACATCATGGGAATATCAAAAGAAATCAGCCAAGACCTCAGTCTGGTTCATCCTTGGGAGCAATTTCCAAATGCCTGAAGGTACCACGTTCATCTGTACAAACAATAGTACGCAAGTATAAACACCATGGGACCACGCGGCTGTCATACCGCTCAGGATAGAGACGCGTTCTGTCTCCTAGAGATTAACGTTCTTTGGTGCGAAAAGAGCAAATCAATCCCAGAACAACAGCAAAGGACCTTGTGAAGATGCTGGAGGAAACAGGTACAAAAGTATCTATATCCAAAGTAAAACAAGTCCTATATCTGAAAGGCCGCTCACCAAGGAAGAAGCCACTGCTCCAAAACTGCCATAAAAAAAAGCCAGACTACGGTTTGCAACTGCACATGGGGACAAAGATCGTACATTTTGAAAAAATGTCATCTGGTCTGATTATACAAAAATAGAACTGTTTGGCCATAATGACCATCGTTATGTTTGGAGGGAAAAGGGGGAGGCTTGCAAGCCGAAGAACACCATCCCAACTGTGAAGCACAGGGGTGGCAGCATCATATTGTGGGGATGCTTTGCTGCAATAGGGACTAGTGCAGTTCACAAAATAGATGGCATCATGAGGAAGGAAAAGTATGTCGATATATTGAAGCAATATCTCAAGACATCCGTCAGGAAGTTAAAGCTTGGTTGCAAGTGAGTCTTCCATATGGACAATGACCCCAAGCATACTTCCAAAGTTGTGGCAAAATGGCTGAAGGACAACAATGTATTGGAATGGCCATCACAAAGCCCTGACCTCAATCCTATAGAACATTTGTGGGCAGATCTGAAAAAGCGTGTACGAGCAAAGAGACCTACAAACCTGACTCAGTTACACCAACTCTGTCAGGAGGAATGGGCCAAAATTCACCCAACTTATTATGGGATGCTTGTGGGAGGCTACCCAAAACGTTTGAACCAAGTTAAACAATTTAAAGGCAATACAACCAAATGCTAATTGAGTGTATGTAAACTTCTGACCCACTGGGAATGTGATGAACGAAATAAAAGCTAAAATAAATCATTCTCTCTACTATTATTCTGACATTTCACATTCTTAAAATAAAGTGGTGATCCTACTTGACCTAAGACAGGGAAGAATTTCCACTCGGATTAAATGTTAGGAATTGTGAGAAACTGAGTTTAAATGTATTTGGCTAATGTGTATGTAAACTTCCGACTTCAACTGTATACATAGATTCAATTACATTAAGGGTGAAACATACCTAGATTCAATAACATTTATATGATTCAATAACATTCATGAATTGGTTTGAAACCTTTGTTTTAGAACCTTCTCAAAGTTGGTGCCTTGACGGTTTCTCACTCGTACCCTGACTTTTTAAAAGGGATTTTGGGACAATTAGCTTAGTTTATAACATGTATTTTAGGAACTGCGTGTCACAGCATGACAATGTGAACATGATTGGTCGACAGTCTCTTGGATGGGCATTAAACATTTGAATAAAGCTGTAATTTAACAAAATGTGGAAAAGGGAAGGGGTCTGAACTTTCTGAATGCTCTATGTTTTATTATATTTTTCAAATGTAACCTTTATTTAACTAGACAAGTCAGTTAAGAACAAATTATTTTTTACAATGACGGACGACGCTTGGCCAATTGTGCGTCTCCCTATGGGACTCCCAATCACGGCCAGTTGGGATACAGCCAGGATTCGAACCAGGGTCTGTAGTGACGCCTCAAGCACTGAAATGCACCACTCGGGAGCCCCAAAATCATCTTCTAGTGCTGTCCCCAACTAAAATAAATCTTGGCCAACCAAGAGTCTAATTTTGTTTCTACCAATCGATTGGTTGAAAATTTCGAATGTGTATTTTTCCATATATAAACACCACCCACGTGTATTAACCTGTTATGGCTAGGGGGCAGTATTTTCACGGCTGGATAAAAAACGTACCCGATTTAATCTGGTTACTAATCCTGCCCAGTAACTAGAATATGCATATAATTATTGGCTTTGGATAGAAAACACCCTAAAGTTTCTAAAACTGTTTGAATGGTGTCTGTGAGTATAACAGAACTCATATGGCAGGCAAAAACCTGAGAAGATTTCATGCAGGAAGTGGCCTGTCTGACAAGGTGTCGTTCTTCTTGTCTCTGTTTATTGAAGAGTGAGGATCTTAGCTGTCCCGTGACACTTCCTACGGCTGCCATAGGTTCTCAGAAGGCGGCAAAAAGCGGAATCGTGGCTTTGCAGGCTCTGGCTGAAACAAAGTAGCGCGTTTGGGTAGTGGCTGGTTACAGTACTGTGAGACTCAGGCTCGTGCCCGCGTCGACCGAAAGCTTTGTTTACTTTCCTCAGTTTAGCTAAATGGACATTCCCGGTCGGAATATTATCGCTTTTTTACGAGAAAAATGGCATAAAAATTGATTTTAAACAGCGGTTGACATGCTTCGAAGTACGGTAATGGAATATTTAGATTTTTTTTGTCACGAATTGCGCCATGCGCACGACCCTTCTTTACCATTCGGATAGTGTCTGGGACGCACGAACAAAACGCCGCTATTCGGATATAACGATGGATTATTTTGGACCAAACCAACATTTGTTATTGAAGTAGCAGTCCTGGGAGTGCATTCTGACGAAGACAACAAAAGGTAATCAAACTTTTATAATAGTAAATCTGATATTGGTGAGTGCTAAACTTGCCGGGTGTCTAAATAGCTAGCCCGTGATGCCTGGGCTATGTACTTAGAATATTGCAAAATGTGCTTTCACCAAAAAGCTATTTTAAAATCGGACATATCGAGTGAATAGAGGAGTTATGTATCTATAATTCTTAAAATAATTGTTATGCTTTTTGTGAACATTTATCGTGAGTAATTTAGTAAATTGTTAGCAAATTCCCCGGAAGTTATGCTAGTTCTGAACGTCACATGCTAATGTAAAAAGCTGTTTTTTTATATAAATATGAACTTGATTGAACAAAACATGCATGTATTGTATAACATAATGTCCTAGGTGTGTCATCTGATGAAGATCATCAAAGGTTAGTGCTGCATTTAGCTGTCTTCTGGGTTTTTGTGACATTATATGCTAGCTTGAAAAATGGGTGTCTGATTATTTCTGGCTTGGTACTCTGCTGACATAATCTAATGTTTTGCTTTCGCTGTAAAGCCTTTTTGAAATCAGACAGTGTGGTTAGATAAAGGAGAGTCTTATCTTTAAAATGCTGTGAAATAGTCATATGTTTGAAAAATTGAAGTTTTTGTATTTTTGAGGAATTTGTCATTCGCGCCACGCCTATCATTGGATATTGGAGCAGGTGTTCCGCTAGCGGAACGTCTAGATGTAAGAGGTTAATAAAATAAAAATTATTCTCGACCAGGTTGAAATACTATCAGACATCCCCAAATGGGCACATTTATAGGCCTACATTTGTGTACAGGCCAGGTAGATTAATCCTACTTCTATATGTGTAATCAGGTGCCCGTCCTTACTCAACATTGACAGGAGTTTCAAACAAAAGACAATGAATAAATTGACAAAACTGCGGGGTAAGGTCTGGGTGGTCTGCCAGGGGTCGTTTCATTTAGTATCCGATTGGGTCGGCATGGGGAATGATTGTATTTTCCCATAGTATGTTGTACCGAAGTTGACCGACTGAAAGGGAGTGTAACTTTGATTATAATTACTCTTCCATGAAGGAGGGAAACGAGGTGCAACACGTGTTTGGCGCTGCCCTTTCCTGGGTCGGTGAAGAGCGGTATTAAATTTAAGGAATAAATCCGAGCCTCACGGTCATCACCTGTGGAAGGCGGGGCTTCCAGAGAGGCACGGATTTAATAGTATGTTGTACCTAGTTTTCCTCCTTCAGGGAACAGTAGTTATAGTCATAACATGAGGATTTAATTGTATGTTGTACCTAGTTTCCCTCCTTCAGGGAACAGTAGTTATAGTCATAACATTAAGCTTGTCATATGATGAACTTCAACTTAAATACTGGATCTTGCTGTCAGACAGTTTTTTGTATTCAGATCTCTGAAATGCTCTCTAATTACGTAACATTTAGTGTCTCCTTATATTACGCTGGGAAAACAGTTTTCATGGGCACAGAAATCCTAAATCATTTCAGAGTTTGCTAAATCCAATGGTTCTAACCAAGAGTCATCTTAACTTTATTGACAACACCCAAATGGATACTGTCATTAACGTGGTTCTTCAATAATAACACATAATTCTTAATACTGTAGCTGTTTAGTTCCAGTCACATGTTCAACTATCATCAGCTGATCCAGGAAATCATTTTCTGAATGACAGTCACATGACAAACATCACGACATGCAACAACAACCAAAGTGCTTCTTCATTCATTACTCTGGTAAAGACAGTTATGCCGTGCTCCATGTTGGATCCAACATCCCTAACAAATTTATGTTTATAGTGTGTTATTGTCTGCTTGATTTACAGCGGGGTCTCGTTAGTCTGTTTGGACACAGAGATACTTAGTCTTATCTTTCAAATGGTGTAAAATAGTCATATGTTTGAGAAATTGAAGTTATAGCATTTTTAAGGTTTTTGTATTCCGCGCCACGCTCTACCGTTGGATATTAGTGAGGCGTTCCGCTAGCGGAACGTCTAGATGCAAATGTACAAACCCTCAGTTTCAGGCTGATGGCAAAGCTAGCTAAAGAGCATTTTACTGGTTGAAGTGTTTTTTAAGTATAAATTAGTTGATTTGCGACAATAACACAAACATATTAAGCAGGAGATTCAAACGAGCCTTACAGTTATAATCCAAAAGTAATGTGAAATGCACTCATAAGCAACCTGGAAATGGAGGCTATTTTTGCTGTCAGCCTATGAGAACTCCCCTGAGTTTTCCCCCATGGTGGTGAATTAGTGAATAGACACAGAGCTTAATGTGAGTTTCCTTGAGTAGCACTCCTGATCTTGCGCTGTAATATTCAGAATACATTGTGAAAAACTAAAATCTTAGCTCACCATTTTTGCTCCAGGCAGATATACTACATCCATAACTAGTGGTTTCCTCATTAGCAGATATACTACATCCATAACTAGTGGTTTCCTCCTTACCAGATATACTACATCCACAACTAGTGGTTTCCTCCTTACCAGATATACTACATCCATAACTAGTGGTTTCCTCATTAGCAGGGAGGAGTTTCTACAACCAGATTGTGTGTGCATCGCCCTCGTGCTGCAATTTTAGCAAACACAGAAAGGGGCCTATATTGGAGACCAAAAGTCGTCTGGTACACTGCTTAGAGTTTCAACAACATGAATAACTTATTTCTAGTTACTACTAATGTGAAAACAAGACAAAATATGATTGTTGCTAAGTTGACTGTCTTAATTGTCAAATAATTGAACAGACGTCAATTGTTGTACAACTTCATGGGTACGACCTTTTACCTCAAATAAACAATGGATTTCTGCTGTTGTGGGCCTTTAACCATCTGTCTGACTTTGCCGTTCACACAGGAGAGAGGCGGGACTATCGTGGATCCTCTGGGGACCCTCAACAACATCATGAAGCTGACAAGGCAGAGAAGAGTCTCTCCAGATCAGAACTCCTCAAGAAACACCAGCAGAGACCCACAGGGAAGAGAAATCACTGCTGCTCTGACTGTGGGAAGAGATTCACCTCATCAGGCATTAAAATTCATCAGAGAACACACACAGGAGAGAAACCTTATAGCTGTGATCAATGTGGGAAGAGTTTTGTTCAATCTGGCAATCTGACATCACACCAGAGAACACACACAGGAGAGAAACCGTATAGCTGTGATCAGTGTGAGAAGAGTTTTACTGAGTCTGGGGGTCTGACTAAACACCAGAGAACACACACAGGAGAGAAATCTTATAGCTGTGATGAATGTGGGAAGAGTTTTATTACATCTAACATTCTGACTCAACACAAGATAACACACACAGGAGAGAAACCTTATAGCTGTGATCAATGTGGGAAGAGTTTTGGTCGATCTGGAGAACTGACTGTGCACCAGAGAATACACACAGGAGAGAAACCCTATAGCTGTGATCAATGTGGGAAGAGTTTTGCTGCATCTACCAATCTGACTCTACACCAGAGAACACACACAGGAGAGAAACCTTATGGCTGTGGTCAATGTGGGAAGAGTTTTGTTCAATCTGGCCATCTGACATTACACCAGAGAACACACACAGGAGATAAACCTTATAGCTGTGATCAATGTGGAAAGAGTTTTGCTGCATCTAGCACTCTGACGCTACACCAGAGAACACACACAGGAGAGAAACCTTATAGCTGTGGTCAATGTGGGAAGAGTTTTGTTCAATCTGGCCATCTGACAGTGCACCAGAGAACACACACAGGAGAGAAACCATATAGCTGTGATCAGTGTGGGAAGAGTTTTACTGAGTCTGGGGGTCTGACTAAACACCAGAGAACACACATAGGAGAGAAACCGAATAGCTGTGATCAGTATGGGAAGAGTTTTTTACTGACTAAACACCAGAGAACACACACAGGAGAGAACCCTCATAGCTGTGACCAGAGATAATCTGATAAAAGATCTCTGATCAAATGTCAGAAACTACTTACATGAAGGAGTTGTTTCATGATATCAATGAACTAATGTCACAATGTAGAATTTTTGAACATTGTAGTAGGAGTATTTTAATGATGTCCCAATGTAGAACCCTAAACGTTTGTCCCCTGTTCTATTGATTTCAACATGATATGGATATTATCCTCAGGGGGAAAATCCAGGCTCTGAATTGAAAGAGTACTATATATGTGATTTAACAAAAAGTTACTAACAAAAAAGTTGTTACACTTACCACGTTGGTGACCCACTGGAATCAAAATGCACCACTTCAAAATGTAGCAAGCTGTTTTCTATAAATTGTCCTCTAACCAGTGATGTACACATTATTCCCAGATTCCGTGTGGTTTTTGAGCTGTTAGTTTTAACAGGACGTGCAACCTCATCTCCCTTCTGTCACACAAATGATTTTAGCATGATATCGATGAGTTATGACAAATAAGTGTTGTGTTCCTTTGTTTAGCGACCCCTAAATTTAAATGCATCACTCCAAAATGTAGCTGACTGTCTTCTGCAGGTTGTCCTCTAATCAGTGAGGTAAAATAGATCTCCCATTTCCATGTGTTTTGTTTAGTTGTTAGTTTCAACATCACTTACAACCTGATTTCCCCCCTAATCGATTATCAGTGATTTATTGCTACTTGTGAAAACAAGGTGCTTGTTTAAAAAAAAATACAAGTAATATGATTATTGTGGCAGATGTTTTGTGTATATAGCACATTTTATGTTTAGGTTTTCAATTCATCCCAAACTGTTTCTGCGTATTGGTTATTGATTTGGACACTTAAAACTGTGTTTTGACATTGGGGCTATTTCATATTTTCATTTCATGAAACATTTAGTAATGATATTTATTTATGCAACCAACTGACAATTTTTTTGGTACAATTATATTGACATTGTTGCCCTGCTTTTAGAATATCAGGGTTCATTCCCAGATGTGCCAAACCAAATGTACTAGAACATGACATTGGGGACTGGGCCCCAATCCAACAACATACCTATCTAGTGAACCCTGAAAAGAGAGAGAAGCTCTGCAGTGAGGTGGAAAGTTAGTACAGATATTGCAGGAGTTTCCTCTTGAAATCAGACATGTCTGTGTCCTATTGGAGATGAGTTTTGTTTGGGCTCGTTCCAAGAGGACGAGAGTTCTAGAAGCTAAGGAAGGATTGTATAGAACGAAAGATGGAGAAAAGATACTGTATATTATTTAGAAATGTTTTTTCTTGTTTTTAATTGTTGACAGCCAGTAGACACCATGTTTATATTGTAGAAGGGAATACATTTAGTTGATTATAATGTGAAATGGAAGTTGTTTTCTGTTGGTGGTGAGCAAACTTGTCCAAAAGAAATGTAGGATATATTTGTTGTCTTAAGGGGGAAGGTGTTACAGGCTTTGGTTTTTCCATTTATGTTTTGAGGTTGGACTTAAGCACGTCTAGCTCGTTAGCATGTACAGCTCGTTAGCGCGGTCTAGCTCGTTAGCACGTCTAGCTCGTTAGCCCGTACAGCTCCGTTAGCACGTAGGACGCACTGATTGGTGTCACTTCGTTAGTCAGTATGTGTTACACCTGTGCTGGCTTGTCCATCTCGTTAGTGGGAAGGTGTTTCACCTGAGCTGGTCCAGGTTCTATTTAAGAGTGTCTGGCCCAGTGCTCCAGTTGTCTTGATACATGTGGAGAGTCAACACCTTTTTGGTTTGCTTCCTGTCTTTAAGTTTGGTGTGTGTTTTTCTTTTGTTTGCCTCTTCTTGGGCAGATTTAGTGGGTCTCATGGTGGGTGTCTTTTTAGGTCCCAGTCATGTAGGTTGAAAGGGGTGTATCTTGACTGTAAAATACCTTTGTACTTTTGTATTGTGGCTCTCAACGAATCATCTGGGGGGGAGTTGTTGACCAGCCATCATTATCGTAGAGCACTCGTTTGATTAATTTTGTACGTTGTATTGCCCTGCTCCATTATTAAGTGAATAAAGATTTAGTTTAAGAATAACTCTGACTTGTGTGATAAGTTTGTCTCCTCAATTGATTTTAAAGAAAATAACCACCACATTTGGGGATGTGAATCTTGACTTGGTGACCGCTCCTGATGACCTGGGTAAATGGTGCACGAGGGATCCCTCTAACTTGGGATCTCAGGGAGACCACACTTGGGATATCCTCTATTGATTAAGACACGTTAAAACACCGTTTTAACGTGTCTAAATCAATAACCAATATGCAGAAACAGTTTGGGATAAATTGAAAACCTAAACATAACATGTGGTATTTACACACAAACATCTGCCACAATAATCATATTACTTGTATTTTTTGAAACAAGCAGCTTATAAACTGCACAAGCACAAATAAATCACTGATATCCATTAGGGGGAAATCAGGTTGTACGTGATGTTGAAACTAAAAAAAACACATGGAAATGGGAGATATATTTTACCTCACTGATTAGAGGACAACCTGCAGAAGACAGTCAGCTACATTTTGGAGTGATGCATTTAAATGTAGGGGTCGCTAAAATCATTTGTGCGAGAGGAGGGAGATGAGGTTGCACATCCTGTTAAAACTAACAGCTCAAAAACCACACGGAATCTGGGAATAATGTGTACATCACTGGTTAGAGGACAACTTGTAGAAAACAGCTGGCTACATTTTGAAGTGTTGCATTTTGATTCAAGTGGGTCACCAACGTGGTAAGTGTAACACAACTCTTTTTTTGTTAGTACTTCTTGTTAAATCACATAAATAGTACTCTTTCAATTCAGAGCCTGGATTTTCCCCCTGAGGCTAATATCCATATCATGCTGAAATCAATAGAACAGGGGACAAACGTTTAGGGTTCTACATTGTGATATCATTAAAATACTCCTTCTACAATGTTAAAACATTCTACATTGTGACATTAATTCATTGATATCACGAAATAACTTCATGTATTTTCTGATGTTTGATCAGAGAGCTTTTATCAAAGTATCTCTTGTCACACTGATCACAGCTATAAGATTTCTCTCCTGTGTGTGTTCTCTTGTGTGATTTCAGGCCACCTGACTGAGTAAAACTCTTCCCACATTGAGTACAGCTATAAGGTTTCTCTCCTGTGTGTCTTCTCTGGTGCACTGTCAGATCTGTAGATTGAACAAAACTCTTCCCACATTGACGACAGCTATAAGATTTCTCTCCTGTGTGTGTTCTCTGGTGTAATGTCAGATGACCAGATTGAACAAAACTCTTCCCACATTGACCACAGCTATAAGATTTCTCTCCTGTGTGTATTCTCTGGTGCACTCTCAGACCTGTAGATTGAACAAAACTCTTCCCACATTCACCAGAGCAATAAGATTTCTCTCCTGTGTGTGTTCTCTGATGAATTTTAATGCCTGATGAGGTGAATCTCTTCCCACAGTCAGAGCAGCAGTGAGTTCTCTTCCCTGTGGATCTCTGCTGGTGTTTCTTGAGGTGTTCTGATCTGGAGAGACTCTTCTCTGCCTCGTCAGCATCATGAGGTTGTTGAGGTTCCTCAGAGGATCCACGATAGTCACGCCTCTCTCCTGTGTGAACGGCAAAGTCAGACAGATGATTAAAGGCCCACAACAGCAGAAATCCACTGTTTATTTGAGGTAAAAGGTCGTACCCATGAAGTTATACAACAATTGACGTCTGTTAAATTATTTGACCATTAAGACAGTCAACTTAGCAACAATCATATTTTGTCTTGTTTTCACATTAGTAGTAACTAGAAATAAGTTATTCATGTTGTTAAAACTCTAAGCAGTGTGCAAGACGACTTTTGGTCTCCATTATAGGCCCCTTTCTGTGTTTGCTAAAATTGCAGCACGAGGGCAATGCGCACACAATTTGATTGCAGAAACACCTCCCTGCTAATGAGGAAACCACTGGTTATGGATGTAGTATATCTGGTAATGAGGAAACCACTAGTTTTGGATGTAGTATATCTGGTAATGAGGAAACCACTAGTTATGGATGTAGTATATCTGGTAATGAGGAAACCACTAGTTATGGATGTAGTATATCTGGTAATGAGCAAACCACTAGTTATGGATGTAGTAGATCTGGGAATGAGGAAACCACTAGTTATGGATGTAGTATATCTGCCTGGAGCAAAAAATGGTGAGCAAAGATTTTAGTTTTTCACAATGTATTCTGAATATTACAGCGCAAGATCAGGAGTGCTACTCAAGGAAACTCACATTAAGCTCTGTGTCTATTCACTAATTCACCACCGTGGGGGAAACTCAGGGGAGTTCTCATAGGCTGACAGCAAATATCGCCTCCATTTTCAGGTTGATTATGATTATTATTATCATTTGTTGTTGCTTATAAGTGCATTTCACGTTACTTTTGGATTTTAATTGTAAGGCTCGCTTGAATCCCCTGCTTAATATGTTTGTGTTACTGTCGCAAATCAACTGCTTTATACTTAAACACTTCAACTACAAAAATGCTCTTTGGCTAGCTTTGCCATCAGCCTGACAATAAGGGTTTGTACACTAAGTTTTTAACCAATTGGCCCTTAACTTCACCTAACAACAACATAGACCTACTGTAGGTCCCATAACTTCCCCTAACAACATAGACCTACTGTAGGACCCAAAACATCACCGAACAACATAGGTGAAGTTATTGGTCCTAACAACAACATAGACCTACTGTAGAACCCATAACTTCACCTAACAACAACATAGACCTACTGTAGAACCCAAAACATCACCGAACAACATAGACCTACTGTAGGACCCATAACTTCACCTAACAACAACATAGACCTACTGTAGGACCCATAACTTCACCTAACAACAACATAAACCTACTGTAGGACCCATAACTTCACCTAACAACATAAACCTACTGTAAGACCCATAACAATAACACAGACCTACTGTAGGACCAAAAACATCACCGAACAAGATAGGACCAATAACTTCACCTAACAACAACATAGACCGACTGCAGGACGCATAACTTCACCTAACAACAACATAGACCTACTGTAGAACCCAAAACATCACCGAACAACATAGACCTACTGTAGGACCCATAACTTCACCTAACAACAACATAGACCTACTGTAGGACCCATAACTTCACCTAACAACAACATAAACCTACTGTAGGACCCATAACTTCACCTAACAACATAAACCTACTGTAAGACCCATAACTTCACCTAACAATAACACAGACCTACTGTAGGACCAAAAACATCACCGAACAACATAGGACCAATAACTTCACCTAACAACAACATAGACCGACTGCAGGACGCATAACTTCACCTAACAATAACATAGACCTACTGTAGGACCCATAACTTAACCTAACAACAACATAGACCTACTGTAGGACCCATAACTCCACCTAACAACAACATAGACCTACTGTAGGACCCATAACTTCACCTAACAAGAACATAGACCTACTGTAGGACCCATAACTCCACCTAACAACAACATAGACCTACTGTAGGACCCATAACGTTACCTAACAACAACGTAGGACCCATAACTTCACCTAATAACGACATACACCTACTGTAGGACCCATAACTTCACCTAACAATAACATAGACCTACTGTAGGACCCATAACTTCACCTAACAAGAACATAGACCTACTGTAGGACCCATAACTCCACCTAACAACAACATAGACCTACTGTAGGACCCATAACTTCACCTAACAAGTCTCCGGTCACAACTTGCAGACTTGTTACGTGCTGCTGTGCGTTTTGTTGCTAATCTTACTTTGCTACCTGACAACTTTACGGTTTTTAGCTTTTTAATTACGTTTATATTGTTAGTTTTTCCCTCACTCAACTTTTTATTTTCATTAAACTTTTTCACTCCGGACGCTTTATCTGGACATGGTTCGTCAGGACTTCCACCAGCCGAAGCTAAGTAGTAACATTAACATGATGCCTTCTAATTGCAGTCGCTGTACTCATAATATACAGGAGAACGATCGCCTTACAGCGAGGATAGCTGTGCTGCAAGCCCAGCTTCAGACGCAATCGTTAGGCAAGGGTAACTTCAGTGTAGGAAAGGATGAAACAGCGTCTGTGCCACCAGCAAGTACAGATAGTAACGTTAGTATAAACCCCCTCGCACGGTCCCCGCAGCCGGACAACTTTCTCATGGCTTCTGGAGGGAAATGCTGTAGGAATGCTCAACCGGTGTCACTTATTCAGCCGACAGAAACTTTCAACCGGTTCTCCCCATTAAGCAGCAAGTCGGAGTTAGAGGCCGAGCGGGGTCTGAGACGCCGAAGCCTCCCACCATTAGCTCTGACAAATTGAAAACCCTAGTCATTGGCAACTCCATTACCCGCAGTATTAGACTTAAAACGAATCATACACTGTTTACCAGGGGGCAGGGCTACCAACGTTAAGGCTAATCTGAAGATGGTGCTGGCTAAAGCTAAAACTGGCAAGTGTAGAGAGTATAGGGATATTGTTATCCACGTCGGCACCAACGATGTTAGGATGAAACAGTCAGAGGTCACCAAGCGCAACATAGCTTCAGCTTGTAAATCAGCTAGAAAGATGTGTCGGCATCGAGTAATTGTCTCTGGCCCCCTCCCAGTTAGGGGGCGTGATGAGCTCTACAGCAGAGTCTCACAACTCAATCGCTGGTTGAAAACTGTTTTCTGCCCCTCCCAAAAGATAGATTTTGTAGATAATTGGACCTCTTTCTGGGACTCTGACAGAAGAATTTGTATGTTTAAGATAATGACTAATGTATTCCACCCTGAAACCATATAATTGTATGAAATGTGTTAGAGTCATAATCCAATAATGTGTGTGACTTTTTAAGACTAGGTCATTGTGTTACTATTTTGCAATACGAGATAGTTGAGACATTCAAGGACAGCTGAACTGTCGACTTGTGATAACGGTGAAACTAATAACTGGAAAGAGGCCTCCCCAACCTAGGGAGGAGAGAAACTGTTAGAAATGGCTAGGCTTGCAGAAGATGATGAAACATATTGCAGAAGTGTGATAAACAATGTATGTGAACTGTGGAAAAATACAGTCCACCTAAAGAGAGGTGGAGTTTCTACTGATGCGAGTTCATTTGTGTGTGTGCTATAAAAAGACTGTTCTCATTTTGAAGAATGAATTGATCTATTGCAGGCTGAGACTGTCTATTTCATTGAACTGGAGATTTACAACCTTCAGGAATTAGACAGATATAAAATAGTTTAGTTAGAACATTGGGATAGAAATTTGCGTGACAGACTCACCCACAAACAGGACCAAGCCTGGCCTGTTGAGGAGTGATGGACTCCATCCTAGCTGGAGGGGTGCTTTAATCTTATCTATGAACATAGACAGGGCTCTAACTCCCCTAGCTCCACAATGAAATAGGATGCAGGCCAGGAAGCAGGCTGTTAGCCATCCTGCCAGCTTAGTGGAGTCTGCCACTAGCACAGTCAGGGTAGTCAGCTCAGCTATCCCCATTGAGACCGTGTCTGTGCCTCGACCTAGGTTGGGCAAAACTAAACATGGCGGTGTTCGCCTTAGCAATCTCACTAGAATAAAGACCTCCTCCATTCCTGCCATTATTGAAAGAGATTGTGATACCTCACATCTCAAAATAGGGCTACTTAATGTTAGATCCCTCACTTCCAAGGCAGTTATAGTCAATGAACTAATCACTGATCATAATCTTAATGTGTTAATGTGATTGGCCTGACTGAAACATGGCTTAAGCCTGATGAATTCACTGTGTTAATGAGGCCTCACCTCCTGGTTACACTAATGACCATATCCCCCGCGCATCCCGCAAAGGTGGAGGTGTTGCTAACATTTATGATAGCAAATTTAAATTTACAAAAAAAACCGGACATTTTCGTCTTTTGAGCTTCTAGTCATGAAATCTATGCAGCCTACTCAATCACTTTTTATAGCTACTGTTTACAGGCCTCCTGGGCCATATACAGCGTTCCTCACTGAGTTCCCTGAATTCCTATTGGACCTTGTAGTCATGGCAGATAATATTCAAATTTTTGGTGACTTTAATATTCACATGCAGGTATATCAGCAGGTACATCTCACTGGTCATCCCCAAAGCCAACACCTCCTTTGGCCGCCTTTCCTTCCAGTTCTCTGCTGCAAGTGACTGGAACGAATTGCAAAAATCGCAGAAGCTAGAGACTAACATTTCCCTCACTAACTTTAAACATCAGCTATCTGAGCAGCTTACCGATCGCTGCAGCTGTACATAGTCCATCTGTAAATAGCCCAGCCAATCTACCTACCTCATCCCCATATTGTTTTATTTACTTTCTTGCTCTTTTGCACAACAGTATCACTACTTACACACCTTCATCTGCTCATCATCATCTGCTCATCTATCCCTCCAGTGTTAAGCTGCTAAATTGTAATTATTCTGCTACTATGGCCTATTTATTGCCTTACCTCCTCATGCCATTTGCACACACTGTATATAGACTTTCCTTTTTTCTATTGTGTTATTGACTGTACGCTTGTTTATTCCATGTGTAACTCTGTGTTGTTGTTTCTGTCGCACTGCTTTGCATTATCTTGTAATAAAGTAATAAAGCCTCTCTTGAAAAAGCCAAACCTTGACCCAGAAAATATAAAAGACTATCGGCCTATATCAAATCTCCCATTCCTCTCAAAAAAAATTGAAAAAGCTGTTGTGCAGCAACTCACTGCCTTCCTGAAGACAAACAATGTATACGAAATGCTTCAGTCTGGTTTCAGACCCCATCATAGCACTGAGACTGCACTTGTGAAGGTGGTAAATGACCTTTTAATGGCGTCAGACCGAGGCTCTGCATCTGTCCTCGTGCTCCTAGACCTTAGTGCTGCTTTCGATACCATTGATCACCACATTCTTTTGGAGATTGGAAACCCAAATTGGTCTACACGGACAAGTTCCGGCCTGGTTTAGATCTTATCTGTCGGAAAGATATCAGTTTGTCTCTGTGGATGGTTTGTCCTCTGACAAATCAATTGTACATTTCGGTGTTCCTCAAGGTTCCGTTTCAGGACCACTATTGTTTTCACTATATATTTTACCTCTTGGGTGTATCATTCGAAAACATAATGTTAACTTTCACTACTATGCGGATGACACACAGCTGTACATTTCGATGAAACATGGTGAAGCCACAAAATTGTCCTCGCTGGAAGCCTGCGTTTCAGACATAAGGAAGTGGATGGCTGCAAACTTTCTACTTTTAAACTCGGACAAATCAGAGATGCTTGTTCTAGGTCCCAAGAAACAAAGAGATCTTCTGTTGAATCTGACAATTAATCTTGATGGTTGTACAGTCGTCTCAAATAAAACTGTGAAGGACCTCGGCGTTACTCTGGACCCTGATCTCTCTTTTGACGAACATATCAAGACTGTTTCAAGGACAGCTTCTTTCCATTTATGTAACATTGCAAAAATCAGAAATGTTCTGTCCAAAAATGATAAAGAAAAATTCATCCATGCTTTTGTCACTTCTAGGTTAGACTACTGCAATGCTCTACTTTCTGGCTACCCGGATAAAGCACTAAATAAACTTCAGTTAGTGCTAAATACGGCTGCTAGAATCTTGACTAGAACCATTTTTTTTAATCATATTACTCCAGTGCTAGCCTTTCTACACTGGCTTCCTGTTAAGGCAAGGGCTGATTTCAAGGTTTTACTGCTAACCTACAAAGCATTACATGGGCTTGCTCCTACCTATCTTTTCGATTTGGTCCTCCCCTACATACCTACACGTACGCTATGGTCACAAGACGCAGGCCTCCTAATTGTCCCTAGAATTTCTAAGCAAACAGCTGGAGGCAGGGATTTCTCCTATAGAGCTCCATTTTATGGAATGGTCTGCCTACCCATGTGAGAGACGCAGACTCGATCTCAACCTTTAAGTCTTTATTGAAGACTCAACTCTTCAGTAGGTCATATGATTGAGTGTAGTCTGGCCCAGGAGTGTGAAGGTGAACGGAAAGGCACTGGAGCAATGAACCGCCCTTGCTGTCTCTGCCTGACCGGTTCCCCTCTTTCCACTGGGATTCTCTGCCTCTATTACATTATTAATTATTATGATTAATTAATCTATTATTATTATCTATTACAGGGGCTGAGTCACTGGCTTACTGGTTGTCTTCCATGCCGTCCGTAGGAGGGGTGCGTCACTTGAGTGGGTTGAGTCACTGACGTGGTCTTCCTGTCTGGGTTGGCACCCCCCCCCCCCCCCTTGGGTTGTGCCGTGGCGGAGATCTTTGTGGGCTATACTTGGACTTGTCTCAGGATGGTAAGTTGGTGGTTGAAGATATCCCTCTAGTGGTGTGGGGGCTGTGTTTCGGCAAAGTGGGTGGGGTTATATCCTGCCTGTTTGGCCCTGTCTGGGGTATCATCGGATGGGGCCAGTGTCTCCTGTCCCCTCCTGTCTCAGCCTCCAGTATTTATGCTGCAGTAGTTTATGTGTCGGGGGGCTAGGATCAGTCTGTTATATCTAGAGTAGTTACCTTGTCTTATCCGGTGTCCTGGGTGAATTTAAGTATGCTCTCTCTAATTCTATCTTTCTTTCTCTCGGAGGAGGACCTGAGCCCTAGGACCATGCCTCAGGACTACCTGGCATGATGACTCCTTGCTGTCCCCAGTCCACCTGGCCGTGCTGCTGCTCCAGTTTCAACTGTTCTGCCTGCGGCTATGGCACCCTGACCTGTTCACCGGACGTGCAACCTGTCCCAGACCTGCTGTTTTCAACTCTCTAGAGACAGCAGGAGCGGTAGAGATACTCTCAATAATCGGCTATGAAAAGCCAACTGACATTTAATCCTGAGGTGCTGACCTGTTGCACCCTCGACAACTACTGTGATTATTATTATTTGACCCTGCTGGTCATCTATGAACATTTGAACATCTTGGCCATGTATTGTTATAATCTCCACCCGGCACAGCCAGAAGAGGACTGGCCACCCCTCATAGCCTGGTTCCTCTCTAGGTTTCTTCCTAGGTTTTTGGCCTTTCTAGGGAGTTTTTCCTAGCCACCGTGCTTCTACACCTGCATTGCTTGCTGTTTGGTGTTTTAGGCTGGGTTTCTGTACAGCACTTTGAGATATAAGCTGATGTAAGAAGGGCTACATAAAAACATTTGATTTGATTTGAAATTTGATTTGATTTAACAACAACATAGACCTACTGTAGGACCCATAACATCACCAAACAACAACATAGACCTACTGTACAACCCATAACTTCACCTAACAACAACATAGACCTACTGTAGGACCCATAACTTCACCTAAGACTATATATAATTTAATATTTCAGGTGAAACAAGGAAACTAAAATGTCTTTGTCATGATATTTCATAACCTGATCACCAGATAATTTGGTGAATAATCCCACTAGGCTACTCTGTAATGTGTTGTCATTCTAAATGTCCTGAATAAAGGAAAATAGCTCTGTGTGTTGTACAATAGCCTATCCATCAAGGAACAGTTCTCTACACATTATGAGGTAAGTATCTCTGTGTCAAAACAGACTAACGAGACCCTACTGTAAATCAACCAGACAATAACACATTATGAACATTGATTTGTTTGGGATGTTGCATCCAACGTGGAGCACGGCATAACTGTCTTTACCAGAGTAATGAATGAAGAAGCACTTTGGTTGTTGTTGCATGTCGTGATGTTTGTCATGTGACTGTCATTCAGAAAATGATTTCCTGGATCAACTGATGATAGTTGAACATGTGACTAACTAAAAAGCTACAGTATTATGTGTTATGTGTAATTATTGAAGAACCGCGTTAATGACAGTATCCATTTGGGTGTTGTCAATAAAGTTAAGGTGACTCTAGGTTAGAACCATTGGATTTAGCAAACTCCGAAATGATTTAGGATTTCTGTTCCCATGAAAACTATTTTCCCACCGTAACATAAGGAGACACTAAATGTTACGTAGGTAGAGAGCATTTCAGAGATCTGAATACAAAAAACTGTCCTAACAGGACAATAACCTAAACCACAAGGCCAAATCTACACTGGAGGAGCTTACCAAGATGACATTGAATGTTCCTGAGTGGCCTAGTTACAGTTTGGACTTAAATCGTCTTGAAAGTCTATGGAAAGACTAGAAAATGGCTTTCTAGCAATGATCAACAACCAACTTGACAGAACATGAATGATTTTAAAAAGAATAATTAATATTCACATGAAGATCAGTCTCCTATTGGATGACATCACGACTTCCCATCAAGCCAACTCCTTGAAGGCCTTACTATGACATCACTCACTCCGTCTAGTTTGCAGTTGTCTAAAAAAACACTATTTTGCTCAAAACATTTATTTGTTTCCTTTTAGTGTGTTTATACTTCACTGTATTTATATATCACTTTTCAACAGGAAAAGTTTTTTTTTAAATCACTAGAGGACGTCATGAACAATTCCGACAGTACAGAAACATATTCAAATGTAGAATGTCCTTTTAAAAATCACACATTAGTTCAACAACTGCAGAGTTTGTGTCCCTGTTTTATAAGATAGTACTCACTGTATTTACTGGTGTTAATCAGATTTATGTCCCTGTTTTATTAGATAGTACTCATTGTATTTACTGGTGTTAATCAGATCAATGTCCCTGTTTTATAAGATAGTACTCACTGTATTTACTGGTGTTAATCAGTTCTCCAGTCTTCTCTTCTTCGTCCTCCTCTAATGTGACAGTAATCTCCCCCTCTTCATCCTTCATTCCAAAAACGTGTTCATCTTCTTTCACTTCATCCTCCACTCCAAAAACTGCATCCTCCTCCTTTTTATTCACAGTAACATCGCCCTCATCTTTCACTCTGAATGCATCTTTCTCTGTAACGTCTTTCTCTTCATCTTTCACTGTAACAGCTTCACCCTCTACTTGTCTTTGTAGTGTGACATCCTCCTCTGCCTCTTTCACGACAACGTTGAGCCAAAGTCCCTCTTCCTCCTCCTCTTTCACAAGAGCTTCTTCCTCCGTCCAGCAGACCTCCTCTTCTTTAACAGGAGAGTAGCTTAGTGAGCTCATGGTCGGGGATAACAGCTAGTTAGCATTAGCGACTAGACTAGTGCTAACTTAACCAGCCAGCTAGTTGACTTACAACGTAAATATTAAATTAAATGGGGTAGCTAGTTGTTTCCACATAAGTATGTTTAAAATAAAGTGGTAAATAAACCACGAAATTGTCTAAAGAACTTGAATGTTCCGACTTTGTTGGCTAGCGAGCTACCGAGGTGGCTGCAGTTGTTGAAGAAGCGTTCCGTCCACTAGATTATACGTCACACGAGAAACATCGCCTGAAAGACACATATCGCCATCTGCTGTCTGGAGGGAGGAAACGCAGTTGAGGAGGGAAAACTATTTTTATTCTTCATTGAATTATAATATTATAAAGCAGTTTAGGGAAACGTTTTTTTTATCTCTATTAAATATTAATATTATATCAACACTTACAAAGAGCAACACGTGTTGTTAGATTAGTTCAGATGTTTTATGAGAATTTAAAACAAACTTAACCTCTAATCCACATCTGTATTTCTGACTCAGTCAAATAACTAGATATCAAAATAAGCACCGAGTTATTGATACCCTTGATAAAGATGAGCAAAAATTACTGTATAAAATAAATAAATAAACTTGACCCACTACCAGGATATTTTAGCCCAAAACCTGGTTACCTCTCTGCTAGGAGGCTGAAACTTGGCCATAAGTGGATCTTCCAGCAAGACACATCAACATCCACAAAGAACTTGTTCACAAAATCAACATTTTCAATGGCCATTTCAGTCTTCGGACTTGAACTCCATTGAAAACCTGTGGTTTGAATTGAACAGGGCAGTCCATAAGAACAGACTAAATAAATCAAGGACCTGGAGAGATTCTGTACGGAGGAAGGGTCTAAGATCCCACCCAATGTGTTCTCTAATCTCATAAAACATTTGAGTGTCGTTATCCTCCCAAGGGGAGGGTGCTGGAGTATTGAAAACATGGGTGGCAATAATTCAGACCCCTACGTTTTGAGAATTACATTTTAAACTAAATCTCTTTCTCTGAGCAATTGTATTAGTATAAAATAATATAATTTCATTTTTTGTGTTGGTGTAACAATACATCATGTAGATGTATATAATGAACAGACTAGGTCTACACTGCTCCTACATGGTGTAACAATACATCATGTAGATGTATATAATAAACAGACTAGGTCTATACTGCTCCTACATGGTGTAACAATACATCATGTAGATGTATATAATGAACAGACTAGGTCTATACTGCTCCTACATGGTGTAACAATACATCATGTAGATGTATATAATGAACAGACTAGGTCTATACTGCTCCTACATGGTGTAACAATACATCATGTAGATGTATATAATGAACAGACTAGGTCTATACTGCTCCTACATGGTGTAACAATACATCATGTGGGGCTTTAAGGCGATGCTGTTGGTGTGACGTATAATCGAGTGGACGGAACGCTTCCTTCAACAGCAGCAACAGTTATTCAGCCACCTCGGTAGCTTGCTAGACAAAATAGCCGAACCAATAAAGCTCTTTAGACGCTTTAGTGTATATTAGCGTCTGTGTTTTAAACCCACTTCTGTCGTCTAGTTAGTTATCCGATTTATTTTCATATTTACGGTGTTGTTGTTATTAGTCAGCTAGCGGGCTGGTTAAGTTAGCATTAGCCTAGCTAGCTAACATTCCCGACCATGAGTTCACTAAGCTACTGTCCTCCTGTTAAAGAAGAAGAGGTCTGCTGGACGGAGAAAGAGGGTCTGTGGCTGAACGTTGTCGTGAAAAAGGAGGAAGAGGAGGATGTCAAAATACAAAAACAAGTAGAGGGTGAGGCTGTTACAGTGAAAAATGAAGAGAAAGACGTTACAGTTAAAGAAGAGGAAGACGCGTTCAGAGTGAAAGAGGAAGAGGATGTTACTGTTAAAGAAGAGGATGAGAAAGAGGAGAATGCTCTTTTTGGGATGAAAGAGGAGGATGGGGAGATGACTGTCACATTGGAAGAAGACGAAGATGAAGAGGAGGAAACTGGATATCTGGGCCCGGTTTCCCAAAGGCATGTTAAGGCATCCAATGGTTCTAACGATGAACGGGCCCTGATTAACACTAGTAAGTACTGTCTTAAATACAGAGGCACAAACTCTGCAGTTGTTGAACTGATGTTTGGTGTTAAAGGGGAAATATGCAATAGCTACATCCATATTGTGACTTTTAAATGATTTTTATATAGCCATTGATTCTTGAAGAATATAACACATGCCTCATGAGCTTAGTTCAACTGTTGTACCCCATCAGAACCCCAAATAAGCTTTTTTTTACTCCAATGTTTAGAAACAATGTAAATGATAAACAAACACTGTAAACACTCAACATGGTTAAAACTATAATGTTGATGTCATGGATGGTCAGTCCTTGCATCCGTAGGTCTGTCTATGAATTTGAGAGTAGTTACATTTCTCCAGCCCCATCATCATCTTATAACCAAACTAGTGGTAGAATGACAGCTTTGTTATTGTATGAACTGCAGATTGGTTGATAGATGTGCTGCTATTTTATAGGGGTAACCTAGGATTTAAATAGCCAAAAATTGTCAGCCCAGAGGCTTGGTTTGGTAAACAGCTGAGGGATGGGGGAAGGAGAAATGTAACCACTCTCAAATTCATAGAGAAAGCTATTGTAGCAACCGTAACCCAACACCTAGGGACCTCGTCAAGAAGTTCAGACATCTTGGCATAACAGTTATAAGGTGTTGGCTTGACAGTCGCTGGACCCAGGTTTGAGTCCAGCTCAGGACTACCCCCTGAATTGACTACACTATAAATACAAAGACTGGCAATCGTTTTAAACAAGATTTCAAGGCTATAAAGTGCTTGTTTACAAACAGTGGCATTATACGAGCTTATGTTTTGGTTTCTGGTGGGGTAATACAGTTGAAACATTTGAGGCATTTCTAAGTTATATTCTTCAAGAATCAATGGTTATATAGTAAATGGGTCTTTCTATAACTGCCAGTGTAGATTTCCTGTGGGCGTCAAATTGTTAGAGCTGTTGATAAGTCAATACTCATACTAACCCTACTATTTGTGTTGTTAACTGAGTATATAGTGTGCTTATTGGTCATAGTATGATGTAGTTAGTATGCCAAAAGTTCCCGGATGTCGTACTAAATTCGCCTTAATATGACGTAAACACGCAGTACGTTAGGGCCCATAATGCAATTCTTCAGGAAATGGGCGTGGCTTCATATTGTTTTTAGATTGGAAGAAAATGGGGGACAATATTCAGCCGAAGTCCAACGAGAGCCGATACAAATTCATTGTTTTAACTAATTATGACAAATGTTAAGAAAATGTTGAGCAATGTAATAAAATAATTACTTTTCAAATAAGTTACCTTACACAATATTTTGGCTGACAATTTGTTAGCATGTTATTACAGCAGTATGTACCGGTATTTAACCAGGTTCCTCACGTACATCAAACTTGCCAGTATATGAACTATATTCTATCTAACTAACTACCCAAAGTTTATTGACTTGATTATTCCCGTCATTCTTAGCTTAGCTAAATGGTATAGTCGTTGTGCTTTCTCAATGGACATTCGGATGCTTTCATAAATTCACTCTGACTGACTATCTACTCTGATTTCAGAGCACTCTCGTCTGAGTACCAGAGAGCAGAATAATGAATTTACTAGCGCTCAACACCCGTTGAATATGTCCAGGTGTCAGTAAACGTAGGCAACAAAAACCGTAAATAAATGTTTTCCAGCAGCACAGTTACAGTCACTCTGGATAACATGAAAACTGCCTAACCAGCTCTGCTAGGGCGAGTAAAATGGTCAGAGTCTCATTTGTGTCTGGAAGTAGCTAGCAAGCTAAGGTCAGAACGGTCAAATCAACCCAACTCCTTGGCCGGAGCGGCCAGTGGCTCCGAGAGCGAAACGGTCTGAATTTACAAACAGACAATCTGACAACGGTCTGAATTTATGAAGCACTCTGGTATTCAAGATTGAATTTAAAAACACACCTGAAGTCGTAAAATGTCTAACTAGTAATGTGTTATGCTAACTAGCTAGCAAGAGGTTGCATAGCAACAGCATAAACTTCCGGTAGACAGGAGAAGAGCCTCAACTGAAAGGAAACGGTTCGTTACAGTTTATTACAATTAACTAATAGTATGTAGTATATACTCATTATGTATGTAGTTACAGTATACTACAATTAACTAATAGTATGTAGTATATACTCATTAAGTATGTAGTATACAGTATACTACAATTAACTAATAGTATGTAGTATATACTCATTAAGTATGTAGTTACAGTATACTATAATTAACTAATAGTATGTAGTATATACTCATTAAGTATGTAGTTACAGTATACTACAATTAACTAATAGTATGTAGTATATACTCATTAAGTATGTAGTTACAGTATACTACAATTAACTAATAGTATGTAGTATATACTCATTAAGTATGTAGTTACAGTATACTACAATTAACTAATAGTATGTAGTATATACTCATTAAGTATGTAGTTACAGTATACTACAATTAACTAATAGTATGTAGTATATACTCATTAAGTATGTAGTTACAGTATACTACAATTAACTAATATTATGTAGTATATACTCATTAAGTATGTAGTTACAGTATACTATAATTAACTAATAGTATGTAGTATATACTCATTAAGTATGTAGTTACAGTATACTACAATTAACTAATAGTATGTAGTATATACTCATTAAGTATGTAGTTACAGTTTACTACAATTAACTAATAGTATGTAGTATATACTCATTAAGTATGTAGTTACAGTGTACTACAATTAACTAATAGTATGTAGTATATACTCATTAAGTATGTAGTTACAGTGTACTACAATTAACTAATAGTATGTAGTATATACTCATTAAGTATGTAGTTACAGTGTACTACAATTAACTAATAGTATGTAGTATATACTCATTAAGTATGTAGTTACAGTATACTACAATTAACTAATAGTATGTAGTATATACTCATTAAGTATGTAGTTACAGTATACTACAATTAACTAATAGTATGTAGTATATACTCATTAAGTATGTAGTATACAGTATGTTAGTATGGGTATTCAAACACAGCTATTCGCCTTTTTTCAATTATTTTCAATGCCATTACATTAAAGGCAAAACATACCTACATTCAATAACATTTATGAATTGTTTGAAACCTTTGTTTTAAACCCTTCTTAAAGTTGGTGCCTTGCCGGATTTGTAATGAAAAATAATAAAAAATACAAGACTACTTGACTTTCCTTGTATTTATGGCAGTGTAGTTCCCTTAAGGGTCAGTCAACTTTGGTACAACTATGGGGAATCGCGACTTCGGTTGAAGGATCTAAAATAACACCTGAAAAGGCCAATGAAATATTACGCTGCTAAATCCAATGGTTCTTACCGAGAGTCACCTTAACTTTATTGACAACACCCAAATGGATACTGTCAATAACGCGGTTGTTCAATAATTACACATAATACTAAATACTGTAGCTGTTTAGTTACAGTCACATGTTCAACTATCATCAGCTGATCCAGGAAATCATTTTCTGAATGACAGTCACATGACAAACATCACGACATGCAACAACAACCAAAGTGCTTCTTCATTCATTACTCTGGTAAAGACAGTTATGCCGTGCTCCACGTTGGATCCAACATTCCTAACAAATTGATGTTTATAATGTGTTATTGTCTGCTTGATTTACAGTAGGGTCTCGTTAGTTTGTCTGGACACAGAGCTACTTAGCTCATAATGTGTAGAGAACTGTTCCTTCATGGATAGGCTATTGTACAACACACAGAGCTATTTTCCTTTATTCAGGAAATTTAGAATGACAACACATTACAGAGTAGCCTAGTGGGATTATTCACAAAATGATCTGGTTATGAAATGTCATGACAAAGCCATTTTAGTTTCCTTGTTTCACCTGAAATATGAAATATATAGTCCTAGGTCTATGTTGTTGTTAGGTGAAGTTATGGGTCCTACAGTAGGTCTTTGTTAATGTTAGGTGAAGTTATGGGTCCTACAGTAGGTCTATGTTGTTAGGTGAAGTTATGGGTCTTACAGTTGGTCTATGTTCTTATTAGGTGAAGTTATGGGTCCTACAGTAGGTCCATGTTGTTGTTAGGTGAAGTTATGGACCAATTTGTTAAACACTTAGTGTACAAACCCTCATTGTCAGGCTGATGGCAAAGCTAGCCATATAACATTTTACTGGTAGAAGTGTTTTTTTAAGTATAAAGCAGTTGATTTGCAACAATAAAACAAACATTTTATTAAGCAGGACATTCAAACGAGCTTTACAATTATAATCCAAAATAGTGTGAATTGCACTCATAAGCAACCTGTAAATGCATTCAGCCTATGAGAACTCCCCTGAGTTTCCCCCACGGTGGTGAATTAGTGAATAGACACAGAGCTTAATGTGAGTTTCCTTGAGAAGCACTTCTGATCTTGCACTGATGGTGCGCTGTAATATTCCGAATATATTGTGAAAAATGAAAATCTTCGCTCACCATTTTTGCTCCAGGCAGATATACTACATCCATAACTAGTGGTTTCCTCATTACCAGATATACCTCATCCGTAACTAGTGGTTTCCTCATTAGCAGATATACTACATCCATAACTAGTGGTTTCCTCATTACCAGATATACTACATCCATAACTAGTGGTTTCCTCATTACCAGATATACTACATCCATAACTAGTGGTTTCCTCATTACCAGATATACTACATCCATAACAAGCAGTTTCCTCATTAGCAGGGAGATTGCAACCAAATTGAGTGTACATCGCCCTCATGCCGTAATTTTAGCAAACACAGAAAGGGGCCTATATTGGAGACCAAAAGCCGTCTGTCACACTGCTTAGGAGAGAAATATGAATAACTTTCTTCTAGCCTACATTCATCGATGTTGCTACTAATGTGAAAACAAGACAATATGACTATTGTTGCTCACTTGTCTTAAACCTGTTGAGGACAGACGTTCTGCTAGCGGAACCCCTAGCCAACAGCCAATGGAATCGCATGGCGCGAAATACAAAAACAACAAAAATACCACAATTCAATTTTCTCAAACAATCAACTATTTTACACCATTTTAAAGATACACTTCTCCTTGATGTAACCACATTGTCCGATTTCAAAAGGCTTTACAGTGAAAGCAAAACATTAGATTATGTTAGGAGAGTACATAGACAAAAATAATCACGATAACGTTCATATTTATATCCAAAAACATCATTTTACATTGGCGCGTGATGTTCAGAAAATGTATTTCCCACCAAAAACTTCCGGTGGATTTACAAAAATACTCATCATAAATGTTGACAAAATACATAACAATTATTTTAAGAATTATAGATAGACTACTCCTTTATGCAACCGCTGTCTCAGATTTTAAAATAGCTTTACGGAGAAAGCACATTTTTCAATATTCTGAGTACATAGCTCGCCATCACAGCGAGCTATTCAGACACCCGCCAAGTTCGGGGCAACCTAAACTCAGAATTAGTATTAGAAATATTGTATTACCTTTGCTGATCTTCGTCAGAATGCACTCCCAGGACTGCTACTTCCACAATAAATTTTGTTTTTGTTCGAAATAATCAATGTTTATGTCCAAATACCTCCGTTATGTTCGTGCGTTCAGGTCACTAGCCAAAGGCTAACGCGCAATTCGAGACACAAAAAGTCATAATGTTCCATTACTGTACTTAGAAGCATGTCAAACGCTGTTTAAAATCAATCTTTATGGTATTTTTAAGGTAGAAATGCGATAATATTCAAACCGGACAATAGCATATTCATTCAACGAGAAAAAGAAGGAACAGCGTGCTCGCGTGACCTCACATATCCAATCCCTTTGTTGCCAGGCAGGCCATTCAGTAACTGAGCTCCTATAATCTGCCCAGTGACAGGAGAAGGCTCAAACCACTTTCTGAAGGCTTTAGACAGCCAATGGAAGCCTTAGAAAGTGCAACGCAACCCCACAGATACTGTAGTTTCTAAAGGGACTAGAAAGAACTACATTTCTCAAATCCTCCACTTCCTGGTTGACTTTTTCTCATGTTTTTGCCTGCCATATGAGTTCTGTTATACTCACAGACACCATTCAAACTTCAGAGTGTTTTCTATCGAAATCTACTAATAATATGCATATTCTAGTTTCTGGGCAAGAGTAGTAACCAGTTTAAATCGGGGACGTTTTTTTCATCCGGCCATGAAAACACTGCCCCCTATCCACAACAGGTTTTAAGACAATTGTCAAATAATTTTAACATTCATTAAAGACTTCAGTTGTTCTACAGCATTGTGGGTACGCTCTGGGTATCACCTTTTGCAGTGGATTTCTGTTGTTGTGGGCCTTTAACCATCTGTCTGACTTTGTTGTTCACACAGGAGAGAGACGTAACTATCGTGGATCCTCTGGGGAGCCTCAACAACATCATGATGCTGACGAGGCAGAGAAGAGTCTCTCCACATCAGAACACCTCAAGAAACACCAGCGGAGACCCACAGGGAAGAAATCTCACCGCTGCTCTGACTGTGGGAAGAGATTCACCTCCTCAGCAGGCATTATTAAAATTCATCAGAGAATCCACACAGGAGAGAAATCATATAGCTGTGATCTATGTGGGAAGAGTTTTACTACATCTAGCCATCTGACTGTACACCAGAGAACGCACATAGGAGAGAAATATTTTAGCTGTGCTCAATGCGGGAAGAGTTTTACTACATCTAGTCATCTGGCTGTACACCATAGAACACACACAGGAGAGAAACCTTTTAGCTGTAATCAGTGTGGGAAGAGATACTCTGATAAAAGAAATCTGATTACACATCAGAAAATACATTGTCAGAACAGAAATGACAAGATGATGCCATAATGCAGTTATTGCATCAGAATTGGGGGTTGTTAGATGGGTTCTTAGAACTCTCATCTGTGTGTTTAACAGGAGATTTAACACAGTGGATTTTCTTTTTTTACAAAAAGTGACAAACAAAAGACTTGTTACACTTATCGCGTTGGACTTGAATCAAAATGTATCTAGCTGTTTTCTACAAGTTGTCCTCTAACCAGGGATGTAAACATTATTCCCAGATTCTGTGTGGTTTTTGAGCTGTTAGTTTTAACAGGACGTGCAACCTCATCTCCTCTCGCACAATTGATTTTAGCATGATATTGATGAGCTATGACAAATAAGTGTTGTGTTCCTTTGTTTAGCGACCTCTACATTTAAATGCATCACTCCAAAATGTAGCTGACTGTCTTCTGCAGGTTGTCCTCTAACCAGTGAGGTAAAATATATCTCCCATTTCCATGTGTTTTTTAGTTGTGTTAGTTTCAACAGCACGAACAACCTGATTTCCCCCCTAATCGATATCAGTGATTTATTGCTACTTGTCAAAACAACAGTGTTTCTGCTGCTTGTGCAGTTTATAAGGTGCTTGTTTAAAAAATTACAAGTAATATGATTATTGTGGCAGATGTTTGTGTACATAGCACATGTTATGTTTAGGTTTTCAATATATCACAAACTGTTTCTGCATGTTGGTTATTGATTTAGACACGTTAAAACTGTGTTTTGACATTGGGGCTATCCCACCTAGCAAAATGTCATTGAAAAGATGTTGAAAATAAGACTATGCCCGACATCCAATATACTTTATAGTTCAAAGTGAAAGTTGAAAATATGTATTTTCGGGTAGTTTTTTCAATGACCTCAAAATAACTTAATTTAAACTTCCTTGCAGGTAGCCTAGTGCTTAGAGCATTGCGCCGTCATTGTAAATCAGAATTTGTTCTTAACTGACTTATTTATAATGTTGACCTACCGGGGAACAGTGGGTTAACTGACTTATTAACAATGATGACCTACCGGGGAACAGAGATTTAACTGACTTATTAACAATGATGACCTACCGGGGAACAGTGGGTTAACTGACTTATTAACAATGATGACCTACTGGGGAACAGTGGGTTAACTGACTTATTAACAATGATGACCTACAGGGGAACAGAGATTTAACTGACTTATTAACAATGATGACCTACCGGGGAACAGTGGGTTAACTGACTTATTAACAATGATGACCTACTGGGGAACAGTGGGTTAACTGACTTATTAACAATGATGACCTACCGGGGAACAGAGGGTTAACTGACTTAACAATGATGACCTACCGGGGAACAGTGGGTTAACTGACTTATTAACAATGATGACTTACCGGGGAACAGTGGGTTAACTGACTTATTAGCAATGATGACCTACTGGGGAACAGTGGGTTAACTGACTTATTAACAATGATGACCTACCGGGGAACAGTGGGTTAACTGACTTATTAACAATGATGACCTACCGGGGAACAGAGGGTTAACTGACTTATTAACAATGATGACCTACTGGGGAACAGTGGGTTAACTCCAATTTGTAAGTCGCTCTGGATAAGAGCGTCTGCTAAATGACGTAAATGTAAATGTTAACTGCCTTGTTCAGGTGCAGAACGACAGATTTGACCTTGTCAGCTCAGGGATTCAATCCAGCAACCTTTCGGTTACTATTAAATGAAGGTTAAAATAAATACACATGGACGCAGTATAATAAATTGGTCTATAATCAATTTTATTAACAATCCTACATCACTCCAGTATTTCTTGACAACATTCAAGCGCGATTTGTCTTTATTCCACTACTGAAGAAGCATGACTCAAATCACCTCATATTTCAAACATTCAGCCTGACAAAATATACATGTTTTATTATTCCATGCCTCACCATTAAGTTAATTATTGCCAATACATATTAACAAAGGGGTGTACATTTGGTCACAATTTATTTTGACTGCACGTTTTTCCGTATTGGAGATTAGTTTTGTTTGGACTCGTTCCAAGTGGAATAGAAGCTAGTGAGTTTTAGGAAAACGATAGTTCTAGAAGCTAGTGAGTTTTAGGAAGACGAGAGTTCTAGAAGCTAGTGAGTTTTAGGAAGACGAGAGTTCTAGAAGCAAGTGAGTTTTAGGATTCTATAGAAAGAAAAAGGAGAGAAAATAAAACTATTGTATATTATTATTTAGAAATACGTGTTTTTTCTTGTTTTTAATTGTTGACAGCCAGTAGACACCATGTTTATATTGTAGAAGGTGAAGCATTGTAGTTGATTATAATGTGAAATGGAAGTTGTTTTCTGTTGGTGGCGAGCAAACTTGTCCAACAAAAATATAGGATATATTTGTTGTCTTAAGGGGGAAGGTGTTACAGGCTTTTGGTTTTTCCATTTATGTTTTGAGGTTGGATTGGTGTCGCCTGGTTAGTCAGTATGTGTTACAATTGGATGCAATAATCAACCATAACGAGATGGACAAGCCAGCACAGGTGTAACACATTGACTAACGAGGTGATGTCATTCAGTGCGTTCTACGTGCTAACGAGCTAGACGCGCTAACGAGCTAGACGCTAGACGCGCTAACGAGCTAGACGCGCTAACGGGCTAGACGCGCTAACGGGCTATACGTGGTAACGGGCTATACGTGCTAACGTCCAACCTCAAAACATAAATGGAAAAACCAAAGCCTGTAACACCTTCCCCTTAAGACAACAAATATATCCTATATTTTTGTTGGACAAGTTTGCTTATAATTTCTATTGAATCCTAAAACGCACTAGCTTCTAGAACTCTCGTCCCCTTGGAACAAATTAACCCAATGACCAATGACCAATCAACAAATATGTGCAAAAGCAACACATATCTTGGTATGAAAAACTGCATAAATTCAGTATTTCTTCAACTATGTCAAAATAGTGCATGGTATGTACGTTTAGTATCACTTTTCAACCAACCCAGTTCATTTGTTGAAAATGAAATATGTTGAATTTAACAATACATCAAAAGGATTCAATTACTGGAAACTGAAACAAACAAATGGATCAACCAGATCAATCCCACTTTTCCAGCCTGCTGAAGGCGTGGTGGAGTGGTAAACACCACCCCCGGCTCTACCAAGGGCTTGAGGTGGTCTCCCACAGCTCTGCTTATGTCATGTTCCATTTCTTGACTGTCCCATTTCTTGACTGTCCCTGCAACACAGAAACACATTTAGTCATATTATATAAAACACTCAAAGTAATGGATATGGAGCATCTATGGCCTCAGTCACACCTGGCACCTAAATGTGACTTCTGTCATCTGATCACTCCAAGCTGCATTAGGTTCAGATCAACCAGGATGTGCCTTTGACATAGTCTGGATCCAGTCAGGCCACTGAATATAAAGAGATGGGGTGAATGAGTGGGGAAAAGTACATTTGACACAAATGACCTTAATAATATCAAAGAACATATGTGTGTGTCTGAGGGGAAATTAACTTTCGTTCAGCCAAAAGGGGTGAGAAATTACACCAATATCAGTGGACAGTTTGCACTAATGTAAATAAACATAGATGATGGAACATATTCCCTTTTGCTGACGTGATGAACCGCTAAGGGGACATAAATATTTACCATCTAAACCATGTGTGACCTCTCACCTCTCTGGCTGTAGAAGTGTTCTTCCTAACCAGTCCCTCAACAGCTCTCTGACTGAGCTCCACCCTCACTGGGTCTTCAGAGGAGAGGAAGGCTGAGGAGGGATGGAAGGATGAATGGATCAGTCAGTCAATAAAGTGTAGAGCTGCTGTCTATGCTGTCTGACAAAATCACTATTTTAGTAGTTTATTAAAGTAAATTAGGCTTTATGACTGCTGAATACCAACTATCAATCACTTAGATAATGTATTTTCAGGTAGAGATACATCCTTGGGACGTCCCTAGCCCGTTGAAGTTGACATTTAAAATGGTTACGGTAGGGGTTAAGGTTAGGGTTTAGGGTAGAGATGTCCCAAGGATTCCAGATAGCATTGACCATTGTGCATTATTCTGTCTCTTTTACATAGCAGGTGTAAAAGAAACACAGACAAGACAAGTAGGCACGCAGTGCATTATGGTCATTGTAGTTTAAAAAATAGCATCTAATTATGCCAATCTGTATGTGGGGTTGTTAGAGAAGAATGTGATTGTCAGCCCTAACAATCCATTCTAGCAGCTCATCAGGCTATGAAAAAGTCTTCATTGATGACGTGTCCCTTCTTTTCCAGGGGACAGCAGAGGAACTTAAACGATTCCACTCCTTCATCAATACAAGCAGTCAACATCTGAAATTCACCCTCACCTTTGATACGCATGAAACAAGTTGTCTGGACATTTTGATTAAGAGGGAGGGGGGTGGTTTTAGCACAGACCTATACAGGAAGCCGACGGACAGGAATTCCCTGTTACACGGAGACAGCTTCCACCCTACACCCCTAAAAAACCAATTGTAATACTTGAGTAAAGAAAACATTTAAAATGTACATTTGTAATTTTAATCTTTTAAATTTAAAACAGAAACATAACTGTTTGTACTTATAGGGAACCAGATCGTGACTACAGCTCAGTTACTAAGTCTTTAACCACACTGTGTTGTTACACTGGTGAGTAAAAACTCATGCTTCCTACACTTTAACTTGTTGTCTGAAGATAAAATGTACATTTTACTGAACTGCGTCCAGTCAGCAGATGGACTAGATGCCTCTTAGGCCGCCCATTGTGACTCCATCAAGAATTCAGCAGAGCAAGTTTGTATGAAGGTCTGGTTATTAAATGGGTACATAGTTCAATAGTAATATCCTCTAAAACACTCTGGTGACAAACTTTGCTGCCCTGTTTCCAGTTGTCCACATGGCTGGGAGAACCTATTCAAGTAAGTAAGTAAATAGATTTAGAAAATGTAAAAAAAAAAACGATGCATTATTAGCTAACTAGCTACAGTGCAGGCTAACTCAAATGAGCTGCTAAATGAGCTAGCTATCTAGCCAACTTCAAATACTGTATAGATAGATAGCTAGCTAAGTGAATTAAATATCACCAGCTACCTAACTTCATATTAGCTAGCTATCTTGATGTATTTATCACTGTAAAAAACAAACTCCTAATGCATTTGTAGGTAGCTAGCTAACAGCCATGGAGGGTGAAAGGATAGCAGCCCCAACTGTCAGTGAGAGAGGAGGCTATTCTGGATAGGGCCGGTACTTTTGTGTAGTTCCTGTCCCTAGAAGTGAGGACGGAGATAATAGTAACATAATATTCCGTGTGGTGTAATTTGACTAAAATGAAGTCTGTTTCTTGTGAGGTTTTCTGTCCTCAGATAAAGAGCGCTATGAAAGCCAGTCTACATATGAAGAGGTCCCAATGAAGAGCAGTGGTTCTCAGTCCTGGGGACTCAAAGAGGGGAACATTGTTGTTTTTGCCTTCACACTGCACAGCTGATTCAAATGATCAACTCATCATCAAGCTTCAAGTGGTATTTATGTATTCATTTGTGATGCCATCCTTGATATGATCCTGTTATTGTCACATGCTACACATGTACATATGTGTGCTCATGCATCTATCAATCCAATGTTATCATGATTTGTTATCAGGGATATTATACTTTAGTAATCCACAATGACCTGGTGATGTAACAGTCTAATAATTACATTGTCTTCCATATTCCTACAGATACCTTATAACTGGAGATTCCTTCAAAACGATTGCTTACAGTTACCGTGTAGGGCACTGCGAGGTTGGGTGACCAGGGTCATCTGGGACTGCCTCCTGGAGGAATTCAGGTGTGTGAAGGCTACCTGTGTCCTGCGTAACTTCATGAGGATGGACACGAGGACCAGGAGGGGATCTGCAGCTCGCCGCCGTGTGCCAGAGGAGGAGTCTGCTGCTCTGCAGGATGTTTCAAGGATGGGGTCCAACAACGCAGCAAGAGAGGCAATCCGTGTGCAAAAGATCTTCACCTCCTACTTCTTCAAAGAGGGTGCTGTTCCCTGACAACACCACAGACTACACTATGCACAACCAAAGGCTCTTTTAAGAGCCATTCACATTGCAATAAGAGTATTCTTCCATTTACTGAGCTATGTCAACTGCAGTTATTCAATTCACAGTTTCTCTCCCTTTGATTTCTACTTCTCAGGTGAGGGTGCTGTGTAGGTAAGGGTGTGATGTCTGTGCAAAAACAAAACAGGCTATTTTAAATCACCCATATTGAAAAAATGTAGAACAATTAGACACCCTATAACCCACACCTACACACTCATGTATCAATCTGATTGATGGATTGTGTTGTGCAGTAAGCAGGTTCAGGTGTATAACTGTGGCTCCTTCCACCTTCAAAGAATAGGCAAGAGGGCCAACCATGGAGAATAGTAAGACACTTCATTATTTCTATAACTATGCTATAATGTTTGTCGTTGTGGGTCCGTTCATGTTTTTCAGCATAAAGTACTCTGCAGCCACTTAGTGTGGTGTGGACACCAGGTGAGGCCACACACAGATTCCTGTTGAACACTGTCGCTTTAACTACCTTATTTTCTCAATAACAGTCTCTCTCCTTCACTTCATCCCTCTCTCCCCTTCTCCCTAAATCCTCTAGGTTATATCAGCTGTGTCGGTGAACCCCTCCTGCATCTGAACTGGCTACATAGAGGGCACAGCATGATCAGAGGTGAGAGGTCACTTGGTCAGGTCAACAGGAAGTATTATTAAAGAGATGCTTTACATTGAAATACAGACAGAGATGCAGTAGTCCCAGAGTTAATGATCCCAGGTCAGTTTATATTACATTTGTCATAAGAAACTAGCTCCCTGGTATACAGAAAATACACGAGCTCTGAAGCAAGCTTCCAGAAAATTGGAACGGAAATGGCGCCACACCAAACTGGAAGTCTTCCGACTAGCTTGGAAAGACAGTACCGTGCAGTATCGAAGAGCCCTCACTGCTGCTCGATCATCCTATTTTTCCAACTTAATTGAGGAAAATAAGAACAATCCGAAATGTATTTTTGATACTGTCGCAAAGCTAAGTAAAAGGCAGCATTCGCAAATGGAGGATGGCTTTCACTTCAGCAGTAATAAATTTATGAACTTCTTTGAGGAAAAGATCATGATCATTAGAAAGCAAATTACGGACTCCTCTTTAAATCTGCGTATTCCTCCAAAGCTCAATTGTCCTGAGTCTGCACAACTTCCAGGACCTAGGATCAAGGGAGATACTAAAGTGTTTTAGTACTATATCTCTTGACACAATGATGAAAATAATCATGGCCTCTAAACCCTCAAGCTGCATACTGGACCCTATTCCAACTAAACTACTGAAAGAGCTGCTTCCTGTGCTCGGCCCTCCTATCTTGAACATAATAAACGGCTCTCTATCCACCGGATGTGTACCAAGCTCACTAAAAGTGGCAGTAATAAAGCCTCTCTTGAAAAAGCCGAATCTTGACCCAGAAATTAGAAAAAATTATCGGCCTATATCGAATCTTCCATTCCTCTCAAAAATTTTAGAAAAAGCTGTTGCGCAGCAACTCACTGCCGTCCTGAAGACAAACAATGTATACGAAACGCTTCAGTCTGGTTTTAGACCCCATCATAGCACTGAGACTGCACTTGTGAAGGTGGTAAATGACCTTTTAATGACGTCAGACCGAGGCTCTGCATCTGTCCTCGTGCTCCTAGATCTTACTGCTGCTTTTGATACCATCGACCACCACATTCTTTTGGAGAGATTGGAAACCCAAATTGGTCTACATGGACAAGTTCTGGCCTGGTTTAGATCTTATCTGTCGGAAAGATATCAGTTTGTCTCTGTGAATGGTTTGTCCTCTGACAAATCAATTGTAAATTTCGGTGTTCCTCAAGGTTCCGTTTTAGGACCACTATTGTTTTCACTATATATTTTACCTCTTGGGGATGTCATTCGAAAACATAATGTTAAATTTCACTGCTATGCGGACGACACACAGCTGTACATTTCAATGAAACATGGTGAAGCCCCAAAACTGCCCTCGCTAGAAGCCTGTGTTTCAGACATAAAGAAGTGGATGGCTGCAAACTTTCTACTTTTAAACTCGGACAAAACAGAGATGCTTGTTCTAGGTTCCAAGAAACAAAGAGATCTTCTGTTGAATCTGACAATTAATCTGGATGGTTGTACAGTCGTCTCAAATAAAACTGTGAAGGACCTCGGCGTTACTCTGGACCCTGATCTCTCTTTTGAAGAACATATCAAGACTGTTTCAAGAACAGCTTTATTCCATCTACGTAACATTGCAAAAATCAGAAACTTTCTGTCCAAAAATGATGCAGAAAAATTAATCCATGCTTTTGTTACTTCTAGGCTGGACTACTGCAATGCTCTACTTTCCGGCTACCCAGATAAAGCACTAAACAAACTTCAGTTAGTGCTAAATACGGCTGCTAGAATCCTGACTAGAACCCAAAAATTTGATCATATTACTCCAGTGCTAGCCTCCCTCCACTGGCTTCCTGTTAAGGCAAGGGCTGATTTCAAGGTTTTACTGCTAACCTACAAAGCATTACATGGGCTTGCTCCTACCTATCTTTCCGATTTGGTCCTGCCGTACATACCTACACGTACGCTACGGTCACAAGACGCAGGCCTCCTAATTGTCCCTATAATTTCAAAGCAAACGGCTGGAGGTAGGGCTTTCTCCTATAGAGCTCCATTTTTATGGAATGGTCTGCCTACCCATGTGAGAGACGCAGACTCAGTCTCAACCTTTAAGTCTTTACTGAAGACGTATCTCTTCAGTAGGTCCTATGATTAAGTATAGTCTGGCCCAGGAGTGTGAAGGTGAACGGAAAGGCTGGAGCAACGAACCGCCCTTGCTGTCTCTGACTTGCCGGTTCCCCTCTCTCCACTGAGATTCTCTGCCTCTAACCCGATTACAGGGGCTGAGTGACTGGCTTACTGGTGTTCTTCCATGCCGTCCATGGGAGGGGTGCGTCACTTGAGTGGGTTGAGTCACTGACGTGGTCTTCCTGTCTGGGTTGGCACCCCCCCCCCCCTTGGGTTGTGCCGTGGCGGAGATCTTTGTGGGCTATACTCGGCCTTGTCTTAGGACGGTAAGTTGGTGGTTGGAGACATCCCTCTAGTGGTGTGGGGGCTGTGCTTTGGCAAAGTGGGTGGGGTTATATCCTGCCTGTTTGGCCCTGTCCGGGGGTATCATCGGATGGGGCCACAGTGTCTTCTGATCCCTCCTGTCTCAGCCTTCAGTATTTATGCTGCAGTAGTTCATGTGTCGGGGGGCTAGGGTCAGTCTGTTACATCTGGAGTATTTCTCTTGTCTTATCCGGTGTCCTGTGTGAATTTAAATATGCTCTCTCTAATTCTCTCTTTCTCTCTTTCTTTCTTTCTCTCGGAGGACCTGAGCCCTAGGACCATGCCTCAGGACTACCTGGCATGATGACTCCTTGCTGTCCCCAGACCACCTGGCCATGCTGCTGCTCCAGTTTCAACTGTTCTGCCTGCGGCTATGGAACCCTGACCTGTTCACCGGACGTGCTTGTTGCACCCTCGACAACTACTGTGATTATTATTATTTGACCATGCTGGTCATTTATGAACATTTTAACATCTTGACCATGTTCTGTTATAATATCCACCCGGCACAGCCAGAAGAGGACTGACCACCCCTCATAGCCTGGTTCCTCTCTAGGTTTCTTCCTAGGTTTTTGGCCTTTCTAGGGAGTTTTTCCTAGGGAGTTTTTCCTAGCCACCGTGCTACTTTCACATGCATTGCTTGCTGTTTGGGGTTTTAGGCTGGGTTTCTGTACAGCACTTTGAGATTTCAGCTGATGTACGAAGGGCTATATAAATAAATTTGATTTGATTTGATATTATACAGGAAGTATTATTAAAGAGATGCTTTACATTGAAATACAGACAGAGATGCAGTAGTCACAGAGTTAATGATCCCAGGTCAGTTTTGCATTTCACCTCCTGATTGATGACTAACAATGTTAGAATAAAAAATAAAAACACAAGGTTTAAACATGCTCTCTCTCTCTCCATCTGTCTCTCGTCTGCAGATATGTTTTGATGTGAGAGGATGCCAACCCCCAGTCCCATCATCGCCACCTCACCTGCTTTTAAGAACCTTTGGGCCGACGAGAGACACTATTATGTAATTGTGATGAACTGAGAGAATATTTATGTAGCACTGTGATTCATTAATCATGTGCTGCCTTCCCTGCTCCTATGTGCTTACCTCTTTCCCTTTCTGTCTTTTACACCTCTCTCACCACCTCCTCTTTCTTCCTCTGTTTTTATAATGCACAACAGATGTGCATTGAAGTACAGAATAAACTTGTATTTATAACACTTGGATAATGAGCTTTTCAATAAAGCGTTTCACATTCTCTATTGGTTGAAAATTAAGTCTAATTTGATGAAATACTCCACCTATCCTGTGTTTATCAGATCAATGCAGATGAAGGACATTAGATGTTGAGATGAACCAGTGTTAGAGTATTTACATGATGCATAGGAAGTGTAGTGTTCTGTTTTTTAACATTATATTTCTGTATATATGAATTAACTAGTTAAATCCTGTTTCTAGTCTATTAGTTACAATGTGTAACCATTGATGTCCCAGGACCAAGATTGGTAAACACTGTTGAAGTGTATAATTGTAATACATACATGCAGACACAGCGTCATTCAAAGACTGGAATTTGATACTCCTGGTATTGGATATGACTGAAAAATAAACTCGAAGACATTCATACCTAAACTGCACCTTTATTTGCCAAGGTAGAGTACATGATCAGTGAATATATTAAATGTACAGGCTACAATGTGGGGATCTCATGCATGGTAATAACCACATGTATATACGACTTGCATCCTTGGCACAACATGATATTATATTCTACTCAATCCATAGGCTTCATTAATGTCATTCAGGCTGTTTTGAAGTTGATACAACTGGCTATGATAGCTGAGGTTCATAGGTTCTGAACTGATATGTATACCAAACGTTTGGGTCCATACACAGATCGGCTAGATAGCTAGCTACACATCCATAGGCATACAGGTATTTTAATCATCCACTGCACAATAAGCAAGAACATAGCTAGCTACGTTATTTCATCTATCTGCATGGCAAATATCAGCAAGGCAAGCTTACACAATTGTACATTCAATTTGCAGTAAATTCTTCAGCTAGCTAGATTCTATACATTCACTGTTTCACAAAACGACAGCCTGGTTTGCTGGTTGTTTCAGGAGTCCCTAAAACAACCAGAATGACAATTTCATACTCATGTCACAACACCCATAAAGCTAGTCAGCTAGCTGGCTAATGTTAGCTAGTCAGCTAGCTGGCTAATGTTAGCTGGCTGGCTATTGTTAGCTAGTCAGCTAGCTGGATAATGTTAGCTAGTCAGCTAGTTGGTTAATGTTAGCTAGTCAGCTAGCTGGATAATGTTAGCTAGTCAGCTAGCTGGTTAATGTTAGCTAGTCATGTTTTTGCATGATTCGTTATGACGTTATAATCCCTTACATTTGCTTCCATCCTAGTATTTCTGTCCGCCATCTTTGATCCAGTTCAGTTCTGTGTAGGGGTACCCCTCTCTCCTAGTATTTCTGTCCGCCATCTTTGATAGAGCTCAGTTCTGTGTAGGGGTACCCCTCTCTCCTAGTATTTCTGTCCACCATCTTTGATCCAGTTCAGTTCTGTGTAGGGGTACCCCTCTCTCCTAGTATTTCTGTCCGCCATCTTTGATCCAGTTCAGTTCTGTGTAGGGGTACCCCCTCTCTCCTAGTATTTCTGTCCTCCATCTTTGATCCAGTTCAGTTCTGTGTAGGGGTACCCCTCTCTCCTAGTATTTCTGTCCGCCATCTTTGATCCAGTTCAGTTCTGTGTAGGGGTACCTCTCTCTCCTGGTATTTCTGTCCTCCATCTTTGATCCAGTTCAGTTCTGTGTAGGGGTACCCCTCTCTCCTAGTATTTCTGTCCACCATCTTTGCTGAAGAAAGTCTAACAGTCACTAGTGCAGCAGCAGCCTCCCCTGGTCCTAGTGCCGCCCTCTAAGAAGTTTAAGATGCGATGGAACGGTTGACGAAAAAAAGGAATCACAGAAAAAATAAATTGACTGATATTGATTTATTTAGGGGGGGGCTAATGAATATTTTAGTCCTAGTGACGTCTCTGATTCCTACCCTTTAAATTTTTGTCTGAAAATAAAATAAACATTTTTTGGACTAACAGTCTGAAGGACACAACTCGTGTTTTTCTGGTTAAACAGTGAGAGACTAGTTGATTAAGGATATGTCATGTTTTACTCGTATCTCAGCCAGCATTGTGAATGGTTAGGAAATTATATTTCATGTTTTACTCGTAGCTCAGCCAGCATTGTGAATGGTTAGGAAATAATAGGTCATGTCTTACTCGTACCTCAGCCAGCATTGTGAATGGTGTCTGAGGCGGTGACATACTAGACCATGGCAGTAAATCTAATACTTTGGTGTTTTTAGTCATGCATGAAAGGTCTGGGGGGGTTCTGTGGTTATAAGATACATCTCTGGCCATGCTGGCAGGGTCTGAATCAAACCCAATGTCCAGTAGGATTGATCTGTTTGATCCAATTGTTTGTTTCAGTTTTCAGTTGTTGAATCCTTTGACGTATTAATTTCAAAATGTTTCATTTTCAACAAATGAACTGGGTTGGTTGAAGTGATACTCAACTTACATACAATGCACTATTTTGACATAGTGGAAGAAGATATACTGAATTTATACTGTTTTTCATACTAAGATAGACCAAGATACGTGATGCTTTTGCACATATTTGTTCATTAGTTTTGCAAAAGTCTGCTGATTGTCAGTCATTGGGTTCATTAGTTTTATAATATGTTCAAATCAAGCTTTATTTATACAGTATATTTCAGACATGGATGAAACACAATGGCTTCACAGGAAATAACGAAAATAAACAATTATTTACCACAACAAACACAGGGGAAAAAAAACAAAAAAACAATGAAAATAAACAGCAATATTTACCATAAACATAAGAGGATTAAAAAAATGAAGAATAACAACTGAAAGACTAATGAGCATTCTAAGGAAAATTAATTGATTAAAATATTAACAATTCAACCATAACGAGATGGACAAGACAGCACAGGTGTAACACATTGACTAACTGAGGTGACACCAATCAGTGCGCCCTACGTGCTAACGAGCAATACGTGCTAACGAGCTAACGAGCTAGACGTGCTAACGAGCAATACGTGCTAAAGTCCAACCTCAAAACATAAATGGAAAAACCAAAAACTGTAACACCTTCCCCCTTAAAACAACAAATATATCCTATATTTTTGATGGACAAGTTTGCGTACCACCAACAGAAAACAACTTCCATTTCACATTATAATCAACTACAATGCTTCACCTTCACCAATATAAACATGGTGTCTACTGGCTGTCAACAATTAGAAACAAGAAAAACATTTTTTTCCTCCACTAGCTTCTAGAACTCTCGTCCCCTTGGAACGAGCCCAAACAAAACTCATCTCCAATACGGAAAAACGTGCAGTCAAAATAAATTGTGATCCATGGCAACGGACTGGCTAAACGCAAAACACAAAACTTTTTAACTGCCCACCCTTGAGACAATCAGCAACCAAGTTGTCCTCACCACAGACATGTCTGATTTCAAGAGGAAACTCCTGCAATATCCGTAGTAACTTTCCACCTCGCTGCGGAGATCCTCTCTCTCTTTTCAGGGTTCACTAGATAGGCATGTTGTTGGATCAGGGCCCAGTCCCCAATGTCATGCTCTAGTACATTTGGGTTGGCACATCTGAGAATGAACCCTGATATTCTAAAAGCAGGGCAACAATGATGCATTTACATTTACGAGTCGCTGAACAAAGGAACGCAACACTTATTTGTCAGCACTCATTGATATCATGTTGAAATCAATTGCGCGAGAGGAGGGAGATGAGGTTGCACGTCCTGTTAAAACTAACAGCTCAAAAAGCACATGGAATCTGGGAATAATGTGTACATCCCTGGTTAGAGAACAATTTGTAGAAAACAGCTAGCTACATTTTGAAGTGTTGCATTGTGATACAAGTGGGTGACCAACGTGGTAAGTGTAACAGAACTCTTTTTTTGTTAGTCACTTTTTGTTAAATCACATAAATACTACTCTTCCAATTCAGAGCCTGGATTTTTCCCCTGAGGCTAAAATCAATTGAACAACAAACGTTTAGGGTTTTACATTCTGACGTTATTAAAATACTCCTACTACAATGTTAAAACATTATACATTGTGACATTATTTCACTGATATCATGAAACAACTCCTTCATGTAGTTTCTGATGTTTGATTAGAGATCTTTTATCAGAGTATCTCTTCCCACACTGATCACAGCTATAAGGTTTCTCTCCTGTGTGTGCCCGCTGGTGTGCCGTCAGACAGCCAAACGTACTAAAACTCTTTACACATTGATCACAGACATAAGGTTTCTCTCCTGTGTGTGTCCGCTGGTGTACTATCAGGCTGTTTAGCTGAGTAAAACTCTTCCCACATTGATTACAGCTATATGGTTTCTCTCCTGTGTGTGTTCTCTTGTGTATAGTTAGATAGCTAGATGTCGTAAAACTTTTCCCACATTGATTACAACCATAAGGTTTCTCCCCTGTGTGTGTCCGCTGGTGTACTATCAGGCTGTTTAGCTGAGTAAAACCCTTCCCACATTGATCACAGCCATAAGGTTTCTCTCCAGTGTGTATCCTCTGGTGTGATTTCAGAGTTTGTAGCCGAATAAAACTCTTCCCACATTGATCACAGCCATAAGATTTCTCTCCCGTGTGAATTCTTTGATGTATTTTAAGGCCTAGTGAAGAGTTGAATCTTTTCCCACAGTCAGAGCAGCAATGAGATTTCTCTCCTGTGTGAACTCGCTGGTGTTTCTTGAGGAGTTCTGATCTGGAGAGACTCTTCTCTGCCTCGTCAGCATCATGATGTTGTTAAGGATCCCCAGGATCCCCATAGTCCCGTCTCTCTCCTGTGAGAGAAAGTCAGGCAGATGGTTAAAGGCCCACAACAGCAGAAATCCACTGTTTATTTGAGGTAAAAGGTGATGCCCAGATCATACCCATGAAGTTGTACAACAATTGACGTCTGTTAAATGATTTGACAATTAAGACAGTCAAGTTAGCGATAACAGTCATATTTAGTCTTGTTTTCACATTAGTAGTAACTAGAAATAAGTTATTAAAGTTGTTGAAATCCTAAGCAGTGTGCCAGATGACTTTTGGTCTCCAATATTGACCCCTTTCTGTGTTTGCTAAAATTGCGACACGAGGTCAATGCACACACAAAAATTATTGCAGAAACTCCTCCCTGCTAATGAGGAAACCACTAGTTATGGATGTAGTATATCTGGTAATTAGGAAACCACTAGTTATGGATGTAGTATATCTGGTAATGAGGAAACCACTAGTTATGGATGTAGTATATCTGCTAATGAGGAAACCACTAGTTATGGATGTAGTATATCTGGTAATGAGGAAACCACTAGTTATGGATGTAGTATATCTGGTAATGAGGAAACCACTAGTTATGGATGTAGTATATCTGGTAATGAGGAAACTGCTAGTTATGGATGTAGTATATCTGGTAATGAGGAAACCACTAGTTATGGATGTAGTATATCTGCCTGGAGCAAAAAATGGTGAGGAAAGATTTTAGATTTTCACAATGTATTCGAAATATTACAGCACAAGATCAGGAGTGCTACTCAAGGAAACTCACATTAAGCTCTTTGTCTATTCACTAATTCACCATCGTGAGGGGAAATGCAGGGTTCTCATAGGCTGACAGCAAAATTTGCGTCCATTTCCAGGTTGCTGATGAGTGCATTTCACATTACTATTGGATTATAATTGTAAGGCTCGCTTGAATCTCCTGCTTAATATAATGTTTGTGTTATTGTCGCATATCAACTGATTTATACTTTAAAAAAACACTTCAACCAGTAAAATGCTCTATGGCTAGCTTTGCCATCAGCCTGACAATGAGGGTTTGTACACTAAGTGTTTAACAAATTGGCCCATAACTTCACCAAACAATAACATAGACCTACTGTAGGACCCATAACTTCACCTAACAACAACATAGACCTACTGTAGGACCCATAACTTCACCTAACAATACCATAGACCTACTGTAGGACCCATAACTTCAACTAACAACAACATTAGAGGTCGACCGATTAATCGGAATGGCCGATTTCAAGTTTTCATAACAATCGGTAATCGGTATTTTTGGCCTCCGATTTGCCGATTTAAAAAAAAATGTGTACACCTTTATTTAACTAGGCAAGTCAGATTAAGAACACATTCTTATTTTCAATGACGGCCTAGGAACGGGGATTAACTGCCTTGTTCAGGGAGGATTCGGGGATTCGTTTTTGTAACCTTCTGGTTACTAGTCCAACGCTCTAACCACCTGCCTTACATTGCACTCCACGAGGAGCCTGCATGGCAGGCTGACTACCTGTTACGCGAGGGCAGCAAGAAGCCAAGGTAAGTTGCAAGCCAGCATTAAACTTATCTTATAAAAAAAACTAGCAATCTTAACATAATCACTAGTTAACTACACATGGTTGATGATATTACTAGTTTATCTAACGTGTCCTGCGTTGCATATAATTGATGCGGTGCCTGTTAATTTCTCATCGAATCACAGCCTACTTCGACAAACGGGTGATGATTTAACAAGCGCATTTGGGAAAAAAGTACTGTCGTTGCACCAATGTACCTAACCATAAACATCAATGCCTTTCTTTAAAATCAATACACAAGTATATCTTTTTAAACCTGCATATTTAGTTAATATTGCCCGCTAACATGAAATTGTGTCACTGCTCTTGCGTTCATTGTCTGGCTCGTTGCGAACTAATTTGCCAGAATTTTACAGAATTATGACATACCATTGAAGGTTGTGCAATGTAACAGGAATATTTAGACTTAGGGATGCCACCCGTTAGATAAAATACGGACCGGTTCCGCATTTCACTGAAATAATATTTTTTTTTGTTTTCGTGATGATAGTCTCCGGCTTCGACCATATTAATGACCTAAGGCTCGTATTTCTGTGTGTTTATTATATTATAATTAAGTCTATGATTTGATAGAGCAGTCTGACTGAGCGGGGGTAGGCACCAGCAGGCTCGTAAGCATTCATTCAAACAGCACTTTTGTGCGTTTTGCCAGTAGCTCTTCGCAATGCATTGTGCTGTTTATGACTTCAAGCCTGTCAACTCCCAAGATTAGGCTGGTGTAACCGATGTGAAATGGCTAGCTGGTTAGCGGGATGCGCGCTAATAGCGTTTCAAACGTCACTCGCTCTGAGACTTGGAGTAGTTGTTCCCCTTGCTCTACATGGGTAACGCTGCTTCGAGGGTGGCTGTTGTCGATGTGTTCCTGGATCGAGCCCAGGTAGGAGCGAGGAGAGGGACGGAAGCTATACTGTTACACTGGCAATACTAAAGTGCCTATAAGAACATCCAATAGTCAAAGGTATATGAAATACAAATCGTATAGAGAGAAATAGTCCTATAATTCCTATAATAACTACAACCTAAAACTTCTTACCTGGGAATATTGAAGACTCATGTTAAAAGGAACCACCAGCTTTCATATGTTCCCATGTTCTGAGCAAGGCACTTAAACGTTAGCTTTCTTACATGGCACATATTGCACTTTCACTTTCTTCTCCAACACTTTGTTTTTGCATTATTTAAACCAAATTGAACATGTTTCATTATTTATTTGAGGCTAAATTGATTTTATTTATGTATTATATTAAGTTCAAATAAGTGTTCATTCAGTATTGTTGTAATTGTCATTATTACAAATAAAGGGAGGGAAAAAAATTAAATCGGCCGATTAATCGGTATCGGCGTGTGTTGGTCCCCCAATAATCGGCATCGGCGTTGAAAAATCATAATCGGTCGACCTCTAAACAACATAGACCTACAGTGGGAGAAAAAAGTATTTGATCCCCTGCTGATTTTGTACGTTTGCCCACTTACAAAGAAATGATCAGTCTATAATTTTAATAGTAGGTTTATTTGAACAGTGAGAGACAGAATAACAACAAAAAAATCCTGAAAAACGCATGTCAAAAATGTTATAAAATGATTTGCATTTTAATGAGGGAAATAAGTATTTGACCCCTCTGCAAAACATGACTTAGTACTTGGTGGCAAAACCCTTGTTGGTAATCACAGAGGTCAGACGTTTCTTGTAGTTGTCCACCAGGTTTGCATACATCTCAGGAGTGATTTTGTCCCACTCCTCTTTGCAGATCTTCTCCAAGTCATTAAGGTTTCAAGGCTGACGTTTGTCAACTCGAAACGTCAGCTTCCTCCACAGATTTTCTATGGGATTAAGGTCTGGAGACTGGCTAGGCCACTCCAGGACCTTAATGTGCTTCTTCTTGAGCCACTCCTTTGTTGCCTTGGCCGTGTGTTTTGGGTCATTGTCATGCTGGAATACCCATCCACGACCCATTTTCAATGCCCTGGCTGAGGGAAGGAAGTTTTCACCCAAGATTTGACGGTACATGGCCCCGTCCATTGTCCCTTTGATGCGGTGAAGTTGTCCTGTCCCCTTAGCAGAAAAACACCCCCAAAGCATAATGTTTCCACCTCCATGTTTGATGGTGGAGATGGTGTTCTTGGGGTCATAGGCAGCATTCCTCCTCCTCCAAACACGGCGAGTTGAGTTGTCAAAGAGCTCCATTTTGGTCTCATCTGACCACAACACTTTCACCAGTTGTCCTCTGAGTCATTCAGATGTTCATTGGCAGACTTCAGACGGGCCTGTATATGTATTCTTGAGCAGCGGGACCTTGTGGGCGCTGCAGGATTTCAGTCCTTCACGGCGTAGTGTGTTACCAATTGTTTTCTTGGTGACTATGGTCCCAGTTGCCTTGAGATCATTGACAAGATCCTCCCGTGTAGTTCTGGGCTGATTCCTCACCGTTCTCATGATCATTGCAACTCCACGAGGTGAGATCTTGCATGGAGCCCCAGGCCGAGGGATATTGACAGTTCTTTTGTGTTTCTTCCATTTGCGAATAATCGCACCAAATGTTGTCACCTTCTCACCAAGCTGCTTGGCAATGGTCTTGTAGCCCATTCCAGCCTTGTGTAGGTCTACAATCTTGTCCCTGACATCCTTGGAGAGCTCTTTGGTCTTGGCCATGGTGGAGAGTTTGGAATCTGATTGATTGATTGCTTCAGTGGACAGGTGTCTTTTTTACAGGTAACAAGCTGCGGTTAGGAGCACTCCCTTTAAGAGTGTGCTCCTAATCCCAGCTCGTTACCTGTATAAAAGACACCTGGGAGCCAAAAATCTTTCTGATTGAGAGGGGGGTCAAATACTTTTTACCCTCATTAAAATGCAAATCAATTTATAACATTTTTGACATGCGTTTTTCTATATATTTTTGTTGTTATTCTGTCTCTCACTGTTCAAATAAACCTACCATTAAAATTATAGACTGATCCTTTCTTTGTCAGTGGGCAAATGTACAAAATCAAAAGGGGATCAAATACTTTTTTCCCCCACTGTAGGACTATAAATCATTTAATATTTCAGGTGAAACATGAACATTAAAATGTCTTTGTCATGACATTTCATAACCTGATCACCAGATAATTTTGTGAATAATCCCACTAGGCTACTCTGTAATGTGTTGTCATTCTAAATGTCCTGAATAAAGGAAAATAGCTCTGTGTGTTGTACAATAGCCTATCCATCAAGGAACAGTTCTCTACACATTATGAGCTAAGTATCTCTGTCTCCAAACAGACTAACGAGACCCTACAGTAAATCAAGCAGACAATAACACATTATAAACATTACATTTATTAGGGATGTTGGATCCAACGTGGAGCACGGCATAACTGTCTTTACCAGAGTAATGAATGAAGAAGCACTTTGGTTGTTGTTGCATGTCGTGATGTTTGTCATGTGACTGTCATTCAGAAAATGATTTCCTGGATCAGCTGATGATAGTTGAACATGTGACTGTAACTCAACAGCTACAGTATTAAGAATTATGTGTAATTATTGAAGAACGACGTTAATGACAGTAACCATTTTGGTGTCAATAAAGTTAAGGTGACTCTCGGTTAGAACCATTGGATTTAGCAAACTCTGAAATGATTTAGGATTTCTGTGCCCATGAAAACTGTACAACATACTATTAAATCCACGCCTCGCTGGAAGCCCCGCCTTCCACAGGTGATGAGCGTGAGGCTTGGATTTATTCCTTAAATTTAATACCACTCTTCATCTACCCAGGAAGGGGTGGGGCCAAACAGGTGTTGCACCTCGTTTCCCTCCTTCAGGGAACAGTAATTATAGTCACAAAGTTACACTCCCTTTCAGCCGGTCAACTTCGGTACAACATACTATAGGGAAATACAATCATTCCCCATGCCGACCCAAATGGATACTAAATGAAACGGCCCCTGGCAGACCACCCAGACCTGACCCCGCAATTGCTTCAGTTTTGTCAATTTATTCATTGTCTTTTGTTTGAAACACTCCTGTCAATGTTGAGTAAGGACGCACACCTGATTACACATATAGAAGTAGGACTAGTCTACCTGGCCTGTGTGCAAATGTAGGCCTATAAATGTGCCCATTTGGGGATGTCTGATAGTATTTCTGATTGTCTTAATGCACCACCACTAATGAGTTGTGGAGCTTCTCAAAGTAATTTTTCTTCACCTCAAACAGCAAGTAAACAAAGTCCAATCAAAATCAATTGTAAATGAGAATAGTTCCTCAAAGTATTTGAAAAACATTTCCAGCTCTCGCCCTTTCGATAACCACTCAGCATAAAAGGGAAAAATGTAACGCTCTGATCCAGTGGAAATGTCATAAAATACCTGATTACTTCTTATCCCTTTAACAAATAGCCTACAGCTGCGTCTGTCCCAAACTCACTGGCGGGAAACTGAGAGCCCTGAATTATTAATACAATGTTGCAAGTTCGTTGTAGACAGGCCATGTGATTTAGAGGATATTTATTTGCAATGTTTGTATTTGTTGGCATTATGTTGGCCATTTTTTTACATAGTTGCCAATGGCAATAAAAGTTACTTTTAGACTTGTATAATTTTCATTTAGATTTAGATAGAATGTAGATTAATCACAGACAATGATTTTGAGATACTATTATAAATTAAATTAAACTGTTCCACGAAAATGAACATATGAAAATCATAACTGGCACCAGATCTGGAGGATCAGCAGCAGCGGGAGGAGGAGGAGGAAGAGTATTTCTCGGTTATATTGGTGACTGGCTCCCTCGTAACTTGTGTATCTGTAATTATTTAAACAAACACCTCTAGTCAGGTTATTTTAATGACTGGCTCCCTCTAGTCATTTGTGTGTCTTATTTACTTAATCAAACAGCGTGCTTAAAGCATCAGACAAGTTACGTACATATAGTTGATTTTATTAAAACACATGGAGCGATTGGTAGAAAGAACAGATGACTCTTGGTTGACCAAGATGTATTTTAGTTGGGGACAGCACTAGAACATGATTCTGGGACTCCAGAGTGGTGCAGTGGACACTAAGTCCAAGGGTCTAAGGCACTGCATCTCAGTGCTTGAGGCGTCACTACAGACACCCTGGTTCAAATCCAGGCTGTATCACAACCGGCCTTGATTGGGAGTCCCATAGGGCGGCGCACAATTGGCCCAGCGTCGTCCGGGGTAGGCAGTCAATGTAAATAAGAATTTGTTCTTAACTGACTTGCCTAGTTAAATAAAGGTTACATTTAAATAAAAAGTGTTTTACGACAAACTGTTTTCTACAAATCCGTCAAGGGAACAACTTTGAGAAGGTTTTAAAACCAAGGTTTCAAACCAATTCATGAATGTAATTAAATCTAGGTATGTCTTGCCTTTAATGTAATGGCATGAAAAACAATTGGCTGAATATTATACAATGACTTATCAACAGCTCTAATAATTTGCCTCCACAGGAAATCTACACTGGCAGTTATAGAATATACTATATATCCTAGAAACCTGGTTAAACTATCATTATGACATCATGGATGAATTCTAGAATATACTATATAGCCTAGAAACCTGGTTAAACTATCATTATGACATCATGGATGGCCAGTCTTTGTATTTATAGGGTAGTGAATTCAGGGGGTAGCCCTGAGCTGAACTCAAACCTGGGTCCAGCGACTGTCAAGCCAACACCTTATAACTGTTACGCCAAGATGTTACTGTTACGCCAAGTCTCTGGGCAGCCATTTTGTTGCTGTTTAAAAAAAACACATCAATCAATCAATCTGCAGTTAAAACACTGTTTTGGTAATAAGATGATGGATGGGTCTGGAGAAATGTAACTACTCTCAAATGCATAGACAGACCTATGGATGCAAGGACTGACCATACATGATATCAACATTATAGTTTTAACCATGTTGAGGACATTGTTTCTAAACATTGGAGTAAAAAAAGCTTATTTGGGGTTCTGATGTGGTACAACAGTTGAACTAAGCTCATGAGGCATGTGTTATATTCTTCAAGAATCAATGGCTATAAATAATTTAAGTCCAAATATTGATGTAGCTATTGCAGATTTCCCCTTTAACACCACACATTAGTTCAACAACTGCAGAGTTTGTGCCTCTGTATTTAAGACAGTACTTACTAGTGTTAATCAGGGAACGGTTTCTCAAACCCATCTTATGGCTAAGTTCATCGTTAGAACCAATGGACGCCTTAAGATGCGTTTGGAAAACCGGGCCCAGATGTCCAGTTTCTTCCTCTTCTTCTTCCTCTTTTTTGGATGTGACAGTCATCTCCACCTCCTCTTTCACTCCAAAAACTGCATCCTCTTCTTTTACTGTAACATCCTCCTCCTCTTTCACTCTGAACGTGTCTTCCTCTTGTTTAACTGAAACGTCTTTCTCTTCTTCTTTCACTGTAACAGCCTCACCCTCTACTTGTTTTTGTAATTCAACAGCCTCCTCTTCCTCCTCCTCCTCTTTGACGAGAGCTTCTTCTTCCTCCGTCCAGCAGACCTCTTCTTTAGCAGGAGGAGAGTAGCTTAGTGAACTCATGGTCGGGGATGTTAGCTAGCTAGGCTAATGCTAATTTAAACAGCCCGCTAGCTAACTAATAACAACAAATAAATATTACATTAAATCGGATAACTAACTAAACGACAGAAATCTAACGAGCTTTATTGGTTCGGCTATTTTGTCTAGCAAGCTACCGAGGTGGCTGAATAACTGTTGCTACTGTTGGAAGAAGAGTTCCGTCCACTAGATTATACGTCACACCAGCAGAATTACCTTAAATTCCCAGACCGCCATCTGTTGACTGGAGTGGGTAACGCAGTTGAGTAAAATGTTTATTTAATTTTCAGACAAAAAGTTGAAAGTGTAGGGAGAAAGAGTTTTTACTCACCAGTGTAACAACACAGTGTGGTTAAAGACTTAGTAACTGAGTTGTAGTCACAATCTGGTTCCCTATAAGGACAAACAGTTATGATTTAATGTTATTACATATTTATTATATAACATAATATACACTACTGGTCAAAGGTCTTAGAATACCTACTCATTCAAGGGCTTTTCTTTATTTTTACTATTTTCTACATAGTAGAGTAATAGTGAAGACATCAAAACTATGAAATAACACCTATGGAATTATGTATTAACCAAAAAAAAGTGTTAAACAATTGAAAATATATTTGATATTTGAGGTTCTTCAAATAGCCACGCTTTGCCTTATTGACAGCTTTGCACACTCTTGGCATTCTCTTAACCAGCTTCACCTGGAATGCTTTTCCAACAGTCTTGAAGGAGTTCCCACATATGCTTAGCACTTGTTGGCTGCTTTTCCTTCACTCTGCGGTCCGATTCAGTGAGCCGTCAGTTGGACTCATTTCTCAACTTGTCTACCTGACCCGTCAAATAGTAATTAAAGTAATATGCAATGTCAGGTGGTTTTGGTAATGAATGTTAAAATGGGTAGGAATTCAAACATGTCTGCCACTTGTGTTGAATCAAAGTTGTCCATAGATGTTGTCCATCAGCCTTGATTTAGTGATGATAATATCCTTTCTTTTTACCTTGGTCACCAGATGTATTCATTTACAATAACTGGTCTAGCTTGGTCACTAGATGTATTCATTTACAATAACTGGTCTAGCTTGGTCACTAGATGTATTCATTTACAATAACTGGTCTAGCTTGGTCACTAGATGTATTCATTTACAATAACTGGTCTAGCTTGGTCACTAGATGTATTCATTTACAATAACTGGTCTAGCTTGGTCACTAGATGTATTCATTTACAATAACTGGTCTAGCTTGGTCACTAGATGTATTCATTTACAATAACTGGTCTAGCTTGGTCACTAGATGTATTACTCTACAATAACTGGTCTAGCTTGGTCACTAGATGTATTCATTTACAATAACTTTGCTCATCAGACAGATCTGTCCTCTACATTTTTTGGTTTCATTAAGTTGAACCGTTCCATTTCTCAGCTCATCAATCCCTGGGGCATCGTTTGACCTCAGTCTGTTTTCTTAATGGGGCCTTGCTTATCAACAAAACTCATACATCATTTCATAAACACACTCAATGCCCTTTCAGGATCATCCTCACTACACACTTCCAGCCATCGCACATTCTGAACCTCATCCACAAATGAGTCCTGGCTGAACCTCTTGTAGGGTCTTGGGTAGGTTACTTTAGGATCAGTCTTTGGTATATGAGTCCTGACTGAACCTCTTGTAGGGCCTTGGGTAGGTTACTTTAGGATCAGCCTTTGGTATATGAGTCCTGACTGAACCTAACCTAAATTATTGTGACTGTCAACTGCTCGGCATATGGAGTATTTACATATTTTTGTAAATTTTTTTAGACTACTGTTACTCACTGTTTATTTTCTATGAGTCACTTCACCTACATGTACAAATTACCTCGACTTACCTGTACCCCTGCATATAGCCTCATTATTGTTATTTTATTGTTACTTTTTATCTTATTTCATTTATACATTAGTTATTTAGTAACTATTTTCTTAATTCTATTTTTTTAACTGCATGGTTGGTTAAGGGCTTGTAAGTAAGCATTTAATTTTAAGGTCTACACCTGTTGTATTCAGCGAATGTGACAAATAACATTTAATTTGGTTTGATTGGTTTGGTATTGGGCTTGTTTGATATTGCAGCCGAAAGTGCAGGCGACTGCCAACTGACTGATCTATAAATCTATAAATCACCTTGCATCATAAATAATTACTCATTATTATTTATAAATCAGTCAGCCATTAACCATTTACCCACAATGCAGCATGGATTTGATGCTCTTGAACATGGCCAGTAGTTTAGTAGATGACATAAAGGCTACGCTGCGAACGCGATATCGTGTGTGGAACATAATCTCTAATAATTTGGCTGTTCTAAATACTGTGTTGTTCAAAGCCTAGACTAATGAACCTATTTTTGACACAATCAGCTGGAAAGTGTCAATGCTTCAGGAAGTTTTTTTCCCCCATCACTACTTTTCAGCACATTCTCTGGGAACTAGACTACAGGAGTTTTGTGAGGTTTTCTACCTTGGCTTACTGCTAGGGCGCTAGCTGACTGACATCTGGAATCTATATATTTTGGATGTTGGGGATTTTCCCTGCCATCATTCTGTAAGTCCCTTGCTCTTTTGATCTGCAGTCATGTTTTAGTTGGGTTTTGTTAGTTGGGTTCTAACTGGTCTCCATTAGTTGGGCTCCATAGCCGTGCTGATTGGCTGCGCTGGTTAGGCTAATAGCTGGTTGGCTAAATAGCTAATGTCAACTGGCTGGCTAAGATAACTGCAGACTGTACAGCTAACATTCTTTGATATTTGGTTAAATGGCGTTATGTATTTTCAAAACGTTCGTTTACTTTAATCACTCAAGTCATGAGTGCAAACGATTGGTTTAATTTGAATTTATACATTGGAAGTTATTTCTGTTGTAGTTTACATAATAGGTAATAGGCTGGTCCTTCATATTACTTCACACCTGACGTTGTCATTATTCTGAATTCTGATTGGTTTCATGTAATAACTCCAAAAATAGAACAGTGAGGTGTAACTTTGCATTGGGACTTTAAAAATATTCTATTTGATTTGTCTAAAAAATACAAAACATACAGATACAAACAAAATCATACAAACATTAACTACATCACACCTGTCCAGACCCACTAGAACACACCTCCATCTCCATTAACTACATCACACCTGCCCAGACCCACTAGAACACACCTCCATCTCCATGAACTACATCACACCTGTCCAGACCCACTAGAACACACCTCCATCTCCATTAACTACATCACACCTGTCCAGACCCACTAGAACACACCTCCATCTCCATTAACTACATCACACCTGCCCAGACCCACTAGAACACACCTCCATCTCCATTAACTACATCACACCTGTCCACTAGAACACACCTCCATCTCCATTAACTACATCACACCTGGCCAGACCCACTAGAACACATCCCCATCTCCAGCGCCCGCATCAGCACCATTTTATTTCTCTCCGTCACTTTCAACTTTTAGATAATAAAGCATTATACCTTTCAAATGAATTAACAACAGAGGATCGGTTGATTTCCAGGTTTTAATTAAGTATAATATTTAGGATGATTGACGAGAAAAGTATCGTCCAACTCTGGGGGTATCTCACTGCACCCTCAAATGCCATGTCTTGAAATATGCAGACAGACGGATTAAAATACATTTTACATTATAATCCTGTACTTCTGACAGCCAACTTTCTAACTCTGCCCATAACTTTATGACATCATAACATTCCCAGAAGGATTATTGAGTCATTGTTAGTTTTACACTGAAGACATGACTCTGCCGTTGTGCTGTAGAATTAAGGGACTATCATCTGTCCCAACATCACAGGCCACAGACTTTGATACAGTTAAAGACTTCCAAAAGAGTTTCCGCAGTTTAAGATCAACTGAGTTTTTTTATTGGGGGGTTCTCCCTGTGCACCTGCCAATGTAAATCTATTGAACGAGACAAGTTACCAGACAGGACATATTGCTAATGCTCTTCCTATTGATAACCTGAATGACAATTAACTTGTGGGTGGTGGTCGTGATGACGGCCTATTCGATGACGTCGTCATCGGGATTCTCCAAAAAAGAAGACGCTCTGGATTGATCACTGGAGTCAGATGTGAAGGAGGAGGTTGACCATCAGGAGTCAGATGTGAAGGAGGAGGTTGATCATCAGGAGTCAGATGTGAAGGAGGAGGTTGATCATCAGGAGTCAGATGTGAAGGAGGAGGTTGATCATCTGGAGTCAGATGTGAAGGAGGAGGTTGAACATCAGGAGTCAGATGTGAAGGAGAAGGTTGATCATCAGGAGTCAGATGTGAAGGAGGAGGTTGATCATCAGGAGTCAGATGTGAAGGAGGAGGTTGATCATCAAGAGTCAGATGTGAAGGAGGAGGTTGATCATCAGGAATCAGATGTGAAGGAGGAGGTTGATCATCAGGAGTCAGAAGTGAAGGAGGAGGTTGATCATCAGGAGTCAGATGTGAAGGAGGAGGTTGATCATCAGGAGTCAGATGTGAAGGAGGAGGTTGATCATCAGGAATCAGATGTGAAGGAGGAGGTTGATCATCAGGAGTCAGATGTGAAGGAGGAGGTTGATCATCAGGAGTCAGATGTGAAGGAGGAGGTTGATCATCAGGAGTCAGATGTGAAGGAGGAGGTTGATCATCAGGAGTCAGATGTGAAGGAGGAGGTTGATCATCAGTGAACCTCTAGGATTGTGGCTGGGCTGGCATTTACACTTCCAGCTTGGTCATATATTTTGATACATTGAATATTGATATTGTGAACCTATGTTATATATTGGTACCTCCTGTTTCATGAAGTGATGTCACTAAGTACTGCTCCTATATATATACAGTGCAGTCGGAAAGTATTCAGACCCCTTCACTTTTTCCACATTTTGTTACGTTATTCTAAAATGGATTAAATCAATATTTTACCCTCAATCTTCAAACAATACCTCATAATGACATCACAATACCCCATAATGATATGTCAATACCCCATAATGACATCACAATAGCCCATAATGACATCACAATACCCCAGAATGACATCACAATACCCCATAATGACAAAGCAGCTTATACAGGTTTTTATAAAAGTTTCAAATGTAACAAAAACAACAAGTGAAATACCACATTTAGATACAGTACCAGTCAAAAGTTTGGACACACCTACTCATTCAAGGGTTTTTATTTTTACTATTTTCTACATTGTAGAATAATAATGAAGACATCAAAACTATGAAATAACGCATATGGAATCATGGAGTAGCCACAAAATGGTTAAACAAATCAAAATATATTTCACCCTTTGCCTTGATGACAGCTTTGCACACTCTGGCATTCTCTTAACCAGCTTCATGAGGTAGTCACCTGGAATTAATTTCAATTAACAGGTGTGCCTAGTGAAATGTTAATTTGTGGATTTTTTTTCCATCTTAATGCATTTGAGCCAATCAGTTGTGTTGTGACAAGGTATGGGTTGCTCTCATGAGGATTGCCACAGGAAAGGAAGACCCAGAGTTACCTCTGCTGCAGAAGATACGTTCATTAGAGTTAACTGCACCTCAGATTGCAGTCCAAATAAATGCTTCACAGAGTTCAAGTAACAGACACATCTCAACATCAACTGTTCAGAGACTTCATGAATCAGGCCTTCATGGTTGAATTGCTGCATAGAAAAACACTGTTTACAAAAGCTTTGTTATTAAAGAACGAGAAAGCCAGCACACTGTTTAGAAATAATTTGCTTTCCTTTCAAGGACATTTCTAAGTGACACCAAACTTCTGAACGGTAGTATATATCTACATGATGTATTGTTCCACCATGTAGGAGCAGTATAGACCGACAGTAGCTGGCTACTTATTTAGATGTTGTTTGACTGAATGAAACTGCCTTAAATGTGCTGTAGTAAAAAAAAAAATATTTCTCACCAATCAATCAACACATTCCTGTCTTTGTATGTCTCAATATAATAGTATTATTTAATTAAATCCATGTAAAATAATCTTTGTCTTAAAATAAAATCAGATCCTCAACTGCGTTTCCCTCCAGTCAGCAGACGGCGATGTGCGTCTTTCAGGCGATGCTGCAGCGTGACGTATAATCTAGTGGACGGTTCTTCATAAACAGCTCGTCAACCACCTCGGTAACTTGCTAGCCAACATAGCCGAAAGATTCAAGCTATTTATACGCTTTCGGTCTATATTAGCTACTGTGTTTTAGACACACTTCTGTCGTATCTACTTGTTAACCTATTTAATATTACGTTATTTTGTATTAGTCAGCTATAGTAGCTGGCTGGTTAAGTTAGCATTAGCCTGGTCGCTAATGATAGCTAGCTAGCTAACATCCCCGAACATGAGCTCCCTAAACTACTCCCCTCCTGTTAAAGAAGAGGAGGTCTGCTGGACGGAGAAAGAAGCTCTGGGGCTGAACATGGTCGTGAAAGAGGAGAAGGAAGAGGAGGATGTTACAGTAAAAGAAGAGGAGGAAGAGGAAGAGGAGGATGTTACAGTTAAACAAGAAGTAGAGGGTGAGGCTGTTACAGAGGAAGAGAAAGACGTTACAGTTAAAGAAGAGGAGGAAGAGAAAGAGGAGGATGCCGTTTTTGGAGTGAAGAAGGAAGGAGAGATTACTGTCACATTGAAAGATGAAGATGAAGAGGAAGAGATAGGAGATCTGATTAACACCAGTCAGTACCGCCTTCAATTAGTTTTTAACTTTGGATATTCGGAGTTGGCTCGTCAATACCTCTTCAACGGAGGGCCCTGGGATGATGACTGATATGTCTAGAATCAGGACGTAGAGACAAGCTACCCCTTGTTTTCTCCGTTCCGTTTCCAAAAAGTGACTTAACATATATATTTGAGAAGGGTCTATCTGCTGACCGCAGACTGGGGGCCACGGCATGTAGTGATTTTAATGTAGTGATGTTTTACTACACACCGTGTCCCCCAATAGAGCCATGTGAGAGTTGGGTTGGCTACACCAAATGTAACAGTGTAGGTTCCGTCCATCTCTTCGCCCCAACCCGGGGCCCCAACCTAACCTACTGGCATGACCTAGAGAGTTACAACCTACTGTAACCTACTGGCATGACCTAGAGAGTTACAACCTACTGTAACCTACTGGCATGACCTAGAGAGATACAACCTACTGTAACCTACTGGCATGACCTAGAGAGATACAACCTACTGTAACCTACTGGCATGACCTAGAGAGATACAACCTACTGTAACCTACTGGCATGACCTAGAGAGATACAACCTACTGTAACCTACTGGCATGACCTAGAGAGTTACAACCTACTGTAACCTACTGGCATGACCTAGAGAGATACAACCTACTGTAACCTACTGGCATGACCTAGAGAGATACAACCTACTGTAACCTACTGGCATGACCTAGAGAGATACAACCTACTGTAACCTACTGGCATGACCTAGAGAGATACAACCACTTGGATACAACCTACTGTAACCTACTGGCTTGACCTAGAGAGATACAACCTACTGTAACCTACTGGCATGACCTAGAGAGATACAACCTACTGTAACCTACTGGCATGACCTAGAGAGATACAACCTACTGTAACCTACTGGCATGACCTAGAGAGATACAACCTACTGTAACCTACTGGCATGACCTAGAGAGATACAACCTACTGTAGCCTACTGGCATGACCTAGAGAGATACAACCTACTGTAACCTACTGGCATGACCTAGAGAGATACAACCTACTGTAGCCTACTGGCATGACCTAGAGAGATACAACCTACTGTAGCCTACTGGCATGACCTAGAGAGATACAACCTACTGTAGCCTACTGGCATGACCTAGAGAGATACAACCTACTGTAGCCTACTGGCATGACCTAGAGAGCTAAAGTTGTAAAATTCCTGGATTTTAAATGAATATTTTCCATAATAATGATAATTTGTATCTTCCTATCCACATATTGGATCCCTCTTCTTTGTCGTCCACTCTACACCAATAACAGACAACTACTGTGGGACTCCCAATCATTCTGCCTGGATTCGAACCAGGGACTTTAGTGACGCCTCTTGTACTGAGATGCAGTGGCTTAGACTGCTGCATCCGTGTGTGTGTGTTAACTATTTAACTGTACTAGAATGCTTAAAAGGCCGCTAAAAGTTGTAATATCGGTTATCGGTATCATTTTTTGGGGCAAGGAAAATATTGGATATCGGTTTTGGCCAAAAATGTAATATCGGTCTCAGGATAGTAGCTCTGACTCTGGGACCGATACGAGTCTCAGGATATTGTGGTGAGAAAATCCCTCTAAGCTCACACAGCTCTCCTGCACCTTTATCAGATCAGCAGTGATTCACGTCAGCCTCCAGAGAGGTAGTCAGGTGTAAAGTGCTGCAATCATCATGGTGTGTTACTGTTGTTTTGAGTGAGGCCATAACAGGCACAGTCTCATTTCACAGATTAGTTCAATCTGCTTTGAAAGTATCAGAAACCTCTTGTATTCAGGTCTGAATCGTAGCCACGACCTCAGTTGAAATGAAAACTATCTCCGAGCAAAGTAGCTTGATGGCCTCGAATGTTCATTTTAGCCCCCAGACAAAACCACACACCCGGGCAAAGTGCAAGTCTCTGGGCTTTCAGTCTCAGGAGAGGGCAGTGATGAAACTGGGTGTTGTAGGCCGGGAAAATATATATTTTTACTGCTAAATTCACAACACTTTAGAATACTGCTGGAGCAAACGGGAAACACATTGGGTTTTTAAAGAAATGTTTGATGATTGACTAGGAATGCCTTGGTGACCACTGTTTTTCACACTGGCTATTATTTTAATGAACTCCCCCAAACAAGACCAAATCTGAACCAATCATAGACTTATATGTTTCACCAGTTTGGCCACACAGTACAGCACAGTAGACAACTAAGTAACTAGATACTCTGTTTGTCTTTGACAGGAGAGAGACCAGACTATCCCTCTGACAGCGGGAAGAGTCCTTCAGGGGAATCAGACCCAGGGAAGAGTCCATCAGGGGAATCAGACCCAGGGAAGAGTCCTTCAGGGGAATCAGACCCAGGGAAGAGTCCATCAGGGGAATCAGACCCAGGGAAGAGTCCATCAGGGGAATCAGACCCAGGGAAGAGTCCATCAGGGGAATCAGACCCAGGGAAGAGTCCTTCAGGGGAATCAGACCCAGGGAAGAGTCCTTCAGGGGAATCAGACCCAGGGAAGAGTCCATCAGGGGAATCAGACCCAGGGAAGAGTCCTTCAGGGGAATCAGACCCAGGGAAGAGTCCTTCAGGGGAATCAGCAGAATCAGGCCCAGAGATGCCCAAAGCAACAGGAGGACATCATCACTGCTCCCACTGTGGAAAGAGTTTTACCAAGTTAGGGAACCTGAATAGGCATGAGAGTACACACACAGGAGAAAAACCTTTCCAATGCTCCCAGTGTGGAAAGAGTTTTAACGAATTAGGGTACCTATTAATACATAAGAGAATACACTCTGGAGAGAAGCCTTACCACTGCTCCAAATGCGGAATAACTTTTACCTGGCTAGGAAGCCTGAAAACACATGAGAGAATTCACACGGGAGAAAATCCTTTCCAATGTTCACACTGTGGAAAGAATTTTACCCAGTTAGGGAACCTAAATCGGCACAAGAGGACACACACAGGAGAGAAGCCTTATCACTGTTCCCAGTGTGGAAAGAGTTTTAGGGGTTTAATGAGCCTGAAACAGCATGAGAGGACACACACAGGAGAAAAGCCCTACCACTGCTCCCTGTGTGGAAAGAGTTTTACCAAGTTAGAGGGTCTGACTAGGCATGAGAGGACACACACAGGAGGGGATAAGACCTACCACTGCTCCCTGTGTGGAAAGAGATTTAACCGGTTGAGGCATCTGAATAAGCATGAAAGAATACATACACAGGAGGAGAAGACCTACCACTGCTCTCATTGTGGAAAGACATTTTCCCAGTCAGAAGACCTGAAAGCACATGAGAGAATAGAGAGACTGTGTTCTGACTTGTGTTTTTGACTGAAAATTAGTGTTTTAGTTTGGCACATTAAATCATATTGTTTAAATGAAATCATACATGAAAATCTGACCAAAACAACAGGCCTGTTTTTGTTGTTTTTTCATATTGATCATGTCTAAAATTAATTAAATATTTTAATGTGTATTTTGTTTTTCTTTATTAGCTTTGATTGGTTGTATACAAGTATAAACCCTCTGTTGTTCATAATATGATTTGGAGATTGCTAAATGTAAATGATTATATAAGGAAGGAAGTAAGTAGCCTTGGCTTGTCTGAGCCAGAACGGCTCACAGTAGCAGGAGCTGTTTCTGTAGTGTGAGGCAGCTTGATGTACAGTACTTCCCCTGGACAGGACTCTAGTCTATACACTACCACAGTATAGTAACAGGACTCTAGTCTATACAGTACCACAGTATAGTAACAGGACTCTAGTCTATACAGTACCACAGTATAATAACAGGACTCTAGTCTATACAGTACAACAGTATAGTAACAGGACTCTAGTCTATACAGTACCACAGTATAGTAACAGGACTCTAGTCTATACAGTACCACAGTATAGTAACAGGACTCTAGTCTATACAGTACCACAGTATAGTAACAGGACTCTAGTCTATACACTACCACAGTATAGTAACAGGACTCTAGTCTATACAGTACCACAGTATAGTAACAGGACTCTAGTCTATAGAGCACCACAGTATAATAACAGGACTCTAGTCTATACAGTACCACAGTATAGTAACAGGAGCCTACCTCCTGTTTCTGTAGTGTGAGGCAGCTTGATGTACAGTACTTCCCCTGGACAGGACTCTAGTCTATACACTACCACAGTATAGTAACAGGACTCTAGTCTATACAGTACCACAGTATAATAACAGGACTCTAGTCTATACAGTACCACAGTATAGTAACAGGACTCTAGTCTATACACTACCACAGTATAATAACAGGACTCTAGTCTATACAGTACCACAGTATAGTAACAGGACTCTAGTCTATACAGTACCACAGTATAGTAACAGGACTCTAGTCTATACAGTACCACAGTATAGTAACAGGAGCCTACCTCCTGTTTCTGTAGTGTGAGGCAGCTTGATGTACAAGTTCTTCCCCTGGACAGGACTCTAGTCTATTAAGTTATTATATAGATTCATTTCATTTAGCTATTCTTCACTCCAACCTTGAATTTGATTTGATATATGATTTGGATATTTCTAAATGACTTTGATTGGATACAGCTGCAGCCAAATATATTGGCACCCTTGCACTTAGAAATAATTCCCTATTTCTTCTCAAATCAGTCTAGTACCACTACTATACTATGATGGTCTCCACACCTTGTTATTGTACTGGCTCCACTACTATACTATGATGGTCTCCACACCTTGTTATTGTACTGGCTCCACTACTATACTATGATTGTGTCCACACGTTGTTATTGTACTGGCTCCACTACTAGACTATGATGGTCTCCACACCTTGTTATTGTACTGGCTCCACTACTATCTCCACTACTATACTATGATTGTGTCCACACGTTGTTATTGTACTAGCTCCACTACTATACTATGATGGTCTCCACACCTTGTTATTGTACTAGCTCCACTACTATACTATGATGGTCTCCACACCTTGTTATTGTACTGGCTCCACTACTATACTATGATGGTCTCCACACCTTGTTATTGTACTGGCTCCACTACTAGTACTACTACTATACTATGATGGTCTCCACCTTGTTATTGTACTGGCTCCACTACTGTACTATGAAGGTCTCCACACCTTGTTATTGTACTAGCTCCACTACTAGCTCCACTACTATACTATGATGGTCTCCACACGTTGTTATTGCCTGAATTAAGAAAGTGTTTAGTGATTTCTGATTGTATGAGTCCTATGGGAATAGGGTCCAAGGGGCAGGTAGTTGACCTCATTTTATGGACCATTTCAGAGACAGATGTTGGGGTTGTCAATGAGAATGTGGTGAAACTGCAGCTGGGAGGCTCAGTGTGAAGCAGAGGGGCACGTCTGAATCAAGGGGTAGATTGTACAGTGAAGTAAATGCTCTTCATTTCATGTTCAGTGCCTCTTTGTATGCAGTCTGTTGATATACCAGGGACTGGGGATGTAGTTAGGTTTGTATGCAGTCTGTTGATATACCAGGGCCTGAGGATGTAGTTAGGTTTGAATGCAGTCTGTTGATATACCAGGGCCTGAGGATGCACAGTTAGCTTTGTTTTCCTCTAGCTACTCTGCAGTTTGCTCCCAGCAGCTTTCATAGAACGTAGATCACTGTTAAACTAGGCAGCAGAGCGTTTGTTTGACTGAATGAATATGACATTGACTTAAATGCAGCGTTAAATGTAAAGTTTAAATTCTCATTCATTACTAATCAATCAACACATGCTTTCCTTTGGACGTATCAATATAATATTATTATTTAATGAAATACATTTTAAAAATACCCTTTTTTGTCTGGAAATAAAATAAACTTTTCCTTGTACTGCATTACCCACTCCAGTCAGCTGATAACGATGCTGCCAGTGTGACGTATAATCTAGTGGACGGGACACTTCAACAACAACAGCGAGTCAGTCACTTCAGTAGCTTGCTAGGCGACGTAGCCTAAACGTTCAAGCTTTTTAGACTGTTTCAGTCCGTATTTGCCTATGTGTTTTAAACATACTTCTGTTTTATAGCGAGTTGCCCCATTTATTTTCTTATTTGCGTTGTTAGTCAGGCAGATGTCTTAAATTTGCCTAGCACTAGGCTAATGCTAACTAGCTAGCTATTATCCCCGACCATGAGTTCACTAAGCTACTCTCCTCCTGTTAAAGAAGAGGAGGTCTGCTGGACGGAGAAAGAAACTCTGGGGCTGAACATTGTCATGAAAGAGGAGAAGGAAGAGGAGGATGTCACAGTAAAACAAGAAGTAGAGGGTGAGGCTGTTACAGTGAAAGAAGAAGAGAAAGACGTTACAGAGAAAGAGTTGGAGAAAGAGGGGGATGCAGTTTTTGGAGTGAATGCTATTAGATTGCTGGGTGGGGGGATAGGAGGGCCTTCAGAAAGTATTCACACCCCTTGACTTGTCCCACATTTTGTTGTGTTACAGCCTGAATTTAAAATGGATTCAATATCCCATAATGTCAACGTGGAATTACGTTTTTGGAAATGTTTACACATTTAATTAAAAGCCTAATTAAGTTCAAGAGTAAAGGTTTTGCTTAAAAAGTCACACAATAAGTTGCATGGACTCACTCTGTGTGCAATAATAGTGTTTAACGTGATATTTGAATGAATACCTCATCTCTGTTCCCCCCTCAGTTGAGCAGTGAATTTCAAACACAGATTCAACCACAAAAACCAGGGAGGTTTTCCAATGCCTCGCAAAGAAGGGCACCTATTGGTAGATGGGTAAAAAAAAAGCAGACATTGAATATCCCTTTGAGTATGGTGAAGTTATTAATAACACTTTAGATGGTGTATCAATATACCCAGTCACTAACTCAGTTGCTGGAGAGGAAGGAAGCCGCTCAGAGATTTCACCATGAGGCCAATGGGGACTTTAAAATAGTTACAGTGTTTAATGGTTGTGATATGAGAAAACTGCGGATGGATCAACAACATTGTAGTTACTCCACAATACTAACCTAAATGACAGAGTGAAAAGAAGGAAGCATTCCCAGTCAGAGGACCTGAAATCACATGAGAGAATAGAGAGGCTGTTGGCACTAAAGTAATACTACAAAAGAATGTGGCAAAGAAATTAACTTTATGTCCTGAATACAAAGCGTTATGTTTGGGGAGGGTTTGGAGGGTTTGGCTGGCCGGGACGTCCTTGTCCCATTGTGATCTAGCGACTCCTTGTGGCGGTCAGCATGCACGCTGACTTCGGTCGCCAGCTGGACGGTGTTTCCTCCGACACATTGGTGTGGTTGGCTTCCGGGTTAAACGAGCAGTGTGTCAAGATGTGCAGTGCGGCTTGGCAGGGTCGAGTTTCAGAGGACGCATGGCTCTCGACCTTCGCCTCTCCCCCGAGTCCGTAGGGGAGTTGCAATTGGATATCATGAAATTGGTGAGAAAAAGGGGTAAAAGTACCAAAAAATATATATATACACTCGTACTGAAATTAGATTTTTCGATGACCCGGCAGATGTGTAAAACCATGTAAACACCTGCAAGACTTCGGTTGTAAGTGAATCACCTGCCTGGACATCCTAAGAAGCACACAGAGACCTGCATTTTGAAGTGGGTTTAATAATACTTGTGAAAACTGACTTCAGGTGATTAAGGGATCTAGTCTAGATTAAACATCATAGGAAGTTTTATCATGTGGAGGTTTCATTCAGGTCTCTGTTTAGTTAATTAAATAATCTGTTTGTCTTTGACAGGAGAGAGACCAGACTCTCTGTCGTATGTACTTGTTGGCACATTTAATTATATATTTACATTGTTTGTCAGCTAGCTGGTTTGCTAAGTTAGCTTAGAACTAGGCTAGTCGCTAATGCTAGCTAGCTAACATCCCCGACCATGAGTTCACTAAGCTACTCTCCTCCTGCTAAAGAAGAGGAGGTCTGCTGGACGGAGAAAGAAGCTCTAGTGAAAGAGGAGGAGGAAGAGAAGGATGTTACAATACGAAAACAAGTAGAGGGTGAAGCTGTTAGCGTGAAAGAAGAAGAGAAAGACGTAACTGTGAAAGAAGAGAAAGAGGAGTATACCGTTTTTGGAGTGAAAAAGGAGGAAGAAGAGGAGGAAACTGGATATCTGGGCCCGGTTTCCCAAACGCATCTTAAGGAATCCAATGGTTCTAACGATGAACGGGCCCTGATTAACACTAGTAAGTACTGTCTTAAATACAGAGGCACAAACTCTGCAGTTGTTGATCTGATGTTTGGTGTTAAAGGGGAAATCTGCAATTGCTACATCAATATTTTGACTTTTAAATTATTTATTTATAGCCATTGATTCTTGAAGAATATAACACATAATAAAACTATATATATATAAACTTGTTTGGGTGTAGGGCCTGATCAGAGCCTGAAGGTATGGAGGTGCCGTTCCCTTCACAGCTCCGTAGGCAATCACCATGGTCTTGTAGCGGATGCGAGCTTCAACTGGAAGCCAGTGGAGAGAGCGGAGGAGCGGGGTGACGTGAGAGAACTTGGGAAGGTTGAACACCAGACGGGCTGCGGCGTTCTGGATGAGTTGTAGGGGTTTAATGGCAAAGGCAGGGAGCCCAGTCAACAGCGAGTTGCAGTAATCCAGACGGGAGATGACAAGTGCCTGGATTAGGACCTGCGCCGCTTCCTGTGTGAGGCAGGGTCGTACTCTGCGAATGTTGTAGAGCATGAACCTACAGGATCGGGTCACCGCCTTGATGTTAGTGGAGAACGACAGGGTGTTGTCCAGGATCACGCCAAGGTTCTTAGCACTCTGGGAGGAGGACACAAGGGAGTTGTCAACCGTGATGGCGAGATCATGGAACGGGCAGTCCTTCCCCGGGAGGAAGAGCAGTTCCGTCTTGCCGAGGTTCAGCTTGAGCTGGTGATCCATCATCCACACTGATATGTCTGACAGACATGCAGAGATGCGATTCGCCGCCTGGTTATCATAAGGGGGAAAGGAGAAGATTAATTGTGTGTCGTCTGCATAGCAATGATAGGAGAGACCATGTGAGGATATGACAGAGCCAAGTGACTTGGTGTATAGCGAGAATAGGAGAGGGCCTAGAACAGAGCCCTGGGGGACACCAGTGGTGAGAGCGCATGGTGCGGAGACAGATTCTCACCACGCCACCTGGTAGGAGCGACCTGTCAGGTAGGACGCAATCCAAGCGTGGGCCGTGCCGGAGATGCCCAACTCGGAGAGGGTGGAGAGGAGGATCTGATGGTTCACAGTATCAAAGGCAGCAGATAGGTCTAGAAGGATGAGAGCAAAGGAGAGAGAGTTAGCTTTAGCAGTGCGGAGAGCCTCCGTGACACAGAGAAGAGCAGTCTCAGTTGAATGCCCAGTCTTGAAACCTGACTGATTAGGATCAAGAAGGTCATTCTGAGAGAGATAGCAGGAGAGCTGGCCAAGGACGGCACGTTCAAGAGTTTTGGAGAGAAAAGAAAGAAGGGATACTGGTCTGTAGTTGTTGACATCGGGGGGATCGAGTGTTGGTTTTTTCAGAAGGGGTGCAACTCTCGCTCTCAAATGTACAGTTAATAACACAATAGAAAAAGTCTATATACAGTGTACAGTGTGTGCAAATGGCCTCATGAGCTTAGTTCAACTGTTGTACCCCATCAGAATCCCAAATAAGCTTTTTTTACTCCAATGTTTAGAAACAATGTAAATCAACACTGTATAGCTTCAACATGGTTAAAACTATAATGTTGATCTCATGGATGGTCAGTCCTTGAATCCATAGGTCTGTCTATGAATTTGAGAGTAGTTACATTTCTCCAGCCCCATCATCATCTTATAACTAAACTAGTGGTAGAATGACAGCTTTGTTATTGTTTCAACTGCAGATGTGACTTGGCTTTTTGATGTGATGTGGCTTTTTTAAAGGGACAACCTAGGGTTTAAACAACAACAAAATGGCTGCCCAGAGACTTGGTTTGGTAAACAGCTGAGGAATGGGGGCTGGAGAAATGTTACCATTCTCAAATTCATAGAAAAAGCTATTGTAGCAACCGTAACCCAAAACCTAGCGACCTCCTCAAGAAGTTCAGACATCTTGGCATAACAGTTATAAGGTGTTGGCTTGACTTTCAGTGGACCCAGGTTTGAGTTCAGCTCAGGGCTACCCCCTGAATTCACTACCCTATAAATACAAAGACTGGCCATCCATGATGTTATAATGATAGTTTAACCAGGTTTCTAGGCTATATAGTATATTCTAGAATTCATCCATGATGTCATAATGATAGTTTAACCAGGTTTCTAGGCTATATAGTATATTCTAGAATTCATCCATGATGTCATAATAATAGTTTAACCAGGTTTCTAGGCTATATAGTATATTCTAGAATTCATCCATGATGTCATAATGATAGTTTAACCAGGTTTCTAGGATGTATAGTATATTCTAGAATTCATCCATGATGTCATAATGATAGTTTAACCAGGTTTGTAGGCTATATAGTATATTCTAGAATTACCAGTGTAGATTTTCTGTTGGGGTCAAATTGTTTGATATGTTGATAAGTAATTATATAATATTCAGCCAAATTTATTAATACCATTTACATTAAAGGCGAAACATACCTAGATTCATTAACATTCATTGTTTAATTCCATGAATTGGTTTGAAACGTTTGTTTTAAAACCTTCTCAAAGTTGGTGCCTTGACGGTTTTGTAAAAAACGGTTTATCATAAAACACTATTTTAATTTGTTTAAAATTAAACCTTTATTTAACTAGACAAGTCAGTTAAGAACAAATTCTTATTTACAATAATGGCCTACCCCAGCCAAACCCGGACGATGCTGGGCCAATTTGCGACGCCCTATGTGACTCCCAATCACTGCCGGTTGTGATACAGCCTGGAATTGAACCAGGGTGTCTGTAGTGACGCCTCAAGCAGTGAGATGTAGTGCCGTAGACCATTGCGCCACTCGGGAGCCCAACATTGACTAACATTGGCTGGCATGCAATGTGTTCCCCTTCCAGTGAATTATGCTTACTCGTGTTCCCCCGGCGTTAGGGCAACCCCATTCCTATTTTACATTTCTGGAGTTTATTGGACATTTTCCAGTATCTATACTGTTTTCTTAGAAGTAGTAAGCAAAATCAATATAGGGTTAACCATTAGACATATGGAAGCAGAATCCATGCGATTGTGCAAAGCTGGATCAACACACCTGGTCATTGTGGGTCTTGTGAAGGCCTTTGGACAGGAACATTGGTTAATCATTTGTAAGCACCATAGGCTTGGACTTGTGAAGGCCATTGGACAGGAACATTAGTTAATCAGTTATAGGCACCTGCAATAGGAGTGTGCATGTCTGTTTATTTTTGTGTCATTGCAATGGTCACGCCACCAATAGAATCTATGCCCTAATGTCTGAGCCAATCAGAGAATGGAAACTAAGCAAAAAGAGAAGGGTGGCCAAGGCTAAAGGGTATTAATCCTTTACATAAAGGGGAGTGTTATGTAAGTTAGACCGTTTTTTTGTATTCTGAAATGCTCTCTAACTACGTCACACTTAGTGTCTCCTTATGTTGCGCTATATATAATATATATATAATAACATTTCATTTTATTTGTCACATACACATGGTTAGCAGATGTTAATGCGAGTGTAGCGAAATGCTTGTGCTTCTAGTTCTGACCATGCAGTAATATCTAACACATAATCTAACAATTTCACAACAACTACCTTAAGTGTAAAGGAATTAATAAGAATATGTACATATAAATATATGGATGGCCGACCGGCATAGGCAAAATGCAGTATTTTTTTAAATTTATTTGACCTTTATTTAACTAGGCAACCTCAGGAGGCTGAAGAAATTTGGCTTGTCACCAAAAACACTCACAAACTTTTATAGATGCACAATCGAGAGCATCCTGTCGGGCTGTATCACAGCCTGCTCCGCCCACAACCGTAAGGATCTCCAGAGGGTAGTGAGGTCTGCACAACGCATCACCGGGGGCAAACTACCTGCCCTCCAGGACACCTACACCACCCAATGTCACAGGAAGGCCAGAAAGATCATCAAGGACAACAACCACCCGAGCCACTGTCTGTTCACCCCGCTATCATCCAGAAGGCGAGGTCAGTACAGGTGCATCAAAGCTGGGACCAAGAGACTGAAAAACAGCTTCTATCTCAAGGCCATCAGACTGTTAAACAGCCATCATTAACATTGAGTGGCTGCTGCCAACATACTGACTCATCTCTAGCCACATTAATAATAAAACATTTGATGTAATAAAATGTATCACTAGCCACTTTATATAATGTTTACATACTCTACATTACTCATCTCATATGTATATACAGTACTCTATACCGGGGCTGCAGGGTAGCCTAGTGGTTAGAGCGTTGGGCTAGTAACCGAAAGGTTGCAAGTTCGAATCCCCGAGCTGACGAGGTAAAAACTTGTCGTTCTGCCCCTGAACAAGGCACTTAACCTAGGCCGTCATTGAAAATAAGAATTTGTTCTTAACTGACTTGCCTAGTTAAATAAAGGTTAAAACAAATATTTAAACAAAAATTCCTGACACCACACTCCGAGCGCCCGTCGTTGTTTTTGGTAATCAAGCCTACCACTGTAGTGTCATCTGCAAATTTGATGATTGAGTTGGGGGCGTGCATGGCCACGCAGTCATGGGTGAACAGGGAGTACAGGAGAGGGCTGAGAACACACCCTTGTGGGGCCCCAGTGTTGAGGATCAGCGGGGTGGAGATGTTGTTTCCTACCCTCACCACCTGGGGGCGGCCCGTCAGGAAGTTCTGTACCCAGTTGCACAGGGCGGGGTCGAGACCCAGGGTCTCGAGCTTAATGACGAGTTTGGAGGGTACTAGGGTGTTAAATGCAGATCTGTAGTCGATGAACAGCATTCTTACATAGGTATTCCTCTTGTCCAGATGGGTTAGGGCAGTGTGATTGCGTCGTCTGTGGACCTATTGGGGTGGTAAGCAAATTGGAGTGGGTCTAGGGTGTCAGGTAGGGTGGAGGTGATATGGTCCTTGACTAGTCTCTCAAAGCACTTCATGATGACGGAAGTGAGTGCTACGGGGCGATAGTCATTTAGCTCAGTTACCTTACCTTTCTTGGGAACAGGAACAATGGTGGCCCTCTTGAAGCATGTGGGAACAGCAGACTGTCATAAGGATGGATTGAATATGTCCGTAAACACACCAGCCAGCTGGTCTGTGCATGCTCTGAGGACACGGCTAAGGATGTCGTCTGGGCTGGCAGCCTTGCGAGCGTTAACACGTTTAAATGTTTTACTCACGTTGGCTGCAGTGAAGGAGAGCCCACAGGTTTTGGTAGCGGGCTGTGTCGGTGGCACTGTATTGTCCTCAAAGCGAGCAAAGAAGTTCTTTAGTTTGTCTGGGAACAAGACATCGTGGTCCGCGACGGGGCTGGTTTTCTTTTTGTAGTCCGTGATTGACTGTAGACCCTGCCACATACCTCTCGTGTCTGAGCCGTAAATTGCGACTCTACTTTGTCTCTATACTGATGCTTAGCTTGTTTGATTGCCTTCCGGAGGGAATAGCTACACTGTTTGTATTCGGTCATGTTTCCAGTTGCCTTGCCCTGATTAAAAGCAGTGGTTCGCGCTTTCAGTTTTGCGCGAATGCTGCCATCAATCCACAGTTTCTGGTTGGGGAAGGTTTTAATAGTCGCTGTAGGTACAACATCACCGATGCACTTGCTAATAAACTCGCTCGTTTTACTACATCTAGCCAGCTGACTTCACACCAGAGAATGCACACAGGAGAGAAACCTTATAGCTGTGATCAATGTGGGAAGAGTTTTACTATATCTAGCCAGCTGACTTCACACCAGAGAACACACACAGGAGAGAAACCTTATAGCTGTGATCAATCTGGGAAGAGTTTTACTACATCTAGCCAGCTGACTTTACACCAGAGGATGCACACAGGAGAGAAATCTTATAGCTGTGATCAATGTGGGAAGAGTTTTACTACATCTCGCCAGCTGACTTCACACCATAGAACACACACAAGAGAGAAACCTTTTAGCTGTACTCAATGTGGGAAGAGTTTTAGTCACCCAAGCACCCTAATATCACACCGGAGAACTCACACAGGAGAGAAACCTTATAGCTGTGGTGAATGTGACAAGAGATACTCTGATAAAAGATCTCTGATCAAACCTCAGAAAATACATGAACGAGTTGTTTCATGATATCAATGAAATTATGTCACAATGTAGAATGTTTTACCATTGTAGTAGGAGTATTTTAATGATGTCACAATTTACCTCATTTGGTGGATATTCAACAATTATTTACTTAACAAACAGTAAGATATTTCTGTCCTGCTAATTCTGAGTTTTATGGTGTCCACTCTAGCTTCCTGCAGCTAGTCTGGGTGTCGAGGACATGGGTTTCACTAGAGATGGCTTGAAGCTGACAATTGAGCACGGAGGCGACGATTCGCCCCGTGTGCCCCCCCCCAAAAAAATTGTGGGGCTGCCTCCCGTGTCTGTTGCGCTCCCTCTCCTCATACCAGCGCCTCTCAGCTCTCGCCGCCTCGATCTCCCACTGTGGGCGGCGATAATCCCCAGCTTGAGTCCATGGTCCTTTCCCGTCCAGGATTTCCTCCCAAGTCCATGACTCCAGATAGCTTTTCTCCTGGTGCCTCTCCTTGTGCTGCTCCTTCCTCTGCTGCTTGGTCCGTTGTTGGTGGGTAATTCTGTAACGGCTGTCTTCAGGAAAGGACCAAAATGCAGCAGAGTTAGTATTCATCCTTCAATTTAATTGGAAAGAACACTATACAAAAACAAGGAAACTGACAGCCAACAGTCCTGTCAGGTGCAACCACACTTAACAAGAAACAATTACCCACAAAACCCAAAGGAAAAACATGCTCCTTATGTGTGACTCCCAATCAGCAGCAACGAGCTTCAGCTGTGCCTGATTGGGAGCCACACACATGGCCCAAAACAAAGAAATACAAAAACATAGAAAAAGGAACATAGAACGCCCACCCAATGTAACACCCTGGCCTAACCAAAATAAAGAACAAAAAACCCCTCTCTATGGCCAGGGCGTTACAACATGCCATATTAATATATGAACTTGGGGAAATTCACACAGTACTTAAACAACTGTTACATGAAGGCTACCTGTGTCCTGCGTAACTTCATGAGGATGGACACGAGGACCAGGGGGGGATCTGCAGCTCGTCGCCGTGTGCCAGAGGAGGAGTCTGCTGCTCTGCAGGATGTTTCAAGGATGGGGTCCAACAACGCAGCAAGAGAGGCAATCCGTGTGCAGGAGATCTTCACCTCCTACTTCTTCAAAGAGGGTGCTGTTCCCTGGCAACACCATAGACTACACTATGCACAACCAAAGGCTCTTTTAAGAGCCATTCACATTGCAATAAGAGTATTCTTACATTTACTGAGCTATGTCAACTGCAGTTATTCAATTCACAGTTTCTCTCCCTTTGATTTCTACTTCTCAGGTGAGGGTGCTGTGTAGGTAAGGGTGTGATGTCTGTGCAAAAACAAAACAGGCTATTTTAAATCACCCATATTGAAAAAATGTAGAACAATTAGACACCCTATAACCCACACACTCATGAATCAATCTGATTGATGGATTGTGTTGTGCAGTAAGCAGGTTCAGGCGTATATAACTGTGGCTCCTTCCACCTTCAAAGAATAGGCAAGAGGGCCAACCATGGAGAATAGTAAGACACTTAATTATTTCTATAACTACGCTGTATTGTTTGTCCTCGTGTGTCCGTTCATGTTTTTCAGCATAAAGTACTCTGCAGTCACTTAGTGTTGTGTGGACACCAGGTGAGGCCACACACAGATTCCTGTGAACACTGTCACTTTAACTACCTTATTTTCTCAATAACAGTCTCTCTCCTTCACTTCATCCCTCTCTCCTCTTCTCCCTAAATCCTCTAGGTTATATCAGCTGTGTCGGTGAACCCCTCCTGCATCTGAACTGGCTACATAGAGGGCACAGCATGAACAGAGGTGAGAGGTCACTTTGTCAGGTCAACAGGAAGTATTATTAAAGAGATGCTTTACATTGAAATACAGATAGAGATGCAGTAGTCCCAGAGTTAATGATCCCAGGTCAGTTTATATTATTCAGGAAGTATTATTAAAGAGATGCTTTACATTGAAATACAGATAGAGATGCAATAGTCCCAGAGTTAATGATCCAAGGTCCGTTTTTTATTTCACCTCCTGATTGATGACTAACAATGTTAGAATAAAAAATAAAAACACAAGGTTTAAACATGCTCTCTCCATCTGTCTCTCGTCTGCAGATATGTTTTGATGTGAGAGGAGGCCAACCCCCAGTCCTGTCATCGCCACCTCACCTGCTTTTAAGAACCTTTGGGCCGACGAGAGATACTATTATGTAATTGTGATGAACTGAGAGAATATTTATGTAGCACTGTGATTCATTAATCATGTGCTGCCTTCCCTGCTCCTATGTGCTTACCTCTTTCCCTTTCTGTCTTTTACACCTCTCTCACCACCTCCTCTTTCTTCCTCTGTTTTTATAGTGCACAACAGATGTGCATTGAAGTACAGAATAAACTTGTATTTATAACACTTGGATAATGAGCTTTTCAATAAAGCATTTCACATTCTCTACTGGTTGAAATGAAGTGTAATGTGATGAAATACTCCACCTATCCTGTGTTTATCAGATCAATGCAGATGAAGAGCATTAGATGTTGAGATGAACCAGTGTTAGAGTATTTACATGATGCATAGGAAGTGTAGTGTACTGTTTTTTAACATTATATTTCTGTATATATGAATTAACTAGTTAAATCCTGTTTCTAGTCTATTAGTTACAATGTGTAACCATTGATGTCCCAGGACCAAGATTGGTAAACACTGTTGAAGTGTATAATTGTAATACATACATGCAGACACAGCGTCATTCAAAGACTGGAATTTGATACTCCTGGTATTGGATATGACTGAAAAATAAACTCGAAGACATTCATACCTAAACTGCACCTTTATTTGCCAAGGTAGAGTACATGATCAGTGAATATATTAAATGTACAGGCTACAATGTGGGGATCTCATGCATGGTAATAACTACATGTCTATACGACTTGCATCCTTGGCACAAAGTTATATTATATTCTACTCAATCCATAGGCTTCATTAATGTCATTCAGGCTGTTTTGAAGTTGATACAACTGGCTATGATAGCTGAGGTTCATAGGTTCTGAACTAATATGTATACCAAACGTTTGGGTCCATACACAGATCGGCTAGATAGCTAACTACACATCCATAGGCATACAGGTTTTTTAATCATCCACTGCATAATAAGCAAGAACATAGCTAGCTACGTTATTTCATCTATCTGCATGGCAAATATCAGCAAGGCAGGCTTACGAAATTGTACATTCAATTTACAGTAAATTCTTCAGCTGGCTAGATTCTATACATCCACTGTTTCACAAAACGACAGCCTGGATTGCTGGTTGTTTCAGGAGTCCCTAAAACAGCCAGAATGACAATTTCATACTCATGTCACAACACCCATAAAGCTAGTCAGCTAGCTGGCTAATGTTAGCTAGTCAGCTAGCTGGCTAATGTTAGCTAGTCAGCTAGCTGGTTAATGTTAGCTAGTCAGCTAGCTGGTTAATGTTAGCTAGTCAGCTAGCTGGTTAATGTTAGCTAGTCTGCTAGCTGGTTAATGTTAATGTTAGCTAGTCAGCTAGCTGGCTAAATCGCAATTTTCGTAAATGAACTTTACGATAAAAAAAATGCATAATCGTTTGTCTCTACATTAACTAACATTCCTGTCAAATGTACATGTTTTTGCATGATTCGTTATGACGTTATAATCCCTTACATTTGCTTCCATCCTAGTATTTCTGTCTGCCATCTTTGATCCAGTTCAGTTCTGTGTAGGGGTACCCCTCTCTCCTAGTATTTCTGTCCTCCATCTTTGATCCAGTTCAGTTCTGTGTAGAGGTACCCCTCTCTCCTAGTATTTCTGTCCTCCATCTTAGATCCAGTTCAGTTCTGTGTAGGGGTACCCCTCTCTCCTAGTATTTCTGTCCGCCATCTTTGATCCATTTCAGTTCTGTGTAGGGGTACCCCTCTCTCCTAGTATTTCTGTCCTCCATCTTAGATCCAGTTCAGTTCTGTGTAGGGGTACCCCTCTCTCCTAGTATTGCTGAAGAAAGTCTAACAGTCACTAGTGCAGCAGCAGCCTCCCCCGGTCCTAGTGCCGGCCTGGTAAAAAGTTTAAGATGCGATGGAACGGTTGACGAAGAAAAAAAAAACCACAGAATAATATATTGACTGATATTGATTTATTTAGGGGGGGGGGGGGGGGGGTAATGACTATTTTAGGACCAGCGATGTTCCTTATTCCTACCCTTTAACTTTTTGTCTGACAAAATTAACATTTTATTCAACTGCGTTACCCACTCCAGTCAGCAGATGGCGGTCTGGGAATTTCAGGCGATGCTGTTGGTGTGACGTATGATGTAGTGGACGGAACGCTTCTTTCAACAGCAACAACAGTTAGTCAGACACCACGGTAGCTTGCTAGACAAAATAGCCGAACCGATAAAGCTCTTTAGACGCGTTAGTGTATATTAGCCACTGTGTTTTAAACCCACTACCGTCGTCTAGTTAGTTATCCGATTTAATTTCATATTTACGGTGTTGTTGTTATTATTCAGCTAGCGGGCTGGTTAAGTTAGCATTAGCCTAGCTAGCTAACATCTCCGACCATGCGGTCACTGAGCTACTCTCCTCCTGCTAAAGAAGAGAATATCACAGTAAAACAAGAAGTAGAGGGTGAGGCCGTTACTGTGAAAGAAGAAAGATACGCGTTCAGAGTGAAAGAGGAGGAGGATGTTACAGTAAAAGAAGAGGAGGATGCAGTTTATGGAGTGAAAGAGGAAGAGGGGGAGATGACTGTTACATCGATAGAGGAGGAAACTGGACATCTGGGCCCGGTTTCCCAAACGCATCTTAAGGCGTCCAATGGTTCTAACGGTGAACTTAGCCATAAGATGGTTTTGAGAAACCGTTCCCTGATTAACACTAGTAAGTACTGTCTTAAATACAGAGGCACAAACTCTGCAGTTGTTGAACTGATGTGTGGTGTTAAAGCGGAAATATGCAATAGCTACATCCAAATTGTGACTTTTAAATCATTAATTTATAGCCATTGATTCTTGAAGAATATAACACATGCCTCATGAGCTTAGTTCAACTGTTGTACCCCATCAGAACCCCAAATAAGCTTTTTTTTACTCCAATGTTTAGAAATGTAAACCAACACTGTATAGCCTCAACATAGTTAAAACTATAATGTTGATATCATGGATGGTCAGTCCTTGCATCCATAGGTCTGTCTATGAATTTGAAAGTAGTTACATTTCTCCAACCCCATAATCATCTTATAACCAAAACAGTGGTGGAATGACAGCTTTGTTATTGTATGAACTGCAGATTGCTGGGTTGTGTGTTTTTTTTTTAACAGTAACAAAATGGCTGCCCAGAGGCTTGGTTTGGTAAACAGCTGAGGGATGGGGGAAGGAGGAGTGTAAACCACTCAAAATTATTCATCCATGATGTCATAATGATAGTTTAACCAGGTTTCTAGGATATATAGTATATTCTAGAATTCATCCATGATGTCATAATGATAGTTTAACCAGGTTTCTAGGCTATATAGTATATTCTAGAATTCATCCATGATGTCATAATGATAGTTTAACCAGGTTTCTAGGCTTTATAATATATTCTAGAATTCATCCATGATGTCATAATGATAGTTTAACCAGGTTTCTAGGCTATATAGTATATTCTATAATTCATCCATGATGTCATAATGATAGTTTAACCAGGTTTCTAGGATATATAGGTTATTCTAGAATTCATCCATGATGTCACAATGATAGTTTAACCAGGTTTCTAGGCTATATAGTATATTCTAGAATTCATCCATGATGTCATAATGATAGTTTAACCAGGTTTCTAGGCTATATAATATATTCTAGAATTCATCCATGATGTCATAATGATAGTTTAACCAGGTTTCTAGGCTATATAGTATATTCTAGAATTCATCCATGATGTCATAATGATAGTTTAACCAGGTTTCTAGGATATATAGTATATTCTAGAATTCATCCATGATGTCATAATGATAGTTTAACCAGGTTTCTAGGATATATAGTATATTCTATAACTGCCAGTGTAGATTTCCTGTGGAGGCAAATTATTAGAGCTGTTGATAAGTCATTGTATAATATTCAGCCAATTGTTTTTCATGCCATTACATTAAAGGCAAGACATACCTAGATTAAATTACATTCATGAATTGGTTTGAAACCTTTGTTTTAAACCCTTCTCAAAATTGGTGCCTTGCCGGATTTGTAAAAAATGGTTTGTCATGAAACTCTATTTTTTAAATGTATTTAAATGTAACCTTTATTTAACTAGACAAGTCAGTTAAGAACAAATTCTTTTTTACAATGACTGCCTACCCCGGACAACGCTGGGCCAATTGTGCGCCGCCCTATGGAACTCCCAATCACGGCCGGTTGTGATACAGCCTGGATTTGAACCAGGGTGTCTGTAGTGAAGCCTCAAGGACTGAGATGCAGTGTCCGCTGCGCCACTCGGGAGCCCCAAAATCATGTTCTAGTGCTGTCCCCAACTAAAATAAATCTTGGTCAACCAAGAGTCATCTGTTCTTTCTACAAATCGCCCCATGTGTTTTTATAAAATCAACTATATGTACTGAACTTGTCTGATGCTTTAAGCATGCTATTTCATTAAATAATTAAAACACACAAATGACTGGAGGGAGCCAGTCATCACTATAACCTGACTAGAGGGAGCCAGTCATCACTATAACCTGACTAGAGGGAGCCAGTCGTCACTATAACCTGACTAGAGGGAGCCAGTCGTCACTATAACCTGACTGGAGGGAGCCAGTCGTCACTATAACCTGACTGGAGGGAGCCAGTCGTCACTATAACCTGACTGGAGGGAGCCAGTCGTCACTATAACCTGACTGGAGGGAGCCAGTCGTCACTATAACCTGACTGGAGGGAGCCAGTCGTCACTATAACCTCACTGGAGGGAGCCAGTCGTCACTATAACCTGACTGGAGGGAGCCAGTCGTCAACATAACCTGACTAGAGGGAACTATAACCTGACTAGAGGGAGCCAGTCATCACTATAGCCTGACTAGAGGGAGCCAGTCATCACTATAGCCTGACTAGAGGGAGCCAGTCATCACTATAGCCTGACTAGAGGGAGCCAGTCATCACTATAGCCTGACTAGAGGGAGCCAGTCATCACTATAGCCTGACTAGAGGGAGCCAGTCATCACTATGGCCTGACTAGAGGGAGCCAGTCATCAGTATAGCCTGACTAGAGGGAGCCAGTCATCACTATAGCCTGACTAGAGGGAGCCAGTCATCACTATAGCCTGACTAGAGGGAGCCAGTCATCACTATAGCCTGACTAGAGGGAGCCAGTCATCACTATAGCCTGACTAGAGGGAGCCAGTCATCACTATAGCCTGACTAGAGGGAGCCAGTCATCACTATAGCCTGACTAGAGGGAGCCAGTCATCACTATAGCCTGACTAGAGGGAGCCAGTCATCACTATAGCCTGACTAGAGGGAGCCAGTCATCACTATAACCTGACTGGAGGGAGCCCTTAGTCAACATAACCTGACTGGAGGGAGCCGACCAGTTCTGAAAGCCTTTTGCCGTACCCTCATCCTACTCCTCTGGTGATGTAGAGGTTATCCCAGGCCCTGTGTGTCCCCAGGCGCTCTCATTTGTTGACTTCTGTAACCGTAAATGCCTTGGTTTCATGCATGTTAACATCAGAAGCCTCCTCCCTAAGTTTGTTTTACTCACTGCTTTAGCACACTCCGCCAACCTTGATGTCCTTGCCATCTGAATCCTGGCTTTGGAAGGTCACCAAAAATTCTGAAATTTCCATCCCCAACTACAACATTTTCCATCAAAATGAGAGGAGTTGCAATCTACTGCAGAGATGGCCTGCAATGTTCTATCATACTTTCCAGGTCTAAGCCCAAACAGTTCGAGCTTTTAATTAAAAAAATGTATCTCTCCAGAAATAAGTCTCTCACTGTTGCCGCCTGTTACAGACCCCCCTCAGCTCCCAGCAGTGCCCTGGACACCATATGTGAATTGATTGGCCCCCATCTATCTTCAGAGTTTGTTCTGTTAGGTGACCTAAACTGGGATATGCTTAACCTCTCTAGGGGGTGTGGGACGCTACCGTCCCACATGGCCAACATCCAGTGAAATTGCAGAGCACCAAATTCAAAAACAGAAATACTCACTATAAGAATTCATAAAACATACAAGTGTTATACATCGGTTTAAAGATTAACTTCTTGTTAATCAAACCACGGTGTCAGATTTCAAAAAGGCTTTACCGTGAAAGCATACCATGCGATTATCTGAGAACAGCGCCCAGCAGACAAATCATTACAAACAGTTACCAGCCAAGTAGAGGAGTTACACAAGTCAGAAATAGCGATAAAATCAATCACTTACTTTTGATGATCTTCATATCGTTGCAACTCACAAGACTCCCATTTACTCAATTAATGTTCGTTTTGTTCGATAAAGTCTCTCTTTATATCCAAAAACCTCCGTTTTGTTCATGCGTTTTGTTCAGTAATCCACAGGCTCAAAGGCAATCACAACAGCCAGACGAAAAATCCGAAAAGTATCAGTAAAGTTCGTAGAAACATGTCAAACGATGTTTATAATCATTCCTCAGGTTGTTTTTAGCCTAAATAATATATAACATTTCAACCGGACAATAACGTCGTCAATATAAAAGGTAAACAAGAAAGGTGCGCTCTCGGTCTCGCGCATGAAAAATCTCTGAGATACTGAATGGTCCACTCATTCAGAGTGGTCTTACACTCTCATTTTTCAGGATGCAAGCCTGAAACTATTTCTAAAGACTGTTGACATGTAGTGGAAGCCATAGGAAGTGCAATTTGAGACCTAAGTTAATGGAATCTGTATAGACAGTCAATGGAAAACTACAACAACAACAAAAAATCCCACTTCCTGGATGTATTATTCTCAGGTTTTTGCCTGTCATATCAGTTCTGTTATACTCACAGACATTATTTTAACAGTTTTGGAAACTTTAGAGTGTTTTCTATCCAAATCTACCAAGTTTACTTTGGCACGCTTTTCATCCGGAGGTGAAAACAGTGCCCCCTACCCTAGTGAGGTTAACACCCCGGCCGTCCTACAATTCAAGCTAGATGCCCTCAATCTCACACAAATTATCAAGGAACCCACCAGGTACAACCCCTAAATCTGTAAACATGGGTACCCGCATAGATATTATCCTGACCAACTTGCCCTCCAAATACACCTCTGCTGTTTTCAATCAGGATCTCAGCGATCACTGCCTCATCGCCTGCATCCGTTATGGGTTTGCGGTCAAACGGCCACCCCTCATCACTGTCAAATGCTCCCTAGAACACTTCTGCGAGCAGGCCTTTCTAATCGACCTGGTATACATATTCGTCGCCAAACCCACTGGCTCCAGGTCATCTATAAGTCTTTGCTAGGCCGACTTCACTCAGCTCACTGGTCACCATAGTAACACCCACCCATAGCACGCGCTCCAGGAGGTATATCTCACTGGTCATCCCCAAAGCCAACACCTCCTTTGGCCGCCTTTCCTTCCAGTTCTCTGCTGCCAATGACTGCAACGAATTGCAAAAATCGCTGAAGTTGGAGACATATATCTCCCTCACTAACTTCAAGCATCAGCTATCTGAGCAGCTTACCGATCGCTGCAGCTGTACACAGCCCATCTGTAAATTGCCCATCTGTAAATAGCCCATCCAACTGCCTACCTCATCCCCATGTTTTTAATTACGTTTTTTTGCTCTTTTGCACACCAGTATTTCTACTTGAACATCTATCACTCCAGTGTTAAATTGTAATTACTTCACTACTATGGCCTATTTATTGCCTTACCTCCGTACTCCATTTGCACACACTGTATATAGATTTTTCTATTGTGTTATTGACTGTTCGTTTGTTTATCCAACGTGTAACTCTGGTTTTTTTTTTTGTCGCACTGCTTTGCTTTATCTTGGCCAGGTTGCAGTTGTAAATGAGAACTTGTTCTCAACTGGCCTACCTGGTTAAATAAAGGTGAAATATATATATATTTTTTTAAATCTTAGCTTTATTGACAACACTCAAATGGATACTGTCATTAACGCAGTTCTTCAATAATTACACATAATTCTTAATACTGTAGATGTTTAGTTACAGTCACATGATCAACTATCAGAAGATCCAGGAAATACTTTTCTGAATGCCAGTCAAATTACAAACATCACGACATGCAACAACAACCAAAGTGCTTCTTCATTCATTACTCTGGTAAAGACAGTTATGCCGTGCTCCACGTTGGATCCAACATCCCTAACAAATCTATGTTTATAATGTGTTATTGTCGGCTTGATTTACTGTAGGGTCTCGTTAGTCTGTTTGGACACAGAGATACTTAGCTCATAATGTGTAGAGAACTGTTCCTTGATGGATAGGCTATTGTACAACACACAGAGCTATTTTCCTATATTTGTTGTTAGGTGAAGTTATGGGTCCTACAGTAGGTCTATGTTATTGTTATGTGAAGTTATGGGTCCTACAGTAGGTCTATGTTATTGTTAGGTGAAGTTATGGGTCCTACAGTAGGTCTATGTTATTGTTAGGTGAAGTTATGGGTCCAACAGTAGGTCTATGTTGTTGTTAGGTGAAGTTATGGGCCAATTTGGCAAACAGTGTACAAACCCTCATTGTCAGGCTGATGAAAAAGCCAAAGAGCATTTTACTGGTTGAAGTGTTTTTTAAGTACAAAGCGGTTGATTTGCGATGATGACACAAACATATTAAGCAGGAGATTCAAGCGAGCCTGACAATTATAATCCAAAGTAGTGTGAAATGAACTCATAAGCAACTTGGTAATGGAGGTTACTCCCCTGAGCAAAAATCTTTTCTCACCAGCAAACATAGAAAAGGGCCTCCAATCTTAGATGTTACTACTAATGTGAAATCAAGACAAAATATGACTATTGTTGCTCATTTTAAGACAAATGTCAAGTAATCATTACATTCATTACAGATGTCAATTGTTGTTCAACATCATGGCTACGCTGTTGGCATGACCTTTTACAGTGGATTTCTGCTGTTGTGGGCCTTTAACCATCTGTATGACTTTGTCATTCACACAGGAGAGAGACGTGACTATCGTGGATCCTCTGGGGAGCCTCAACAACCTCATGATGCTGACAAGGCAGAGAAGAGTCTCTCCAGATCAGAACTCCTCAAGAAACACCTGCAGAGATCCACAGGGAAGAAAACTCACTGCTGCTCTGACTGTGGGAAGAGATTCACCTCATCAGCAGGCATTAGAATTCATCGGAGAAGCCACACAGTAGAGAAAGCTTATTGCTGTACTCAATGTGGGAAGAGTTTTGATACATCTAGCCATCTTATTGTACACCAAAGAACACACACAGGAGAGAAATCTTATAGCTGTGATGAATGTGGGAAGAGTTTTACTCGTTCAACCAGCCTGAAATTACACCCGAGAACACACACAGGAGAGAAACCTTTTAGCTGTGATCAATGTGGGAAGAGTTTTACTCAGCTAATCAACCTGATAACACACCAGAGAACACACACAGGAGAGAAACCATATAGCTGTGATGAATGTGGGAAGAGTTTTACTCATCGAAGCAGCCTGATATCACACCAGAGAATACACACAGGAGAGAAACTATCTAGCTGTGATGAATGTGGGAAGAGTTTTACTCATTCAACCAGCCTGAAATTACACCAGAGAACACACACAGGAGAGAAACCTTTTAGCTGTTATCAATGTGGGAAGAGTTTTACTCAGCTAATCAACCTGATAACACACACAGGAGAGAAACCATATAGCTGTGATGAATGTGGGAAGAGTTTTACTCATTCAACCAGCCTGAAATTCCACCAGAGAACACGCACAGGAGAGAAACCTTTTAGCTGTGATCAATGTGGGAAGAGTTTTACTCATCGAAGCAGCCTGATATCACACCAGAGAATACACACAGGAGAGAAACTATCTAGCTGTGATGAATGTGGGAAGAGTTTTACTCGTTCAACCAGCCTGAAATTACACCAGAGAACACACACAGGAGAGAAACCTTTTAGCTGTGATCAATGTGGGAAGAGCTAATCAACCTGATAACACACCAGAGAACACACACAGGAGAGAAACCATATAGCTGTGATGAATGTGGGAAGAGTTTTACTCATTCAACCAGCCTGAAATTACACCAGAGAACACGCATAGGAGAGAAACCTTTTAGCTGTGATCAATGTGGGAAGAGTTTTACTCATCGAAGCAGCCTGATATCACACCAGAGAATACACACAGGAGAGAAACCGTATATCTGTGATGAGTGTGGGAAGAGTTTTACTTGCTTGCGCAATCTGACTCTTCACCAGAGAACACACACAGGAGAGAAACCCTATACCTGTACTCGATGTGGGAAGTTTTTTAAAAAATCTAACCATCTGAAGATACACCAAAGGAGACACACAGGAGAGAAACCCTATAGCTGTACTCAATGTGGGAAGAGTTTTGTTCAATCTGGCGAACTGAAGACACACCAGAGAAGACACACAGGAGAGAAACCTTATAGCTGTACTCGATGTGGCAAGAGTTTTGTTCAATCTGGCGAACTGAAGATACACCAGAGAAGACACACAGGAGAGAAACCCTATAGCTGTTCTCAATGTGGGAAGAGTTTTGTTCAATCTGGCCAGCTGACATCACACCAGAGAACACACACAGGAGAGAAACCTCATGGCTGTGGTCAATGTGGGAAGAGTTTTACTACTTCTAGCCATCTGACATCACACCAAAGAACACACACGGGAGAAAAACCTTATAGCTGTGGTCAATGTAACAAGAGATACTCCGATAAAAGACATCTGATCAAACATCAGAAAATACATGAAGGAGTTGTTTCATGATATCAATGAATTAATGTCACAATGTAGAATGTTTTAACATTGTAGTAGGAGTATTTTAATAGAAGAGTACTATTTATGAGATTTAATAAAAAGTGACGAACACAAAAATAGTTGTTTTACATTTACCATGTTGGTGACCCACTGGAATCAAAATGCAACACTTCAAAATGTAGCTAGCTGTTTTCTACAAATTGTCCTCTAACCAGGGATGTACACATTACTCCCAGATTCCATGTGGATTTTGAGCTGTTAGTTTAACAGGACGTGCATCCTCATCTCCCTCCTCTCACACAATTGATTTCAACATGATATCGATGAGTGATGACATAAATGTTGTGTTCCTTTGTTTAGCGACCCCTACATATAAATTCATCACTCCAAAATGTAGCTGACTGTCTTCTTCAGGTTGTCCTCTAACCAGTGCGGTAAAATATATCTCCCATTTCCATGTGTTTTTTTTTAGTTTTGTTAGTTTCAACATCACGTACAACCTGATTTCCCCCCTAATCGATATCAGTGATTTATTGTTAAACTGTTTCTGCATTTAGACTATTGATTTGGACCCGTTTAAACTGTGACATTGGGGGATATCTCACCTAGCAAAATGTCGTTGAAAATAAGACTATGCCCGATGTACAATATAAGTTTGGTTTTAGTTGAAAGTGAAAGTTGAAAAGAAAACAATTTAATTTCAACATACTTGCAGCCTATACACATAGTCGCATTACAATAAATTGGTCTATAATCAATTATATGAACAATCCTACATCACTCCAGTATTTATTTACAACATTCATGTGCTAAATGTCTTTATTCCACTACTGAAGTAGCAGGTCTCAAATCACCTCATATTTCAAACATCCAGCCTGACAAAATATACATTTTATGCCTCACCATTTAGTGAATTTTTGCTAATACATATTAACAAAGGGGTGTACATTTGGTTTTTATATTTCATGTTTAATATTCATGTAAGATTTAGTAATCATAATTATTTATGCAACCAACTGACAATCTTTGGGTACAATTATATTGACATTGTTACGCTGCTTTTAGAATATCAGGGTTCATTCTCAGATGTGCCAAACCAAATGTACTAGAGCATGACATTGGGGACTGGGCCCCGATCCAACAACATGCCTATTGGGTGAACCCTGAAAAGAGAGAGAAGCTCCACAGTGAGGTGGAAAGTTACTACGGATATTGCAGGAGTTTCCTCTTGAAATCAGACATGTCCGTGTTAAGGACAACTTGGTTTCTGATTGTCTCAAGGCTGGGCAGTCAAAAAGATGTGTTTTGTGTTTAGCCAGTGCGTTACCATGGATCACAATTTATTTTGACTGCACGTATTGGAGATTCGTTTTGTTTGGGCTCGTTCCAAGGGGACAAGAGTTCTAGAAGCTAGTGGGTTTTTGGAACACGAGAGTTCTAGAAGCTAGTGAGTTTTAGGAAGACGAGAGTTCTAGAAGCTAGTGAGTTTTAGGATTCTATAGTTAGAAGAGAAAAAGGAGAAAAAAATATTTCAATTGTATATTATTATTTCGAAATAAGTGTGTTTTTCTTGTTTTTAATTGTTGACAGGAGGTGAAGCATTGTAGTTGATTATCATGTGAAATGGAAGTTGTTTTCTGTTGGTGGTGAGCAAACTTGTCCAACAAAAATATAGGATATATTTGTTGTCTTAAGGGGGAAGGTGTTACAGGCTATGGTTTTTCCATTTATGTTTGAGGTTGGACTTTAGCACGTCTAGCTCGTTAGCACGTCTAGCTCGTTAGCACTGTGAGGGACATTTCTATTAAACCTTACTAATGCTGGTGTAGTAAAATATAATTGTTTAAGCCGAGGCATTGGGCTTGAGTTTGGTAAAGAACCTAACTCCTATAACATAGAAAAGTGTGTTGATAGAGGCCTGTTCTAACTGTTCTGGGTGTGTAGAATGAACCCATGATGTTCGGACTGTCAGCCAAGAATATGACAGAAACTGACTGGTTCCTCTTGATCCTCCACAGAGTAAAGGTTATATCCTGCACACCAGTAACACAGCTATTGTTCTGGAGCCTGTTTCTGGGGTAAGATTGTGGTGGAGAAATCAGAATTAGCTAAGTAACATAGATAATTAAGAAGTCTTATCTGCAGAATATGCTGATATGAACTATTGACCTCTTGCTATTAGAATGTCTCCTTTCTGACTCTGGTATTGGCAGCTGCACTTCCTCCCTCAAATGGGCCTCAGTCACCTTGGGTCCAGAGAGGGGAGAAGTCAGGCTTATCGATCACATGTCCCTGTTGCTAGGCAGAATATCAGACATGTCTGTGGTAAGGACAACTTGGTTTCTGATTGTCTCAAGGGTGGGCAGTCAAAAAGATTTGTGTTTTGCGTTTAGTCAGTGCGTTGCCATGGATCACAATTTATTTTGACTGCATGTTTTTCCGTATTGGAGATGAGTTTTGTTTGGACTCGTTCCAAGGGGACGAGAGTTCTAGAAGCTAGTGAGTATTAGGAAGACGAGAGTTCAAGAAGCTAGTGAGTTTTAGGAAGACGAGAGTTCTAGAAGCTAGTGAGTTTTAGGAAGACGAGAGTTCTAGAAGCTAGTGAGTTTTAGGAAGGATTCTATGGAAAGAAAAAGGACAAAAGATACTATTGTATATTATTATTTTGAAATACGTGTTTTTTTCTTCTTTTTAATAGTTGACAGCCAGTAGACACCATGTTTATATTGGTGAAGGTGAAGCATTGTAGTTGATTATATTGGGAAATTAAGTTGTTTTCTGTTGGTGGTAGGCAAACTTGTCCTAAAGAAATGTAGGATATATTTGTTGTCTTAAGGGGGAAGGTGTTACAGGCTTTGGTTTTTCCATTTATGTTTTGAGGTTGGACTTTAGCACGTGTAGCTCGTTAGCACGTGTAGCTCGTTAGCACGTCTAGCTCGTTAGCACGTAGGACGCACTGATTGGTGTCACCTCGTTAGTCAGTATGTGTTACACCTGTGCTGGCTTGTCCATCTCGTTAGTGGGAAGGTGTTTCACCTGAGCTGGTCCAGGTTCTATTTAAGAGTGTCTGGCCCAGTGCTCCAGTTGTCTTGATACATGTGGAGAGTCAACACCTTTAGTTGCTCCACCTTTTTGGTTTGCTTCCTGTCTTTAAGTTTGGTGTGGGTTTTTCTTTTGTTTGTCTCTTCTTGGGCAGATTTAGTGGTTCTTATGGTGGGTGTCTTTTATGTCCCAGTTGTTGTTACTAGTCAACTTTCAGTGGACACTGAGAGCAAAATTGCAAGATTATGTTATAATACTTTTATTGCATCAAATGGTTGTTTTATGCAACATAATAGAGGGTTCTTAGAACTATTGTGTATGTGTGTTCTACTAAGGAAGGGCCTCTGGGAGAAAACACTGACAGGATATTTACAATGACTTTTGGGTGATTAAACCTAAAGAGACCGCATTCCAGAGCATGAGTTAATGTTTCTGTTCTATATGGTACCAGGGAGAGATGACCCCAGGGCCAGACCCTGGTCTCTACACAAAGAGTACTGTATTTACAGCAGATACTGTCTGCTGAGAATTATAAGTATCTTTCATACAAATCTTAACCTTGTGACCCGTTCTATACATCTGTTGTTGGTCATGCAGGTTGAAAGGGGTGTATCTTGGCTGTAAAATACCTTTGTACTTTTGTCTCGTGGCTCTCAACGAATCATCTGGGGGTGATTCGTCGACCAGCCATCATTTATCGTAGAGCACTCAATTGATTCACTTTATATGTGTACGTTGTATTGACCTGCTCCCTTATAAGTGAATAAAGATTGATTTTAAGAATAACTCTGACTTGTGTCATAAGTTTGTCTCCTCATTTGATATTAAAGAAATTAAGAACCACATTTGGCGATGGGAATGTGAATCTTGACTTGGTGACCGCTCCTGACGACCTGGGTAAATGGTGCACGAGGGATCCCTCTAACTTGGTAGACCACACTTCGGGAACGGCGCAGATGGACCCACCTTTGATCTGAGTGGATACCACATCTCGAACGTAGTTTTTAAAAAAGAATGAGGTGAGTGAAACACACAAAGTGTAGTTTCTAGAAAAGCCTCGTAGGCTCTGAGTGTGTTTTCCTGTGTGAGGGGGGGACCTTGGAGTTCCTCACAGAGATCTATAGTTCCTCCTAGAGATCTATAGTTCCTTCTAGAGATCTATAGTTCCTCCTTGAGATCTATAGTTCCTCCTAGAGATCTAAAGTTCCTCCTAGAGATCTATAGTTCCTCCTAGAGATCTATAGTTCCTCGCAGAGATCTATAGTGCCTCGCAGAGATCTGTAGTTCCTCACAGAGATCTGTAGTTCCTCACAGAGATCTATAGTTCCTCCTAGAGATCTATAGTTCCTACTAGAGATCTATAGTTCCTCCTAGAGATCTATAGTTCCTCCTAGAGATCTATAGTTCCTCAAAGAGATCTATAGTTCCTCAAAGAGATCTATAGTTCCTCAAAGAGATCTATAGTTCTTCCTAGAGATCTATAGTTCCTCCTAGAGATCTATAGGTCCTCCTAGAGATCTATAGTTCCTCCTAGAGATCTATAGTTCCTCAAAGAGATCTGTAGTTCCTCACAGAGATCTGTAGTTCCTCACAGAGATCTGTAGTTCCTCACAGAGATCTATAGTTCCTCACAGAGATCTGTAGTTCCTCACAGAGATCTGTAGTTCCTCACAGAGATCTGTAGTTCCTCACAGAGATCTATAGTTCCTCCGAGAGATCTATAGTTCCTCCTAGAGATCTATAGTTCCTCCTAGAGATCTATAGTTCCTCCTAGAGATCTATAGTTCCTCCTAGAGGTCTATAGTTCCTCAAAGAGGTCTATAGTTCCTCACAGAGGTCTGTAGTTCCTCACAGAGGTCTGTAGTTCCTCACAGAGATCTATAGTTCCTCACAGAGATCTATAGTTCCTCACAGAGATCTATAGTTCCTCCTAGAGATCTATAGTTCCTCCTAGAGATCTATAGTTCCTCCTAGAGATCTATAGTTCCTCCTAGAGATCTATAGTTCCTCAAAGAGATCTAAAGTTCCTCAAAGAGATCTATAGTTCCTCCTAGAGATCTATAGTTCCTCCTAGAGATCTATAGTTCCTCACAGAGATCTATAGTTCCTCACAGAGGTCTGTAGTTCCTCACAGAGGTCTGTAGTTCCTCCTAGAGGTCTGTAGTTCCTCCTAGAGGTCTGTAGTTCCTCCTAGAGGTCTGTAGTTCCTCACAGAGATCTATAGTTCCTCCCGGAGATCTATAGTTCCTCACAGAGATCTATAGTTCCTCACAGAGATCTATAGTTCCTCACAGAGATCTATAGTTCCTCACAGAGATCTATAGTTCCACCTAGAGATCTATAGTTCCTCCTAGAGATCTATAGTTCCTCCTAGAGATCTATTGTTCCTCCTAGAGATCTATAGTTCCTCCTAGAGATCTCTTGTTCCTCCGAGAGATCTATAGTTCCTCCTAGAGATCTATAGTTCCTCAAAGAGATCTATAGTTCCTCAAAGAGATCTATAGTTCCTCACAGAGGTCTGTAGTTCCTCACAGAGGTCTGTAGTTCCTCCTAGAGGTCTGTAGATCCTCACAGAGATCTATAGTTCCTCACAGAGATCTATAGTTCCTCACAGAGATCTATAGTTCCTCACAGAGATCTATAGTTCCTCACAGAGATCTATAGTTCCTCACAGAGATCTATAGTTCCTCACAGAGTTCTATAGTTCCTCACAGAGATCTATAGTTCCTCACAGAGATCTATAGTTCCTCCTAGAGATCTATAGTTCCTCCTAGAGATCTATAGTTCCTCCTAGAGATCTATAGTTCCTCCTGGAGATCTATAGTTCCTCCTAGAGATCTATAGATCCTCACAGAGATCTAAAGTTCCTCCTAGAGGTCTAGAGTTCCTCACAGAGGTCTGTAGTTCCTCACAGAGGTCTGTAGTTCCTCACAGAGGTCTGTAGTTCCTCACAGAGGTCTGCAGTTCCTCACAGAGGTCTGCAGTTCCTCACAGAGGTCTGCAGTTCCTCACAGAGGTCTGCAGTTCCTCACAGAGGTCTGTAGTTCCTCACAGAGATCTATAGTTCCTCCTAGAGGTCTATAGTTCCTCCTAGAGATCTATAGTTCCTCCTAGAGATCTATAGTTCCTCACAGAGATCTATAGTTCCTCAAAGAGATCTATAGTTCCTCCTAGAGATCTATAGTTCCTCCTAGAGATCTATAGTTCCTCCTAGAGGTCTATAGTTCCTTCTAGAGGTCTGTAGTTCCTCACAGAGGTCTGTAGTTCCTCACAGAGGTCTGTAGTTCCTCACAGAGGTCTATAGTTCCTCCTAGAGGTCTATAGTTCCTCCTAGAGATCTATAGTTCCTCCTAGAGATCTATAGTTCCTCACAGAGATCTATAGTTCCTCCTAGAGATCTATAGTTCCTCTCAGAGATCTATAGTTCCTCACAGAGATATATAGTTCCTCCTAGAGATCTATAGTTCCTCTCAGAGATCTATAGTTCCTCACAGAGATCTATAGTTCCTCACAGAGATCTATAGTTCCCCACAGAGATCTATAGTTCCTCACAGAGATCTATAGTTCCTCACAGAAGTCTGTAGTTCCTCACAGAGATCTATAGTTCCTCCTAGAGATCTATAGTTCCTCCTAGAGATCTATAGTTCCTCCTAGAGAACTATAGTTCCTCCTAGAGATCTATTGTTCCTCCTAGAGATCTATAGTTCCTCCTAGAGATCTATAGTTCCTCACAGAGATCTATAGTTCCTCCTAGAGATGTATAGTTCCTCCTAGAGATGTATAGTTCCTCCTAGAGATGTATTGTTCCTCACAGAGATCTGTAGTTCCTCCTAGAGGTCTATAGTTCCTCCTAGAGATCTATAGTTCCTCCTAGAGATCTATAGTTCCTCCTAGAGGTCTATAGTTCCTCAAAGAGGTCTATAGTTCCTCACAGAGGTCTGTAGTTCCTCACAGAGGTCTGTAGTTCCTCACAGAGATCTATAGTTCCTCACAGAGATCTATAGTTCCTCACAGAGATCTATAGTTCCTCCTAGAGATCTATAGTTCCTCCTAGAGATCTATAGTTCCTCCTAGAGATCTATAGTTCCTCCTAGAGATCTATAGTTCCTCAAAGAGATCTAAAGTTCCTCAAAGAGATCTATAGTTCCTCCTAGAGATCTATAGTTCCTCCTAGAGATCTATAGTTCCTCCTAGAGATCTATAGTTCCTCCTAGAGATCTATAGTTCCTCACAGAGATCTATAGTTCCTCACAGAGGTCTGTAGTTCCTCACAGAGGTCTGTAGTTCCTCCTAGAGGTCTGTAGTTCCTCCTAGAGGTCTGTAGTTCCTCCTAGAGGTCTGTAGTTCCTCACAGAGATCTATAGTTCCTCCCGGAGATCTATAGTTCCTCACAGAGATCTATAGTTCCTCACAGAGATCTATAGTTCCTCACAGAGATCTATAGTTCCTCACAGAGATCTATAGTTCCACCTAGAGATCTATAGTTCCTCCTAGAGATCTATAGTTCCTCCTAGAGATCTATTGTTCCTCCTAGAGATCTATAGTTCCTCCTAGAGATCTCTTGTTCCTCCGAGAGATCTATAGTTCCTCCTAGAGATCTATAGTTCCTCAAAGAGATCTATAGTTCCTCAAAGACATCTATAGTTCCTCAAAGAGATCTATAGTTCCTCACAGAGGTCTGTAGTTCCTCACAGAGGTCTGTAGCTCCTCCTAGAGGTCTGTAGTTCCTCACAGAGATCTATAGTTCCTCACAGAGATCTATAGTTCCTCACAGAGATCTATAGTTCCTCACAGAGATCTATAGTTCCTCACAGAGATCTATAGTTCCTCACAGAGATCTATAGTTCCTCACAGAGTTCTATAGTTCCTCACAGAGATCTATAGTTCCTCACAGAGATCTATAGTTCCTCCTAGAGATCTATAGTTCCTCCTAGAGATCTATAGTTCCTCCTAGAGATCTATAGTTCCTCCTAGAGATCTATAGTTCCTCCTAGAGATCTATAGATCCTCACAGAGATCTAAAGTTCCTCCTAGAGGTCTAGAGTTCCTCACAGAGGTCTGTAGTTCCTCACAGAGGTCTGTAGTTCCTCACAGAGGTCTGTAGTTCCTCACAGAGGTCTGCAGTTCCTCACAGAGGTCTGCAGTTCCTCACAGAGGTCTGCAGTTCCTCACAGAGGTCTGCAGTTCCTCACAGAGGTCTGTAGTTCCTCACAGAGATCTATAGTTCCTCCTAGAGGTCTATAGTTCCTCCTAGAGATCTATAGTTCCTCCTAGAGATCTATAGTTCCTCACAGACATCTATAGTTCCTCAAAGAGATCTATAGTTCCTCCTAGAGATCTATAGTTCCTCCTAGAGATCTATAGTTCCTCCTAGAGGTCTATAGTTCCTCCTAGAGGTCTGTAGTTCCTCACAGAGGTCTGTAGTTCCTCACAGAGGTCTGTAGTTCCTCACAGAGGTCTATAGTTCCTCCTAGAGGTCTATAGTTCCTCCTAGAGATCTATAGTTCCTCCTAGAGATCTATAGTTCCTCACAGAGATCTATAGTTCCTCCTAGAGATCTATAGTTCCTCTCAGAGATCTATAGTTCCTCACAGAGATATATAGTTCCTCCTAGAGATCTATAGTTCCTCTCAGAGATCTATAGTTCCTCACAGAGATCTATAGTTCCTCACAGAGATCTATAGTTCCTCACAGAGATCTATAGTTCCTCACAGAGATCTATAGTTCCTCACAGAAGTCTGTAGTTCCTCACAGAGATCTATAGTTCCTCCTAGAGATCTATAGTTCCTCCTAGAGATCTATAGTTCCTCCTAGAGAACTATAGTTCCTCCTAGAGATCTATTGTTCCTCCTAGAGATCTATAGTTCCTCCTAGAGATCTATAGTTCCTCACAGAGATCTATAGTTCCTCCTAGAGATGTATAGTTCCTCCTAGAGATGTATAGTTCCTCCTAGAGATGTATTGTTCCTCACAGAGATCTGTAGTTCCTCCTAGAGGTCTATAGTTCCTTCTAGAGGTCTGTAGTTCCTCACAGAGATCTATAGTTCCTCCTAGAGGTCTATAGTTCCTCCTAGAGATCTATAGTTCCTCCTAGAGATCTATAGTTCCTCACAGAGATCTATAGTTCCTCAAAGAGATCTATAGTTCCTCCTAGAGATCTATAGTTCCTCCTAGAGATCTATAGTTCCTCCTAGAGGTCTATAGTTCCTCCTAGAGGTCTGTAGTTCCTCACAGAGGTCTGTAGTTCCTCACAGAGGTCTGTAGTTCCTCACAGAGGTCTATAGTTCCTCCTAGAGGTCTATAGTTCCTCCTAGAGATCTATAGTTCCTCCTAGAGATCTATAGTTCCTCACAGAGATCTATAGTTCCTCCTAGAGATCTATAGTTCCTCTCAGAGATCTATAGTTCCTCACAGAGATATATAGTTCCTCCTAGAGATCTATAGTTCCTCTCAGAGATCTATAGTTCCTCACAGAGATCTATAGTTCCTCACAGAGATCTATAGTTCCTCACAGAGATCTATAGTTCCTCACAGAGATCTATAGTTCCTCACAGAAGTCTGTAGTTCCTCACAGAGATCTATAGTTCCTCCTAGAGATCTATAGTTCCTCCTAGAGATCTATAGTTCCTCCTAGAGAACTATAGTTCCTCCTAGAGATCTATTGTTCCTCCTAGAGATCTATAGTTCCTCCTAGAGATCTATAGTTCCTCACAGAGATCTATAGTTCCTCCTAGAGATGTATAGTTCCTCCTAGAGATGTATAGTTCCTCCTAGAGATGTATTGTTCCTCACAGAGATCTGTAGTTCCTCCTAGAGGTCTATAGTTCCTTCTAGAGGTCTATAGTTCCTCACAGAGATCTATAGCTCCTCACAGAGATCTGTAGTTCCTCCTAGAGGTCTGTAGTTTCTCACATAGATCTATAGTTACTCCTAGAGATCTATAGTTACTCCTAGAGATCTATAGTTCCTCCTAGAGATCTATAGTTCCTCACAGAGATCTATAGTTCCTCCTAGAGATCTATAGTTCCTACAAGAGATCTATAGTTCCTCTTAGAGATCTATAGTTCCTCCTAGAGGTCTATAGTTCCTCCTAGAGGTCTATAGTTCCTCCTAGAGGTCTATAGTTCCTCCTAGAGGTCTATAGTTCCTCCTAGAGGTCTATAGTTCCTCACAGAGATCTATAGTTCCTCACAGAGATCTATAGTTCCTCCTAGAGATCTATAGTTCCTCCTAGAGATCTATAGTTCCTCCTAGAGATCTATAGTTCCTCCTAGAGAGCTATAGTTCCTCCTAGAGATCTATAGTTCCTCCTAGAGATCTATAGTTCCTCACCAAGGTCTTTAGTTCCTCACAGAGGTCTGTAGTTCCTCACAGAGGGCTGTAGTTCCTCACAGAGGTCTGTAGTTCCTCACAGAGGTCTGTAGTTCCTCACAGAGGTCTGTAGTTCCTCACATTAGGTCTGTCGTTCCTCACAGAGGTCTGTAGTTCCTCCTAGAGGTCTGTAGTTCCTCACAGAGATCTATAGTTCCTCCTAGAGATCTATAGTTCCTCACAGAGATCTATAGTTCCTCCTAGAGATCTATAGTTCCTCTCAGAGATCTATAGTTCCTCACAGAGATCTATAGTTCCTCCTAGAGATCTATAGTTCCTCTCAGAGATCTATAGTTCCTCACAGAGATCTATAGTTCCTCACAGAGATCTATAGTTCCTCACAGAGATCTATAGTTCCTAACAGAGATCTATAGTTCCTCACAGAGATCTATAGTTCCTCACAGAGGTCTGTAGTTCCTCACAGAGATCTATAGTTCCTCACAGAGATCTGTAGTTCCTCACAGAGATCTGTAGTTCCTCACAGAGATCTATAGTTCCTCCTAGAGATCTATAGTTCCTCCTAGAGATCTATAGTTCCTCCTAGAGATCTATTGTTCCTCCTAGAGATCTATAGTTCCTCCTAGAGATCTATAGTTCCTCACAGAGATCTATAGTTCCTCCTAGAGATGTATAGTTCCTCCTAGAGATGTATAGTTCCTCCTAGAGATGTATTGTTCCTCACAGAGATCTGTAGTTCCTCCTAGAGGTCTATAGTTCCTTCTAGAGGTCTGTAGTTCCTCACAGAGATCTATAGTTCCTCCTAGAGGTCTATAGTTCCTCCTAGAGATCTATAGTTCCTCCTAGAGATCTATAGTTCCTCACAGAGATCTATAGTTCCTCAAAGAGATCTATAGTTCCTCCTAGAGATCTATAGTTCCTCCTAGAGATCTATAGTTCCTCCTAGAGGTCTATAGTTCCTCCTAGAGGTCTGTAGTTCCTCACAGAGATCTATAGTTCCTCACAGAGGTCTGTAGTTCCTCACAGAGGTCTATAGTTCCTCCTAGAGATCTATAGTTCCTCCTAGAGATCTATAGTTCCTCCTAGAGATCTATAGTTCCTCACAGAGATCTATAGTTCCTCCTAGAGATCTATAGTTCCTCTCAGAGATCTATAGTTCCTCACAGAGATATATAGTTCCTCCTAGAGATCTATAGTTCCTCTCAGAGATCTATAGTTCCTCACAGAGATCTATAGTTCCTCACAGAGATCTATAGTTCCTCACAGAGATCTATAGTTCCTCACAGAGATCTATAGTTCCTCACAGAAGTCTGTAGTTCCTCACAGAGATCTATAGTTCCTCCTAGAGATCTATAGTTCCTCCTAGAGATCTATAGTTCCTCCTAGAGAACTATAGTTCCTCCTAGAGATCTATTGTTCCTCCTAGAGATCTATAGTTCCTCCTAGAGATCTATAGTTCCTCACAGAGATCTATAGTTCCTCCTAGAGATGTATAGTTCCTCCTAGAGATGTATAGTTCCTCCTAGAGATGTATTGTTCCTCACAGAGATCTGTAGTTCCTCCTAGAGGTCTATAGTTCCTTCTAGAGGTCTATAGTTCCTCACAGAGATCTATAGCTCCTCACAGAGATCTGTAGTTCCTCCTAGAGGTCTGTAGTTTCTCACATAGATCTATAGTTACTCCTAGAGATCTATAGTTACTCCTAGAGATCTATAGTTCCTCCTAGAGATCTATAGTTCCTCACAGAGATCTATAGTTCCTCCTAGAGATCTATAGTTCCTACAAGAGATCTATAGTTCCTCCTAGAGGTCTATAGTTCCTCCTAGAGGTCTATAGTTCCTCCTAGAGGTCTATAGTTCCTCCTAGAGGTCTATAGTTCCTCCTAGAGGTCTATAGTTCCTCACAGAGATCTATAGTTCCTCACAGAGATCTATAGTTCCTCCTAGAGATCTATAGTTCCTCCTAGAGATCTATAGTTCCTCCTAGAGATCTATAGTTCCTCCTAGAGATCTATAGTTCCTCCTAGAGATCTATAGTTCCTCCTAGAGATCTATAGTTCCTCACCAAGGTCTTTAGTTCCTCACAGAGGTCTGTAGTTCCTCACAGAGGGCTGTAGTTCCTCACAGAGGTCTGTAGTTCCTCACAGAGTTCTGTAGTTCCTCACAGAGGTCTGTAGTTCCTCACATTAGGTCTGTCGTTCCTCACAGAAGTCTGTAGTTCCTCCTAGAGGTCTGTAGTTCCTCACAGAGATCTATAGTTTCTCCTAGAGATCTATAGTTCCTCACAGAGATCTATAGTTCCTCCTAGAGATCTATAGTTCCTCTCAGAGATCTATAGTTCCTCACAGAGATCTATAGTTCCTCCTAGAGATCTATAGTTCCTCTCAGAGATCTATAGTTCCTCACAGAGATCTATAGTTCCTCACAGAGATCTATAGTTCCTCACAGAGATCTATAGTTCCTAACAGAGATCTATAGTTCCTCACAGAGATCTATAGTTCCTCACAGAGGTCTGTAGTTCCTCACAGAGATCTATAGTTCCTCACAGAGATCTATAGTTCCTCACAGAGATCTGTAGTTCCTCACAGAGATCTATAGTTCCTCCTAGAGATCTATAGTTCCTCCTAGAGATCTATAGTTCCTCCTAGAGATCTATTGTTCCTCCTAGAGATCTATAGTTCCTCCTAGAGATCTATAGTTCCTCACAGAGATCTATAGTTCCTCCTAGAGATGTATAGTTCCTCCTAGAGATGTATAATTCCTCCTAGAGATGTATAGTTCCTCCTAGAGATGTATAGTTCCTCACAGAGATCTGTAGTTCCTCCTAGAGGTCTATAGTTCCTTCTAGAGGTCTATAGTTCCTCACAGAGATCTATAGCTCCTCACAGAGATCTGTAGTTCCTCCTAGAGGTCTGTAGTTTCTCACATAGATCTATAGTTACTCCTAGAGATCTATAGTTACTCCTAGAGATCTATAGTTCCTCCTAGAGATCTATAGTTCCTCACAGAGATCTATAGTTCCTCCTAGAGATCTATAGTTCCTACAAGAGATCTATAGTTCCTCCTTAGAGAGTCTATAGTTCCTCCTAGAGGTCTATAGTTCCTCCTAGAGGTCTATAGTTCCTCCTAGAGGTCTATAGTTCCTCCTAGAGGTCTATAGTTCCTCACAGAGATCTATAGTTCCTCACAGAGATCTATAGTTCCTCCTAGAGATCTATAGTTCCTCCTAGAGATCTATAGTTCCTCCTAGAGATCTATAGTTCCTCACAGAGATCGATAGTTCCTCCTAGAGATCTATAGTTCCTCCTAGAGATCTATAGTTCCTCCTAGAGATCTATAGTTCCTCCTAGAGATCTATAGATCCTCACAGAGATCTAGAGTTCCTCACAGAGGTCTGTAGTTCCTCACAGAGGTCTGTAGTTCCTCACAGAGGTCTGTAGTTCCTCACAGAGGTCTGTAGTTCCTCACAGAGGTCTGCAGTTCCTCACAGAGGTCTGCAGTTCCTCACAGAGGTCTGCAGTTCCTCACAGAGGTCTGCAGTTCCTCACAGAGGTTCTGCAGTTCCTCACAGAGGTCTGTAGTTCCTCACAGAGATCTATAGTTCCTCCTAGAGGTCTATAGTTCCTCCTAGAGATCTATAGTTCCTCCTAGAGATCTATAGTTCCTCAAAGAGATCTATAGTTCCTCCTAGAGATCTATAGTTCCTCCTAGAGATCTATAGTTCCTCCTAGAGATCTAAAGTTCCTCACAGAGATCTAAAGTTCCTCACAGAGGTCTATAGTTCCTCCTAGAGGTCTATAGTTCCTCCTAGAGGTCTGTAGTTCCTCACAGAGGTCTGTAGTTCCTCACAGAGGTCTGTAGTTCCTCACAGAGGTCTGTAGTTCCTCACAGAGGTCTATAGTTCCTCCTAGAGATCTATAGTTCCTCCTAGAGATCTATAGTTCCTCACAGAGATCTATAGTTCCTCCTAGAGATCTATAGTTCCTCCTAGAGATCTATAGTTCCTCTCAGAGATCTATAGTTCCTCACAGAGATCTATAGTTCCTCCTAGAGATCTATAGTTCCTCTCAGAGATCTATAGTTCCTCACAGAGATCTATAGTTCCTCACAGAGATCTATAGTTCCTCACAGAGATCTATAGTTCCTCACAGAGATCTATAGTTCCTCACAGAGGTCTGTAGTTCCTCACAGAGATCTATAGTTCCTCCTAGAGATCTATAGTTCCTCCTAGAGATCTATAGTTCCTCCTAGAGAACTATAGTTCCTCCTAGAGATCTATTGTTCCTCCTAGAGATCTATAGTTCCTCCTAGAGATCTATAGTTCCTCACAGAGATCTATAGTTCCTCCTAGAGATGTATAGTTCCTCCTAGAGATGTATAGTTCCTCCTAGAGATGTATAGTTCCTCACAGAGATCTGTAGTTCCTCCTAGAGGTCTATAGTTCCTTCTAGAGGTCTATAGTTCCTCACAGAGATCTATAGCTCCTCACAGAGATCTGTAGTTCCTCCTAGAGGTCTGTAGTTTCTCACATAGATCTATAGTTACTCCTAGAGATCTATAGTTACTCCTAGAGATCTATAGTTCCTCCTAGAGATCTATAGTTCCTCACAGAGATCTATAGTTCCTCCTAGAGATCTATAGTTCCTACAAGAGATCTATAGTTCCTCTTAGAGATCTATAGTTCCTCCTAGAGGTCTATAGTTCCTCCTAGAGGTCTATAGTTCCTCCTAGAGGTCTGTAGTTCCTCACAGAGATCTATAGTTCCTCACAGAGTCTATAGTTCCTCCAGAGTCTAGTTCCTCCAGAGATCTATAGTTCCTCCTAGAGATCTATAGTTCCTCCTAGAGATCTATAGTTCCTCCTAGAGATCTATAGTTCCTCCTAGAGATCTATAGTTCCTCCTAGAGATCTATAGTTCCTCACCAGAGGTCTGTAGTTCCTCACAGAGGTCTGTAGTTCCTCACAGAGGGCTGTAGTTCCTCACAGAGGTCTGTAGTTCCTCACAGAGGTCTGTAGTTCCTCACAGAGGTCTGTAGTTCCTCACATAGGTCTGTCGTTCCTCACAGAGGTCTGTAGTTCCTCCTAGAGGTCTGTAGTTCCTCACAGAGATCTATAGTTCCTCCTAGAGATCTATAGTTCCTCACAGAGATCTATAGTTCCTCCTAGAGATCTATAGTTCCTCTCAGAGATCTATAGTTCCTCACAGAGATCTATAGTTCCTCCTAGAGATCTATAGTTCCTCTCAGAGATCTATAGTTCCTCACAGAGATCTATAGTTCCTCACAGAGATCTATAGTTCCTCACAGAGATCTATAGTTCCTAACAGAGATCTATAGTTCCTCACAGAGATCTATAGTTCCTCACAGAGGTCTGTAGTTCCTCACAGAGATCTATAGTTCCTCACAGAGATCTATAGTTCCTCACAGAGATCTATAGTTCCTCACAGAGATCTGTAGTTCCTCACAGAGATCTATAGTTCCTCCTAGAGATCTATAGTTCCTCCTAGAGATCTATAGTTCCTCCTAGAGATCTATAGTTCCTCCTAGAGATCTATTGTTCCTCCTAGAGATCTATAGTTCCTCCTAGAGATCTATAGTTCCTCACAGAGATCTATAGTTCCTCCTAGAGATGTATAGTTCCTCCTAGAGATGTATAGTTCCTCCTAGAGATGTATAGTTCCTCCTAGAGATGTATAGTTCCTCACAGAGATCTGTAGTTCCTCCTAGAGGTCTATAGTTCCTTCTAGAGGTCTATAGTTCCTCACAGAGATCTATAGCTCCTCACAGAGATCTGTAGTTCCTCCTAGAGGTCTGTAGTTTCTCACATAGATCTATAGTTACTCCTAGAGATCTATAGTTACTCCTAGAGATCTATAGTTCCTCCTAGAGATCTATAGTTCCTCACAGAGATCTATAGTTCCTCCTAGAGATCTATAGTTCCTACAAGAGATCTATAGTTCCTCTTAGAGATCTATAGTTCCTCCTAGAGGTCTATAGTTCCTCCTAGAGGTCTATAGTTCCTCCTAGAGGTCTATAGTTCCTCCTAGAGGTCTATAGTTCCTCCTAGAGGTCTATAGTTCCTCACAGAGATCTATAGTTCCTCACAGAGATCTATAGTTCCTCCTAGAGATCTATAGTTCCTCCTAGAGATCTATAGTTCCTCCTAGAGATCTATAGTTCCTCCTAGAGATCTATAGTTCCTCCTAGAGATCTATAGTTCCTCCTAGAGATCTATAGTTCCTCACCAAGGTCTTTAGTTCCTCACAGAGGTCTGTAGTTCCTCACAGAGGGCTGTAGTTCCTCACAGAGGTCTGTAGTTCCTCACAGAGGTCTGTAGTTCCTCACAGAGGTCTGTAGTTCCTCACATTAGGTCTGTCGTTCCTCACAGAGGTCTGTAGTTCCTCCTAGAGGTCTGTAGTTCCTCACAGAGATCTATAGTTCCTCCTAGAGATCTATAGTTCCTCACAGAGATCTATAGTTCCTCCTAGAGATCTATAGTTCCTCTCAGAGATCTATAGTTCCTCACAGAGATCTATAGTTCCTCTCAGAGATCTATAGTTCCTCTCAGAGATCTATAGTTCCTCACAGAGATCTATAGTTCCTCACAGAGATCTATAGTTCCTAACAGAGATCTATAGTTCCTCACAGAGATCTATAGTTCCTCACAGAGGTCTGTAGTTCCTCACAGAGATCTATAGTTCCTCACAGAGATCTATAGTTCCTCACAGAGATCTATAGTTCCTCACAGAGATCTGTAGTTCCTCACAGAGATCTATAGTTCCTCCTAGAGATCTATAGTTCCTCCTAGAGATCTATAGTTCCTCCTAGAGATCTATAGTTCCTCCTAGAGATCTATTGTTCCTCCTAGAGATCTATAGTTCCTCCTAGAGATCTATAGTTCCTCACAGAGATCTATAGTTCCTCCTAGAGATGTATAGTTCCTCCTAGAGATGTATAGTTCCTCCTAGAGATGTATAGTTCCTCCTAGAGATGTATAGTTCCTCACAGAGATCTGTAGTTCCTCCTAGAGGTCTATAGTTCCTTCTAGAGGTCTATAGTTCCTCACAGAGATCTATAGCTCCTCAAAGAGATCTGTAGTTCCTCCTAGAGGTCTGTAGTTTCTCACATAGATCTATAGTTACTCCTAGAGATCTATAGTTACTCCTAGAGATCTATAGTTCCTCCTAGAGATCTATAGTTCCTCACAGAGATCTATAGTTCCTCCTAGAGATCTATAGTTCCTACAAGAGATCTATAGTTCCTCTTAGAGATCTATAGTTCCTCCTAGAGGTCTATAGTTCCTCCTAGAGGTCTATAGTTCCTCACAGAGATCTATAGTTCCTCACAGAGATCTATAGTTCCTCCTAGAGATCTATAGTTCCTCCTAGAGATCTATAGTTCGTCCTAGAGATCTATAGTTCCTCCTAGAGATCTATAGTTCCTCCTACAGATCTATAGTTCCTCACAGAGGTCTTTAGTTCCTCACAGAGGTCTGTAGTTCCTCACAGAGGGCTGTAGTTCCTCACAGAGGTCTGTAGTTCCTCACAGAGGTCTGTAGTTCCTCACATTAGGTCTGTCGTTCCTCACAGAGGTCTGTAGTTCCTCCTAGAGGTCTGTAGTTCCTCACAGAGATCTATAGTTCCTCCTAGAGATCTATAGTTCCTCCTAGAGATCTATAGTTCCTCCTAGAGATCTATAGTTCCTCACAGAGATCTATAGTTCCTCCTAGAGATCTATAGTTCCTCCTAGAGATCTATAGTTCCTCCTAGAGATCTATAGTTCCTCCTAGAGATCTATAGTTCCTCCTAGAGATCTATAGTTCCTCCTAGAGATCTATAGATCCTCACAGAGATCTAGAGTTCCTCACAGAGGTCTGTAGTTCCTCACAGAGGTCTGTAGTTCCTCACAGAGGTCTGTAGTTCCTCACAGAGGTCTGTAGTTCCTCACAGAGGTCTGCAGTTCCTCACAGAGGCCTGCAGTTCCTCACAGAGGTCTGCAGTTCCTCACAGAGGTCTGCAGTTCCTCACAGAGGTCTGCAGTTCCTCACACAGGTCTGTAGTTCCTCACAGAGATCTATAGTTCCTCCTAGAGGTCTATAGTTCCTCCTAGAGATCTATAGTTCCTCCTAGAGATCTATAGTTCCTCCTAGAGATCTATAGTTCCTCACAGAGATCTATAGTTCCTCAAAGAGATCTATAGTTCCTCCTAGAGATCTATAGTTCCTCCTAGAGATCTATAGTTCCTCCTAGAGATCTATAGTTCCTCCTAGAGATCTATAGTTCCTCCTAGAGATCTAAAGTTCCTCACAGAGATCTAAAGTTCCTCACAGAGGTCTATAGTTCCTCCTAGAGGTCTATAGTTCCTCCTAGAGGTCTGTAGTTCCTCACAGAGGTCTGTAGTTCCTCACAGAGGTCTGTAGTTCCTCACAGAGGTCTATAGTTCCTCCTAGAGGTCTATAGTTCCTCCTAGAGATCTATAGTTCCTCCTAGAGATCTATAGTTCCTCACAGAGATCTATAGTTCCTCCTAGAGATCTATAGTTCCTCTCAGAGATCTATAGTTCCTCACAGAGATCTATAGTTCCTCCTAGAGATCTATAGTTCCTCTCAGAGATCTATAGTTCCTCACAGAGATCTATAGTTCCTCACAGAGATCTATAGTTCCTCACAGAGATCTATAGTTCCTCACAGAGATCTATAGTTCCTCACAGAGGTCTGTAGTTCCTCACAGAGATCTATAGTTCCTCCTAGAGATCTATAGTTCCTCCTAGAGATCTATAGTTCCTCCTAGAGAACTATAGTTCCTCCTAGAGATCTATTGTTCCTCCTAGAGATCTATAGTTCCTCCTAGAGATCTATAGTTCCTCACAGAGATCTATAGTTCCTCCTAGAGATGTATAGTTCCTCCTAGAGATGTATAGTTCCTCCTAGAGATGTATAGTTCCTCACAGAGATCTGTAGATCCTCCTAGAGGTCTATAGTTCCTTCTAGAGGTCTATAGTTCCTCACAGAGATCTATAGCTCCTCACAGAGATCTGTAGTTCCTCCTAGAGGTCTGTAGTTTCTCACATAGATCTATAGTTACTCCTAGAGATCTATAGTTACTCCTAGAGATCTATAGTTCCTCCTAGAGATCTATAGTTCCTCACAGAGATCTATAGTTCCTCCTAGAGATCTATAGTTCCTACAAGAGATCTATAGTTCCTCTTAGAGATCTATAGTTCCTCCTAGAGGTCTATAGTTCCTCCTAGAGGTCTATAGTTCCTCCTAGAGGTCTATAGTTCCTCCTAGAGGTCTATAGTTCCTCCTAGAGGTCTATAGTTCCTCACAGAGATCTATAGTTCCTCTTAGAGATCTATAGTTCCTCCTAGAGGTCTATAGTTCCTCCTAGAGGTCTATAGTTCCTCCTAGAGGTCTATAGTTCCTCCTAGAGGTCTATAGTTCCTCCTAGAGGTCTATAGTTCCTCACAGAGATCTATAGTTCCTCACAGAGATCTATAGTTCCTCCTAGAGATCTATAGTTCCTCCTAGAGATCTATAGTTCCTCCTAGAGATCTATAGTTCCTCCTAGAGATCTATAGTTCCTCACCAAGGTCTTTAGTTCCTCACAGAGGTCTGTAGTTCCTCACAGAGGGCTGTAGTTCCTCACAGAGGTCTGTAGTTCCTCACAGAGGTCTGTAGTTCCTCACAGAGGTCTGTAGTTCCTCACATTAGGTCTGTCGTTCCTCACAGAGGTCTGTAGTTCCTCCTAGAGGTCTGTAGTTCCTCACAGAGATCTATAGTTCCTCCTAGAGATAAATAGTTCCTCACAGAGATCTATAGTTCCTCCTAGAGATCTATAGTTCCTCTCAGAGATCTATAGTTCCTCACAGAGATCTATAGTTCCTCTCAGAGATCTATAGTTCCTCACAGAGATCTATAGTTCCTCACAGAGATCTATAGTTCCTCACAGAGATCTATAGTTCCTCACAGAGATCTATAGTTCCTCACAGAGATCTATAGTTCCTCACAGAGGTCTGTAGTTCCTCACAGAGATCTATAGTTCCTCAGCAGAGATCTATAGTTCCTCCTAGAGATCTATAGTTCCTCCTAGAGATCTATAGTTCCTCCTAGAGATCTATTGTTCCTCCTAGAGATCTATAGTTCCTCCTAGAGATCTATAGTTCCTCACAGAGATCTATAGTTCCTCCTAGAGATGTATAGTTCCTCCTATCCTCCTAGAGATGTATAGTTCCTCCTAGAGATGTATAGTTCCTCCTAGAGATGTATAGTTCCTCACAGAGATCTGTAGTTCCTCCTAGAGGTCTATAGTTCCTTCTAGAGGTCTATAGTTCCTCACAGAGATCTATAGCTCCTCACAGAGATCTGTAGTTCCTCCTAGAGGTCTGTAGTTTCTCAAATAGATCTATAGTTACTCCTAGAGATCTATAGTTACTCCTAGAGATCTATAGTTCCTCCTAGAGATCTATAGTTCCTCACAGAGATCTATAGTTCCTCCTAGAGATCTATAGTTCCTCTTAGAGATCTATAGTTCCTCCTAGAGGTCTATAGTTCCTCCTAGAGGTCTATAGTTCCTCCTAGAGGTCTATAGTTCCTCCTAGAGGTCTATAGTTCCTCCTAGAGGTCTATAGTTCCTCACAGAGATCTATAGTTCCTCACAGAGATCTATAGTTCCTCCTAGAGATCTATAGTTCCTCCTAGAGATCTATAGTTCCTCCTAGAGGTCTGTAGTTCCTCCTAGAGATCTATAGTTCCTCACAGAGATCTATAGTTCCTCCTAGAGATCTATAGTTCCTCACAGAGATCTATAGTTCCTCACAGAGATCTATAGTTCCTCCTAGAGATCTATAGTTCCTCCTAGAGATCTATAGTTCCTCACAGAGATCTATAGTTCCTCCTAGAGATGTATAGTTCCTCACAGAGATCTGTAGTTCCTCACAGAGATCGATAGTTCCTCCTAGAGGTCTATAGTTCCTCCTAGAGGTCTATAGTTTCTCCTAGAGATCTATAGTTCCTCCTAGAGATCTATAGTTCCTCCTAGAGATCTATAGTTCCTCATAGAGATCTATAGTTCCTCCTAGAGATCTATAGTTCCTCACAGAGATCTATAGTTCCTCCTAGAGATCTATAGTTCCTACAAGAGATCTATAGTTCCTCTTAGAGATCTATAGTTCCTCCTAGAGGTCTATAGTTCCTCCTAGAGGTCTATAGTTCCTCCTAGAGGTCTATAGTTCCTCCTAGAGGTCTATAGTTCCTCACAGAGATCTATAGTTCCTCACAGAGATCTATAGTTCCTCCTAGAGATCTATAGTTCCTCCTAGAGATCTATAGTTCCTCCTAGAGATCTATAGTTCCTCCTAGAGATCTATAGTTCCTCACCAAGGTCTTTAGTTCCTCACAGAGGTCTGTAGTTCCTCACAGAGGGCTGTAGTTCCTCACAGAGGTCTGTAGTTCCTCACAGAGGTCTGTAGTTCCTCACATTAGGTCTGTCGTTCCTCACAGAGGTCTGTAGTTCCTCCTAGAGGTCTGTAGTTCCTCACAGAGATCTATAGTTCCTCCTAGAGATAAATAGTTCCTCACAGAGATCTATAGTTCCTCCTAGAGATCTATAGTTCCTCTCAGAGATCTATAGTTCCTCACAGAGATCTATAGTTCCTCTCAGAGATCTATAGTTCCTCACAGAGATCTATAGTTCCTCACAGAGATCTATAGTTCCTCACAGAGATCTATAGTTCCTAACAGAGATCTATAGTTCCTCACAGAGATCTATAGTTCCTCACAGAGGTCTGTAGTTCCTCACAGAGATCTATAGTTCCTCACAGAGATCTATAGTTCCTCACAGAGATCTATAGTTCCTCACAGAGATCTATAGTTCCTCCTAGAGATCTATAGTTCCTCCTAGAGATCTATAGTTCCTCCTAGAGATCTATAGTTCCTCCTAGAGATCTATTGTTCCTCCTAGAGATCTATAGTTCCTCCTAGAGATCTATAGTTCCTCACAGAGATCTATAGTTCCTCCTAGAGATGTATAGTTCCTCCTATCCTCCTAGAGATGTATAGTTGCTCCTAGAGATGTATAGTTCCTCCTAGAGATGTATAGTTCCTCACAGAGATCTGTAGTTCCTCCTAGAGGTCTATAGTTCCTTCTAGAGGTCTATAGTTCCTCACAGAGATCTATAGCTCCTCACAGAGATCTGTAGTTCCTCCTAGAGGTCTGTAGTTTCTCACATAGATCTATAGTTACTCCTAGAGATCTATAGTTACTCCTAGAGATCTATAGTTCCTCCTAGAGATCTATAGTTCCTCACAGAGATCTATAGTTCCTCCTAGAGATCTATAGTTCCTCTTAGAGATCTATAGTTCCTCCTAGAGGTCTATAGTTCCTCCTAGAGGTCTATAGTTCCTCCTAGAGGTCTATAGTTCCTCCTAGAGGTCTATAGTTCCTCACAGAGATCTATAGTTCCTCACAGAGATCTATAGTTCCTCCTAGAGATCTATAGTTCCTCCTAGAGATCTATAGTTCCTCCTAGAGATCTATAGTTCCTCCTAGAGATCTATAGTTCCTCCTAGAGATCTATTGTTCCTCCTAGAGATCTATAGTTCCTCCTAGAGATCTATAGTTCCTCACAGAGATCTATAGTTCCTCCTAGAGATGTATAGTTCCTCCTATCCTCCTAGAGATGTATAGTTCCTCCTAGAGATGTATAGTTCCTCCTAGAGATGTATAGTTCCTCACAGAGATCTGTAGTTCCTCCTAGAGGTCTATAGTTCCTCCTAGAGGTCTATAGTTCCTCACAGAGATCTATAGCTCCTCACAGAGATCTGTAGTTCCTCCTAGAGGTCTGTAGTTTCTCACATAGATCTATAGTTACTCCTAGAGATCTATAGTTACTCCTAGAGATCTATAGTTCCTCCTAGAGATCTATAGTTCCTCACAGAGATCTATAGTTCCTCCTAGAGATCTATAGTTCCTCTTAGAGATCTATAGTTCCTCCTAGAGGTCTATAGTTCCTCCTAGAGGTCTATAGTTCCTCCTAGAGGTCTATAGTTCCTCCTAGAGGTCTATAGTTCCTCCTAGAGGTCTATAGTTCCTCACAGAGATCTATAGTTCCTCACAGAGATCTATAGTTCCTCCTAGAGATCTATAGTTCCTCCTAGAGATCTATAGTTCCTCCTAGAGATCTATAGTTCCTCCTACAGATCTATAGTTCCTCACAGAGGTCTTTAGTTCCTCACAGAGGTCTGTAGTTCCTCACAGAGGGCTGTAGTTCCTCACAGAGGTCTGTAGTTCCTCACAGAGGTCTGTAGTTCCTCACATTAGGTCTGTCGTTCCTCACAGAGGTCTGTAGTTCCTCCTAGAGGTCTGTAGTTCCTCACAGAGATCTATAGTTCCTCCTAGAGGTCTATAGTTCCTCCTAGAGGTCTATAGTTCCTCCTAGAGGTCTGTAGTTCCTCCTAGAGATCTATAGTTCCTCACAGAGATCTATAGTTCCTCCTAGAGATCTATAGTTCCTCACAGAGATCTATAGTTCCTCACAGAGATCTATAGTTCCTCCTAGAGATCTATAGTTCCTCCTAGAGATCTATAGTTCCTCACAGAGATCTATAGTTCCTCCTAGAGATGTATAGTTCCTCACAGAGATCTGTAGTTCCTCACAGAGATCGATAGTTCCTCCTAGAGGTCTATAGTTCCTCCTAGAGGTCTATAGTTTCTCCTAGAGATCTATAGTTCCTCCTAGAGATCTATAGTTCCTCCTAGAGATCTATAGTTCCTCATAGAGATCTATAGTTCCTCCTAGAGATCTATAGTTCCTCACAGAGATCTATAGTTCCTCCTAGAGATCTATAGTTCCTACAAGAGATCTATAGTTCCTCTTAGAGATCTATAGTTCCTCCTAGAGGTCTATAGTTCCTCCTAGAGGTCTATAGTTCCTCCTAGAGGTCTATAGTTCCTCCTAGAGGTCTATAGTTCCTCACAGAGATCTATAGTTCCTCACAGAGATCTATAGTTCCTCCTAGAGATCTATAGTTCCTCCTAGAGATCTATAGTTCCTCCTAGAGATCTATAGTTCCTCCTAGAGATCTATAGTTCCTCACCAAGGTCTTTAGTTCCTCACAGAGGTCTGTAGTTCCTCACAGAGGGCTGTAGTTCCTCACAGAGGTCTGTAGTTCCTCACAGAGGTCTGTAGTTCCTCACATTAGGTCTGTCGTTCCTCACAGAGGTCTGTAGTTCCTCCTAGAGGTCTGTAGTTCCTCACAGAGATCTATAGTTCCTCCTAGAGATAAATAGTTCCTCACAGAGATCTATAGTTCCTCCTAGAGATCTATAGTTCCTCTCAGAGATCTATAGTTCCTCACAGAGATCTATAGTTCCTCTCAGAGATCTATAGTTCCTCACAGAGATCTATAGTTCCTCACAGAGATCTATAGTTCCTCACAGAGATCTATAGTTCCTCACAGAGATCTATAGTTCCTCACAGAGATCTATAGTTCCTCACAGAGGTCTGTAGTTCCTCACAGAGATCTATAGTTCCTCACAGAGATCTATAGTTCCTCACAGAGATCTATAGTTCCTCACAGAGATCTATAGTTCCTCCTAGAGATCTATAGTTCCTCCTAGAGATCTATAGTTCCTCCTAGAGATCTATAGTTCCTCCTAGAGATCTATTGTTCCTCCTAGAGATCTATAGTTCCTCCTAGAGATCTATAGTTCCTCACAGAGATCTATAGTTCCTCCTAGAGATGTATAGTTCCTCCTATCCTCCTAGAGATGTATAGTTCCTCCTAGAGATGTATAGTTCCTCCTAGAGATGTATAGTTCCTCACAGAGATCTGTAGTTCCTCCTAGAGGTCTATAGTTCCTTCTAGAGGTCTATAGTTCCTCACAGAGATCTATAGCTCCTCACAGAGATCTGTAGTTCCTCCTAGAGGTCTGTAGTTTCTCACATAGATCTATAGTTACTCCTAGAGATCTATAGTTACTCCTAGAGATCTATAGTTCCTCCTAGAGATCTATAGTTCCTCACAGAGATCTATAGTTCCTCCTAGAGATCTATAGTTCCTCTTAGAGATCTATAGTTCCTCCTAGAGGTCTATAGTTCCTCCTAGAGGTCTATAGTTCCTCCTAGAGGTCTATAGTTCCTCCTAGAGGTCTATAGTTCCTCACAGAGATCTATAGTTCCTCACAGAGATCTATAGTTCCTCCTAGAGATCTATAGTTCCTCCTAGAGATCTATAGTTCCTCCTAGAGATCTATAGTTCCTCCTAGAGATCTATAGTTCCTCCTAGAGATCTATTGTTCCTCCTAGAGATCTATAGTTCCTCCTAGAGATCTATAGTTCCTCACAGAGATCTATAGTTCCTCCTAGAGATGTATAGTTCCTCCTATCCTCCTAGAGATGTATAGTTCCTCCTAGAGATGTATAGTTCCTCCTAGAGATGTATAGTTCCTCACAGAGATCTGTAGTTCCTCCTAGAGGTCTATAGTTCCTTCTAGAGGTCTATAGTTCCTCACAGAGATCTATAGCTCCTCACAGAGATCTGTAGTTCCTCCTAGAGGTCTGTAGTTTCTCACATAGATCTATAGTTACTCCTAGAGATCTATAGTTACTCCTAGAGATCTATAGTTCCTCCTAGAGATCTATAGTTCCTCACAGAGATCTATAGTTCCTCCTAGAGATCTATAGTTCCTCTTAGAGATCTATAGTTCCTCCTAGAGGTCTATAGTTCCTCCTAGAGGTCTATAGTTCCTCCTAGAGGTCTATAGTTCCTCCTAGAGGTCTATAGTTCCTCCTAGAGGTCTATAGTTCCTCACAGAGATCTATAGTTCCTCACAGAGATCTATAGTTCCTCCTAGAGATCTATAGTTCCTCCTAGAGATCTATAGTTCCTCCTAGAGATCTATAGTTCCTCCTACAGATCTATAGTTCCTCACAGAGGTCTTTAGTTCCTCACAGAGGTCTGTAGTTCCTCACAGAGGGCTGTAGTTCCTCACAGAGGTCTGTAGTTCCTCACAGAGGTCTGTAGTTCCTCACATTAGGTCTGTCGTTCCTCACAGAGGTCTGTAGTTCCTCCTAGAGGTCTGTAGTTCCTCACAGAGATCTATAGTTCCTCCTAGAGGTCTATAGTTCCTCCTAGAGGTCTATAGTTCCTCCTAGAGGTCTGTAGTTCCTCCTAGAGATCTATAGTTCCTCACAGAGATCTATAGTTCCTCCTAGAGATCTATAGTTCCTCACAGAGATCTATAGTTCCTCACAGAGATCTATAGTTCCTCCTAGAGATCTATAGTTCCTCCTAGAGATCTATAGTTCCTCACAGAGATCTATAGTTCCTCCTAGAGATGTATAGTTCCTCACAGAGATCTGTAGTTCCTCACAGAGATCGATAGTTCCTCCTAGAGGTCTATAGTTCCTCCTAGAGGTCTATAGTTTCTCCTAGAGATCTATAGTTCCTCCTAGAGATCTATAGTTCCTCCTAGAGATCTATAGTTCCTCATAGAGATCTATAGTTCCTCCTAGAGATCTATAGTTCCTCACAGAGATCTATAGTTCCTCCTAGAGATCTATAGTTCCTACAAGAGATCTATAGTTCCTCTTAGAGATCTATAGTTCCTCCTAGAGGTCTATAGTTCCTCCTAGAGGTCTATAGTTCCTCCTAGAGGTCTATAGTTCCTCCTAGAGGTCTATAGTTCCTCACAGAGATCTATAGTTCCTCACTAGAGATCTATAGTTCCTCCTAGAGATCTATAGTTCCTCCTAGAGATCTATAGTTCCTCACCAGAGGTCTATAGTTCCTCACTAGAGGTCTGTAGTTCCTCACCAGAGGGCTGTAGTTCCTCACAGAGGTCTGTAGTTCCTCACAGAGGGCTGTAGTTCCTCACAGAGGTCTGTAGTTCCTCACAGAGGTCTGTAGTTCCTCACATTAGGTCTGTCGTTCCTCACAGAGGTCTGTAGTTCCTCCTAGAGGTCTGTAGTTCCTCACAGAGATCTATAGTTCCTCCTAGAGATAAATAGTTCCTCACAGAGATCTATAGTTCCTCCTAGAGATCTATAGTTCCTCTCAGAGATCTATAGTTCCTCACAGAGATCTATAGTTCCTCTCAGAGATCTATAGTTCCTCACAGAGATCTATACTTCCTCACAGAGATCTATAGTTCCTCACAGAGATCTATAGTTCCTAACAGAGATCTATAGTTCCTCACAGAGATCTATAGTTCCTCACAGAGGTCTGTAGTTCCTCACAGAGATCTATAGTTCCTCACAGAGATCTATAGTTCCTCACAGAGATCTATAGTTCCTCACAGAGATCTATAGTTCCTCCTAGAGATCTATAGTTCCTCCTAGAGATCTATAGTTCCTCCTAGAGATCTATAGTTCCTCCTAGAGATCTATTGTTCCTCCTAGAGATCTATAGTTCCTCCTAGAGATCTATAGTTCCTCACAGAGATCTATAGTTCCTCCTAGAGATGTATAGTTCCTCCTATCCTCCTAGAGATGTATAGTTCCTCCTAGAGATGTATAGTTCCTCCTAGAGATGTATAGTTCCTCACAGAGATCTGTAGTTCCTCCTAGAGGTCTATAGTTCCTTCTAGAGGTCTATAGTTCCTCACAGAGATCTATAGCTCCTCACAGAGATCTGTAGTTCCTCCTAGAGGTCTGTAGTTTCTCACATAGATCTATAGTTACTCCTAGAGATCTATAGTTACTCCTAGAGATCTATAGTTCCTCCTAGAGATCTATAGTTCCTCACAGAGATCTATAGTTCCTCCTAGAGATCTATAGTTCCTCTTAGAGATCTATAGTTCCTCCTAGAGGTCTATAGTTCCTCCTAGAGGTCTATAGTTCCTCCTAGAGGTCTATAGTTCCTCCTAGAGGTCTATAGTTCCTCCTAGAGGTCTATAGTTCCTCACAGAGATCTATAGTTCCTCACAGAGATCTATAGTTCCTCCTAGAGATCTATAGTTCCTCCTAGAGATCTATAGTTCCTCCTAGAGATCTATATTTCCTCCTAGAGATCTATAGTTCCTCCTACAGATCTATAGTTCCTCACAGAGGTCTTTAGTTCCTCACAGAGGTCTGTAGTTCCTCACAGAGGGCTGTAGTTCCTCACAGAGGTCTGTAGTTCCTCACAGAGGTCTGTAGTTCCTCACATTAGGTCTGTCGTTCCTCACAGAGGTCTGTAGTTCCTCCTAGAGGTCTGTAGTTCCTCACAGAGATCTATAGTTCCTCCTAGAGGTCTATAGTTCCTCCTAGAGGTCTATAGTTCCTCCTAGAGGTCTGTAGTTCCTCCTAGAGATCTATAGTTCCTCACAGAGATCTATAGTTCCTCCTAGAGATCTATAGTTCCTCACAGAGATCTATAGTTCCTCACAGAGATCTATAGTTCCTCCTAGAGGTCTATAGTTCCTCCTAGAGGTCTATAGTTCCTCACAGAGATCTATAGGTCCTCACAGAGATCTATAGTTCCTCACTAGAGATCTATAGTTCCTCCTAGAGATCTATAGTTCCTCCTAGAGATCTATAGTTCCTCCTAGAGATCTATAGTTCCTCCTAGAGATCTATAGTTCCTCCTAGAGATCTATAGTTCCTCCTAGAGATCTATAGTTCCTCAAAGAGATCTATAGTTCCTCACATAGGTCTGTAGTTCCTCACAGAGGTCTGTAGTTCCTCACAGAGGTCTGTAGTTCCTCACAGAGGTCTGTAGTTCCTCACAGAGGTCTGTAGTTCCTCACAGAGGTCTGTAGTTCCTCCTAGAGGTCTGTAGTTCCTCCTAGAGGTCTGTAGTTCCTCACAGAGATCTATAGTTCCTCCTAGAGGTCTACAGTTCCTCCTAGAGGTCTATAGTTCCTCCTAGAGGTCTGTAGTTCCTCCTAGAGATCTATAGTTCCTCACAGAGATCTATAGTTCCTCCTAGAGATCTATAGTTCCTCACAGAGATCTATAGTTCCTCACAGAGATCTATAGTTCCTCCTAGAGATCTATAGTTCCTCTCAGAGATCTATAGTTCCTCACAGAGATCTAGAGTTCCTCCTAGAGATCTATAGTTCCTCTCAGAGATCTATAGTTCCTCACAGAGATCTATAGTTCCTCCTAGAGATCTATAGTTCCTCACAGAGATCTATAGTTCCTCACAGAGATCTATAGTTCCTCCTAGAGATCTATAGTTCCTCCTAGAGGTCTATAGATCCTCCTAGAGGTCAATAGTTCCTCACAGAGATCTATAGTTCTTGACAGAGATCTGTAGTTCCTCCTAGAGATCTATAGTTCCTCACAGAGATCTGAAGTTCCTCCTAGAGATCTATAGTTCCTCCTAGAGATCTATAGTTCCTCCTAGAGATCTATAGTTCCTCCTAGAGATCTATAGTTCCTACAAGAGGTCTATAGTTCCTCCTAGAGGTCTATAGTTCCTCCTAGAGGTCTATAGTTCCTCCTAGAGGTCTATAGTTACTCCTAGAGGTCTATAGTTCATCCTAGAGGTCTATAGTTCCTCCTAGAGGTCTATAGTTCCTCCTAGAGGTCTATAGTTCCTCACAGAGATCTATAGGTCCTCACAGAGATCTATAGTTCCTCCTAGAGATCTATAGTTCCTCCTAGAGATCTATAGTTCCTCCTAGAGATCTATAGTTCCTCCTAGAGATCTATAGTTCCTCCTAGAGATCTATAGTTCCTCCTAGAGATCTATAGTTCCTCCTAGAGATCTATAGTTCCTCCTAGAGATCTATAGTTCCTCAAAGAGATCTATAGTTCCTCACATAGGTCTGTAGTTCCTCACAGAGGTCTGTAGTTCCTCACAGAGGTCTGTAGTTCCTCACAGAGGTCTGTAGTTCCTCACAGAGGTCTGTAGTTCCTCACAGAGGTCTGTAGTTCCTCCTAGAGGTCTGTAGTTCCTCCTAGAGGTCTGTAGTTCCTCACAGAGATCTATAGTTCCTCCTAGAGGTCTACAGTTCCTCCTAGAGGTCTATAGTTCCTCCTAGAGGTCTGTAGTTCCTCCTAGAGATCTATAGTTCCTCACAGAGATCTATAGTTCCTCCTAGAGATCTATAGTTCCTCACAGAGATCTATAGTTCCTCACAGAGATCTATAGTTCCTCCTAGAGATCTATAGTTCCTCCTAGAGATCTATAGTTCCTCACAGAGATCTATAGTTCCTCACAGAGATCTATAGTTCCTCCTAGAGATGTATAGTTCCTCACAGAGATCTGTACTTCCTCACAGAGATCTGTAGTTCCTCACAGAGATCGATAGTTCCTCCTAGAGATCTGTAGTTCCTCCTAGAGGTCTGTAGTTCCTCACAGAGATCTATAGTTCCTCCTAGAGGTCTATAGTTCCTCCTAGAGGTCTATAGTTCCTCCTAGAGATCTATAGTTCTTGACAGAGATCTGTAGTTCCTCCTAGAGATCTATAGATCCTCCTAGAGATCTATAGTTCCTCCTAGAGATCTATAGTTCCTCACAGAGATCTGTAGTTCCTCCTAGAGATCTATAGTTCCTCCTAGAGGTCTATAGTTCCTCCTAGAGGTCTATAGTTCCTCACAGAGATCTATAGGTCCTCACAGAGATCTATAGTTCCTCCTAGAGATCTATAGTTCCTCCTAGAGATCTATAGTTCCTCCTAGAGATCTATAGTTCCTCCTAGAGATCTATAGTTCCTCCTAGAGATCTATAGTTCCTCCTAGAGATCTATAGTTCCTCCTAGAGATCTATAGTTCCTCAAAGAGATCTATAGTTCCTCACAGAGGTCTTTAGTTCCTCACAGAGGTCTGTAGTTCCTCAGTGAGGTCTGTAGTTCCTCACAGAGGTCTGTAGTTCCTCACAGAGGTCTGTAGTTCCTCCTAGAGGTCTGTAGTTCCTCACAGAGATCTATTGATCCTCCTAGAGGTCTATAGTTCCTCCTAGAGGTCTATAGTTCCTCCTAGAGGTCTGTAGTTCCTCCTAGAGATCTATAGTTCCTCACAGAGATCTATAGTTCCTCCTAGAGATCTATAGTTCCTCACAGAGATCTATAGTTCCTCACAGAGATCTATAGTTCCTCCTAGAGATCTATAGTTCCTCCTAGAGATCTATAGTTCCTCCTAGAGGTCTGTAGTTCCTCACAGAGATCTATAGATCCTCCTAGAGGTCTATAGTTCCTCCTAGAGGTCTATAGTTCCTCCTAGAGATCTATAGTTCTTGACAGAGATCTGTAGTTCCTCCTAGAGATCTATAGATCCTCCTAGAGATCTATAGTTCCTCCTAGAGATCTATAGTTCCTCACAGAGATCTGTAGTTCCTCCTAGAGATCTATAGTTCCTCCTAGAGATCTATAGTTCCTCCTAGAGATCTATAGTTCCTACAAGAGATCTATAGTTCCTCCTAGAGATATATAGTTCCTCGTAGAGATCTATAGTTCCTCCTAGAGATCTATAGTTCCTCACAGAGATCTGTAGTTCCTCCTAGAGATCTATAGTTCCTCCTAGAGATCTATAGTTCCTCTCAGAGATCTATAGTTCCTCTCAGAGATCTATAGAAACTTGCGGGTTTGGAGCAAGTAGTCGTGCTGCACTTCGCTCCGCAGGTAATATTACATTTCACTACATTACAACGGTTTGATTTGTTTGATCTGAGCAATTTTAGCTAGCTACATAGCTGTCTTTGCTGTCTTTGTATCAAAGATAGTGGTGTAGTTTAGAGAAATTATCGAGGTTAGCTAGCCAGCTATTTTCGTCCGCCACGACGCCGTTTTCCAAACCTAGTCATCACCACAGCCACTGCTAGCTAGCCTACTTTACCAATAGCAGCACTGTAGCACTGTAGAAACTAAATACATTACAACGGAACGAGTTGATTAGTGTAGTGTTAGCTAGCTACATAGTTGTCTTTGCTGTCTTTGTATCAAAGATAATTGTGTAGTTTACCGCCAACTTTAGAGAAATTATCGAGGTTAGCTAGCCAGCTTGCAGCGGCGCCGTTTTCCTAACAGTCAACTCCACAGCCGCCGCTAGTTAGCCAACTTTACCAATAGCAGCACTGTAGCACTGCAGAAACTAATACATTACAACGCAACGATTTGATTAGTGTAGTGTTAGCTAGCTACATAGTTGTCTTTGCTGTCTTTGTGTAGTTTAGAGTAATTTTCGAGGTTAGCTAGCCAGCTATTTTCGTCCGCCGCGACGCTGTTTTGTAAACCTAGTCAAACTTAGTCAACACCACTGCTAGCTAGCCAACTTTCCCGACTAGCAGCACTGTAGAAACTCAATACATTACAAAGGAAAGTCTTGATTAGAGTTATGTTAGCTAGCTACATAGTTGCCTTTGTATCATGATAAAGGTGTAGTACAGATAAACTATCGAGGTTACCTAGCCAACTACACTTTCAAACAAAGTCAACGCAGCCACTGCTAGCTACCCAACTTTACCAGCTAGCAGTACTGTATCATTTTAGTCAATAAGATTTTTGCAACGTAAGCTTAACTTTCTGAACATTCGAGACGTGTAGTCCACTTGTCATTCCAATCTCCTTTGCATTAGCGTAGCCTCTTCTGTAGCCTGTCTACTATGCGTCTGTCTATCCCTGTTCTCTCCCCTCTGCACAGACCATACAAACGCTTCACACCGCGTGGCTGCTGCCACTCTAACCAGGTGGTCCCTGCGCGCACAACCCACATGGAGTTCCAGGTCTCCGGCAGCCTCTGGAACTGCCGGTCTGTGGCCAACAAGGCAGAGTTCATCTCAGCCTATGCTACCCTCCAGTCCCTCGACTTCTTGGCGCTGACGGAAACATGGATTACCACAGATGACACTGCTACTCCTACTGCTCTCTCCTCGTCTACCCACGTGTTCTCGCATACCCTGAGAGCATCTGGCCAGCGGGGTGGTGACACTGGAATCCTCATCTCTCCCAAGTGGACATTCTCTCTTTCTCCCCTGACCCATCTGTCTATCGCCTCCTTTGAATTCCATGCTGTCACAGTTACCAGCCCTTTCAAGCTTAACATCCTTATCATTTATCGCCCTCCAGGTTCCCTTGGAGAGTTCATCAATGAGCTTGACGCCTTGATAAGTTCCTTTCCTGAGGATGGCTCACCTCTCACAGTTCTGGGTGACTTTAACCTCCCCACGTCTACCTTTGACTCATTCCTCTCTGCCTCCTTCTTTCCACTCCTCTCCTCTTTTGACCTCACCCTCTCACCTTCCCCCCTACTCACAAGGCAGGCAATACGCTTGACCTCATCTTTACTAGATGGTGTTCTTCCACTAATCTCTTTGCAACTCCCCTCCAAGTCTCCGACCACTACCTTGTATCCTTTTCCCTCTCGCTCTCATCCAACAATTCTCACTCTGCCCCTAGTCGGATGGTATTGCGCTGTCGCAACCTTCGCTCTCTCTCTCCTGCTACTCTCTCCTCTTCCATCCTATCATCTCTTCCCTCTGCTCAAACCTTCTCCAACCTATCTCCTGATTCTGCCTCCTCAACCCTCCTCTCCTCCCTTTCTGCATCCTTTGACTCTCTATGTCCCCTATCCTCCAGGCCGGCTCGGTCCTCCCCTCCTGCTCCGTGGCTTGACGACTCATTGCGAGCTCACAGAACAGGGCTCCGGGCAGCCGAGCGGAAATGGAGGAAAACTCGCCTCCCTGCGGACCTGGCATCCTTTCACTCCCTCCTCTCTACATTTTCCTCTTCTGTCTCTGCTGCTAAAGCCACTTTCTACCACTCTAAATTCCAAGCATCTGCCTCCTACCCTAGGAAGCTCTTTGCCACCTTCTCCTCCCTCCTGAATCCTCCCCCCCCTCCCTCTCTGCGGATGACTTCGTCAACCATTTTGAAAAGAAGGTCGACGACATCCGATCCTCGTTTGCTAAGTCAAACGACACCGCTGGTCCTGCTCACACTGCCCTACCCTGTGCTTTGACCTCTTTCTCCCCTCTCTCTCCAGATGAAATCTCGCGTCTTGTGACGGCCGGCCGCCCAACAACCTGCCCGCTTGACCCTATCCCCTCCTCTCTTCTCCAGACCATTTCCGGAGACCTTCTCCCTTACCTCACCTCGCTCATCAACTCATCCTTGACCGCTGGCTACGTCCCTTCCGTCTTCAAGAGAGCGAGAGTTGCACCCCTTCTGAAAAAACCTACACTCGATCCCTCCGATGTCAACAACTACAGACCAGTATCCCTTCTTTCTTTTCTCTCCAAAACTCTTGAACGTGCCGTCCTTGGCCAGCTCTCCTGCTATCTCTCTCAGAATGACCTTCTTGATCCAAATCAGTCAGGTTTCAAAACTGGTCATTCAACTGAGACTGCTCTTCTCTGTGTCACGGAGGCTCTCCGCACTGCTAAAGCTAACTCTCTCTCCTCTGCTCTCATCCTTCTAGACCTATCTGCTGCCTTTGATACTGTGAACCATCAGATCCTCCTCTCCACCCTCTCCGAGTTGGGCATCTCCGGCGCGGCCCACGCTTGGATTGCGTCCTACCTGACAGGTCGCTCCTACCAGGTGGCGTGGCGAGAATCTGTCTCCACACCACGTTCTCTCACCACTGGTGTCCCCCAGGGCTCTGTTCTAGGCCCTCTCCTATTCTCGCTATACACCAAGTCACTTGGCTCTGTCATATCCTCACATGGTCTCTCCTATCATTGCTATGCAGACGACACACAATTAATTTTCTCCTTTCCCCCTTCTGATAACCAGGTGGCGAATCGCATCTCTGCATGTCTGGCAGACATATCAGTGTGGATGACGGATCACCACCTCAAGCTGAACCTCGGCAAGACGGAGCTGCTCTTCCTCCCGGGGAAGGACTGCCGTTCCATGATCTCGCCATCACGGTTGACAACTCCATTGTGTCCTCCTCCTAGAGTGCTAAGAACCTTGGCGTGACCCTGGATAACACCCTGTCGTTCTCCACGAACATCAAGGCAGTGACCCGATCCTGTAGGTTCATTCTCTACAACATTCGCAGAGTACGACCCTGCCTCTCACATGAAGCGGCGCAGGTCCTAATCCAGGCACTTGTCATCTCCCGTCTGGATTACTGCAACTCGCTGTTGGCTGGGCTCCCTGCCTGTGCCATTAAACCCCTACAACTCATCCAGAACGCCGCAGCCCGTCTGGTGTTCAACCTTCCCAAGTTCTCTCACGTCACCCCGCTCCTCCGCTCTCTCCACTGGCTTCCAGTTGAAGCTCGCATCCGCTACAAGACCATGGTGCTTGCCTACGGAGCTGTGAGGGGAACGGCACCTCCGTACCTTCAGGCTCTGATCAGGCCCTACACCCAAACAAGGGCACTGCGTTCATCCACCTCTGGCCTGCTGGCCCCCCTACCTCTGAGGAAGCACAGTTCCCGCTCAGCCCAGTCAAAACTGTTTGCTGCTCTGGCACCCCTATGTTGGAACAAGCTCCCTCACGACGCCAGGACAGCGGAGTCAATCACCACCTTCCGGAGACACCTGAAACCCCACCTCTTTAAGGAATACCTGGGATAGGACATAGTAATCCTTCTACCACCCCCCCCCCCCCAAAAAAGATATTGATGTACTATCGTAAAGTGGTTGTTCCGCTGGATATCATAAGGTGAATGCACCAATTTGTAAGTCGCTCTGGATAAGAGCGTCTGCTAAATGACTTAAATGTAAATGTAAGCAATGTGCAGGTGAATGGCATTGGTCTACTAGATACGAAATTCAACAATCGTTTATTAAGGGATATTTTCTACAGGAAGTCTAATCCCTCTGCGATATTTTGTTGGGCTTCATCGTTTGATGTAAACTGGCGCCGTGCTTGGCTCACTCCACACAAATTTATGGTGACCAATAAAGTGAAGGAGATCTCCTTTAAGATAATCCATAGATTCTATCTGTGTAATAGTTTGATGTCTAAATACATACTTGATGTTACCAGTGAATGCAGTTTTTGTGAACTAGAAACTGAATATATTGAACACTTATTCTGTAATTGTTTATATAGTGAAGTGTTCTGGACTGATGTAAAACTATATATTGGCCTCAAATTGCATACAACCATTGAAATTTCTAAGTTTGACACATTTTTTTACTACACTGATTCCACAATTGAACGTGAGTATGTCATAAATCTCTTTATTTTATTAGGAAAAATGTTTCATACACAAATCAAAATTTATGAAGAAAAAGCCCCTTTTCTTAAATTTTTTATCTGATGTGGAAAACTATTTAGAGTCTTTAAAACGTATACAAAACAAAATGTCATTTTTTTCTCATTTCTTTGGAATCCCTCTGGCTGTTATGTTTATGTTTTGCATGTTACTGTTAATAAAAAAAGACAAATAATAATAATAATAAAATTTAAAAAACTCTCTCCTAGTATTTCTGTCCGCCATCCTTGCTGAAGAAAGTCTAACAGTCACTAGTGCAGCAGCAGCCTCCCCCGGTCCTAGTGCCGGCCCGGTAAGAAGTTTAAGATGCGATGGAACGGTTGACGAAAATAAGAAATCACAGAAAAAATATATTGGCAAATATTGATTTATTTAGGGGGGGGTAATGAATATTTTAGGCCTAGCGACGTCCCTGAATCCTACCCTTTAACTTTTTGTCAGAAAATTAAATATACATTTTACTCAACTGCGTTACCCTCTCCAGTCAACAGATGGCGGTGTGGGAATTTAAGGCGATGCTGCTAGTGTGACGTATAATCTAGTGGACGGAATGCTTCTTTCAACAGTAGCAACAGTTATTCAGCCACCTCCGTAGCTTGCTAACCAAAATAGCCGAACCAATAAAGCTCTTTAGACGCTTTAGTGTATGTTAGCAACTGTGTTTTAAAACCACTTCTGTCGTCTAGTTAGTTATCCGATTTAATTTCATATTTACGGTGTTGTTGTTATTAGTCAGTTAGCGGGCTGGTTAAGTTAGCATTAGCCTAGCTAGCTAACATCCCCGACCATGCGGTCACTGAGCTACTCTCCTGCTCAAGAAGATGATATCACAGTAAAACAAGAAGTAGAGGGTGTTACTGTGAAAGAAGAAAAAGATGCGTTCAGAGTGAAAGAGGAAGATGATGTTACAGTAAAAGGAGAGGAGGAAGAGAAAGAGGATGCAGTTTTTGGAGTGAAAGAGGAGGGGGAGATGACTGTTACGTCGAGAAAGGAGGAGGAAGAAGAGGAGGAAACTGGATATCTGGGCCCGGTTTCCCAAAGGCATCTTAAGGCTTGTTCTAACGGTGAACTTAGCCATAAGATGGTTTTGAGAAACCGTTCCCTGATTAACACTAGTAAGTACTGCCTTAAAAACAGAGGCACAAACTCTGCAGTTGTTGAACTGATGTGTGGTCTTAAAGCTGAAATCTGCAATTGCTACATCCATATTGTGACTTTTATTATTTATTTATAGCCATTGATTCTTGAAGAATATAACACATGCCTCATGAGCTTAGTTCAAACTGTTGTACCCCATCAGAACTCCAAATAAGCTTTTTTTACTCCAATGTTTAGAAACAATGTAAAACAACACTGTATAGCCTCAACATGGTTAAAACTATAATGTTGATATAATGGATGGCCAGTCCTTGCATCCATGTCTATGATTTTTTTCTCCAACCCCATAATCATCTTATTACCAATACAGTGGTGGAATGACAGATTTGTTATTGTTTCAACTGCAGATTGCTGGGTTGTGTGGGTTTTTTAAACAGCAACAAAATGGCTACCCAGAGGCTTGGTTTGGTAAACAGCTGAGGGATGGGGGAAGGAGAAATGTAACCACTCTCAAATTCATAGAGAATGCTATTGTAGCAACCGTAACCCAACACCTAGCGACCTCTTCAAGAAGTTCAGACATCTTGGCGTAACAGTTATAAAGTGTTGGCTGGACACAGGTTTGAGTTCAGCTCACGGCAACCCCCTGAATTCACTACACTATGAATACAAAGACTGGCCATCCATGATGTCATAATGATAGTTTAACCAGGTTTCTAGGCTATATAGTATATTCTAGAATTCATCCATGATGTCATAATGATAGTTTAACCAGGTTTCTATGATATATAGTATATTCTAGAATTCATCCATGATGTCATAATGATAGTTTAACCAGGTTTCTAGGCTATATATTATATTCTAGAATTCATCCATGAGGTCAAAATTATTGTTTTAAACAGATTTTGAGGCTATATAGTATATTATATATTCTAATATATATTTCATTACTTTCATGAATTGGTTTGAAACCTTCATTTTAAACCCTTCTCAAAGTTGGTGCCTTGACGGATTTGTAAAAAATGGTTTGTCATAAAACACATTTATTTATTTAAATGTAACCTTTATTTAACAAGGCAAGTCAGTTAAGAACAATTTCTTATTTACAATGACTGCCTACCCCGGACGACGCTGGGCCAATTGTGCGCCGCCCTATGGGACTCCCAATCACGGCCGGTTGTGATACAGCCTGGATTTGAACCAGGGTGTCTGTAGTGACGCCTCAAGCACTGAGATGCAGTGACCGCTGCGCCACTCGGGAGCCCCAAAATCATGTTCTAGTGCTGTCCCCAACTAAAATACATCTTGGTCAACCAAGAGTCATCTGTTCTTTCTACCAATCGCTCCATGTGTTTTTATAAAAATCTATATGTAATGAACTTGTCTGATGCTTTAAGCACATTGTTTGATTAAATAATTAAGACACACAAATGACTAGAGGGAGCCAGTCATCACTATAACCTGACTAGAGGGAGCCAGTCATCACTATAACCTGACTAGAGGGAGCCAGTCATCACTATAACCTGACTAGAGGGAGCCAGTCATCACTATAACCTGACTAGAGGGAGCCAGTCATCACTATAACCTGACTAGAGGGAGCCAGTCATCACTATAACCTGACTAGAGGGAGCCAGTCATCAATATAACCTGACTAGAGGGAGCCAGTCATCACTATAACCTGACTAGAGGGAGCCAGTCGTCAACATAACCTGACCGGAGGGAGCCAGTCATCACTATAACCTGACTGGAGGGAGCCAGTCATCACTATAACCTGACTGGAGGGAGCCAGTCATCACTATAACCTGACTAGAGGGAGCCAGTCATCACTATAACCTGACTAGAGGGTGCCAGTCATCACTATAAACTGACTGGAGGGAGCCAGTCGTCATCATAAAATGAATGGAGGGAGCCGACCAGTTCTGAAAGCCTTTAGCCGTACCCTCATCCTACTCCTCTGTCCCTGATGTAGACGTTATCCCAGGCGCTCTCATTTGTTGATTTCTGTAACCGTAAAAGCCTTGGTTTCATGCATGTTAACATCAGAAGCCTCCTCCCTCAGTTTGTTTTACTCACTGCTTTAGCACACTCCGCCAACCTTGATGTCTTTGCCGTGTCTGAATCCTGGCTTTGGAAGGTCATCAAAAATTCTGAAATTTCCATCCCCAACTACAACATTTTCCGTCAAGATAGAACTGCCAAAGGGGGAGGAGTTGCAATCTACTGCGGAGATGGCCTTAAAGTTCTATCATACTTTCCAGGTCTAAGCCCAAACAGTTCGAGCTTCTAATTTTAAAAATTAATCTCAACAGAAATAAGTCTCTCACTGTTGCCGCCTGTTACAGACCCCCCCTCAGCTCCCAGCTGTGCCCTGGACACCATAATGTGAATTGATTGCCCCCCATCTATCTTCAGAGTTCATTCTGTTAGGTGATCTAAACTGGGATATGCTTAACCTCTATGGGCTAGGTGGGACGCTAGCGTGCCACCCGTGGTGCACTCCATCAACAGCAGGTGCATTTCAAGAGCGGCAAATTTGAATCCAAATAAATGTCAAAATTCAACTTTTTCAAACATACAACTATTTTACACCCTTTGAAAGATAAACATCTCCTTAATCTAACCACGTTTTACGATTTCAAAAAGGTTTTACGGCGAAAGCATAAATTTAGAGTATGTTAGGACAGTACATTTACAAGAGTTGTGTGTAATGTTTTGTCAAGTCAAAGACAGGGTCACCAAAACCATAAAACCAGCTAAAATGATGCACTAACCTTTTACAATCTCCATCAGATGACACTCCTAGGACATTATGTTAGACAATGCATGCATTTTTAGTTCTATCAAGTTCATATTTATATCCAAAAACAGCGTTTTACTATGGCATTGATGTTGAGGAAATCGTTTCCCTCCAATAACCGACAGTCAAGTCAGCGTCACAAATTAAATAATTAAAATTAGAAAACATTGGTAAAATATTATATTGTCATTTAAAGAATTATAGATTTACATCTCTTGAACGCAATCAACTTGCCAGATTTAAAAATAACCTTACTGGGAAATCACACTTTGCAATAATCTGAGCACTGCGCCCAGAAAAATACGCGTTGCAATACAGACTAGACGTCATGTTGGGGAGATCTAAAATCGAAAATACTATGTAAATAATCCATTACCTTTGATTCTCTTCATCAGATGTCACTTCCAGGTATCACAGGTCCATAACGAATGTAGTTTTGTTCAAAAAAGCTCATCATTTATGTCCAAAAATCTCCGTCTTGTTAGCACATGATCTAAGCCAGCCGGACTTCTCGTCATGAACGAGGGGAAAAAATATATTTCCGTTCGTTCAAACATGTCAAACGTTGTATAGCATAAATCATTAGGGCCTTTTTTAACCAGAACATGAATAATATTCAAGGTGGACGAATGCATACTCTTTTATAACGTATTGGAACGAGGGTACCCAACATGAACTCGCGCGCCAGGTGTCTAATGGGACATCATCGTTCCATGGCTCTTGTTCGGTCAGATCTCCCTCCAGAAGACTCAAAACACTTTGTAAAGGCTGGTGACATCTAGTGGAAGCAATAGGAAGTGCCAAAATATTCCTCAGCCCCTGTGTTTTTCAATGGGATAGGTTTAAAGTCAATACAACACATCAGGTATCCACTTCCTGTCAGAAAATGTCTCAGGGTTTTGCCTGCCAAATGAGTTCTGTTATACTCACAGACACCATTCAAACAGTTTTAGAAACTTTAGAGTGTTTTCTATCCATATATAATAAGTATATGCATATTGTAGTTACTGGGTAGGATTAGTAACCAGATTAAATCGGGTACATTTTTTTTATCCAGACGTGCAAATGCTGCCCCCTAGCCCTAACAGGTTAACACCCTGGCCGTCCAACAATCCAAGCTAGATGCCCTCAATCTCACACAAATTATCAAGGAACCCACCCACCAGGTACAATCCTAAACCCGTGAACATGGGCACCCTCATAGATATTATCCTGACCAACTGGCCCTCCAAATACACCTCTGCTGTTTTCAATCAGGATCTCAGCGATCACTGCCTCATTGCCTGCATCCGTTATGGGTCCGCGGTCAAACGACCATCCCTCATCACTGTCAAACGCTCCCTAAAACACTTCTGCAAGCAGGCATTTCTAATCGATCTGGCCTGAGTCTCATGGAAGGATATTGACCTCATCCCGTCAGTAGAGGATGCCTGGTTGTTCTTTAATTATAATTTCCTCACCACCTTAAAAAAGCATGCCCCTTTCAAAAAATGTAGAACTAAGAACAGATATAGCCCTTGATTCACTCCAGACCTGACTGTCCTCGACCAGCACAAAAACATCCTGTGGTGTACTGCACTAACAGCTCCCCACCCCCCGAAGCTACTTCCCCAAGCCTCCCCAGCTTCTCCTTCACCCAAATCCAGATAGCTGATGTTCTGAAAGAGTTGCAAAACCTGGATCCGTACAAATCAGCTGGGCATGACAATCTAGACCCACTCTTTTTAAAAATTATCCGCCGCCATTGTGGAAACCCCTATTACTAGTCTGTTCAACTTCTCTTTCGTATCGTCTGAGATTCCTAAAGATTGGAACGCTTCCGCGGTCATCCCCCTCTTCAAAGGGGGTGACACTCTAGACCCAAACTGGTACAGACCTATATCCATCCTGCCCTGCCTTTCTAACGTCTTCGAAAGTGAAGTTAACAGATCACTGACAATTTTTAATCCCACCGTACCTTCTCCGCTGTGCAATCCAGTTTCCGAGCTGGTCACGGGCGCACCTCAGCCACGCTCAAGGCACTAAACGTACAGTGAGGGAAAAAAGTATTTGATCCCCTGCTGATTTTGTACGTTTGCCCACTGACAGTCTATAATTTTAATGGTACGTTTATTTGAACAGTGAGAGACAGAATAACAACAAAAAAATCTATAAAAACGCATTATAAATTGATTTGCATTTTATTGAGGGAAATAAGTATTTGACCCCTCTGCAAAACATGACTTAGTACTTGGTGGCAAAACCCTTGTTGGCAATCAGAGGTCAGATGTTTCTTGTAGTTGGCCACCAGGTTTGCACACATCTCAAGAGGGATTTTCTCCCACTCCTCTTTGAAGATCTTCTCCAAGTCATTAAGGTTTCAAGGCTGACGTTTGTCAACTCGAACCTTCAGCTCCCTCCACAGATTTTCTATGGGATTAAGGTCTGGTGACTGGCTAGGCCACTCCAGGACCTTAATGTGCTTCTTCTTGAGCCACTCCTTTGTTGCCTTGGCCGTGTGTTTTGGGTCATTGTCATGCTGGAATACCCAGCCACGACCCATTTTCAATGCCCTGGCTGAGGGAAGGAGGTTCTCACCCAAGATTTGACGGTACATGGCCCCGTCCATCGTCCCTTTGATGCGGTGAAGTTGTCCTGTCCCCTTAGCCGAAAAACACCCCCAAAGCATAATGTTTCCACCTCCATGTTTGACAGTGGGGATGGTATTCTTGGGGTCATAGACAGCATTCCTCCTCCTCCAAACACGGCGAGTTGATGCCAAAGAGCTCCATTTTGGTCTCATCTGACCACAACACTTTCACCAGTTGTCCTCTGAATCATTCAGATGTTCATTGGCAAACTTCAGATGGGCATGTATATGTGCTTTCTTGAGCAGGGGGACCTTGCGGGCACTGCAGGATTTCAGTCCTTCACAGCGTAGTGTGTTACCAATTGTTTTCTTGGTGATTATGGTCCCAGCTTTCTTGAGATCATTGACAAGATCCTCCCGTGTAGTTCTGGGCTGATTCCTCACCGTTCTCATGATCATTGCAACTCCACGAGGTGAGATCTTGCATGGAGCCCCAGGCCGAGGGAGATTGACAGTTCTTTTGTGTTTCTTCCATTTGCGAATAATTGCACCATCTGTTGTCACCTTCTCACCAAGCTGCTTGACGATGGTCTTGTAGCCCATTCCAGCCTTGTGTAGGTCTACAATCTTGTCCCTGACATCCTTGGAGAGCTCTTTGGTCTTGGCCATGGTGGAGAGTTTGGAATCTGATTGATTGATTGCTTCTGTGGACAGGTGTCTTTTATACAGGTAACAAGCAGAGATTAGGAGCACTCCCTTTAACCTGTTATGGATAGGGGGCAGTATTTTCACGGCCGGATACAAAACGTACCCGATTTAATCTGATTATTACTCCTGCCCAGAAACTAGAATATGCATATATTTATTAGCTTTGGATAGAAAACACTCCAAAGTTTCTAAAACTGTTTGAATGGTGTCTGTGAGTATAACAGAACTCATTTGGCAGGCCAAAACCTGAGAAGATTCCAAACAGGATGCGCCCTCTCTGACCATTTCTTGGCCTTATTGATCATCTCTATCCAAAACAGGGGATCTCTGCTGTAAAGTGACACTTCCTACGGCTCCCATAGGCTCTCAGAAGGCGGGAAAAAGCTGAATGATGTCTTTGCAGGCCCTGGCTGAAAAACATTGGCGCATTTGGATAGTGGTCAATCTGAGAACAGAGACTGGAGGCACGTGCACGAGGCGACACCATGTTTTTATTCTTTCGTCTTTGAACGAAAACACCGACTCCCGGTCGGAATATTATCGCTTTTTTACGAGAAAAATAGCATAAAAATTGATTTTCAACAGCGGTTGACATGCTTCGAAGTACGGTAATGGAATATTTAGAATTTTTTTGTCACGAAACGCGTCGGGCGCGTAACGCTTATTTACCCTTCGGATAGTGTCTTGAACGCACGAACAAAACGCCACCATTTGGATATAACTATGGATTATTTGGGACCAAACCAACATTTGTTATTGAAGTAGAAGTCCTGGGAGTGCATTCTGACGAAGAACAGCAAAGGTAATCAAATTTTTCTTATAGTAAATCGGAGTTTGGTGAAGGCTAAACTTGGTGGGTGTCTAAATAGCTAGCCCGTGATGGCTGGGCTATCTACTCAGAATATTGCAAAATGTGCTTTCACCGAAAAGCTATTTTAAAATCGGACATAGCGATTGCATAAAGGAGTTCTGTATCTATTATTCTTAAAATAATTGTTATGTTTTTTGTGAACGTTTATCTTGAGTAATTTAGTAAATTCACCGGAAGTGTTCGGTGGGAATGCTAGTCACATGCTAGTCACATGCCAATGTAAAAAGCTGGTTTTTGATATAAATATGAACTTGATTGAACAAAACATGCATGTATTGTATAACATAATGTCCTAGGGTTGTCATCTGATGAAGATCATCAAAGGTGAGTGCTGCATTTAGCTGTCTTCTGGGTTTTGGTGACATTATATGCTGGCTTGAAAAATGGGTGTCTGATTATTTCTGGCTTGGTACTCTGCTGACATAATCTAATGTTTTGCTTTCGTTGTAAAGCCTTTTTGAAATCGGACAGTGTGGTTAGATTAACGAGAGTCGTGTCTTTAAATGGCTGTAAAATAGTCATATGTTTGAGAAATTGAAGTAATAGGATTTTTAAGGTTTTGAAAATCGCGCCACAGGCTGGCAGTGGCTGTTACGTAGGTGGGACGCAAGCGTCCCACCTAGCCCATAGAGGTTAAAGTCACCCAGAACTGTGAGAGGTGAGCCATCCTCAGGAAAGGAACTTATCAAGGCGTCAAGCTCATTGATGAACTCTCCAAGGGAACCTGGAGGGCGATAAATGATAAGGATGTTAAGCTTGAAAGGGCTGGTAACTGTGACAGCATGGAATTCAAAGGAGGCGATAGACAGATGGGTCAGGGGAGAAAGAGAGAATGTCCACTTGGGAGAGATGAGGATTCCAGTGCCACCACCCCGCTGGCCAGATGCTCTCAGGGTATGCGAGAACACGTGGGTAGACGAGGAGAGAGCAGTAGGAGTAGCAGTGTCATCTGTGGTTATCCATGTTTCCGTCAGCGCCAAGAAGTCGAGGGACTGGAGGGTAGCATAGGCTGAGATGAACTCTGCCTTGTTGGCCGCAGACCGGCAGTTCCAGAGGCTGCCGGAGACCTGGAACTCCATGCAGGTTGTGTGCGCAGGGACCACCAGGTTAGAGTGGCAGCACCCACGCGGTGTGAAGCGTTTGTATGGTCTGTGCAGAGGGGAGAGAACAAGGATAGACAGACGCATAGTAGACAGGCTACAGAAGAGGCTACGCTAATGCAAAGGAGATTGGAATGACAAGTGGACTACACGTCTCGAATGTTCAGAAAGTTAAGCTTACGTTGCAAAAATCTTATTGACTAAAATGATACAGTACTGCTAGCTGGTAAAGTTGGGTAGCTAGCAGTGGCTGCGTTGACTTTGTTTGAAAGTGTAGTTGGCTAGGTAACCTCGATAGTTTATCTGTACTACACTTTTATCATGATACAAAGGCAACTATGTAGCTAGCTAACATAACACTAATCAAGACGTTCCTTTGTAATGTATTGAGTTTCTACAGTGCTGCTAGTCGGTAAAGTTGGCTAGCTAGCAGTGGTGTTGACTAAGTTTGACTAGGTTTACAAAACAGCGTCGCGGCGGACGAAAATAGCTGGCTAGCTAACCTCGAAAATTACTCTAAACTACACAAGGACAGCAAAGACAACTATTTAGCTAGCTAACACTACACTAATCAAATCGTTCCGTTGTAATGTATTAGTTTCTGCAGTGCTACAGTGCTGCAATTGGTAAAGTTGGCTAACTAGCGCCGGATGTGGAGTTGACTGTTAGGAAAACGGCGCCGCTGCAAGCTGGCTAGCTAACCTCGATCATTTCTCTAAAGTTGGCGGTAAACTACACAATTATCTTTGATACAAAGACAGCAAAGACAACTATGTAGCTAGCTAACACTACACTAATCAACTCGTTCCGTTGTAATGTATTTAGTTTCTACAGTGCTACAGTGCTGCTATTGGTAAAGTAGGCTAGCTAGCAGTGGCTGTGGTGATGACTAGGTTTGGAAAACGGCGTCGCGGCGGACGAAAATAGCTGGCTAGCTAACCTCGATAATTTCTCTAAACTACACCACTATCTTTGATACAAAGACAGCAAAGACAGCTATGTAGCTAGCTAAAATTGCTCAGATCAAACAAATGAAATGGTTGTAATGTAGTGAAATGTAATATTACCTGCGGAGCGAAGTGCAGCACGACTACTCGCTCCAAACCCGGAAGTTTCTATAGATCTCTGAGAGGAACTATAGATCTCTGAGAGGAACTATAGATCTCTAGGAGGAACTATAGATCTCTAGGAGGAACTACAGATCTCTGTGAGGAACAATAGATCTCTAGGAGGAACTATAGATCTCTAGGAGGAACTACAGATCTCTGTGAGGAACTATAGACCTCTAGGAGGAACTATAGATCTCTAGGAGGAACTATAGATCTCTTGTAGGAACTATAGATCTCTAGGAGGAACTATAGATCTCTGTGAGGAACTATAGATCTCTAGGAGGAACTATAGAGATCTCTTGTAGGAACTATAGATCTCTAGGAGGAACTATAGATCTCTGTGAGGAACTATAGATCTCTAGGAGGAACTATAGATCTCTGTGAGGAACTATACATCTCTAGGAGGAACTATAGATCTCTGTGAGGAACTATAGATCTCTGTGAGGAACTATAGATCTCTAGGAGGAACTATAGATCTCTAGGAGGAACTGAAGATCTCTAGAAGGAACTATAGATCTCTGTGAGGAACTAGAGACCTCTAGGAGGAACTACAGATCTCTGTGAGGAACTACAGATCTCTGTGAGGAACTATATATCTCTGTGAGGAACTATAGATCTCTGTGAGGAACTATAGATCTCTAGGAGGAACTATAGATCTCTGTGAGGAACTATAGATCTCTGAGAGGAACTATAGATCTCTAGGAGGAACTATAGATCTCTAGGAGGAACTATAGATCTCTAGGAGGAACTATAGATCTCTAGTAGGAACTATAGATCTCTAGGAGGAACTATAGACCTCTAGGAGGAACTATAGATCTCTGTGAGGAACTACAGATCTCTGTGAGGAACTACAGACCTCTGTGAGGAACTATAGACCTCTAGGAGGAACTACAGATCTCTGTGCGGAACTACAGACCTCTGTGAGGAACTATAGATCTCTGTGAGGAACTTTAGATCTCTGTGAGGAACTTTAGATCTCTGTGAGGAACTTTAGATCCCTGTGAGGAACTTTAGATCTCTGTGAGGAACTTTAGATCTCTGTGAGGAACTTTAGATCTCTGTGAGGAACTATAGATCTCCTGTGAGGAACTATAGATCTCTAGGAGGAACTATAGATCTCTAGGAGGAACTATAGATCTCTAGGATCTCTAGGAGGAACTATAGATCTCTAGGAGGAACTATAGATCTCTGTGAGGAACTATAGATCTCTAGGAGGAACTACAGATCTCTGTGAGGAACTATAGATCTCTAGGAGGAACTATAGACCTCTAGGAGGAACTATAGACCTCTAGGAGGAACTATAGACCTCTTGGAGGAACTATAGACCTCTAGGAGGAACTATAGACCTCTAGGAGGAACTATAGATCTCTAGGAGGAACTATAGATCTCTTGTAGGAACTATAGATCTCTAGGAGGAACTATAGATCTCTAGGAGGAACTAAAGATCTCTAGGAGGAACTATAGATCTCTGAGGAACTAAAGATCTCTAGGAGGAACTATAGATCTCTGTGAGGAACTATACATCTCTAGGAGGAACTATAGATTTCTGTGAGGAACTATAGATCTCTAGGAGGAACTATTGATCTCTAGGAGGAACTATAGATCTCTAGGAGGAACTATAGATCTCTGTGAGGAACTACAGATCTTTTTGAGGAACTATAGATCTCTGTGAGGAACTATAGATCTCTGTGAGGAACTATAGATCTCTGTGAGGAACTATAGATCTCTGAGGAACTAAAGATCTCTAGGAGGAACTATAGATCTCTGTGAGGAACTATACATCTCCAGGAGGAACTATAGATCTCTGTGAGGAACTATAGATCTCTAGGAGGAACTATTGATCTCTAGGAGGAACTATAGATCTCTAGGAGGAACTATAGATCTCTGTGAGGAACTACAGACCTCTAGGAGGAACTACAGATCTTTTTGAGGAACTATAGATCTCTGTGAGGAACTATAGATATCTGTGAGGAACTATAGATCTCTGTGAGGAACTACAGATCTCTGTGAGGAACTACAGACCTCTGTGAGGAACTATAGATCTCTGTGAGGAACTTTAGATCTCTGTGAGGAACATTAGATCTCTGTGAGGAACTATAGATCTCTGTGAGGAACTATAGATCTCTAGGAGGAACTATAGATCTCTAGGAGGAACTATAGATCTCTAGGAGGAACTATAGATCTCTAGGATCTCTAGGAGGAACTATAGATCTCTAGGAGGAACTATAGATCTCTGTGAGGAACTATAGATCTCTAGGAGGAACTACAGATCTCTGTGAGGAACTATAGATCTCTAGGAGGAACTATAGACCTCTAGGAGGAACTATAGACCTGTAAAAGGAACTATAGACCTCTAGGAGGAACTATAGACCTCTAGGAGGAACTATAGACCTCTAGGAGTAACTATAGATCTCTAGGAGGAACTATAGATCTCTTGTAGGAACTATAGATCTCTAGGAGGAACTATAGATCTCTAGGAGGAACTATAGATCTCTAGGAGGAACTATAGATCTCTGAGGAACTAAAGATCTCTAGGAGGAACTATAGATCTCTGTGAGGAACTATACATCTCTAGGAGGAACTATAGATCTCTGTGAGGAACTATAGATCTCTAGGAGGAACTATTGATCTCTAGGAGGAACTATAGATCTCTAGGAGGAACTATAGATGTCTAGGAGGAACTATAGATCTCTGTGAGGAACTACAGACCTCTAGGAGGAACTACAGATCTTTTTGAGGAACTATAGATCTCTGTGAGGAACTATAGATCTCTGTGAGGAACTATAGATCTCTGTGAGGAACTATAGATCTCTGTGAGGAACTATAGATCTCTGTGAGGAAGTATAGATCTCTAGGAGGAACTATGGATCTCTGTGAGGAACTATAGATCTCTGAGAGGAACTATAGATCTCTAGGTGGAACTATAGATCTCTAGGAGGAACTATAGATCTCTAGGAGGAACTATAGATCTCTAGGAGGAACTATAGATCTCTGTGAGGAACTACAGACCTCTAGGAGGAACTACAGATCTCTGTGAGGAACTATAGATCTCTGTGAGGAACTATAGATCTCTGTGAGGAACTATAGATCTCTAGGAGGAACTATAGATCTCTGTGAGGAACTTTAGATCTCTGTGAGGAACTATAGATCTCTGTGAGGAACTATAGATCTCTAGGAGGAACTATAGATCTCTAGGAGGAACTATAGATCTCTAGGAGGAACTATAGATCTCTAGGATCTCTAGGAGGAACTATAGATCTCTAGGAGGAACTATAGATCTCTGTGAGGAACTATAGATCTCTAGGAGGAACTACAGATCTCTGTGAGGAACTATAGATCTCTAGGAGGAACTATAGACCTCTAGGAGGAACTATAGACCTCTAGGAGGAACTATAGACCTCTAGGAGGAACTATAGATCTCTAGGAGGAACTATAGATCTCTTGTAGGAACTATAGATCTCTAGGAGGAACTATAGATCTCTAGGAGGAACTAAAGATCTCTAGGAGGAACTATAGATCTCTGAGGAACTAAAGATCTCTAGGAGGAACTATAGATCTCTGTGAGGAACTATACATCTCTAGGAGGAACTATAGATTTCTGTGAGGAACTATAGATCTCTAGGAGGAACTATTGATCTCTAGGAGGAACTATAGATCTCTAGGAGGAACTATAGATCTCTGTGAGGAACTACAGATCTTTTTGAGGAACTATAGATCTCTGTGAGGAACTATAGATCTCTGTGAGGAACTATAGATCTCTGTGAGGAACTATAGATCTCTGTGAGGAACTATAGATCTCTGAGGAACTAAAGATCTCTAGGAGGAACTATAGATCTCTGTGAGGAACTATACATCTCCAGGAGGAACTATAGATCTCTGTGAGGAACTATAGATCTCTAGGAGGAACTATTGATCTCTAGGAGGAACTATAGATCTCTAGGAGGAACTATAGATCTCTGTGAGGAACTACAGACCTCTAGGAGGAACTACAGATCTTTTTGAGGAACTATAGATCTCTGTGAGGAACTATAGATATCTGTGAGGAACTATAGATCTCTGTGAGGAACTACAGATCTCTGTGAGGAACTACAGACCTCTGTGAGGAACTATAGATCTCTGTGAGGAACTTTAGATCTCTGTGAGGAACATTAGATCTCTGTGAGGAACTATAGATCTCTGTGAGGAACTATAGATCTCTAGGAGGAACTATAGATCTCTAGGAGGAACTATAGATCTCTAGGAGGAACTATAGATCTCTAGGATCTCTAGGAGGAACTATAGATCTCTAGGAGGAACTATAGATCTCTGTGAGGAACTATAGATCTCTAGGAGGAACTACAGATCTCTGTGAGGAACTATAGATCTCTAGGAGGAACTATAGACCTCTAGGAGGAATTATAGACCTGTAAAAGGAACTATAGACCTCTAGGAGGAACTATAGACCTCTAGGAGGAACTATAGACCTCTAGGAGGAACTATAGATCTCTAGGAGGAACTATAGATCTCTTGTAGGAACTATAGATCTCTAGGAGGAACTATAGATCTCTAGGAGGAACTAAAGATCTCTAGGAGGAACTATAGATCTCTGAGGAACTAAAGATCTCTAGGAGGAACTATAGATCTCTGTGAGGAACTATACATCTCTAGGAGGAACTATAGATTTCTGTGAGGAACTATAGATCTCTAGGAGGAACTATTGATCTCTAGGAGGAACTATAGATCTCTAGGAGGAACTATAGATCTCTGTGAGGAACTACAGATCTTTTTGAGGAACTATAGATCTCTGTGAGGAACTATAGATCTCTGTGAGGAACTATAGATCTCTGTGAGGAACTATAGATCTCTGAGGAACTAAAGATCTCTAGGAGGAACTATAGATCTCTGTGAGGAACTATACATCTCCAGGAGGAACTATAGATCTCTGTGAGGAACTATAGATCTCTAGGAGGAACTATTGATCTCTAGGAGGAACTATAGATCTCTAGGAGGAACTATAGATCTCTGTGAGGAACTACAGACCTCTAGGAGGAACTACAGATCTTTTTGAGGAACTATAGATCTCTGTGAGGAACTATAGATATCTGTGAGGAACTATAGATCTCTGTGAGGAACTACAGATCTCTGTGAGGAACTACAGACCTCTGTGAGGAACTATAGATCTCTGTGAGGAACTTTAGATCTCTGTGAGGAACATTAGATCTCTGTGAGGAACTATAGATCTCTGTGAGGAACTATAGATCTCTAGGAGGAACTATAGATCTCTAGGAGGAACTATAGATCTCTAGGAGGAACTATAGATCTCTAGGATCTCTAGGAGGAACTATAGATCTCTAGGAGGAACTATAGATCTCTGTGAGGAACTATAGATCTCTAGGAGGAACTACAGATCTCTGTGAGGAACTATAGATCTCTAGGAGGAACTATAGACCTCTAGGAGGAACTATAGACCTGTAAAAGGAACTATAGACCTCTAGGAGGAACTATAGACCTCTAGGAGGAACTATAGACCTCTAGGAGTAACTATAGATCTCTAGGAGGAACTATAGATCTCTTGTAGGAACTATAGATCTCTAGGAGGAACTATAGATCTCTAGGAGGAACTATAGATCTCTAGGAGGAACTATAGATCTCTGAGGAACTAAAGATCTCTAGGAGGAACTATAGATCTCTGTGAGGAACTATACATCTCTAGGAGGAACTATAGATCTCTGTGAGGAACTATAGATCTCTAGGAGGAACTATTGATCTCTAGGAGGAACTATAGATCTCTAGGAGGAACTATAGATGTCTAGGAGGAACTATAGATCTCTGTGAGGAACTACAGACCTCTAGGAGGAACTACAGATCTTTTTGAGGAACTATAGATCTCTGTGAGGAACTATAGATCTCTGTGAGGAACTATAGATCTCTGTGAGGAACTATAGATCTCTGTGAGGAACTATAGATCTCTGTGAGGAAGTATAGATCTCTAGGAGGAACTATGGATCTCTGTGAGGAACTATAGATCTCTGAGAGGAACTATAGATCTCTAGGTGGAACTATAGATCTCTAGGAGGAACTATAGATCTCTAGGAGGAACTATAGATCTCTAGGAGGAACTATAGATCTCTGTGAGGAACTACAGACCTCTAGGAGGAACTACAGATCTCTGTGAGGAACTATAGATCTCTGTGAGGAACTATAGATCTCTGTGAGGAACTATAGATCTCTAGGAGGAACTAAAGATCTCTAGGAGGAACTATAGATCTCTGAGGAACTAAAGATCTCTAGGAGGAACTATAGATCTCTGTGAGGAACTATACATCTCTAGGAGGAACTATAGATTTCTGTGAGGAACTATAGATCTCTAGGAGGAACTATTGATCTCTAGGAGGAACTATAGATCTCTAGGAGGAACTATAGATCTCTGTGAGGAACTACAGATCTTTTTGAGGAACTATAGATCTCTGTGAGGAACTATAGATCTCTGTGAGGAACTATAGATCTCTGTGAGGAACTATAGATCTCTGTGAGGAACTATAGATCTCTGAGGAACTAAAGATCTCTAGGAGGAACTATAGATCTCTGTGAGGAACTATACATCTCCAGGAGGAACTATAGATCTCTGTGAGGAACTATAGATCTCTAGGAGGAACTATTGATCTCTAGGAGGAACTATAGATCTCTAGGAGGAACAATAGATCTCTGTGAGGAACTACAGACCTCTAGGAGGAACTACAGATCTTTTTGAGGAACTATAGATCTCTGTGAGGAACTATAGATATCTGTGAGGAACTATAGATCTCTGTGAGGAACTACAGATCTCTGTGAGGAACTACAGACCTCTGTGAGGAACTATAGATCTCTGTGAGGAACTTTAGATCTCTGTGAGGAACATTAGATCTCTGTGAGGAACTATAGATCTCTGTGAGGAACTATAGATCTCTAGGAGGAACTATAGATCTCTAGGAGGAACTATAGATCTCTAGGAGGAACTATAGATCTCTAGGATCTCTAGGAGGAACTATAGATCTCTAGGAGGAACTATAGATCTCTGTGAGGAACTATAGATCTCTAGGAGGAACTACAGATCTCTGTGAGGAACTATAGATCTCTAGGAGGAACTATAGACCTCTAGGAGGAATTATAGACCTGTAAAAGGAACTATAGACCTCTAGGAGGAACTATAGACCTCTAGGAGGAACTATAGACCTCTAGGAGGAACTATAGATCTCTAGGAGGAACTATAGATCTCTTGTAGGAACTATAGATCTCTAGGAGGAACTATAGATCTCTAGGAGGAACTAAAGATCTCTAGGAGGAACTATAGATCTCTGAGGAACTAAAGATCTCTAGGAGGAACTATAGATCTCTGTGAGGAACTATACATCTCTAGGAGGAACTATAGATTTCTGTGAGGAACTATAGATCTCTAGGAGGAACTATTGATCTCTAGGAGGAACTATAGATCTCTAGGAGGAACTATAGATCTCTGTGAGGAACTACAGATCTTTTTGAGGAACTATAGATCTCTGTGAGGAACTATAGATCTCTGTGAGGAACTATAGATCTCTGTGAGGAACTATAGATCTCTGAGGAACTAAAGATCTCTAGGAGGAACTATAGATCTCTGTGAGGAACTATACATCTCCAGGAGGAACTATAGATCTCTGTGAGGAACTATAGATCTCTAGGAGGAACTATTGATCTCTAGGAGGAACTATAGATCTCTAGGAGGAACTATAGATCTCTGTGAGGAACTACAGACCTCTAGGAGGAACTACAGATCTTTTTGAGGAACTATAGATCTCTGTGAGGAACTATAGATATCTGTGAGGAACTATAGATCTCTGTGAGGAACTACAGATCTCTGTGAGGAACTACAGACCTCTGTGAGGAACTATAGATCTCTGTGAGGAACTTTAGATCTCTGTGAGGAACATTAGATCTCTGTGAGGAACTATAGATCTCTGTGAGGAACTATAGATCTCTAGGAGGAACTATAGATCTCTAGGAGGAACTATAGATCTCTAGGAGGAACTATAGATCTCTAGGATCTCTAGGAGGAACTATAGATCTCTAGGAGGAACTATAGATCTCTGTGAGGAACTATAGATCTCTAGGAGGAACTACAGATCTCTGTGAGGAACTATAGATCTCTAGGAGGAACTATAGACCTCTAGGAGGAACTATAGACCTGTAAAAGGAACTATAGACCTCTAGGAGGAACTATAGACCTCTAGGAGGAACTATAGACCTCTAGGAGTAACTATAGATCTCTAGGAGGAACTATAGATCTCTTGTAGGAACTATAGATCTCTAGGAGGAACTATAGATCTCTAGGAGGAACTATAGATCTCTAGGAGGAACTATAGATCTCTGAGGAACTAAAGATCTCTAGGAGGAACTATAGATCTCTGTGAGGAACTATACATCTCTAGGAGGAACTATAGATCTCTGTGAGGAACTATAGATCTCTAGGAGGAACTATTGATCTCTAGGAGGAACTATAGATCTCTAGGAGGAACTATAGATGTCTAGGAGGAACTATAGATCTCTGTGAGGAACTACAGACCTCTAGGAGGAACTACAGATCTTTTTGAGGAACTATAGATCTCTGTGAGGAACTATAGATCTCTGTGAGGAACTATAGATCTCTGTGAGGAACTATAGATCTCTGTGAGGAACTATAGATCTCTGTGAGGAAGTATAGATCTCTAGGAGGAACTATGGATCTCTGTGAGGAACTATAGATCTCTGAGAGGAACTATAGATCTCTAGGTGGAACTATAGATCTCTAGGAGGAACTATAGATCTCTAGGAGGAACTATAGATCTCTAGGAGGAACTATAGATCTCTGTGAGGAACTACAGACCTCTAGGAGGAACTACAGATCTCTGTGAGGAACTATAGATCTCTGTGAGGAACTATAGATCTCTGTGAGGAACTATAGATCTCTAGGAGGAACTATAGATCTCTGTGAGGAACTTTAGATCTCTGTGAGGAACTATAGATCTCTGTGAGGAACTATAGATCTCTAGGAGGAACTATAGATCTCTAGGAGGAACTATAGATCTCTAGGAGGAACTATAGATCTCTAGGATCTCTAGGAGGAACTATAGACCTCTAGGAGGAACTATAGATCTCTAGGAGGAACTATAGATCTCTTGTAGGAACTATAGATCTCTAGGAGGAACTATAGATCTCTAGGAGGAACTAAAGATCTCTAGGAGGAACTATAGATCTCTGAGGAACTAAAGATCTCTAGGAGGAACTATAGATCTCTGTGAGGAACTATACATCTCTAGGAGGAACTATAGATTTCTGTGAGGAACTATAGATCTCTAGGAGGAACTATTGATCTCTAGGAGGAACTATAGATCTCTAGGAGGAACTATAGATCTCTGTGAGGAACTACAGATCTTTTTGAGGAACTATAGATCTCTGTGAGGAACTATAGATCTCTGTGAGGAACTATAGATCTCTGTGAGGAACTATAGATCTCTGAGGAACTAAAGATCTCTAGGAGGAACTATAGATCTCTGTGAGGAACTATACATCTCCAGGAGGAACTATAGATCTCTGTGAGGAACTATAGATCTCTAGGAGGAACTATTGATCTCTAGGAGGAACTATAGATCTCTAGGAGGAACTATAGATCTCTGTGAGGAACTACAGACCTCTAGGAGGAACTACAGATCTTTTTGAGGAACTATAGATCTCTGTGAGGAACTATAGATCTCTAGGAGGAACTATAGATCTCTAGGATCTCTAGGAGGAACTATAGATCTCTAGGAGGAACTATAGATCTCTGTGAGGAACTATAGATCTCTAGGAGGAACTACAGATCTCTGTGAGGAACTATAGATCTCTAGGAGGAACTATAGACCTCTAGGAGGAACTATAGACCTCTAGGAGGAACTATAGACCTCTAGGAGGAACTATAGATCTCTAGGAGGAACTATAGATCTCTTGTAGGAACTATAGATCTCTAGGAGGAACTATAGATCTCTAGGAGGAACTAAAGATCTCTAGGAGGAACTATAGATCTCTGAGGAACTAAAGATCTCTAGGAGGAACTATAGATCTCTGTGAGGAACTATACATCTCTAGGAGGAACTATAGATTTCTGTGAGGAACTATAGATCTATAGGAGGAACTATTGATCTCTAGGAGGAACTATAGATCTCTAGGAGGAACTATAGATCTCTGTGAGGAACTACAGATCTTTTTGAGGAACTATAGATCTCTGTGAGGAACTATAGATCTCTGTGAGGAACTATAGATCTCTGTGAGGAACTATAGATCTCTGTGAGGAACTATAGATCTCTGAGGAACTAAAGATCTCTAGGAGGAACTATAGATCTCTGTGAGGAACTATACATCTCCAGGAGGAACTATAGATCTCTGTGAGGAACTATAGATCTCTAGGAGGAACTATTGATCTCTAGGAGGAACTATAGATCTCTAGGAGGAACTATAGATCTCTGTGAGGAACTACAGACCTCTAGGAGGAACTACAGATCTTTTTGAGGAACTATAGATCTCTGTGAGGAACTATAGATATCTGTGAGGAACTATAGATCTCTGTGAGGAACTACAGATCTCTGTGAGGAACTACAGACCTCTGTGAGGAACTATAGATCTCTGTGAGGAACTTTAGATCTCTGTGAGGAACATTAGATCTCTGTGAGGAACTATAGATCTCTGTGAGGAACTATAGATCTCTAGGAGGAACTATAGATCTCTAGGAGGAACTATAGATCTCTAGGAGGAACTATAGATCTCTAGGATCTCTAGGAGGAACTATAGATCTCTAGGAGGAACTATAGATCTCTGTGAGGAACTATAGATCTCTAGGAGGAACTACAGATCTCTGTGAGGAACTATAGATCTCTAGGAGGAACTATAGACCTCTAGGAGGAATTATAGACCTGTAAAAGGAACTATAGACCTCTAGGAGGAACTATAGACCTCTAGGAGGAACTATAGACCTCTAGGAGGAACTATAGATCTCTAGGAGGAACTATAGATCTCTTGTAGGAACTATAGATCTCTAGGAGGAACTATAGATCTCTAGGAGGAACTAAAGATCTCTAGGAGGAACTATAGATCTCTGAGGAACTAAAGATCTCTAGGAGGAACTATAGATCTCTGTGAGGAACTATACATCTCTAGGAGGAACTATAGATTTCTGTGAGGAACTATAGATCTCTAGGAGGAACTATTGATCTCTAGGAGGAACTATAGATCTCTAGGAGGAACTATAGATCTCTGTGAGGAACTACAGATCTTTTTGAGGAACTATAGATCTCTGTGAGGAACTATAGATCTCTGTGAGGAACTATAGATCTCTGTGAGGAACTATAGATCTCTGAGGAACTAAAGATCTCTAGGAGGAACTATAGATCTCTGTGAGGAACTATACATCTCCAGGAGGAACTATAGATCTCTGTGAGGAACTATAGATCTCTAGGAGGAACTATTGATCTCTAGGAGGAACTATAGATCTCTAGGAGGAACTATAGACCTCTGTGAGGAACTACAGACCTCTAGGAGGAACTACAGATCTTTTTGAGGAACTATAGATCTCTGTGAGGAACTATAGATATCTGTGAGGAACTATAGATCTCTGTGAGGAACTACAGATCTCTGTGAGGAACTACAGACCTCTGTGAGGAACTATAGATCTCTGTGAGGAACTTTAGATCTCTGTGAGGAACATTAGATCTCTGTGAGGAACTATAGATCTCTGTGAGGAACTATAGATCTCTAGGAGGAACTATAGATCTCTAGGAGGAACTATAGATCTCTAGGAGGAACTATAGATCTCTAGGATCTCTAGGAGGAACTATAGATCTCTAGGAGGAACTATAGATCTCTGTGAGGAACTATAGATCTCTAGGAGGAACTACAGATCTCTGTGAGGAACTATAGATCTCTAGGAGGAACTATAGACCTCTAGGAGGAACTATAGACCTGTAAAAGGAACTATAGACCTCTAGGAGGAACTATAGACCTCTAGGAGGAACTATAGACCTCTAGGAGTAACTATAGATCTCTAGGAGGAACTATAGATCTCTTGTAGGAACTATAGATCTCTAGGAGGAACTATAGATCTCTAGGAGGAACTATAGATCTCTAGGAGGAACTATAGATCTCTGAGGAACTAAAGATCTCTAGGAGGAACTATAGATCTCTGTGAGGAACTATACATCTCTAGGAGGAACTATAGATCTCTGTGAGGAACTATAGATCTCTAGGAGGAACTATTGATCTCTAGGAGGAACTATAGATCTCTAGGAGGAACTATAGATGTCTAGGAGGAACTATAGATCTCTGTGAGGAACTACAGACCTCTAGGAGGAACTACAGATCTTTTTGAGGAACTATAGATCTCTGTGAGGAACTATAGATCTCTGTGAGGAACTATAGATCTCTGTGAGGAACTATAGATCTCTGTGAGGAACTATAGATCTCTGTGAGGAAGTATAGATCTCTAGGAGGAACTATGGATCTCTGTGAGGAACTATAGATCTCTGAGAGGAACTATAGATCTCTAGGTGGAACTATAGATCTCTAGGAGGAACTATAGATCTCTAGGAGGAACTATAGATCTCTAGGAGGAACTATAGATCTCTGTGAGGAACTACAGACCTCTAGGAGGAACTACAGATCTCTGTGAGGAACTATAGATCTCTGTGAGGAACTATAGATCTCTGTGAGGAACTATAGATCTCTAGGAGGAACTATAGATCTCTGTGAGGAACTTTAGATCTCTGTGAGGAACTATAGATCTCTGAGAGGAACTATAGATCTCTAGGTGGAACTATAGATCTCTAGGAGGAACTATAGATCTCTAGGAGGAACTATAGATCTCTAGGAGGAACTATAGATCTCTGTGAGGAACTACAGACCTCTAGGAGGAACTACAGATCTCTGTGAGGAACTATAGATCTCTGTGAGGAACTATAGATCTCTGTGAGGAACTATAGATCTCTAGGAGGAACTATAGATCTCTGTGAGGAACTTTAGATCTCTGTGAGGAACTATAGATCTCTGTGAGGAACTATAGATCTCTAGGAGGAACTATAGATCTCTAGGAGGAACTATAGATCTCTAGGAGGAACTATAGATCTCTAGGATCTCTAGGAGGAACTATAGATCTCTAGGAGGAACTATAGACCTCTAGGAGGAACTATAGACCTCTAGGAGGAACTATAGACCTCTAGGAGGAACTATAGACCTCTAGGAGGAACTATAGATCTCTAGGAGGAACTATAGATCTCTTGTAGGAACTATAGATCTCTAGGAGGAACTATAGATCTCTAGGAGGAACTAAAGATCTCTAGGAGGAACTATAGATCTCTGAGGAACTAAAGATCTCTAGGAGGAACTATAGATCTCTGTGAGGAACTATACATCTCTAGGAGGAACTATAGATTTCTGTGAGGAACTATAGATCTCTAGGAGGAACTATTGATCTCTAGGAGGAACTATAGATCTCTAGGAGGAACTATAGATCTCTGTGAGGAACTACAGATCTTTTTGAGGAACTATAGATCTCTGTGAGGAACTATAGATCTCTGTGAGGAACTATAGATCTCTGTGAGGAACTATAGATCTCTGAGGAACTAAAGATCTCTAGGAGGAACTATAGATCTCTGTGAGGAACTATACATCTCCAGGAGGAACTATAGATCTCTGTGAGGAACTATAGATCTCTAGGAGGAACTATTGATCTCTAGGAGGAACTATAGATCTCTAGGAGGAACTTTAGATCTCTGTGAGGAACATTAGATCTCTGTGAGGAACTATAGATCTCTGTGAGGAACTATAGATCTCTAGGAGGAACTATAGATCTCTAGGAGGAACTATAGATCTCTAGGAGGAACTATAGATCTCTAGGATCTCTAGGAGGAACTATAGATCTCTAGGAGGAACTATAGATCTCTGTGAGGAACTATACATCTCCAGGAGGAACTATAGATCTCTGTGAGGAACTACAGACCTCTAGGAGGAACTACAGATCTTTTTGAGGAACTATAGATCTCTGTGAGGAACTATAGATATCTGTGAGGAACTATAGATCTCTGTGAGGAACTACAGATCTCTGTGAGGAACTACAGACCTCTGTGAGGAACTATAGATCTCTGTGAGGAACTTTAGATCTCTGTGAGGAACATTAGATCTCTGTGAGGAACTATAGATCTCTGTGAGGAACTATAGATCTCTAGGAGGAACTATAGATCTCTAGGAGGAACTATAGATCTCTAGGAGGAACTATAGATCTCTAGGATCTCTAGGAGGAACTATAGATCTCTAGGAGGAACTATAGATCTCTGTGAGGAACTATAGATCTCTAGGAGGAACTACAGATCTCTGTGAGGAACTATAGATCTCTAGGAGGAACTATAGACCTCTAGGAGGAACTATAGACCTGTAAAAGGAACTATAGACCTCTAGGAGGAACTATAGACCTCTAGGAGGAACTATAGACCTCTAGGAGTAACTATAGATCTCTAGGAGGAACTATAGATCTCTTGTAGGAACTATAGATCTCTAGGAGGAACTATAGATCTCTAGGAGGAACTATAGATCTCTAGGAGGAACTATAGATCTCTGAGGAACTAAAGATCTCTAGGAGGAACTATAGATCTCTGTGAGGAACTATACATCTCTAGGAGGAACTATAGATCTCTGTGAGGAACTATAGATCTCTAGGAGGAACTATTGATCTCTAGGAGGAACTATAGATCTCTAGGAGGAACTATAGATGTCTAGGAGGAACTATAGATCTCTGTGAGGAACTACAGACCTCTAGGAGGAACTACAGATCTTTTTGAGGAACTATAGATCTCTGTGAGGAACTATAGATCTCTGTGAGGAACTATAGATCTCTGTGAGGAACTATAGATCTCTGTGAGGAACTATAGATCTCTGTGAGGAAGTATAGATCTCTAGGAGGAACTATGGATCTCTGTGAGGAACTATAGATCTCTGAGAGGAACTATAGATCTCTAGGTGGAACTATAGATCTCTAGGAGGAACTATAGATCTCTAGGAGGAACTATAGATCTCTAGGAGGAACTATAGATCTCTGTGAGGAACTACAGACCTCTAGGAGGAACTACAGATCTCTGTGAGGAACTATAGATCTCTGTGAGGAACTATAGATCTCTGTGAGGAACTATAGATCTCTAGGAGGAACTATAGATCTCTGTGAGGAACTTTAGATCTCTGTGAGGAACTATAGATCTCTGTGAGGAACTATAGATCTCTAGGAGGAACTATAGATCTCTAGGAGGAACTATAGATCTCTAGGAGGAACTATAGATCTCTAGGATCTCTAGGAGGAACTATAGATCTCTAGGAGGAACTATAGATCTCTGTGAGGAACTATAGATCTCTAGGAGGAACTACAGATCTCTGTGAGGAACTATAGATCTCTAGGAGGAACTATAGACCTCTAGGAGGAACTATAGACCTCTAGGAGGAACTATAGACCTCTAGGAGGAACTATAGACCTCTAGGAGGAACTATAGATCTCTAGGAGGAACTATAGATCTCTAGGAGGAACTATAGATCTCTAGGAGGAACTAAAGATCTCTAGGAGGAACTATAGATCTCTGAGGAACTAAAGATCTCTAGGAGGAACTATAGATCTCTGTGAGGAACTATACATCTCTAGGAGGAACTATAGATTTCTGTGAGGAACTATAGATCTCTAGGAGGAACTATTGATCTCTAGGAGGAACTATAGATCTCTAGGAGGAACTATAGATCTCTGTGAGGAACTACAGATCTTTTTGAGGAACTATAGATCTCTGTGAGGAACTATAGATCTCTGTGAGGAACTATAGATCTCTGTGAGGAACTATAGATCTCTGAGGAACTAAAGATCTCTAGGAGGAACTATAGATCTCTGTGAGGAACTATACATCTCCAGGAGGAACTATAGATCTCTGTGAGGAACTATAGATCTCTAGGAGGAACTATTGATCTCTAGGAGGAACTATAGATCTCTAGGAGGAACTATAGATCTCTGTGAGGAACTACAGACCTCTAGGAGGAACTACAGATCTTTTTGAGGAACTATAGATCTCTGTGAGGAACTATAGATATCTGTGAGGAACTATAGATCTCTGTGAGGAACTACAGATCTCTGTGAGGAACTACAGACCTCTGTGAGGAACTATAGATCTCTGTGAGGAACTTTAGATCTCTGTGAGGAACATTAGATCTCTGTGAGGAACTATAGATCTCTGTGAGGAACTATAGATCTCTAGGAGGAACTATAGATCTCTAGGAGGAACTATAGATCTCTAGGAGGAACTATAGATCTCTAGGATCTCTAGGAGGAACTATAGATCTCTAGGAGGAACTATAGATCTCTGTGAGGAACTATAGATCTCTAGGAGGAACTACAGATCTCTGTGAGGAACTATAGATCTCTAGGAGGAACTATAGACCTCTAGGAGGAACTATAGACCTGTAAAAGGAACTATAGACCTCTAGGAGGAACTATAGACCTCTAGGAGGAACTATAGACCTCTAGGAGGAACTATAGATCTCTAGGAGGAACTATAGATCTCTTGTAGGAACTATAGATCTCTAGGAGGAACTATAGATCTCTAGGAGGAACTATAGATCTCTAGGAGGAACTATAGATCTCTGAGGAACTAAAGATCTCTAGGAGGAACTATAGATCTCTGTGAGGAACTATACATCTCTAGGAGGAACTATAGATCTCTGTGAGGAACTATAGATCTCTAGGAGGAACTATTGATCTCTAGGAGGAACTATAGATCTCTAGGAGGAACTATAGATCTCTAGGAGGAACTATACATCTCTGTGAGGAACTACAGACCTCTAGGAGGAACTACAGATCTTTTTGAGGAACTATAGATCTCTGTGAGGAACTATAGATCTCTGTGAGGAACTATAGATCTCTGTGAGGAACTACAGATCTCTGTGAGGAACTATAGATCTCTGTGAGGAACTATAGATCTCTAGTGAGGAACTATGGATCTCTGTGAGGAACTATAGATCTCTGAGAGGAACTATAGATCTCTAGGTGGAACTATAGATCTCTAGGAGGAACTATAGATCTCTAGGAGGAACTATAGATCTCTGTGAGGAACTATAGATCTCTAGGAGGAACTATTGATCTCTAGGAGGAACTATAGATCTCTAGGAGGAACTATAGATCTCTGTGAGGAACTACAGACCTCTAGGAGGAACTACAGATCTTTTTGAGGAACTATAGATCTCTGTGAGGAACTATAGATATCTGTGAGGAACTATAGATCTCTGTGAGGAACTACAGATCTCTGTGAGGAACTACAGACCTCTGTGAGGAACTATAGATCTCTGTGAGGAACTTTAGATCTCTGTGAGGAACATTAGATCTCTGTGAGGAACTATAGATCTCTGTGAGGAACTATAGATCTCTAGGAGGAACTATAGATCTCTAGGAGGAACTATAGATCTCTAGGAGGAACTATAGATCTCTAGGATCTCTAGGAGGAACTATAGATCTCTAGGAGGAACTATAGATCTCTGTGAGGAACTATAGATCTCTAGGAGGAACTACAGATCTCTGTGAGGAACTATAGATCTCTAGGAGGAACTATAGACCTCTAGGAGGAACTATAGACCTGTAAAAGGAACTATAGACCTCTAGGAGGAACTATAGACCTCTAGGAGGAACTATAGACCTCTAGGAGTAACTATAGATCTCTAGGAGGAACTATAGATCTCTTGTAGGAACTATAGATCTCTAGGAGGAACTATAGATCTCTAGGAGGAACTATAGATCTCTAGGAGGAACTATAGATCTCTGAGGAACTAAAGATCTCTAGGAGGAACTATAGATCTCTGTGAGGAACTATACATCTCTAGGAGGAACTATAGATCTCTGTGAGGAACTATAGATCTCTAGGAGGAACTATTGATCTCTAGGAGGAACTATAGATCTCTAGGAGGAACTATAGATCTCTAGGAGGAACTATAGATCTCTGTGAGGAACTACAGACCTCTAGGAGGAACTACAGATCTCTAGGAGGAACTATAGATCTCTGTGAGGAACTACAGATCTCTAGGAGGAACTACAGATCTCTGTGAGGAACTATAGATCTCTGTGAGGAACTATAGATCTCTGTGAGGAAGTATAGATCTCTAGGAGGAACTATGGATCTCTGTGAGGAACTATAGATCTCTGAGAGGAACTATAGATCTCTAGGTGGAACTATAGATCTCTAGGAGGAACTATAGATCTCTAGGAGGAACTATAGATCTCTAGGAGGAACTATAGATCTCTGTGAGGAACTACAGACCTCTAGGAGGAACTACAGATCTCTGTGAGGAACTATAGATCTCTGTGAGGAACTATAGATCTCTGTGAGGAACTATAGATCTCTAGGAGGAACTATAGATCTCTGTGAGGAACTTTAGATCTCTGTGAGGAACTATAGATCTCTGTGAGGAACTATAGATCTCTAGGAGGAACTATAGATCTCTAGGAGGAACTATAGATCTCTAGGAGGAACTATAGATCTCTAGGATCTCTAGGAGGAACTATAGATCTCTGTGAGGAACTATAGATCTCTAGGAGGAACTACAGATCTCTGTGAGGAACTATAGATCTCTAGGAGGAACTATAGACCTCTAGGAGGAACTATAGACCTCTAGGAGGAACTATAGACCTCTAGGAGGAACTATAGACCTCTAGGAGGAACTATAGATCTCTAGGAGGAACTATAGATCTCTAGGAGGAACTATAGATCTCTAGGAGGAACTAAAGATCTCTAGGAGGAACTATAGATCTCTGAGGAACTAAAGATCTCTAGGAGGAACTATAGATCTCTGTGAGGAACTATACATCTCTAGGAGGAACTATAGATTTCTGTGAGGAACTATAGATCTCTAGGAGGAACTATTGATCTCTAGGAGGAACTATAGATCTCTAGGAGGAACTATAGATCTCTAGATCTCTAGGAGGAACTATAGATCTCTGTGAGGAACTATAGATCTCTGTGAGGAACTATAGATCTCTGTGAGGAACTATAGATCTCTGAGGAACTAAAGATCTCTAGGAGGAACTATAGATCTCTGTGAGGAACTATACATCTCCAGGAGGAACTATAGATCTCTGTGAGGAACTATAGATCTCTAGGAGGAACTATTGATCTCTAGGAGGAACTATAGATCTCTAGGAGGAACTATAGATCTCTGTGAGGAACTACAGACCTCTAGGAGGAACTACAGATCTTTTTGAGGAACTATAGATCTCTGTGAGGAACTATAGATATCTGTGAGGAACTATAGATCTCTGTGAGGAACTACAGATCTCTGTGAGGAACTACAGACCTCTGTGAGGAACTATAGATCTCTGTGAGGAACTTTAGATCTCTGTGAGGAACATTAGATCTCTGTGAGGAACTATAGATCTCTAGTGAGGAACTATAGATCTCTAGGAGGAACTATAGATCTCTAGGAGGAACTATAGATCTCTAGGATCTCTAGGAGGAACTATAGATCTCTAGGAGGAACTATAGATCTCTGTGAGGAACTATAGATCTCTAGGAGGAACTACAGATCTCTGTGAGGAACTATAGATCTCTAGGAGGAACTATAGACCTCTAGGAGGAACTATAGACCTGTAAAAGGAACTATAGACCTCTAGGAGGAACTATAGACCTCTAGGAGGAACTATAGACCTCTAGGAGGAACTATAGATCTCTAGGAGGAACTATAGATCTCTTGTAGGAACTATAGATCTCTAGGAGGAACTATAGATCTCTAGGAGGAACTATAGATCTCTAGGAGGAACTATAGATCTCTGAGGAACTAAAGATCTCTAGGAGGAACTATAGATCTCTGTGAGGAACTATACATCTCTAGGAGGAACTATAGATCTCTGTGAGGAACTATAGATCTCTAGGAGGAACTATTGATCTCTAGGAGGAACTATAGATCTCTAGGAGGAACTATAGATCTCTAGGAGGAACTATAGATCTCTGTGAGGAACTACAGACCTCTAGGAGGAACTACAGATCTCTTTGAGGAACTATAGATCTCTAGTGACGGAACTATAGATCTCTGTGAGGAACTATAGATCTCTGTGAGGAACTATAGATCTCTGTGAGGAACTATAGATCTCTGTGAGGAAGTATAGATCTCTAGGAGGAACTATGGATCTCTGTGAGGAACTATAGATCTCTGAGAGGAACTATAGATCTCTAGGTGGAACTATAGATCTCTAGGAGGAACTATAGATCTCTAGGAGGAACTATAGACCTCTAGGAGGAACTATAGATCTCTGTGAGGAACTACAGACCTCTAGGAGGAACTACAGATCTCTGTGAGGAACTATAGATCTCTGTGAGGAACTATAGATCTCTAGGAGGAACTACAGATCTCTGTGAGGAACTACAGACCTCTGTGAGGAACTATAGATCTCTGTGAGGAACTTTAGATCTCTGTGAGGAACTTTAGATCTCTGTGAGGAACTATAGATCTCTGTGAGGAACTATAGATCTCTAGGAGGAACTATAGATCTCTAGCAGGAACTATAGATCTCTAGGAGGAACTATAGATCTCTAAGATCTCTAGGAGGAACTATAGATCTCTAGGAGGAACTATAGATCTCCGTGAGGAACTATAGATCTCTAGGAGGAACTACAGATCTCTGTGAGGAACTATAGACCTCTAGGAGGAACTATAGACCTCTAGGAGGAACTATAGACCTCTATAGACCTCTAGGAGGAACTATAGACCTCTCAGGAGGAACTATAGACCTCTAGGAGGAACTATAGACCTCTAGGAGGAACTATAGACCTCTAGGAGGAACTATAGATCTCTAGGAGGAAGTATAGATCTCTAGGAGGAACTATAGATCTCTAGTGAGGAACTATAGATCTCTAGGAGGAACTATAGATCTCTGTGAGGAACTATAGATCTCTAGGAGGAACTATGGATCTCTGTGAGGAACTATAGATCTCTGAGAGGAACTATAGATCTCTAGGTGGAACTATAGATCTCTAGGAGGAACTATAGATCTCTAGGAGGAACTATAGATCTCTAGGAGGAACTATAGATCTCTGTGAGGAACTACAGACCTCTAGGAGGAACTACAGATCTCTGTGAGGAACTATAGATCTCTGTGAGGAACTATAGATCTCTGTGAGGAACTACAGATCTCTGTGAGGAACTATAGACCTCTGTGAGGAACTATAGATCTCTGTGAGGAACTTTAGATCTCTAGTGAGGAACTATAGATCTCTGTGAGGAACTATAGATCTCTAGGAGGAACTATAGATCTCTAGGAGGAACTATAGATCTCTAGGAGGAACTATAGATCTCTAAGATCTCTAGGAGGAACTATAGATCTCTAGGAGGAACTATAGATCTCCGTGAGGAACTATAGATCTCTAGGAGGAACTACAGATCTCTGTGAGGAACTATAGACCTCTAGGAGGAACTATAGACCTCTAGGAGGAACTATAGACCTCTATAGACCTCTAGGAGGAACTATAGACCTCAGGAGGAACTATAGACCTCTAGGAGGAACTATAGATCTCTAGGAGGAACTATAGACCTCTAGGAGGAACTATAGATCTCTAGGAGGAACTATAGATCTCTAGGAGGAACTATAGATCTCTGGAGGAACTATAGATCTCTAGGAGGAACTATAGATCTCTAGTGAGGAACTACAGACCTCTGTGAGGAACTATAGATCTCTAGGAGGAACTACAGATCTCTGTGAGGAACTATAGATCTCTAGGAGGAACTATGGATCTCTGTGAGGAACTATAGATCTCTGAGAGGAACTATAGATCTCTAGGAGGAACTATAGATCTCTAGGAGGAACTATAGATCTCTAGGAGGAACTATAGATCTCTAGGAGGAACTATAGATCTCTAGGATCTCTAGGAGGAACTACAGATCTCTAGGAGGAACTATAGATCTCTGTGAGGAACTATAGATCTCTGTGAGGAACTATAGATCTCTGTGAGGAACTATAGATCTCTAGGAGGAACTATAGATCTCTGTGAGGAACTATAGATCTCTAGGAGGAACTATAGACCTCTAGGAGGAACTATAGACCTCTAGGAGGAACTATAGATCTCTGTGAGGAACTACAGACCTCTGTGAGGAACTATAGATCTCTGTGAGGAACTATAGATCTCTGTGAGGAACTATAGATCTCTGTGAGGAACTATAGATCTCTGTGAGGAACTATAGATCTCTAGGAGGAACTATAGATCTCTGTGAGGAACTATACATCTCTAGGAGGAACTATAGATCTCTGTGAGGAACTATAGATCTCTAGGAGGAACTATTGATCTCTAGGAGGAACTATAGACCTCTAGGAGGAACTATAGATCCTCTAGTGAGGAACTATAGACCTCTAGGAGGAACTATCAGATCTCTAGGAGGAACTATAGATCTCTAGTGAGGAACTATAGATCTCTGTGAGGAACTATAGATCTCTAGGAGGAACTATAGATCTCTGTGAGGAACTACAGACCTCTGTGAGGAACTATAGATCTCTGTGAGGAACTTTAGATCTCTGTGAGGAACTTTAGATCTCTATGAGGATCTATAGATCTCTGTGAGGAACTATAGATCTCTAGGAGGAACTATAGATCTCTAGGAGGAACTATAGTTCTCTAGGAGGAACTATAGATCTCTAGGAGGAACTATAGATCTCCGTGAGGAACTATAGACCTCTAGGAGGAACTCCAGATCTCTAGGAGGAACTACAGATCTCTGTGAGGAACTATAGATCTCTAGGAGGAACTATAGACCTCTAGGAGGAACTATAGACCTTCAGGAGGAACTATAGACCTCTAGGAGGAACTATAGTCCTCTAGGAGGAACTATAGTCCTCTAGGAGGAACTATAGACCTCTAGGAGGAACTATAGATCTCTAGGAGGAAGTATAGATCTCTAGGAGGAACTATAGATCTCTGTGAGGAACTATAGATCTCTAGGAGGAACTATAGATCTCTGTGAGGAACTACAGACCTCTGTGAGGAACTATAGATCTCTGTGAGGAACTATAGATCTCTATGAGGAACTATAGATCTCTGTGAGGAACTATAGATCTCTAGGAGGAACTATAGATCTCTAGGAGGAACTATAGTTCTCTAGGAGGAACTATAGATCTCTAGGAGGAACTATAGATCTTTTTGAGGAACTATAGATCTCTGTGAGGAACTATAGATCTCTGTGAGGAACTATAGATCTCTGTGAGGAACTATAGATCTCTGTGAGGAACTATAGATCTCTGTGAGGAAGTATAGATCTCTAGGAGGAACTATGGATCTCTGTGAGGAACTATAGATCTCTGAGAGGAACTATAGATCTCTAGGTGGAACTATAGATCTCTAGGAGGAACTATAGATCTCTAGGAGGAACTATAGACCTCTAGGAGGAACTATAGATCTCTGTGAGGAACTACAGACCTCTAGGAGGAACTACAGATCTCTGTGAGGAACTATAGATCTCTGTGAGGAACTATAGATCTCTAGGAGGAACTACAGATCTCTGTGAGGAACTACAGACCTCTGTGAGGAACTATAGATCTCTGTGAGGAACTTTAGATCTCTGTGAGGAACTTTAGATCTCTGTGAGGAACTATAGATCTCTGTGAGGAACTATAGATCTCTAGGAGGAACTATAGATCTCTAGCAGGAACTATAGATCTCTAGGAGGAACTATAGATCTTTAAGATCTCTAGGAGGAACTATAGATCTCTAGGAGGAACTATAGATCTCCGTGAGGAACTATAGATCTCTAGGAGGAACTACAGATCTCTGTGAGGAACTATAGACCTCTAGGAGGAACTATAGACCTCTAGGAGGAACTATAGACCTCTATAGACCTCTAGGAGGAACTATAGACCTTCAGGAGGAACTATAGACCTCTAGGAGGAACTATAGACCTCTAGGAGGAACTATAGACCTCTAGGAGGAACTATAGATCTCTAGGAGGAAGTATAGATCTCTAGGAGGAACTATAGATCTCTGTGAGGAACTATAGATCTCTAGGAGGAACTATAGATCTCTGTGAGGAACTACAGACCTCTGTGAGGAACTATAGATCTCTGTGAGGAACTATAGATCTCTGTGAGGAAGTATAGATCTCTAGGAGGAACTATGGATCTCTGTGAGGAACTATAGATCTCTGAGAGGAACTATAGATCTCTAGGTGGAACTATAGATCTCTAGGAGGAACTATAGATCTCTAGGAGGAACTATAGATCTCTAGGAGGAACTATAGATCTCTGTGAGGAACTACAGACCTCTAGGAGGAACTACAGATCTCTGTGAGGAACTATAGATCTCTGTGAGGAACTATAGATCTCTGTGAGGAACTATAGATCTCTGTGAGGAACTATAGATCTCTAGGAGGAACTATAGATCTCTGTGAGGAACTACAGATCTCTGTGAGGAACTACAGACCTCTGTGAGGAACTATAGACCTCTCGGAGGAACTACAGATCTCTGTGAGGAACTACAGACCTCTGTGAGGAACTATAGATCTCTGTGAGGAACTTTAGATCTCTGTGAGGAACTTTAGATCTCTGTGAGGAACTATAGATCTCTGTGAGGAACTATAGATCTCTAGGAGGAACTATAGATCTCTAGGAGGAACTATAGATCTCTAGGAGGAACTATAGATCTCTAAGATCTCTAGGAGGAACTATAGATCTCTAGGAGGAACTATAGATCTCCGTGAGGAACTATAGATCTCTAGGAGGAACTACAGATCTCTGTGAGGAACTATAGACCTCTAGGAGGAACTATAGACCTCTAGGAGGAACTATAGACCTCTATAGACCTCTAGGAGGAACTATAGACCTTCAGGAGGAACTATAGACCTCTAGGAGGAACTATAGTCCTCTAGGAGGAACTATAGACCTCTAGGAGGAACTATAGATCTCTAGGAGGAAGTATAGATCTCTAGGAGGAACTATAGATCTCTGTGAGGAACTATAGATCTCTAGGAGGAACTATAGATCTCTGTGAGGAACTACAGACCTCTGTGAGGAACTATAGATCTCTGTGAGGAACTTTAGATCTCTGTGAGGAACTTTAGATCTCTATGAGGATCTATAGATCTCTGTGAGGAACTATAGATCTCTAGGAGGAACTATAGATCTCTAGGAGGAACTATAGTTCTCTAGGAGGAACTATAGATCTCTAGGAGGAACTATAGATCTCCGTGAGGAACTATAGACCTCTAGGAGGAACTCCAGATCTCTAGGAGGAACTACAGATCTCTGTGAGGAACTATAGATCTCTAGGAGGAACTATAGACCTCTAGGAGGAACTATAGACCTCTAGGAGGAACTATAGACCTCTAGGAGGAACTATAGACCTCTAGGAGGAACTATATACCTCTAGGAGGAACTATATACCTCTAGGAGGAACTATAGATCTCTAGGAGGAACTATAGATCTCTTGTAGGAACTATAGATCTCTAGGAGGAACTATAGATCTCTAGGAGGAACTATAGATCTCTGTGAGGAACTATAGATCTCTAGGAGGAACTATACATCTCTGTGAGGAACTATACATCTCTGTGAGGAACTATAGACCTCTAGGAGGAACTATAGACCTCTAGGAGGAACTATAGACCTCTAGGAGGAACTATAGATCTCTGTGAGGAACTACAGATGTCTGTGAGGAACTACAGACCTCTGTGAGGAACTATAGACCTCTGTGAGGAACTATAGACCTCTAGGAGGAACTACAGATCTCTGTGAGGAACTACAGACCTCTGTGAGGAACTATAGATCTCTGTGAGGAACTTTAGATCTCTGTGAGGAACTTTAGACCTCTGTGAGGAACTATAGATCTCTGTGAGGAACTATAGATCTCTAGGAGGAACTATAGATCTCTAGGAGGAACTATAGATCTCTAGGATCTCTAGGAGGAACTATAGATCTCTAGGAGGAACTATAGATCTCCGTGAGGAACTATAGATCTCTAGGAGGAACTACAGAACTCGGTGAGGAACTTTAGATCTCTGTGAGGAACTTTAGATCTCTATGAGGAACTATAGATCTCTGGGAGGAACTATAGATCTCTAGGAGGAACTATAGATCTCTAGGAGGAACTATAGATCTCTAGGAGGAACTATAGATCTCTGAGGAACTAAAGATCTCTAGGAGGAACTATAGATCTCTGTGAGGAACTATAGATCTCTAGGAGGAACTATAGATCTCTAGGAGGAACTATAGATCTCTAGGAGGAACTATAGATCTCTGTGAGGAACTACAGACCTCTAGGAGGAACTACAGATCTTTTTGAGGAACTATAGATCTCTGTGAGGAACTATAGATCTCTGTGAGGAACTATAGATCTCTGTGAGGAAGTATAGATCTCTAGGAGGAACTTTAGATCTCTGTGAGGAACTATAGATCTCTGAGAGGAACTATAGATCTCTAGGAGGAACTATAGATCTCTAGGAGGAACTATAGATCTCTAGGAGGAACTATAGATCTCTAGGAGGAACTATAGATCTCTAGGAGGAACTATATACCTCTAGGAGGAACTATAGATCTCTAGGAGGAACTATAGATCTCTGTGAGGAACTATAGATCTCTAGGAGGAACTATAGATCTCTAGGAGGAACTATAGATCTCTGTGAGGAACTATAGATCTCTAGGAGGAACTATACATCTCTGTGAGGAACTATACATCTCTGTGAGGAACTATAGACCTCTAGGAGGAACTATAGACATCTAGGAGGAACTATAGATCTCTGTGAGGAACTACAGATGTCTGTGAGGAACTACAGACCTCTGTGAGGAACTATAGACCTCTGTGAGGAACTACAGATCTCTGTGAGGAACTACAGACCTCTGTGAGGAACTATAGATCTCTGTGAGGAACTTTAGATCTCTGTGAGGAACTTTAGACCTCTGTGAGGAACTATAGATCTCTGTGAGGAACTATAGATCTCTAGGAGGAACTATAGATCTCTAGGAGGAACTATAGATCTCTAGGAGGAACTATAGATCTCTAGGATCTCTAGGAGGAACTATAGATCTCTAGGAGGAACTATAGATCTCCGTGAGGAACTATAGATCTCTAGGAGGAACTACAGAACTCGGTGAGGAACTTTAGATCTCTGTGAGGAACTTTAGATCTCTATGAGGAACTATAGATCTCTGTGAGGAACTATAGATCTCTAGGAGGAACTATAGATCTCTAGGAGGAACTATAGATCTCTAGGAGGAACTATAGATCTCTAGGAGGAACTATAGATCTCTGAGGAACTAAAGATCTCTAGGAGGAACTATAGATCTCTGTGAGGAACTATACATCTCTAGGAGGAACTATAGATCTCTGTGAGGAACTATAGATCTCTAGGAGGAACTATAGATCTCTAGGAGGAACTATAGATCTCTAGGAGGAACTATAGATCTCTGTGAGGAACTACAGACCTCTAGGAGGAACTACAGATCTTTTTGAGGAACTATAGATCTCTGTGAGGAACTATAGATCTCTGTGAGGAAGTATAGATCTCTAGGAGGAACTTTAGATCTCTGTGAGTAACTATAGATCTCTGAGAGGAACTATAGATCTCTAGGAGGAACTATAGATCTCTAGGAGGAACTATAGATCTCTAGGAGGAACTATAGATCTCTAGGAGGAACTATAGATCTCTAGGAGGAACTATAGATCTCTGTGAGGAACTACAGACCTCTAGGAGGAACTACAGATCTCTGTGAGGAACTATAGATCTCTGTGAGGAACTATAGATCTCTGTGAGGAACTACAGATCTCTAGGAGGAACTATAGATCTCTGTGAGGAACTTTAGATCTCTGTGAGGAACTATAGATCTCTGTGAGGAACTATAGATCTCTAGGAGGAACTATAGATCTCTAGGAGGAACTATAGATCTCTAGGATCTCTAGGAGGAACTATAGATCTCTAGGAGGAACTATAGATCTCTGTGAGGAACTATAGATCTCTAGGAGGAACTACAGATCTCTGTGAGGAACTATAGATCTCTAGGAGGAACTATAGACCTCTAGGAGGAACTATAGACCTCTAGGAGGAACTATAGACCTCTAGGAGGAACTATAGACCTCTAGGAGGAACTATAGACCTCTAGGAGGAACTATAGATCTCTAGGAGGAACTATAGATCTCTTGTAGGAACTATAGATCTCTAGGAGGAACTATAGATCTCTAGGAGGAACTACAGATCTCTGTGAGGAACTATAGATCTCTGAGGAACTAAAGATCTCTAGGAGGAACTATAGATCTCTGTGAGGAACTATACATCTCCAGGAGGAACTATAGATCTCTGTGAGGAACTATAGATCTCTAGGAGGAACTATTGATCTCTAGGAGGAACTATAGATCACTAGGAGGAACTATAGATCTCTGTGAGGAACTACAGACCTCTAGGAGGAACTACAGACCTTTTTGAGGAACTATAGATCTCTGTGAGGAACTATAGATATCTGTGAGGAACTATAGATCTCTGTGAGGAACTACAGATCTCTGTGAGGAACTACAGACCTCTGTGAGGAACTATAGATCTCTGTGAGGAACTTTAGATCTCTGTGAAGAACATTAGATCTCTGTGAGGAACTATAGATCTCTGTGAGGAACTATAGATCTCTAGGAGGAACTATAGATCTCTAGGAGGAACTATAGATCTCTAGGAGGAACTATAGATCTCTAGGATCTCTAGGAGGAACTATAGATCTCTAGGAGGAACTATAGATCTCTGTGCGGAACTATAGATCTCTAGGAGGAACTACAGATCTCTGTGAGGAACTATAGATCTCTAGGAGGAACTATAGACCTCTAGGAGGAACTATAGATCTCTAGGAGGAACTATAGATCTCTTGTAGGAACTATAGATCTCTAGGAGGAACTATAGATCTCTAGGAGGAACTATAGATCTCTAGGAGGAACTATAGATCTCTGAGGAACTAAAGATCTCTAGGAGGAACTATAGATCTCTGTGAGGAACTATACATCTCTAGGAGGAACTATAGATCTCTGTGAGGAACTATAGATCTCTAGGAGGAACTATTGATCTCTAGGAGGAACTATAGATCTCTAGGAGGAACTATAGATCTCTAGGAGGAACTATAGATCTCTGTGAGGAACTACAGACCTCTAGGAGGAACTACAGATCTTTTTGAGGAACTATAGATCTCTGTGAGGAACTATAGATCTCTGTGAGGAACTATAGATCTCTGTGAGGAACTATAGATCTCTGTGAGGAACTATAGATCTCTGTGAGGAACTATAGATCTCTGTGAGGAAGTATAGATCTCTAGGAGGAACTATGGATCTCTGTGAGGAACTATAGATCTCTGAGAGGAACTATAGATCTCTAGGTGGAACTATAGATCTCTAGGAGGAACTATAGATCTCTAGGAGGAACTATAGATCTCTAGGAGGAACTATAGATCTCTGTGAGGAACTACAGACCTCTAGGAGGAACTACAGATCTCTGTGAGGAACTATAGATCTCTGTGAGGAACTATAGATCTCTAGGAGGAACTATAGATCTCTGTGAGGAACTACAGATCTCTGTGAGGAACTACAGACCTCTGTGAGGAACTATAGACCTCTCGGAGGAACTACAGATCTCTGTGAGGAACTACAGACCTCTGTGAGGAACTATAGATCTCTGTGAGGAACTTTAGATCTCTGTGAGGAACTTTAGATCTCTGTGAGGAACTATAGATCTCTGTGAGGAACTATAGATCTCTAGGAGGAACTATAGATCTCTAGGAGGAACTATAGATCTCTAGGAGGAACTATAGATCTCTAAGATCTCTAGGAGGAACTATAGATCTCTAGGAGGAACTATAGATCTCCGTGAGGAACTATAGATCTCTAGGAGGAACTACAGATCTCTGTGAGGAACTATAGACCTCTAGGAGGAACTATAGACCTCTAGGAGGAACTATAGACCTCTATAGACCTCTAGGAGGAACTATAGACCTTCAGGAGGAACTATAGACCTCTAGGAGGAACTATAGACCTCTAGGAGGAACTATAGACCTCTAGGAGGAACTATAGATCTCTAGGAGGAAGTATAGATCTCTAGGAGGAACTATAGATCTCTGTGAGGAACTATAGATCTCTAGGAGGAACTATAGATCTCTGTGAGGAACTACAGACCTCTGTGAGGAACTATAGATCTCTGTGAGGAACTATAGATCTCTGTGAGGAACTATAGATCTCTGTGAGGAACTATAGACCTCTAGGAGGAACTATAGATCTCTAGGAGGAACTATAGATCTCTGTGAGGAACTATAGATCTCTAGGAGGAACTATAGATCTCTAGGAGGAACTATAGATCTCTGTGAGGAACTATAGATCTCTAGGAGGAACTATACATCTCTGTGAGGAACTATACATCTCTGTGAGGAACTATAGACCTCTAGGAGGAACTATAGACATCTAGGAGGAACTATAGATCTCTGTGAGGAACTACAGATGTCTGTGAGGAACTACAGACCTCTGTGAGGAACTATAGACCTCTGTGAGGAACTATAGACCTCTAGGAGGAACTACAGATCTCTGTGAGGAACTACAGACCTCTGTGAGGAACTATAGATCTCTGTGAGGAACTTTAGATCTCTGTGAGGAACTTTAGACCTCTGTGAGGAACTATAGATCTCTGTGAGGAACTATAGATCTCTAGGAGGAACTATAGATCTCTAGGAGGAACTATAGATCTCTAGGATCTCTAGGAGGAACTATAGATCTCTAGGAGGAACTATAGATCTCCGTGAGGAACTATAGATCTCTAGGAGGAACTACAGAACTCGGTGAGGAACTTTAGATCTCTGTGAGGAACTTTAGATCTCTATGAGGAACTATAGATCTCTGTGAGGAACTATAGATCTCTAGGAGGAACTATAGATCTCTAGGAGGAACTATAGATCTCTAGGAGGAACTATAGATCTCTAGGAGGAACTATAGATCTCTGAGGAACTAAAGATCTCTAGGAGGAACTATAGATCTCTGTGAGGAACTATACATCTCTAGGAGGAACTATAGATCTCTGTGAGGAACTATAGATCTCTAGGAGGAACTATAGATCTCTAGGAGGAACTATAGATCTCTAGGAGGAACTATAGATCTCTGTGATGAACTACAGACCTCTAGGAGGAACTACAGATCTTTTTGAGGAACTATAGATCTCTGTGAGGAACTATAGATCTCTGTGAGGAAGTATAGATCTCTAGGAGGAACTTTAGATCTCTAGTGAGTAACTATAGATCTCTGAGAGGAACTATAGATCTCTGAGGAGGAACTATAGATCTCTAGGAGGAACTATAGATCTCTAGGAGGAACTATAGATCTCTAGGAGGAACTATAGATCTCTAGGAGGAACTATAGATCTCTGTGAGGAACTACAGACCTCTAGGAGGAACTACAGATCTCTGTGAGGAACTATAGATCTCTGTGAGGAACTATAGATCTCTGTGAGGAACTACAGATCTCTAGGAGGAACTATAGATCTCTGTGAGGAACTTTAGATCTCTGTGAGGAACTATAGATCTCTGTGAGGAACTATAGATCTCTAGGAGGAACTATAGATCTCTAGGAGGAACTATAGATCTCTAGGATCTCTAGGAGGAACTATAGATCTCTAGGAGGAACTATAGATCTCTGTGAGGAACTATAGATCTCTAGGAGGAACTACAGATCTCTGTGAGGAACTATAGATCTCTAGGAGGAACTATAGACCTCTAGGAGGAACTATAGACCTCTAGGAGGAACTATAGACCTCTAGGAGGAACTATAGATCTCTGTGAGGAACTACAGACCTCTAGGAGGAACTACAGATCTCTGTGAGGAACTATAGATCTCTGTGAGGAACTATAGATCTCTGTGAGGAACTACAGATCTCTAGGAGGAACTACAGATCTCTGTGAGGAACTATAGATCTCTAGGAGGAACTATAGACCTCTAGGAGGAACTATAGACCTCTAGGAGGAACTATAGACCTCTAGGAGGAACTATAGACCTCTAGGAGGAACTATAGACCTCTAGGAGGAACTATAGATCTCTAGGAGGAACTATAGATCTCTTGTAGGAACTATAGATCTCTAGGAGGAACTATAGATCTCTAGGAGGAACTAAAGATCTCTAGGAGGAACTATAGATCTCTGAGGAACTAAAGATCTCTAGGAGGAACTATAGATCTCTGTGAGGCACTATACATCTCTAGGAGGAACTATAGATTTCTGTGAGGAACTATAGATCTCTAGGAGGAACTATTGATCTCTAGGAGGAACTATAGATCTCTAGGAGGAACTATAGATCTCTGTGAGGAACTACAGATCTTTTTGAGGAACTATAGATCTCTGTGAGGAACTATAGATCTCTGTGAGGAACTACAGATCTCTGTGAGGAACTATAGATCTCTGAGGAACTAAAGATCTCTAGGAGGAACTATAGATCTCTGTGAGGAACTATACATCTCCAGGAGGAACTATAGATCTCTGTGAGGAACTATAGATCTCTAGGAGGAACTATTGATCTCTAGGAGGAACTATAGATCACTAGGAGGAACTATAGATCTCTGTGAGGAACTACAGACCTCTAGGAGGAACTACAGACCTTTTTGAGGAACTATAGATCTCTGTGAGGAACTATAGATATCTGTGAGGAACTATAGATCTCTGTGAGGAACTACAGCTCTCTGTGAGGAACTACAGACCTCTGTGAGGAACTATAGATCTCTGTGAGGAACTTTAGATCTCTGTGAGGAACATTAGATCTCTGTGAGGAACTATAGATCTCTGTGAGGAACTATAGATCTCTAGGAGGAACTATAGATCTCTAGGAGGAACTATAGATCTCTAGGAGGAACTATAGATCTCTAGGATCTCTAGGAGGAACTATAGATCTCTAGGAGGAACTATAGATCTCTGTGAGGAACTATAGATCTCTAGGAGGAACTACAGATCTCTGTGAGGAACTATAGATCTCTAGGAGGAACTATAGACCTCTAGGAGGAACTATAGACCTGTAAAAGGAACTATAGACCTCTAGGAGGAACTATAGACCTCTAGGAGGAACTATAGACCTCTAGGAGGAACTATAGATCTCTTGTAGGAACTATAGATCTCTTGTAGGAACTATAGATCTCTAGGAGGAACTATAGATCTCTAGGAGGAATTATAGATCTCTAGGAGGAACTATAGATCTCTGAGGAACTAAAGATCTCTAGGAGGAACTATAGATCTCTGTGAGGAACTATACATCTCTAGGAGGAACTATAGATCTCTGTGAGGAACTATAGATCTCTAGGAGGAACTATTGATCTCTAGGAGGAACTATAGATCTCTAGGAGGAACTATAGATCTCTAGGAGGAACTATAGATCTCTGTGAGGAACTACAGACCTCTAGGAGGAAGTACAGATCTTTTTGAGGAACTATAGATCTCTGTGAGGAACTATAGATCTCTGTGAGGAACTATAGATCTCTGTGAGGAACTATAGATCTCTGTGAGGAACTATAGATCTCTGTGAGGAACTATAGATCTCTGTGAGGAAGTATAGATCTCTAGGAGGAACTATAGATCTCTAGGAGGAACTATAGATCTCTAGGATAAACTATAGATCTCTGTGAGGAACTACAGACCTCTAGGAGGAACTACAGATCTCTGTGAGGAACTATAGATCTCTGTGAGGAACTACAGACCTCTGTGAGGAACTATAGACCTCTAGGAGGAACTACAGATCTCTGTGAGGAACTCCAGACCTCTGTGAGGAACTATAGATCTCTGTGAGGAAATTTAGATCTCTGTGAGGAACTTTAGATCTCTGTGAGGAACTATAGATCTCTGTGAGGAACTATAGATCTCTAGGAGGAACTATAGATCTCTAGGAGGAACTATAGATCTCTAAGATCTCTAGGAGGAACTATAGATCTCTAGGAGGAACTATAGATCTCCGTGAGGAACTATAGATCTCTAGGAGGAACTACAGATCTCTGTGAGGAACTATAGACCTCTAGGAGGAACTATAGACCTCTAGGAGGAACTATAGACCTCTATAGACCTCTAGGAGGAACTATAGACCTTCAGGAGGAACTATAGACCTCTAGGAGGAACTATAGACCTCTAGGAGGAACTATAGACCTCTAGGAGGAAGTATAGATCTCTAGGAGGAAGTATAGATCTCTAGGAGGAACTATAGATCTCTGTGAGGAACTATAGATCTCTAGGAGGAACTATAGATCTCTGTGAGGAACTACAGACCTCTGTGAGGAACTATAGATCTCTGTGAGGAACTTTAGATCTCTATGAGGAACTATAGATCTCTGTGAGGAACTATAGATCTCTAGGAGGAACTATAGATCTCTAGGAGGAACTATAGTTCTCTAGGAGGAACTATAGATCTCTAGGAGGAACTATAGATCTCCGTGAGGAACTATAGACCTCTAGGAGGAACTACAGATCTCTAGGAGGAACTACAGATCTCTGTGAGGAACTATAGATCTCTAGGAGGAACTATAGACCTCTAGGAGGAACTATAGACCTCTAGGAGGAACTATAGACCTCTAGGAGGAACTATAGACCTCTAGGAGGAACTATAGACCTCTAGGAGGAACTATATACCTCTAGGAGGAACTATAGATCTCTAGGAGGAACTATAGATCTCTTGTAGGAACTATAGATCTCTTGTAGGAACTATAGATCTCTGTGAGGAACTACAGACCTCTGTGAGGAACTATAGACCTCTAGGAGGAACTACAGATCTCTGTGAGGAACTACAGACCTCTGTGAGGAACTATAGATCTCTGTGAGGAAATTTAGATCTCTGTGAGGAACTTTAGATCTCTGTGAGGAACTATAGATCTCTGTGAGGAACTATAGATCTCTAGGAGGAACTATAGATCTCTAGGAGGAACTATAGATCTCTAGGAGGAACTATAGATCTCTAAGATCTCTAGGAGGAACTATAGATCTCTAGGAGGAACTATAGATCTCCGTGAGGAACTATAGATCTCTAGGAGGAACTACAGATCTCTGTGAGGAACTATAGACCTCTAGGAGGAACTATAGACCTCTAGGAGGAACTATAGACCTCTATAGACCTCTAGGAGGAACTATAGACCTTCAGGAGGAACTATAGACCTCTAGGAGGAACTATAGACCTCTAGGAGGAACTATAGACCTCTAGGAGGAAGTATAGATCTCTAGGAGGAAGTATAGATCTCTAGGAGGAACTATAGATCTCTGTGAGGAACTATAGATCTCTAGGAGGAACTATAGATCTCTGTGAGGAACTACAGACCTCTGTGAGGAACTATAGATCTCTGTGAGGAACTTTAGATCTCTATGAGGAACTATAGATCTCTGTGAGGAACTATAGATCTCTAGGAGGAACTATAGATCTCTAGGAGGAACTATAGTTCTCTAGGAGGAACTATAGTTCTCTAGGAGGAACTATAGATCTCTAGGAGGAACTATAGATCTCCGTGAGGAACTATAGACCTCTAGGAGGAACTACAGATCTCTAGGAGGAACTACAGATCTCTGTGAGGAACTATAGATCTCTAGGAGGAACTATAGACCTCTAGGAGGAACTATAGACCTCTAGGAGGAACTATAGACCTCTAGGAGGAACTATAGACCTCTAGGAGGAACTATAGACCTCTAGGAGGAACTATATACCTCTAGGAGGAACTATAGATCTCTAGGAGGAACTATAGATCTCTTGTAGGAACTATAGATCTCTTGTAGGAACTATAGATCTCTAGGAGGAACTATAGATCTCAAGGAGGAACTATAGATCTCTGTGAGGAACTATAGATATCTAGGAGGAACTATAGATCTCTGTGAGGAACTATACATCTCTGTGAGGAACTATAGACCTCTAGGAGGAACTATAGACCTCTAGGAGGAACTATAGATCTCTGTGAGGAACTACAGATGTCTGTGAGGAACTACAGACCTCTGTGAGGAACTATAGACCTCTGTGAGGAACTATAGACCTCTAGGAGGAACTACAGATCTCTGTGAGGAACTACAGACCTCTGTGAGGAACTATAGATCTCTGTGAGGAACTTTAGATCTCTAGGAGGAACTACAGATCTCTGTGAGGAACTATAGATCTCTGTGAGGAACTATAGATCTCTGTGAGGAACTAAAGATCTCTAGGAGGAACTATAGATCTCTGTGAGGAACTACAGATCTCTGTGAGGAACTACAGACCTCTGTGAGGAACTATAGACCTCTCGGAGGAACTACAGATCTCTGTGAGGAACTACAGACCTCTGTGAGGAACTATAGATCTCTGTGAGGAACTTTAGATCTCTGTGAGGAACTTTAGATCTCTGTGAGGAACTATAGATCTCTGTGAGGAACTATAGATCTCTAGGAGGAACTATAGATCTCTAGGAGGAACTATAGATCTCTAGGAGGAACTATAGATCTCTAAGATCTCTAGGAGGAACTATAGATCTCTAGGAGGAACTATAGATCTCCGTGAGGAACTATAGATCTCTAGGAGGAACTACAGATCTCTGTGAGGAACTATAGACCTCTAGGAGGAACTATAGACCTCTAGGAGGAACTATAGACTTCTATAGACCTCTAGGAGGAAATATAGACCTTCAGGAGGAACTATAGACCTCTAGGAGGAACTATAGACCTCTAGGAGGAACTATAGATCTCTAGGAGGAAGTATAGATCTCTAGGAGGAACTATAGATCTCTGTGAGGAACTATAGATCTCTAGGAGGAACTATAGATCTCTAGGAGGAACTATAGTTCTCTAGGAGGAACTATAGATCTCTAGGAGGAACTATAGATCTCCGTGAGGAACTATAGACCTCTAGGAGGAACTACAGATCTCTAGGAGGAACTACAGATCTCTGTGAGGAACTATAGATCTCTAGGAGGAACTATAGACCTCTAGGAGGAACTATAGACCTCTAGGAGGAACTATAGACCTCTAGGAGGAACTATAGACCTCTAGGAGGAACTATAGACCTCTAGGAGGAACTATATACCTCTAGGAGGAACTATATACCTCTAGGAGGAACTATAGATCTCTAGGAGGAACTATAGATCTCTTGTAGGAACTATAGATCTCTAGGTGGAACTATAGATCTCTAGGAGGAACTATAGATCTCTGTGAGGAACTATAGATCTCTAGGAGGAACTATACATCTCTGTGAGGAACTATACATCTCTGTGAGGAACTATAGACCTCTAGGAGGAACTATAGACCTCTAGGAGGAACTATAGATCTCTGTGAGGAACTACAGATGTCTGTGAGGAACTACAGACCTCTGTGAGGAACTATAGACCTCTGTGAGGAACTATAGACCTCTAGGAGGAACTACAGATCTCTGTGAGGAACTACAGACCTCTGTGAGGAACTATAGATCTCTGTGAGGAACTTTAGATCTCTGTGAGGAACTTTAGACCTCTGTGAGGAACTATAGATCTCTGTGAGGAACTATAGATCTCTAGGAGGAACTATAGATCTCTAGGAGGAACTATAGATCTCTAGGATCTCTAGGAGGAACTATAGATCTCTAGGAGGAACTATAGATCTCCGTGAGGAACTATAGATCTCTGGGAGGAACTACAGAACTCGGTGAGGAACTTTAGATCTCTGTGAGCAACTTTAGATCTCTATGAGGAACTATTGATCTCTGTGAGGAACTATAGATCTCTAGGAGGAACTATAGATCTCTAGGAGGAACTATAGATCTCTAGGAGGAACTATAGATCTCTAGGAGGAACTATAGATCTCTGAGGAACTAAAGATCTCTAGGAGGAACTATAGATCTCTGTGAGGAACTATACATCTCTAGGAGGAACTATAGATCTCTGTGAGGAACTATAGATCTCTAGGAGGAACTATAGATCTCTAGGAGGAACTATAGATCTCTAGGAGGAACTATAGATCTCTGTGAGGAACTACAGACCTCTAGGAGGAACTACAGATCTTTTTGAGGAACTATAGATCTCTGTGAGGAACTATAGATCTCTGTGAGGAACTATAGATCTCTGTGAGGAAGTATAGATCTCTAGGAGGAACTTTAGATCTCTGTGAGGAACTATAGATCTCTGAGAGGAACTATAGATCTCTAGGAGGAACTATAGATCTCTAGGAGGAACTATAGATCTCTAGGAGGAACTATAGATCTCTAGGAGGAACTATAGATCTCTAGGAGGAACTATAGATCTCTGAGAGGAACTACAGACCTCTAGGAGGAACTACAGATCTTTTTGAGGAACTATAGATCTCTGTGAGGAACTATAGATCTCTGAGAGGAACTATAGATCTCTAGGAGGAACTATAGATCTCTAGGAGGAACTATAGATCTCTAGGATAAACTATAGATCTCTGTGAGGAACTACAGACCTCTAGGAGGAACTACAGATCTCTGTGAGGAACTATAGATCTCTGTGAGGAACTACAGACCTCTGTGAGGAACTATAGACCTCTAGGAGGAACTACAGATCTCTGTGAGGAACTACAGACCTCTGTGAGGAACTATAGATCTCTGTGAGGAAATTTAGATCTCTGTGAGGAACTTTAGATCTCTGTGAGGAACTATAGATCTCTGTGAGGAACTATAGATCTCTAGGAGGAACTATAGATCTCTAGGAGGAACTATAGATCTCTAGGAGGAACTATAGATCTCTAAGATCTCTAGGAGGAACTATAGATCTCTAGGAGGAACTATAGATCTCCGTGAGGAACTATAGATCTCTAGGAGGAACTACAGATCTCTGTGAGGAACTATAGACCTCCAGGAGGAACTATAGACCTCTAGGAGGAACTATAGACCTCTATAGACCTCTAGGAGGAACTATAGACCTTCAGGAGGAACTATAGACCTCTAGGAGGAACTATAGACCTCTAGGAGGAACTATAGACCTCTAGGAGGAAGTATAGATCTCTAGGAGGAAGTATAGATCTCTAGGAGGAACTATAGAACTCTGTGAGGAACTATAGATCTCTAGGAGGAACTATAGATCTCTGTGAGGAACTACAGACCTCTGTGAGGAACTATAGATCTCTGTGAGGAACTTTAGATCTCTATGAGGAACTATAGATCTCTGTGAGGAACTATAGATCTCTAGGAGGAACTATAGATCTCTAGGAGGAACTATAGATCTCTAGGAGGAACTATAGATCTCCGTGAGGAACTATAGACCTCTAGGAGGAACTACAGATCTCTAGGAGGAACTACAGATCTCTGTGAGGAACTATAGATCTCTAGGAGGAACTATAGACCTCTAGGAGGAACTATAGACCTCTAGGAGGAACTATAGACCTCTAGGAGGAACTATAGACCTCTAGGAGGAACTATATACCTCTAGGAGGAACTATATACCTCTAGGAGGAACTATAGATCTCTAGGAGGAACTATAGATCTCTTGTAGGAACTATAGATCTCTTGTAGGAACTATAGATCTCTAGGAGGAACTATAGATCTCAAGGAGGAACTATAGATCTCTAGGAGGAACTATAGATCTCCGTGAGGAACTATAGACCTCTAGGAGGAACTACAGATCTCTAGGAGGAACTACAGATCTCTGTGAGGAACTATAGATCTCTAGGAGGAACTATAGACCTCTAGGAGGAACTATAGACCTCTAGGAGGAACTATAGACCTCTAGGAGGAACTATAGACCTCTAGGAGGAACTATAGACCTCTAGGAGGAACTATATACCTCTAGGAGGAACTATATACCTCTAGGAGGAACTATAGATCTCTAGGAGGAACTATAGATCTCTGTGAGGAACTACAGACCTCTAGGAGGAACTATAGATCTCTGTGAGGAACTATAGATCTCTAGGAGGAACTATAGATCTCTAGGAGGAACTATAGATCTCTAGGAGGAACTATAGATCTCCGTGAGGAACTATAGACCTCTAGGAGGAACTACAGATCTCTAGGAGGAACTATAGATCTCTAGGAGGAACTATAGACCTCTAGGAGGAACTATAGACCTCTAGGAGGAACTATAGACCTCTAGGAGGAACTATAGACCTCTAGGAGGAACTATATACCTCTAGGAGGAACTATATACCTCTAGGAGGAACTATAGATCTCTAGGAGGAACTATAGATCTCTTGTAGGAACTATAGATCTCTTGTAGGAACTATAGATCTCTAGGAGGAACTATAGATCTCAAGGAGGAACTATAGATCTCTAGGAGGAACTATAGATCTCCGTGAGGAACTATAGACCTCTAGGAGGAACTACAGATCTCTAGGAGGAACTACAGATCTCTGTGAGGAACTATAGATCTCTAGGAGGAACTATAGACCTCTAGGAGGAACTATAGACCTCTAGGAGGAACTATAGACTTCTAGGAGGAACTATAGACCTCTAGGAGGAACTATATACCTCTAGGAGGAACTATATACCTCTAGGAGGAACTATAGATCTCTAGGAGGAACTATAGATCTCTTGTAGGAACTATAGATCTCTAGGAGGAACTATAGATCTCTAGGAGGAACTATAGATCTCTGTGAGGAACTATAGATCTCTAGGAGGAACTATACATCTCTGTGAGGAACTATACATCTCTGTGAGGAACTATAGACCTCTAGGAGGAACTATAGACCTCTAGGAGGAACTATAGATCTCTGTGAGGAACTACAGATGTCTGTGAGGAACTACAGACCTCTGTGAGGAACTATAGACCTCTGTGAGGAACTATAGACCTCTGTGAGGAACTATAGACCTCTAGGAGGAACTACAGATCTCTGTGAGGAACTACAGACCTCTGTGAGGAACTATAGATCTCTGTGAGGAACTTTAGATCTCTGTGAGGAACTTTAGACCTCTGTGAGGAACTATAGATCTCTGTGAGGAACTATAGATCTCTAGGAGGAACTATAGATCTCTAGGAGGAACTATAGATCTCTAGGATCTCTAGGAGGAACTATAGATCTCTAGGAGGAACTATAGATCTCCGTGAGGAACTATAGATCTCTGTGAGGAACTACAGAACTCGGTGAGGAACTTTAGATCTCTGTGAGGAACTTTAGATCTCTATGAGGAACTATAGATCTCTGTGAGGAACTATAGATCTCTAGGAGGAACTATAGATCTCTAGGAGGAACTATAGATCTCTAGGAGGAACTATAGATCTCTAGGAGGAACTATAGATCTCTGAGGAACTAAAGATCTCTAGGAGGAACTATAGATCTCTGTGAGGAACTATACATCTCTAGGAGGAACTATAGATCTCTGTGAGGAACTATAGATCTCTAGGAGGAACTATAGATCTCTAGGAGGAACTATAGATCTCTAGGAGGAACTATAGATCTCTAGGAGGAACTATAGATCTCTGTGAGGAACTACAGACCTCTAGGAGGAACTACAGATCTTTTTGAGGAACTATAGATCTCTGTGAGGAACTATATATCTCTGTGAGGAACTATAGATCTCTGTGAGGAAGTATAGATCTCTAGGAGGAACTTTAGATCTCTGTGAGGAACTATAGATCTCTGAGAGGAACTATAGATCTCTAGGAGGAACTATAGATCTCTAGGAGGAACTATAGATCTCTAGGAGGAACTATAGATCTCTAGGAGGAACTATAGATCTCTGTGAGGAACTACAGACCTCTAGGAGGAACTACAGATCTTTTTGAGGAACTATAGATCTCTGTGAGGAACTATAGATCTCTGAGAGGAACTATAGATCTCTAGGAGGAACTATAGATCTCTAGGAGGAACTATAGATCTCTAGGATAAACTATAGATCTCTGTGAGGAACTACAGACCTCTAGGAGGAACTACAGATCTCTGTGAGGAACTATAGATCTCTGTGAGGAACTACAGACCTCTGTGAGGAACTATAGACCTCTAGGAGGAACTACAGATCTCTGTGAGGAACTACAGACCTCTGTGAGGAACTATAGATCTCTGAGAGGAAATTTAGATCTCTGTGAGGAACTTTAGATCTCTGTGAGGAACTATAGATCTCTGTGAGGAACTATAGATCTCTAGGAGGAACTATAGATCTCTAGGAGGAACTATAGATCTCTAGGAGGAACTTTAGATCTCTAAGATCTCTAGGAGGAACTATAGATCTCTAGGAGGAACTATAGATCTCCGTGAGGAACTATAGATCTCTAGGAGGAACTACAGATCTCTGTGAGGAACTATAGACCTCTAGGAGGAACTATAGACCTCTAGGAGGAACTATAGACCTCTATAGACCTCTAGGAGGAACTATAGACCTTCAGGAGGAACTATAGACCTCTAGGAGGAACTATAGACCTCTAGGAGGAACTATAGACCTCTAGGAGGAACTATAGACCTCTAGGAGGAAGTATAGATCTCTAGGAGGAAGTATAGATCTCTAGGAGGAACTATAGATCTCTGTGAGGAACTATAGATCTCTAGGAGGAACTATAGATCTCTGTGAGGAACTACAGACCTCTGTGAGGAACTATAGATCTCTGTGAGGAACTTTAGATCTCTATGAGGAACTATAGATCTCTGTGAGGAACTATAGATCTCTAGGAGGAACTATAGATCTCTAGGAGGAACTATAGATCTCTAGGAGGGACTATAGATCTCCGTGAGGAACTATAGACCTCTAGGAGGAACTACAGATCTCTAGGAGGAACTACAGATCTCTGTGAGGAACTATAGATCTCTAGGAGGAACTATAGACCTCTAGGAGGAACTATAGATCTCTAGGAGGAACTATAGATCTCTTGTAGGAACTATAGATCTCTTGTAGGAACTATAGATCTCTAGGAGGAACTATAGATCTCAAGGAGGAACTATAGATCTCTGTGAGGAACTATAGATCTCTAGGAGGAACTATAGATCTCTGTGAGGAACTATACATCTCTGTGAGGAACTATAGACCTCTAGGAGGAACTATAGACCTCTAGGAGGAACTATAGATCTCTGTGAGGAACTACAGATGTCTGTGAGGAACTACAGACCTCTGTGAGGAACTATAGACCTCTGTGAGGAACTATAGACCTCTAGGAGGAACTACAGATCTCTGTGAGGAACTACAGACCTCTGTGAGGAACTATAGATCTCTGTGAGGAACTTTAGATCTCTGTGAGGAACTTTAGATCTCTGTGAGGAACTATAGATCTCTAGGAGGAACTATAGAACTCTAGGAGGAACTATAGATCTCTAGGAGGAACTATAGATCTCTAGGATCTCTAGGAGGAACTATAGATCTCTAGGAGGAACTATAGATCTCCGTGAGGAACTATAGATCTCTAGGAGGAACTACAGATCTCTGTGAGGAACTTTAGATCTCTGTGAGGAACTTTAGATCTCTATGAGGAACTATAGATCTCTGTGAGGAACTATAGATCTCTAGGAGGAACTATAGATCTCTAGGAGGAACTATAGATCTCTAGGAGGAACTATAGATCTCTAGGAGGAACTATAGATCTCTGAGGAACTAAAGATCTCTAGGAGGAACTATAGATCTCTGTGAGGAACTATACATCTCTAGGAGGAACTATAGATCTCTGTGAGGAACTATAGATCTCTGTGAGGAACTATAGATATCTAGGAGGAACTATAGATCTCTGTGAGGAACTATACATCTCTGTGAGGAACTATAGACCTCTAGGAGGAACTATAGACCTCTAGGAGGAACTATAGATCTCTGTGAGGAACTACAGATGTCTGTGAGGAACTACAGACCTCTGTGAGGAACTATAGACCTCTGTGAGGAACTATAGACCTCTAGGAGGAACTACAGATCTCTGTGAGGAACTACAGACCTCTGTGAGGAACTATAGATCTCTGTGAGGAACTTTAGATCTCCAGGAGGAACTACAGATCTCTGTGAGGAACTATAGATCTCTGTGAGGAACTATAGATCTCTGTGAGGAACTATAGATCTCTAGGAGGAACTATAGATCTCTAGGAGGAACTATAGTTCTCTAGGAGGAACTATAGATCTCTAGGAGGAACTATAGATCTCCGTGAGGAACTATAGACCTCTAGGAGGAACTACAGATCTCTAGGAGGAACTACAGATCTCTGTGAGGAACTATAGATCTCTAGGAGGAACTATAGACCTCTAGGAGGAACTATAGACCTCTAGGAGGAACTATAGACCTCTATAGACCTCTAGGAGGAACTATAGACCTTCAGGAGGAACTATAGACCTCTAGGAGGAACTATAGACCTCTAGGAGGAACTATAGACCTCTAGGAGGAAGTATAGATCTCTAGGAGGAAGTATAGATCTCTAGGAGGAACTATAGATCTCTGTGAGGAACTATAGATCTCTAGGAGGAACTATAGATCTCTGTGAGGAACTACAGACCTCTGTGAGGAACTATAGATCTCTGTGAGGAACTTTAGATCTCTATGAGGAACTATAGATCTCTGTGAGGAACTATAGATCTCTAGGAGGAACTATAGATCTCTAGGAGGAACTATAGTTCTCTAGGAGGAACTATAGTTCTCTAGGAGGAACTATAGATCTCTAGGAGGAACTATAGATCTCCGTGAGGAACTATAGACCTCTAGGAGGAACTACAGATCTCTAGGAGGAACTACAGATCTCTGTGAGGAACTATAGATCTCTAGGAGGAACTATAGACCTCTAGGAGGAACTATAGACCTCTAGGAGGAACTATAGACCTCTAGGAGGAACTATAGACCTCTAGGAGGAACTATAGACCTCTAGGAGGAACTATATACCTCTAGGAGGAACTATAGATCTCTAGGAGGAACTATAGATCTCTTGTAGGAACTATAGATCTCTTGTAGGAACTATAGATCTCTAGGAGGAACTATAGATCTCAAGGAGGAACTATAGATCTCTGTGAGGAACTATAGATATCTAGGAGGAACTATAGATCTCTGTGAGGAACTATACATCTCTGTGAGGAACTATAGACCTCTAGGAGGAACTATAGACCTCTAGGAGGAACTATAGATCTCTGTGAGGAACTACAGATGTCTGTGAGGAACTACAGACCTCTGTGAGGAACTATAGACCTCTGTGAGGAACTATAGACCTCTAGGAGGAACTACAGATCTCTGTGAGGAACTACAGACCTCTGTGAGGAACTATAGATCTCTGTGAGGAACTTTAGATCTCTAGGAGGAACTACAGATCTCTGTGAGGAACTATAGATCTCTGTGAGGAACTATAGATCTCTGTGAGGAACTATAGATCTCTAGGAGGAACTATAGATCTCTGTGAGGAACTACAGATCTCTGTGAGGAACTACAGACCTCTGTGAGGAACTATAGACCTCTCGGAGGAACTACAGATCTCTGTGAGGAACTACAGACCTCTGTGAGGAACTATAGATCTCTGTGAGGAACTTTAGATCTCTGTGAGGAACTTTAGATCTCTGTGAGGAACTATAGATCTCTGTGAGGAACTATAGATCTCTAGGAGGAACTATAGATCTCTAGGAGGAACTATAGATCTCTAGGAGGAACTATAGATCTCTAAGATCTCTAGGAGGAACTATAGATCTCTAGGAGGAACTATAGATCTCCGTGAGGAACTATAGATCTCTAGGAGGAACTACAGATCTCTGTGAGGAACTATAGACCTCTAGGAGGAACTATAGACCTCTAGGAGGAACTATAGACTTCTATAGACCTCTAGGAGGAAATATAGACCTTCAGGAGGAACTATAGACCTCTAGGAGGAACTATAGACCTCTAGGAGGAACTATAGATCTCTAGGAGGAAGTATAGATCTCTAGGAGGAACTATAGATCTCTGTGAGGAACTATAGATCTCTAGGAGGAACTATAGATCTCTAGGAGGAACTATAGTTCTCTAGGAGGAACTATAGATCTCTAGGAGGAACTATAGATCTCCGTGAGGAACTATAGACCTCTAGGAGGAACTACAGATCTCTAGGAGGAACTACAGATCTCTGTGAGGAACTATAGATCTCTAGGAGGAACTATAGACCTCTAGGAGGAACTATAGACCTCTAGGAGGAACTATAGACCTCTAGGAGGAACTATAGACCTCTAGGAGGAACTATAGACCTCTAGGAGGAACTATATACCTCTAGGAGGAACTATATACCTCTAGGAGGAACTATAGATCTCTAGGAGGAACTATAGATCTCTTGTAGGAACTATAGATCTCTAGGTGGAACTATAGATCTCTAGGAGGAACTATAGATCTCTGTGAGGAACTATAGATCTCTAGGAGGAACTATACATCTCTGTGAGGAACTATACATCTCTGTGAGGAACTATAGACCTCTAGGAGGAACTATAGACCTCTAGGAGGAACTATAGATCTCTGTGAGGAACTACAGATGTCTGTGAGGAACTACAGACCTCTGTGAGGAACTATAGACCTCTGTGAGGAACTATAGACCTCTAGGAGGAACTACAGATCTCTGTGAGGAACTACAGACCTCTGTGAGGAACTATAGATCTCTGTGAGGAACTTTAGATCTCTGTGAGGAACTTTAGACCTCTGTGAGGAACTATAGATCTCTGTGAGGAACTATAGATCTCTAGGAGGAACTATAGATCTCTAGGAGGAACTATAGATCTCTAGGATCTCTAGGAGGAACTATAGATCTCTAGGAGGAACTATAGATCTCCGTGAGGAACTATAGATCTCTGGGAGGAACTACAGAACTCGGTGAGGAACTTTAGATCTCTGTGAGCAACTTTAGATCTCTATGAGGAACTATAGATCTCTGTGAGGAACTATAGATCTCTAGGAGGAACTATAGATCTCTAGGAGGAACTATAGATCTCTAGGAGGAACTATAGATCTCTAGGAGGAACTATAGATCTCTGAGGAACTAAAGATCTCTAGGAGGAACTATAGATCTCTGTGAGGAACTATACATCTCTAGGAGGAACTATAGATCTCTGTGAGGAACTATAGATCTCTAGGAGGAACTATAGATCTCTAGGAGGAACTATAGATCTCTAGGAGGAACTATAGATCTCTGTGAGGAACTACAGACCTCTAGGAGGAACTACAGATCTTTTTGAGGAACTATAGATCTCTGTGAGGAACTATAGATCTCTGTGAGGAACTATAGATCTCTGTGAGGAAGTATAGATCTCTAGGAGGAACTTTAGATCTCTGTGAGGAACTATAGATCTCTGAGAGGAACTATAGATCTCTAGGAGGAACTATAGATCTCTAGGAGGAACTATAGATCTCTAGGAGGAACTATAGATCTCTAGGAGGAACTATAGATCTCTAGGAGGAACTATAGATCTCTGTGAGGAACTACAGACCTCTAGGAGGAACTACAGATCTTTTTGAGGAACTATAGATCTCTGTGAGGAACTATAGATCTCTGAGAGGAACTATAGATCTCTAGGAGGAACTATAGATCTCTAGGAGGAACTATAGATCTCTAGGATAAACTATAGATCTCTGTGAGGAACTACAGACCTCTAGGAGGAACTACAGATCTCTGTGAGGAACTATAGATCTCTGTGAGGAACTACATACCTCTGTGAGGAACTATAGACCTCTAGGAGGAACTACAGATCTCTGTGAGGAACTACAGACCTCTGTGAGGAACTATAGATCTCTGTGAGGAAATTTAGATCTCTGTGAGGAACTTTAGATCTCTGTGAGGAACTATAGATCTCTGTGAGGAACTATAGATCTCTAGGAGGAACTATAGATCTCTAGGAGGAACTATAGATCTCTAGGAGGAACTATAGATCTCTAAGATCTCTAGGAGGAACTATAGATCTCTAGGAGGAACTATAGATCTCCGTGAGGAACTATAGATCTCTAGGAGGAACTACAGATCTCTGTGAGGAACTATAGACCTCTAGGAGGAACTATAGACCTCTAGGAGGAACTATAGACCTCTATAGACCTCTAGGAGGAACTATAGACCTTCAGGAGGAACTATAGACCTCTAGGAGGAACTATAGACCTCTAGGAGGAACTATAGACCTCTAGGAGGAAGTATAGATCTCTAGGAGGAAGTATAGATCTCTAGGAGGAACTATAGATCTCTGTGAGGAACTATAGATCTCTAGGAGGAACTATAGATCTCTGTGAGGAACTACAGACCTCTGTGAGGAACTATAGATCTCTGTGAGGAACTTTAGATCTCTATGAGGAACTATAGATCTCTGTGAGGAACTATAGATCTCTAGGAGGAACTATAGATCTCTAGGAGGAACTATAGATCTCTAGGAGGAACTATAGATCTCCGTGAGGAACTATAGACCTCTAGGAGGAACTACAGATCTCTAGGAGGAACTACAGATCTCTGTGAGGAACTATAGATCTCTAGGAGGAACTAAAGACCTCTAGGAGGAACTATAGACCTCTAGGAGGAACTATAGACCTCTAGGAGGAACTATAGACCTCTAGGAGGAACTATAGACCTCTAGGAGGAACTATATACCTCTAGGAGGAACTATAGATCTCTAGGAGGAACTATAGATCTCTTGTAGGAACTATAGATCTCTTGTAGGAACTATAGATCTCTAGGAGGAACTATAGATCTCAAGGAGGAACTATAGATCTCTAGGAGGAACTATAGATCTCCGTGAGGAACTATAGACCTCTAGGAGGAACTACAGATCTCTAGGAGGAACTACAGATCTCTGTGAGGAACTATAGATCTCTAGGAGGAACTATAGACCTCTAGGAGGAACTATAGACCTCTAGGAGGAACTATAGACCTCTAGGAGGAACTATAGACCTCTAGAAGGAACTATAGACCTCTAGGAGGAACTATATACCTCTAGGAGGAACTATATACCTCTAGGAGGAACTATAGATCTCTAGGAGGAACTATAGATCTCTTGTAGGAACTATAGATCTCTAGGAGGAACTATAGATCTCTAGGAGGAACTATAGATCTCTGTGAGGAACTATAGATCTCTAGGAGGAACTATACATCTCTGTGAGGAACTATACATCTCTGTGAGGAACTATAGACCTCTAGGAGGAACTATAGACCTCTAGGAGGAACTATAGATCTCTGTGAGGAACTACAGATGTCTGTGAGGAACTACAGACCTCTGTGAGGAACTATAGACCTCTGTGAGGAACTATAGACCTCTAGGAGGAACTACAGATCTCTGTGAGGAACTACAGACCTCTGTGAGGAACTATAGATCTCTGTGAGGAACTTTAGATCTCTGTGAGGAACTTTAGACCTCTGTGAGGAACTATAGATCTCTGTGAGGAACTATAGATCTCTAGGAGGAACTATAGATCTCTAGGAGGAACTATAGATCTCTAGGATCTCTAGGAGGAACTATAGATCTCTAGGAGGAACTATAGATCTCCGTGAGGAACTATAGATCTCTAGGAGGAACTACAGAACTCGGTGAGGAACTTTAGATCTCTGTGAGGAACTTTAGATCTCTATGAGGAACTATAGATCTCTGTGAGGAACTATAGATCTCTAGGAGGAACTATAGATCTCTAGGAGGAACTATAGATCTCTAGGAGGAACTATAGATCTCTAGGAGGAACTATAGATCTCTGAGGAACTAAAGATCTCTAGGAGGAACTATAGATCTCTGTGAGGAACTATACATCTCTAGGAGGAACTATAGATCTCTGTGAGGAACTATAGATCTCTAGGAGGAACTATAGATCTCTAGGAGGAACTATAGATCTCTAGGAGGAACTATAGATCTCTGTGAGGAACTACAGACCTCTAGGAGGAACTACAGATCTTTTTGAGGAACTATAGATCTCTGTGAGGAACTATAGATCTCTGTGAGGAACTATAGATCTCTGTGAGGAAGTATAGATCTCTAGGAGGAACTTTAGATCTCTGTGAGGAACTATAGATCTCTGAGAGGAACTATAGATCTCTAGGAGGAACTATAGATCTCTAGGAGGAACTATAGATCTCTAGGAGGAACTATAGATCTCTAGGAGGAACTATAGATCTCTGTGAGGAACTACAGACCTCTAGGAGGAACTACAGATCTTTTTGAGGAACTATAGATCTCTGTGAGGAACTATAGATCTCTGAGAGGAACTATAGATCTCTAGGAGGAACTATAGATCTCTAGGAGGAACTATAGATCTCTAGGATAAACTATAGATCTCTGTGAGGAACTACAGACCTCTAGGAGGAACTACAGATCTCTGTGAGGAACTATAGATCTCTGTGAGGAACTACATACCTCTGTGAGGAACTATAGACCTCTAGGAGGAACTACAGATCTCTGTGAGGAACTACAGACCTCTGTGAGGAACTATAGATCTCTGTGAGGAAATTTAGATCTCTGTGAGGAACTTTAGATCTCTGTGAGGAACTATAGATCTCTGTGAGGAACTATAGATCTCTAGGAGGAACTATAGATCTCTAGGAGGAACTATAGATCTCTAGGAGGAACTATAGATCTCTAAGATCTCTAGGAGGAACTATAGATCTCTAGGAGGAACTATAGATCTCCGTGAGGAACTATAGATCTCTAGGAGGAACTACAGATCTCTGTGAGGAACTATAGACCTCTAGGAGGAACTATAGACCTCTAGGAGGAACTATAGACCTCTATAGACCTCTAGGAGGAACTATAGACCTCAGGAGGAACTATAGACCTCTAGGAGGAACTATAGACCTCTAGGAGGAACTATAGACCTCTAGGAGGAACTATAGACCTCTAGGAGGAAGTATAGATCTCTAGGAGGAAGTATAGATCTCTAGGAGGAACTATAGATCTCTGTGAGGAACTATAGATCTCTAGGAGGAACTATAGATCTCTGTGAGGAACTACAGACCTCTGTGAGGAACTATAGATCTCTGTGAGGAACTTTAGATCTCTATGAGGAACTATAGATCTCTGTGAGGAACTATAGATCTCTAGGAGGAACTATAGATCTCTAGGAGGAACTATAGATCTCTAGGAGGGACTATAGATCTCCGTGAGGAACTATAGACCTCTAGGAGGAACTACAGATCTCTAGGAGGAACTACAGATCTCTGTGAGGAACTATAGATCTCTAGGAGGAACTATAGACCTCTAGGAGGAACTATAGATCTCTAGGAGGAACTATAGATCTCTTGTAGGAACTATAGATCTCTTGTAGGAACTATAGATCTCTAGGAGGAACTATAGATCTCAAGGAGGAACTATAGATCTCTGTGAGGAACTATAGATCTCTAGGAGGAACTATAGATCTCTGTGAGGAACTATACATCTCTGTGAGGAACTATAGACCTCTAGGAGGAACTATAGACCTCTAGGAGGAACTATAGATCTCTGTGAGGAACTACAGATGTCTGTGAGGAACTACAGACCTCTGTGAGGAACTATAGACCTCTGTGAGGAACTATAGACCTCTAGGAGGAACTACAGATCTCTGTGAGGAACTACAGACCTCTGTGAGGAACTATAGATCTCTGTGAGGAACTTTAGATCTCTGTGAGGAACTTTAGATCTCTGTGAGGAACTATAGATCTCTAGGAGGAACTATAGAACTCTAGGAGGAACTATAGATCTCTAGGAGGAACTATAGATCTCTAGGATCTCTAGGAGGAACTATAGATCTCTAGGAGGAACTATAGATCTCCGTGAGGAACTATAGATCTCTAGGAGGAACTACAGATCTCTGTGAGGAACTTTAGATCTCTGTGAGGAACTTTAGATCTCTATGAGGAACTATAGATCTCTGTGAGGAACTATAGATCTCTAGGAGGAACTATAGATCTCTAGGAGGAACTATAGATCTCTAGGAGGAACTATAGATCTCTAGGAGGAACTATAGATCTCTGAGGAACTAAAGATCTCTAGGAGGAACTATAGATCTCTGTGAGGAACTATACATCTCTAGGAGGAACTATAGATCTCTGTGAGGAACTATAGATCTCTAGGAGGAACTATAGATCTCTAGGAGGAACTATAGATCTCTGTGAGGAACTATACATCTCTGTGAGGAACTATAGACCTCTAGGAGGAACTATAGACCTCTAGGAGGAACTATAGATCTCTGTGAGGAACTACAGATGTCTGTGAGGAACTACAGACCTCTGTGAGGAACTATAGACCTCTGTGAGGAACTATAGACCTCTAGGAGGAACTACAGATCTCTGTGAGGAACTACAGACCTCTGTGAGGAACTATAGATCTCTGTGAGGAACTTTAGATCTCTAGGAGGAACTACAGATCTCTGTGAGGAACTATAGATCTCTGTGAGGAACTATAGATCTCTGTGAGGAACTATAGATCTCTAGGAGGAACTATAGATCTCTAGGAGGAACTATAGATCTCTAGGAGGAACTATAGATCTCTAGGAGGAACTATAGATCTCTGTGAGGAACTATAGACCTCTAGGAGGAACTACAGATCTCTAGGAGGAACTACAGATCTCTGTGAGGAACTATAGATCTCTAGGAGGAACTATAGACCTCTAGGAGGAACTATAGACCTCTAGGAGGAACTATAGACCTCTAGGAGGAACTATAGACCTCTAGGAGGAACTATATACCTCTAGGAGGAACTATAGATCTCTAGGAGGAACTATAGATCTCTTGTAGGAACTATAGATCTCTAGGAGGAACTATAGATCTCTAGGAGGAACTATAGATCTCTGTGAGGAACTATAGATCTCTAGGAGGAACTATACATCTCTGTGAGGAACTATACATCTCTGTGAGGAACTATAGACCTCTAGGAGGAACTATAGACCTCTAGGAGGAACTATAGATCTCTGTGAGGAACTACAGATCTCTGTGAGGAACTACAGACCTCTGTGAGGAACTATAGACCTCTGTGAGGAACTATAGACCTCTAGGAGGAACTACAGATCTCTGTGAGGAACTACAGACCTCTGTGAGGAACTATAGATCTCTGTGAGGAACTTTAGATCTCTGTGAGGAACTTTAGACCTCTGTGAGGAACTATAGATCTCTGTGAGGAACTATAGATCTCTAGGAGGAACTATAGATCTCTAGGAGGAACTATAGATCTCTAGGATCTCTAGGAGGAACTATAGATCTCTAGGAGGAACTATAGATCTCCGTGAGGAACTATAGATCTCTAGGAGGAACTACAGAACTCGGTGAGGAACTTTAGATCTCTGTGAGGAACTTTAGATCTCTATGAGGAACTATAGATCTCTGTGAGGAACTATAGATCTCTAGGAGGAACTATAGATCTCTAGGAGGAACTATAGATCTCTAGGAGGAACTATAGATCTCTAGGAGGAACTATAGATCTCTGAGGAACTAAAGATCTCTAGGAGGAACTATAGATCTCTGTGAGGAACTATACATCTCTAGGAGGAACTATAGATCTCTGTGAGGGAACTATAGATCTCTAGGAGGAACTATAGATCTCTAGGAGGAACTATAGATCTCTGTGAGGAACTACAGACCTCTAGGAGGAACTACAGATCTTTTTGAGGAACTATAGATCTCTGTGAGGAACTATAGATCTCTGTGAGGAACTATAGATCTCTGTGAGGAAGTATAGATCTCTAGGAGGAACTTTAGATCTCTGTGAGGAACTATAGATCTCTGAGAGGAACTATAGATCTCTAGGAGGAACTATAGATCTCTAGGAGGAACTATAGATCTCTAGGAGGAACTATAGATCTCTAGGAGGAACTATAGATCTCTAGGAGGAACTATAGATCTCTGTGAGGAACTACAGACCTCTAGGAGGAACTACAGATCTTTTTGAGGAACTATAGATCTCTGTGAGGAACTATAGATCTCTGAGAGGAACTATAGATCTCTAGGAGGAACTATAGATCTCTAGGAGGAACTATAGATCTCTAGGATAAACTATAGATCTCTGTGAGGAACTACAGACCTCTAGGAGGAACTACAGATCTCTGTGAGGAACTATAGATCTCTGTGAGGAACTACAGACCTCTGTGAGGAACTATAGACCTCTAGGAGGAACTACAGATCTCTGTGAGGAACTACAGACCTCTGTGAGGAACTATAGATCTCTGTGAGGAAATTTAGATCTCTGTGAGGAACTTTAGATCTCTGTGAGGAACTATAGATCTCTGTGAGGAACTATAGATCTCTAGGAGGAACTATAGATCTCTAGGAGGAACTATAGATCTCTAGGAGGAACTATAGATCTCTAAGATCTCTAGGAGGAACTATAGATCTCTAGGAGGAACTATAGATCTCCGTGAGGAACTATAGATCTCTAGGAGGAACTACAGATCTCTGTGAGGAACTATAGACCTCTAGGAGGAACTATAGACCTCTAGGAGGAACTATAGACCTCTATAGACCTCTAGGAGGAACTATAGACCTTCAGGAGGAACTATAGACCTCTAGGAGGAACTATAGACCTCTAGGAGGAACTATAGACCTCTAGGAGGAAGAATAGATCTCTAGGAGGAAGTATAGATCTCTAGGAGGAACTATAGATCTCTGTGAGGAACTATAGATCTCTAGGAGGAACTATAGATCTCTGTGAGGAACTACAGACCTCTGTGAGGAACTATAGATCTCTGTGAGGAACTTTAGATCTCTAGGAGGAACTATAGATCTCTGTGAGGAACTAAAGATCTCTAGGAGGAACTATAGATCTCTGTGAGGAACTATACATCTCTAGGAGGAACTATAGATCTCTGTGAGGAACTATAGATCTCTAGGAGGAACTATAGATCTCTAGGAGGAACTATAGATCTCTAGGAGGAACTATAGATCTCTGTGAGGAACTACAGACCTCTAGGAGGAACTACAGATCTTTTTGAGGAACTATAGATCTCTGTGAGGAACTATAGATCTCTGTGAGGAACTATAGATCTCTGTGAGGAAGTATAGATCTCTAGGAGGAACTTTAGATCTCTGTGAGGAACTATAGATCTCTGAGAGGAACTATAGATCTCTAGGAGGAACTATAGATCTCTAGGAGGAACTATAGATCTCTAGGAGGAACTATAGATCTCTAGGAGGAACTATAGATCTCTGTGAGGAACTACAGACCTCTAGGAGGAACTACAGATCTTTTTGAGGAACTATAGATCTCTGTGAGGAACTATAGATCTCTGAGAGGAACTATAGATCTCTAGGAGGAACTATAGATCTCTAGGAGGAACTATAGATCTCTAGGATAAACTATAGATCTCTGTGAGGAACTACAGACCTCTAGGAGGAACTACAGATCTCTGTGAGGAACTATAGATCTCTGTGAGGAACTACAGACCTCTGTGAGGAACTATAGACCTCTAGGAGGAACTACAGATCTCTGTGAGGAACTACAGACCTCTGTGAGGAACTATAGATCTCTGTGAGGAAATTTAGATCTCTGTGAGGAACTTTAGATCTCTGTGAGGAACTATAGATCTCTGTGAGGAACTATAGATCTCTAGGAGGAACTATAGATCTCTAGGAGGAACTATAGATCTCTAGGAGGAACTATAGATCTCTAAGATCTCTAGGAGGAACTATAGATCTCTAGGAGGAACTGTAGATCTCCGTGAGGAACTATAGATCTCTAGGAGGAACTACAGATCTCTGTGAGGAACTATAGACCTCTAGGAGGAACTATAGACCTCTAGGAGGAACTATAGACCTCTATAGACCTCTAGGAGGAACTATAGACCTTCAGGAGGAACTATAGACCTCTAGGAGGAACTATAGACCTCTAGGAGGAACTATAGACCTCTAGGAGGAAGTATAGATCTCTAGGAGGAAGTATAGATCTCTAGGAGGAACTATAGATCTCTGTGAGGAACTATAGATCTCTAGGAGGAACTATAGATCTCTGTGAGGAACTACAGACCTCTGTGAGGAACTATAGATCTCTGTGAGGAACTTTAGATCTCTATGAGGAACTATAGATCTCTGTGAGGAACTATAGATCTCTAGGAGGAACTATAGATCTCTAGGAGGAACTATAGATCTCTAGGAGGAACTATAGATCTCCGTGAGGAACTATAGACCTCTAGGAGGAACTACAGATCTCTAGGAGGAACTACAGATCTCTGTGAGGAACTATAGATCTCTAGGAGGAACTATAGACCTCTAGGAGGAACTATAGACCTCTAGGAGGAACTATAGACCTCTAGGAGGAACTATAGACCTCTAGGAGGAACTATAGACCTCTAGGAGGAACTATATACCTCTAGGAGGAACTATATACCTCTAGGAGGAACTATAGATCTCTAGGAGGAACTATAGATCTCTTGTAGGAACTATAGATCTCTTGTAGGAACTATAGATCTCTAGGAGGAACTATAGATCTCAAGGAGAAACTATAGATCTCTAGGAGGAACTATAGATCTCCGTGAGGAACTATAGACCTCTAGGAGGAACTACAGATCTCTAGGAGGAACTACAGATCTCTGTGAGGAACTATAGATCTCTAGGAGGAACTATAGACCTCTAGGAGGAACTATAGACCTCTAGGAGGAACTATAGACCTCTAGGAGGAACTATAGACCTCTAGGAGGAACTATAGACCTCTAGGAGGAACTATATACCTCTAGGAGGAACTATATACCTCTAGGAGGAACTATAGATCTCTAGGAGGAACTATAGATCTCTTGTAGGAACTATAGATCTCTAGGAGGAACTATAGATCTCTAGGAGGAACTATAGATCTCTGTGAGGAACTATAGATCTCTAGGAGGAACTATACATCTCTGTGAGGAACTATACATCTCTGTGAGGAACTATAGACCTCTAGGAGGAACTATAGACCTCTAGGAGGAACTATAGATCTCTGTGAGGAACTACAGATGTCTGTGAGGAACTACAGACCTCTGTGAGGAACTATAGACCTCTGTGAGGAACTATAGACCTCTAGGAGGAACTACAGATCTCTGTGAGGAACTACAGACCTCTGTGAGGAACTATAGATCTCTGTGAGGAACTTTAGATCTCTGTGAGGAACTTTAGACCTCTGTGAGGAACTATAGATCTCTGTGAGGAACTATAGATCTCTAGGAGGAACTATAGATCTCTAGGAGGAACTATAGATCTCTAGGATCTCTAGGAGGAACTATAGATCTCTAGGAGGAACTATAGATCTCCGTGAGGAACTATAGATCTCTAGGAGGAACTACAGAACTCGGTGAGGAACTTTAGATCTCTGTGAGGAACTTTAGATCTCTATGAGGAACTATAGATCTCTGTGAGGAACTATAGATCTCTAGGAGGAACTATAGATCTCTAGGAGGAACTATAGATCTCTAGGAGGAACTATAGATCTCTAGGAGGAACTATAGATCTCTGAGGAACTAAAGATCTCTAGGAGGAACTATAGATCTCTGTGAGGAACTATACATCTCTAGGAGGAACTATAGATCTCTGTGAGGAACTATAGATCTCTAGGAGGAACTATAGATCTCTAGGAGGAACTATAGATCTCTAGGAGGAACTATAGATCTCTGTGAGGAACTACAGACCTCTAGGAGGAACTACAGATCTTTTTGAGGAACTATAGATCTCTGTGAGGAACTATAGATCTCTGTGAGGAACTATAGATCTCTGTGAGGAAGTATAGATCTCTAGGAGGAACTTTAGATCTCTGTGAGGAACTATAGATCTCTGAGAGGAACTATAGATCTCTAGGAGGAACTATAGATCTCTAGGAGGAACTATAGATCTCTAGGAGGAACTATAGATCTCTAGGAGGAACTATAGATCTCTGTGAGGAACTACAGACCTCTAGGAGGAACTACAGATCTTTTTGAGGAACTATAGATCTCTGTGAGGAACTATAGATCTCTGAGAGGAACTATAGATCTCTAGGAGGAACTATAGATCTCTAGGAGGAACTATAGATCTCTAGGATAAACTATAGATCTCTGTAAGGAACTACAGACCTCTAGGAGGAACTACAGATCTCTGTGAGGAACTATAGATCTCTGTGAGGAACTACAGACCTCTGTGAGGAACTATAGACCTCTAGGAGGAACTACAGATCTCTGTGAGGAACTACAGACCTCTGTGAGGAACTATAGATCTCTGTGAGGAAATTTAGATCTCTGTGAGGAACTTTAGATCTCTGTGAGGAACTATAGATCTCTGTGAGGAACTATAGATCTCTAGGAGGAACTATAGATCTCTAGGAGGAACTATAGATCTCTAGGAGGAACTATAGATCTCTAAGATCTCTAGGAGGAACTATAGATCTCTAGGAGGAACTATAGATCTCCGTGAGGAACTATAGATCTCTAGGAGGAACTACAGATCTCTGTGAGGAACTATAGACCTCTAGGAGGAACTATAGACCTCTAGGAGGAACTATAGACCTCTATAGACCTCTAGGAGGAACTATAGACCTTCAGGAGGAACTATAGACCTCTAGGAGGAACTATAGACCTCTAGGAGGAACTATAGACCTCTAGGAGGAAGTATAGATCTCTAGGAGGAAGTATAGATCTCTAGGAGGAACTATAGATCTCTGTGAGGAACTATAGATCTCTAGGAGGAACTATAGATCTCTGTGAGGAACTACAGACCTCTGTGAGGAACTATAGATCTCTGTGAGGAACTTTAGATCTCTGTGAGGAACTATAGATCTCTGTGAGGAACTATAGATCTCTAGGAGGAACTATAGATCTCTAGGAGGAACTATAGATCTCTGTGAGGAACTACAGACCTCTAGGAGGAACTACAGATCTTTTTGAGGAACTATAGATCTCTGTGAGGAACTATAGATCTCTGAGAGGAACTATAGATCTCTAGGAGGAACTATAGATCTCTAGGAGGAACTATAGATCTCTAGGATAAACTATAGATCTCTGTGAGGAACTACAGACCTCTAGGAGGAACTACAGATCTCTGTGAGGAACTATAGATCTCTGTGAGGAACTACAGACCTCTGTGAGGAACTATAGACCTCTAGGAGGAACTACAGATCTCTGTGAGGAACTACAGACCTCTGTGAGGAACTATAGATCTCTGTGAGGAAATTTAGATCTCTGTGAGGAACTTTAGATCTCTGTGAGGAACTATAGATCTCTGTGAGGAACTATAGATCTCTAGGAGGAACTATAGATCTCTAGGAGGAACTATAGATCTCTAGGAGGAACTATAGATCTCTAAGATCTCTAGGAGGAACTATAGATCTCTAGGAGGAACTATAGATCTCCGTGAGGAACTATAGATCTCTAGGAGGAACTACAGATCTCTGTGAGGAACTATAGACCTCTAGGAGGAACTATAGACCTCTAGGAGGAACTATAGACCTCTATAGACCTCTAGGAGGAACTATAGACCTTCAGGAGGAACTATAGACCTCTAGGAGGAACTATAGACCTCTAGGAGGAACTATAGACCTCTAGGAGGAACTATAGACCTCTAGGAGGAAGTATAGATCTCTAGGAGGAAGTATAGATCTCTAGGAGGAACTATAGATCTCTGTGAGGAACTATAGATCTCTAGGAGGAACTATAGATCTCTGTGAGGAACTACAGACCTCTGTGAGGAACTATAGATCTCTGTGAGGAACTTTAGATCTCTATGAGGAACTATAGATCTCTGTGAGGAACTATAGATCTCTAGGAGGAACTATAGATCTCTAGGAGGAACTATAGATCTCTAGGAGGAACTATAGATCTCCGTGAGGAACTATAGACCTCTAGGAGGAACTACAGATCTCTAGGAGGAACTACAGATCTCTGTGAGGAACTATAGATCTCTAGGAGGAACTATAGACCTCTAGGAGGAACTATAGACCTCTAGGAGGAACTATAGACCTCTAGGAGGAACTATAGACCTCTAGGAGGAACTATATACCTCTAGGAGGAACTATATACCTCTAGGAGGAACTATAGATCTCTAGGAGGAACTATAGATCTCTTGTAGGAACTATAGATCTCTTGTAGGAACTATAGATCTCTAGGAGGAACTATAGATCTCAAGGAGGAACTATAGATCTCTGTGAGGAACTATAGATCTCTAGGAGGAACTATAGATCTCTGTGAGGAACTATACATCTCTGTGAGGAACTATAGACCTCTAGGAGGAACTATAGACCTCTAGGAGGAACTATAGATCTCTGTGAGGAACTACAGATGTCTGTGAGGAACTACAGACCTCTGTGAGGAACTATAGACCTCTGTGAGGAACTATAGACCTCTAGGAGGAACTACAGATCTATGTGAGGAACTACAGACCTCTGTGAGGAACTATAGATCTCTGTGAGGAACTTTAGATCTCTGTGAGGAACTTTAGATCTCTGTGAGGAACTATAGATCTCTAGGAGGAACCATAGAACTCTAGGAGGAACTATAGATCTCTAGGAGGAACTATAGATCTCTAGGAGGAACTATAGATCTCTAGGAGGAACTATAGATCTCTAGGAGGAACTATAGATCTCTGAGGAACTAAAGATCTCTAGGAGGAACTATAGATCTCTGTGAGGAACTATACATCTCTAGGAGGAACTATAGATCTCTGTGAGGAACTATAGATCTCTAGGAGGAACTATAGATCTCTAGGAGGAACTATAGATCTCTAGGAGGAACTATAGATCTCTAGGAGGAACTATAGATCTCTGTGAGGAACTACAGACCTCTAGGAGGAACTACAGATCTTTTTAAGGAACTATAGATCTCTGTGAGGAACTATAGATCTCTGTGAGGAACTATAGATCTCTGTGAGGAACTATAGGTCTCTGTGAGGAAGTATAGATCTCTAGGAGGAACTTTAGATCTCTGTGAGGAACTATAGATCTCTGAGAGGAACTATAGATCTCTAGGAGGAACTATAGATCTCTAGGAGGAACTATAGATCTCTAGGATAAACTATAGATCTCTGTGAGGAACTACAGACCTCTAGGAGGAACTACAGATCTCTGTGAGGAACTATAGATCTCTGTGAGGAACTATAGATCTATGTGAGGAACTATAGATCTCTATGAGGAACTATAGATCTCTAGGAGGAACTATAGATCTCTGTGAGGAACTACAGATCTCTGTGAGGAACTACAGACCTCTGTGAGGAACTATAGACCTCTAGGAGGAACTACAGATCTCTGTGAGGAACTACAGACCTCTGTGAGGAACTATAGATCTCTGTGAGGAACTTTAGATCTCTGTGAGGAACTTTAGATCTCTGTGAGGAACTATAGATCACTGTGAGGAACTATAGATCTCTAGGAGGAACTACAGATCTCTGTGAGGAACTTTAGATCTCTGTGAGGAACTTTAGATCTCTATGAGGAACTATAGATCTCTGTGAGGAACTATAGATCTCTAGGTGGAACTATAGATCTCTAGGAGGAACTATAGATCTCTAGGAGGAACTATAGATCTCTAGGAGGAACTATAGATCTCTGAGGAACTAAAGATCTCTAGGAGGAACTATAGATCTCTGTGAGGAACTATACATCTCTAGGAGGAACTATAGATCTCTGTGAGGAACTATAGATCTCTAGGAGGAACTATAGATCTCTAGGAGGAACTATAGATCTCTAGGAGGAACTATAGATCTCTGTGAGGAACTACAGACCTCTAGGAGGAACTACAGATCTTTTTGAGGAACTATAGATCTCTGTGAGGAACTATAGATCTCTGTGAGGAACTATAGATCTCTGTGAGGAACTATAGATCTCTGTGAGGAAGTATAGATCTCTAGGAGGAACTTTAGATCTCTGTGAGGAACTATAGATCTCTGAGAGGAACTATAGATCTCTAGGAGGAACTATAGATCTCTAGGAGGAACTATAGATCTCTAGGATAAACTATAGATCTCTGTGAGGAACTACAGACCTCTAGGAGGAACTACAGATCTCTGTGAGGAACTATAGATCTCTGTGAGGAACTATAGATCTATGTGAGGAACTATAGATCTCTAGGAGGAACTATAGATCTCTAGGAGGAACTATAGATCTCTGTGAGGAACTACAGATCTCTGTGAGGAACTATAGACCTCTAGGAGGAACTATAGACCTCTAGGAGGAACTATAGACCTCTATAGACCTCTAGGAGGAACTATAGACCTTCAGGAGGAACTATAGACCTCTAGGAGGAACTATAGACCTCTAGGAGGAACTATAGACCTCTAGGAGGAAGAATAGATCTCTAGGAGGAAGTATAGATCTCTAGGAGGAACTATAGATCTCTGTGAGGAACTATAGATCTCTAGGAGGAACTATAGATCTCTGTGAGGAACTACAGACCTCTGTGAGGAACTATAGATCTCTGTGAGGAACTTTAGATCTCTATGAGGAACTATAGATCTCTGTGAGGAACTATAGATCTCTAGGAGGAACTATAGATCTCTGTGAGGAACTATACATCTCTAGGAGGAACTATAGATCTCTGTGAGGAACTATAGATCTCTAGGAGGAACTATAGATCTCTAGGAGGAACTATAGATCTCTAGGAGGAACTATAGATCTCTGTGAGGAACTACAGACCTCTAGGAGGAACTACAGATCTTTTTGAGGAACTATAGATCTCTGTGAGGAACTATAGATCTCTGTGAGGAACTATAGATCTCTGTGAGGAAGTATAGATCTCTAGGAGGAACTTTAGATCTCTGTGAGGAACTATAGATCTCTGAGAGGAACTATAGATCTCTAGGAGGAACTATAGATCTCTAGGAGGAACTATAGATCTCTAGGAGGAACTATAGATCTCTAGGAGGAACTATAGATCTCTAGGAGGAACTATAGATCTCTGTGAGGAACTACAGACCTCTAGGAGGAACTACAGATCTTTTTGAGGAACTATAGATCTCTGTGAGGAACTATAGATCTCTGAGAGGAACTATAGATCTCTAGGAGGAACTATAGATCTCTAGGAGGAACTATAGATCTCTAGGATAAACTATAGATCTCTGTGAGGAACTACAGACCTCTAGGAGGAACTACAGATCTCTGTGAGGAACTATTGATCTCTGTGAGGAACTACAGACCTCTGTGAGGAACTATAGACCTCTAGGAGGAACTACAGATCTCTGTGAGGAACTACAGACCTCTGTGAGGAACTATAGATCTCTGTGAGGAAATTTAGATCTCTGTGAGGAACTTTAGATCTCTGTGAGGAACTATAGATCTCTGTGAGGAACTATAGATCTCTAGGAGGAACTATAGATCTCTAGGAGGAACTGTAGATCTCTAGGAGGAACTATAGATCTCTAAGATCTCTAGGAGGAACTATAGATCTCTAGGAGGAACTGTAGATCTCCGTGAGGAACTATAGATCTCTAGGAGGAACTACAGATCTCTGTGAGGAACTATAGACCTCTAGGAGGAACTATAGACCTCTAGGAGGAACTATAGACCTCTATAGACCTCTAGGAGGAACTATAGACCTTCAGGAGGAACTATAGACCTCTAGGAGGAACTATAGACCTCTAGGAGGAAGTATAGATCTCTATGAGGAACTATAGATCTCTGTGAGGAACTATAGATCTCTAGGAGGAACTATAGATCTCTAGGAGGAACTATAGATCTCTAGGAGGAACTATAGATCTCTAGGAGGAACTATAGATCTCTGAGGAACTAAAGATCTCTAGGAGGAACTATAGATCTCTGTGAGGAACTATACATCTCTAGGAGGAACTATAGATCTCTGTGAGGAACTATAGATCTCTAGGAGGAACTATAGATCTCTAGGAGGAACTATAGATCTCTAGGAGGAACTATAGATCTCTAGGAGGAACTATAGATCTCTGTGAGGAACTACAGACCTCTAGGAGGAACTACAGATCTTTTTAAGGAACTATAGATCTCTGTGAGGAACTATAGATCTCTGTGAGGAACTATAGATCTCTGTGAGGAACTATAGATCTCTGTGAGGAAGTATAGATCTCTAGGAGGAACTTTAGATCTCTGTGAGGAACTATAGATCTCTGAGAGGAACTATAGATCTCTAGGAGGAACTATAGATCTCTAGGAGGAACTATAGATCTCTAGGATAAACTATAGATCTCTGTGAGGAACTACAGACCTCTAGGAGGAACTACAGATCTCTGTGAGGAACTATAGATCTCTGTGAGGAACTATAGATCTATGTGAGGAACTATAGATCTCTATGAGGAACTATAGATCTCTAGGAGGAACTATAGATCTCTGTGAGGAACTACAGATCTCTGTGAGGAACTACAGACCTCTGTGAGGAACTATAGACCTCTAGGAGGAACTACAGATCTCTGTGAGGAACTACAGACCTCTGTGAGGAACTATAGATCTCTGTGAGGAACTTTAGATCTCTGTGAGGAACTTTAGATCTCTGTGAGGAACTATAGATCACTGTGAGGAACTATAGATCTCTAGGAGGAACTACAGATCTCTGTGAGGAACTTTAGATCTCTGTGAGGAACTTTAGATCTCTATGAGGAACTATAGATCTCTGTGAGGAACTATAGATCTCTAGGTGGAACTATAGATCTCTAGGAGGAACTATAGATCTCTAGGAGGAACTATAGATCTCTAGGAGGAACTATAGATCTCTGAGGAACTAAAGATCTCTAGGAGGAACTATAGATCTCTGTGAGGAACTATACATCTCTAGGAGGAACTATAGATCTCTGTGAGGAACTATAGATCTCTAGGAGGAACTATAGATCTCTAGGAGGAACTATAGATCTCTAGGAGGAACTATAGATCTCTGTGAGGAACTACAGACCTCTAGGAGGAACTACAGATCTTTTTGAGGAACTATAGATCTCTGTGAGGAACTATAGATCTCTGTGAGGAACTATAGATCTCTGTGAGGAACTATAGATCTCTGTGAGGAAGTATAGATCTCTAGGAGGAACTTTAGATCTCTGTGAGGAACTATAGATCTCTGAGAGGAACTATAGATCTCTAGGAGGAACTATAGATCTCTAGGAGGAACTATAGATCTCTAGGATAAACTATAGATCTCTGTGAGGAACTACAGACCTCTAGGAGGAACTACAGATCTCTGTGAGGAACTATAGATCTCTGTGAGGAACTATAGATCTATGTGAGGAACTATAGATCTCTAGGAGGAACTATAGATCTCTAGGAGGAACTATAGATCTCTGTGAGGAACTACAGATCTCTGTGAGGAACTATAGACCTCTAGGAGGAACTATAGACCTCTAGGAGGAACTATAGACCTCTATAGACCTCTAGGAGGAACTATAGACCTTCAGGAGGAACTATAGACCTCTAGGAGGAACTATAGACCTCTAGGAGGAACTATAGACCTCTAGGAGGAAGAATAGATCTCTAGGAGGAAGTATAGATCTCTAGGAGGAACTATAGATCTCTGTGAGGAACTATAGATCTCTAGGAGGAACTATAGATCTCTGTGAGGAACTACAGACCTCTGTGAGGAACTATAGATCTCTGTGAGGAACTTTAGATCTCTATGAGGAACTATAGATCTCTGTGAGGAACTATAGATCTCTAGGAGGAACTATAGATCTCTGTGAGGAACTATACATCTCTAGGAGGAACTATAGATCTCTGTGAGGAACTATAGATCTCTAGGAGGAACTATAGATCTCTAGGAGGAACTATAGATCTCTAGGAGGAACTATAGATCTCTGTGAGGAACTACAGACCTCTAGGAGGAACTACAGATCTTTTTGAGGAACTATAGATCTCTGTGAGGAACTATAGATCTCTGTGAGGAACTATAGATCTCTGTGAGGAAGTATAGATCTCTAGGAGGAACTTTAGATCTCTGTGAGGAACTATAGATCTCTGAGAGGAACTATAGATCTCTAGGAGGAACTATAGATCTCTAGGAGGAACTATAGATCTCTAGGAGGAACTATAGATCTCTAGGAGGAACTATAGATCTCTAGGAGGAACTATAGATCTCTGTGAGGAACTACAGACCTCTAGGAGGAACTACAGATCTTTTTGAGGAACTATAGATCTCTGTGAGGAACTATAGATCTCTGAGAGGAACTATAGATCTCTAGGAGGAACTATAGATCTCTAGGAGGAACTATAGATCTCTAGGATAAACTATAGATCTCTGTGAGGAACTACAGACCTCTAGGAGGAACTACAGATCTCTGTGAGGAACTATTGATCTCTGTGAGGAACTACAGACCTCTGTGAGGAACTATAGACCTCTAGGAGGAACTACAGATCTCTGTGAGGAACTACAGACCTCTGTGAGGAACTATAGATCTCTGTGAGGAAATTTAGATCTCTGTGAGGAACTTTAGATCTCTGTGAGGAACTATAGATCTCTGTGAGGAACTATAGATCTCTAGGAGGAACTATAGATCTCTAGGAGGAACTGTAGATCTCTAGGAGGAACTATAGATCTCTAAGATCTCTAGGAGGAACTATAGATCTCTAGGAGGAACTGTAGATCTCCGTGAGGAACTATAGATCTCTAGGAGGAACTACAGATCTCTGTGAGGAACTATAGACCTCTAGGAGGAACTATAGACCTCTAGGAGGAACTATAGACCTCTATAGACCTCTAGGAGGAACTATAGACCTTCAGGAGGAACTATAGACCTCTAGGAGGAACTATAGACCTCTAGGAGGAACTATAGACCTCTAGGAGGAAGTATAGATCTCTAGGAGGAAGTATAGATCTCTAGGAGGAACTATAGATCTCTGTGAGGAACTATAGATCTCTAGGAGGAACTATAGATCTCTGTGAGGAACTACAGACCTCTGTGAGGAACTATAGATCTCTGTGAGGAACTTTAGATCTCTATGAGGAACTATAGATCTCTGTGAGGAACTATAGATCTCTAGGAGGAACTATAGATCTCTAGGAGGAACTATAGATCTCTAGGAGGAACTATAGATCTCCGTGAGGAACTATAGACCTCTAGGAGGAACTACAGATCTCTAGGAGGAACTACAGATCTCTGTGAGGAACTATAGATCTCTAGGAGGAACTATAGACCTCTAGGAGGAACTATAGACCTCTAGGAGGAACTATAGACCTCTAGGAGGAACTATAGACCTCTAGGAGGAACTATAGACCTCTAGGAGGAACTATATACCTCTAGGAGGAACTATATACCTCTAGGAGGAACTATAGATCTCTAGGAGGAACTATAGATCTCTTGTAGGAACTATAGATCTCTTGTAGGAACTATAGATCTCTAGGAGGAACTATAGATCTCAAGGAGAAACTATAGATCTCTAGGAGGAACTATAGATCTCCGTGAGGAACTATAGACCTCTAGGAGGAACTACAGATCTCTAGGAGGAACTACAGATCTCTGTGAGGAACTATAGATCTCTAGGAGGAACTATAGACCTCTAGGAGGAACTATAGACCTCTAGGAGGAACTATAGACCTCTAGGAGGAACTATAGACCTCTAGGAGGAACTATAGACCTCTAGGAGGAACTATATACCTCTAGGAGGAACTATATACCTCTAGGAGGAACTATAGATCTCTAGGAGGAACTATAGATCTCTTGTAGGAACTATAGATCTCTAGGAGGAACTATAGATCTCTAGGAGGAACTATAGATCTCTGTGAGGAACTATAGATCTCTAGGAGGAACTATACATCTCTGTGAGGAACTATACATCTCTGTGAGGAACTATAGACCTCTAGGAGGAACTATAGACCTTTAGGAGGAACTATAGATCTCTGTGAGGAACTACAGATGTCTGTGAGGAACTACAGACCTCTGTGAGGAACTATAGACCTCTGTGAGGAACTATAGACCTCTAGGAGGAACTACAGATCTCTGTGAGGAACTACAGACCTCTGTGAGGAACTATAGATCTCTGTGAGGAACTTTAGATCTCTGTGAGGAACTTTAGACCTCTGTGAGGAACTATAGATCTCTGTGAGGAACTATAGATCTCTAGGAGGAACTATAGATCTCTAGGAGGAACTATAGATCTCTAGGAGGAACTATAGATCTCTAGGATCTCTAGGAGGAACTATAGATCTCTAGGAGGAACTATAGATCTCCGTGAGGAACTATAGATCTCTAGGAGGAACTACAGAACTCGGTGAGGAACTTTAGATCTCTGTGAGGAACTTTAGATCTCTATGAGGAACTATAGATCTCTGTGAGGAACTATAGATCTCTAGGAGGAACTATAGATCTCTAGGAGGAACTATAGATCTCTAGGAGGAACTATAGATCTCTAGGAGGAACTATAGATCTCTGAGGAACTAAAGATCTCTAGGAGGAACTATAGATCTCTGTGAGGAACTATACATCTCTAGGAGGAACTATAGATCTCTGTGAGGAACTATAGATCTCTAGGAGGAACTATAGATCTCTAGGAGGAACTATAGATCTCTAGGAGGAACTATAGATCTCTGTGAGGAACTACAGACCTCTAGGAGGAACTACAGATCTTTTTGAGGAACTATAGATCTCTGTGAGGAACTATAGATCTCTGTGAGGAACTATAGATCTCTGTGAGGAAGTATAGATCTCTAGGAGGAACTTTAGATCTCTGTGAGGAACTATAGATCTCTGAGAGGAACTATAGATCTCTAGGAGGAACTATAGATCTCTAGGAGGAACTATAGATCTCTAGGAGGAACTATAGATCTCTAGGAGGAACTATAGATCTCTGTGAGGAACTACAGACCTCTAGGAGGAACTACAGATCTTTTTGAGGAACTATAGATCTCTGTGAGGAACTATAGATCTCTGAGAGGAACTATAGATCTCTAGGAGGAACTATAGATCTCTAGGAGGAACTATAGATCTCTAGGATAAACTATAGATCTCTGTAAGGAACTACAGACCTCTAGGAGGAACTACAGATCTCTGTGAGGAACTATAGATCTCTGTGAGGAACTACAGACCTCTGTGAGGAACTATAGACCTCTAGGAGGAACTACAGATCTCTGTGAGGAACTACAGACCTCTGTGAGGAACTATAGATCTCTGTGAGGAACTTTAGATCTCTGTGAGGAACTTTAGATCTCTGTGAGGAACTATAGATCTCTGTGAGGAACTATAGATCTCTAGGAGGAACTATAGATCTCTAGGAGGAACTATAGATCTCTAGGAGGAACTATAGATCTCTAAGATCTCTAGGAGGAACTATAGATCTCTAGGAGGAACTATAGATCTCCGTGAGGAACTATAGATCTCTAGGAGGAACTACAGATCTCTGTGAGGAACTATAGACCTCTAGGAGGAACTATAGACCTCTAGGAGGAACTATAGACCTCTATAGACCTCTAGGAGGAACTATAGACCTTCAGGAGGAACTATAGACCTCTAGGAGGAACTATAGACCTCTAGGAGGAACTATAGACCTCTAGGAGGAAGTATAGATCTCTAGGAGGAAGTATAGATCTCTAGGAGGAACTATAGATCTCTGTGAGGAACTATAGATCTCTAGGAGGAACTATAGATCTCTGTGAGGAACTACAGACCTCTGTGAGGAACTATAGATCTCTGTGAGGAACTATAGATCTCTAGGAGGAACTATAGATCTCTGTGAGGAACTATAGATCTCTAGGAGGAACTATAGATCTCTAGGAGGAACTATAGATCTCTGTGAGGAACTACAGACCTCTAGGAGGAACTACAGATCTTTTTGAGGAACTATAGATCTCTGTGAGGAACTATAGATCTCTGAGAGGAACTATAGATCTCTAGGAGGAACTATAGATCTCTAGGAGGAACTATAGATCTCTAGGATAAACTATAGATCTCTGTGAGGAACTACAGACCTCTAGGAGGAACTACAGATCTCTGTGAGGAACTATAGATCTCTGTGAGGAACTACAGACCTCTGTGAGGAACTATAGACCTCTAGGAGGAACTACAGATCTCTGTGAGGAACTACAGACCTCTGTGAGGAACTATAGATCTCTGTGAGGAAATTTAGATCTCTGTGAGGAACTTTAGATCTCTGTGAGGAACTATAGATCTCTGTGAGGAACTATAGATCTCTAGGAGGAACTATAGATCTCTAGGAGGAACTATAGATCTCTAGGAGGAACTATAGATCTCTAAGATCTCTAGGAGGAACTATAGATCTCTAGGAGGAACTATAGATCTCCGTGAGGAACTATAGATCTCTAGGAGGAACTACAGATCTCTGTGAGGAACTATAGACCTCTAGGAGGAACTATAGACCTCTAGGAGGAACTATAGACCTCTATAGACCTCTAGGAGGAACTATAGACCTTCAGGAGGAACTATAGACCTCTAGGAGGAACTATAGACCTCTAGGAGGAACTATAGACCTCTAGGAGGAACTATAGACCTCTAGGAGGAAGTATAGATCTCTAGGAGGAAGTATAGATCTCTAGGAGGAACTATAGATCTCTGTGAGGAACTATAGATCTCTAGGAGGAACTATAGATCTCTGTGAGGAACTACAGACCTCTGTGAGGAACTATAGATCTCTGTGAGGAACTTTAGATCTCTATGAGGAACTATAGATCTCTGTGAGGAACTATAGATCTCTAGGAGGAACTATAGATCTCTAGGAGGAACTATAGATCTCTAGGAGGAACTATAGATCTCCGTGAGGAACTATAGACCTCTAGGAGGAACTACAGATCTCTAGGAGGAACTACAGATCTCTGTGAGGAACTATAGATCTCTAGGAGGAACTATAGACCTCTAGGAGGAACTATAGACCTCTAGGAGGAACTATAGACCTCTAGGAGGAACTATATACCTCTAGGAGGAACTATATACCTCTAGGAGGAACTATAGATCTCTAGGAGGAACTATAGATCTCTTGTAGGAACTATAGATCTCTTGTAGGAACTATAGATCTCTAGGAGGAACTATAGATCTCTAGGAGGAACTATAGATCTCTGTGAGGAACTATAGATCTCTAGGAGGAACTATAGATCTCTGTGAGGAACTATACATCTCTGTGAGGAACTATAGACCTCTAGGAGGAACTATAGACCTCTAGGAGGAACTATAGATCTCTGTGAGGAACTACAGATGTCTGTGAGGAACTACAGACCTCTGTGAGGAACTATAGACCTCTGTGAGGAACTATAGACCTCTAGGAGGAACTACAGATCTCTGTGAGGAACTACAGACCTCTGTGAGGAACTATAGATCTCTGTGAGGAACTTTAGATCTCTGTGAGGAACTTTAGATCTCTGTGAGGAACTATAGATCTCTAGGAGGAACTATAGAACTCTAGGAGGAACTATAGATCTCTAGGAGGAACTATAGATCTCTAGGATCTCTAGGAGGAACTATAGATCTCTAGGAGGAACTATAGATCTCCGTGAGGAACTATAGATCTCTAGGAGGAACTACAGATCTCTGTGAGGAACTTTAGATCTCTGTGAGGAACTATAGATCTATGTGAGGAACTATAGATCTCTATGAGGAACTATAGATCTCTAGGAGGAACTATAGATCTCTGTGAGGAACTACAGATCTCTGTGAGGAACTACAGACCTCTGTGAGGAACTATAGACCTCTAGGAGGAACTACAGATCTCTGTGAGGAACTACAGACCTCTGTGAGGAACTATAGATCTCTGTGAGGAACTTTAGATCTCTGTGAGGAACTTTAGATCTCTGTGAGGAACTATAGATCACTGTGAGGAACTATAGATCTCTAGGAGGAACTACAGATCTCTGTGAGGAACTTTAGATCTCTGTGAGGAACTTTAGATCTCTATGAGGAACTATAGATCTCTGTGAGGAACTATAGATCTCTAGGAGGAACTATAGATCTCTAGGAGGAACTATAGATCTCTAGGAGGAACTATAGATCTCTAGGAGGAACTATAGATCTCTGAGGAACTAAAGATCTCTAGGAGGAACTATAGATCTCTGTGAGGAACTATACATCTCTAGGAGGAACTATAGATCTCTGTGAGGAACTATAGATCTCTAGGAGGAACTATAGATCTCTAGGAGGAACTATAGATCTCTAGGAGGAACTATAGATCTCTGTGAGGAACTACAGACCTCTAGGAGGAACTACAGATCTTTTTGAGGAACTATAGATCTCTGTGAGGAACTATAGATCTCTGTGAGGAACTATAGATCTCTGTGAGGAACTATAGATCTCTGTGAGGAAGTATAGATCTCTAGGAGGAACTTTAGATCTCTGTGAGGAACTATAGATCTCTGAGAGGAACTATAGATCTCTAGGAGGAACTATAGATCTCTAGGAGGAACTATAGATCTCTAGGATAAACTATAGATCTCTGTGAGGAACTACAGACCTCTAGGAGGAACTACAGATCTCTGTGAGGAACTATAGATCTCTGTGAGGAACTATAGATCTATGTGAGGAACTATAGATCTCTAGGAGGAACTATAGATCTCTAGGAGGAACTATAGATCTCTGTGAGGAACTACAGATCTCTGTGAGGAACTACAGACCTCTGTGAGGAACTATAGACCTCTAGGAGGAACTACAGATCTCTGTGAGGAACTACAGACCTCTGTGAGGAACTATAGATCTCTGTGAGGAACTTTAGATCTCTGTGAGGAACTTTAGATCTCTGTGAGGAACTATAGATCACTGTGAGGAACTATAGATCTCTAGGAGGAACTATAGATCTCTAGGAGGAACTATAGATCTCTAGGAGGAACTATAGATCTCTAAGATCTCTAGGAGGAACTATAGATCTCTAGGAGGAACTACAGATCTCTGTGAGGAACTATAGATCTCTAGGAGGAACTACAGATCTCTGTGAGGAACTATAGATCTCTGTGAGGAACTATAGACCTCTAGGAGGAACTATAGACCTCTAGGAGGAACTATAGACCTCTAGGAGGAACTATAGACCTCTATAGACCTCTAGGAGGAACTATAGACCTTCAGGAGGAACAATAGACCTCTAGGAGGAACTATAGACCTCTAGGAGGAACTATAGACCTCTAGGAGGAAGTATAGATCTCTAGGAGGAAGTATAGATCTCTAGGAGGAACTATAGATCTCTGTGAGGAACTATAGATCTCTAGGAGGAACTATAGATCTCTGTGAGAAACTACAGACCTCTGTGAGGAACTATAGATCTCTGTGAGGAACTTTAGATCTCTGTGAGGAACTTTAGATCTCTATGAGGAACTATAGATCTCTGTGAGGAACTATAGATCTCTAGGAGGAACTATAGATCTCTAGGAGGAACTATAGATCTCTAGGAGGAACTATAGATCTCTGTGAGGAACTATAGACCTCTAGGAGGAACTACAGATATCTGTAGTTCCTCCTAGAGCTCTGTGAGGAACTATAGATCTCTAGGAGGAACTATAGATCTCTGCTAGGAGGAACTATAGACCTCTAGGAGGAACTATAGACCATAGATCTCGCTAGTGAGGAACTATAGACCTCTAGGAGGAACTATAGACCTCTAGGAGGAACTATAGACCTCTAGGAGGAACTATAGACCTCTGTCAGGAGGAACTATATAGATCCTCTAGGAGGAACTATAGACCTCTAGGAGGAACTATAGACCTCTAGGAGGAAGTATAGATCTCTAGGAGGAACTATAGATCTCTAGGAGGAACTATAGATCTCTGTGAGGAACTATAGATCTCTAGGAGGAACTATAGATCTCTGTGAGGAACTACAGACCTCTGTGAGGAACTATAGATCTCTGTGAGGAACTTTAGATCTCTGTGAGGAACTTTAGATCTCTATGAGGAACTATAGATCTCTGTGAGGAACTATAGATCTCTAGGAGGAACTATAGATCTCTAGGAGGAACTATAGTTCTCTAGGAGGAACTATAGATCTCTAGGAGGAACTATAGATCTCCGTGAGGAACTATAGACCTCTAGGAGGAACTACAGATCTCTAGGAGGAACTACAGATCTCTGTGAGGAACTATAGACCTCTAGGAGGAACTATAGACCTCTAGGAGGAACTATAGACCATAGACCGCTAGGAGGAACTATAGACCTCTAGGAGGAACTATAGACCTCTAGGAGGAACTATATACCTCTAGGAGGAACTATATACCTCTAGGAGGAACTATAGATCTCTAGGAGGAACTATAGATCTCTGTGAGGAACTATAGATCTCTAGGAGGAACTATAGATCTCTAGGAGGAACTATAGATCTCTAGGAGGAACTATAGATCTCTAGGAGGAACTATAGATCTCTGTGAGGAACTACAGACCTCTAGGAGGAACTACAGATCTTTTTGAGGAACTATAGATCTCTGTGAGGAACTATAGATCTCTGTGAGGAACTATAGATCTCTGTGAGGAACTATAGATCTCTGTGAGGAAGTATAGATCTCTAGGAGGAACTTTAGATCTCTGTGAGGAACTATAGATCTCTGAGAGGAACTATAGATCTCTAGGAGGAACTATAGATCTCTAGGAGGAACTATAGATCTCTAGGATAAACTATAGATCTCTGTGAGGAACTACAGCCCTCTAGGAGGAACTACAGATCTCTGTGAGGAACTATAGATCTCTGTGAGGAACTATAGATCTATGTGAGGAACTATAGATCTCTATGAGGAACTATAGATCTCTAGGAGGAACTATAGATCTCTGTGAGGAACTACAGACCTCTGTGAGGAACTATAGACCTCTAGGAGGAACTACAGATCTCTGTGAGGAACTACAGACCTCTGTGAGGAACTATAGATCTCTGTGAGGAACTTTAGATCTCTGTGAGGAACTTTAGATCTCTGTGAGGAACTATAGATCACTGTGAGGAACTATAGATCTCTAGGAGGAACTATAGATCTCTAGGAGGAACTATAGATCTCTAGGAGGAACTATAGATCTCTAAGATCTCTAGGAGGAACTATAGATCTCTAGGAGGAACTATAGATCTCCGTGAGGAACTATAGATCTCTAGGAGGAACTACAGATCTCTGTGAGGAACTATAGATCTCTAGGAGGAACTACAGATCTCTGTGAGGAACTATAGATCTCTGTGAGGAACTATAGACCTCTAGGAGGAACTATAGACCTCTAGGAGGAACTATAGACCTCTAGGAGGAACTATAGACCTCTAGGAGGAACTATAGACCTCTGGAGGAACTAAGACCCGATGCCTCTAGGAGGAACTATAGCCCGGGGACTGCCTCTAGGAGGAACTATAGACCTCTAGGAGGAACTATAGACCTCTAGGAGGAAGTATAGATCTCTAGGAGGAAGTATAGATCTCTAGGAGGAACTATAGATCTCTAGTGAGGAACTATAGATCTCTAGGAGGAACTATAGATCTCTGTGAGGAACTACAGACCTCTGTGAGGAACTATAGATCTCTGTGAGGAACTTTAGATCTCTGTGAGGAACTTTAGATCTCTATGAGGAACTATAGATCTCTGTGATGAACTATAGATCTCTAGGAGGAACTATAGATCTCTAGGAGGAACTATAGTTCTCTAGGAGGAACTATAGATCTCTAGGAGGAACTATAGATCTCCGTGAGGAACTATAGACCTGGGGCTCGACCGGAGGAACTACAGATCTCTAGGAGGAACTACAGATCTCTGTGAGGAACTATAGATCTCTAGGAGGAACTATAGACCTCTAGGAGGAACTATAGACCTCTAGGAGGAACTATAGACCTCTAGGAGGAACTATAGACCTCTAGGAGGAACTATAGACCTCTAGGAGGAACTATAGACCTCTATAGACCTCTAGGAGGAACTATAGACCTTCAGGAGGAACAATAGACCTCTAGGAGGAACTATAGACCTCTAGGAGGAACTATAGACCTCTAGGAGGAAGTATAGATCTCTAGGAGGAAGTATAGATCTCTAGGAGGAACTATAGATCTCTGTGAGGAACTATAGATCTCTAGGAGGAACTATAGATCTCTGTGAGAAACTACAGACCTCTGTGAGGAACTATAGATCTCTGTGAGGAACTTTAGATCTCTGTGAGGAACTTTAGATCTCTATGAGGAACTATAGATCTCTGTGAGGAACTATAGATCTCTAGGAGGAACTATAGATCTCTAGGAGGAACTATAGATCTCTAGGAGGAACTATAGATCTCTGTGAGGAACTATAGACCTCTAGGAGGAACTACAGATATCTGTAGTTCCTCCTAGAGCTCTGTGAGGAACTATAGATCTCTAGGAGGAACTATAGACCTCTAGGAGGAACTATAGACCTCTAGGAGGAACTATAGACCATAGACCGCTAGGAGGAACTATAGACCTCTAGGAGGAACTATAGACCTCTAGGAGGAACTATATACCTCTAGGAGGAACTATATACCTCTAGGAGGAACTATAGATCTCTAGGAGGAACTATAGATCTCTTGTAGGAACTATAGATCTCTAGGAGGAACTATAGATCTCTAGGAGGAACTATAGATCTCTGTGAGGAACTATAGATCTCTAGGAGGAACTATAGATCTCTGTGAGGAACTACAGACCTCTGTGAGGAACTATAGATCTCTGTGAGGAACTTTAGATCTCTGTGAGGAACTTTAGATCTCTATGAGGAACTATAGATCTCTGTGATGAACTATAGATCTCTAGGAGGAACTATAGATCTCTAGGAGGAACTATAGTTCTCTAGGAGGAACTATAGATCTCTAGGAGGAACTATAGATCTCCGTGAGGAACTATAGACCTCTAGGAGGAACTACAGATCTCTAGGAGGAACTACAGATCTCTGTGAGGAACTATAGATCTCTAGGAGGAACTATAGACCTCTAGGAGGAACTATAGACCTCTAGGAGGAACTATAGACCTCTAGGAGGAACTATAGACCTCTAGGAGGAACTATATACCTCTAGGAGGAACTATATACCTCTAGGAGGAACTATAGATCTCTAGGAGGAACTATAGATCTCTTGTAGGAACTATAGATCTCTTGTAGGAACTATAGATCTCTAGGAGGAACTAGAGATCTCTAGGAGGAACTATAGATCTCTGTGAGGAACTATACATCTCTGTGAGGAACTATAGACCTCTAGGAGGAACTATAGACCTCTAGGAGGAACTATAGACCTCTAGGAGGAACTATAGATCTCTGTGAGGAACTACAGATGTCTGTGAGGAACTACAGACCTCTGTGAGGAACTATAGACCTCTGTGAGGAACTATAGACCTCTAGGAGGAACTACAGATCTCTGTGAGGAACTACAGACCTCTGTGAGGAACTATAGATCTCTGTGAGGAACTTTAGATCTCTGTGAGGAACTTTAGATCTCTGTGAGGAACTATAGATCTCTGTGAGGAACTATAGATCTCTAGGAGGAACTATAGATCTCTAGGAGGAACTATAGATCTCTAGGATCTCTAGGAGGAACTATAGATCTCTAGGAGGAACTATAGATCTCCGTGAGGAACTATAGATCTCTAGGAGGAACTACAGATCTCTGTGAGGAACTTTAGATCTCTGTGAGGAACTTTAGATCTCTGTGAGGAACTATAGATCTCTGTGAGGAACTATAGATCTCTAGGAGGAACTATAGATCTCTAGGAGGAACTATAGATCTCTAGGAGGAACTATAGATCTCTAGGAAGAACTATAGATCTCTGAGGAACTAAAGATCTCTAGGAGGAACTATACATCTCTGTGAGGAACTATACATCTCTAGGAGGAACTATAGATCTCTGTGAGGAACTATAGATCTCTAGGAGGAACTATAGATCTCTAGGAGGAACTATAGATCTCTAGGAGGAACTATAGATCTCTAGGAGGAACTATAGATCTCTGTGAGGAACTACAGACCTCTGTGAGGAACTATAGATCTCTGTGAGGAACTTTAGATCTCTGTGAGGAACTTTAGATCTCTATGAGGAACTATAGATCTCTGTGATGAACTATAGATCTCTAGGAGGAACTATAGATCTCTAGGAGGAACTATAGTTCTCTAGGAGGAACTATAGATCTCTAGGAGGAACTATAGATCTCCGTGAGGAACTATAGACCTCTAGGAGGAACTACAGATCTCTAGGAGGAACTACAGATCTCTGTGAGGAACTATAGATCTCTAGGAGGAACTATAGACCTCTAGGAGGAACTATAGACCTCTAGGAGGAACTATAGACCTCTAGGAGGAACTATAGACCTCTAGGAGGAACTATAGACCTCTAGGAGGAACTATATACCTCTAGGAGGAACTATATACCTCTAGGAGGAACTATAGATCTCTAGGAGGAACTATAGATCTCTTGTAGGAACTATAGATCTCTTGTAGGAACTATAGATCTCTAGGAGGAACTAGAGATCTCTAGGAGGAACTATAGATCTCTGTGAGGAACTATACATCTCTGTGAGGAACTATAGACCTCTAGGAGGAACTATAGACCTCTAGGAGGAACTATAGACCTCTAGGAGGAACTATAGATCTCTGTGAGGAACTACAGATGTCTGTGAGGAACTACAGACCTCTGTGAGGAACTATAGACCTCTGTGAGGAACTATAGACCTCTAGGAGGAACTACAGATCTCTGTGAGGAACTACAGACCTCTGTGAGGAACTATAGATCTCTGTGAGGAACTTTAGATCTCTGTGAGGAACTTTAGATCTCTGTGAGGAACTATAGATCTCTGTGAGGAACTATAGATCTCTAGGAGGAACTATAGATCTCTAGGAGGAACTATAGATCTCTAGGATCTCTAGGAGGAACTATAGATCTCTAGGAGGAACTATAGATCTCCGTGAGGAACTATAGATCTCTAGGAGGAACTACAGATCTCTGTGAGGAACTTTAGATCTCTGTGAGGAACTTTAGATCTCTGTGAGGAACTATAGATCTCTGTGAGGAACTATAGATCTCTAGGAGGAACTATAGATCTCTAGGAGGAACTATAGATCTCTAGGAGGAACTATAGATCTCTAGGAGGAACTATAGATCTCTAGGAAGAACTATAGATCTCTGAGGAACTAAAGATCTCTAGGAGGAACTATACATCTCTGTGAGGAACTATACATCTCTAGGAGGAACTATAGATCTCTGTGAGGAACTATAGATCTCTAGGAGGAACTATAGATCTCTAGGAGGAACTATAGATCTCTAGGAGGAACTATAGATCTCTGTGAGGAACTACAGACCTCTAGGAGGAACTACAGATCTTTTTGAGGAACTATAGATCTCTGTGAGGAACTATAGATCTCTGTGAGGAACTATAGATCTCTGTGAGGAACTATAGATCTCTGTGAGGAAGTATAGATCTCTAGGAGGAACTTTAGATCTCTGTGAGGAACTATAGATCTCTGAGAGGAACTATAGATCTCTAGGAGGAACGATAGATCTCTAGGAGGAACTATAGATCTCTAGGAGGAACTATAGATCTCTGTGAGGAACTACAGACCTCTAGGAGGAACTACAGATCTCTGTGAGGAACTATAGATCTCTGTGAGGAACTATAGATCTCTGTGAGGAACTATAGATCTCTGTGAGGAACTATAGATCTCTAGGAGGAACTATAGATCTCTAGGAGGAACTATAGATCTCTGTGAGGAACTACAGATCTCTGTGAGGAACTACAGACCTCTGTGAGGAACTATAGATCTCTGGAGGAACTATAGATCTCTAGGAGGAACTACAGATCTCTGTGAGGAACTACAGACCTCTGTGAGGAACTATAGATCTCTGTGAGGAACTTTAGATCTCTGTGAGGAACTTTAGATCTCTATGAGGAACTATAGATCTCTAGGAGGAACTATAGATCTCTAGGAGGAACTATAGATCTCTAGGAGGAACTATAGATCTCTAGGATCTCTAGGAGGAACTATAGATCTCTAGGAGGAACTATAGATCTCCGTGAGGAACTATAGACCTCTAGGAGGAACTACAGATCTCTAGTGAGGAACTATAGATCTCTGTGAGGAACTATAGATCTCTAGGAGGAACTATAGACCTCTAGGAGGAACTATAGACCTCTAGGAGGAACTATAGACCTCTAGGAGGAACTATAGACCTCTAGGAGGAACTATAGACCTCTAGGAGGAACTATAGATCTCTAGGAGGAACTATAGACCTCTAGGAGGAACTATAGATCTCTAGGAGGAACTATAGATCTCTGTGAGGAACTATAGATCTCTAGGAGGAACTATAGATCTCTAGGAGGAACTATAGATCTCTAGGAGGAACTATAGATCTCTGTGAGGAACTACAGACTCTGGAGGAACTACAGACTTTGAGGAACTATAGATCTCTAGTGAGGAACTATAGATCTCTGTGAGGAACTATAGATCTCTGTGAGGAACTATAGATCTCTGTGAGGAAGTATAGATCTCTAGGAGGAACTTTAGATCTCTGTGAGGAACTATAGATCTCTGAGAGGAACTATAGATCTCTAGGAGGAACTATAGATCTCTAGGAGGAACTATAGATCTCTAGGAGGAACTATAGATCTCTGTGAGGAACTACAGACCTCTAGGAGGAACTACAGATCTCTGTGAGGAACTATAGATCTCTGTGAGGAACTATAGATCTATGTGAGGAACTATAGATCTCTGTGAGGAACTATAGATCTCTAGGAGGAACTATAGATCTCTAGGAGGAACTATAGATCTCTAGGAGGAACTATAGATCTCTAGGATCTCTAGGAGGAACTATAGATCTCTAGGAGGAACTATAGATCTCTGTGAGGAACTATAGATCTCTAGGAGGAACTATAGATCTCTGTGAGGAACTATAGATCTCTAGGAGGAACTATAGATCTCTGGAGGAACTATAGATCTCTAGGAGGAACTATAGATCTCTGGAGGAACTATAGACCTCTAGGAGGAACTATAGACCTCTAGGAGGAACTATAGATCCTCTAGGAGGAACTATAGATCTCTAGGAGGAACTATAGATCTCTAGGAGGAACTATAGATCTCTAGGAGGAACTATAGATCTCTGTGAGGAACTATAGATCTCTAGGAGGAACTATAGATCTCTGTGAGGAACTACAGACCTCTGTGAGGAACTATAGATCTCTGTGAGGAACTTTAGATCTCTGTGAGGAACTTTAGATCTCTGTGAGGAACTATAGATCTCTGTGAGGAACTATAGATCTCTAGGAGGAACTATAGATCTCTAGGAGGAACTATAGATTCTCTAGGAGGAACTATAGATCTCTAGGAGGAACTATAGATCTCTGTGAGGAACTACAGACCTCTAGGAGGAACTACAGATCTCTGTGAGGAACTATAGATCTCTGTGAGGAACTATAGATCTCTGTGAGGAACTATAGATCTCTAGGAGGAACTATAGACCTCTAGGAGGAACTATAGACCTCTAGGAGGAACTATAGACCTCTAGGAGGAACTATAGACCTCTAGGAGGAACTATAGACCTCTAGGAGGAACTATATACCTCTAGGAGGAACTATAGATCTCTAGGAGGAACTATAGATCTCTTGTAGGAACTATAGATCTCTTGTAGGAACTATAGATCTCTAGGAGGAACTATAGATCTCTAGGAGGAACTATAGATCTCTGTGAGGAACTATAGATCTCTAGGAGGAACTATAGATCTCTGTGAGGAACTATACATCTCTGTGAGGAACTATAGACCTCTAGGAGGAACTATAGACCTCTAGGAGGAACTATAGACCTCTAGGAGGAACTATAGATCTCTGTGAGGAACTACAGATGTCTGTGAGGAACTACAGACCTCTGTGAGGAACTATAGACCTCTGTGAGGAACTATAGACCTCTAGGAGGAACTACAGATCTCTGTGAGGAACTACAGACCTCTGTGAGGAACTATAGATCTCTGTGAGGAACTTTAGATCTCTGTGAGGAACTTTAGATCTCTAGGAGGAACTATAGATCTCTAGTGAGGAACTATAGATCTCTAGGAGGAACTATAGATCTCTAGGAGGAACTATAGATCTCTAGGATCTCTAGGAGGAACTATAGATCTCTAGGAGGAACTATAGATCTCCGTGAGGAACTATAGATCTCTAGGAGGAACTACAGATCTCTGTGAGGAACTTTAGATCTCTGTGAGGAACTTTAGATCTCTAGTGAGGAACTATAGATCTCTAGGAGGAACTATAGATCTCTAGGAGGAACTATAGATCTCTAGGAGGAACTATAGATCTCTAGGAGGAACTATAGATCTCTGAGGAACTAAAGATCTCTAGGAGGAACTATACATCTCTGTGAGGAACTATACATCTCTAGGAGGAACTATAGATCTCTGTGAGGAACTATAGATCTCTAGGAGGAACTATAGATCTCTAGGAGGAACTATAGATCTCTAGGAGGAACTATAGATCTCTGTGAGGAACTACAGACCTCTAGGAGGAACTACAGATCTCTGTGAGGAACTAAGACCTCTGTGAGGAACTATAGATCTCTGTGAGGAACTATAGATCTCTGTGAGGAACTATAGATCTCTGTGAGGAACTATAGATCTCTGTGAGGAACTATAGATCTCTAGGAGGAACTATAGATCTCTGTGAGGAACTATAGATCTCTGAGAGGAACTATAGATCTCTAGGAGGAACTATAGATCTCTAGGAGGAACTATAGATCTCTAGGAGGAACTATAGATCTCTGTGAGGAACTACAGACCTCTAGGAGGAACTACAGATCTCTGTGAGGAACTATAGATCTCTGTGAGGAACTATAGATCTCTGTGAGGAACTATAGATCTCTGTGAGGAACTATAGATCTCTAGGAGGAACTATAGATCTCTAGGAGGAACTATAGATCTCTAGGAGGAACTATAGACCTCTGGAGGAACTATAGATCTCTAGGAGGAACTATAGATCTCTAGGAGGAACTATAGATCTCTGTGAGGAACTATAGATCTCTAGGAGGAACTATAGATCTCTGTGAGGAACTATAGATCTCTGGAGGAACTATAGATCTCTGTGAGGAACTATAGATCTCTAGGAGGAACTATAGACTCTGCTCAGGAGGAACTATAGACCTCTAGGAGGAACTATAGATCTCTAGGAGGAACTATAGACTCTGAGGATGTCTCTAGGAGGAACTATAGATCTCTAGGAGGAACTATAGATCTCTGTGAGGAACTATAGATCTCTAGGAGGAACTACAGATCTCTGTGAGGAACTACAGACCTCTGTGAGGAACTATAGATCTCTGTGAGGAACTTTAGATCTCTGTGAGGAACTTTAGATCTCTGTGAGGAACTATAGATCTCTGTGAGGAACTATAGATCTCTAGGAGGAACTATAGATCTCTAGGAGGAACTATAGATCTCTAGGAGGAACTATAGATCTCTAGGAGGAACTATAGATCTCTAGGAGGAACTATAGATCTCTAGGAGGAACTATAGATCTCTGTGAGGAACTACAGATCTCTGTGAGGAACTATAGATCTCTGTGAGGAACTATAGATCTCTGTGAGGAACTATAGATCTCTGTGAGGAACTATAGATCTCTAGGAGGAACTATAGATCTCTAGGAGGAACTATAGATCTCTAGGAGGAACTATAGATCTCTAGGAGGAACTATAGATCTCTAGGAGGAACTATAGATCTCTAGTGAGGAACTATAGATCTCTAGGAGGAACTATAGATCTCTAGGAGGAACTATAGATCTCTGTGAGGAACTATAGATCTCTAGGAGGAACTATAGACCTCTAGGAGGAACTATAGACCTCTAGGAGGAACTATAGACCTCTTCTCTAGGAGGAACTATAGACCTCTAGGAGGAACTATAGACCTCTAGGAGGAACTATAGACCTCTAGGAGGAACTATAGACCTCTAGGAGGAAGTATAGATCTCTAGGAGGAAGTATAGATCTCTAGGAGGAACTATAGATCTCTGTGAGGAACTATAGATCTCTAGGAGGAACTATAGATCTCTGTGAGAAACTACAGACCTCTGTGAGGAACTATAGATCTCTGTGAGGAACTTTAGATCTCTGTGAGGAACTTTAGATCTCTATGAGGAACTATAGATCTCTGTGAGGAACTATAGATCTCTAGGAGGAACTATAGATCTCTAGGAGGAACTATAGATCTCTAGGAGGAACTATAGATCTCTAGGAGGAACTATAGATCTCTGTGAGGAACTATAGACCTCTAGGAGGAACTACAGATCTCTAGGAGGAACTACAGATCTCTGTGAGGAACTATAGATCTCTAGGAGGAACTATAGACCTCTAGGAGGAACTATAGACCTCTAGGAGGAACTATAGACCTCTAGGAGGAACTATAGACCATAGACCTCTAGGAGGAACTATAGACCTCTAGGAGGAACTATAGACCTCTAGGAGGAACTATATACCTCTAGGAGGAACTATATACCTCTAGGAGGAACTATAGATCTCTAGGAGGAACTATAGATCTCTTGTAGGAACTATAGATCTCTAGGAGGAACTATAGATCTCTAGGAGGAACTATAGATCTCTGTGAGGAACTATACATCTCTAGGAGGAACTATAGATCTCTGTGAGGAACTATAGACCTCTAGGAGGAACTATAGACCTCTAGGAGGAACTATAGATCTCTGTGAGGAACTACAGATGTCTGTGAGGAACTACAGACCTCTGTGAGGAACTATAGACCTCTAGGAGGAACTACAGATCTCTGTGAGGAACTACAGACCTCTGTGAGGAACTATAGATCTCTGTGAGGAACTTTAGATCTCTGTGAGGAACTTTAGATCTCTGTGAGGAACTATAGATCTCTGTGAGGAACTATAGATCTCTAGGAGGAACTATAGATCTCTAGGAGGAACTATAGATCTCTAGGAGGAACTATAGATCTCTAGGAGGAACTATAGATCTCTAGGATCTCTAGGAGGAACTATAGATCTCTAGGAGGAACTATAGATCTCCGTGAGGAACTATAGATCTCTAGGAGGAACTACAGATCTCTGTGAGGAACTATAGATCTCTAGGAGGAACTATAGATCTCTGTGAGGAACTATAGATCTCTAGGAGGAACTATAGACCTCTATAGACCTCTAGGAGGAACTATAGACCTCTAGGAGGAACTATAGACCTCTAGGAGGAACTATAGACCTCTAGGAGGAAGTATAGATCTCTAGGAGGAACTATAGATCTCTAGGAGGAACTATAGATCTCTGTGAGGAACTATAGATCTCTAGGAGGAACTATAGATCTCTGTGAGGAACTACAGACCTCTGTGAGGAACTATAGATCTCTGTGAGGAACTATAGATCTCTGTGAGGAACTATAGATCTCTGTGAGGAACTATAGATCTCTGTGAGGAACTATAGATCTCTAGGAGGAACTATAGATCTCTAGGAGGAACTATAGATCTCTAGGAGGAACTATAGATCTCTAGGAGGAACTATAGATCTCTAGGAGGAACTATAGATCTCTGTGAGGAACTATAGATCTCTGTGAGGAACTATAGATCTCTGTGAGGAACTATAGATCTCTGTGAGGAACTATAGATCTCTAGGAGGAACTATAGATCTCTGTGAGGAACTATAGATCTCTGAGAGGAACTATAGATCTCTAGGAGGAACTATAGATCTCTAGGAGGAACTATAGATCTCTAGGAGGAACTATAGATCTCTAGGAGGAACTATAGATCTCTGTGAGGAACTACAGACCTCTAGGAGGAACTACAGACCTCTAGGAGGAACTACAGATCTCTGTGAGGAACTATAGATCTCTGTGAGGAACTATAGATCTCTGTGAGGAACTATAGATCTCTGTGAGGAACTATAGATCTCTAGGAGGAACTATAGATCTCTGTGAGGAACTACAGATCTCTGTGAGGAACTACAGACCTCTGTGAGGAACTATAGACCTCTAGGAGGAACTACAGATCTCTGTGAGGAACTACAGACCTCTGTGAGGAACTATAGATCTCTGTGAGGAACTTTAGATCTCTGTGAGGAACTTTAGATCTCTGTGAGGAACTATAGATCTCTGTGAGGAACTATAGATCTCTAGGAGGAACTATAGATCTCTAGGAGGAACTATAGATCTCTAGGATCTCTAGGAGGAACTATAGATCTCTAGGAGGAACTATAGATCTCAGTGAGGAACTATAGATCTCTAGGAGGAACTACAGATCTCTGTGAGGAACTATAGATCTCTAGGAGGAACTACAGATCTCTGTGAGGAACTATAGATCTCTGTGAGGAACTATAGACCTCTAGGAGGAACTATAGACCTCTAGGAGGAACTATAGACCTCTAGGAGGAACTATAGACCTCTATAGACCTCTAGGAGGAACTATAGACCTTCAGGAGGAACTATAGACCTCTAGGAGGAACTATAGACCTCTAGGAGGAACTATAGACCTCTAGGAGGAACTATAGATCTCTAGGAGGAAGTATAGATCTCTAGGAGGAACTATAGATCTCTAGGAGGAACTATAGATCTCTGTGAGGAACTATAGATCTCTAGGAGGAACTATAGATCTCTGTGAGGAACTACAGACCTCTGTGAGGAACTATAGATCTCTGTGAGGAACTTTAGATCTCTGTGAGGAACTTTAGATCTCTATGAGGAACTATAGATCTCTGTGAGGAACTATAGATCTCTAGGAGGAACTATAGATCTCTAGGAGGAACTATAGATCTCTAGGAGGAACTATAGATCTCTAGGAGGAACTATAGATCTCTGTGAGGAACTACAGACCTCTAGGAGGAACTACAGATCTCTGTGAGGAACTATAGATCTCTAGGAGGAACTACAGATCTCTGTGAGGAACTACAGACCTCTGTGAGGAACTATAGATCTCTAGGAGGAACTATAGATCTCTGTGAGGAACTATAGATCTCTGTGAGGAACTATAGATCTCTAGGAGGAACTATAGACCTCTAGGAGGAACTATAGACCTCTAGGAGGAACTATAGATCTCTAGGAGGAACTATAGATCTCTGTGAGGAACTATAGATCTCTAGGAGGAACTATAGATCTCTAGGAGGAACTATAGATCTCTAGGAGGAACTATAGATCTCTAGGAGGAACTATAGATCTCTAGGAGGAACTATAGATCTCTAGGAGGAACTATAGATCTCTAGGAGGAACTATAGATCTCTAGGAGGAACTATAGATCTCTGTGAGGAACTACAGATCTCTGTGAGGAACTACAGACCTCTGTGAGGAACTATAGACCTCTAGGAGGAACTATAGATCTCTGTGAGGAACTTTAGATCTCTGTGAGGAACTATAGATCTCTGTGAGGAACTATAGATCTCTAGGAGGAACTATAGACCTCTAGGAGGAACTATATACCTCTAGGAGGAACTATAGATCTCTAGGAGGAACTATAGATCTCTGTGAGGAACTATAGATCTCTAGGAGGAACTATAGATCTCTAGGAGGAACTATAGATCTCTAGGATCTCTAGGAGGAACTATAGATCTCTAGGAGGAACTATAGATCTCCGTGAGGAACTATAGATCTCTAGGAGGAACTACAGATCTCTGTGAGGAACTATAGATCTCTAGGAGGAACTATAGATCTCTAGGAGGAACTACAGATCTCTGTGAGGAACTATAGATCTCTAGGAGGAACTATAGACCTCTATAGACCTCTAGGAGGAACTATAGACCTCCAGGAGGAACTATAGACCTCTAGGAGGAACTATAGACCTCTAGGAGGAAGTATAGATCTCTAGGAGGAACTATAGATCTCTAGGAGGAACTATAGATCTCTGTGCGGAACTATAGATCTCTAGGAGGAACTACAGACCTCTGTGAGGAACTATAGATCTCTGTGAGGAACTTTAGATCTCTGTGAGGAACTTTAGATCTCTGTGAGGAACTATAGATCTCTGTGAGGAACTATAGATCTCTAGGAGGAACTATAGATCTCTAGGAGGAACTATAGATCTCTAGGAGGAACTATAGATCTCTGTGAGGAACTATAGATCTCTAGGAGGAACTATAGATCTCTAGGAGGAACTATAGATCTCTAGGATCTCTAGGAGGAACTAAATATCTCTAGGAGGAACTATAGATCTCCGTGAGGAACTATAGATGTCTAGGAGGAACTACAGATCTCTGTGAGGAACTATAGATCTCTAGGAGGAACTATAGATCTCTAGGAGGAACTACAGATCTCTGTGAGGAACTATAGATCTCTAGGAGGAACTATAGACCTCTATAGACCTCTAGGAGGAACTATAGACCTCCAGGAGGAACTATAGACCTCCAGGAGGAACTATAGACCTCTAGGAGGAACTATAGACCTCTAGGAGGAAGTATAGATCTCTAGGAGGAACTATAGATCTCTGTGAGGAACTTTAGATCTCTGTGAGGAACTTTAGATCTCTGTGAGGAACTATAGATCTCTGTGAGGAACTATAGATCTCTAGGAGGAACTATAGATCTCTAGGAGGAACTATAGATCTCTAGGAGGAACTATAGATCTCTGTGAGGAACTATAGATCTCTGTGAGGAACTACAGACCTCTAGGAGGAACTACAGATCTCTGTGAGGAACTATAGATCTCTAGGAGGAACTACAGATCTCTGTGAGGAACTACAGACCTCTGTGAGGAACTATAGATCTCTGTGAGGAACTTTAGATCTCTGTGAGGAACTTTAGATCTCTGTGAGGAACTTTAGATCTCTGTGAGGAACTATAGATCTCTAGGAGGAACTATAGATCTCTAGGAGGAACTATAGATCTCTAGGATCTCTAGGAGGAACTATAGATCTCTAGGAGGAACTATAGATCTCTAGGAGGAACTATAGATCTCTAGGAGGAACTACAGATCTCTGTGAGGAACTATAGATCTCTGTGAGGAACTATAGATCTCTGTGAGGAACTATAGATCTCTGTGAGGAAGTATAGATCTCTAGGAGGAACTAGAGATCTCTGTGAGGAACTATAGATCTCTGAGAGGAACTATAGATCTCTAGGAGGAACTATAGATCTCTAGGAGGAACTATAGATCTCTAGGAGGAACTATAGATCTCTAGGAGGAACTATAGATCTCTGTGAGGAACTACAGACCTCTAGGAGGAACTACAGACCTCTAGGAGGAACTACAGATCTCTGTGAGGAACTATAGATCTCTGTGAGGAACTATAGATCTCTGTGAGGAACTATAGATCTCTGTGAGGAACTATAGATCTCTAGGAGGAACTATAGATCTCTGTGAGGAACTACAGATCTCTGTGAGGAACTACAGACCTCTGTGAGGAACTATAGACCTCTAGGAGGAACTACAGATCTCTGTGAGGAACTACAGACCTCTGTGAGGAACTATAGATCTCTGTGAGGAACTTTAGATCTCTGTGAGGAACTTTAGATTTCTGTGAGGAACTATAGATCTCTGTGAGGAACTATAGATCTCTAGGAGGAACTATAGATCTCTAGGAGGAACTATAGATCTCTAGGATCTCTAGGAGGAACTATAGATCTCTAGGAGGAACTATAGATCTCAGTGAGGAACTATAGATCTCTAGGAGGAACTACAGATCTCTGTGAGGAACTATAGATCTCTAGGAGGAACTACAGATCTCTGTGAGGAACTATAGATCTCTGTGAGGAACTATAGACCTCTAGGAGGAACTATAGACCTCTAGGAGGAACTATAGACCTCTAGGAGGAACTATAGACCTCTAGGAGGAACTATAGACCTCTATAGACCTCTAGGAGGAACTATAGACCTTCAGGAGGAACTATAGACCTCTAGGAGGAACTATAGACCTCTAGGAGGAACTATAGACCTCTAGGAGGAAGTATAGATCTCTAGGAGGAAGTATAGATCTCTAGGAGGAAGTATAGATCTCTAGGAGGAACTATAGATCTCTGTGAGGAACTATAGATCTCTAGGAGGAACTATAGATCTCTGTGAGGAACTACAGACCTCTGTGAGGAACTATAGATCTCTGTGAGGAACTTTAGATCTCTGTGAGGAACTTTAGATCTCTATGAGGAACTATAGATCTCTGTGAGGAACTATAGATCTCTAGGAGGAACTATAGATCTCTAGGAGGAACTATAGATCTCTAGGAGGAACTATAGATCTCTAGGAGGAACTATAGATCTCTGTGAGGAACTATAGATCTCTGTGAGGAACTACAGACCTCTAGGAGGAACTACAGGTCTCTGTGAGGAACTATAGATCTCTAGGAGGAACTACAGATCTCTGTGAGGAACTACAGACCTCTGTGAGGAACTATAGATCTCTGTGAGGAACTTTAGATCTCTGTGAGGAACTTTAGATCTCTGTGAGGAACTATAGATCTCTAGGAGGAACTATAGACCTCTAGGAGGAACTATATACCTCTAGGAGGAACTATAGATCTCTAGGAGGAACTATAGATCTCTGTGAGGAACTATAGATCTCTAGGAGGAACTATAGATCTCTAGGAGGAACTATAGATCTCTAGGAGGAACTATAGATCTCTAGGAGGAACTATAGATCTCTAGGAGGAACTATAGATCTCTAGGAGGAACTATAGATCTCTAGGAGGAACTATAGATCTCTAGGAGGAACAATAGATCTCTGTGAGGAACTACAGATCTCTGTGCGGAACTACAGACCTCTGTGAGGAACTATAGACCTCTAGGAGGAACTACAGATCTCTGTGAGGAACTACAGACCTCTGTGAGGAACTATAGATCTCTGTGAGGAACTTTAGATCTCTGTGAGGAACTTTAGATCTCTGTGAGGAACTATAGATCTCTAGGAGGAACTATAGACCTCTAGGAGGAACTATATACCTCTAGGAGGAACTATAGATCTCTAGGAGGAACTATAGATCTCTGTGAGGAACTATAGATCTCTAGGAGGAACTATAGATCTCTAGGAGGAACTATAGATCTCTAGGATCTCTAGGAGGAACTATATATCTCTAGGAGGAACTATAGATCTCCGTGAGGAACTATAGATCTCTAGGAGGAACTACAGATCTCTGTGAGGAACTATAGATCTCTAGGAGGAACTATAGATCTCTAGGAGGAACTACAGATCTCTGTGAGGAACTATAGATCTCTAGGAGGAACTATAGACCTCTATAGACCTCTAGGAGGAACTATAGACCTCCAGGAGGAACTATAGACCTCTAGGAGGAACTATAGACCTCTAGGAGGAAGTATAGATCTCTAGGAGGAACTATAGATCTCTAGGAGGAACTATAGATCTCTGTGCGGAACTATAGATCTCTAGGAGGAACTACAGACCTCTGTGAGGAACTATAGATCTCTGTGAGGAACTTTAGATCTCTGTGAGGAACTTTAGATCTCTGTGAGGAACTATAGATCTCTGTGAGGAACTATAGATCTCTAGGAGGAACTATAGATCTCTAGGAGGAACTATAGATCTCTAGGAGGAACTATAGATCTCTGTGAGGAACTATAGATCTCTAGGAGGAACTATAGATCTCTAGGAGGAACTATAGATCTCTAGGATCTCTAGGAGGAACTATATATCTCTAGGAGGAACTATAGATCTCCGTGAGGAACTATAGATGTCTAGGAGGAACTACAGATCTCTGTGAGGAACTATAGATCTCTAGGAGGAACTATAGATCTCTAGGAGGAACTACAGATCTCTGTGAGGAACTATAGATCTCTAGGAGGAACTATAGACCTCTATAGACCTCTAGGAGGAACTATAGACCTCCAGGAGGAACTATAGACCTCCAGGAGGAACTATAGACCTCTAGGAGGAACTATAGACCTCTAGGAGGAAGTATAGATCTCTAGGAGGAACTATAGATCTCTGTGAGGAACTTTAGATCTCTGTGAGGAACTTTAGATCTCTGTGAGGAACTATAGATCTCTGTGAGGAACTATAGATCTCTAGGAGGAACTATAGATCTCTAGGAGGAACTATAGATCTCTAGGAGGAACTATAGATCTCTGTGAGGAACTATAGATCTCTGTGAGGAACTACAGACCTCTAGGAGGAACTACAGATCTCTGTGAGGAACTATAGATCTCTAGGAGGAACTACAGATCTCTGTGAGGAACTACAGACCTCTGTGAGGAACTATAGATCTCTGTGAGGAACTTTAGATCTCTGTGAGGAACTTTAGATCTCTGTGAGGAACTTTAGATCTCTGTGAGGAACTTTAGATCTCTGTGAGGAACTATAGATCTCTGTGAGGAACTATAGATCTCTAGGAGGAACTATAGATCTCTAGGAGGAACTATAGATCTCTAGGATCTCTAGGAGGAACTATAGATCTCTAGGAGGAACTATAGATCTCTAGGAGGAACTATAGATCTCTGTGAGGAACTATAGATCTCTAGGAGGAACTACAGATCTCTGTGAGGAACTATAGATCTCTAGGAGGAACTATAGACCTCTAGGAGGAACTATAGACCTCTAGGAGGAACTATAGACGTCTAGGAGGAACTATAGACCTCTAGGAGGAACTACAGACCTCTAGGAGGAACTATAGATCTCTAGGAGGAACTATAGATCTCTTGTAGGAACTATAGATCTCTAGGAGGAACTATAGATCTCTAGGAGGAACTATAGATCTCTGTGAGGAACTAAAGATCTCTAGGAGGAACTATAGATCTCTGTGAGGAACTATACATCTCTAGGAGGAACTATAGATCTCTGTGAGGAACTATAGATCTCTGTGAGGAACTATAGATCTCTGTGAGGAACTATAGATCTCTGTGAGGATGTATAGATCTCTAGGAGGAACTATAGATCTCTGAGAGGAACTATAGATCTCTAGGAGGAACTATAGATCTCTAGGAGGAACTATAGATCGCTAGGAGGAACTATAGATCTCTAGGAGGAACTATAGATCTCTGTGAGGAATTACAGACCTCTAGGAGGAACTACAGACCACTAGGAGGAACTACAGATCTCTGTGAGGAACTATAGATCTCTGTGAGGAACTATAGATCTCTGTGAGGAACTATAGATCTCTGTGAGGAACTATAGACCTCTAGGAGGAACTACAGATCTCTGTGAGGAACTACAGACCTCTGTGAGGAACTATAGATCTCTGTGAGGAACTTTAGATCTCTGTGAGGAACTTTAGATCTCTGTGAGGAACTATAGATCTCTGTGAGGAACTATAGATCTCTAGGAGGAACTATAGATCTCTAGGAGGAACTATAGATCTCTAGGAGGAACTATAGATCTCTAGGATCTCTAGGAGGAACTATAGATCTCTAGGAGGAACTATAGATCTCTAGGAGGAACTATAGACCTCTAGGAGGAACTATAGACCTCTATAGACCTCTAGGAGGAACTATAGACCTTAAGGAGTAACTATAGACCTCTAGGAGGAACTATAGATCTCTAGGAGGAACTATAGATCTCCGTGAGGAACTATAGATCTCTAGGAGGAACTACAGATCTCTGTGAGGAACTATAGATCTCTAGGAGGAACTACAGATCTCAGTGAGGAACTATAGATCTCTAGGAGGAACTATAGACCTCTATAGACCTCTAGGAGGAACTATAGACCTCCAGGAGGAACTATAGACCTCTAGGAGGAACTACAGATCTCTGTGAGGAACTATAGATCTCTGTGAGGAACTATAGATCTCTGTGAGGAACTATAGATCTCTGTGAGGAACTATAGATCTCTGTGAGGAACTATAGATCTCTGTGAGGAACTACAGACCTCTAGGAGGAACTACAGATCTCTGTGAGGAACTATAGATCTCTGTGAGGAACTATAGACCTCTAGGAGGAACTATAGACCTCTAGGAGGAACTATAGACCTCTAGGAGGAACTATAGACCTCTAGGACGAACTATATTCTTCTAGGAGGAACTATAGATCTCTGTGAGGAACTATAGACCTCTAGGAGGAACTATAGATCTCTGTGAGGAACTACAGATCTCTGTGAGGAACTACAGACCTCTGTGAGGAACTATAGATCTCTGTGAGGAACTTTAGATCTCTGTGAGGAACTTTAGATCTCTGTGAGGAACTATAGATCTCTAGGAGGAACTATAGATCTCTAGGAGGAACTATAGATCTCTAGGAGGAACTATAGATCTCTAGGAGGAACTATAGATCTCTGTGAGGAACTATACATTTCTAGGAGGAACTATAGATCTCTGTGAGGAACTATAGATCTCTAGGAGGAACTATAGATCTCTAGGAGGAACTATAGATCTCTAGGAGGAACTATAGATCTCTAGGAGGAACTATAGATCTCTGTGAGGAACTACAGACCTCTAGGAGGAACTACAGATCTCTGTGAGGAACTATAGATCTCTGTGAGGAACTATAGATCTCTGTGAGGAACTATAGATCTCTGTGAGGAACTATAGATATCTAGGTGGAACTATAGATCTCTGTGAGGAACTATAGATCTCTGAGAGGAACTATAGATCTCTGTGAGGAAATTTAGATCTCTGTGAGGAACTTTAGATCTCTGTGAGGAACTATAGATCTCTAGGAGGAACTATAGATCTCTAGGAGGAACTATAGATCTCTAGGAGGAACTATAGATCTCTAGGAGGAACTATAGATCTCTTTGAGGAACTACAGATCTCTGTGAGGAACTACAGACCTCTGTGAGGAACTTTAGATCTCTGTGAGGAACTATAGATCTCTAGGAGGAACTATAGATCTCTAGGAGGAACTATAGATCTCTAGGAGGAACTATAGATCTCTAGGAGGAACTATAGATCTCTGTGAGGAACTATAGATCTCTGTGAGGAACTATAGATCTCTGTGAGGAACTATAGATCTCTGTGAGGAACTACAGACCTCTAGGAGGAACTACAGATCTCTGTGAGGCACTATAGATCTCTGTGAGGAACTATAGATCTCTGTGAGGAACTACAGACCTCTGTGAGGAACTATAGACCTCTAGGAGGAACTACAGATCTCTGTGAGGAACTACAGACCTCTGTGAGGAACTATAGATCTCTGTGAGGAACTTTAGATCTCTGTGAGGAACTTTAGATCTCTGTGAGGAACTATAGATCTCTGTGAGGAACTATAGATCTCTGTGAGGAACTATAGATCTCTAGGAGGAACTATAGATCTCTAGGAGGAACTATAGATCTCTAGGAGGAACTATAGATCTCTAGGAGGAACTATAGATCTCTAGGAGGAACTATAGATCTCTGTGAGGAACTATAGATCTCTGTGAGGAACTACAGATCTCTGTGAGGAACTACAGACCTCTGTGAGGAACTATAGATCTCTGTGAGGAACTTTAGATCTCTGTGAGGAACTTTAGATCTCTGTGAGGAACTATAGATCTCTGTGAGGAACTATAGATCTCTAGGAGGAACTATAGATCTCTAGGAGGAACTATAGATCTCTAGGAGGAACTATAGATCTCTAGGAGGAACTATAGATCTCTAGGATCTCTAGGAGGAACTATAGATCTCTAGGAGGAACTATAGATCTCCGTGAGGAACTATAGATCTCTAGGAGGAACTACAGATCTCTGTAAGGAACTATAGATCTCTAGGAGGAACTACAGATCTCTGTGAGGAACTATAGATCTCTAGGAGGAACTATAGACCTCTGTGAGGAACTATAGATCTCTGTGAGGAACTTTAGATCTCTGTGAGGAACTATAGATCTCTGTGAGGAACTATAGATCTCTAGGAGGAACTATAGATCTCTAGGAGGAACTATAGATCTCTGTGAGGAACTATAGATCTCTGTGAGGAACTACAGACCTCTAGGAGGAACTACAGATCTCTGTGAGGAACTATAGATCTCTAGGAGGAACTACAGATCTCTGTGAGGAACTATAGATCTCTGTGAGGAACTATAGATCTCTGTGAGGAACTATAGATCTCTGTGAGGAACTATAGATCTCTGTGAGGAACTATAGATCTCTGTGAGGAACTACAGACCTCTAGGAGGAACTACAGATCTCTGTGAGGAACTATAGATCTCTGTGAGGAACTATAGACCTCTAGGAGGAACTATAGACCTCTAGGAGGAACTATAGACCTCTAGGACGAACTATATTCTTCTAGGAGGAACTATAGATCTCTGTGAGGAACTATAGACCTCTAGGAGGAACTATAGATCTCTGTGAGGAACTACAGATCTCTGTGAGGAACTACAGACCTCTGTGAGGAACTATAGATCTCTGTGAGGAACTTTAGATCTCTGTGAGGAACTTTAGATCTCTGTGAGGAACTATAGATCTCTAGGAGGAACTATAGATCTCTAGGAGGAACTATAGATCTCTAGGAGGAACTATAGATCTCTAGGAGGAACTATAGATCTCTGTGAGGAACTATACATTTCTAGGAGGAACTATAGATCTCTGTGAGGAACTATAGATCTCTAGGAGGAACTATAGATCTCTAGGAGGAACTATAGATCTCTAGGAGGAACTATAGATCTCTAGGAGGAACTATAGATCTCTGTGAGGAACTACAGACCTCTAGGAGGAACTACAGATCTCTGTGAGGAACTATAGATCTCTGTGAGGAACTATAGATCTCTGTGAGGAACTATAGATCTCTGTGAGGAACTATAGATATCTAGGTGGAACTATAGATCTCTGTGAGGAACTATAGATCTCTGAGAGGAACTATAGATCTCTGTGAGGAAATTTAGATCTCTGTGAGGAACTATAGATCTCTAGGAGGAACTATAGATCTCTAGGAGGAACTATAGATCTCTAGGAGGAACTATAGATCTCTTTGAGGAACTACAGATCTCTGTGAGGAACTACAGACCTCTGTGAGGAACTTTAGATCTCTGTGAGGAACTATAGATCTCTAGGAGGAACTATAGATCTCTAGGAGGAACTATAGATCTCTAGGAGGAACTATAGATCTCTAGGAGGAACTATAGATCTCTAGGAGGAACTATAGATCTCTGTGAGGAACTACAGACCTCTAGGAGGAACTACAGATCTCTGTGAGGAACTATAGATCTCTGTGAGGAACTATAGATCTCTGTGAGGAACTATAGATCTCTGTGAGGAACTATAGATATCTAGGTGGAACTATAGATCTCTGTGAGGAACTATAGATCTCTGAGAGGAACTATAGATCTCTGTGAGGAAATTTAGATCTCTGTGAGGAACTTTAGATCTCTGTGAGGAACTATAGATCTCTAGGAGGAACTATAGATCTCTAGGAGGAACTATAGATCTCTAGGAGGAACTATAGATCTCTAGGAGGAACTATAGATCTCTAGGAGGAACTATAGATCTCTGTGAGGAACTATAGATCTCTGTGAGGAACTACAGACCTCTAGGAGGAACTACAGATCTCTGTGAGGAACTATAGATCTCTGTGAGGAACTATAGATCTCTGTGAGGAACTATAGATCTCTGTGAGGAACTATAGATATCTAGGTGGAACTATAGATCTCTGTGAGGAACTATAGATCTCTGAGAGGAACTATAGATCTCTGTGAGGAAATGTAGATCTCTGTGAGGAACTTTAGATCTCTGTGAGGAACTATAGATCTCTAGGAGGAACTATAGATCTCTAGGAGGAACTATAGATCTCTAGGAGGAACTATAGATCTCTAGGAGGAACTATAGATCTCTTTGAGGAACTACAGATCTCTGTGAGGAACTACAGACCTCTGTGAGGAACTTTAGATCTCTGTGAGGAACTATAGATCTCTAGGAGGAACTATAGATCTCTAGGAGGAACTATAGATCTCTAGGAGGAACTATAGATCTCTGTGAGGAACTATAGATCTCTGTGAGGAACTATAGATCTCTGTGAGGAACTATAGATCTCTGTGAGGAACTACAGACCTCTAGGAGGAACTACAGATCTCTGTGAGGAACTATAGATCTCTGTGAGGAACTATAGATCTCTGTGAGGAACTATAGATCTCTAGGAGGAACTATAGATCTCTAGGAGGAACTATAGATCTCTAGGAGGAACTATAGATCTCTAGGAGGAACTATAGATCTCTAGGAGGAACTATAGATCTCTGTGAGGAACTATAGATCTCTGTGAGGAACTACAGATCTCTGTGAGGAACTACAGACCTCTGTGAGGAACTATAGATCTCTGTGAGGAACTTTAGATCTCTGTGAGGAACTTTAGATCTCTGTGAGGAACTATAGATCTCTGTGAGGAACTATAGATCTCTAGGAGGAACTATAGATCTCTAGGAGGAACTATAGATCTCTAGGAGGAACTATAGATCTCTAGGAGGAACTATAGATCTCTAGGATCTCTAGGAGGAACTATAGATCTCTAGGAGGAACTATAGATCTCCGTGAGGAACTATAGATCTCTAGGAGGAACTACAGATCTCTGTAAGGAACTATAGATCTCTAGGAGGAACTACAGATCTCTGTGAGGAACTATAGATCTCTAGGAGGAACTATAGACCTCTGTGAGGAACTATAGATCTCTGTGAGGAACTTTAGATCTCTGTGAGGAACTACAGATCTCTGTGAGGAACTATAGATCTCTAGGAGGAACTACAGATCTCTGTGAGGAACTATAGATCTCTGTGAGGAACTATAGATCTCTGTGAGGAACTATAGATCTCTGTGAGGAACTATAGATCTCTGTGAGGAACTATAGATCTCTGTGAGGAACTATAGATCTCTGTGAGGAACTACAGACCTCTAGGAGGAACTACAGATCTCTGTGAGGAACTATAGATCTCTGTGAGGAACTATAGACCTCTAGGAGGAACTATAGACCTCTAGGAGGAACTATAGACCTCTAGGAGGAACTATAGACCTCTAGGAGGAACTATAGACCTCTAGGACGAACTATATTCCTCTAGGAGGAACTATAGATCTCTGTGAGGAACTATAGATCTCTAGGAGGAACTATAGATCTCTAGGAGGAACTATAGATCTCTAGGAGGAACTATAGATCTCTAGGAGGAACTATAGATCTCTAGGAGGAACTATAGATCTCTGTGAGGAACTACAGACCTCTAGGAGGAAATACAGATCTCTGTGAGGAACTATAGATCTCTGTGAGGAACTATAGACCTCTAGGAGGAACTATAGACCTCTAGGAGGAACTATAGACCTCTAGGACGAACTATATTCCTCTAGGAGGAACTATAGATCTCTGTGAGGAACTATAGATCTCTAGGAGGAACTATAGACCTCTAGGAGGAACTATAGACCTCTAGGAGGAACTATAGATCTCTGTGAGGAACTACAGATCTCTGTGAGGAACTACAGACCTCTGTGAGGAACTATAGACCTCTAGGAGGAACTACAGATCTCTGTGAGGAACTACAGACCTCTGTGAGGAACTATAGATCTCTGTGAGGAACTTTAGATCTCTGTGAGGAACTTTAGATCTCTGTGAGGAACTATAGATCTCTGTGAGGAACTATAGATCTCTAGGAGGAACTATAGATCTCTAGGAGGAACTATAGATCTCTAGGAGGAACTATAGATCTCTAGGAGGAACTATAGATCTCTAGGATCTCTAGGAGGAACTATAGATCTCTAGGAGGAACTATAGATCTCCGTGAGGAACTATAGATCTCTAGGAGGAACTACAGATCTCTGTAAGGAACTATAGATCTCTAGGAGGAACTACAGATCTCTGTGAGGAACTATAGATCTCTAGGAGGAACTATAGACCTCTGTGAGGAACTATAGATCTCTGTGAGGAACTTTAGATCTCTGTGAGGAACTATAGATCTCTGTGAGGAACTATAGATCTCTAGGAGGAACTATAGATCTCTAGGAGGAACTATAGATCTCTAGGAGGAACTATAGATCTCTAGGAGGAACTATAGATCTCTAGGAGGAACTATAGATCTCTGTGAGGAACTATAGATCTCTGTGAGGAACTACAGACCTCTAGGAGGAACTACAGATCTCTGTGAGGAACTATAGATCTCTAGGAGGAACTACAGATCTCTGTGAGGAACTATAGATCTCTGTGAGGAACTATAGATCTCTGTGAGGAACTATAGATCTCTGTGAGGAACTATAGATCTCTGTGAGGAACTACAGACCTCTAGGAGGAACTACAGATCTCTGTGAGGAACTATAGATCTCTGTGAGGAACTATAGATCTCTAGGAGGAACTATAGATCTCTAGGAGGAACTATAGATCTCTAGTGAGGAACTATAGACCTCTAGGAGGAACTATAGACCTCTAGGAGGAACTATAGACCTCTAGGAGGAACTATAGACCTCTAGGACGAACTATATTCCTCTAGGAGGAACTATAGATCTCTGTGAGGAACTATAGATCTCTAGGAGGAACTATAGATCTCTAGGAGGAACTATAGATCTCTAGGAGGAACTATAGATCTCTAGGAGGAACTATAGATCTCTGTGAGGAACTACAGACCTCTAGGAGGAAATACAGATCTCTGTGAGGAACTATAGATCTCTGTGAGGAACTATAGACCTCTAGGAGGAACTATAGACCTCTAGGAGGAACTATAGACCTCTAGGACGAACTATATTCCTCTAGGAGGAACTATAGATCTCTGTGAGGAACTATAGATCTCTAGGAGGAACTATAGACCTCTAGGAGGAACTATAGACCTCTAGGAGGAACTATAGATCTCTGTGAGGAACTACAGATCTCTGTGAGGAACTACAGACCTCTGTGAGGAACTATAGACCTCTAGGAGGAACTACAGATCTCTGTGAGGAACTACAGACCTCTGTGAGGAACTATAGATCTCTGTGAGGAACTTTAGATCTCTGTGAGGAACTTTAGATCTCTGTGAGGAACTATAGATCTCTGTGAGGAACTATAGATCTCTAGGAGGAACTATAGATCTCTAGGAGGAACTATAGATCTCTAGGAGGAACTATAGATCTCTAGGAGGAACTATAGATCTCTAGGATCTCTAGGAGGAACTATAGATCTCTAGGAGGAACTATAGATCTCCGTGAGGAACTATAGATCTCTAGGAGGAACTACAGATCTCTGTAAGGAACTATAGATCTCTAGGAGGAACTACAGATCTCTGTGAGGAACTATAGATCTCTAGGAGGAACTATAGACCTCTGTGAGGAACTATAGATCTCTGTGAGGAACTTTAGATCTCTGTGAGGAACTATAGATCTCTGTGAGGAACTATAGATCTCTAGGAGGAACTATAGATCTCTAGGAGGAACTATAGATCTCTAGGAGGAACTATAGATCTCTAGGAGGAACTATAGATCTCTAGGAGGAACTATAGATCTCTGTGAGGAACTATAGATCTCTGTGAGGAACTACAGACCTCTAGGAGGAACTACAGATCTCTGTGAGGAACTATAGATCTCTAGGAGGAACTACAGATCTCTGTGAGGAACTATAGATCTCTGTGAGGAACTATAGATCTCTGTGAGGAACTATAGATCTCTGTGAGGAACTATAGATCTCTGTGAGGAACTACAGACCTCTAGGAGGAACTACAGATCTCTGTGAGGAACTTTAGATCTCTGTGAGGAACTATAGATCTCTGTGAGGAACTATAGATCTCTAGGAGGAACTATAGATCTCTAGGAGGAACTATAGACCTCTAGGAGGAACTATAGATCTCTAGGAGGAACTATAGACCTCTAGGAGGAACTATAGACCTCTGTGAGGAACTATAGATCCTCTAGGAGGAACTATAGATCTCTGTGAGGAACTATAGATCTCTAGGAGGAACTATAGATCTCTAGGAGGAACTATAGATCTCTAGGAGGAACTATAGATCTCTAGGAGGAACTATAGATCTCTAGGAGGAACTATAGATCTCTGTGAGGAACTACAGACCTCTAGGAGGAAATACAGATCTCTGTGAGGAACTATAGATCTCTGTGAGGAACTATAGACCTCTAGGAGGAACTATAGACCTCTAGGAGGAACTATAGACCTCTAGGACGAACTATATTCCTCTAGGAGGAACTATAGATCTCTGTGAGGAACTATAGATCTCTAGGAGGAACTATAGACCTCTAGGAGGAACTATAGACCTCTAGGAGGAACTATAGATCTCTGTGAGGAACTACAGATCTCTGTGAGGAACTACAGACCTCTGTGAGGAACTATAGACCTCTAGGAGGAACTACAGATCTCTGTGAGGAACTACAGACCTCTGTGAGGAACTATAGATCTCTGTGAGGAACTTTAGATCTCTGTGAGGAACTTTAGATCTCTGTGAGGAACTATAGATCTCTGTGAGGAACTATAGATCTCTAGGAGGAACTATAGATCTCTAGGAGGAACTATAGATCTCTAGGAGGAACTATAGATCTCTAGGAGGAACTATAGATCTCTAGGATCTCTAGGAGGAACTATAGATCTCTAGGAGGAACTATAGATCTCCGTGAGGAACTATAGATCTCTAGGAGGAACTACAGATCTCTGTAAGGAACTATAGATCTCTAGGAGGAACTACAGATCTCTGTGAGGAACTATAGATCTCTAGGAGGAACTATAGACCTCTGTGAGGAACTATAGATCTCTGTGAGGAACTTTAGATCTCTGTGAGGAACTATAGATCTCTGTGAGGAACTATAGATCTCTAGGAGGAACTATAGATCTCTAGGAGGAACTATAGATCTCTAGGAGGAACTATAGATCTCTAGGAGGAACTATAGATCTCTAGGAGGAACTATAGATCTCTGTGAGGAACTATAGATCTCTGTGAGGAACTACAGACCTCTAGGAGGAACTACAGATCTCTGTGAGGAACTATAGATCTCTAGGAGGAACTACAGATCTCTGTGAGGAACTATAGATCTCTAGGAGGAACTATAGATCTCTGTGAGGAACTATAGATCTCTAGGAGGAACTATAGATCTCTGTGAGGAACTATAGACCTCTGTGAGGAACTATAGATCTCTGGAGGAACTATAGATCTCTGTGAGGAACTTTAGATCTCTGTGAGGAACTATAGATCTCTAGGAGGAACTATAGATCTCTAGGAGGAACTATAGATCTCTAGGAGGAACTATAGATCTCTAGGAGGAACTATAGATCTCTTTGAGGAACTACAGATCTCTGTGAGGAACTACAGACCTCTGTGAGGAACTTTAGATCTCTGTGAGGAACTATAGATCTCTAGGAGGAACTATAGATCTCTAGGAGGAACTATAGATCTCTAGGAGGAACTATAGATCTCTAGGAGGAACTATAGATCTCTGTGAGGAACTATAGATCTCTGTGAGGAACTATAGATCTCTGTGAGGAACTATAGATCTCTGTGAGGAACTACAGACCTCTAGGAGGAACTACAGATCTCTGTGAGGAACTATAGATCTCTGTGAGGAACTATAGATCTCTGTGAGGAACTAAGACTCTGGAGGAACTATAGACTCTGGAGGAACTTTAGATCTCTGTGAGGAACTATAGATCTCTAGGAGGAACTATAGATCTCTGTGAGGAACTATAGATCTCTGGAGGAACTACAGACCTCTGTGAGGAACTATAGATCTCTGTGAGGAACTATAGATCTCTAGGAGGAACTATAGATCTCTGTGAGGAACTAAGACCTCTGGAGGAACTATAGATCTCTGTGAGGAACTATAGATCTCTGTGAGGAACTATAGATCTCTGTGAGGAACTATAGATCTCTAGGAGGAACTACAGATCTCTGTGAGGAACTATAGACCTCTGTGAGGAACTATAGACCTCTGTGAGGAACTATAGATCTCTGTGAGGAACTATAGATCTCTGTGAGGAACTATAGATCTCTGTGAGGAACTATAGATCTCTAGGAGGAACTATAGATCTCTAGGAGGAACTATAGATCTCTAGGAGGAACTATAGATCTCTAGGAGGAACTATAGATCTCTAGGAGGAACTATAGATCTCTGTGAGGAACTATAGATCTCTGTGAGGAACTACAGACCTCTAGGAGGAACTATAGATCTCTGTGAGGAACTATAGATCTCTGTGAGGAACTACAGATCTCTAGGAGGAACTACAGATCTCTGTGAGGAACTATAGATCTCTAGGAGGAACTACAGATCTCTGTGAGGAACTATAGATCTCTGTGAGGAACTATAGATCTCTGTGAGGAACTATAGATCTCTGTGAGGAACTATAGATCTCTGTGAGGAACTATAGATCTCTAGGAGGAACTATAGATCTCTGTGAGGAACTATAGATCTCTGTGAGGAACTATAGACCTCTAGGAGGAACTATAGATCTCTAGGAGGAACTATAGACCTCTAGGAGGAACTATAGATCTCTAGGAGGAACTATAGATCTCTGTGAGGAACTATAGATCTCTAGGAGGAACTATAGATCTCTGTGAGGAACTACAGATCTCTGTGAGGAACTACAGACCTCTGTGAGGAACTATAGATCTCTGTGAGGAACTTTAGATCTCTGTGAGGAACTTTAGATCTCTGTGAGGAACTATAGATCTCTAGGAGGAACTATAGATCTCTAGGAGGAACTATAGATCTCTAGGAGGAACTATAGATCTCTAGGAGGAACTATAGATCTCTGTGAGGAACTATACATCTCTAGGAGGAACTATAGATCTCTGTGAGGAACTATAGATCTCTAGGAGGAACTATAGATCTCTAGGAGGAACTATAGATCTCTAGGAGGAACTATAGATCTCTAGGAGGAACTATAGATCTCTGTGAGGAACTACAGACCTCTAGGAGGAACTACAGATCTCTGTGAGGAACTATAGATCTCTGTGAGGAACTATAGATCTCTGTGAGGAACTATAGATCTCTGTGAGGAACTATAGATCTCTAGGAGGAACTATAGATCTCTGTGAGGAACTATAGATCTCTGGAGGAACTATAGATCTCTAGGAGGAACTATAGATCTCTAGGAGGAACTATAGATCTCTAGGAGGAACTATAGATCTCTAGGAGGAACTATAGATCTCTGTGATCTCTGTGAGGAACTATAGATCTCTGTGAGGAACTATAGATCTCTGTGAGGAACTATAGATCTCTAGGAGGAACTATAGATCTCTAGGAGGAACTATAGATCTCTAGGAGGAACTATAGATCTCTAGGAGGAACTATAGATCTCTAGGAGGAACTATAGATCTCTAGGAGGAACTATAGATCTCTAGTGAGGAACTATAGACCTCTAGGAGGAACTACAGATCTCTGTGAGGAACTATAGATCTCTAGGAGGAACTATAGACCTCTGTGAGGAACTATAGATCTCTGTGAGGAACTATAGATCTCTGTGAGGAACTATAGATCTCTGTGAGGAACTATAGATCTCTGGAGGAACTATAGATCTCTGTGAGGAACTATAGATCTCTGTGAGGAACTATAGATCTCTGTGAGGAACTATAGATCTCTAGGAGGAACTATAGATCTCTAGGAGGAACTATAGATCTCTAGGAGGAACTATAGATCTCTAGGAGGAACTATAGATCTCTAGGAGGAACTATAGATCTCTAGGAGGAACTATAGATCTCTGTGAGGAACTACAGACCTCTAGGAGGAACTACAGATCTCTGTGAGGAACTATAGATCTCTGTGAGGAACTATAGATCTCTGTGAGGAACTATAGATCTCTGTGAGGAACTATAGATATCTAGGTGGAACTATAGATCTCTGTGAGGAACTATAGATCTCTGAGAGGAACTATAGATCTCTGTGAGGAAATTTAGATCTCTGTGAGGAACTTTAGATCTCTGTGAGGAACTATAGATCTCTAGGAGGAACTATAGATCTCTAGGAGGAACTATAGATCTCTAGGAGGAACTATAGATCTCTAGGAGGAACTATAGATCTCTTTGAGGAACTACAGATCTCTGTGAGGAACTACAGACCTCTGTGAGGAACTTTAGATCTCTGTGAGGAACTATAGATCTCTAGGAGGAACTATAGATCTCTAGGAGGAACTATAGATCTCTAGGAGGAACTATAGATCTCTAGGAGGAACTATAGATCTCTGTGAGGAACTATAGATCTCTGTGAGGAACTATAGATCTCTGTGAGGAACTATAGACCTCTAGGAGGAACTACAGATCTCTGTGAGGAACTATAGATCTCTGTGAGGAACTATAGATCTCTGTGAGGAACTATAGATCTCTGTGAGGAACTACAGATCTCTGTGAGGAACTACAGACCTCTGTGAGGAACTATAGATCTCTGTGAGGAACTTTAGATCTCTGTGAGGAACTTTAGATCTCTGTGAGGAACTATAGATCTCTGTGAGGAACTATAGATCTCTAGGAGGAACTATAGATCTCTAGGAGGAACTATAGATCTCTAGGAGGAACTATAGATCTCTAGGAGGAACTATAGATCTCTAGGAGGAACTATAGATCTCTGTGAGGAACTATAGATCTCTGTGAGGAACTACAGATCTCTGTGAGGAACTACAGACCTCTGTGAGGAACTATAGATCTCTGTGAGGAACTTTAGATCTCTGTGAGGAACTTTAGATCTCTGTGAGGAACTATAGATCTCTGTGAGGAACTATAGATCTCTAGGAGGAACTATAGATCTCTAGGAGGAACTATAGATCTCTAGGAGGAACTATAGATCTCTAGGAGGAACTATAGATCTCTAGGATCTCTAGGAGGAACTATAGATCTCTAGGAGGAACTATAGATCTCCGTGAGGAACTATAGATCTCTAGGAGGAACTACAGATCTCTGTAAGGAACTATAGATCTCTAGGAGGAACTACAGATCTCTGTGAGGAACTATAGATCTCTAGGAGGAACTATAGACCTCTGTGAGGAACTATAGATCTCTGTGAGGAACTTTAGATCTCTGTGAGGAACTATAGATCTCTGTGAGGAACTATAGATCTCTAGGAGGAACTATAGATCTCTAGGAGGAACTATAGATCTCTAGGAGGAACTATAGATCTCTAGGAGGAACTATAGATCTCTAGGAGGAACTATAGATCTCTGTGAGGAACTATAGATCTCTGTGAGGAACTACAGACCTCTAGGAGGAACTACAGATCTCTGTGAGGAACTATAGATCTCTAGGAGGAACTATAGATCTCTGTGAGGAACTATAGATCTCTAGGAGGAACTATAGACCTCTGTGAGGAACTATAGATCTCTGTGAGGAACTATAGATCTCTAGGAGGAACTACAGATCTCTGTGAGGAACTATAGATCTCTAGGAGGAACTACAGATCTCTGTGAGGAACTATAGATCTCTGTGAGGAACTATAGATCTCTGTGAGGAACTATAGATCTCTGTGAGGAACTATAGATCTCTGTGAGGAACTATAGATCTCTGTGAGGAACTATAGATCTCTGTGAGGAACTACAGACCTCTAGGAGGAACTACAGATCTCTGTGAGGAACTATAGATCTCTGTGAGGAACTATAGACCTCTAGGAGGAACTATAGACCTCTAGGAGGAACTATAGACCTCTAGGAGGAACTATAGACTCTGAGGACTATAGACTCTGGAGAACTATATCTCTAGGAGGAACTATAGATCTCTGTGAGGAACTATAGATCTCTGGAGGAACTATAGATCTCTAGGAGGAACTATAGATCTCTAGGAGGAACTATAGATCTCTAGGAGGAACTATAGATCTCTAGGAGGAACTATAGATCTCTGTGAGGAACTACAGACCTCTAGGAGGAAATACAGATCTCTGTGAGGAACTATAGATCTCTGTGAGGAACTATAGACCTCTAGGAGGAACTATAGACCTCTAGGAGGAACTATAGACCTCTAGGACGAACTATATTCCTCTAGGAGGAACTATAGATCTCTGTGAGGAACTATAGATCTCTAGGAGGAACTATAGACCTCTAGGAGGAACTATAGACCTCTAGGAGGAACTATAGATCTCTGTGAGGAACTACAGATCTCTGTGAGGAACTACAGACCTCTGTGAGGAACTATAGACCTCTAGGAGGAACTACAGATCTCTGTGAGGAACTACAGACCTCTGTGAGGAACTATAGATCTCTGTGAGGAACTTTAGATCTCTGTGAGGAACTTTAGATCTCTGTGAGGAACTATAGATCTCTGTGAGGAACTATAGATCTCTAGGAGGAACTATAGATCTCTAGGAGGAACTATAGATCTCTAGGAGGAACTATAGATCTCTAGGAGGAACTATAGATCTCTAGGATCTCTAGGAGGAACTATAGATCTCTAGGAGGAACTATAGATCTCCGTGAGGAACTATAGATCTCTAGGAGGAACTACAGATCTCTGTAAGGAACTATAGATCTCTAGGAGGAACTACAGATCTCTGTGAGGAACTATAGATCTCTAGGAGGAACTATAGACCTCTGTGAGGAACTATAGATCTCTGTGAGGAACTTTAGATCTCTGTGAGGAACTATAGATCTCTGTGAGGAACTATAGATCTCTAGGAGGAACTATAGATCTCTAGGAGGAACTATAGATCTCTAGGAGGAACTATAGATCTCTAGGAGGAACTATAGATCTCTAGGAGGAACTATAGATCTCTGTGAGGAACTATAGATCTCTGTGAGGAACTACAGACCTCTAGGAGGAACTACAGATCTCTGTGAGGAACTATAGATCTCTAGGAGGAACTACAGATCTCTGTGAGGAACTATAGATCTCTGTGAGGAACTATAGATCTCTGTGAGGAACTATAGATCTCTGTGAGGAACTATAGATCTCTGTGAGGAACTACAGACCTCTAGGAGGAACTACAGATCTCTGTGAGGAACTTTAGATCTCTGTGAGGAACTATAGATCTCTAGGAGGAACTATAGATCTCTAGGAGGAACTATAGATCTCTAGGAGGAACTATAGACCTCTAGGAGGAACTATAGACCTCTAGGAGGAACTATAGACCTCTAGGAGGAACTATAGACCTCTAGGACGAACTATATTCCTCTAGGAGGAACTATAGATCTCTGTGAGGAACTATAGATCTCTAGGAGGAACTATAGATCTCTAGGAGGAACTATAGATCTCTAGTAGGAACTATAGATCTCTAGGAGGAACTATAGATCTCTAGGAGGAACTATAGATCTCTGTGAGGAACTATAGATCTCTAGGAGGAACTATAGATCTCTAGGAGGAACTATAGATCTCTAGGAGGAACTATAGATCTCTAGGAGGAACTATAGATCTCTAGGATCTCTAGGAGGAACTATAGATCTCTAGGAGGAACTATAGATCTCCGTGAGGAACTATAGATCTCTAGGAGGAACTACAGATCTCTGTGAGGAACTATAGATCTCTAGGAGGAACTACAGATCTCTGTGAGGAACTATAGATCTCTAGGAGGAACTATAGACCTCTGTGAGGAACTATAGATCTCTGTGAGGAACTTTAGATCTCTGTGAGGAACTATAGATCTCTGTGAGGAACTATAGATCTCTAGGAGGAACTACAGATCTCTGTGAGGAACTATAGATCTCTGTGAGGAACTATAGATCTCTGTGAGGAACTATAGATCTCTGTGAGGAACTATAGATCTCTGTGAGGAACTATAGATCTCTGTGAGGAACTATAGATCTCTGTGAGGAACTACAGACCTCTAGGAGGAACTACAGATCTCTGTGAGGAACTATAGATCTCTGTGAGGAACTATAGACCTCTAGGAGGAACTATAGACCTCTAGGAGGAACTATAGACCTCTAGGAGGAACTATAGACCTCTAGGAGGAACTATAGACCTCTAGGACGAACTATATTCCTCTAGGAGGAACTATAGATCTCTGTGAGGAACTATAGATCTCTAGGAGGAACTATAGATCTCTAGGAGGAACTATAGATCTCTAGGAGGAACTATAGATCTCTAGGAGGAACTATAGATCTCTAGGAGGAACTATAGATCTCTGTGAGGAACTACAGACCTCTAGGAGGAAATACAGATCTCTGTGAGGAACTATAGATCTCTGTGAGGAACTATAGACCTCTAGGAGGAACTATAGACCTCTAGGAGGAACTATAGACCTCTAGGACGAACTATATTCCTCTAGGAGGAACTATAGATCTCTGTGAGGAACTATAGATCTCTAGGAGGAACTATAGACCTCTAGGAGGAACTATAGACCTCTAGGAGGAACTATAGATCTCTGTGAGGAACTACAGATCTCTGTGAGGAACTACAGACCTCTGTGAGGAACTATAGACCTCTAGGAGGAACTACAGATCTCTGTGAGGAACTACAGACCTCTGTGAGGAACTATAGATCTCTGTGAGGAACTTTAGATCTCTGTGAGGAACTTTAGATCTCTGTGAGGAACTATAGATCTCTGTGAGGAACTATAGATCTCTAGGAGGAACTATAGATCTCTAGGAGGAACTATAGATCTCTAGGAGGAACTATAGATCTCTAGGAGGAACTATAGATCTCTAGGATCTCTAGGAGGAACTATAGATCTCTAGGAGGAACTATAGATCTCCGTGAGGAACTATAGATCTCTAGGAGGAACTACAGATCTCTGTAAGGAACTATAGATCTCTAGGAGGAACTACAGATCTCTGTGAGGAACTATAGATCTCTAGGAGGAACTATAGACCTCTGTGAGGAACTATAGATCTCTGTGAGGAACTTTAGATCTCTGTGAGGAACTATAGATCTCTGTGAGGAACTATAGATCTCTAGGAGGAACTATAGATCTCTAGGAGGAACTATAGATCTCTAGGAGGAACTATAGATCTCTAGGAGGAACTATAGATCTCTAGGAGGAACTATAGATCTCTGTGAGGAACTATAGATCTCTGTGAGGAACTACAGACCTCTAGGAGGAACTACAGATCTCTGTGAGGAACTATAGATCTCTAGGAGGAACTACAGATCTCTGTGAGGAACTATAGATCTCTGTGAGGAACTATAGATCTCTGTGAGGAACTATAGATCTCTGTGAGGAACTATAGATCTCTGTGAGGAACTACAGACCTCTAGGAGGAACTACAGATCTCTGTGAGGAACTTTAGATCTCTGTGAGGAACTATAGATCTCTAGGAGGAACTATAGATCTCTAGGAGGAACTATAGATCTCTAGGAGGAACTATAGACCTCTAGGAGGAACTATAGACCTCTAGGAGGAACTATAGACCTCTAGGAGGAACTATAGACCTCTAGGACGAACTATATTCCTCTAGGAGGAACTATAGATCTCTGTGAGGAACTATAGATCTCTAGGAGGAACTATAGATCTCTAGGAGGAACTATAGATCTCTAGTAGGAACTATAGATCTCTAGGAGGAACTATAGATCTCTAGGAGGAACTATAGATCTCTGTGAGGAACTATAGATCTCTAGGAGGAACTATAGATCTCTAGGAGGAACTATAGATCTCTAGGAGGAACTATAGATCTCTAGGAGGAACTATAGATCTCTAGGATCTCTAGGAGGAACTATAGATCTCTAGGAGGAACTATAGATCTCCGTGAGGAACTATAGATCTCTAGGAGGAACTACAGATCTCTGTGAGGAACTATAGATCTCTAGGAGGAACTACAGATCTCTGTGAGGAACTATAGATCTCTAGGAGGAACTATAGACCTCTGTGAGGAACTATAGATCTCTGTGAGGAACTTTAGATCTCTGTGAGGAACTATAGATCTCTGTGAGGAACTATAGATCTCTAGGAGGAACTACAGATCTCTGTGAGGAACTATAGATCTCTGTGAGGAACTATAGATCTCTGTGAGGAACTATAGATCTCTGTGAGGAACTATAGATCTCTGTGAGGAACTATAGATCTCTGTGAGGAACTATAGATCTCTGTGAGGAACTACAGACCTCTAGGAGGAACTACAGATCTCTGTGAGGAACTATAGATCTCTGTGAGGAACTATAGACCTCTAGGAGGAACTATAGACCTCTAGGAGGAACTATAGACCTCTAGGAGGAACTATAGACCTCTAGGAGGAACTATAGACCTCTAGGACGAACTATATTCCTCTAGGAGGAACTATAGATCTCTGTGAGGAACTATAGATCTCTAGGAGGAACTATAGATCTCTAGGAGGAACTATAGATCTCTAGGAGGAACTATAGATCTCTAGGAGGAACTATAGATCTCTAGGAGGAACTATAGATCTCTGTGAGGAACTACAGACCTCTAGGAGGAAATACAGATCTCTGTGAGGAACTATAGATCTCTGTGAGGAACTATAGACCTCTAGGAGGAACTATAGACCTCTAGGAGGAACTATAGACCTCTAGGACGAACTATATTCCTCTAGGAGGAACTATAGATCTCTGTGAGGAACTATAGATCTCTAGGAGGAACTATAGACCTCTAGGAGGAACTATAGACCTCTAGGAGGAACTATAGATCTCTGTGAGGAACTACAGATCTCTGTGAGGAACTACAGACCTCTGTGAGGAACTATAGACCTCTAGGAGGAACTACAGATCTCTGTGAGGAACTACAGACCTCTGTGAGGAACTATAGATCTCTGTGAGGAACTTTAGATCTCTGTGAGGAACTTTAGATCTCTGTGAGGAACTATAGATCTCTGTGAGGAACTATAGATCTCTAGGAGGAACTATAGATCTCTAGGAGGAACTATAGATCTCTAGGAGGAACTATAGATCTCTAGGAGGAACTATAGATCTCTAGGATCTCTAGGAGGAACTATAGATCTCTAGGAGGAACTATAGATCTCCGTGAGGAACTATAGATCTCTAGGAGGAACTACAGATCTCTGTAAGGAACTATAGATCTCTAGGAGGAACTACAGATCTCTGTGAGGAACTATAGATCTCTAGGAGGAACTATAGACCTCTGTGAGGAACTATAGATCTCTGTGAGGAACTTTAGATCTCTGTGAGGAACTATAGATCTCTGTGAGGAACTATAGATCTCTAGGAGGAACTATAGATCTCTAGGAGGAACTATAGATCTCTAGGAGGAACTATAGATCTCTAGGAGGAACTATAGATCTCTAGGAGGAACTATAGATCTCTGTGAGGAACTATAGATCTCTGTGAGGAACTACAGACCTCTAGGAGGAACTACAGATCTCTGTGAGGAACTATAGATCTCTAGGAGGAACTACAGATCTCTGTGAGGAACTATAGATCTCTGTGAGGAACTATAGATCTCTGTGAGGAACTATAGATCTCTGTGAGGAACTATAGATCTCTGTGAGGAACTACAGACCTCTAGGAGGAACTACAGATCTCTGTGAGGAACTTTAGATCTCTGTGAGGAACTATAGATCTCTAGGAGGAACTATAGATCTCTAGGAGGAACTATAGATCTCTAGGAGGAACTATAGACCTCTAGGAGGAACTATAGACCTCTAGGAGGAACTATAGACCTCTAGGAGGAACTATAGACCTCTAGGACGAACTATATTCCTCTAGGAGGAACTATAGATCTCTGTGAGGAACTATAGATCTCTAGGAGGAACTATAGATCTCTAGGAGGAACTATAGATCTCTAGTAGGAACTATAGATCTCTAGGAGGAACTATAGATCTCTAGGAGGAACTATAGATCTCTGTGAGGAACTACAGACCTCTAGGAGGAAATACAGATCTCTGTGAGGAACTATAGATCTCTGTGAGGAACTATAGACCTCTAGGAGGAACTATAGACCTCTAGGAGGAACTATAGACCTCTAGGACGAACTATATTCCTCTAGGAGGAACTATAGATCTCTGTGAGGAACTATAGATCTCTAGGAGGAACTATAGACCTCTAGGAGGAACTATAGACCTCTAGGAGGAACTATAGATCTCTGTGAGGAACTACAGATCTCTGTGAGGAACTACAGACCTCTGTGAGGAACTATAGACCTCTAGGAGGAACTACAGATCTCTGTGAGGAACTACAGACCTCTGTGAGGAACTATAGATCTCTGTGAGGAACTTTAGATCTCTGTGAGGAACTTTAGATCTCTGTGAGGAACTATAGATCTCTGTGAGGAACTATAGATCTCTAGGAGGAACTATAGATCTCTAGGAGGAACTATAGATCTCTAGGAGGAACTATAGATCTCTAGGAGGAACTATAGATCTCTAGGATCTCTAGGAGGAACTATAGATCTCTAGGAGGAACTATAGATCTCCGTGAGGAACTATAGATCTCTAGGAGGAACTACAGATCTCTGTAAGGAACTATAGATCTCTAGGAGGAACTACAGATCTCTGTGAGGAACTATAGATCTCTAGGAGGAACTATAGACCTCTGTGAGGAACTATAGATCTCTGTGAGGAACTTTAGATCTCTGTGAGGAACTATAGATCTCTGTGAGGAACTATAGATCTCTAGGAGGAACTATAGATCTCTAGGAGGAACTATAGATCTCTAGGAGGAACTATAGATCTCTAGGAGGAACTATAGATCTCTAGGAGGAACTATAGATCTCTGTGAGGAACTATAGATCTCTGTGAGGAACTACAGACCTCTAGGAGGAACTACAGATCTCTGTGAGGAACTATAGATCTCTAGGAGGAACTACAGATCTCTGTGAGGAACTATAGATCTCTAGGAGGAACTATAGATCTCTGTGAGGAACTATAGATCTCTAGGAGGAACTATAGATCTCTGTGAGGAACTACAGACCTCTGTGAGGAACTATAGATCTCTGTGAGGAACTATAGATCTCTGTGAGGAACTATAGATCTCTGTGAGGAACTATAGATCTCTAGGAGGAACTATAGATCTCTAGGAGGAACTATAGATCTCTAGGAGGAACTATAGATCTCTAGGAGGAACTATAGATCTCTTTGAGGAACTACAGATCTCTGTGAGGAACTACAGACCTCTGTGAGGAACTTTAGATCTCTGTGAGGAACTATAGATCTCTAGGAGGAACTATAGATCTCTAGGAGGAACTATAGATCTCTAGGAGGAACTATAGATCTCTAGGAGGAACTATAGATCTCTGTGAGGAACTATAGATCTCTGTGAGGAACTATAGATCTCTGTGAGGAACTATAGATCTCTGTGAGGAACTACAGACCTCTAGGAGGAACTACAGATCTCTGTGAGGAACTATAGATCTCTGTGAGGAACTATAGATCTCTGTGAGGAACTACAGACCTCTGTGAGGAACTATAGACCTCTAGGAGGAACTTTAGATCTCTGTGAGGAACTATAGATCTCTAGGAGGAACTATAGATCTCTGTGAGGAACTATAGATCTCTAGGAGGAACTACAGACCTCTGTGAGGAACTATAGATCTCTGTGAGGAACTATAGATCTCTAGGAGGAACTATAGATCTCTGTGAGGAACTACAGACCTCTGTGAGGAACTATAGATCTCTGTGAGGAACTTTAGATCTCTGTGAGGAACTTTAGATCTCTGTGAGGAACTATAGATCTCTAGGAGGAACTACAGATCTCTGTGAGGAACTATAGACCTCTGTGAGGAACTATAGACCTCTGTGAGGAACTATAGATCTCTGTGAGGAACTTTAGATCTCTGTGAGGAACTATAGATCTCTGTGAGGAACTATAGATCTCTAGGAGGAACTATAGATCTCTAGGAGGAACTATAGATCTCTAGGAGGAACTATAGATCTCTAGGAGGAACTATAGATCTCTAGGAGGAACTATAAATCTCTGTGAGGAACTATAGATCTCTGTGAGGAACTACAGACCTCTAGGAGGAACTACAGATCTCTGTGAGGAACTATAGATCTCTAGGAGGAACTACAGATCTCTGTGAGGAACTATAGATCTCTAGGAGGAACTATAGATCTCTGTGAGGAACTATAGATCTCTAGGAGGAACTATAGATCTCTGTGAGGAACTACAGACCTCTGTGAGGAACTATAGATCTCTGTGAGGAACTTTAGATCTCTGTGAGGAACTTTAGATCTCTGTGAGGAACTATAGATCTCTAGGAGGAACTATAGATCTCTAGGAGGAACTATAGATCTCTAGGAGGAACTATAGATCTCTAGGAGGAACTATAGATCTCTTTGAGGAACTACAGATCTCTGTGAGGAACTACAGACCTCTGTGAGGAACTTTAGATCTCTGTGAGGAACTATAGATCTCTAGGAGGAACTATAGATCTCTAGGAGGAACTATAGATCTCTAGGAGGAACTATAGATCTCTAGGAGGAACTATAGATCTCTGTGAGGAACTATAGATCTCTGTGAGGAACTATAGATCTCTGTGAGGAACTATAGATCTCTGTGAGGAACTACAGACCTCTAGGAGGAACTACAGATCTCTGTGAGGAACTATAGATCTCTGTGAGGAACTATAGATCTCTGTGAGGAACTACAGACCTCTGTGAGGAACTATAGACCTCTAGGAGGAACTTTAGATCTCTGTGAGGAACTATAGATCTCTAGGAGGAACTATAGATCTCTGTGAGGAACTATAGATCTCTAGGAGGAACTACAGACCTCTGTGAGGAACTATAGATCTCTGTGAGGAACTATAGATCTCTAGGAGGAACTATAGATCTCTGTGAGGAACTACAGACCTCTGTGAGGAACTATAGATCTCTGTGAGGAACTTTAGATCTCTGTGAGGAACTTTAGATCTCTGTGAGGAACTATAGATCTCTAGGAGGAACTATAGATCTCTAGGAGGAACTATAGATCTCTAGGAGGAACTATAGATCTCTAGGAGGAACTATAGATCTCTTTGAGGAACTACAGATCTCTGTGAGGAACTACAGACCTCTGTGAGGAACTTTAGATCTCTGTGAGGAACTATAGATCTCTAGGAGGAACTATAGATCTCTAGGATGAACTATAGATCTCTAGGAGGAACTATAGATCTCTGTGAGGAACTATAGATCTCTGTGAGGAACTATAGATCTCTGTGAGGAACTATAGATCTCTGTGAGGAACTACAGACCTCTAGGAGGAACTACAGATCTCTGTGAGGAACTATAGATCTCTGTGAGGAACTATAGATCTCTGTGAGGAACTACAGACCTCTGTGAGGAACTATAGACCTCTAGGAGGAACTTTAGATCTCTGTGAGGAACTATAGATCTCTAGGAGGAACTATAGATCACTGTGAGGAACTATAGATCTCTAGGAGGAACTACAGACCTCTGTGAGGAACTATAGATCTCTGTGAGGAACTTTAGATCTCTGTGAGGAACTTTAGATCTCTGTGAGGAACTATAGATCTCTAGGAGGAACTATAGATCTCTAGGAGGAACTATAGATCTCTAGGAGGAACTATAGATCTCTGTGAGGAACTATAGATCTCTGTGAGGAACTATAGATCTCTGTGAGGAACTATAGATCTCTGTGAGGAACTACAGACTTCTAGGAGGAACTACAGATCTCTGTGAGGAACTATAGATCTCTGTGAGGAACTATAGATCTCTGTGAGGAACTACAGACCTCTGTGAGGAACTATAGACCTCTAGGAGGAACTTTAGATCTCTGTGAGGAACTATAGATCTCTAGGAGGAACTATAGATCTCTGTGAGGAACTATAAGTCTCTAGGAGGAACTACAGACCTCTGTGAGGAACTATAGATCTCTGTGAGGAACTTCAGATCTCTGTGAGGAACTTTAGATCTCTGTGAGGAACTATAGATCTCTAGGAGGAACTATAGATCTCTAGGAGGAACTATAGATCTCTAGGAGGAACTATAGATCTCTGTGAGGAACTATAGATCTCTGTGAGGAACTATAGATCTCTGTGAGGAACTATAGATCTCTGTGAGGAACTACAGACTTCTAGGAGGAACTACAGATCTCTGTGAGGAACTATAGATCTCTGTGAGGAACTATAGACCTCTAGGAGGAACTATAGACCTCTAGGAGGAACTATAGACCTCTAGGAGGAACTATAGACCTATAGGACGAACTATATTCCTCTAGGAGGAACTATAGATCTCTGTGAGGAACTATAGATCTCTAGGAGGAACTATAGACCTCTAGGAGGAACTATAGATCTCTGTGAGGAACTACAGATCTCTGTGAGGAACTACAGACCTCTGTGAGGAACTATAGACCTCTAGGAGGAACTACAGATCTCTGTGAGGAACTACAGACCTCTGTGAGGAACTATAGATCTCTGTGAGGAACTTTAGATCTCTGTGAGGAACTTTAGATCTCTGTGAGGAACTATAGATCTCTGTGAGGAACTATAGATCTCTAGGAGGAACTATAGATCTCTAGGAGGAACTATAGATCTCTGTGAGGAACTACAGACCTCTAGGAGGAACTACAGATCTCTGTGAGGAACTATAGATCTCTGTGAGGAACTATAGATCTCTGTGAGGAACTATAGATCTCTGTGAGGAACTATAGATATCTAGGTGGAACTATAGATCTCTGTGAGGAACTATAGATCTCTGAGAGGAACTATAGATCTCTGTGAGGAAATTTAGATCTCTGTGAGGAACTTTAGATCTCTGTGAGGAACTATAGATCTCTAGGAGGAACTATAGATCTCTAGGAGGAACTATAGATCTCTAGGAGGAACTATAGATCTCTTTGAGGAACTACAGATCTCTTTGAGGAACTACAGATCTCTGTGAGGAACTACAGACCTCTGTGAGGAACTTTAGATCTCTGTGAGGAACTATAGATCTCTAGGAGGAACTATAGATCTCTAGGAGGAACTATAGATCTCTAGGAGGAACTATAGATCTCTGTGAGGAACTATAGATCTCTGTGAGGAACTATAGATCTCTGTGAGGAACTATAGATCTCTGTGAGGAACTACAGACCTCTAGGAGGAACTACAGATCTCTGTGAGGAACTATAAATCTCTGTGAGGAACTATAGATCTCTGTGAGGAACTACAGACCTCTGTGAGGAACTATAGACCTCTAGGAGGAACTTTAGATCTCTGTGAGGAACTATAGATCTCTAGGAGGAACTATAGATCTCTGTGAGGAACTATAGATCTCTAGGAGGAACTACAGACCTCTGTGAGTAACTATAGATCTCTGTGAGGAACTTTAGATCTCTGTGAGGAACTTTAGATCTCTGTGAGGAACTATAGATCTCTAGGAGGAACTATAGATCTCTAGGAGGAACTATAGATCTCTAGGAGGAACTATAGATCTCTAGGAGGAACTATAGATCTCTGTGAGGAACTATAGATCTCTGTGAGGAACTATAGATCTCTGTGAGGAACTATAGATCTCTGTGAGGAACTACAGACTTCTAGGAGGAACTACAGATCTCTGTGAGGAACTATAGATCTCTGTGAGGAACTATAGACCTCTAGGAGGAACTATAGACCTCTAGGAGGAACTATAGACCTCTAGGAGGAACTATAGACCTATAGGACGAACTATATTCCTCTAGGAGGAACTATAGATCTCTGTGAGGAACTATAGATCTCTAGGAGGAACTATAGACCTCTAGGAGGAACTATAGATCTCTGTGAGGAACTACAGATCTCTGTGAGGAACTACAGACCTCTGTGAGGAACTATAGACCTCTAGGAGGAACTACAGATCTCTGTGAGGAACTACAGACCTCTGTGAGGAACTATAGATCTTTTTGAGGAACTTTAGATCTCTGTGACGAACTTTAGATCTCTGTGAGGAACTATAGATCTCTGTGAGGAACTATAGATCTCTAGGAGGAACTATAGATCTCTAGGAGGAACTATAGATCTCTAGGAGGAACTATAGATCTCTAGGAGGAACTATAGATCTCTAGGATCTCTAGGAGGAACTATAGATCTCTAGGAGGAACTATAGATCTCCGTGAGGAACTATAGATCTCTAGGAGGAACTACAGATCTCTGTGAGGAACTATAGATCTCTAGGAGGAACTACAGATCTCTGTGAGGAACTATAGATCTCTAGGAGGAACTACAGATCTCTGTGAGGAACTATAGATCTCTAGGAGGAACTATAGACCTCTGTGAGGAACTACAGACCTCTGTGAGGAACTACAGACCTCTGTGAGGAACTATAGACCTCTAGGAGGAACTACAGATCTCTGTGAGGAACTACAGACCTCTGTGAGGAACTATAGATCTCTGTGAGGAACTATAGATCTCTAGGAGGAACTATAGATCTCTAGGAGGAACTATAGATCTCTAGGAGGAACTATAGATCTCTGTGAGGAACTATAGATCTCTGTGAGGAACTATAGATATCTAGGTGGAACTATAGATCTCTGTGAGGAACTATAGATCTCTGAGAGGAACTATAGATCTCTGTGAGGAAATTTAGATCTCTGTGAGGAACTTTAGATCTCTGTGAGGAACTATAGATCTCTAGGAGGAACTATAGATCTCTAGGAGGAACTATAGATCTCTAGGAGGAACTATAGATCTCTAGGAGGAACTATAGATCTCTTTGAGGAACTACAGATCTCTGTGAGGAACTACATACCTCTGTGAGGAACTTTAGATCTCTGTGAGGAACTATAGATCTCTAGGAGGAACTATAGATCTCTAGGAGGAACTATAGATCTCTAGGAGGAACTATAGATCTCTGTGAGGAACTATAGATCTCTGTGAGGAACTATAGATCTCTGTGAGGAACTATAGATCTCTGTGAGGAACTATAGATCTCTGTGAGGAACTACAGACCTCTAGGAGGAACTACAGATCTCTGTGAGGAACTATAAATCTCTGTGAGGAACTATAGATCTCTGTGAGGAACTACAGACCTCTGTGAGGAACTATAGACCTCTAGGAGGAACTTTAGATCTCTGTGAGGAACTATAGATCTCTAGGAGGAACTATAGATCTCTGTGAGGAACTATAGATCTCTAGGAGGAACTACAGACCTCTGTGAGTAACTATAGATCTCTGTGAGGAACTTTAGATCTCTGTGAGGAACTTTAGATCTCTGTGAGGAACTATAGATCTCTAGGAGGAACTATAGATCTCTAGGAGGAACTATAGATCTCTAGGAGGAACTATAGATCTCTAGGAGGAACTATAGATCTCTGTGAGGAACTATAGATCTCTGTGAGGAACTATAGATCTCTGTGAGGAACTATAGATCTCTGTGAGGAACTACAGACTTCTAGGAGGAACTACAGATCTCTGTGAGGAACTATAGATCTCTGTGAGGAACTATAGACCTCTAGGAGGAACTATAGACCTCTAGGAGGAACTATAGACCTCTAGGAGGAACTATAGACCTATAGGACGAACTATATTCCTCTAGGAGGAACTATAGATCTCTGTGAGGAACTATAGATCTCTAGGAGGAACTATAGACCTCTAGGAGGAACTATAGATCTCTGTGAGGAACTACAGATCTCTGTGAGGAACTACAGACCTCTGTGAGGAACTATAGACCTCTAGGAGGAACTACAGATCTCTGTGAGGAACTACAGACCTCTGTGAGGAACTATAGATCTTTGTGAGGAACTTTAGATCTCTGTGAGGAACTTTAGATCTCTGTGAGGAACTATAGATCTCTGTGAGGAACTATAGATCTCTAGGAGGAACTATAGATCTCTAGGAGGAACTATAGATCTCTAGGAGGAACTATAGATCTCTAGGAGGAACTATAGATCTCTAGGATCTCTAGGAGGAACTATAGATCTCTAGGAGGAACTATAGATCTCCGTGAGGAACTATAGATCTCTAGGAGGAACTACAGATCTCTGTGAGGAACTATAGATCTCTAGGAGGAACTACAGATCTCTGTGAGGAACTATAGATCTCTAGGAGGAACTACAGATCTCTGTGAGGAACTATAGATCTCTAGGAGGAACTATAGACCTCTGTGAGGAACTACAGACCTCTGTGAGGAACTACAGACCTCTGTGAGGAACTATAGACCTCTAGGAGGAACTACAGATCTCTGTGAGGAACTACAGACCTCTGTGAGGAACTATAGATCTCTGTGAGGAACTATAGATCTCTAGGAGGAACTATAGATCTCTAGGAGGAACTATAGATCTCTAGGAGGAACTATAGATCTCTGTGAGGAACTATAGATCTCTGTGAGGAACTATAGATATCTAGGTGGAACTATAGATCTCTGTGAGGAACTATAGATCTCTGAGAGGAACTATAGATCTCTGTGAGGAAATTTAGATCTCTGTGAGGAACTTTAGATCTCTGTGAGGAACTATAGATCTCTAGGAGGAACTATAGATCTCTAGGAGGAACTATAGATCTCTAGGAGGAACTATAGATCTCTAGGAGGAACTATAGATCTCTTTGAGGAACTACAGATCTCTGTGAGGAACTACATACCTCTGTGAGGAACTTTAGATCTCTGTGAGGAACTATAGATCTCTAGGAGGAACTATAGATCTCTAGGAGGAACTATAGATCTCTAGGAGGAACTATAGATCTCTGTGAGGAACTATAGATCTCTGTGAGGAACTATAGATCTCTGTGAGGAACTATAGATCTCTGTGAGGAACTATAGATCTCTGTGAGGAACTACAGACCTCTAGGAGGAACTACAGATCTCTGTGAGGAACTATAAATCTCTGTGAGGAACTATAGATCTCTGTGAGGAACTACAGACCTCTGTGAGGAACTATAGACCTCTAGGAGGAACTTTAGATCTCTGTGAGGAACTATAGATCTCTAGGAGGAACTATAGATCTCTGTGAGGAACTATAGATCTCTAGGAGGAACTACAGACCTCTGTGAGTAACTATAGATCTCTGTGAGGAACTTTAGATCTCTGTGAGGAACTTTAGATCTCTGTGAGGAACTATAGATCTCTAGGAGGAACTATAGATCTCTAGGAGGAACTATAGATCTCTAGGAGGAACTATAGATCTCTAGGAGGAACTATAGATCTCTGTGAGGAACTATAGATCTCTGTGAGGAACTATAGATCTCTGTGAGGAACTATAGATCTCTGTGAGGAACTACAGACTTCTAGGAGGAACTACAGATCTCTGTGAGGAACTATAGATCTCTGTGAGGAACTATAGACCTCTAGGAGGAACTATAGACCTCTAGGAGGAACTATAGACCTCTAGGAGGAACTATAGACCTATAGGACGAACTATATTCCTCTAGGAGGAACTATAGATCTCTGTGAGGAACTATAGATCTCTAGGAGGAACTATAGACCTCTAGGAGGAACTATAGATCTCTGTGAGGAACTACAGATCTCTGTGAGGAACTACAGACCTCTGTGAGGAACTATAGACCTCTAGGAGGAACTACAGATCTCTGTGAGGAACTACAGACCTCTGTGAGGAACTATAGATCTCTGTGAGGAACTTTAGATCTCTGTGAGGAACTTTAGATCTCTGTGAGGAACTATAGATCTCTGTGAGGAACTATAGATCTCTAGGAGGAACTATAGATCTCTAGGAGGAACTATAGATCTCTAGGAGGAACTATAGATCTCTAGGAGGAACTATAGATCTCTAGGATCTCTAGGAGGAACTATAGATCTCTAGGAGGAACTATAGATCTCCGTGAGGAACTATAGATCTCTAGGAGGAACTACAGATCTCTGTGAGGAACTATAGATCTCTAGGAGGAACTACAGATCTCTGTGAGGAACTATAGATCTCTAGGAGGAACTACAGATCTCTGTGAGGAACTATAGATCTCTAGGAGGAACTATAGACCTCTGTGAGGAACTACAGATCTCTGTGAGGAACTACAGACCTCTGTGAGGAACTATAGACCTCTAGGAGGAACTACAGATCTCTGTGAGGAACTACAGACCTCTGTGAGGAACTATAGATCTCTGTGAGGAACTATAGATCTCTAGGAGGAACTATAGATCTCTAGGAGGAACTATAGATCTCTAGGAGGAACTATAGATCTCTAGGAGGAACTATAGATCTCTAGGATCTCTAGGAGGAACTATAGATCTCTAGGAGGAACTATAGATCTCCGTGAGGAACTATAGAGCTCTAGGAGGAACTACAGATCTCTGTGAGGAACTATAGATCTCTAGGAGGAACTACAGATCTCTGTGAGGAACTATAGATCTCTAGGAGGAACTATAGACCTCTGTGAGGAACTATAGATCTTTGTGAGGAACTTTAGATCTCTGTGAGGAACTATAGATCTCTGTGAGGAACTATAGATCTCTAGGAGGAACTATAGATCTCTAGGAGGAACTATAGATCTCTAGGAGGAACTATAGATCTCTAGGAGGAACTACAGATCTCTGTGAGGAACTATAGATCTCTAGGAGGAACTATAGACCTCTGTGAGGAACTATAGATCTTTGTGAGGAACTTTAGATCTCTGTGAGGAACTATATATCTCTGTGAGGAACTACAGACCTCTAGGAGGAACTACAGATCTCTGTGAGGAACTATAGATCTCTAGGAGGAACTACAGATCTCTGTGAGGAACTATAGATCTCTCTGAGGAACTATAGACCTCTAGGAGGAACTATAGACCTCTAGGAGGAACTATAGACCTCTAGGAGGAACTATAGACCTCTAGGAGGAACTATAGACCTCCAGGAGGAACTATAGACCTCTAGGAGGAACTATAGACCTCTCGGAGGAAGTATAGATCTCTAGGAGGAACTATAGATCTCTTGTAGGATCTATAGATCTCTAGGAGGAACTATAGATCTCTAGGAGGAACTATAGATCTCTGTGAGGAACTATAGATCTCTAGGAGGAACTATAGATCTCTGTGAGGAACTACAGACCTCTAGGAGGAACTACAGATCTCTGTGAGGAACTATAGATCTCTGTGAGGAACTATAGATCTCTGTGAGGAACTATAGATCTCTGTGAGGAACTATAGATATCTAGGTGGAACTATAGATCTCTGTGAGGAACTATAGATCTCTGAGAGGAACTATAGATCTCTGTGAGGAAATTTAGATCTCTGTGAGGAACTTTAGATCTCTGTGAGGAACTATAGATCTCTAGGAGGAACTATAGATCTCTAGGAGGAACTATAGATCTCTAGGAGGAACTATAGATCTCTAGGAGGAACTATAGATCTCTAGGAGGAACTATAGATCTCTTTGAGGAACTACAGATCTCTGTGAGGAACTACAGACCTCTGTGAGGAACTTTAGATCTCTGTGAGGAACTATAGATCTCTAGGAGGAACTATAGATCTCTAGGAGGAACTATAGATCTCTAGGAGGAACTATAGATCTCTAGGAGGAACTATAGATCTCTGTGAGGAACTATAGATCTCTGTGAGGAACTATAGATCTCTGTGAGGAACTATAGATCTCTGTGAGGAACTACAGACCTCTAGGAGGAACTACAGATCTCTGTGAGGAACTATAGATCTCTGTGAGGAACTATAGATCTCTGTGAGGAACTACAGACCTCTGTGAGGAACTATAGACCTCTAGGAGGAACTATAGACCTATAGGACGAACTATATTCCTCTAGGAGGAACTATAGATCTCTGTGAGGAACTATAGATCTCTAGGAGGAACTATAGACCTCTAGGAGGAACTATAGATCTCTGTGAGGAACTACAGATCTCTGTGAGGAACTACAGACCTCTGTGAGGAACTATAGACCTCTAGGAGGAACTACAGATCTCTGTGAGGAACTACAGACCTCTGTGAGGAACTATAGATCTCTGTGAGGAACTTTAGATCTCTGTGAGGAACTTTAGATCTCTGTGAGGAACTATAGATCTCTGTGAGGAACTATAGATCTCTAGGAGGAACTATAGATCTCTAGGAGGAACTATAGATCTCTAGGAGGAACTATAGATCTCTAGGAGGAACTATAGATCTCTAGGATCTCTAGGAGGAACTATAGATCTCTAGGAGGAACTATAGATCTCCGTGAGGAACTATAGATCTCTAGGAGGAACTACAGATCTCTGTGAGGAACTATAGATCTCTAGGAGGAACTACAGATCTCTGTGAGGAACTATAGATCTCTAGGAGGAACTACAGATCTCTGTGAGGAACTATAGATCTCTAGGAGGAACTATAGACCTCTGTGAGGAACTACAGATCTCTGTGAGGAACTACAGACCTCTGTGAGGAACTATAGACCTCTAGGAGGAACTACAGATCTCTGTGAGGAACTACAGACCTCTGTGAGGAACTATAGATCTCTGTGAGGAACTATAGATCTCTAGGAGGAACTATAGATCTCTAGGAGGAACTATAGATCTCTAGGAGGAACTATAGATCTCTAGGAGGAACTATAGATCTCTAGGATCTCTAGGAGGAACTATAGATCTCTAGGAGGAACTATAGATCTCCGTGAGGAACTATAGAGCTCTAGGAGGAACTACAGATCTCTGTGAGGAACTATAGATCTCTAGGAGGAACTACAGATCTCTGTGAGGAACTATAGATCTCTAGGAGGAACTATAGACCTCTGTGAGGAACTATAGATCTTTGTGAGGAACTTTAGATCTCTGTGAGGAACTATAGATCTCTGTGAGGAACTATAGATCTCTAGGAGGAACTATAGATCTCTAGGAGGAACTATAGATCTCTAGGAGGAACTATAGATCTCTAGGAGGAACTATAGATCTCTAGGAGGAACTACAGATCTCTGTGAGGAACTATAGATCTCTAGGAGGAACTATAGACCTCTGTGAGGAACTATAGATCTTTGTGAGGAACTTTAGATCTCTGTGAGGAACTATATATCTCTGTGAGGAACTACAGACCTCTAGGAGGAACTACAGATCTCTGTGAGGAACTATAGATCTCTAGGAGGAACTACAGATCTCTGTGAGGAACTATAGATCTCTCTGAGGAACTATAGACCTCTAGGAGGAACTATAGACCTCTAGGAGGAACTATAGACCTCTAGGAGGAACTATAGACCTCTAGGAGGAACTATAGACCTCCAGGAGGAACTATAGACCTCTAGGAGGAACTATAGACCTCTCGGAGGAAGTATAGATCTCTAGGAGGAACTATAGATCTCTTGTAGGATCTATAGATCTCTAGGAGGAACTATAGATCTCTAGGAGGAACTATAGATCTCTGTGAGGAACTATAGATCTCTGTGAGGAACTATAGATCTCTGTGAGGAACTATAGATATCTAGGTGGAACTATAGATCTCTGTGAGGAACTATAGATCTCTGAGAGGAACTATAGATCTCTGTGAGGAAATTTAGATCTCTGTGAGGAACTTTAGATCTCTGTGAGGAACTATAGATCTCTAGGAGGAACTATAGATCTCTAGGAGGAACTATAGATCTCTAGGAGGAACTATAGATCTCTAGGAGGAACTATAGATCTCTAGGAGGAACTATAGATCTCTTTGAGGAACTACAGATCTCTGTGAGGAACTACAGACCTCTGTGAGGAACTTTAGATCTCTGTGAGGAACTATAGATCTCTAGGAGGAACTATAGATCTCTAGGAGGAACTATAGATCTCTAGGAGGAACTATAGATCTCTAGGAGGAACTATAGATCTCTGTGAGGAACTATAGATCTCTGTGAGGAACTATAGATCTCTGTGAGGAACTATAGATCTCTGTGAGGAACTACAGACCTCTAGGAGGAACTACAGATCTCTGTGAGGAACTATAGATCTCTGTGAGGAACTATAGATCTCTGTGAGGAACTACAGACCTCTGTGAGGAACTATAGACCTCTAGGAGGAACTTTAGATCTCTGTGAGGAACTATAGATCTCTAGGAGGAACTATAGATCTCTGTGAGGAACTATAGACCTCTAGGAGGAACTTTAGATCTCTGTGAGTAACTATAGATCTCTGTGAGGAACTTTAGATCTCTGTGAGGAACTTTAGATCTCTGTGAGGAACTATAGATCTCTAGGAGGAACTATAGATCTCTAGGAGGAACTATAGATCTCTAGGAGGAACTATAGATCTCTAGGAGGAACTATAGATCTCTGTGAGGAACTATAGATCTCTGTGAGGAACTATAGATCTCTGTGAGGAACTATAGATCTCTGTGAGGAACTACAGACTTCTAGGAGGAACTACAGACCTCTGTGAGGAACTATAGATCTCTGTGAGGAACTATAGATCTCTAGGAGGAACTATAGATCTCTGTGAGGAACTACAGACCTCTGTGAGGAACTATAGATCTCTGTGAGGAACTTTAGATCTCTGTGAGGAACTTTAGATCTCTGTGAGGAACTATAGATCTCTAGGAGGAACTACAGATCTCTGTGAGGAACTATAGACCTCTGTGAGGAACTATAGACCTCTGTGAGGAACTATAGATCTCTGTGAGGAACTTTAGATCTCTGTGAGGAACTATAGATCTCTGTGAGGAACTATAGATCTCTAGGAAGAACTATAGATCTCTAGGAGGAACTATAGATCTCTAGGAGGAACTATAGATCTCTAGGAGGAACTATAGATCTCTAGGAGGAACTATAAATCTCTGTGAGGAACTATAGATCTCTGTGAGGAACTACAGACCTCTAGGAGGAACTACAGATCTCTGTGAGGAACTATAGATCTCTAGGAGGAACTACAGATCTCTGTGAGGAACTATAGATCTCTAGGAGGAACTATAGATCTCTGTGAGGAACTATAGATCTCTAGGAGGAACTATAGATCTCTGTGAGGAACTACAGACCTCTGTGAGGAACTATAGATCTCTGTGAGGAACTTTAGATCTCTGTGAGGAACTTTAGATCTCTGTGAGGAACTATAGATCTCTAGGAGGAACTATAGATCTCTAGGAGGAACTATAGATCTCTAGGAGGAACTATAGATCTCTTTGAGGAACTACAGATCTCTGTGAGGAACTACAGACCTCTGTGAGGAACATTAGATCTCTGTGAGGAACTATAGATCTCTAGGAGGAACTATAGATCTCTAGGAGGAACTATAGATCTCTAGGAGGAACTATAGATCTCTAGGAGGAACTATAGATCTCTGTGAGGAACTATAGATCTCTGTGAGGAACTATAGATCTCTGTGAGGAACTATAGATCTCTGTGAGGAACTACAGACCTCTAGGAGGAACTACAGATCTCTGTGAGGAACTATAGATCTCTGTGAGGAACTATAGATCTCTGTGAGGAACTACAGACCTCTGTGAGGAACTATAGACCTCTAGGAGGAACTTTAGATCTCTGTGAGGAACTATAGATCTCTAGGAGGAACTATAGATCTCTGTGAGGAACTATAGATCTCTAGGAGGAACTACAGACCTCTGTGAGGAACTATAGATCTCTGTGAGGAACTATAGATCTATAGGAGGAACTATAGATCTCTGTGAGGAACTACAGACCTCTGTGAGGAACTATAGATCTCTGTGAGGAACTTTAGATCTCTGTGAGGAACTTTAGATCTCTGTGAGGAACTATAGATCTCTAGGAGGAACTATAGATCTCTAGGATGAACTATAGATCTCTAGGAGGAACTATAGATCTCTGTGAGGAACTATAGATCTCTGTGAGGAACTATAGATCTCTGTGAGGAACTATAGATCTCTGTGAGGAACTACAGACCTCTAGGAGGAACTACAGATCTCTGTGAGGAACTATAGATCTCTGTGAGGAACTATAGATCTCTGTGAGGAACTACAGACCTCTGTGAGGAACTATAGACCTCTAGGAGGAACTTTAGATCTCTGTGAGGAACTATAGATCTCTAGGAGGAACTATAGATCTCTGTGAGGAACTATAGATCTCTAGGAGGAACTACAGACCTCTGTGAGGAACTATAGATCTCTGTGAGGAACTTTAGATCTCTGTGAGGAACTTTAGATCTCTGTGAGGAACTATAGATCTCTAGGAGGAACTATAGATCTCTGTGAGGAACTATAGATCTCTGTGAGGAACTATAGATCTCTGTGAGGAACTATAGATCTCTGTGAGGAACTACAGACTTCTAGGAGGAACTACAGATCTCTGTGAGGAACTATAGATCTCTGTGAGGAACTATAGATCTCTGTGAGGAACTACAGACCTCTGTGAGGAACTATAGACCTCTAGGAGGAACTTTAGATCTCTGTGAGGAACTATAGATCTCTAGGAGGAACTATAGATCTCTGTGAGGAACTATAGATCTCTAGGAGGAACTACAGACCTCTGTGAGGAACTATAGATCTCTGTGAGGAACTTTAGATCTCTGTGAGGAACTTTAGATCTCTGTGAGGAACTATAGATCTCTAGGAGGAACTATAGATCTCTAGGAGGAACTATAGATCTCTAGGAGGAACTATAGATCTCTGTGAGGAACTATAGATCTCTGTGAGGAACTATAGATCTCTGTGAGGAACTATAGATCTCTGTGAGGAACTACAGACTTCTAGGAGGAACTACAGATCTCTGTGAGGAACTATAGATCTCTGTGAGGAACTATAGACCTCTAGGAGGAACTATAGACCTCTAGGAGGAACTATAGACCTCTAGGAGGAACTATAGACCTATAGGACGAACTATATTCCTCTAGGAGGAACTATAGATCTCTGTGAGGAACTATAGACCTCTAGGAGGAACTATAGACCTCTAGGAGGAACTATAGATCTCTGTGAGGAACTACAGATCTCTGTGAGGAACTACAGACCTCTGTGAGGAACTATAGACCTCTAGGAGGAACTACAGATCTCTGTGAGGAACTACAGACCTCTGTGAGGAACTATAGATCTCTGTGAGGAACTTTAGATCTCTGTGAGGAACTTTAGATCTCTGTGAGGAACTATAGATCTCTGTGAGGAACTATAGATCTCTAGGAGGAACTATAGATCTCTAGGAGGAACTATAGATCTCTGTGAGGAACTACAGACCTCTAGGAGGAACTACAGATCTCTGTGAGGAACTATAGATCTCTGTGAGGAACTATAGATCTCTGTGAGGAACTATAGATCTCTGTGAGGAACTATAGATATCTAGGTGGAACTATAGATCTCTGTGAGGAACTATAGATCTCTGAGAGGAACTATAGATCTCTGTGAGGAAATTTAGATCTCTGTGAGGAACTTTAGATCTCTGTGAGGAACTATAGATCTCTAGGAGGAACTATAGATCTCTAGGAGGAACTATAGATCTCTAGGAGGAACTATAGATCTCTAGGAGGAACTATAGATCTCTTTGAGGAACTACAGATCTCTGTGAGGAACTACAGACCTCTGTGAGGAACTTTAGATCTCTGTGAGGAACTATAGATCTCTAGGAGGAACTATAGATCTCTAGGAGGAACTATAGATCTCTAGGAGGAACTATAGATCTCTGTGAGGAACTATAGATCTCTGTGAGGAACTATAGATCTCTGTGAGGAACTATAGATCTCTGTGAGGAACTACAGACCTCTAGGAGGAACTACAGATCTCTGTGAGGAACTATAAATCTCTGTGAGGAACTATAGATCTCTGTGAGGAACTACAGACCTCTGTGAGGAACTATAGACCTCTAGGAGGAACTTTAGATCTCTGTGAGGAACTATAGATCTCTAGGAGGAACTATAGATCTCTGTGAGGAACTATAGATCTCTAGGAGGAACTACAGACCTCTGTGAGTAACTATAGATCTCTGTGAGGAACTTTAGATCTCTGTGAGGAACTTTAGATCTCTGTGAGGAACTATAGATCTCTAGGAGGAACTATAGATCTCTAGGAGGAACTATAGATCTCTAGGAGGAACTATAGATCTCTAGGAGGAACTATAGATCTCTGTGAGGAACTATAGATCTCTGTGAGGAACTATAGATCTCTGTGAGGAACTATAGATCTCTGTGAGGAACTACAGACTTCTAGGAGGAACTACAGATCTCTGTGAGGAACTATAGATCTCTGTGAGGAACTATAGACCTCTAGGAGGAACTATAGACCTCTAGGAGGAACTATAGACCTCTAGGAGGAACTATAGACCTATAGGACGAACTATTTTCCTCTAGGAGGGACTATAGATCTCTGTGAGGAACTATAGATCTCTAGGAGGAACTATAGACCTCTAGGAGGAACTATAGATCTCTGTGAGGAACTACAGATCTCTGTGAGGAACTACAGACCTCTGTGAGGAACTATAGACCTCTAGGAGGAACTACAGATCTCTGTGAGGAACTACAGACCTCTGTGAGGAACTATAGATCTCTGTGAGGAACTTTAGATCTCTGTGAGGAACTTTAGATCTCTGTGAGGAACTATAGATCTCTGTGAGGAACTATAGATCTCTAGGAGGAACTATAGATCTCTAGGAGGAACTATAGATCTCTAGGAGGAACTATAGATCTCTAGGAGGAACTATAGATCTCTAGGATCTCTAGGAGGAACTATAGATCTCTAGGAGGAACTATAGATCTCCGTGAGGAACTATAGATCTCTAGGAGGAACTACAGATCTCTGTGAGGAACTATAGATCTCTAGGAGGAACTACAGATCTCTGTGAGGAACTATAGATCTCTAGGAGGAACTACAGATCTCTGTGAGGAACTATAGATCTCTAGGAGGAACTATAGACCTCTGTGAGGAACTACAGATCTCTGTGAGGAACTACAGACCTCTGTGAGGAACTATAGACCTCTAGGAGGAACTACAGATCTCTGTGAGGAACTACAGACCTCTGTGAGGAACTATAGATCTCTGTGAGGAACTATAGATCTCTAGGAGGAACTATAGATCTCTAGGAGGAACTATAGATCTCTGTGAGGAACTATAGATCTCTGTGAGGAACTATAGATATCTAGGTGGAACTATAGATCTCTGTGAGGAACTATAGATCTCTGAGAGGAACTATAGATCTCTGTGAGGAAATGTAGATCTCTGTGAGGAACTTTAGATCTCTGTGAGGAACTATAGATCTCTAGGAGGAACTATAGATCTCTAGGAGGAACTATAGATCTCTAGGAGGAACTATAGATCTCTAGGAGGAACTATAGATCTCTTTGAGGAACTACAGATCTCTGTGAGGAACTACAGACCTCTGTGAGGAACTTTAGATCTCTGTGAGGAACTATAGATCTCTAGGAGGAACTATAGATCTCTAGGAGGAACTATAGATCTCTAGGAGGAACTATAGATCTCTGTGAGGAACTATAGATCTCTGTGAGGAACTATAGATCTCTGTGAGGAACTATAGATCTCTGTGAGGAACTATAGATCTCTGTGAGGAACTACAGACCTCTAGGAGGAACTACAGATCTCTGTGAGGAACTATAAATCTCTGTGAGGAACTATAGATCTCTGTGAGGAACTACAGACCTCTGTGAGGAACTATAGACCTCTAGGAGGAACTTTAGATCTCTGTGAGGAACTATAGATCTCTAGGAGGAACTATAGATCTCTGTGAGGAACTATAGATCTCTAGGAGGAACTACAGACCTCTGTGAGTAACTATAGATCTCTGTGAGGAACTTTAGATCTCTGTGAGGAACTTTAGATCTCTGTGAGGAACTATAGATCTCTAGGAGGAACTATAGATCTCTAGGAGGAACTATAGATCTCTAGGAGGAACTATAGATCTCTAGGAGGAACTATAGATCTCTGTGAGGAACTATAGATCTCTGTGAGGAACTATAGATCTCTGTGAGGAACTATAGATCTCTGTGAGGAACTACAGACTTCTAGGAGGAACTACAGATCTCTGTGAGGAACTATAGATCTCTGTGAGGAACTATAGACCTCTAGGAGGAACTATAGACCTCTAGGAGGAACTATAGACCTCTAGGAGGAACTATAGACCTATAGGACGAACTATATTCCTCTAGGAGGAACTATAGATCTCTGTGAGGAACTATAGATCTCTAGGAGGAACTATAGACCTCTAGGAGGAACTATAGATCTCTGTGAGGAACTACAGATCTCTGTGAGGAACTACAGACCTCTGTGAGGAACTATAGACCTCTAGGAGGAACTACAGATCTCTGTGAGGAACTACAGACCTCTGTGAGGAACTATAGATCTCTGTGAGGAACTTTAGATCTCTGTGAGGAACTTTAGATCTCTGTGAGGAACTATAGATCTCTGTGAGGAACTATAGATCTCTAGGAGGAACTATAGATCTCTAGGAGGAACTATAGATCTCTAGGAGGAACTATAGATCTCTAGGAGGAACTATAGATCTCTAGGATCTCTAGGAGGAACTATAGATCTCTAGGAGGAACTATAGATCTCCGTGAGGAACTATAGATCTCTAGGAGGAACTACAGATCTCTGTGAGGAACTATAGATCTCTAGGAGGAACTACAGATCTCTGTGAGGAACTATAGATCTCTAGGAGGAACTACAGATCTCTGTGAGGAACTATAGATCTCTAGGAGGAACTATAGACCTCTGTGAGGAACTACAGATCTCTGTGAGGAACTACAGACCTCTGTGAGGAACTATAGACCTCTAGGAGGAACTACAGATCTCTGTGAGGAACTACAGACCTCTGTGAGGAACTATAGATCTCTGTGAGGAACTATAGATCTCTAGGAGGAACTATAGATCTCTAGGAGGAACTATAGATCTCTAGGAGGAACTATAGATCTCTAGGAGGAACTATAGATCTCTAGGATCTCTAGGAGGAACTATAGATCTCTAGGAGGAACTATAGATCTCCGTGAGGAACTATAGAGCTCTAGGAGGAACTACAGATCTCTGTGAGGAACTATAGATCTCTAGGAGGAACTACAGATCTCTGTGAGGAACTATAGATCTCTAGGAGGAACTATAGACCTCTGTGAGGAACTATAGATCTTTGTGAGGAACTTTAGATCTCTGTGAGGAACTATAGACCTCTAGGAGGAACTATAGACCTCTAGGAGGAACTATAGACCTCTAGGAGGAACTATAGACCTATAGGACGAACTATATTCCTCTAGGAGGAACTATAGATCTCTGTGAGGAACTATAGATCTCTAGGAGGAACTATAGACCTCTAGGAGGAACTATAGATCTCTGTGAGGAACTACAGATCTCTGTGAGGAACTACAGACCTCTGTGAGGAACTATAGACCTCTAGGAGGAACTACAGATCTCTGTGAGGAACTACAGACCTCTGTGAGGAACTATAGATCTCTGTGAGGAACTTTAGATCTCTGTGAGGAACTTTAGATCTCTGTGAGGAACTATAGATCTCTGTGAGGAACTATAGATCTCTAGGAGGAACTATAGATCTCTAGGAGGAACTATAGATCTCTAGGAGGAACTATAGATCTCTAGGAGGAACTATAGATCTCTAGGATCTCTAGGAGGAACTATAGATCTCTAGGAGGAACTATAGATCTCCGTGAGGAACTATAGATCTCTAGGAGGAACTACAGATCTCTGTGAGGAACTATAGATCTCTAGGAGGAACTACAGATCTCTGTGAGGAACTATAGATCTCTAGGAGGAACTAAAGATCTCTGTGAGGAACTATAGATCTCTAGGAGGAACTATAGACCTCTGTGAGGAACTACAGATCTCTGTGAGGAACTACAGACCTCTGTGAGGAACTATAGACCTCTAGGAGGAACTACAGATCTCTGTGAGGAACTACAGACCTCTGTGAGGAACTATAGATCTCTGTGAGGAACTATAGATCTCTAGGAGGAACTATAGATCTCTAGGAGGAACTATAGATCTCTAGGAGGAACTATAGATCTCTAGAAGGAACTATAGATCTCTAGGATCTCTAGGAGGAACTATAGATCTCTAGGAGGAACTATAGATCTCCGTGAGGAACTATAGAGGTCTAGGAGGAACTACAGATCTCTGTGAGGAACTATAGATCTCTAGGAGGAACTACAGATCTCTGTGAGGAACTATAGATCTCTAGGAGGAACTATAGACCTCTGTGAGGAACTATAGATCTTTGTGAGGAACTTTAGATCTCTGTGAGGAACTATAGATCTCTGTGAGGAACTATAGATCTCTAGGAGGAACTATAGATCTCTAGGAGGAACTATAGATCTCTAGGAGGAACTATAGATCTCTAGGAGGAACTATAGATCTCTAGGAGGAACTACAGATCTCTGTGAGGAACTATAGATCTCTAGGAGGAACTATAGACCTCTGTGAGGAAGTATAGATCTTTGTGAGGAACTTTAGATCTCTGTGAGGAACTATATATCTCTGTGAGGAACTATAGACCTCTAGGAGGAACTTTAGATCTCTGTGAGGAACTATAGATCTCTAGGAGGAACTATAGATCTCTGTGAGGAACTATAGATCTCTAGGAGGAACTACAGACCTCTGTGAGTAACTATAGATCTCTGTGAGGAACTTTAGATCTCTGTGAGGAACTTTAGATCTCTGTGAGGAACTATAGATCTCTAGGAGGAACTATAGATCTCTAGGAGGAACTATAGATCTCTAGGAGGAACTATAGATCTCTAGGAGGAACTATAGATCTCTGTGAGGAACTATAGATCTCTGTGAGGAACTATAGATCTCTGTGAGGAACTATAGATCTCTGTGAGGAACTACAGACTTCTAGGAGGAACTACAGATCTCTGTGAGGAACTATAGATCTCTGTGAGGAACTATAGACCTCTAGGAGGAACTATAGACCTCTAGGAGGAACTATAGACCTCTAGGAGGAACTATAGACCTATAGGACGAACTATATTCCTCTAGGAGGAACTATAGATCTCTGTGAGGAACTATAGATCTCTAGGAGGAACTATAGACCTCTAGGAGGAACTATAGATCTCTGTGAGGAACTACAGATCTCTGTGAGGAACTACAGACCTCTGTGAGGAACTATAGACCTCTAGGAGGAACTACAGATCTCTGTGAGGAACTACAGACCTCTGTGAGGAACTATAGATCTCTGTGAGGAACTATAGATCTCTAGGAGGAACTATAGATCTCTAGGAGGAACTATAGATCTCTAGGAGGAACTATAGATCTCTAGGAGGAACTATAGATCTCTAGGATCTCTAGGAGGAACTATAGATCTCTAGGAGGAACTACAGACCTCTGTGAGTAACTATAGATCTCTGTGAGGAACTTTAGATCTCTGTGAGGAACTTTAGATCTCTGTGAGGAACTATAGATCTCTAGGAGGAACTATAGATCTCTAGGAGGAACTATAGATCTCTAGGAGGAACTATAGATCTCTAGGAGGAACTATAGATCTCTGTGAGGAACTATAGATCTCTGTGAGGAACTATAGATCTCTGTGAGGAACTATAGATCTCTGTGAGGAACTACAGACTTCTAGGAGGAACTACAGATCTCTGTGAGGAACTATAGATCTCTGTGAGGAACTATAGACCTCTAGGAGGAACTATAGACCTCTAGGAGGAACTATAGACCTCTAGGAGGAACTATAGACCTATAGGACGAACTATATTCCTCTAGGAGGAACTATAGATCTCTGTGAGGAACTATAGATCTCTAGGAGGAACTATAGACCTCTAGGAGGAACTATAGATCTCTGTGAGGAACTACAGATCTCTGTGAGGAACTACAGACCTCTGTGAGGAACTATAGACCTCTAGGAGGAACTACAGATCTCTGTGAGGAACTACAGACCTCTGTGAGGAACTATAGATCTCTGTGAGGAACTTTAGATCTCTGTGAGGAACTTTAGATCTCCGTGAGGAACTATAGATCTCTGTGAGGAACTATAGATCTCTAGGAGGAACTATAGATCTCTAGGAGGAACTATAGATCTCTAGGAGGAACTATAGATCTCTAGGAGGAACTATAGATCTCTAGGATCTCTAGGAGGAACTATAGATCTCTAGGAGGAACTATAGATCTCCGTGAGGAACTATAGATCTCTAGGAGGAACTACAGATCTCTGTGAGGAACTATAGATCTCTAGGAGGAACTACAGATCTCTGTGAGGAACTATAGATCTCTAGGAGGAACTACAGATCTCTGTGAGGAACTATAGATCTCTAGGAGGAACTATAGACCTCTGTGAGGAACTACAGATCTCTGTGAGGAACTACAGACCTCTGTGAGGAACTATAGACCTCTAGGAGGAACTACAGATCTCTGTGAGGAACTACAGACCTCTGTGAGGAACTATAGATCTCTGTGAGGAACTATAGATCTCTAGGAGGAACTATAGATCTCTAGGAGGAACTATAGATCTCTAGGAGGAACTATAGATCTCTAGGAGGAACTATAGATCTCTAGGATCTCTAGGAGGAACTATAGATCTCTAGGAGGAACTATAGATCTCCGTGAGGAACTATAGAGCTCTAGGAGGAACTACAGATCTCTGTGAGGAACTATAGATCTCTAGGAGGAACTACAGATCTCTGTGAGGAACTGTAGATCTCTAGGAGGAACTATAGACCTCTGTGAGGAACTATAGATCTTTGTGAGGAACTTTAGATCTCTGTGAGGAACTATAGATCTCTGTGAGGAACTATAGATCTCTAGGAGGAACTATAGATCTCTAGGAGGAACTATAGATCTCTAGGAGGAAGTATAGATCTCTAGGAGGAACTATAGATCTCTAGGAGGAACTACAGATCTCTGTGAGGAACTATAGATCTCTAGGAGGAACTATAGACCTCTGTGAGGAAGTATAGATCTTTGTGAGGAACTTTAGATCTCTGTGAGGAACTATATATCTCTGTGAGGAACTACAGACCTCTAGGAGGAACTACAGATCTCTGTGAGGAACTATAGATCTCTAGGAGGAACTACAGATCTCTGTGAGGAACTATAGATCTCTCTGAGGAACTATAGACCTCTAGGAGGAACTATAGACCTCTAGGAGGAACTATAGAACTATAGACCTCTAGGAGGAACTATAGACCTCTAGGAGGAACTATAGACCTCCAGGAGGAACTATAGACCTCTAGGAGGAACTATAGACCTCTCGGAGGAAGTATAGATCTCTAGGAGGAACTATAGATCTCTTGTAGGATCTATAGATCTCTAGGAGGAACTATAGATCTCTAGGAGGAACTATAGATCTCTGTGAGGAACTATAGATCTCTAGGAGGAACTATAGATCTCTGTGAGGCACTACAGACCTCTAGGAGGAACTGCAGATCTCTGTGAGGAACTATAGATCTCTGTGAGGAACTATAGATCTCTGTGAGGAACTATAGATCTCTGTGAGGAACTATAGATATCTAGGTGGAACTATAGATCTCTGTGAGGAACTATAGATCTCTGAGAGGAACTATAGATCTCTGTGAGGAAATTTAGATCTCTGTGAGGAACTTTAGATCTCTGTGAGGAACTATAGATCTCTAGGAGGAACTATAGATCTCTAGGAGGAACTATAGATCTCTAGGAGGAACTATAGATCTCTAGGAGGAACTATAGATCTCTTTGAGGAACTACAGATCTCTGTGAGGAACTACAGACCTCTGTGAGGAACTTTAGATCTCTGTGAGGAACTATAGATCTCTAGGAGGAACTATAGATCTCTAGGAGGAACTATAGATCTCTAGGAGGAACTATAGATCTCTAGGAGGAACTATAGATCTCTGTGAGGAACTATAGATCTCTGTGAGGAACTATAGATCTCTGTGAGGAACTATAGATCTCTGTGAGGAACTACAGACCTCTAGGAGGAACTACAGATCTCTGTGAGGAACTATAGATCTCTAGGAGGAACTATAGATCTCTAGGAGGAACTATAGATCTCTAGGAGGAACTATAGATCTCTAGGAGGAACTATAGATCTCTAGGATCTCTAGGAGGAACTATAGATCTCTAGGAGGAACTATAGATCTCCGTGAGGAACTATAGAGCTCTAGGAGGAACTACAGATCTCTGTGAGGAACTATAGATCTCTAGGAGGAACTACAGATCTCTGTGAGGAACTATAGATCTCTAGGAGGAACTATAGACCTCTGTGAGGAACTATAGATCTTTGTGAGGAACTTTAGATCTCTGTGAGGAACTATAGATCTCTGTGAGGAACTATAGATCTCTAGGAGGAACTATAGATCTCTAGGAGGAACTATAGATCTCTAGGAGGAACTATAGATCTCTAGGAGGAACTATAGATCTCTAGGAGGAACTACAGATCTCTGTGAGGAACTATAGATCTCTAGGAGGAACTATAGACCTCTGTGAGGAAGTATAGATCTTTGTGAGGAACTTTAGATCTCTGTGAGGAACTATATATCTCTGTGAGGAACTACAGACCTCTAGGAGGAACTACAGATCTCTGTGAGGAACTATAGATCTCTAGGAGGAACTACAGATCTCTGTGAGGAACTATAGATCTCTCTGAGGAACTATAGACCTCTAGGAGGAACTATAGACCTCTAGGAGGAACTATAGACCTCTAGGAGGAACTATAGACCTCTAGGAGGAACTATAGACCTCCAGGAGGAACTATAGACCTCTAGGAGGAACTATAGACCTCTCGGAGGAAGTATAGATCTCTAGGAGGAACTATAGATCTCTTGTAGGATCTATAGATCTCTAGGAGGAACTATAGATCTCTAGGAGGAACTATAGATCTCTGTGAGGAACTATAGATCTCTAGGAGGAACTATAGATCTCTGTGAGGAACTACAGACCTCTAGGAGGAACTGCAGATCTCTGTGAGGAACTATAGATCTCTGTGAGGAACTATAGATCTCTGTGAGGAACTATAGATCTCTGTGAGGAACTATAGATATCTAGGTGGAACTATAGATCTCTGTGAGGAACTATAGATCTCTGAGAGGAACTATAGATCTCTGTGAGGAAATTTAGATCTCTAGGAGGAACTATAGATCTCTAGGAGGAACTATAGATCTCTAGGAGGAACTATAGATCTCTAGGAGGAACTATAGATCTCTAGGAGGAACTATAGATCTCTTTGAGGAACTACAGATCTCTGTGAGGAACTACAGACCTCTGTGAGGAACTTTAGATCTCTGTGAGGAACTATAGATCTCTAGGAGGAACTATAGATCTCTAGGAGGAACTATAGATCTCTAGGAGGAACTATAGATCTCTAGGAGGAACTATAGATCTCTGTGAGGAACTATAGATCTCTGTGAGGAACTATAGATCTCTGTGAGGAACTATAGATCTCTGTGAGGAACTACAGACCTCTAGGAGGAACTACAGATCTCTGTGAGGAACTATAGATCTCTGTGAGGAACTATAGATCTCTGTGAGGAACTACAGACCTCTGTGAGGAACTATAGACCTCTAGGAGGAACTTTAGATCTCTGTGAGGAACTATAGATCTCTAGGAGGAACTATAGATCTCTGTGAGGAACTATAGACCTCTAGGAGGAACTTTAGATCTCTGTGAGTAACTATAGATCTCTGTGAGGAACTTTAGATCTCTGTGAGGAACTTTAGATCTCTGTGAGGAACTATAGATCTCTAGGAGGAACTATAGATCTCTAGGAGGAACTATAGATCTCTAGGAGGAACTATAGATCTCTAGGAGGAACTATAGATCTCTGTGAGGAACTATAGATCTCTGTGAGGAACTATAGATCTCTGTGAGGAACTATAGATCTCTGTGAGGAACTACAGACTTCTAGGAGGAACTACAGATCTCTGTGAGGAACTATAGATCTCTGTGAGGAACTATAGACCTCTAGGAGGAACTATAGACCTCTAGGAGGAACTATAGACCTCTAGGAGGAACTATAGACCTATAGGACGAACTATATTCCTCTAGGAGGAACTATAGATCTCTGTGAGGACCTATAGATCTCTAGGAGGAACTATAGACCTCTAGGAGGAACTATAGATCTCTGTGAGGAACTACAGATCTCTGTGAGGAACTACAGACCTCTGTGAGGAACTATAGACCTCTAGGAGGAACTACAGATCTCTGTGAGGAACTACAGACCTCTGTGAGGAACTATAGATCTCTGTGAGGAACTTTAGATCTCTGTGAGGAACTATAGATCTCTGTGAGGAACTATAGATCTCTAGGAGGAACTATAGATCTCTAGGAGGAACTATAGATCTCTAGGAGGAACTATAGATCTCTAGGAGGAACTATAGATCTCTAGGAGGAACTATAGATCTCTAGGATCTCTAGGAGGAACTATAGATCTCTAGGAGGAACTATAGATCTCCGTGAGGAACTATAGATCTCTAGGAGGAACTACAGATCTCTGTGAGGAACTATAGATCTCTAGGAGGAACTACAGATCTCTGTGAGGAACTATAGATCTCTAGGAGGAACTATAGACCTCTGTGAGGAACTACAGATCTCTGTGAGGAACTACAGACCTCTGTGAGGAACTATAGACCTCTAGGAGGAACTACAGATCTCTGTGAGGAACTACAGACCTCTGTGAGGAACTATAGATCTCTGTGAGGAACTTTAGATCTCTGTGAGGAACTTTAGATTTCTGTAAGGAACTATAGATCTCTGTGAGGAACTATAGATCTCTAGGAGGAACTATAGATCTCTAGGATCTCTAGGAGGAACTATAGATCTCTAGGAGGAACTATAGATCTCCGTGAGGAACTATAGATCTCTAGGAGGAACTATAGATCTCTGTGAGGAACTATAGATCTCTGTGAGGAACTACAGATCTCTGTGAGGAACTACAGACCTCTGTGAGGAACTATAGATCTCTGTGAGGAACTTTAGATCTCTGTGAGGAACTTTAGATCTCTGTGAGGAACTATAGATCTCTGTGAGGAACTATAGATCTCTAGGAGGAACTATAGATCTCTAGGAGGTACTATAGATCTCTAGGAGGAACTATAGATCTCTGTGAGGAACTATAGATCTCTAGGAGGAACTATAGATCTCTGTGAGGAACTACAGACCTCTTTGAGGAACTATAGATCTCTGTGAGGAACTATAGATCTCTGTGAGGAACTATAGATCTCTAGGAGGAACTACAGATCTCTGTGAGGAACTACAGACCTCTGTGAGGAACTATAGATCTCTGTGAGGAACTATAGATCTCTTCGAGGAACTATAGATCTTTTTGAGGAACTATAGATCTCTGTGAGGAACTACAGACCTCTAGGAGGAAATACAGATCTCTGTGAGGAACTATAGATCTCTGTGAGGAACTATAGATCTCTAGGAGGAACTATAGATCTCTAGGAGGAACTATAGATCCCTAGGAGGAACTATAGATCTCTAGGAGGAACTAGATCTCTAGGATGTCTAGGAGGAACTATAGATCTCCGTGAGGAACTATAGATCTCTAGGAGGAACTACAGATCTCTGTGAGGAACTATAGATCTCTAGGAGGAACTACAGATCTCTGTGAGGAACTATATATCTCTGTGAGGAACTATAGACCTCTAGGAGGAACTATAGACCTCTAGGAGGAACTATAGACCTCCATAGACCTCTAGGAGGAACTATAGACCTCTAGGAGGAACTATAGACCTCTAGGAGGAACTATAGACCTCTAGGAGGAAGTATAGATCTCTAGGAGGAACTATAGATCTCTTGTAGGATCTATAGATCTCTAGGAGGAACTATAGATCTCTAGGAGGAACTATAGATCTCTATGAGGAACTATAGATCTCTAGGAGGAACTATAGATCTCTAGGAGGAACTATAGATCTCTGTGAGGAACTACAGACCTCTAGGAGGAACTACAGATCTCTGTGAGGAACTATAGATCTCTGTGAGGAACTATACATCTCTAGGAGGAACTATAGATCTCTAGGAGGAACTATAGATCTCTGTGAGGAACTACAGATCTCTGTGAGGAACTATAGATCTCTGTGAGGAACTATAGATCTCTGTGAGGAACTATAGATCTCTGTGAGGAACTATAGATCTCTGAGAGGAACTATAGATCTCTGAGAGGAACTATAGATCTCTAGGAGGAACTATAGATCTCTAGGAGGTACTATAGATCTCTAGGAGGAACTATAGATCTCTGTGAGGAACTATAGATCTCTAGGAGGAACTATAGATCTCTGTGAGGAACTACAGACCTCTTTGAGGAACTATAGGTCTCTGTGAGGAACTTTAGATCTCTGTGAGGAACTATAGATCTCTAGGAGGAACTATAGATTTCTAGGAGGAACTATAGATATCTAGGAGGAACGATAGATCTCTGTGAGGAACTATAGATCTCTGTGAGGAACTATAGATCTCTGTGAGGAAATACAGACCTCTAGGAGGAACTACAGATCTCTGTGATGAACTATAGATCTCTAGGAGGAACTACAGATCTCTGTGAGGAACTATAGATCTCTGTGAGGAACTATAGACCTCTAGCAGGAACTATAGACCTCTAGGAGGAACTATAGACCTCTAGGAGGAACTATAGACCTCTAGGAGGAACTATAGATCTCTTGTAGGAACTATAGATCTCTAGCAGGAACTATAGATCTCTAGGAGGAACTATAGATCTCTGTGAGGAACTACAGACCTCTAGGAGGAACTACAGATCTCTGTGAGGAACTATAGATCTCTGTGAGGAACTATAGATCTCTGAGAGGAACTATAGATCTCTGAGAGGAACTATAGATCTCTAGGAGGAACTATAGATCTCTAGGAGGAACTATAGATCTCTAGGAGGAACTATAGATCTCTGTGAGGAACTACAGATCTCTTGTAGGAACTATAGATCTCTAGGAGGAACTATAGATCTCTAGGAGGTACTATACATCTCTAGGAGGAACTATAGATCTCTGTGAGGAACTATAGATCTCTAGGAGGAACTATAGATCTCTGTGAGGAACTACAGACCTCTTTGAGGAACTATAGGTCTCTGTGAGGAACTTTAGATCTCTGTGAGGAACTATAGATCTCTAGGAGGAACTATAGATTTCTAGGAGGAACTATAGATCTCTAGGAGGAACGATAGATCTCTGTGAGGAACTATAGATCTCTGTGAGGAACTATAGATCTCTGTGAGGAAATACAGACCTCTAGGAGGAACTACAGATCTCTGTGATGAACTATAGATCTCTAGGAGGAACTACAGATCTCTGTGAGGAACTATAGATCTCTGTGAGGAACTATAGACCTCTAGCAGGAACTATAGACCTCTAGGAGGAACTATAGACCTCTAGGAGGAACTATAGACCTCTAGGAGGAACTATAGATCTCTTGTAGGAACTATAGATCTCTAGCAGGAACTATAGATCTCTAGGAGGAACTATAGATCTCTGTGAGGAACTACAGACCTCTAGGAGGAACTACAGATCTCTGTGAGGAACTATAGATCTCTGTGAGGAACTATAGATCTCTGAGAGGAACTATAGATCTCTGAGAGGAACTATAGATCTCTAGGAGGAACTATAGATCTCTAGGAGGAACTATAGATCTCTAGGAGGAACTATAGATCTCTGTGAGGAACTACAGATCTCTTGTAGGAACTATAGATCTCTAGGAGGAACTATAGATCTCTGTGAGGAACTATACATCTCTAGGAGGAACTATAGATCTCTGTGAGGAACTATAGATCTCTAGGAGGAACTATAGATCTCTAGGAGGAACTATAGATCTCTGTGAGGAACTACAGACCTCTAGGAGGAACTACAGATCTCTGTGAGGAACTATAGATCTCTGTGAGGAACTATAGATCTCTGAGAGGAACTATAGATCTCTGAGAGGAACTATAGATCTCTGTGAGGAACTACAGACCTCTAGGAGGAACTACAGACCTCTAGGAGGAACTATAGACCTCTAGGAGGAACTATAGACCTCCATAGACCTCTAGGAGGAACTATAGACCTCTAGGAGGAACTATAGACCTCTAGGAGGAACTATAGACCTCTAGGAGGAAGTATAGATCTCTAGGAGGAACTATAGATCTCTTGTAGGATCTATAGATCTCTAGGAGGAACTATAGATCTCTAGGAGGAACTATAGATCTCTATGAGGAACTATAGATCTCTAGGAGGAACTATAGATCTCTAGGAGGAACTATAGATCTCTGTGAGGAACTACAGACCTCTAGGAGGAACTACAGATCTCTGTGAGGAACTATAGATCTCTGTGAGGAACTATACATCTCTAGGAGGAACTATAGATCTCTAGGAGGAACTATAGATCTCTGTGAGGAACTACAGATCTCTGTGAGGAACTATAGATCTCTGTGAGGAACTATAGATCTCTGTGAGGAACTATAGATCTCTGTGAGGAACTATAGATCTCTGAGAGGAACTATAGATCTCTGAGAGGAACTATAGATCTCTAGGAGGAACTATAGATCTCTAGGAGGTACTATAGATCTCTAGGAGGAACTATAGATCTCTGTGAGGAACTATAGGTCTCTAGGAGGAACTATAGATCTCTGTGAGGAACTACAGACCTCTTTGAGGAACTATAGGTCTCTGTGAGGAACTTTAGATCTCTGTGAGGAACTATAGATCTCTAGGAGGAACTATAGATTTCTAGGAGGAACTATAGATATCTAGGAGGAACGATAGATCTCTGTGAGGAACTATAGATCTCTGTGAGGAACTATAGATCTCTGTGAGGAAATACAGACCTCTAGGAGGAACTACAGATCTCTGTGATGAACTATAGATCTCTAGGAGGAACTACAGATCTCTGTGAGGAACTATAGATCTCTGTGAGGAACTATAGACCTCTAGCAGGAACTATAGACCTCTAGGAGGAACTATAGACCTCTAGGAGGAACTATAGACCTCTAGGAGGAACTATAGATCTCTTGTAGGAACTATAGATCTCTAGCAGGAACTATAGATCTCTAGGAGGAACTATAGATCTCTGTGAGGAACTACAGACCTCTAGGAGGAACTACAGATCTCTGTGAGGAACTATAGATCTCTGTGAGGAACTATAGATCTCTGAGAGGAACTATAGATCTCTGAGAGGAACTATAGATCTCTAGGAGGAACTATAGATCTCTAGGAGGAACTATAGATCTCTAGGAGGAACTATAGATCTCTGTGAGGAACTACAGATCTCTTGTAGGAACTATAGATCTCTAGGAGGAACTATAGATCTCTAGGAGGTACTATACATCTCTAGGAGGAACTATAGATCTCTGTGAGGAACTATAGATCTCTAGGAGGAACTATAGATCTCTGTGAGGAACTACAGACCTCTTTGAGGAACTATAGGTCTCTGTGAGGAACTTTAGATCTCTGTGAGGAACTATAGATCTCTAGGAGGAACTATAGATTTCTAGGAGGAACTATAGATCTCTAGGAGGAACGATAGATCTCTGTGAGGAACTATAGATCTCTGTGAGGAACTATAGATCTCTGTGAGGAAATACAGACCTCTAGGAGGAACTACAGATCTCTGTGATGAACTATAGATCTCTAGGAGGAACTACAGATCTCTGTGAGGAACTATAGATCTCTGTGAGGAACTATAGACCTCTAGCAGGAACTATAGACCTCTAGGAGGAACTATAGACCTCTAGGAGGAACTATAGACCTCTAGGAGGAACTATAGATCTCTTGTAGGAACTATAGATCTCTAGCAGGAACTATAGATCTCTAGGAGGAACTATAGATCTCTGTGAGGAACTACAGACCTCTAGGAGGAACTACAGATCTCTGTGAGGAACTATAGATCTCTGTGAGGAACTATAGATCTCTGAGAGGAACTATAGATCTCTGAGAGGAACTATAGATCTCTAGGAGGAACTATAGATCTCTAGGAGGAACTATAGATCTCTAGGAGGAACTATAGATCTCTGTGAGGAACTACAGATCTCTTGTAGGAACTATAGATCTCTAGGAGGAACTATAGATCTCTGTGAGGAACTATACATCTCTAGGAGGAACTATAGATCTCTGTGAGGAACTATAGATCTCTAGGAGGAACTATAGATCTCTAGGAGGAACTATAGATCTCTGTGAGGAACTACAGACCTCTAGGAGGAACTACAGATCTCTGTGAGGAACTATAGATCTCTGTGAGGAACTATAGATCTCTGAGAGGAACTATAGATCTCTGAGAGGAACTATAGATCTCTGTGAGGAACTACAGACCTCTAGGAGGAACTACAGACCTCTAGGAGGAACTATAGACCTCTAGGAGGAACTATAGACCTCCATAGACCTCTAGGAGGAACTATAGACCTCTAGGAGGAACTATAGACCTCTAGGAGGAACTATAGACCTCTAGGAGGAAGTATAGATCTCTAGGAGGAACTATAGATCTCTTGTAGGATCTATAGATCTCTAGGAGGAACTATAGATCTCTAGGAGGAACTATAGATCTCTATGAGGAACTATAGATCTCTAGGAGGAACTATAGATCTCTAGGAGGAACTATAGATCTCTGTGAGGAACTACAGACCTCTAGGAGGAACTACAGATCTCTGTGAGGAACTATAGATCTCTGTGAGGAACTATACATCTCTAGGAGGAACTATAGATCTCTAGGAGGAACTATAGATCTCTGTGAGGAACTACAGATCTCTGTGAGGAACTATAGATCTCTGTGAGGAACTATAGATCTCTGTGAGGAACTATAGATCTCTGTGAGGAACTATAGATCTCTGAGAGGAACTATAGATCTCTGAGAGGAACTATAGATCTCTAGGAGGAACTATAGATCTCTAGGAGGTACTATAGATCTCTAGGAGGAACTATAGATCTCTGTGAGGAACTATAGGTCTCTAGGAGGAACTATAGATCTCTGTGAGGAACTACAGACCTCTTTGAGGAACTATAGGTCTCTGTGAGGAACTTTAGATCTCTGTGAGGAACTATAGATCTCTAGGAGGAACTATAGATTTCTAGGAGGAACTATAGATCTCTAGGAGGAACGATAGATCTCTGTGAGGAACTATAGATCTCTGTGAGGAACTATAGATCTCTGTGAGGAAATACAGACCTCTAGGAGGAACTACAGATCTCTGTGATGAACTATAGATCTCTAGGAGGAACTACAGATCTCTGTGAGGAACTATAGATCTCTGTGAGGAACTATAGACCTCTAGCAGGAACTATAGACCTCTAGGAGGAACTATAGACCTCTAGGAGGAACTATAGACCTCTAGGAGGAACTATAGATCTCTTGTAGGAACTATAGATCTCTAGCAGGAACTATAGATCTCTAGGAGGAACTATAGATCTCTGTGAGGAACTACAGACCTCTAGGAGGAACTACAGATCTCTGTGAGGAACTATAGATCTCTGTGAGGAACTATAGATCTCTGAGAGGAACTATAGATCTCTGAGAGGAACTATAGATCTCTAGGAGGAACTATAGATCTCTAGGAGGAACTATAGATCTCTAGGAGGAACTATAGATCTCTGTGAGGAACTACAGATCTCTTGTAGGAACTATAGATCTCTAGGAGGAACTATAGATCTCTAGGAGGTACTATACATCTCTAGGAGGAACTATAGATCTCTGTGAGGAACTATAGATCTCTAGGAGGAACTATAGATCTCTGTGAGGAACTACAGACCTCTTTGAGGAACTATAGGTCTCTGTGAGGAACTTTAGATCTCTGTGAGGAACTATAGATCTCTAGGAGGAACTATAGATTTCTAGGAGGAACTTTAGATCTCTAGGAGGAACGATAGATCTCTGTGAGGAACTATAGATCTCTGTGAGGAACTATAGATCTCTGTGAGGAAATACAGACCTCTAGGAGGAACTACAGATCTCTGTGATGAACTATAGATCTCTAGGAGGAACTACAGATCTCTGTGAGGAACTACAGACCTCTGTGAGGAACTATAGATCTCTGTGAGGAACTATAGATCTCTGTGAGGAACTATAGATCTCTGTGAGGAACTACAGACCTCTAGGAGGAACTATAGATCTCTGTGAGGAACTATAGATCTCTAGGAGGAACTACAGATCTCTGTGAGGAACTATAGATCTCTGTGAGGAACTATAGACCTCTAGCAGGAACTATAGACCTCTAGGAGGAACTATAGACCTCTAGGAGGAACTATAGACCTCTAGGAGGAACTATAGATCTCTTGTAGGAACTATAGATCTCTAGCAGGAACTATAGATCTCTAGGAGGAACTATAGATCTCTGTGAGGAACTACAGACCTCTAGGAGGAACTACAGATCTCTGTGAGGAACTATAGATCTCTGTGAGGAACTATAGATCTCTGAGAGGAACTATAGATCTCTGAGAGGAACTATAGATCTCTAGGAGGAACTATAGATCTCTAGGAGGAACTATAGATCTCTAGGAGGAACTATAGATCTCTGTGAGGAACTACAGATCTCTTGTAGGAACTATAGATCTCTAGGAGGAACTATAGATCTCTGTGAGGAACTATACATCTCTAGGAGGAACTATAGATCTCTGTGAGGAACTATAGATCTCTAGGAGGAACTATAGATCTCTAGGAGGAACTATAGATCTCTGTGAGGAACTACAGACCTCTAGGAGGAACTACAGATCTCTGTGAGGAACTATAGATCTCTGTGAGGAACTATAGATCTCTGAGAGGAACTATAGATCTCTGAGAGGAACTATAGATCTCTAGGAGGAACTATAGATCTCTAGGAGGTACTATAGATCTCTAGGAGGAACTATAGATCTCTGTGAGGAACTATAGATCTCTAGGAGGAACTATTGATCTCTGTGAGGAACTACAGACCTCTTTGAGGAACTATAGATCTCTGTGAGGAACTATAGATCTCTGTGAGGAACTATAGATCTCTAGGAGGAACTACAGATCTCTGTGAGGAACTACAGAACTCTGTGAGGAACTATAGATCTCTGTGAGGAACTATAGATCTCTGAGAGGAACTATAGATCTCTGAGAGGAACTATAGATCTCTAGGAGGTACTATAGATCTCTAGGAGGAACTATAGATCTCTGTGAGGAACTATAGATCTCTAGGAGGAACTATAGATCTCTGTGAGGAACTACAGACCTCTTTGAGGAACTATAGATCTCTGTGAGGAACTTTAGATCTCTGTGAGGAACTTTAGATCTCTAGGAGGAACTATAGATCTCTAGGAGGAACTATAGATCTCTAGGAGGAACGATAGATCTCTGTGAGGAACTATAGATCTCTGTGAGGAACTATAGATCTCTGTGAGGAACTACAGACCTCTAGGAGGAACTACAGATCTCTGTGAGGAACTATAGATCTCTAGGAGGAACTACAGATCTCTGTGAGGAACTATAGATCTCTGTGAGGAACTATAGACCTCTAGCAGGAACTATAGACCTCTAGGAGGAACTATAGACCTCTAGGAGGAACTATAGACCTCTAGGAGTAACTATATACCTCTAGGAGGAACTATAGATCTCTAGGAGGAACTATAGATCTCTTGTAGGAACTACAGACCTCTTTGAGGAACTATAGATCTCTGTGAGGAACTTTAGATCTCTGTGAGGAACTATAGATCTCTAGGAGGAACTATAGATCTCTAGGAGGAACTATAGATCACTAGGAGGAACGATAGATCTCTGTGAGGAACTATAGATCTCTGTGAGGAACTATAGATCTCTGTGAGGAACTACAGACCTCTAGGAGGAACTACAGATCTCTGTGAGGAACTATAGATCTCTAGGAGGAACTACAGATCTCTGTGAGGAACTATAGATCTCTGTGAGGAACTATAGACCTCTAGCAGGAACTATAGATCTCTGTGAGGAACTACAGACCTCTAGGAGGAACTACAGATCTCTGTGAGGAACTATAGATCTCTGAGAGGAACTATAGATCTCTGAGAGGAACTATAGATCTCTAGGAGGAACTATAGATCTCTAGGAGGTACTATAGATCTCTAGGAGGAACTATAGATCTCTGTGAGGAACTATAGATCTCTAGGAGGAACTATAGATCTCTGTGAGGAACTACAGACCTCTTTGAGGAACTATAGATCTCTGTGAGGAACTATAGATCTCTGTGAGGAACTATAGATCTCTAGGAGGAACTACAGATCTCTGTGAGGAACTACAGACCTCTGTGAGGAACTATAGATCTCTGTGAGGAACTATAGATCTCTGTGAGGAACTATAGATCTCTGTGAGGAACTACAGACCTCTAGGAGGAACTACAGATCTCTGTGAGGAACTATAGATCTCTGTGAGGAACTATAGATCTCTAGGAGGAACTTTAGATCTCTAGGAGGAACTATAGATCTCTAGGAGGAACAATAGATCTCTAGGAGGAACTATAGATCTCTAGGAGGAACTATAGATCTCTAGGATGTCTAGGAGGAACTATAGATCTCCGTGAGGAACTATAGATCTCTAGGAGGAACTACAGATCTCTGTGAGGAACTATAGATCTCTAGGAGGAACTACAGATCTCTGTGAGGAACTATAGATCTCTGTGAGGAACTATAGACCTCTAGGAGGAACTATAGACCTCTAGGAGGAACTATAGACCTCTATAGACCTCTAGGAGGAACTATAGACCTCTACGAGGAACTATAGACCTCTAGGAGGAACTATAGACCTCTAGGAGGAACTATAGACCTCTAGGAGGAACTATAGACCTCTAGGAGGAAGTATAGATCTCTAGGAGGAACTATAGATCTCTAGGAGGAACTATAGATCTCTGTGAGGAACTACAGACCTCTAGGAGGAACTACAGATCTCTATGAGGAACTATAGATCTCTGTGAGGAACTTTCGTTCTCTAGGAGGAACTATAGATCTCTGTGAGGAACTATACATCTCTAGGAGGAACTATAGATCTCTGTGAGGAACTACAGATCTCTGTGAGGAACTATAGATCTCTGTGAGGAACTATAGATCTCTGTGAGGAACTATAGATCTCTGAGAGGAACTATAGATCTCTAGGAGGAACTATAGATCTCTAGGAGGTACTATAGATCTCTAGGAGGAACTATAGATCTCTGTGAGGAACTATAGATCTCTAGGAGGAACTATAGATCTCTGTGAGGAACTACAGACCTCTTTGAGGAACTATAGATCTCTGTGAGGAACTTTAGATCTCTGTGAGGAACTATAGGTCTCTAGGAGGAACTATAGATCTCTAGGAGGAACTATAGATCTCTAGGAGTAACGATAGATCTCTGTGAGGAACTATAGATCTCTGTGAGGAACTATAAATCTCTGTGAGGAACTACAGACCCCTAGGAGGAACTACAGATCTCTGTGAGGAACTATAGATCTCTAGGAGGAACTACAGATCTCTGTGAGGAACTATAGATCTCTGTGAGGAACTATAGACCTCTAGCAGGAACTATAGACCTCTAGGAGGAACTATAGACCTCTAGGAGGAACTATAGACCTCTAGGAGTAACTATATACCTCTAGGAGGAACTATAGATCTCTAGGAGGAACTATAGATCTCTTGTAGGAACTACAGACCTCTTTGAGGAACTATAGATCTCTGTGAGGAACTTTAGATCTCTGTGAGGAACTATAGATCTCTAGGAGGAACTATAGATCTCTAGGAGGAACTATAGATCTCTAGGAGGAACGATAGATCTCTGTGAGGAACTATAGATCTCTGTGAGGAACTATAGATCTCTGTGAGGAACTACAGACCTCTAGGAGGAACTACAGATCTCTGTGAGGAACTATAGATCTCTAGGAGGAACTACAGATCTCTGTGAGGAACTATAGATCTCTGTGAGGAACTATAGACCTCTAGCAGGAACTATAGACCTCTAGGAGGAACTATAGACCTCTAGGAGGAACTATAGACCTCTAGGAGTAACTATATACCTCTAGGAGGAACTATAGATCTCTAGGAGGAACTATAGATATCTTGTAGGAACTATAGATCTCTAGCAGGAACTATAGATCTCTAGGAGGAACTATAGATCTCTGTGAGGAACTATATATCTCTAGGAGGAACTATAGACCTCTAGGAGGAACTATAGACCTCTAGGAGGAACTATAGATCTCTGTGAGGAACTACAGAACTCTGTGAGGAACTACAGACCTCTGTGAGGAACTATAGATCTCTGTGAGGAACTACAGACCTCTGTGAGGAACTACAGACCTCTGTGAGGAACTATAGACCTCTGTGAGGAACTTTAGATCTCTGTGAGGAGCTATAGATCTCTGTGAGGAACTATAGATCTCTAGGAGGAACTATAGATCTCTAGGAGGAACTATAGATCTCTAGGACGAACTATAGATCTATGTGAGGAACTATAGATCTCTGTGAGGAACTATAGATCTCTGTGAGGAACTACAGACCTCTAGGAGGAACTACAGACCTCTGTGAGGAACTACAGACCTCTGTGAGGAACTATAGATCTCTAGGAGGAACTATAGATCTCTAGGAGGAACTATAGATCTCTAGGAGGAACTATAGATCTCTGTGAGGAACTATACATCTCTAGGAGGAACTATAGATCTCTGTGAGGAACTATACATCTCTAGGAGGAACTATAGATCTCTAGGAGGAACTATAGATCTCTAGGAGGAACTATAGTTCTCTAGGAGGAACTATAGTTCTCTAGGAGGAACTATAGATCTCTGTGAGGAACTACAGACCTGTAGGAGGAACTACAGATCTCTGTGAGGAACTATAGATCTCTGTGAGGAACTATAGATCTCTAGGAGGAACTATAGATCTCTGTGAGGAACTATAGATCTCTGAGAGGGACTATAGATCTCTGAGAGGGACTATAGATCTCTAGGAGGAACTATAGATCTCTAGGAGGAACTATAGATCTCTAGGAGGAACTATAGATCTCTAGGAGGAACTATAGATCTCTAGGAGGAACTATAGATCTCTAGGAGGAACTATAGACCTCTAGGAGGAACTATAGACCTCTAGGAGGAACTATAGATCTCTGTGAGGAACTACAGATCTCTGTGAGGAACTACAGACCTCTGTGGGGAACTATAGACCTCTAGGAGGAACTACAGATCTCTGTGAGGAACTACAGACCTCTGTGAGGAACTATAGATCTCTGTGAGGAACTTTAGATCTCTGTGAGGAACTTTAGATCTCTGTGAGGAGCTATAGATCTCTGTGAGGAACTTTAGATCTCTGTGAGGAACTATAGATCTCTAGGAGGAAATATAGATCTCTAGGAGGAACTATAGATCTCTAGGAGGAACGATAGATCTCTGTGAGGAACTATAGATCTCTGTGAGGAACTATAGATCTCTGTGAGGAACTACAGACCTCTAGGAGGAACTACAGATCTCTGTGAGGAACTATAGATCTCTAGGAGGAACTACAGATCTCTGTGAGGAACTATAGATCTCTGTGAGGAACTATAGACCTCTAGCAGGAACTATAGACCTCTAGGAGGAACTATAGACCTCTAGGAGGAACTATAGACCTCTAGGAGTAACTATATACCTCTAGGAGGAACTATAGATCTCTAGGAGGAACTATAGATATCTTGTAGGAACTATAGATCTCTAGCAGGAACTATAGATCTCTAGGAGGAACTATAGATCTCTGTGAGGAACTATATATCTCTAGGAGGAACTATAGACCTCTAGGAGGAACTATAGACCTCTAGGAGGAACTATAGATCTCTGTGAGGAACTACAGAACTCTGTGAGGAACTACAGACCTCTGTGAGGAACTATAGATCTCTGTGAGGAACTACAGACCTCTGTGAGGAACTACAGACCTCTGTGAGGAACTATAGACCTCTGTGAGGAACTTTAGATCTCTGTGAGGAGCTATAGATCTCTGTGAGGAACTATAGATCTCTAGGAGGAACTATAGATCTCTAGGAGGAACTATAGATCTCTAGGAGGAACTATAGATCTATGTGAGGAACTATAGATCTCTGTGAGGAACTATAGATCTCTGTGAGGAACTACAGACCTCTAGGAGGAACTACAGATCTATGTGAGGAACTACAGACCTCTGTGAGGAACTATAGATCTCTAGGAGGAACTATAGATCTCTAGGAGGAACTATAGATCTCTAGGAGGAACTATAGATCTCTGTGAGGAACTATACATCTCTAGGAGGAACTATAGATCTCTGTGAGGAACTATACATCTCTAGGAGGAACTATAGATCTCTAGGAGGAACTATAGATCTCTAGGAGGAACTATAGATCTCTAGGAGGAACTATAGATCTCTAGGAGGAACTATAGATCTCTGTGAGGAACTACAGACCTGTAGGAGGAACTACAGATCTCTGTGAGGAACTATAGATCTCTGTGAGGAACTATAGATCTCTAGGAGGAACTATAGATCTCTGTGAGGAACTATAGATCTCTGAGAGGGACTATAGATCTCTGAGAGGGACTATAGATCTCTAGGAGGAACTATAGATCTCTAGGAGGAACTATAGATCTCTAGGAGGAACTATAGATCTCTAGGAGGAACTATAGATCTCTAGGAGGAACTATAGACCTCTAGGAGGAACTATAGACCTCTAGGAGGAACTATAGATCTCTGTGAGGAACTACAGATCTCTGTGAGGAACTACAGACCTCTGTGGGGAACTATAGACCTCTAGGAGGAACTACAGATCTCTGTGAGGAACTACAGACCTCTGTGAGGAACTATAGATCTCTGTGAGGAACTTTAGATCTCTGTGAGGAACTTTAGATCTCTGTGAGGAGCTATAGATCTCTGTGAGGAACTATAGATCTCTAGGAGGAACTATAGATCTCTAGGAGGAACTATAGATCTCTGTGAGGAACTATAGATCTCTGTGAGGAACTATAGATCTCTGTGAGGAACTATAGATCTCTGTGAGGAACTACAGACCTCTAGGAGGAACTACAGATCTATGTGAGGAACTACAGACCTCTGTGAGGAACTATAGATCTCTAGGAGGAACTATAGATCTCTAGGAGGAACTATAGATCTCTATGAGGAACTATAGACCTCTAGGAGGAACTATAGATCTCTAGGAGGAACTATAGATCTCTGTGAGGAACTATAGATCTCTGTGAGGAACTATAGATGTCTGTGAGGAACTATAGATCTCTGTGAGGAACTATAGATCTCTGTGAGGAACTATAGATCTCTAGGAGGAACTATAGATCTCTAGGAGGAACTATAGATCTCTAGGAGGAACTATAGATCTCTAGGAGGAACTATAGATCTCTGTGAGGAACTATAGATCTCTGTGAGGAACTATAGATCTCTTTGAGGAACTATAGATCTCTGTGAGGAACTATAGATCTCTGTGAGGAACTACAGACCTCTAGGAGGAACTACAGATCTCTGTGAGGAACTATAGATCTCTGTGAGGAACTATAGACCTCTAGGAGGAACTATAGACCTCTAGGAGGAACTATAGACCTCTAGGAGGAACTATAGAACTCTAGGAGGAACTATAGACCTCTAGGACGAACTATATACCTCTAGGAGGAACTATAGATGTCTGTGAGGAACTATACATCTCTAGGAGGAACTATAGAGCTCTGTGAGGAACTATAGATCTCTAGGAGGAACTATAGATCTCTGTGAGGAACTACAGATCTCTTGTAGGAACTATAGATCTCTAGGAGGAACTATAGATCTCTAGGAGGAACTATAGATCTCTGTGAGGAACTACAGATCTCTTGTAGGAACTATAGATCTCTAGGAGGAACTATAGATCTCTAGGAGGAACTATAGATCTCTGTGAGGAACTACAGACCTCTAGGAGGAACTACAGACCTCTGTGAGGAACTATAGATCTCTGTGAGGAACTATACATCTCTAGGAGGAACTATAGATCTCTGTGAGGAACTATACATCTCTAGGAGGAACTATAGATCTCTGTGAGGAACTATAGATCTCTAGGAGGAACTATAGATCTCTAGGAGGAACTATAGATCTCTGTGAGGAACTACAGACCTCTAGGAGGAACTACAGATCTCTGTGAGGAACTATAGATCTCTGTGAGGAACTATAGATCTCTGAGAGGAACTATAGATCTCTGAGAGGAACTATAGATCTCTAGGAGGATCTATAGATCTCTAGGAGGAACTATAGATCTCTGTGAGGAACTACAGATCTCTTGTAGGAACTATAGATCTCTAGGAGGAACTATAGATCTCTAGGAGGAACTATAGATCTCTGTGAGGAACTACAGACCTCTAGGAGGAACTACAGATCTCTGTGAGGAACTATAGATCTCTGTGAGGAACTATACATCTCTAGGAGGAACTATAGATCTCTGTGAGGAACTATACATCTCTAGGAGGAACTATAGATCTCTGTGAGGAACTATAGATCTCTAGGAGGAACTATAGATCTCTAGGAGGAACTATAGATCTCTGTGAGGAACTACAGACCTCTAGGAGGAACTACAGATCTCTGTGAGGAACTATAGATCTCTGTGAGGAACTATAGATCTCTGAGAGGAACTATAGATGTCTGAGAGGAACTATAGATCTCTAGGAGTAACTATAGATCTCTAGGAGGTACTATAGATCTCTAGGAGGAACTATAGATCTCTGTGAGGAACTATAGATCTCTAGGAGGAACTACAGATCTCTGTGAGGAACTACAGACCTCTGTGAGGAACTATAGATCTCTGTGAGGAACTATAGATCTCTGTGAGGAACTATAGATCTCTGTGAGGAACTATAGATCTCTGTGAGGAACTACAGACCTCTAGGAGGAACTACAGATCTCTGTGAGGAACTATAGATCTCTGTGAGGAACTATAGATCTCTAGGAGGAACTATAGATCTCTAGGAGGAACTATAGATCTCTAGGAGGAACTATAGATCTCTAGGAGGAACTATAGATCTCTAGGATGTCTAGGAGGAACTATAGATCTCCGTGAGGAACTATAGATCTCTAGGAGGAACTACAGATCTCTGTGAGGCACTATAGATCTCTAGGAGGAACTACAGATCTCTGTGAGGAACTATATATCTCTGTGAGGAACTATAGACCTCTAGGAGGAACTATAGACCTCTAGGAGGAACTATAGACCTCTATAGACCTCTAGGAGGAACTATAGACCTCTAGGAGGAACTATAGACCTCTAGGGACCTCTAGGAGGAACTATAGACCTCTAGGAGGAACTATAGACCTCTAGGAGGAAGTATAGATCTCTAGGAGGAACTATAGATCTCTAGGAGGAACTATAGATCTCTAGGAGGAACTATAGATCTCTGTGAGGAACTACAGACCTCTAGGAGGAACTACAGATCTCTGTGAGGAACTATAGATCTCTGTGAGGAACTTTCGTTCTCTAGGAGGAACTATAGATCTCTGTGAGGAACTATACATCTCTAGGAGGAACTATAGATCTCTGTGAGGAACTAGAGATCTCTGTGAGGAACTATAGATCTCTGAGAGGAACTATAGATCTCTGAGAGGAACTATAGATCTCTAGGAGGAACTATAGATCTCTAGGAGGTACTATAGATCTCTAGGAGGAACTATAGATCTCTGTGAGGAACTATAGATCTCTAGGAGGAACTATAGATCTCTGTGAGGAACTACAGACCTCTTTGAGGAACTATAGATCTCTGTGAGGAACTATAGATCTCTGTGAGGAACTATAGATCTCTAGGAGGAACTACAGATCTCTGTGAGGAACTACAGACCTCTGTGAGGAACTATAGATCTCTGTGAGGAACTATAGATCTCTGAGAGGAACTATAGATCTCTGAGAGGAACTATAGATCTCTAGGAGGAACTATAGATCTCTAGGAGGTACTATAGATCTCTAGGAGGAACTATAGATCTCTGTGAGGAACTATAGATCTCTAGGAGGAACTATAGATCTCTGTGAGGAACTACAGACCTCTTTGAGGAACTATAGATCTCTGTGAGGAACTTTAGATCTCTGTGAGGAACTATAGATCTCTAGGAGGAACTATAGATCTCTAGGAGGAACTATAGATCTCTAGGAGGAACGATAGATCTCTGTGAGGAACTACAGACCTCTAGGAGGAACTACAGATCTCTGTGAGGAACTATAGATCTCTAGGAGGAACTATAGATCTCTAGGAGGAACTATAGATCTCTGTGAGGAACTACAGATCTCTTGTAGGAACTATAGATCTCTAGGAGGAACTATAGATCTCTAGGAGGAACTATAGATCTCTGTGAGGAACTACAGACCTCTAGGAGGAACTACAGATGTCTGTGAGGAACTATAGATCTCTGTGAGGAACTATACATCTCTAGGAGGAACTATAGACCTCTAGGAGGAACTATAGACCTCTAGGAGGAACTATAGACCTCTAGGAGGAACTATAGACCTCTAGGAGGAAGTATAGATCTCTAGGAGGAACTATAGATCTCTAGGAGGAACTATAGATCTCTAGGAGGAACTATAGATCTCTAGGAGGAACTACAGACCTCTAGGAGGAACTACAGATCTCTGTGAGGAACTATAGATCTCTGTGAGGAACTTTCGTTCTCTAGGAGGAACTATAGATCTCTGTGAGGAACTATACATCTCTAGGAGGAACTATAGATCTCTGTGAGGAACTAGAGATCTCTGTGAGGAACTATAGATCTCTGTGAGGAACTATAGATCTCTGTGAGGAACTATAGATCTCTGAGAGGAACTATAGATGTCTGAGAGGAACTATAGATCTCTAGGAGGTACTATAGATCTCTAGGAGGAACTATAGATCTCTGTGAGGAACTATAGATCTCTAGGAGGAACTATAGATCTCTGTGAGGAACTACAGACCTCTTTGAGGAACTATAGATCTCTGTGAGGAACTTTAGATCTCTGTGAGGAACTATAGATCTCTAGGAGGAACTATAGATCTCTAGGAGGAACTATAGATCTCTAGGAGGAACGATAGATCTCTGTGAGGAACTATAGATCTCTAGGAGGAACTATAGATCTCTAGGAGGAACGATAGATCTCTGTGAGGAACTATAGATCTCTGTGAGGAACTATAGATCTCTGTGAGGAACTATAGATCTCTGTGAGGAACTACAGACCTCTAGGAGGAACTACAGATCTCTGTGAGGAACTATAGATCTCTAGGAGGAACTACAGATCTCTGTGAGGAACTATAGATCTCTGTGAGGAACTATAGACCTCTAGCAGGGCCTATAGACCTCTAGGAGGAACTATAGACCTCTAGGAGGAACTATAGACCTCTAGGAGGAACTATAGATCTCTTGTAGGAACTATAGATCTCTAGCAGGAACTATAGATCTCTAGGAGGAACTATAGATCTCTGTGAGGAACTACAGACCTCTAGGAGGAACTACAGATCTCTGTGAGGAACTATAGATCTCTGTGAGGAACTATAGATCTCTGAGAGGAACTATAGATCTCTGAGAGGAACTATAGATCTCTAGGAGGAACTATAGATCTCTAGGAGGAACTATAGATCTCTAGGAGGAACTATAGATCTCTGTGAGGAACTATAGACCTCTAGCAGGACCTATAGACCTCTAGGAGGAACTATAGACCTCTAGGAGGAACTATAGACCTCTAGGAGGAACTTTAGATCTCTTGTAGGAACTATAGATCTCTAGCAGGAACTATAGATCTCTAGGAGGAACTATAGATCTCTGTGAGGAACTACAGACCTCTAGGAGGAACTACAGATCTCTGTGAGGAACTATAGATCTCTGTGAGGAACTATAGATCTCTGAGAGGAACTATAGATCTCTGAGAGGAACTATAGATCTCTAGGAGGAACTATAGATCTCTAGGAGGAACTATAGATCTCTAGGAGGAACTATAGATCTCTGTGAGGAACTACAGATCTCTTGTAGGAACTATAGATCTCTAGGAGGAACTATAGATCTCTGTGAGGAACTATACATCTCTAGGAGGAACTATAGATCTCTGTGAGGAACTATAGATCTCTAGGAGGAACTATAGATCTCTAGGAGGAACTATAGATCTCTGTGAAGAACTACAGACCTCTAGGAGGAACTACAGATCTCTGTGAGGAACTATAGATCTCTGTGAGGAACTATAGATCTCTGAGAGGAACTATAGATCTCTGAGAGGAACTATAGATCTCTAGGAGGAACTATAGATCTCTAGGAGGTACTATAGATCTCTAGGAGGAACTATAGATCTCTGTGAGGAACTATAGATCTCTAAGAGGAACTATAGATCTCTGTGAGGAACTACAGACCTCTTTGAGGAACTATAGATCTCTGTGAGGAACTATAGATCTCTGTGAGGAACTATAGATCTCTAGGAGGAACTACAGACCTCTGTGAGGAACTACAGACATCTGTGAGGAACTATAGATCTCTGTGAGGAACTATTGATCTCTGAGAGGAACTATAGATCTCTGAGAGGAACTATAGATCTCTAGGAGGAACTATAGATCTCTAGGAGGAACTATAGATCTCTGTGAGGAACTACAGATCTCTTGTAGGAACTATAGATCTCTAGGAGGAACTATAGATCTCTGTGAGGAACTATACATCTCTAGGAGGAACTATAGATCTCTGTGAGGAACTATAGATCTCTAGGAGGAACTATAGATCTCTAGGAGGAACTATAGATCTCTGTGAGGAACTACAGACCTCTAGGAGGAACTACAGATCTCTGTGAGGAACTATAGATCTCTGTGAGGAACTATAGATCTCTGAGAGGAACTATAGATCTCTGAGAGGAACTATAGATCTCTAGGAGGAACTATAGATCTCTAGGAGGTACTATAGATCTCTAGGAGGAACTATAGATCTCTGTGAGGAACTATAGATCTCTAGGAGGAACTATAGATCTCTGTGAGGAACTACAGACCTCTTTGAGGAACTATAGATCTCTGTGAGGAACTATAGATCTCTGTGAGGAACTATAGATCTCTAGGAGGAACTACAGATCTCTGTGAGGAACTACAGACCTCTGTGAGGAACTATAGATCTCTGTGAGGAACTATAGATCTCTGAGAGGAACTATAGATCTCTGAGAGGAACTATAGATCTCTAGGAGGAACTATAGATCTCTAGGAGGTACTATAGATCTCTAGGAGGAACTACAGATCTCTGTGAGGAACTATAGATCTCTAGGAGGAACTATAGATCTCTGTGAGGAACTACAGACCTCTTTGAGGAACTATAGATCTCTGTGAGGAACTTTAGATCTCTGTGAGGAACTATAGATCTCTAGGAGGAACTATAGATCTCTAGGAGGAACTATAGATCTCTAGGAGGAACGATAGATCTCTGTGAGGAACTATAGATCTCTGTGAGGAACTATAGATCTCTGTGAGGAACTACAGACCTCTAGGAGGAACTACAGATCTCTGTGAGGAACTATAGATCTCTAGGAGGAACTACAGATCTCTGTGAGGAACTATAGATCTCTGTGAGGAACTATAGACCTCTAGCAGGAACTATAGACCTCTAGGAGGAACTATAGACCTCTAGGAGGAACTATAGACCTCTAGGAGTAACTATATACCTCTAGGAGGAACTATAGATCTCTAGGAGGAACTATAGATCTCTTGTAGGAACTACAGACCTCTTTGAGGAACTATAGATCTCTGTGAGGAACTTTAGATCTCTGTGAGGAACTATAGATCTCTAGGAGGAACTATAGATCTCTAGGAGGAACGATAGATCTCTGTGAGGAACTATAGATCTCTGTGAGGAACTATAGATCTCTGTGAGGAACTACAGACCTCTAGGAGGAACTACAGATCTCTGTGAGGAACTATAGATCTCTAGGAGGAACTACAGATCTCTGTGAGGAACTATAGATCTCTGTGAGGAACTATAGACCTCTAGCAGGAACTATAGACCTCTAGGAGGAACTATAGACCTCTAGGAGGAACTATAGACCTCTAGGAGGAACTATAGATCTCTTGTAGGAACTATAGATCTCTAGCAGGAACTATAGATCTCTAGGAGGAACTATAGATCTCTGTGAGGAACTACAGACCTCTAGGAGGAACTACAGATCTCTGTGAGGAACTATAGATCTCTGTGAGGAACTATAGATCTCTGAGAGGAGCTATAGATCTCTGAGAGGAACTATAGATCTCTAGGAGGAACTATAGATCTCTAGGAGGTACTATAGATCTCTAGGAGGAACTATAGATCTCTGTGAGGAACTATAGATCTCTAGGAGGAACTATAGATCTCTGTGAGGAACTACAGACCTCTTTGAGGAACTATAGATCTCTGTGAGGAACTATAGATCTCTGTGAGGAACTATAGATCTCTAGGAGGAACTACAGATCTCTGTGAGGAACTACAGACCTCTGTGAGGAACTATAGATCTCTGTGAGGAACTATAGATCTCTGTGAGGAACTATAGATCTCTGTGAGGAACTATAGATCTCTGTGAGGAACTACAGACCTCTAGGAGGAACTATAGATCTCTAGGATGTCTAGGAGGAACTATAGATCTCCGTGAGGAACTATAGATCTCTAGGAGGAACTACAGATCTCTGTGAAGAACTATAGATCTCTGTGAGGAACTATAGACCTCTAGGAGGAACTATAGATCTCTGTGAGGAACTATAGACCTCTAGGAGGAACTATAGACCTCTAGGAGGAACTATAGGCCTCTATAGACCTCTAGGAGGAACTATAGACCTCTAGGAGGAACTATAGACCTCTAGGAGGAACTATAGACCTCTAGGAGGAACTAAAGACCTATAGGAGGAACTATAGACATCTAGGAGGAAGTATAGACATCTAGGAGGAAGTATAGATCTCTAGGAGGAACTATAGATCTCTTGTAGGATCTATAGATCTCTAGGAGGAACTATAGATCTCTAGGAGGAACTATAGATCTCTGTGAGGAACTATACATCTCTAGGAGGAACTATAGATCTATGTGAGGAACTATAGATCTCTAGGAGGAACTATAGATCTCTAGGAGGAACTATAGATCTCTGTGAGGAACTATAGATCTCTGTGAGGAACTATAGATCTCTGAGAGGAACTATAGATCTCTGAGAGGAACTATAGATCTCTAGGAGGAACTATAGATCTCTAGGAGGTACTATAGATCTCTAGGAGGAACTATAGATCTCTGTGAGGAACTATAGATCTCTAGGAGGAACTATAGATCTCTGTGAGGAACTACAGACCTCTTTGAGGAACTATAGATCTCTGTGAGGAACTTTAGATCTCTGTGAGGAACTATAGATCTCTAGGAGGAACTATAGATCTCTAGGAGGAACTATAGATCTCTAGGAGGAACGATAGATCTCTGTGAGGAACTACAGACCTCTAGGAGGAACTACAGATCTCTGTGAGGAACTATAGATCTCTAGGAGGAACTATAGATCTCTAGGAGGAACTATAGATCTCTGTGAGGAACTACAGATCTCTTGTAGGAACTATAGATCTCTAGGAGGAACTATAGATCTCTAGGAGGAACTATAGATCTCTGTGAGGAACTACAGACCTCTAGGAGGAACTACAGATGTCTGTGAGGAACTATAGATCTCTGTGAGGAACTATACATCTCTAGGAGGAACTATAGACCTCTAGGAGGAACTATAGACCTCTAGGAGGAACTATAGACCTCTAGGAGGAACTATAGACCTCTAGGAGGAAGTATAGATCTCTAGGAGGAACTATAGATCTCTAGGAGGAACTATAGATCTCTAGGAGGAACTATAGATCTCTAGGAGGAACTACAGACCTCTAGGAGGAACTACAGATCTCTGTGAGGAACTATAGATCTCTGTGAGGAACTTTCGTTCTCTAGGAGGAACTATAGATCTCTGTGAGGAACTATACATCTCTAGGAGGAACTATAGATCTCTGTGAGGAACTAGAGATCTCTGTGAGGAACTATAGATCTCTGTGAGGAACTATAGATCTCTGTGAGGAACTATAGATCTCTGAGAGGAACTATAGATGTCTGAGAGGAACTATAGATCTCTAGGAGGTACTATAGATCTCTAGGAGGAACTATAGATCTCTGTGAGGAACTATAGATCTCTAGGAGGAACTATAGATCTCTGTGAGGAACTACAGACCTCTTTGAGGAACTATAGATCTCTGTGAGGAACTTTAGATCTCTGTGAGGAACTATAGATCTCTAGGAGGAACTATAGATCTCTAGGAGGAACTATAGATCTCTAGGAGGAACGATAGATCTCTGTGAGGAACTATAGATCTCTAGGAGGAACTATAGATCTCTAGGAGGAACGATAGATCTCTGTGAGGAACTATAGATCTCTGTGAGGAACTATAGATCTCTGTGAGGAACTATAGATCTCTGTGAGGAACTACAGACCTCTAGGAGGAACTACAGATCTCTGTGAGGAACTATAGATCTCTAGGAGGAACTACAGATCTCTGTGAGGAACTATAGATCTCTGTGAGGAACTATAGACCTCTAGCAGGGCCTATAGACCTCTAGGAGGAACTATAGACCTCTAGGAGGAACTATAGACCTCTAGGAGGAACTATAGATCTCTTGTAGGAACTATAGATCTCTAGCAGGAACTATAGATCTCTAGGAGGAACTATAGATCTCTGTGAGGAACTACAGACCTCTAGGAGGAACTACAGATCTCTGTGAGGAACTATAGATCTCTGTGAGGAACTATAGATCTCTGAGAGGAACTATAGATCTCTGAGAGGAACTATAGATCTCTAGGAGGAACTATAGATCTCTAGGAGGAACTATAGATCTCTAGGAGGAACTATAGATCTCTGTGAGGAACTATAGACCTCTAGCAGGACCTATAGACCTCTAGGAGGAACTATAGACCTCTAGGAGGAACTATAGACCTCTAGGAGGAACTTTAGATCTCTTGTAGGAACTATAGATCTCTAGCAGGAACTATAGATCTCTAGGAGGAACTATAGATCTCTGTGAGGAACTACAGACCTCTAGGAGGAACTACAGATCTCTGTGAGGAACTATAGATCTCTGTGAGGAACTATAGATCTCTGAGAGGAACTATAGATCTCTGAGAGGAACTATAGATCTCTAGGAGGAACTATAGATCTCTAGGAGGAACTATAGATCTCTAGGAGGAACTATAGATCTCTGTGAGGAACTACAGATCTCTTGTAGGAACTATAGATCTCTAGGAGGAACTATAGATCTCTGTGAGGAACTATACATCTCTAGGAGGAACTATAGATCTCTGTGAGGAACTATAGATCTCTAGGAGGAACTATAGATCTCTAGGAGGAACTATAGATCTCTGTGAAGAACTACAGACCTCTAGGAGGAACTACAGATCTCTGTGAGGAACTATAGATCTCTGTGAGGAACTATAGATCTCTGAGAGGAACTATAGATCTCTGAGAGGAACTATAGATCTCTAGGAGGAACTATAGATCTCTAGGAGGTACTATAGATCTCTAGGAGGAACTATAGATCTCTGTGAGGAACTATAGATCTCTAAGAGGAACTATAGATCTCTGTGAGGAACTACAGACCTCTTTGAGGAACTATAGATCTCTGTGAGGAACTATAGATCTCTGTGAGGAACTATAGATCTCTAGGAGGAACTACAGACCTCTGTGAGGAACTACAGACATCTGTGAGGAACTATAGATCTCTGTGAGGAACTATTGATCTCTGAGAGGAACTATAGATCTCTGAGAGGAACTATAGATCTCTAGGAGGAACTATAGATCTCTAGGAGGAACTATAGATCTCTGTGAGGAACTACAGATCTCTTGTAGGAACTATAGATCTCTAGGAGGAACTATAGATCTCTGTGAGGAACTATACATCTCTAGGAGGAACTATAGATCTCTGTGAGGAACTATAGATCTCTAGGAGGAACTATAGATCTCTAGGAGGAACTATAGATCTCTGTGAGGAACTACAGACCTCTAGGAGGAACTACAGATCTCTGTGAGGAACTATAGATCTCTGTGAGGAACTATAGATCTCTGAGAGGAACTATAGATCTCTGAGAGGAACTATAGATCTCTAGGAGGAACTATAGATCTCTAGGAGGTACTATAGATCTCTAGGAGGAACTATAGATCTCTGTGAGGAACTATAGATCTCTAGGAGGAACTATAGATCTCTGTGAGGAACTACAGACCTCTTTGAGGAACTATAGATCTCTGTGAGGAACTATAGATCTCTGTGAGGAACTATAGATCTCTAGGAGGAACTACAGATCTCTGTGAGGAACTACAGACCTCTGTGAGGAACTATAGATCTCTGTGAGGAACTATAGATCTCTGAGAGGAACTATAGATCTCTGAGAGGAACTATAGATCTCTAGGAGGAACTATAGATCTCTAGGAGGTACTATAGATCTCTAGGAGGAACTACAGATCTCTGTGAGGAACTATAGATCTCTAGGAGGAACTATAGATCTCTGTGAGGAACTACAGACCTCTTTGAGGAACTATAGATCTCTGTGAGGAACTTTAGATCTCTGTGAGGAACTATAGATCTCTAGGAGGAACTATAGATCTCTAGGAGGAACTATAGATCTCTAGGAGGAACGATAGATCTCTGTGAGGAACTATAGATCTCTGTGAGGAACTATAGATCTCTGTGAGGAACTACAGACCTCTAGGAGGAACTACAGATCTCTGTGAGGAACTATAGATCTCTAGGAGGAACTACAGATCTCTGTGAGGAACTATAGATCTCTGTGAGGAACTATAGACCTCTAGCAGGAACTATAGACCTCTAGGAGGAACTATAGACCTCTAGGAGGAACTATAGACCTCTAGGAGTAACTATATACCTCTAGGAGGAACTATAGATCTCTAGGAGGAACTATAGATCTCTTGTAGGAACTACAGACCTCTTTGAGGAACTATAGATCTCTGTGAGGAACTTTAGATCTCTGTGAGGAACTATAGATCTCTAGGAGGAACTATAGATCTCTAGGAGGAACGATAGATCTCTGTGAGGAACTATAGATCTCTGTGAGGAACTATAGATCTCTGTGAGGAACTACAGACCTCTAGGAGGAACTACAGATCTCTGTGAGGAACTATAGATCTCTAGGAGGAACTACAGATCTCTGTGAGGAACTATAGATCTCTGTGAGGAACTATAGACCTCTAGCAGGAACTATAGACCTCTAGGAGGAACTATAGACCTCTAGGAGGAACTATAGACCTCTAGGAGGAACTATAGATCTCTTGTAGGAACTATAGATCTCTAGCAGGAACTATAGATCTCTAGGAGGAACTATAGATCTCTGTGAGGAACTACAGACCTCTAGAAGGAACTACAGATCTCTGTGAGGAACTATAGATCTCTGTGAGGAACTATAGATCTCTGAGAGGAGCTATAGATCTCTGAGAGGAACTATAGATCTCTAGGAGGAACTATAGATCTCTAGGAGGTACTATAGATCTCTAGGAGGAACTATAGATCTCTGTGAGGAACTATAGATCTCTAGGAGGAACTATAGATCTCTGTGAGGAACTACAGACCTCTTTGAGGAACTATAGATCTCTGTGAGGAACTATAGATCTCTGTGAGGAACTATAGATCTCTAGGAGGAACTACAGATCTCTGTGAGGAACTACAGACCTCTGTGAGGAACTATAGATCTCTGTGAGGAACTATAGATCTCTGTGAGGAACTATAGATCTCTGTGAGGAACTATAGATCTCTGTGAGGAACTACAGACCTCTAGGAGGAACTATAGATCTCTAGGATGTCTAGGAGGAACTATAGATCTCCGTGAGGAACTATAGATCTCTAGGAGGAACTACAGATCTCTGTGAAGAACTATAGATCTCTGTGAGGAACTATAGACCTCTAGGAGGAACTATAGATCTCTGTGAGGAACTATAGACCTCTAGGAGGAACTATAGACCTCTAGGAGGAACTATAGGCCTCTATAGACCTCTAGGAGGAACTATAGACCTCTAGGAGGAACTATAGACCTCTAGGAGGAACTATAGACCTCTAGGAGGAACTAAAGACCTATAGGAGGAACTATAGACATCTAGGAGGAAGTATAGACATCTAGGAGGAAGTATAGATCTCTAGGAGGAACTATAGATCTCTTGTAGGATCTATAGATCTCTAGGAGGAACTATAGATCTCTAGGAGGAACTATAGATCTCTGTGAGGAACTATACATCTCTAGGAGGAACTATAGATCTATGTGAGGAACTATAGATCTCTAGGAGGAACTATAGATCTCTAGGAGGAACTATAGATCTCTGTGAGGAACTACAGACCTCTAGGAGGAACTACAGATCTCTGTGAGGAACTATAGATCTCTGAGAGGAACTATAGATCTCTGAGAGGAACTATAGATCTCTGAGAGGAACTATAGATCTCTGAGAGGAACTATAGATCTCTAGGAGGAACTATAGATCTCTAGGAGGTACTATAGATCTCTAGGAGGAACTATAGATCTCTGTGAGGAACTATAGATCTCTAGGAGGAACTATAGATCTCTGTGAGGAACTACAGACCTCTTTGAGGAACTATAGATCTCTGTGAGGAACTATAGATCTCTGTGAGGAAGTATAGATCTCTAGGAGGAACTACAGATCTCTGTGAGGAACTACAGACCTATGTGAGGAACTATAGATCTCTGTGAGGAACTATAGATCTCTGAGAGGAACTATAGATCTCTGAGAGGAACTATAGATCTCTAGGAGGAACTATAGATCTCTAGGAGGTACTATAGATCTCTAGGAGAAACTATAGATCTCTGTGAGGAACTATAGATCTCTAGGAGGAACTATAGATCTCTGTGAGGAACTATACATCTCTAGGAGGAACTATAGATCTCTGTGAGGAACTATAGATCTCTAGGAGGAACTATAGATCTCTAGGAGGAACTATAGATCTCTGTGAGGAACTACAGACCTCTAGGAGGAACTACAGATCTCTGTGAGGAACTATAGATCTCTGTGAGGAACTATAGATCTCTGAGAGGAACTATAGATCTCTGAGAGGAACTATAGATCTCTAGGAGGAACTATAGATCTCTAGGAGGTACTATAGATCTCTAGGAGGTACTATAGATCTCTAGGAGGAACTATAGATCTCTGTGAGGAACTATAGATCTCTAGGAGGAACTATAGATCTCTGTGAGGAACTACAGACCTCTTTGAGGAACTATAGATCTCTGTGAGGAACTATAGATCTCTGTGAGGAACTATAGATCTCTAGGAGGAACTACAGATCTCTGTGAGGAACTACAGACCTCTGTGAGGAACTATAGATCTCTGTGAGGAACTATAGATCTCTGTGAGGAACTATAGATCTCTAGGAGGAACTATAGATCTCTGTGAGGAACTACAGACCTCTTTGAGGAACTATAGATCTCTGTGAGGAACTATAGATCTCTGTGAGGAACTATAGATCTCTAGGAGGAACTACAGATCTCTGTGAGGAACTACAGACCTCTGTGAGGAACTATAGATCTCTGTGAGGAACTATAGATCTCTGAGAGGAACTATAGATCTCTGAGAGGAACTATAGATCTCTAGGAGGAACTAAAGACCTATAGGAGGAACTATAGACCTCTAGGAGGAACTATAGACCTCTAGGAGGAAGTATAGATCTCTAGGAGGAACTATAGATCTCTTGTAGGATCTATAGATCTCTAGGAGGAACTATAGATCTCTAGGAGGAACTATAGATCTCTGTGAGGAACTATAGATCTCTAGGAGGAACTATAGATCTATGTGAGGAACTATAGATCTCTAGGAGGAACTATAGATCTCTAGGAGGAACTATAGATCTCTGTGAGGAACTACAGACCTCTAGGAGGAACTACAGATCTCTGTGAGGAACTATAGATCTCTGTGAGGAACTATAGATCTCTGAGAGGAACTATAGATCTCTGAGAGGAACTATAGATCTCTGAGAGGAACTATAGATCTCTAGGAGGAACTATAGATCTCTAGGAGGTACTATAGATCTCTAGGAGGAACTATAGATCTCTGTGAGGAACTATAGATCTCTAGGAGGAACTATAGATCTCTGTGAGGAACTACAGACCTCTTTGAGGAACTATAGATCTCTGTGAGGAACTATAGATCTCTGTGAGGAACTATAGATCTCTAGGAGGAACTACAGATCTCTGTGAGGAACTACAGACCTATGTGAGGAACTATAGATCTCTGTGAGGAACTATAGATCTCTGAGAGGAACTATAGATCTCTGAGAGGAACTATAGATCTCTAGGAGGAACTATAGATCTCTAGGAGGTACTATAGATCTCTAGGAGAAACTATAGATCTCTGTGAGGAACTATAGATCTCTAGGAGGAACTATAGATCTCTGTGAGGAACTATACATCTCTAGGAGGAACTATAGATCTCTGTGAGGAACTATAGATCTCTAGGAGGAACTATAGATCTCTAGGAGGAACTATAGATCTCTGTGAGGAACTACAGACCTCTAGGAGGAACTACAGATCTCTGTGAGGAACTATAGATCTCTGTGAGGAACTATAGATCTCTGAGAGGAACTATAGATCTCTGAGAGGAACTATAGATCTCTAGGAGGAACTATAGATCTCTAGGAGGTACTATAGATCTCTAGGAGGAACTATAGATCTCTGTGAGGAACTATAGATCTCTAGGAGGAACTATAGATCTCTGTGAGGAACTACAGACCTCTAGGAGGAACTACAGATCTCTGTGAGGAACTATAGATCTCTGTGAGGAACTATAGATCTCTGAGAGGAGCTATAGATCTCTGAGAGGAACTATAGATCTCTAGGAGGAACTATAGATCTCTAGGAGGTACTATAGATCTCTAGGAGGAACTATAGATCTCTGTGAGGAACTATAGATCTCTAGGAGGAACTATAGATCTCTGTGAGGAACTACAGACCTCTTTGAGGAACTATAGATCTCTGTGAGGAACTATAGATCTCTGTGAGGAACTATAGATCTCTAGGAGGAACTACAGATCTCTGTGAGGAACTACAGACCTCTGTGAGGAACTATAGATCTCTGTGAGGAACTATAGATCTCTGTGAGGAACTATAGATCTCTGTGAGGAACTATAGATCTCTGTGAGGAACTACAGACCTCTAGGAGGAACTATAGATCTCTAGGATGTCTAGGAGGAACTATAGATCTCCGTGAGGAACTATAGATCTCTAGGAGGAACTACAGATCTCTGTGAGGAACTATAGATCTCTGTGAGGAACTATAGACCTCTAGGAGGAACTATAGATCTCTGTGAGGAACTATAGACCTCTAGGAGGAACTATAGACCTCTAGGAGGAACTATAGGCCTCTATAGACCTCTAGGAGGAACTATAGACCTCTAGGAGGAACTATAGACCTCTAGGAGGAACTAAAGACCTATAGGAGGAACTATAGACCTCTAGGAGGAACTATAGACATCTAGGAGGAAGTATAGATCTCTAGGAGGAACTATAGATCTCTTGTAGGATCTATAGATCTCTAGGAGGAACTATAGATCTCTAGGAGGAACTATAGATCTCTGTGAGGAACTATACATCTCTAGGAGGAACTATAGATCTATGTGAGGAACTATAGATCTCTAGGAGGAACTATAGATCTCTAGGAGGAACTATAGATCTCTGTGAGGAACTACAGACCTCTAGGAGGAACTACAGATCTCTGTGAGGAACTATAGATCTCTGTGAGGAACTATAGATCTCTGAGAGGAACTATAGATCTCTGAGAGGAACTATAGATCTCTGAGAGGAACTATAGATCTCTAGGAGGAACTATAGATCTCTAGGAGGTACTATAGATCTCTAGGAGGAACTATAGATCTCTGTGAGGAACTATAGATCTCTAGGAGGAACTATAGATCTCTGTGAGGAACTACAGACCTCTTTGAGGAACTATAGATCTCTGTGAGGAACTATAGATCTCTGTGAGGAACTATAGATCTCTAGGAGGAACTACAGATCTCTGTGAGGAACTACAGACCTCTGTGAGGAACTATAGATCTCTGTGAGGAACTATAGATCTCTGAGAGGAACTATAGATCTCTGAGAGGAACTATAGATCTCTAGGAGGAACTATAGATCTCTAGGAGGTACTATAGATCTCTAGGAGAAACTATAGATCTCTGTGAGGAACTATAGATCTCTAGGAGGAACTATAGATCTCTGTGAGGAACTATACATCTCTAGGAGGAACTATAGATCTCTGTGAGGAACTATAGATCTCTAGGAGGAACTATAGATCTCTAGGAGGAACTATAGATCTCTGTGAGGAACTACAGACCTCTAGGAGGAACTACAGATCTCTGTGAGGAACTATAGATCTCTGTGAGGAACTATAGATCTCTGAGAGGAACTATAGATCTCTGAGAGGAACTATAGATCTCTAGGAGGAACTATAGATCTCTAGGAGGTACTATAGATCTCTAGGAGGAACTATAGATCTCTGTGAGGAACTATAGATCTCTAGGAGGAACTATAGATCTCTGTGAGGAACTACAGACCTCTTTGAGGAACTATAGATCTCTGTGAGGAACTATAGATCTCTGTGAGGAACTATAGATCTCTAGGAGGAACTACAGATCTCTGTGAGGAACTACAGACCTCTGTGAGGAACTATAGATCTCTGTGAGGAACTATAGATCTCTGTGAGGAACTATAGATCTCTAGGAGGAACTATAGATCTCTGTGAGGAACTACAGACCTCTTTGAGGAACTATAGATCTCTGTGAGGAACTATAGATCTCTGTGAGGAACTATAGATCTCTAGGAGGAACTACAGATCTCTGTGAGGAACTACAGACCTCTGTGAGGAACTATAGATCTCTGTGAGGAACTATAGATCTCTGAGAGGAACTATAGATCTCTGAGAGGAACTATAGATCTCTAGGAGGAACTAAAGACCTATAGGAGGAACTATAGTCCTCTAGGAGGAACTATAGACCTCTAGGAGGAAGTATAGATCTCTAGGAGGAACTATAGATCTCTTGTAGGATCTATAGATCTCTAGGAGGAACTATAGATCTCTAGGAGGAACTATAGATCTCTGTGAGGAACTATAGATCTCTAGGAGGAACTATAGATCTCTGTGAGGAACTATAGATCTCTAGGAGGAACTATAGATCTCTAGGAGGAACTATAGATCTCTGTGAGGAACTACAGACCTCTAGGAGGAACTACAGATCTCTGTGAGGAACTATAGATCTCTGTGAGGAACTATAGATCTCTGAGAGGAACTATAGATCTCTGAGAGGAACTATAGATCTCTGAGAGGAACTATAGATCTCTAGGAGGAACTATAGATCTCTAGGAGGTACTATAGATCTCTAGGAGGAACTATAGATCTCTGTGAGGAACTATAGATCTCTAGGAGGAACTATAGATCTCTGTGAGGAACTACAGACCTCTTTGAGGAACTATAGATCTCTGTGAGGAACTATAGATCTCTGTGAGGAACTATAGATCTCTAGGAGGAACTACAGATCTCTGTGAGGAACTACAGACCTATGTGAGGAACTATAGATCTCTGTGAGGAACTATAGATCTCTGAGAGGAACTATAGATCTCTGAGAGGAACTATAGATCTCTAGGAGGAACTATAGATCTCTAGGAGGTACTATAGATCTCTAGGAGAAACTATAGATCTCTGTGAGGAACTATAGATCTCTAGGAGGAACTATAGATCTCTGTGAGGAACTATACATCTCTAGGAGGAACTATAGATCTCTGTGAGGAACTATAGATCTCTAGGAGGAACTATAGATCTCTAGGAGGAACTATAGATCTCTGTGAGGAACTACAGACCTCTAGGAGGAACTACAGATCTCTGTGAGGAACTATAGATCTCTGTGAGGAACTATAGATCTCTGAGAGGAACTATAGATCTCTGAGAGGAACTATAGATCTCTAGGAGGAACTATAGATCTCTAGGAGGTACTATAGATCTCTAGGAGGAACTATAGATCTCTGTGAGGAACTATAGATCTCTAGGAGGAACTATAGATCTCTGTGAGGAACTACAGACCTCTTTGAGGAACTATAGATCTCTGTGAGGAACTATAGATCTCTGTGAGGAACTATAGATCTCTAGGAGGAACTACAGATCTCTGTGAGGAACTACAGACCTCTGTGAGGAACTATAGATCTCTGTGAGGAACTATAGATCTCTAGGAGGAACTATAGATCTCTAGGAGGAACTATAGATCTCTGTGAGGAACTACAGACCTCTTTGAGGAACTATAGATCTCTGTGAGGAACTATAGATCTCTGTGAGGAACTATAGATCTCTAGGAGGAACTACAGATCTCTGTGAGGAACTACAGACCTCTGTGAGGAACTATAGATCTCTGTGAGGAACTATAGATCTCTGAGAGGAACTATAGATCTCTGAGAGGAACTATAGATCTCTAGGAGGAACTATAGATCTCTAGGAGGTACTATAGATCTCTAGGAGAAACTATAGATCTCTGTGAGGAACTATAGATCTCTAGGAGGAACTATAGATCTCTGTGAGGAACTATACATCTCTAGGAGGAACTATAGATCTCTGTGAGGAACTATAGATCTCTAGGAGGAACTATAGATCTCTAGGAGGAACTATAGATCTCTGTGAGGAATTACAGACCTCTAGGAGGAACTACAGATCTCTGTGAGGAACTATAGATCTCTGTGAGGAACTATAGATCTCTGAGAGGAACTATAGATCTCTGAGAGGAACTATAGATCTCTAGGAGGAACTACAGATCTCTGTGAGGTACTATAGATCTCTAGGAGGAACTATAGATCTCTGTGAGGAACTATAGATCTCTGTGAGGAACTATAGATCTCTGTGAGGAACTATAGATCTATGTGAGGAACTACAGACCTCTAGGAGGAACTACAGATCTCTGTGAGGAACTATAGATCTCTAGGAGGAACTACAGATCTCTGTGAGGAACAATAGATCTCTGTGAGGAACTATAGACCTCTAGGAGGAACTATAGACCTCTAGGAGGAACTATAGACCTCTATAGACCTCTAGGAGGAACTATAGACCTCTAGGAGGAACTATAGACCTCTAGGAGGAACTATAGACCTATAGGAGGAACTATAGACCTCTAGGAGGAACTATAGACCTCTAGGAGGAACTATAGACCTCTAGGAGGAAGTATAGATCTCTAGGAGGAACTATAGATCTCTTGTAGGATCTATAGATCTCTAGGAGGAACTATAGATCTCTAGGAGGAACTATAGATCTCTGTGAGGAACTATACATCTCTAGGAGGAACTATAGATCTCTGTGAGGAACTATAGATCTCTAGGAGGAACTATAGATCTCTAGGAGGAACTATAGATCTCTGTGAGGAACTACAGACCTCTAGGAGGAACTACAGATCTCTGTGAGGAACTATAGATCTCTGTGAGGAACTATAGATCTCTGAGAGGAACTATAGATCTCTGAGAGGAACTATAGATCTCTAGGAGGAACTATAGATCTCTAGGAGGTACTATAGATCTCTAGGAGGAACTATAGATCTCTGTGAGGAACTATAGATCTCTAGAAGGAACTATAGATCTCTGTGAGGAACTACAGACCTCTTTGAGGAACTATAGATCTCTGTGAGGAACTATAGATCTCTGTGAGGAACTATAGATCTCTAGGAGGAACTAAAGATCTCTGTGAGGAACTACAGAACTCTGTGAGGAACTATAGATCTCTGTGAGGAACTATAGATCTCTGAGAGGAACTATAGATCACTGAGAGGAACTATAGATCTCTAGGAGGAACTATAGATCTCTAGGAGGTACTATAGATCTCTAGGAGGAACTACAGATCTCTGTGAGGAACTATTGATCTCTAGGAGGAACTATAGATCTCTGTGAGGAACTACATACCTCTTTGAGGAACTATAGATCTCTGTGAGGAACTTTAGATCTCTGTGAGGAACTATAGATCTCTAGGAGGAACTATAGATCTCTAGGAGGAACTATAGATCTCTAGGAGGAACGATAGATCTCTGTGAGGAACTATAGATCTCTGTGAGGAACTATAGATCTCTGTGAGGAACTACAGACCTCTAGGAGGAACTACAGATCTCTGTGAGGAACTATAGATCTCTAGGAGGAACTACAGATCTCTGTGAGGAACTATAGATCTCTGTGAGGAACTATAGACCTCTAGCAGGAACTATAGACCTCTAGGAGGAACTATAGAACTCTAGGAGTAACTATATACCTCTAGGAGGAACTATAGATCTCTGTGAGGAACTACAGATCTCTTGTAGGAACTATAGATCTCTAGGAGGAACTATAGATCTCTGTGAGGAACTATACATCTCTAGGAGGAACTATAGATCTCTGTGAGGAACTATAGATCTCTAGGAGGAACTATAGATCTCTAGGAGGAACTATAGATCTCTGTGAGGAACTACAGACCTCTAGGAGGAACTACAGATCTCTGTGAGGAACTATAGATCTCTGTGAGGAACTATAGATCTCTGAGAGGAACTATAGATCTCTGAGAGGAACTATAGATCTCTAGGAGGAACTATAGATCTCTAGGAGGTACTATAGATCTCTAGGAGGAACTATAGATCTCTGTGAGGAACTATAGATCTCTAGGAGGAACTATAGATCTCTGTGAGGAACTACAGACCTCTTTGAGGAACTATAGATCTCTGTGAGGAACTATAGATCTCTGTGAGGAACGATAGATCTCTAGGAGGAACTACAGATCTCTGTGAGGAACTACAGACCTCTGTGAGGAACTATAGATCTCTGTGAGGAACTATAGATCTCTGTGAGGAACTATAGATCTCTGTGAGGAACTATAGATCTCTGTGAGGAACTACAGACCTCTAGGAGGAACTACAGATCTCTGTGAGGAACTATAGATCTCTGTGAGGAACTATAGATCTCTAGGAGGAACTATAGATCTCTAGGAGGAACTATAGATCTCTAGGAGGAACTATAGATCTCTAGGATGTCTAGGAGGAACTATAGATCTCCGTGAGCAACTATAGATCTCTAGGAGGTACTACAGATCTCTGTGAGGAACTATAGATCTCTAGGAGGAACTACAGATCTCTGTGAGGAACTATAGACCTCTAGGAGGAACTATAGACCTCTATAGACCTCTAGGAGGAACTATAGACCTCTAGGAGGAACTATAGACCTCTAGGAGGAACTATAGACCTATAGGAGGAACTATAGACCTCTAGGAGGAACTATAGACCTCTAGGAGGAACTATAGACCTCTAGGAGGAACTATAGACCTCTAGGAGGAAGTATAGATCTCTAGGAGGAACTATAGATCTCTTGTAGGATCTATAGATCTCTAGGAGGAACTATAGATCTCTAGGAGGAACTATAGATCTCTAGGAGGAACTATAGATCTCTAGGATGTCTAGGAGGAACTATAGATCTCCGTGAGGAACTATAGATCTCTAGGAGGTACTACAGATCTCTGTGAGGAACTATAGATCTCTAGGAGGAACTACAGATCTCTGTGAGGAACTATAGACCTCTAGGAGGAACTATAGACCTCTAGGAGGAACTATAGACCTCTATAGACCTCTAGGAGGAACTATAGACCTCTAGGAGGAACTATAGACCTCTAGGAGGAACTATAGACCTATAGGAGGAACTATAGACCTCTAGGAGGAACTATAGACCTCTAGGAGGAAGTATAGATCTCTAGCAGGAACTATAGATCTCTTGTAGGATCTATAGATCTCTAGGAGGAACTATAGATCTCTAGGAGGAACTATAGATCTCTGTGAGGAACTATAGACCTCTAGGAGGAACTATAGACCTCTAGGAGGAACTATAGACCTCTATAGACCTCTAGGAGGAACTATAGACCTCTAGGAGGAACTATAGACCTCTAGGAGGAACTATAGACCTATAGGAGGAACTATAGACCTCTAGGAGGAACTATAGACCTCTAGGAGGAACTATAGACCTCTAGGAGGAAGTATAGATCTCTAGGAGGAACTATAGATCTCTTGTAGGATCTATAGATCTCTAGGAGGAACTATAGATCTCTAGGAGGAACTATAGATCTCTATGAGGAACTATAGATCTCTAGGAGGAACTATAGATCTCTAGGAGGAACTATAGATCTCTGTGAGGAACTACAGACCTCTAGGAGGAACTACAGATCTCTATGAGGAACTATAGATCTCTGTGAGGAACTTTCGTTCTCTAGGAGGAACTATAGATCTCTGTGAGGAACTATACATCTCTAGGAGGAACTATAGATCTCTGTGAGGAACTACAGATCTCTGTGAGGAACTATAGATCTCTGTGAGGAACTATAGATCTCTGTGAGGAACTATAGATCTCTGAGAGGAACTATAGATCTCTGAGAGGAACTATAGACCTCTAGGAGGAACTATAGATCTCTAGGAGGTACTATAGATCTCTAGGAGGAACTATAGATCTCTGTGAGGAACTATAGATCTCTAGGAGGAACTACAGATCTCTGTGAGGAACAATAGATCTCTGTGAGGAACTATAGACCTCTAGGAGAAACTATAGACCTCTAGGAGGAACTATAGACCTCTATAGACCTCTAGGAGGAACTATAGACCTATAGGAGGAACTATAGACCTCTAGGAGGAACTATAGACCTATAGGAGGAACTATAGACCTCTAGGAGTAACTATATACCTCTAGGAGGAACTATAGATCTCTAGGAGGAACTATAGATCTCTTGTAGGAACTATAGATCTCTAGCAGGAACTATAGATCTCTAGGAGGAACTATAGATCTCTGTGAGGAACTATAGATCTCTAGGAGGAACTATAGACCTCTAGGAGGAACTATAGACCTCTAGGAGGAACTATAGATCTCTGTGAGGAACTACAGATCTCTGTGAGGAACTACAGACCTCTGTGAGGAACTATAGATCTCGGTGAGGAACTACAGACCTCTGTGAGGAACTACAGACCTCTGTGAGGAACTATAGACCTCTGTGAGGAACTTTAGATCTCTGTGAGGAGCTATAGATCTCTGTGAGGAACTATAGATCTCTAGGAGGAACTATAGATCTCTAGGAGGAACTATAGATCTCTAGGAGGAACTATAGATCTATGTGAGGAACTATAGACCTCTAGGAGGAACTATAGACCTCTAGGAGGAACTATAGACCTATAGGAGGAACTATAGACCTCTAGGAGGAACTACAGACCTCTGTGAGGAACTATAGACCTCTAGGAGGAACTATAGACCTCTAGGAGGAAGTATAGATCTCTAGGAGGAACTATAGATCTCTTGTAGGATCTATAGATCTCTAGGAGGAACTATAGATCTCTAGGAGGAACTATAGATCTCTAGGAGGAACTATAGATCTCTAGGATGTCTAGGAGGAACTATAGATCTCCGTGAGGAACTATAGATCTCTAGGAGGTACTACAGATCTCTGTGAGGAACTATAGATCTCTAGGAGGAACTACAGATCTCTGTGAGGAACTATAGACCTCTAGGAGGAACTATAGCCCTCTAGGAGGAACTATAGACCTCTATAGACCTCTAGGAGGAACTATAGACCTCTAGGAGGAACTATAGACCTCTAGGAGGAACTATAGACCTATAGGAGGAACTATAGACCTCTAGGAGGAACTATAGACCTCTAGGAGGAAGTATAGATCTCTAGGAGGAACTATAGATCTCTTGTAGGATCTATAGATCTCTAGGAGGAACTATAGATCTCTAGGAGGAACTATAGATCTCTGTGAGGAACTATAGACCTCTAGGAGGAACTATAGACCTCTAGGAGGAACTATAGACCTCTATAGACCTCTAGGAGGAACTATAGACCTCTAGGAGGAACTATAGACCTCTAGGAGGAACTATAGACCTATAGGAGGAACTATAGACCTCTAGGAGGAACTATAGACCTCTAGGAGGAACTATAGACCTCTAGGAGGAAGTATAGATCTCTAGGAGGAACTATAGATCTCTTGTAGGATCTATAGATCTCTAGGAGGAACTATAGATCTCTAGGAGGAACTATAGATCTCTATGAGGAACTATAGATCTCTAGGAGGAACTATAGATCTCTAGGAGGAACTATAGATCTCTGTGAGGAACTACAGACCTCTAGGAGGAACTACAGATCTCTATGAGGAACTATAGATCTCTGTGAGGAACTATAGATCTCTAGGAGGAACTATAGATCTCTGTGAGGAACTATAGATCTCTAGGAGGAACTATAGATCTCTGTGAGGAACTACAGATCTCTGTGAGGAACTATAGATCTCTGTGAGGAACTATAGATCTCTGTGAGGAACTATAGATCTCTGAGAGGAACTATAGATCTCTGAGAGGAACTATAGACCTCTAGGAGGAACTATAGATCTCTAGGAGGAACTATAGATCTCTAGGAGGAACTATAGATCTCTGTGAGGAACTATAGATCTCTAGGAGGAACTACAGATCTCTGTGAGGAACAATAGATCTCTGTGAGGAACTATAGACCTCTAGGAGGAACTATAGACCTCTAGGAGGAACTATAGACCTCTATAGACCTCTAGGAGGAACTATAGACCTCTAGGAGGAACTATAGACCTCTAGGAGGAACTATAGACCTATAGGAGGAACTATAGACCTCTAGGAGTAACTATATACCTCTAGGAGGAACTATAGATCTCTAGGAGGAACTATAGATCTCTTGTAGGAACTATAGATCTCTAGCAGGAACTATAGATCTCTAGGAGGAACTATAGATCTCTGTGAGGAACTATAGATCTATAGGAGGAACTATAGACCTCTAGGAGGAACTATAGACCTCTAGGAGGAACTATAGATCTCTGTGAGGAACTACAGATCTCTGTGAGGAACTACAGACCTCTGTGAGGAACTATAGATCTCGGTGAGGAACTACAGACCTCTGTGAGGAACTACAGACCTCTGTGAGGAACTATAGACCTCTGTGAGGAACTTTAGATCTCTGTGAGGAGCTATAGATCTCTGTGAGGAACTATAGATCTCTAGGAGGAACTATAGATCTCTAGGAGGAACTATAGATCTCTAGGAGGAACTATAGATCTATGTGAGGAACTATAGACCTCTAGGAGGAACTATAGACCTCTAGGAGGAACTATAGACCTATAGGAGGAACTATAGACCTCTAGGAGGAACTACAGACCTCTGTGAGGAACTATAGACCTCTAGGAGGAACTATAGACCTCTAGGAGGAAGTATAGATCTCTAGGAGGAACTATAGATCTCTTGTAGGATCTATAGATCTCTAGGAGGAACTATAGATCTCTAGGAGGAACTATAGATCTCTAGGAGGAACTATAGATCTCTAGGATGTCTAGGAGGAACTATAGATCTCCGTGAGGAACTATAGATCTCTAGGAGGTACTACAGATCTCTGTGAGGAACTATAGATCTCTAGGAGGAACTACAGATCTCTGTGAGGAACTATAGACCTCTAGGAGGAACTATAGACCTCTAGGAGGAACTATAGACCTCTATAGACCTCTAGGAGGAACTATAGACCTCTAGGAGGAACTATAGACCTCTAGGAGGAACTATAGACCTATAGGAGGAACTATAGACCTCTAGGAGGAACTATAGACCTCTAGGAGGAAGTATAGATCTCTAGGAGGAACTATAGATCTCTTGTAGGATCTATAGATCTCTAGGAGGAACTATAGATCTCTAGGAGGAACTATAGATCTCTGTGAGGAACTATAGACCTCTAGGAGGAACTATAGACCTCTAGGAGGAACTATAGACCTCTATAGACCTCTAGGAGGAACTATAGACCTCTAGGAGGAACTATAGACCTCTAGGAGGAACTATAGACCTATAGGAGGAACTATAGACCTCTAGGAGGAACTATAGATCTCTTGTAGGAACTATAGATCTCTAGGAGGAACTATAGATCTCTAGGAGGAACTATAGATCTCTATGAGGAACTATAGATCTCTAGGAGGAACTATAGATCTCTAGGAGGAACTATAGATCTCTGTGAGGAACTACAGACCTCTAGGAGGAACTACAGATCTCTATGAGGAACTATAGATCTCTGTGAGGAACTTTCGTTCTCTAGGAGGAACTATAGATCTCTGTGAGGAACTATACATCTCTAGGAGGAACTATAGATCTCTGTGAGGAACTACAGATCTCTGTGAGGAACTATAGATCTCTGTGAGGAACTATAGATCTCTGTGAGGAACTATAGATCTCTGAGAGGAACTATAGATCTCTGAGAGGAACTATAGACCTCTAGGAGGAACTATAGATCTCTAGGAGGTACTATAGATCTCTAGGAGGAACTATAGATCTCTGTGAGGAACTATAGATCTCTAGGAGGAACTACAGATCTCTGTGAGGAACAATAGATCTCTGTGAGGAACTATAGACCTCTAGGAGAAACTATAGACCTCTAGGAGGAACTATAGACCTCTATAGACCTCTAGGAGGAACTATAGACCTCTAGGAGGAACTATAGACCTCTAGGAGGAACTATAGACCTATAGGAGGAACTATAGACCTCTAGGAGTAACTATATACCTCTAGGAGGAACTATAGATCTCTAGGAGGAACTATAGATCTCTTGTAGGAACTATAGATCTCTAGCAGGAACTATAGATCTCTAGGAGGAACTATAGATCTCTGTGAGGAACTATAGATCTCTAGGAGGAACTATAGACCTCTAGGAGGAACTATAGACCTCTAGGAGGAACTATAGATCTCTGTGAGGAACTACAGATCTCTGTGAGGAACTACAGACCTCTGTGAGGAACTATAGATCTCGGTGAGGAACTACAGACCTCTGTGAGGAACTACAGACCTCTGTGAGGAACTATAGACCTCTGTGAGGAACTTTAGATCTCTGTGAGGAGCTATAGATCTCTGTGAGGAACTATAGATCTCTAGGAGGAACTATAGATCTCTAGGAGGAACTATAGATCTCTAGGAGGAACTATAGATCTATGTGAGGAACTATAGATCTCTGTGAGGAACTATAGATCTCTGTGAGGAACTACAGACCTCTAGGAGGAACTACAGATCTATGTGAGGAACTACAGACCTCTGTGAGGAACTATAGATCTCTAGGAGGAACTATAGATCTCTAGGAGGAACTATAGATCTCTGTGAGGAACTATAGATCTCTAGGAGGAACTATAGATCTCTGTGAGGAACTATACATCTCTAGGAGGAACTATAGATCTCTGTGAGGAACTATAGATCTCTAGGAGGAACTATAGATCTCTAGGAGGAACTATAGATCTCTAGGAGGAACTATAGATCTCTAGGAGGAACTATAGATCTCTGTGAGGAACTACAGACCTGTAGGAGGAACTACAGATCTCTGTGAGGAACTATAGATCTCTGTGAGGAACTATAGATCTCTAGGAGGAACTATAGATCTCTGTGAGGAACTATAGATCTCTGAGAGGGACTATAGATCTCTAGGAGGAACTATAGATCTCTAGGAGGAACTATAGATCTCTAGGAGGAACTATAGATCTCTAGGAGGAACTATAGATCTCTAGGAGGAACTATAGATCTCTAGGAGGAACTATAGATCTCTAGGAGGAACTATAGACCTCTAGGAGGAACTATAGACCTCTAGGAGGAACTATAGATCTCTGTGAGGAACTACAGATCTCTGTGAGGAACTACAGACCTCTGTGGGGAACTATAGACCTCTAGGAGGAACTACAGATCTCTGTGAGGAACTACAGACCTCTGTGAGGAACTATAGATCTCTGTGAGGAACTTTAGATCTCTGTGAGGAACTTTAGATCTCTGTGAGGAGCTATAGATCTATGTGAGGAACTATAGATCTCTAGGAGGAACTATAGATCTCTAGGAGGAACTATAGATCTCTAGGAGGAACTATAGATCTCTGTGAGGAACTATAGATCTCTGTGAGGAACTATAGATCTCTGTGAGGAACTACAGACCTCTAGGAGGAACTACAGATCTATGTGAGGAACTACAGACCTCTGTGAGGAACTATAGATCTCTAGGAGGAACTATAGATCTCTAGGAGGAACTATAGATCTCTATGAGGAACTATAGACCTCTAGGAGGAACTATAGATCTCTAGGAGGAACTATAGATCTCTGTGAGGAACTATAGATCTCTGTGAGGAACTATAGATGTCTGTGAGGAACTATAGGTCTCTAGGATGAACTATAGATCTCTAGGAGGAACTATAGATCTCTGTGAGGAACTATAGATCTCTGTGAGTAACTACAGACCTCTAGGAGGAATTGCAGATCTCTGTGAGGAACTACAGACCTCTGTGAGGAACTATAGATCTCTTTGAGGAACTATAGATCTCTAGGAGGAACTATAGATCTCTATGAGGAACTATAGACCTCTAGGAGGAACTATAGATCTCTAGGAGGAACTATAGATCTCTGTGAGGAACTATAGAGCTCTGTGAGGAACTATAGATGTCTGTGAGGAACTATAGATGTCTGTGAGGAACTATAGATCTCTAGGAGGAACTATAGATCTCTATGTTACTATCCAAACATCAGATTAAGACTCAGTCACACAACTCTCATCACAGTCACACAACTCTCATATCACAGTCACACAATGCTATTCCCAAACATACCTAATCAATTAGTTGTTTTTCAACAATATTTTAACCTGCAGGAATATCTTCACATTTCTATCTCATGGTTAGTTCCTAGGATAATGTAACTCATACATGTACATATTTCAATACTTCTAAAATGGGGTCCAGGTTTAAACAATTACAGGTGCACCTTACTAGCTTATACTATATCATAAATGGTCTTAACTAGTAAACACAGATTCTAGTTTTCATCCAGTTCACACAGATAGCTGACTCAGCCTCAGAGCCTACTGCCTCGGCCCTGTTTACACCTCCAAGGTCCCCCCCTCACACAGGAAAACACACTCAGAGCCTACGAGGCTTTTCTAGAAACTACACTTCCCACTAACGAGATGGACAAGCCAGCACAGGTGTAACACATACTGACTAACGAGGTGACACCAATCAGTGCGTCCTACGTGCTAACGAGCTAGACGTGCTAACGAGCTACACGTGCTAACGAGCTACACGTGCTAACGAGCTACACGTGCTAATGAGCTACACGTGCTAAAGTCCAACCTCAAAACATAAATGGAAAAACCAAAGCCTGTAACACCTTCCCCCTTAAGACAACAAATATATCCTACATTTCTTTAGGACAAGTTTGCCTACCACCAACAGAAAACAACTTAATTTCCCAATATAATCAACTACAATGCTTCACCTTCACCAATATAAACATGGTGTCTACTGGCTGTCAACTATTAAAAAGAAGAAAAAAACACGTATTTCTAAATAATAATATACAATAGTATCTTTTGTCCTTTTTCTTTCCATAGAATCCTTCCTAAAACTCACTAGCTTCTAGAACTCTCGTCTTCCTAAAACTCACTAGCTTCTAGAACTCTCGTCTTCCTAAAACTCACTAGCTTCTAGAACTCTCGTCTTCCTAAAACTCACTAGCTTCTAGAACTCTCGTCTTCCTAAAACTCACTAGCTTCTAGAACTCTCGTCTTCCTAAAACTCACTAGCTTCTTGAACTCTCGTCTTCCTAAAACTCACTAGCTTCTAGAACTCTCGTCCCCTTGGAATTCACACAGGAGAGAGTCCAAACAAAACTCATCTCCAATACGGAAAAACATGCAGTCAAAATAAATTGTGATCCATGGCAACGCACTGACTAAACGCAAAACACAAATCTTTTTGACTGCCCACCCTTGAGACAATCAGAAACCAAGTTGTCCTTACCACAGACATGTCTGATATTCTGCGTAGCAACAGGGACATGTGATCGATAAGCCTGACTTCTCCCCTCTCTGGACCCAAGGTGATTGAGGCCCATTTGAGGGAGGAAGTGCAGCTGCCAACACCAGAGTCAGAAAGGAGACATTCTAATAGCAAGAGGTCAATAGTTCATATCAGCATATTCTGCAGATAAGACTTCTTAATTATCTATGTTACCTAGCTAATTCTGATTTCTCCACCACAATCTTACCCCAGAAACAGGCTCCAGAACAATAGCTGTGTTACTGGTGTGCAGGATATAACCTTTACTCTGTGGAGGATCAAGAGGAACCAGTCAGTTTCTGTCATATTCTTGGCTGACAGTCCGAACATCATGGGTTCATTCTACACACACAGAACAGTTAGAACAGGCCTCTATCAACACACTTTTCTATGTTATAGGAGTTAGGTTCTTTACCAATCTCAAGCCCAATGCCTCGGCTTAAACAATTATATTTTACTACACCAGCATTAGTAAGGTTTAATAGAAATTTCCCTCACAGTGCTAACGAGCTAGACGTGCTAACGAGCTAGACGTGCTAACGAGCTAGACGTGCTAAAGTCCAACCTCAAACATAAATGGAAAAACCAAAGCCTGTAACACCTTCCCCCTTAAGACAACAAATATATCCTATATTTTTGTTGGACAAGTTTGCTCACCACCAACAGAAAACAACTTCCATTTCACATGATAATCAACTACAATGCTTCACCTCCTGTCAACAATTAAAAACAAGAAAAACACACTTATTTCGAAATAATAATATACAATTGAAATATTTTTTTCTCCTTTTTCTCTTCTAACTATAGAATCCTAAAACTCACTAGCTTCTAGAACTCTCGTCTTCCTAAAACTCACTAGCTTCTAGAACTCTCGTGTTCCAAAAACCCACTAGCTTCTAGAACTCTTGTCCCCTTGGAACGAGCCCAAACAAAACGAATCTCCAATACGTGCAGTCAAAATAAATTGTGATCCATGGTAACGCACTGGCTAAACACAAAACACATCTTTTTGACTGCCCAGCCTTGAGACAATCAGAAACCAAGTTGTCCTTAACACGGACATGTCTGATTTCAAGAGGAAACTCCTGCAATATCCGTAGTAACTTTCCACCTCACTGTGGAGCTTCTCTCTCTTTTCAGGGTTCACCCAATAGGCATGTTGTTGGATCGGGGCCCAGTCCCCAATGTCATGCTCTAGTACATTTGGTTTGGCACATCTGAGAATGAACCCTGATATTCTAAAAGCAGCGTAACAATGTCAATATAATTGTACCCAAAGATTGTCAGTTGGTTGCATAAATAATTATGATTACTAAATCTTACATGAATATTAAACATGAAATATAAAAACCAAATGTACACCCCTATGTTAATATGTATTAGCAAAAATTCACTAAATGGTGAGGCATAAAATGTATATTTTGTCAGGCTGGATGTTTGAAATATGAGGTGATTTGAGACCTGCTACTTCAGTAGTGGAATAAAGACATTTAGCACATGAATGTTGTAAATAAATACTGGAGTGATGTAGGATTGTTCATATAATTGATTATAGACCAATTTATTGTAATGCGACTATGTGTATAGGCTGTAAGTATGTTGAAATTAAATTGTTTTCTTTTCAACTTTCACTTTCAACTAAAACCAAACTTATATTGTATGTCGGGCATAGTCTTATTTTGAACGACATTTTGCTAGGTGAGATATCCCCCAATGTCACAGTTTAAACGGGTCCAAATCAATAGTCTAAATGCAGAAACAGTTTAGCAATAAATCACTGATATCGATTAGGGGGGAAATCAGGTTGTACGTGATGTTGAAACTAACAAAACAAAAAAAAAACACATGGAAATGGGAGATATATTTTACCTCACTGGTTAGAGGACAACCTGAAGAAGACAGTCAGCTACATTTTGGAGTGATGAATTTATATGTAGGGGTCGCTAAACAAAGGAACACAACATTTATGTCATCACTCATCGATATCATGTTGAAATCAATTGTGTGAGAGGAGGGAGATGAGGATGCACGTCCTGTTAACCTGTTAGGGCTAGGGGGCAGCATTGACACGGCTGGATAAAAAACATACCCGATTTAATCTGGTTACCACTCCTACTCAGTAACTAGAATATGCATATACTTATTACATATGGATAGAAAACACCCTAAATTTTCTAAAACTGTTTGAATGGTGTCTGTGAGTATAACAGAACTCAAATGGCAGGTCAAAACCTGAGAGATTCCTTTACAGGAAGTGGCCTGTCTGACCATTTCTGGAACTTCTTTGCCATCTCTATCATTTACTAAGGATCTCTGCTCTAACGTGACACTTCCCACGTCGTCCATAGGCTCTCATAGCCCGGGAAAAAACAGAATGTCGTCATTCCAGCCCCAGGCTGAAACACATTATCGCCTTTCTCAAGTGGCCCATCAAGAGACACTAGCTTATGCGCGTGACCCCGACCGCCCCCGCCTTTGGGATTTTTTCCTCTGTTTGCCGAAAAGGAGATTCCCTGTCGGAATTTTACCGCTTTTCTACGAGAAAAATGACGTAAAAATTGATTTTAAACAGCGGTTGACATGCTTCGACGTACGGCAATTGAATACTTTGAATTTTATTGTCAGGAATTGCGCCAAGCGCGCGACACTTCTTTACTATTTCGGATAGTGTCTGGAACGCACGAACAAAACGCCGCTATTCGGATATAACGATGGATTATTTTGGACCAAACCAACATTTGTTATTGAAGTAGACGTCCTGGGTGTGCATTCTGACGAAGACAACAAAAGGTAATGGCATTTTTATAATAGTAAATATGATTATGGTGAGTGCTAAACTTGCCGGGTGTCTAAATAGCGAGCCCGTGATGCCTGGGCTATATACTTAGAATATTGCAAAATGTGCTTTCACCAAAAAGCTATTTTAAAATCGGACATATCGAGTGCATAGAGGAGGTCTGTATCTATAATTCTTAAAATAATTGTTATGCTTTTTGTGAACGTTTATCGTGAGTAATTTAGTAAAATGTTAGCGAATTCCCCGTAAGTTTGCGGGGGGTATGCTAGTTCTGAACGTCACATGCTAATGTAAAAAGCTGGTTTTTGATATAAATATGAACTTGATTGAACAAAACATGCATGTATTGTATAACATAATGTCCTAGGGTTGTCATCTGATGAAGATCATCAAAGGTGAGTGCTGCATTTAGCTGTCTTCTGGGTTTTGGTGACATTATATGCTGGCTTGAAAAATGGGTGTCTGATTATTTCTGGCTTGGTACTCTGCTGACATAATCTAATGTTTTGCTTTCGTTGTAAAGCCTTTTTGAAATCGGACAGTGTGGTTAGATTAACGAGAGTCTTATCTTTAAATGGCTGTAAAATAGTCATATGTTTGAGAAATTGAAGTAATAGGATTTTGAAGATTTTGAAAATCGCGCCACAGGCTGGCAGTGGATGTTACGTAGGTGGGACGAATTCGTCCCGCCGGTCACATAGAGGTTAAACGAACAGCTCAAAATCCACATGGAATCTGGGAGTAATGTGTACATCCCTGGTTAGAGGACAATTTGTAGAAAACAGCTAGCTACATTTTGAAGTGTTGCATTTTGATTCCAGTGGGTCACCAACATGGTAAATGTAAAACAACTATTTTTGTGTTCGTCACTTTTTATTAAATCTCATAAATAGTACTCTTCTATTAAAATACTCCTACTACAATGTTAAAACATTCTACATTGTGACATTAATTCATTGATATCATGAAACAACTCCTTCATGTATTTTCTGATGTTTGATCAGATGTCTTTTATCGGAGTATCTCTTGTTACATTGACCACAGCTATAAGGTTTTTCTCCCGTGTGTGTTCTTTGGTGTGATGTCAGATGGCTAGAAGTAGTAAAACTCTTCCCACATTGACCACAGCCATGAGGTTTCTCTCCTGTGTGTGTTCTCTGGTGTGATGTCAGCTGGCCAGATTGAACAAAACTCTTCCCACATTGAGTACAGCTATAGGGTTTCTCTCCTGTGTGTCTTCTCTGGTGTATCTTCAGTTCGCCAGATTGAACAAAACTCTTGCCACATCGAGTACAGCTATAAGGTTTCTCTCCTGTGTGTCTTCTCTGGTGTGTCTTCAGTTCGCCAGATTGAACAAAACTCTTCCCACATTGAGTACAGCTATAGGGTTTCTCTCCTGTGTGTCTCCTTTGGTGTATCTTCAGATGGTTAGATTTAAAAAAAAACTTCCCACATCGAGTACAGCTATAGGGTTTCTCTCCTGTGTGTGTTCTCTGGTGAAGAGTCAGATTGCGCAAGCAAGTAAAACTCTTCCCACACTCATCACAGATATACGGTTTCTCTCCTGTGTGTGTTCTCTGGTGTGTTATCAGGTTGATTAGCTGAGTAAAACTCTACCCACATTGATCACAGCTAAAAGGTTTCTCTCCTGTGTGTGTTCTCTGGTGTAATTTCAGGCTGGTTGAACGAGTAAAACTCTTCCCACATTCATCACAGCTCGATAGTTTCTCTCCTGTGTGTATTCTCTGGTGTGATATCAGGCTGCTTCGATGAGTAAAACTCTTCCCACATTGATCACAGCTAAAAGGTTTCTCTCCTGTGCGTGTTCTCTGGTGGAATTTCAGGCTGGTTGATTGAGTAAAACTCTTCCCACATTCATCACAGCTATATGGTTTCTCTCCTGTGTGTGTTCTCTGGTGTGTTATCAGGTTGATTAGCTGAGTAAAACTCTTCCCACATTGATCACAGCTAAAAGGTTTCTCTCCTGTGCGTGTTCTCTGGTGGAATTTCAGGCTGGTTGATTGAGTAAAACTCTTCCCACATTCATCACAGCTATATGGTTTCTCTCCTGTGTGTGTTCTCTGGTGTGTTATCAGGTTGATTAGCTGAGTAAAACTCTTCCCACATTGATCACAGCTAAAAGGTTTCTCTCCTGTGTGTGTTCTCTGGTGTAATTTCAGGCTGGTTGATTGAGTAAAACTCTTCCCACATTCATCACAGCTATATGGTTTCTCTCCTGTGTGTGTTCTCTGGTGTGTTATCAGGTTGATTAGCTGAGTAAAACTCTTCCCACATTGATCACAGCTAAAAGGTTTCTCTCCTGTGTGTGTTCTCTGGTGTAATTTCAGGCTGGTTGAACGAGTAAAACTCTTCCCACATTCATCACAGCTATAAGATTTCTCTCCTGTGTGTGTTCTTTGGTGTACAATAAGATGGCTAGATGTATCAAAACTCTTCCCACATTGAGTACAGCAATAAGCTTTCTCTACTGCGTGGCTTCTCCGATGAATTCTAATGCCTGCTGATGAGGTGAATCTCTTCCCACAGTCAGAGCAGCAGTGAGTTTTCTTCCCTGTGGATCTCTGCAGGTGTTTCTTGAGGAGTTCTGATCTGGAGAGACTCTTCTCTGCCTTGTCAGCATCATGAGGTTGTTGAGGCTCCCCAGAGGATCCACGATTGTCATTCACACAGGAGAGAGACGTGACTAAGTCATACAGATGGTTAAAGGCCCACAACAGCAGAAATCCACTGTAAAAGGTCATGCCAACAGCGTAGCCATGATGTTGAACAACAATTGACATCTGTAATGAATGTAATGATTACTTGACATTTGTCTTAAAATGAGCAACAATAGTCATATTTTGTCTTGATTTCACATTAGTAGTAACATCTAAGATTGGAGGCCCTTTTCTATGTTTGCTGGTGAGAAAAGATTTTTGCTCAGGGGAGTAACCTCCATTACCAAGTTGCTTATGAGTTCATTTCACACTACTTTGGATTATAATTGTCAGGCTCGCTTGAATCTCCTGCTTAATATGTTTGTGTCATCATCGCAAATCAACCGCTTTGTACTTAAAAAACACTTCAACCAGTAAAATGCTCTTTGGCTTTTTCATCAGCCTGACAATGAGGGTTTGTACACTGTTTGACAAATTGGCCCATAACTTCACCTAACAACAACATAGACCTACTGTTGGACCCATAACTTCACCTAACAATAACATAGACCTACTGTAGGACCCATAACTTCACCTAACAATAACATAGACCTACTGTAGGACCCATAACTTCACCTAACAACAAATATAGGAAAATAGCTCTGTGTGTTGTACAATAGCCTATCCATCAAGGAACAGTTCTCTACACATTATGAGCTAAGTATCTCTGTGTCCAAACAGACTAACGAGACCATACAGTAAATCAAGCCGACAATAACACATTATAAACATAGATTTGTTAGGGATGTTGGATCCAACGTGGAGCACGGCATAACTGTCTTTACCAGAGTAATGAATGAAGAAGCACTTTGGTTGTTGTTGCATGTCGTGATGTTTGTAATTTGACTGGCATTCAGAAAAGTATTTCCTGGATCTTCTGATAGTTGATCATGTGACTGTAACTAAACATCTACAGTATTAAGAATTATGTGTAATTATTGAAGAACTGCGTTAATGACAGTATCCATTTGAGTGTTGTCAATAAAGCTAAGATTTCAAAAAAAAAAATGTATTTCACCTTTATCCTCTTGGGGCTAGGTGGGACGCTAGCGTGCCACCCGTGGTGCACTCCATCAACAGCAGGTGCATTTCAAGAGCGGCAAATTTGAATCCAAATAAATGTCAAAATTCAAATTTTTCAAAAATACAACTATGTTACACCATTTGAAAGATAAACATCTCCTTAATCTAACCACGTTTTACGATTTCAAAAAGGTTTTACGGCGAAAGCATAAATTTAGAGTATGTTAGGACAGTACATTTACAAGAGTTGTGTGTAATGTTTTGTCAAGTCAAAGACAGGGTCACCAAAACCATAAAACCAGCTAAAATGATGCACTAACCTTTTACAATCTCCATCAGATGACACTCCTAGGACATTATGTTAGACAATGCATGCATTTTTAGTTCTATCAAGTTGATATTTATATCCAAAAACAGCGTTTTACTATGGCATTGATGTTGAGGAAATCGTTTCCCTCCAATAACCGGCAGTCAAGTCAGCGTCACAAATTAAATAATTAAAATTAGAAAACATTGGTAAAATATTATATTGTCATTTAAAGAATTATAGATTTACATCTTTTGAACGCAATCAACTTGCCAGATTTAAAAATAACCTTACTGGGAAATCACACTTTGCAATAATCTGAGCACTGCGCCCAGAAAAATACGCGTTGCGATACAGACTAGACGTCATGTTGGGGAGATCTAAAATCGAAAATACTATGTAAATAATCCATTACCTTTGATTCTCTTCATCAGATGTCACTTCCAGGTATCACAGGTCCATAACGAATGTAGTTTTGTTCAAAAAAGCTCATCATTTATGTCCAAAAATCTCCGTCTCGTTAGCACATGATGTAAGCCAGCCGGACTTCTCGTCATGAACGAGGGGAAAAAATATATTTCCGTTCGTTCAAACATGTCAAACGTTGTATAGCATAAATCATTAGGGCCTTTTTTAACCAGAACATGAATAATATTCAAGGTGGACGAATGCATACTCTTTTATAACGTATTGGAACGAGGGTACCCAACATCAACTCGCGCGCAAGGTGTCTAATGGGCCATCATCGTTCCATGGCTCTTGTTCGGTCAGATCTCCCTCCAGAAGACTCAAAACACTTTGTAAAGGCTGGTGACATCTAGTGGAAGCAATAGGAAGTGCCAAAATATTCCTAAACCCCTGTGTTTTTCAATGGGATAGGTTTAAAGTCAATACAACACATCAGGTATCCACTTCCTGTCAGAAAATGTCTCAGGGTTTTGCCTGCCAAATGAGTTCTGTTATACTCACAGACACCATTCAAACAGTTTTGGAAACTTTAGAGTGTTTTCTATCCATATATAATAAGTATATGCATATTGTAGTTACTGGGTAGGATTAGTAACCAGATTAAATCGGGTACATTTTTTTTATCCAGACGTGCAAATGCTGCCCCCTAGACCCAACAGGTTATTTAACCAGGTAGGCTAGTTGAGAACAAGTTCTCATTTACAACTGCAACCTGGCCAAGATAAAGCAAAGCAGTGCGACAAAAAAAAACAGAGTTACACGTTGGATAAACAAACGAACAGTCAATAACACAATAGAAAAATCTATATACAGTGTGTGCAAATGGAGTACGGAGGTAAGGCAATAAATAGGCCATAGTAGTGAAGTAATTACAATTTAACACTGGAGTGATAGATGTTCAAGTAGAAATACTGGTGTGCAAAAGAGCAAAAAAACGTAAATAAAAACATGGGGATGAGGTAGGCAGTTGGATGGGCTATTTACAGATGGGCAATTTACAGATGGGCTGTGTACAGCTGCAGCGATCGGTAAGCTGCTCAGATAGCTGATGCTTGAAGTTAGTGAAGGAGATATATGTCTCCAACTTCAGCGATTTTTGCAATTCGTTGCAGTCATTGGCAGCAGAGAACTGGAAGGAAAGGCGGCCAAAGGAGGTGTTGGCTTTGGGGATGACCAGTGAGATATACCTCCTGGAGCGCGTGCTATGGGTGGGTGTTGCTATGGTGACCAGTGAGCTGAGTGAAGTCGGCCTAGCAAAGACTTATAGATGACCTGGAGCCAGTGGGTTTGGCGACGAATATGTATACCAGGTCGATTAGAAAGGCCTGCTCGCAGAAGTGTTCTAGGGAGCATTTGACAGTGATGAGGGGTGGCCGTTTGACCGCAAACCCATAACGGATGCAGGTGATGAGGCAGTGATCGCTGAGATCCTGATTGAAAACAGCAGAGGTGTATTTGGAGGGCAAGTTGGTCAGAATAATATCTATGAGGGTACCCATGTTTACAGATTTAGGGGTTGTACCTGGTGGGTTCCTTGATAATTTGTGTGAGATTGAGGGCATCTAGCTTGAATTGTAGGACGGCCGGGGTGTTAACCTCACTAGGGTAGGGGGCACTGTTTTCACCTCCGGATGAAAAGCGTGCCAAAGTAAACTTGGTAGATTTGGATAGAAAACACTCTAAAGTTTCCAAAACTGTTAAAATAATGTCTGTGAGTATAACAGAACTGATATGACAGGCAAAAACCTGAGAATAATACATCCAGGAAGTGGGATTTTTTGTTGTTGTTGTAGTTTTCCATTGACTGCCTATACAGATTCCATTGACTTAGGTCTCAAATTGCACTTCCTATGGCTTCCACTAGATGTCAACAGTCTTTAGAAATAGTTTCAGGCTTGCATCCTGAAAAATGAGAGTGTAAGACCACTCTGAATGAGTGGACCATTCAGTATCTCAGAGATTTTTCATGCGTGAGCCCGAGAGCGCACCTTTCTTGTTTACCTTTTATATTGACGACGTTATTGTCCGGTTGAAATGTTATATATTATTTAGGCTAAAAACAACCTGAGGATTGATTATAAACATCGTTTGACATGTTTCTACGAACTTTACTGATACTTTTCGGATTTTTCGTCTGGCTGTTGTGATTGCCTTTGAGCCTGTGGATTACTGAACAAAACGCATGAACAAAACGGAGGTTTTTGGATATAAAGAGAGACTTTATCGAACAAAACGAACATTAATTGAGTAAATGGGAGTCTTGTGAGTTGCAACGATATGAAGATCATCAAAAGTAAGTGATTCATTTTATCGCTATTTCTGACTTGTGTAACTCCTCTACTTGGCTGGTAACTGTTTGTAATGATTTGTCTGCTGGGCGCTGTTCTCAGATAATCGCATGGTATGCTTTCACGGTAAAGCCTTTTTGAAATCTGACACTGTGGTTTGATTAACAAGAAGTTAATCTTTAAACCGATGTATAACACTTGTATGTTTTATGAATTCTTATAGTGAGTATTTCTGTTTTTGAATTTGGTGCTCTGCAATTTCACTGGATGTTGGCCATGTGGGACGGTAGCGTCCCACACCCCCTAGAGAGGTTAAGCATATCCCAGTTTAGGTCACCTAACAGAACAAACTCTGAAGATAGATGGGGGCCAATCAATTCACATATGGTGTCCAGGGCACTGCTGGGAGCTGAGGGGGGTCTGTAACAGGCGGCAACAGTGAGAGACTTATTTCTGGAGAGATTCATTTTTTTTATTAAAAGCTCGAACTGTTTGGGCTTAGACCTGGAAAGTATGATAGAACATTGCAGGCCATCTCTGCAGTAGATTGCAACTCCTCTCATTTTGATGGAAAATGTTGTATTTGGGGATGGAAATTTCAGAATTTTTGGTGACCTTCCAAAGCCAGGATTCAGATGGCAAGGACATCAAGGTTGGCGGAGTGTGCTAAAGCAGTGAGTAAAACAAACTTAGGGAGGAGGCTTCTGATGTTAACATGCATGAAACCAAGGCTTTTACGGTTACAGAAGTCAACAAATGAGAGCGCCTGGGGACACACAGGGCCTGGGATAACCTCTACATCACCAGAGGAGTAGGATGAGGGTACGGCAAAAGGCTTTCAGAACTGGTCGGCTCCCTCCAGTCAGGTTATGTTGACTAAGGGCTCCCTCCAGTCAGGTTATAGTGATGACTGGCTCCCTCTAGTCAGGTTATAGTGAATACTGGCTCCCTCTAGTCAGGTTATAGTGATGACTGGCTCCCTCTAGTCAGGTTATAGTGATGACTGGCTCCCTCTAGTCAGGTTATAGTGATGACTGGCTCCCTCTAGTCAGGTTATAGTGATGACTGGCTCCCTCTAGTCAGGTTATAGTGATGACTGGCTCCCTCTAGTCAGGTTATAGTGATGACTGGCTCCCTCCAGTCATTTGTGTGTTTTAATTATTTAATGAAATAGCATGCTTAAAGCATCAGACAAGTTCAGTACATATAGTTGATTTTATAAAAAGACATGGGGCGATTGGTAGAAAGAACAGATGACTCTTGGTTGACCAAGAGATATTTTAGGTGGGGACAGCACTAGAACATGATTTTGGGGCTCCCGAGTGGCGCAGCGGACACTGCATCTCAGTGCTTGAGGCTTCACTACAGACACCCTGGTTCAAATCCAGGCTGTATCACAACCGGCCGTGATTGGGAGTTCCATAGGGCGGCGCACAATTGGCCCAGCGTTGTCCGGGGTAGGCAGTCATTGTAAATAAGAATTTGTTCTTAACTGACTTGTCTAGTTAAATAAAGGTTACATTTAAATACATTTAAAAAATAGAGTTTCATGACAAACCATTTTTTACAAATCCGGCAAGGCACCAATTTTGAGAAGGGTTTAAAACAAAGGTTTCAAACCAATTCATGAATGTAATTTAATCTAGGTATGTCTTGCCTTTAATGTAATGGCATGAAAAACAATTGGCTGAATATTATACAATGACTTATCAACAGCTCTAATAATTTGCCTCCACAGGAAATCTACACTGGCAGTTATAGAATATACTATATATCCTAGAAACCTGGTTAAACTATCATTATGACATCATGGATGAATTCTATAATATACTATATATCCTAGAAACCTGGTTAAACTATCATTATGACATCATGGATGAATTCTATAATATACTATATATCCTAGAAACCTGGTTAAACTATCATTATGACATCATGGATGAATTCTAGAATATACTATATATCCTAGAAACCTGGTTAAACTATCATTATGACATCATGGATGCATTATAGAATATACTATATAGCCTAGAAACCTGGTTAAACTATCATTATGACATCATGGATGAATTCTAGAATATACTATATATCCTAGAAACCTGGTTAAACTATCATTATGACATCATGGATGCATTATAGAATATACTATATAGCCTAGAAACCTGGTTAAACTATCATTATGACATCATGGATGAATTCTAGAATATACTATATAGCCTAGAAACCTGGTTAAACTATCATTATGACATCATGGATGAATTCTAGAATATACTATATAGCCTAGAAACCTGGTTAAACTATTATTATGACATCATGGATGAATTCTAGAATACACTATATATCCTAGAAACCTGGTTAAACTATCATTATGACATCATGGATGAATTCTAGAATATACTATATATCCTAGAAACCTGGTCAAACTATCATTATGACATCATGGATGAATAATTTTGAGTGGTTACACTCCTCCTTCCTCCATCCCTCAGCTGTTTACCAAACCAAGCCTCTGGGCAGCCATTTTGTTACTGTTGAAAAAACCCACACAACCCAGCAATCTGCAGTTCATACAACAACAAAGCTGTCATTCCACCACTGTTTTGATATATAAGATGATTATGGGGTTGGAGAAATGTAACTACTTTCAAATTCATAGACAGACCTATGGATGCAAGGACTGACCATCCATGATATCAACATTATAGTTTTAACTATGTTGAGGCTATACAGTGTTGGTTTACATTTCTAAACATTGGAGTAAAAAAAAGCTTATTTGGGGTTCTGATGGGGTACAACAGTTGAACTAAGCTCATGAGGCATGTGTTATATTCTTCAAGAATCAATGGCTATAAATTAATAATTTAAAAGTCACAATATGGATGTAGCTATTGCATATTTCCGCTTTAACACCACACATCAGTTCAACAACTGCAGAGTTTGTGCCTCTGTATTTAAGACAGTACTTACTAGTGTTAATCAGGGAACGGTTTCTCAAAACCATCTTATGGCTAAGTTCACCGTTAGAACCATTGGACGCCTTAAGATGCGTTTGGGAAACCGGGCCCAGATGTCCAGTTTCCTCCTCTATCGATGTAACAGTCATCTCCCCCTCTTCCTCTTTCACTCCATAAACTGCATCCTCCTCTTCTTTTACTGTAACATCCTCCTCCTCTTTCACTCTGAACGCGTATTTTTCTTCTTTCACAGTAACGGCCTCACCCTCTACTTCTTGTTTTACTGTGATATTCTCTTCTTTAGCAGGAGAGTAGCTCAGTGACCGCATGGTCGGAGATGTTAGCTAGCTAGGCTAATGCTAACTTAACCAGCCCGCTAGCTGAATAATAACAACAACACCGTAAATATGAAATTAAACCGGATAACTAACTAGACGACAGTAGTGGGTTTAAAACACAGTGGCTAATATACACTAACGTGTCTAAAGAGCTTTATCGGTTCGGCTATTTTGTCTAGCAAGCTACCGTGGTGTCTGACTAACTGTTGTTGCTGTTGAAAGAAGCGTTCCGTCCACTACATTATACGTCACACCAACAGCATCGCCTGAAATTCCCAGACCGCCATCTGCTGACTGGAGTGGGTAACGCAGTTGAGTAAAATGTTAATTTTGTCAGACAAAAAGTTAAAGGGTAGGAATAAGGAACATCGCTGGTCCTAAAATATTCATTAGCCCCCCCCCCCCCTAAATAAATCAATATCAGTCAATATATTTTTCTGTGATTTTTCTTTTTTCGTCAACCGTTCCATCGCATCTTAAACTTTTTACCAGGCCGGCACTAGGACCGGGGGAGGCTGCTGCTGCACTAGTGACTGTTAGACTTTCTTCAGCAATACTAGGAGAGAGGGGTACCCCTACACAGAACTGAACTGGATCAAAGATGGTGGACAGAAATACTAGGAGAGAGGGGTACCCCTACACTGAACTGAACTGGATCTAAGATGGCGGACAGAAATACTAAGAGAGAGGGGTACCCCTACACAGAACTGAACTGGATCAAATATGGCGGACAGAAATACTACGAGAGAGGGGTACCCCTACACAGAACTGAACTGGATCTAAGATGGAGGACAGAAATACTAGGAGAGAGGGGTACCCCTACACAGAACTGAACTGGATCAAAGATGGCGGACAGAAATACTAGGAGAGAGGGGTACCCCTACACAGAACTGAACTGGATCAAAGATGGCGGACAGAAATACTAGGAGAGAGGGGTACCCCTACACAGAACTGAAATGGATCAAAGATGGCGGACAGAAATACTAGGAGAGAGGGGTACCCCTACACAGAACTGAACATGGATCAAAGATGGCGGACAGAAATACTAGGAGAGAGGGGTACCCCTACACAGAACTGAACTGGATCAAAGATGGCGGACAGAAATACTAGGAGAGAGGGATACCCCTACACAGAACTGAACTGGATCAAAGATGGCGGACAGAAATACTAGGAGAGAGGGGTACCCCTACACAGAACTGAACTGGATCAAAGATGGCGGACAGAAATACTAGGAGAGAGGGGTACCCCAACACAGAACTGAACTGGATCTAAGATGGCGGCCAGAAACACTAGGAGAGAGGGGTACCCCTACACAGAACTGAACTGGATCAAAGATGGCGGACAGAAATACTAGGAGAGAGGGGTACCCCTACACAGAACTGATCTGGATCAAAGATGGCGGACAGAAATACTAGGAGAGAGGGGTACCCCTACACAGAACTGAACATGGATCAAAGATGGCGGACAGAAATACTAGGAGAGAGGGGTACCCCTACACAGAACTGAACTGGATCAAAGATGGCGGACAGAAATACTAGGAGAGAGGGATACCCCTACACAGAACTGAACTGGATCAAAGATGGCGGACAGAAATACTAGGAGAGAGGGGTACCCCTACACAGAACTGAACTGGATCAAAGATGGCGGACAGAAATACTAGGAGAGAGGGGTACCCCAACACAGAACTGAACTGGATCTAAGATGGCGGCCAGAAACACTAGGAGAGAGGGGTACCCCTACACAGAACTGAACTGGATCAAAGATGGCGGACAGAAATACTAGGAGAGAGGGGTACCCCTACACAGAACTGATCTGGATCAAAGATGGCGGACAGAAACACTAGGAGAGAGGGGTACCCCTACACAGAACTGAACTGGATCAAAGATGGCGGACAGAAATACTAGGAGAGAGGGGTACCCCTACACAGAACTGATCTGGATCAAAGATGGCGGACAGAAACACTAGGAGAGAGGGGTACCCCTACACAGAACTGATCTGGATCAAAGATGGCGGACAGAAACACTAGGAGAGAGGGGTACCCCTACACAGAACTGAACTGGATCAAAGATGGCGGACAGAAATACTAGGATGGAAGCAAATGTAAGGGATTATAACGTCATAACGAATCATGCAAAAACATGTACAGTTGACAGGAATGTTAGTTAATGTAGAGACAAACGATTATGCATTTTTTTTATCGTAAAGTTCATTTACGAAAATTGCGATTTAGCTAGCTAGCTGACTAGCTAACATTAACATTAACCAGCTAGCTGACTAGCTAACATTAACCAACTAGCTGACTAGCTAACATTAACCAGCTAGCTGACTAGCTAACATTAGCCAGCTAGCTGACTAGCATTATGGGTGTTGTGACATGAGTATGAAATTGTCATTCTGGCTGTTTTAGGGACTCCTGAAACAACCAGCAATCCAGGCTGTCGTTTTGTGAAACAGTGGATGTATAGAATCTAGCCAGCTGAAGAATTTACTGTAAATTGAATGTACAATTTCGTAAGCTTGCCTTGCTGATATTTGCCATGCAGATAGATGAAATAACGTAGCTAGCTATGTTCTTGCTTATTGTGCAGTGGATGATTAAAATACCTGTATGCCTATGGATGTGTAGCTAGCTATCTAGCCGATCTGTGTATGGACCCAAACGTTTGGTATACATATTAGTTCAGAACCTATGAACCTCAGCTATCATAGCCAGTTGTATCAACTTCAAAACAGCCTGAATGACATTAATGAAGCCTATGGATTGAGTAGAATATAATATAACTTTGTGCCAAGGATGCAAGTCGTATATACATGTAGTTATTACCATGCATGAGATCCCCACATTGTAGCCTGTACATTTAATATATTCACTGATCATGTACTCTACCTTGGCAAATAAAGGTGCAGTTTAGGTATGAATGTCTTTGAGATTATTTTTCAGTCATATCCAATACCAGGAGTATCAAATTCCAGTCTTTGAATGACGCTGTGTCTGCATGCATGTATTACAATTATACACTTCAACAGTGTTTACCAATTTTGGTCCTGGGACATCAATGGTTACACATTGTAACTAATAGACTAGAAACAGGATTTAACTAGTTAATTCATATATACAGAAATATAATGTTAAAAAACAGTACACTACACTTCCTATGCATCATGTAAATACTCTAACACTGGTTCATCTCAACATCTAATGCCCTTCATCTGCATTGATCTGATAAACACAGGATAGGTGGAGTATTTCATCACATTGCACTTCATTTCAACCAGTAGAGAATGTGAAATGCACATCTGTTGTGCACTATAAAAACAGAGGAAGAAAGAGGAGGTGGCGAGAGAGGTGTAAAAGACAGAAAGGGAAAGAGGTAAGCACATAGGAGCAGGGAAGGCAGCACATGATTAATGAATCACAGTGCTATATAAATATTCTCTCAGTTCATCACAATTACATAATAGTATCTCTCGTCGGCCCAAAGGTTCTTAAAAGCAGGTGAGGTGGCGATGACAGGACTGGGGGTTGGCCTCCTCTCACATCAAAACATATCTGCAGACGAGAGACAGATGGAGAGAGCATGTTTAAACCTTGTGTTTTTATTTTTTATTCTAACATTGTTAGTCATCAATCAGGAGGTGAAATAAAAAACTGACCTTGGATCATTAACTCTGTGACTACTGCATCTCTGTCTGTATTTCAATGTAAAGCATCTCTTTAATAATACTTCCTGTTGACCTGACCAGGTGACCTCTCACCTCTGATCATGCTGTGCCCTCTATGTAGCCAGTTCAGATGCAGGAGGGGTTCACCGACACAGCTGATATAACCTAGAGGATTTAGGGAGAAGAGGAGAGAGGGATGAAGTGAAGGAGAGAGACTGTTATTGAGAAAATAAGGTAGTTAAAGCGACAGTGTTCACAGGAATCTGTGTGTGGCCTCACCTGGTGTTCACACCACACTAAGTGACTGCAGAGTACTTTATGCTGAAAAAAATGAACGGACACACGAGGACAAACAATACAGCGTAGTTATAGAAATAATGAAGTGTCTTACTATTCTCCATGGTTGGCCCTCTTGCCTATTCTTTGAAGGTGGAAGGAGCCACAGTTATATACGCCTGAACCTGCTTACTGCACAACACAATCCATCAATCAGATTGATTCATGAGTGTGTAGGTGTGGGTTATAGGGTGTCTAATTGTTCTACATTTTTTCAATATGGGTGATTTAAAATAGCCTGTTTTGTTTTTGCACAGACATCACACCCTTACCTAAACAGCACCCTCACCTGAGAAGTAGAAATCAAAGGGAGAGAAACTGTGAATTGAATAACTGCAGTTGACATAGCTAAGTAAATAGAAGAATAATCTTATTGCAATGTGAATGGCTTTTAAAAGAGCCTTTGTTTGTGCATAGTGTAGTCTATGGTGTTGTCAGGGAACAGCACCCTCTTTGAAGAAGTAGGAGGTGAAGATCTCCTGCACACGGATTGCCTCTCTTGCTGCGTTGTTGGACCCCATCCTTGAAACATCCTGCAGAGCAGCAGACTCCTCCTCTGGCACACGGCGGCGAGCTGCAGATCCCCTCCTGGTCCTCGTGTCCATCCTCATGAAGTTACGCAGGACACAGGTAGCCTTCATGTAACAGTTGTTAAAGTACTGTGTGAATTTCCCCAAGTTCATATATTAATATGGCATGTTGATTTGTTATTATGCATGTCTGCATCCTGGGAGTAGGGGAGTGTGTACTTACGTTTTGCCCTGCGTGCTCGTGCTCAAATCATTTTGATGCACTATGAGAGGTAGGCACGCTTTTTCTGTCATCTTCAGAAAAGTTTGATTATTTTAAGCACAAAGTCATACACACTGTTTTGTTCATGAATAATGTTGTATATTTAGAGGTTACTCATAAGTGGATGGTATTGTTAAGATGCTCTTGTAATTGTACTTTTTAGGATGATATCAACATTCTGAATTCAACATGTGGTTAATAGCTAAGGTATTAGCAGGCTATTGTATGTGTGCTCCTCGAATGATCCCAGTCCCTTGTATTGTGCATCTGTTGTAGAAAGAGGCGACGATTCGCAGAACATATCTGCTCTACAAATGTTTTCTTTTCTTTTGGATGCAGAGAGTGAATTCTGCTTAATTAAAACGCCCTGATCTCCAAAGTCCACGTCTATCAACCACACACAACGCAGTTACAGAGGTGCAGTACAGCACCGGTTACACTATTTACACACAAACATCTGCCACAATAGTAATCATATAAACTGCACAAGCACCAGAAACGCTGTTGTTTTGACAAGTAGCAATAAATCACTGATATCAATTATTGGTGAAATCCGGTTGTACGTGCTGTTGAAACTAACACAACTAAACAAACACATGGAAATGGGAGATATATTTTACCTCACTGGTTAGAGGACAACCTGTAGAAGACAGTTAGCTACTGTTAGGGTTGCGTCAATTCGAATCTGGTATCAGAACAAAAATAGTCAGCACGGAGTAACTTCTGATTTCTTCGTACTTTAATTAATGCAAACACTTGAATGGTAAATATGATGTTCGTATATACGGGCTCACTGAAACACCACGCAGGTGTTTCATTCAGATCTAGGTTGTGTTGTTTAAATGTTCCCTTTATTTTTTTTAGCAGTATATGTTGCTCCATCTATGTTAATACAATATAAACCTCTTATGTTTAGCATTAGTATTCATAAGCCATGCACCACAACTAGTTTAAGAAAATATAACCCAACACTACATTTTGGAGTGATGCATTTAAATGTAGGGGTCGCTAAACAAAGGAACGCAACACTTATTTGTCATAACTCATCGATATCATGTTGAAATCAATTGTGCCGAGAGGAGGGAGATGAGGTTGCACATCCTGTTAAAACTAACAGCTCAAAAATCACACGGAATCTGGGAATAATGTGTACATCCCTGGTTAGAGGACAACTTGTAGAAAACAGCTAGATACATTTGAGTGTTGCATTTTGATTCATTTACATTTACATTTAAGTCATTTTGGTGGTGTCGTGGAAATTCAGTAGAGAGAGAGACTTGGTCAAACAATCACCTTTATTTAATATTGATTAATTATTGCAATAAAGAAACCATCAGCCCAACAGTCTTAACTGACTGTTAGGCTGAGAGTCTACCCTTTACAGACAATACACAGTTTATATAGCTTATACCCAGAATGCTTGGATCCACCCCTCCCATCGAGATTGGGGGGCACCATAAGCCACTTTGGGCTCATCCTGTCTTCATCTGCACCTGGTGTTATATTAAACCCGGACCCTGGCCTAATTTCCCAGATGCCAGGATGTCTACGGACCATTGAGGCCTTTGTTCTACTCCTCTCTATCCCAGCTAAACATAGACCATATCTTGTCTATGGAATGCAGGCTCAATCAGACCGGAGACATATGTCTCACCTGCACCACTAATCATAGAATGGAATGTGGCCGTTTGGTTTTTAATCACGAGACATTAATCAATTGTCAGCTTCAAGCCATCTCTAGTGAAACCCATGTCCTCGACTCCCAGACTAGCTGCAGGAAGCTAGAGTGGACACCATAAAACTCAGAATTAGCAGGACAGAAATATCTTACTGTTTGTTAAGTAAATAATTGTTGAATATCCACCAAATGAGGTAAATTGTGACATCATTAAAATACTCCTACTACAATGTTAAAACATTCTACATTGTGACATAATTTCATTGATATCATGAAACAACTCGTTCATGTATTTTCTGATGTTTGATCAGAGATCTTTTATCAGAGTATCTCTTGTCATATTCACCACAGCTATAAGGTTTCTCTCCTGTGTGAGTTCTCCGGTGTGATATTAGGATGCTTGGGTGACTAAAACTCTTCCCACATTGAGTACAGCTAAAAGGTTTCTCTCTTGTGTGTGTTCTATGGTGTGAAGTCAGCTGGCGAGATGTAGTAAAACTCTTCCCACATTGATCACAGCTATAAGATTTCTCTCCTGTGTGCATCCTCTGGTGTAAAGTCAGCTGGCTAGATGTAGTAAAACTCTTCCCAGATTGATCACAGCTATAAGGTTTCTCTCCTGTGTGTGTTCTCTGGTGTGAAGTCAGCTGGCTAGATATAGTAAAACTCTTCCCACATTGATCACAGCTATAAGGTTTCTCTCCTGTGTGCATTCTCTGGTGTGAAGTCAGCTGGCTAGATGTATAAAAACTCTTTACACACTGATCACAGCTATAAGATTTCTCTCCTGTGTGTGTTCTCTGGTGTGAAGACAGCTGGCTAGATGTATAAAAACTCTTTACACACTGATCACAGCTATAAGATTTCTCTCCTGTGTGTGTTCTCTGGTGTGAAGACAGCTGGCTAGATGTATAAAAACTCTTTACACACTGATCACAGCCATAAGATTTCTCTCCTGTGTGTGTACGCTGGTGTACTATCAGGTTGTTTAGCTGAGTAAAACTCTTCCCACATTGACCACAGCTATAAGGTTTCTCTCCTGTGTGTGTTCTCTGGTGTATAGTTAGATAGCTAGATGTTGAAAAACTTCTCCCACATTGCTTACAGCTATACGGTTTTTCTCCTGTATGTCCCCGCTGGTGTACTATCAGGCTGTTTAGCTGAGTAAAACTCTTCCCACATTGATCACAGCCAAAAGGTTTCTCTCCCGTGTGTATTCTCTGGTGTGATTTCAGGGTTTGTAGCTGAACAAAACTTTTCCCACATTCATCACAGCCATAAGGTTTCTCTCCAGTGTGAATTCTTTGATGTATTTTAAGGTCTCCTGAAGAGTTGAATCTCTTCCCACAGTCAGAGCAGAAATGAGATTTCTTCCCTGTGGGTCTCTGCTGGTTTTTCTTGAGGAGTTCTGATGTGGAGAGACTCTTCTCTGCCTCGTCAGCATGATGTTGTTGAGGCTCCCCAGAGGATCCACGATAGTCCCGCCTCTCTCCTGTGTGAATGGCAAAGTCAGACAGATGGTTAAAGGCCCACAACAGTAGAAATCCACTGTTTATTTGAGGTAAAAGGTGATGCCCAGAGCATACCCATGAAGTTCTACAACAATTGACGTCTGTTAAATGATTTGACAATAAAGACAGACAAGTTAGCAACAAGTCATATTTTGTCTTGTTTTCACATTAGTGTTAACTAGAAATGAGTTATTAATGCCGGCGACCCAAAACAAAAAACGACCCAAAACAACGGCGCCGCAGAAGGGGCAGACGGAGCGGTCTTCTGGTCAGGCTCTGTAGACGGACACATCGCGCACCGCTCCCGAGTTTACTACTCGCCAATGTCCAGTCTCTTGACAACAAGGTAGACGAAATCCGAGCAAGGATTGCCTTCCAGAGAGACATCAGAGATTGTAACGTTCTTTGTTTCACGGAAACATGGCTCACTCGGGATACGTTATCAGAGTCGGTACAGCCACCTGGTTTCTTCACGCATCGCGCCGACAGAAACAAACATCTCTCTGGTAAGAAGAAGGGCGGGGGTGTATGCCTTATGATTAACGAGACGTGGTGTGATCATAACAACATACAGGAACTCAAGTCCTTTTGGTCACTTGACCTAGAATTCCTTACAATCAAATGCCGACCGCATTATCTACCAAGAGAATTCTCTTCGATCATAATCACAGTCGTGTATATCCCGCCCCAAGCATACACATAGACGGCCCTGAAAAAACTTAATTGGACTCTATGTAAATTGGAAACCACATATCCTGAGGCTGCATTTATTGTAGCTGGGGGATTTTAACAGGGCTAATCTGAAAACAAGGCTCCCCAAATTCTATCAGCATATCGATTGCACAACCATGGCTGGCAAAAACCCTAGATCATTGTTATTCTAACTTCCGCGACACATACAAAGCCCTCCCCCGCCCTCCTTTCGGAAAATCTGACCATAACTCCATTTTGTTGCTCCCAGCCTATAGACAGAAACTAGAACAGGAAACGCTCAGGTCTGTTCAACGCTGATCCGACCAATCGGAGTCCACGCTTCAAGATTGCTTCGATCACGTGGACTGGGATATGTTCCGCATAGCGTCGGACAATAACATTGATGAATACGCTGATTCGGTGAGCGAGTTTATTAGCAAGTGCATCAGGGATGTTGTACCTACAGCGACTATTAAAACCTTCCCCAACCAGAAACTGTGGATTGATGGCAGCATTCGCGCAAAACTGAAAGCGCAAACAACTGCTTTTAATCAGGGCAAGGCAACTGGAAACATGACCGAATACAAACAGTGTAGCTATTCCCTCCGGAAGGCAATCAAACAAGCTAAGCGTCAGTATAGAGACAAAGTAGAGTCGCAATTTACGGCTCAGACACGAGAGGTATGTGGCAGGGTCTACAGTCAATCACGGACCACAAAAAGAAAACCAGCCCCGTCGCGGACCACGATGTCTTGTTCCCAGACAAACTAAAGGCTTTGAGGACAATACAGTGCCACCGACACAGCCCGCTACCAAAACCTGTGGGCTCTCCTTCACTGCAGCCAACGTAAGTAAAACATTTAAACGTGTTAACGCTCGCAAGGCTGCCGGCCCAGACGACATCCTTAGCCGCGTCCTCAGAGCATGCGCAGACCAGCTGGCTGGTGTGTTTACGGACATATTGAATCCATCCTTATGACAGTCTGCTGTTCCCACATGCTTGAAGAGGGCCACCATTGTTCCTGTTCCCAAGAAAGGTAAGGTAACTGAGCTAAATGACTATCGCCCCGTAGCACTCACTTCCGTCATCATGAAGTGCTTTGAGAGACTAGTCAAGGACCATATCACCTCCACCCTACCTGACACCCTAGACCCACTCCAATTTGCTTACCAGCCCAATAGGTCCACAGACGACGCAATCACACTGCCCTAACCCATCTGGACAAGAGGAATACCTATGTAAGAATGCTGTTCATCGACTACAGATCTGCATTTAACACCCCAGTACCCTCCAAACTCGTCATTAAGCTCGAGACCCTGGGTCTCGACCCCGCCCTGTGCAACTGGGTACAGAACTTCCTGACGGTCTGCACAACTGTACAGAGTCACTGTTCTTCACCATCGTCCACTCAGTCTGCACAACTGTACTCACACCAAGAGAATCCCACAATGCTTCCTCCATTGCTCCTCCAGTGATCCCCTGGACTCCCTGCTCTTTGCTGTGAAAGATGAGAGTTTGTGTTCTCGAAGTAGCATCTATATTGTTCTCATTCCAGTACAGTTGCTGCTTCACCAACTTTTTGAATAAAAAAATAGTGAACATTTTGTCCATATTGCCCAGCCCTACCTAGCCTAGATAGACTAAAGAGCCTCCTGACTAACGTTGGCTAGCATGCATAACTTCTGGTGAATGAAGCTTACTTGTGTTCCCCCGGGCTTTTAAAAGAGATTTTGTGACAATTAGCTTAGGAACTGTGTGTCACAGCATCACAATGTGAAATGCGATTGGTCGACAGTCTCTTGGACGGGCATTATACGTTTTGACATTTTCTGGAAAAGTTTTTCTTTGGAAACTTTTGTTTACTAGCCTGCCTATTGAATTTGGAATGCACTGTAGTGCTCATCTCTGAAACTCACTTAGATAATTCCTTTGATACAGCAGTAGCAATACAGGAATATAACAACTACAGAAAAGACAGGAATGCCTATGGGGGAGGTGTTGCTGTATACAGTGCATTCGGAAAGTATTCAGACCCCTCTGTCAGGTTGGATGGGGAACGTCACTGCACAGCTATTTTCAGGTTTCTCCAGAGATGTTAGATCAGGTTCCAGTCCGGGCTCTGGCTGGGCCACTCAAGGACATAGAGATTTATCCCGAAGCCACTCCTGCGTTGTCTTGGCTGTGTGCTTAAGGTCGTTGTCCTGTTGGACGGTGAACCTTCACCCCAGTCTGAGGTCCTGAGCACTCTGGAGCAGGTCTTTCATCAAGGATCTCTCTGCACTTTGCTCTGTTAATATTTCCCTCGATCTGACTAGTCTCCCAGTCCCTGCTGCTGAAAAACATCCCCACAGCATGATGCTGCCACCACCATGCTTCACCGTAGGGATGGTGCCAGGTTTCCTCCAGAGATGACTCTTGGCAGTCAGGCCAAAGAGTTCAATCTTTGTTTCATCAAGACAGAGAATCTTGTTTCTTATAGTCTTAGAGTCTTAAGGTGCCTTTTGTCAAACTCCAAGCAGGCTATCATGTGCCTTTTACTGAGGAGTGGCTTCTGTCTGGCCACTACCATAAAGGTCTGATTGGTGGAGTGCTGCAGAGATGGTTGTCCTTCTGGAAGGTTCTCCCATCTCCTCAGAGGAACAAAGCCTCCTTCACTCACGCCGCCAAACATACCCTCCTAAAACTGACTATCCTACTGATCCTCGACTTCGGCGATGTCATTTACAAAATAGCTTCCAACACTACTCAGCAAACTGGATGCAGTCTATCACAGTGCCATCCGTTTTGTCATCAAAGCCCCATATACCACCCACCACTGCGACCTGTATGCTCTCGTCGGCTGACCCTCGCTACATATTCGTCGTGAGACCCATTTGCTCCAGGTCATCTATATGTCTTTGCTAGTAAAAGCTCCAACTTATCTCAGCTCACTGGTCACCATAGCAACACCCACCCATAGCACGTGCTCCAGCAGGTATATCTCACTGGTCATCCCCAAAGCCAACACCTCCTTTGGCCGCCTTTCCTTCCAGTTCTCTGCTGCCAGTGACTGGAACGAATTGCAAAAATTGCTGAAGCTGGAGACTTTAAACATCAGCTATCTGAGCAGCTTACCGATCACTGCAGCTGTACATAGCCCATCTGTAAATAGCCCATCCAACTACCTACCATATCCCCATATTGTTTTTATTTATATTTTTTTCTCCCTTTTGCACACCAGTATTTCTACTTACACATCATCATCTGCACATCTATCACTCTAGTGTTAATTTGCTAAATTGTAATTACTTCACTACTATGGCCTATTTATTGCCTTACCTCCTTACTCCATTTGAAAACACACTGTATATAGATTTTTCTATTGTTATTGACTACTTTTGTTTATCCCATGTGCTGTTTTTTTGTCGCACTGCCTTGCTTTATCTTGGCCAGGTCGCAGTTGTAAATGAGAACTTGTTCTCAACTAGCCTTCCTGGTTAAATAAAGGTTAAATAAATTTTTTTACCAAAGTGCTTCTTCATTCATTACTCTGGTAAAGACAGTTATGCCGTGCTCCATGTTGGATCCAACATCCCTAACAAATTGATGTTTATAATGTGTTATTGTCTGCTTGATTTACTATAGGGTCTCGTTAGTCTGTTTGCACACAGATATACTTAGCTCATAATGTGTAGAGAACTGTTCCTTGGTGGATAGGCTATTGTACAACACACAGAGCTATTTTCCTTTATTCAGGACATTTAGAATGACAACACATTACTGAGTAGCCTAGTGGGATTATTCACAAAATTATCTGGTGATCAGGTTATGAAATGTCACGACAAAGACATTTTAGTGTCCATGTTTCACCTGAAATATGAAATGATTTATAGTTCTAGGTCTATGTTGTTGTTAGGTGAAGTTATGGGTCCTACAGTAGGTCTATGTTATTGTTAGGTGAAGTTATGGGTCCTAGAGTAGGTCTATGATATTGTTAGGTGAAGTTATGGGTCCTACAGTAGGTCTATGATGTTGTTAGGTGAAGTTATGGGTCCTACAGTAGGTGTATGATATTGCTAGGTGAAGTTATGGGTCCTACAGTAGGTCTATGTTGTTGTTAGGTGAAGTTATGGGTCCTACAGTAGGTCTATGTTGTTGTTAGGTGAAGTTATGGGTCCTACAGTAGGTCTATGTTGTTGTTAGGTGAAGTTATGGGTCCTACAGTAGGTCTATGTTGTTGTTAGGTGAAGTTATGGGTCCTACAGTAGGTCTATGTTGTTGTTAGGTGAAGTTATGGGTCCTACAGTAGGTCTATGTTGTTGTTAGGTGAAGTTATGGGTCCTACAGTAGGTCTATGTTGTTGCTAGGTGAAGTTATGGGCCAACTTGTTAAACACATAATGTACAAACCCTCAGTTTCAGGCTGATGAGTGAAAGTTTCTCTAGGCTGAGGAGGTATATCCAAGCGAGCCAGAAGTGTGGAGCAAGAAGAAGAAATAGTGTGTGTGTGTGTGTGTGCGCTATTTTGGGACATAGGAGGAACTGTGAGGCGCTGTGACAGCCGCTTGATATATGATATAGGAGGGAGAGTGGGGTTAAACTCTCGTTGGGGAAAAGGCGACAAAACCAATAGATAACGGATAAGGAAAGCTATATGTAAAAATAGAACATTGATATAATAAAGTATGTTGAACTGATAAAACTGGGAAATACATAGGATACAATAAAAAGCAGTAAACGCATACACATAGTGTGTAGGCAGGAAAGGAAAAACATACGAATAAAATATAAACTACAGAGAGTAGTTAAATAAAGCCAAGTTATTTTATTCTAGCTAAGATAAAACACCCAACCGCGATATAAAGTTATAGCATAGCGCAGTAGAAACACTAGTAAAGAATAAAATACCATAGAGCTGCTGGTTCCCTAGGGGGCCGCAGCCTAGGGAAAAAGGATCAGATTACGATAACTAGGAGAGACAGAGAGGAGCTGGAAAAACCCTGAAAAATAGGAACCAGGACTAAGATAGACAGAATAAAATAGGAACGAAGCAATAAGAAGCAATAAATATAAAAAGAAAACAATAGACATTAGAAGGAAAAAAAAAAAGGATTGAATAAAGTAAAGCTGAGGTATAGATAACCCTCAAAATGAATAGGACGCCAGTAGAAACCTTGGGGGCCAGACACCCCTTAACCTCTCTGGGCTAGGCGGGACGAATTCGTCCCACCTACGTAACAGCCAGTTGAAGCCTGTGGCGTGATTTTCAAAACCTTAAAAATCCTATTACTTCAATTTCTCAAACATATGACTATTTTACAGCTATTTAAAGACAAGACTCTCGTTAATCTAACCACACTGTCCGATTTCAAAAAGGCTTTACAACGAAAGCAAAACATTAGATTATGTCAGCAGAGTACCAAGCCAGAAATAATCAGACACCCATTTTTCAAGCTAGCATATAATGTCACAAAAACCCAGAAGACAGCTAAATGCAGCACTAACCTTTGATGATCTTCATCAGATGACAACCCTAGGACATTATGTTATACAATACATGCATGTTTTGTTCAATCAAGTTCATATTTATATCAAAAAACTGCTTTTTACATTAGCATGTGACGTTCAGAACTAGCATACCCCCCGCAAACTTCCGGGGAATTCGCTAACATTTTACTAAATTACTCACGATAAACGTTCACAAAAAGCATAACAATTATTTTAAGAATTATAGATACAGAACTCCTCTATGCACTCGATATGTCCGATTTTAAAATAGCTTTTTGGTGAAAGCACATTTTGCAATATTCTAAGTACATAGCCCAGCCATCACGGGCTAGCTATTTAGACACCCGGCAAGTTTAGCACTCACCATAATCATATTTACTATTATAAAAGTTTGATTACCTTTTGTTGTCTTCGTCAGAATGCACTCCCAGGACTGCTACTTCAATAACAAATGTTGGTTTGGTCCAAAATAATCCATCGTTATATCCGAATAGCGGCGTTTTGTTCGTGCGTCCCAGACACTATCTGAAATGGTAAATCAGGGTCGTGCGCATGGCGCAATTCGTGACAAAAAAAATCTAAATATTCCATTACCGTACTTCGAAGCATGTCAACCGCTGTTTAAAATCCATTTTTATGCCATTTTTCTCGTAAAAAAGCGATAATATTCCGACCAGGAATGTCCATTTAGCTAAACAGAGGAAAGTAAACAAAGCTTTCGGTCGACGCGGGCACGAGCCTGAGTCTCACAGTACTGTAACCAGCCACTACCCAAACACGCTACTTTTTTTCAGCCAGAGCCTGCAAAGCCACGATTCAGCTTTTTACCGCCTTCTGAGACCCTATGGCAGCCGTAGGAAGTGTCACGGGACAGCTAAGATCCTCACTCTTCAATAAACAGAGACAAGAAGAACGACACCTTGTCAGACGAGGCCACTTCCTGAATGAAACCTTCTCACATTTTTGCCTGCCAAATGAGTTCTGTTATACTCAGACACCATTCAAACAGTTTTAGAAACTTTAGGGTGTTTTCTATCCATATGTAATAAGTATATGCATATTCTTGTTACTGGGTAGGAGTGGTAACCAGATTAAATCGGGTACGTTTTTTATCCGGCGGTGTAAATACTGCCCCCTAGCCCTAACAGGTTAAGTAAAGATGAAATAAAGAAAACGTCTGAAAAATGGGAAAAAACGCACCAGAAAATTGAACACTAAGTGGCCTGCAGTGGGGACATTGGATGTCTCTGTGTGTGAGGAAATGGAGATTTTAATAAAGAACTATAAACCAAACGACAAAAGACAGAAAGGACAAACGGGAAAGAGAAAATGAAATATTAAAAATGTTTAAAGAAGAAGGAATGGGCCTATTACGAAGCATGAAAATGGCAAGAGAAATGCTGAAGAAAAATTACAAGGAAAATGAGGAAAAGGGGGATTGGGAGAACAAACCCCCACCTTACTCCCATGGACAGTTTCCCATGATAACTGGAAACATGGAAATAAGAGGAACGGTAGAAGTAACGGAGGAAGAGGGGGCCTGCACACCTGGAGCAGTATGCGCACCCTCTCACTCAACAGGAAGAGGCCCAACAAAAACAAAGAGACACACAAGAATTGAAGAAGAAGGTTTCAATTGCTATGGTGGATTGATGAAAGCCCTAAAAGCAATGGAAACAGAAATAGGGAAAAAGGAAACATTGAAACAACACACAAAAGAAGGAAGAAAAGAAAAGGACCAGAAGAAAGAGCAACCAAGGAAGCCCTTTTAAACACCAGAGGAATCCCAAATAGGGGACAGTCTTGGTGAAGAATCTGAAGAAGAGGAAGAAAGTGGTAGACTTGGTATAAATCAACTAGAAAGAAGAAGTAAACTATTAACACAACAGATACAAGAGGAGTATGAACGAGCACAGGAAGAATATGTACAAGAGCAAGAAAGACAAGATGAGGCGATAGCTCGCAACCTACAGGAGAGCCTGAGATATGAGCCCACAGAAACAGATCGCAGAGTACTCAGAGAAGGGGCAAAGAAGAAAGCAGGACACTAGTCTAGTTCCGAATAAACAATGTCCAATCCTGATTAAAGGAAATCAAGGACACTACATACCATGGGCTACGCAGGACCTGGAAGGGTTGGTTGCCCGGTTGCCGGACCTCCATTAGGGAGCTGGAAAGTGGATCAGGACCTTTGAAGAATTTACAATGGGGAAATTGCTGGCGGTAGGCGACATAAGGGCATTGTTGGCATGGGTAACGAGCGTGCAGAGAATGGGAGAAATCATGCAGGAGGGAGGAATCAACGGCACAGAGTGGGAAGTGTCAAGGAATGGACTGATGTTTGACAGGTATAGGCCTGCCGTCTGGAGGGCCCTAAGGGCAGCATACCCAACAAAAGTGGACCCCAAGGCACTAAGGGGAGAGGCCATTGGAGCTACAGAAAACCCGGCTGCATACCTGCATGGACAATTGAAAAGATGGAGAATGGAAACAGAGCAGGACCCGGAGGAAAATGAACTGATGACAACAATGTTCCAGACGTCAGTGGTGGAAGCCATGCCCCAGCCAGTAAGGAACCAACTGGAGGACGTAGTGGGACTTACTTCAAAACCTTACAAAGAATTTCTGTGACTATGTAATTCACGCTGTGGAGAAACATAGAAAGGAAGAGCAGAAACAAGCTGAACAAGGAAAGGAAATCCAGAGAAGGTTGGCCCAGTTGCAGCTGGAAGAACTGACCAAGGGAAAGAAGAAAATCCAGGCCTCGGTAACCACTCCTGTGCCCGAGATAGGAACAATGGCTGCTGTTTCCCCAGGAGGGCCGCAACCGTTAACCCCCGGCCGGACCCAAGTGCCTGCCCCATTGCCAGTAGCAAATGTGTATGCACAGCCTCCGAATTGGAATGGTGGGAATAGACAACAGAAAAACATACAGGTGGATCAAGGGAGAGGGCCCAGGACCCCGCGGGGGCCACCTGGTGTGTGTTGGGGTTGCTACCAACCAGGACACACCAGACGTGAATGTCCCGCAAACCCGTGGCAGGATCGGACTGGGGATAACACCTACAATAGGCGTCCACCAACAAACAACAGCTCCGGTGGCTGGCGGCCACCTGCTGGTGGAAACCAGAATGGCTGGGGCCCTACTGGGGGATGGCAGGGCAGCCAAAACCCACCCCCGGGCCCTGTGAACCCATGGTCAGGACCCAATCAGACGTACTAGGGGTGCCCAGAGAATCCTAAAGGGGAGGGTCAGTTCCCAATTCTAACCACAAGAGCTGACCAAGAACCTGTGTTGCAGGTTCAAATAGAGAATAAAGACATACCCATGATGATAGATACTGGAGCCACTTACACATGTGTGAGTTCAAATTATGCCTCTCATCTCCCCATGTCTGGTAAATATGCCAAAACAATAGGATTCTCGGGAAATACGCAGCTAATTCCAATGACCGCTCCAGTTCATCTTACTGCCAATGGTAAGTCAGCCACAATCCCAATACTGGTATCAGATCAAACACCGGTTAATCTTTTAGGAAGAGATGCCCTATGCAAAATGGGTATACAAATTAAATGTTCCCCCGACGGGGTGATAATAGAAAAAATAGGACTACAATCACCAGTGGTAAGCACAGGAGTCATGGCCAACGTATATTGGTTAGGAGGAATTGAGACAGATGTAGACAGAACAGCGAGGAGATGGGGTAAATTTATTCAGGCCCAAATACCTAAAGCCGTTAGAGCAAAATCTGAATATCACTGCACAATGCAATTTGACCCTCATCAGGACCCATTATTAGAACAGCTCTGGGTTATGGGGGCAAATGGTAGGAAAGCACCAATTATGTCCCAATATATAATCATTGGAGAACAGGGAGCAGCCATGGATGTGATGGACGAAGATGGATCTGAATTTGTACAAAAAATGGTTCAATGTTTCTGACTCTATCCCTCACATCACATTGCTGGTGAATCAAGGTTTCACATCAAAAGATCTAGGACCCATGATGAGGAAAGCTAAAAAGACAATATGGGACAAAACAGACAATCCATTGATCTTCCATTCCGAAGATAAAGCATTTATCAAGATAGTAACCACTACCATGATGATTGGCGATCCTAGGGAGATAGAGGTCAGTGCAGGCCAACAAGTAGTGTTAGGTGAAGGGATAGGGCTACTTAGTGAGCTTAGAGAAGAAATGGAAAAAAACCATACCATCAGAAGTATGGTCACAACATGACACCGACGTGGGGCTTGTCAAATCAGCAAGTCCGATCAACATAAAAGTAAAACCAGACGCCAAACTCCCCTGGAAAGCCCAGTATCCTATGAAGCCTGAAGCTGAAGAAGGAATAAATTCAACAATTGAAGGATTGATCAAGACAGGAGTATTGATTGAGATGCCAAGTGTTTGCAATACACCTTTGCTACCTGTGCTTAAAGCCGATGGTAGAAAATGGAGATTGGTACATGACTTAAGGGCTATTAATGATATAGCACAAGATTGTCCAGCGGAAGTTCCCAATCCTCACACGCTGTTGACTAACGTTCCCCCAGATGCCAAATACTTCACCGTGATTGATCTATGTGGAGCATTTTTTAGTGTCCCCCTGGCGGAGGAATGTAGGTACTTGTTTGCATTTAGGTACAGAGGAAAAAGTCTGTCTTACTCTCGTCTCCCCCAAGGATTTAAAAATAGCCCGCACTTGTTCAATCAAATATTGAGAGCAGATCTAGAAGAATTAATGCTTGACGGCACTCTGATCCAATATGTAGATGACCTGTTAATCTGTGCCTCCACAGTAGAACAGTGCCACTCAGACTCACTAAAAGTACTGCAGCGGTTAGCAGACAGAGGACACAAGGTCTCTAAAACAAAATTACAGTACTGTCAACCCCAGGTTGAGTACTTAGGCAGAACAATAGCCCATGGAACCAAAGCCATAGCTCCAGGACAGCTAGAGGGAATTAGCAAAGCACCATTACCACAAACGGTAGCGCAAATGATGACCTTTTTAGGAATGACAGGACTTAACCTGACTGGACAAAGGAGTATGTAGTCAAGACAGCTCCTCTGAGAGAAAAAATGAAGGAAGCAGGACAGCTTAATCTAAGAGCACCGCTGGAGTGGAACGCGGATGCTGTAGTTGCGTTTGAAACACTTAAAAAAGAGATGCAGACAGCACCGGCCCTAGCGGCCCCCGACTACACTAAACCATTTTTGTTATACGTAGCAAATAGGTGTGACAACTATGCGGCTGCTATTCTCATGCAGGAAACATGTAGTGGTAGGAAGAAACAGCCTATTGCGCGCTAAAGTACTAAATTAGATCCAGTAGCCCAAGGCTACCCACCCTGTTATCAGGGATTGGCAGCCTTGCATTAAAGATTTGCCTATCCACAGGGCTTAACCTGTTATGGCTAGGGGGCAGTATCTTCACGTCTGGATAAAAAACGTACCCGATTTAATCTGGTTACTACTCCTGCCCAGTAACTAGAATATGCATATAATTATTGGCTTTGGATAGAAAACACTCCAAAGTTTCTAAAACTGTTTGAATGATGTCTATGAGAATAACAGAACTCAAATGGCAGGTCAAAACCTGAGAGATTCCTTTACAGGAAGTGGCCTGTCTGACCATTTCTTGAACTTCTTTGCCATCTCTATCTTTTACAAAGGATCTTTGCTCTAACGTGACACTTCCATGGGCGCTCAGAGCCCGGGAAAAACCTGAATGTCGTCATCCCAGCCCCAGGCTGAAACACATTATCGCCTTTCTCAAGTGGCCGATCAAGGGACTGTGGGCTTAGGCGCGTGCCCTGGCCGCCCCCGTCTTTGTGATTTTTCCTCTGTTTGCCGAAAAGGAGATTCCCGGTCGGAATATTATCGCTTTTTTTACGAGATAAATTGCATAAAAATTGATTTTAAACAGCGGTTGACATGCTTCGAAGTACGGTAATGGAATATTTAGAATTTTTTTGTCACGAATTGCGCCATGCGCGCGACCCTGATTTACCATTTCGGATAGTGTCTGGGACGCACGAACAAAACGCCGCTATTCGGATATAACGATGGATTATTTTGGACCAAACCAACATTTGTTATTGAAGTAGCAGTCCTGGGAGTGCATTCTGACGAAGACAACAAAAGGTAATCAAACTTTTATAATAGTAAATCTGATTTTGGTGAAGGCTAAACTTGCCGGGTGTCTAAATAGCTAGCCCGTGATGGCTGGGCTATGTACTTAGAATATTGCAAAATGTGCTTTCACCAAAAAGCTATTTTAAAATCGGACATATCGAGTGCATAGAGTTCTGTATCTATAATTCTTAAAATAAATGTTATGCTTTTTGTGAACGTTTATCGTGAGTAATTTAGTAAATTGTTAGCAAATTCCCCGGAAGTTTGCTAGTTCTGTATGCTAGTTCTGAACATCACATGCTAATGTAAAAAGCTGTTTTTTGATATAAATATGAACTTGATTGAACAAAACATGCATGTATTGTATAACATAATGTCCTAGGTGTGTCATCTGATGAAGATCATTAAAGGTTAGTGCTGCATTTAGCTGTGGTTTTGTTTTTTGTGACATTATATGCTAGCTTGAAAAATGGGTGTCTGATTATTTCTGGCTTGGTACTCTGCTGACATAATCTAATGTTTTGCTTTCGCTGTAAAGCCTTTTTGAAATGGGACAGTGTGGTTAGATAAAGGAGAGTCTTGTCTTTAAAATGCTGTGATATAGTCATATGTTTGAAAAATTGAAGTTTTTGTATTTTTGAGGAATTTGTAATTCGCGCCACGCTTATCATTGGATATTGGAGCAGGTGTTCCGCTAGCGGAACGTCTAGATGTAAGAGGTTAACTGGGTAGATGCTTTGCCGCTTGCACTAATGAGCAGTCGCATGGAAACTAACAGAAACACGCACTTGTCACCGCATGAAATGCTAACGGGTCGACCCATGCCTGTGCCATCACTAGGGGGACTGTACAAAGGTCCCTCTTTAGACATACTAGAAACAGAACTAAAATCATATGTAAAGCACCTAACCAAGATACATGAAGTTATATATTCACAGGAGAAAAAGAAGGAACCGGAGTAGAGACCAGAGGGGCCACGCCAGGTAATACCAGGGGACCTGGTCTACATTCGGGTGTTCCGGAGAAAGTGGGATCAACCAAGGAGAGAAGGACCCTACGAGGTGGCCGAAGCAACATCAACAGCCGTCCAGGTGAAAGGAAGCAAGACGTGGTATCATCTCAACCACTGCACCAGAGTCCCAACAGAAAGGAAGAAACAACCGGATAGAAAAGAGGATGCTGATACACCAAACGGGGGCGCGACAGGAGAAGAAGCAGCGGAAGAAATTGTGGCTCCAAAAGGAAGCCAGGAAGCTAACAGGCCAAGTGGAAGCCAAGAAACAACTGATACACCACCAACTGCTCTCAGAAGAAGTAAACGAAGAAACAGGGCGGGAGAAGAAACCTGCCAACCAACAATATTCAAACCTGTGGGACCAGAGACTCCAAGGGGAGGGGGGGAACGATATGCCTGATACTCCTGGTGATATGCCTGCTGTGGCAGATATCTATGGCGAAGGCCCAATACAATGGGACCCAGAAGTACACCCCAGAGAATGGGAACAATTCTTCCCTGGAATTAATGACTACCCAGATGGGGAGCCAGGTGGGTCAGAGGAGGGAGATCCACAAGCTAAAGAAGGAAATAGCCCTACAGGAGCCACTGAAGAAGGAAATATCCCAACAGAAGCTACTGAAGGAGAGACGAGCCCAACAGGAGCTGCCGAAGGAGAAACTACTCAAACAGCAGGAGGAGAAACTTCCCAATGGAGAAAAGAGGGAGACGTTCGAAGGGCAAGGGACTTTTCCCACAATTGACTTCTCGACACTCACCCGGTCCCCTTGATGAACAATTGAATAGGAAAAAAAGAGAGGAACCTGCCGAACAACCGGGTAGGACAAACAAGGTTAGCATTCCAGTCCCGCCTCAGATCATAACGGAAACAGGAGAACAAAGATCGGTCACGATATACAGGGTAAAACCCCTACCTGATGTCGCGTACTGTGGATGGACTCATCATCAGACGAAGGGAGAAGTGATTTGGGATCCGAAAGGATGTGACTTAACAATAACCAAAGAAGAAAATGAATGGGTGCTCAGCATAAATAACATTGAACCCGTTGAAGGAGAAGAATTTATAGTTGAACTGGCACGTACAGGACTGACTGAAGGGAGCAGTTCAACCACCATGAAAATCGAATTCACACCGGCACCCAATCTAGAGGTGCTTACAACGACTAGAACCACGACGACTGTGGCAGCTGCTGTACACACCACAGTGGTCACCACCGGAGTACCAACTACTACTCTGGGTGAGAAATCCACTATACCTACAACGAAACCAAAAGCATCAGAAACAGGAGGGTTCTTTACTGACATTTGGAACTTGTTGACAAAACCCAACAGTCCACCACAAGAGGACGACGCGGATGAAACAGCAAGTATGTTAGAAACAGAACCGCTCAAGGACAAAACATTGGAAGAAGCGGTAAAGAATGATTGGTATAAATGGGCTAGGTATACGGCGGACAGACATAGAATGGACGATTGTATCTTGTGCAGCAAATCACCCTTGTCTGAAGTGTTAATAGTACCTGAACCTGCATCATTTGACAGTTGTGCTAATTGGAAAAATGCAAATTGTAAACCGGGAAAGTACCATATTCCTTTGTGACATTGAATGCAGAATGGCCTTGGGTAGTACTAGGGGTAAAACTATGTTAAATGAGACTGTACTGGCTAATAAGGAATGTGCTGCATACAACATTAAAACTGATTTAACTAGACCTCAGATAGAAAAAAGTACTGTGGTTAAGGGAAAATATGAATGTTTCTATAACTATGGTATTGGTGGGATTAACGTAGGAAACACAACTGTTAAATGTGACACTATCTGGGTGTTAGAGATTGCGGGGATTTGCAAATTTGATGAGAAAGGATTAACTACCAATAGGAGGGGTTCGTGTGGCCACATCACTCAGGTTGCACCATCTCTTACTATGTTAAAAACCCAAGATAGAGGTATTGCTGATAGCTTTTGGATGTGTGGGAAAAACAAACTTCTGAATGTTCTTCCTGAAGAATGGACTGGATTATGTGCTTTAGTCAGAGCAGTCCAACAGGTTACCATCATCAAAACACCACAGGAGGAGCATGTTAAAACAAGAACTAGGAGGGAGTATGAATCAGATCCTAGAGTGTACCTTGATTCAATTGGACAACCCAGAGGTGTGCCCAACGAGTTTAAGGCCAGAGATGAGATTAAATCTGGATTTGAATCTATATTTTTGTGGGTAACACCCAATAAGAATTTAGAGTGGATTAATTATATATACTATAACCAACAAAGATGTATTAATTATACTGACTCTGCCTTGACAGCCTTAGGAGAACAGGTAAAGGCCACAAGCCAGATGACATGGCAGAATAGGGAAGCTCTCAACTGGCTATTGGCAGAAAAGGGGGGAGTTTGTGTAATGTATGGAGATGCTTGTTGTACTTTTATTCCCAACAACACTGCACCTAATGGAACATTTTCCCTAGCTATGAATAAACTTAAAGGGTTAAGAGCAGAAGTAAAGGCGAATGCGGGGTTTGATTCTCATGCCTGGGATTGGTTGGACCTGGCTTTGGGAAAATGGGGTGCTATGTTTACTAGGCTGGCCATTATGATGGGTGGAGGTCTAGTAGCATTGGGCATTGTATTTTGCTGTGTGGTGCCTTTGGTTAAATCACTTGTGGTCAAAACCACTGTTAAAAACAGATGGCAGTACATGGAGCAGACCCTAGACATAAGAGGGGGTCAAGAAAGAAGTTTAAGGAACATATACTGGATCCACCTCTCATAATCAATCCTGTCCCTGGTAACCCTGGACATTATACGGACAAGTATGGAAAACCTTGCAATGCTGTTGGAGGACCCCTTGATTGCCCTTTTGGTAATCCTAACTGTCGTCATGGGGTAATTCTTGGGGGAGGTTATGAGTGCCATGATTGGCGTCCTGGTGGGTTTCCTGTGTATGCCAAAGACCCCGATTCGGATGAGATAGTGCTTGTCCATGTACACAAAAAATGTCTGCAACCCAGGCGTTGCAAGTGGTGCTCCCAAGAGGACAATGATGGACATTACCATCATCCTGAACCCTTATTCTGTGCAATGTGTCAAAGAGAGGATTGCCCTATATGTGGAAATAAGGAATGTGGCCCTATGACGTAAATTCTGGTATGACTTTGAACAAACCTTAAGTGTATGTCGTATTTTATGTTTGTTTTATGGTTTTCATACATATATAAATGTATGCATTTTCTTTTAAATTTAAGCCAGTTTTGCCTTCCTAAAATGAGGATCATTTATTACACGCTAGGTAACAGAAGGTATTCCGGTTACAAGTGTCTACGGACCATGCCCTTAATCTTCTAGCAGTAATGAGTGATGTATGCTTAATTTCTGTTAGAAAGGGGTCCGCGAGGAAGAATCGTGTTAGAGTGTCTCAATTTGGAATGTTGTCTGTAACTTTTATTTTTGCTCACTCAGGCCTTGTTCAGATTCATAGTAAGAATATTAACTTTAATTAGGTCTATTATGTTTATTATTCTTTTAAATTCTTGTTATATTCTATACTCTACATAACTGAGATAACCTCAGGCAAGGCTATGTACTACATGCTCATGCTTCTTCATAGTATACTAATTTGTTATGTGTATCCTCATTTACTATTTTAAGCCTGACTGGATCTTTTACTCCTACCCATGTTATTGGATTGGAGATGTTTGGTCCAGTATATGATTATGTTTTATCTGTTCACATTTCGTTCAACACACTTACTATTCTATGTATCTATTATTTTGCTTCCATCCTTATTGTCTCTAGTTTAATCAGGTTTGATGTGGGACTAATTAGTCCCAGAGGAGGGATTTATGTGGGAGACTGCTGAGGGAAAGAAATATAAATACATTAGCTAGCGAAAGAGGAGACTGGCAGCTGACCCTGAGTGGGGTTAACAGGTGGCCATACATCCCCAAGTAGGAACCACGCAACGGCCAGGCAAGCTGAATGTATGGCCATGACTAAATATATGCCAAGCGTAAGCATGCAAAGCATGCCTTATTTTCATATCCATATGAGGAGAATCTAGCCACCAAAATGTTAGAGCTAAAAGCAGATGAGGGCGTTATCCATTGGGTTGAAAGAAAATGGTGGCAGAACGCATGGTTTTACTTCATTTACATAAAGGGTGGACCTATGTATTGTATGTGCATAAAAGCAGAGCCGGGGCCTAAGGAAGGGAGTCGTTGTTCCGCGGACCGGCTCGGCTTTACTGCTCTGTATTAAAGTCTATATTAAATTTACAAGTTCTTGTAAGAAGTGTTATTCTTAAGACAATTTTCCACCACACTAGCAGGCTGGTTAAGTTAGCATTAGCCTAGCTAACTTCTCCGACCATGCGGTCACTGAGCTACTCTCCTACTAAAGAAGATGAGGACATCACAGTGAAACAATATGTAGAGGGTGAGGCCGTTACTGTGAAAGAAGAAAAAGACGCGTTCAGAGTGAAAGAGGAGGAGGATGTCACAGTAAAACAAGAAGTAGAGGGTGAGGCCGTTACTGTGAAAGAAGAAAAAGACTCGTTCAGAGTGAAAGAGGAGGAGGATGCAGTTTATGGAGTGAAAGATGAGGAGGAGATGACTGTTATGTCGATAAAGGAGGAGGAAGAAACTGGATTTCTGGGCCCGGTTTTCCAAACGCAACTTAACCTGTTGGGTCTAGGGGGCAGCATTTGCACGTCTGGATAAAAAAAATGTACCCGATTTAATCTGGTTACTAATCCTACCCAGTAACTAGAATATGCATATACTTATTATATATGGATAGAAAACACTCTAAAGTTTCCAAAACTGTTTGAATGGTGTCTGTGAGTATAACAGAACTCATTTGGCAGGCAAAACCCTGAGACATTTTCTGACAGGAAGTGGATACCTGATGTGTTGTATTGACTTTAAACCTATGCCATTGAAAAACACAGGGGTTTAGGAATATTTTGGCACTTCCTATTGCTTCCACTAGATGTCACCAGCCTTTACAAAGTGTTTTGAGTCTTCTGGAGGGAGATCTGACCGAACAAGAGCCATGGAACGGTGATGTCCCATTAGACACCTGGCGCGCTAGTTCATGTTGGGTACCCTCGTTCCAATACGTTATAAAAGAGTATGCATTCGTCCACCTTGAATATTATTCATGTTCTGGTTAAAAAAGGCCCTAATGATTTATGCTATACAACGTTTGACATGTTTGAACGAACGGAAATATATTTTTTCCCCTCGTTCATGACGAGAAGTCCGGCTGGCTTACATCATGTGCTAACGAGACGGAGATTTTTGGACATAAATGATGAGCTTTTTTGAACAAAACTACATTCGTTATGGACCTGTGATACCTGGAAGTGACATCTGATGAAGAGAATCAAAGGTAATGGATTATTTACATAGTATTTTCGATTTTAGATCTCCCCAACATGACGTCTAGTCTGTATCGCAACGCGTATTTTTCTGGGCGCAGTGCTCAGATTATTGCAAAGTGTGATTTCCCAGTAAGGTTATTTTTAAATCTGGCAAGTTGATTGCGTTCAAGAGATGTAAATCTATAATTCTTTAAATGACAATATAATATTTTACCAATGTTTTCTAATTTTTATTATTTAATTTCTGACGCTGACTTGACTGCCGGTTATTGGAGGGAAACGATTTCCTCAACATCAATGCCATAGTAAAACGCTGTTTTTGGATATAAATATGAACTTGATAGAACTAAAAATGCATGCATTGTCTAACATAATGTCCTAGGAGTGTCATCTGATGGAGATTGTAAAAGGTTAGTGCATCATTTTAGCTGGTTTTATGGTTTTGGTGACCCTGTCTTTGACTTGACAAAACATTACACACAACTCTTGTAAATGTACTGTCCTAACATACTCTAAATTTATGCTTTCGCCGTAAAACCTTTTTGAAATCGTAAAACGTGGTTAGATTAAGGAGATGTTTATCTTTCAAATGGTGTAACATAGTTGTATTTTTGAAAAATTTGAATTTTGACATTTATTTGGATTCAAATTTGCCGCTCTTGAAATGCACCTGCTGTTGATGGAGTGCACCACGGGTGGCACGCTAGCGTCCCACCTAGCCCCAAGAGGTTAAGGCATCCAATGGTTCTAACGGTGAACTTAGCCATAAGATGGTTTTGAGAAACCGTTCCCCGATTAACACTAGTAAGTACTGTCTTAACAGAGGCACAAACTCTGCAGTTGTTGAACTGATGTTTGGTGTTAAAGGGGAAATATAACATTTCTACATCCATATTTGGACTTTTAAATTATTTATATATAGCCATTGATTCTTGAAGAATATAACACATGCCTCATGAGCTTAGTTTACCCCATCAGATCCCCAAATAAGCTTTTTTTTACTCCAACATCTAGAAACAATGTAAATCAACACTGTACAGCCTCAACATGGTTAAAACTGTAATGTTGATATCATGGATGGTCAGTCATTGCATCCATAGGTCTGTCTATGCATTTGAAAGTAGTTACATTTCTCCAAACCCATCATCTTATTACCAAAACAGTGTTTGAACCGCAGATTGGTTGAGTGATTGCTGTGTGAGTTTTTTTAAACAGCAACAAAATGGCTGCCTAGAGACTTGGTTTGGTAAACAGCTGAGGGATGGGGGAAGGAGAAATGTAATCACTCTCAAATTGAAAGAGAAAGCTATTGTAGCAACCTTCAGGCTATCCCCTGAATTCACTACACTATGAATACAAAGACTGGCTGTCCATGATGTCATAATGATAGTTTAACCAGGTTTCTAGGCTAAATAGTATATTCTAGAATTCATCCATGATGTCATAATGATAGTTTAACCCGGTTTCTAGGCTTTATAGTATATTCTAGAATTCATCCATGATGTCATAATGATAGTTTAACCAGGTTTCTAGACTATATAGTATATTCTAGAATTACCAGTGTAGATTTCCTGTGGGGGTCAAATTATTACAGCTGTTGATAAGTCATTGTATAATATTCAGCCAATTTTTTCATGCCATTACATAAAAGGCGAAACATTCCTAGATTCAATTACATTCATGAATTGGTTTGAAACCTTTGTTTTAAACCCTTCTCAAAGTTGGTGCCTTGATGGATTTGTGAAAAACGGTTTGTCAAAAAACACTTATTTATATGTTACCTTTATTTAACCTGTCTGGGCAACGTGGGACATTTGCGTCCCACCCTAGTCAACAGCCAGTGGAATCGTGTCGCGCGAAATACAAATACCTCATAAATGCTATCACTTCAATTTCTCAAATATATGACTATTTTACACCATTTTATAGATACACCTCTCCTGAATCGAACCACGTTGTCCGATTTCAAAAAGGCTTTACAGCAAAAGCAAAACAGATTATGTTAGGAGAGTACCCTGCCAAAAATAATCACACTGCCATTTTCAAAGCAACTAGCATGCATCACAAATACCCCAAAACACAGCTAAATGCAGCGCTAACCTTTGACAATCTTCATCAGATGACACTCCTAGGACATCATGTTACACAATATATGCATATTTTGTTCGATAAAGTTCATATTTATATATAAAAACAGCATTTTACATCGGCGCGTGACGTTCAGAAAATATTTTCCCTCAAATGCTTCCGGTGAATCAAATATAATATTGTCATTCAAAGAATTATAGATTAACATCTCGTGAATGCAACCGCATTGCCAGATTTAAAAATAACTTTACTGGGAAATCACACTTTGCAATAAACGAGGTGCTATGCTCAGAAAAATAGGCTAGGCGATACAGGTTAGCGCTATCTTGGACTCATCTAAAATCAAATATACTATTGTAAATATTCACTTACCTTTGATTATCTTCATCAGAAGGCACTTCCAGAAATCCCAGGTCCACAACAAATGTAGTTTTGTTCGAAAAAGTTGATAATTTATGTCCCAATAGCTCCTTCTTGTTAGCGCGTTCCGAAGGCTACTCATAATTTACGAAGCGCGCGGGACTTGTCCTCACGAATGTGCAAAAAAAAATGTATTTACGTTCGTTCAAACATGTCAAACGTTGTATAACATAAATCTTTAGGGCCTTTTTCAATCAGAACTTCAAAAATATTCAAGGCGGACGATTGCATTGTCTTACTAAACGTTTCGGAGCGAGAGAGTACCCACGGGCACGCGCATCATAGTAGTAATGGCCCTCCCTCTATGACAAAATTTCCAGGCCTCTCGTTCGGTCAGTTTTTACCGGAGAAGACTCAAACCACTTTGTAAAGACTGTTGACATCTAGTGGAAGCCTTAGGAAGTGCTAAATGAATCCTAACTCACGGTGTGTTTCATAGGCAAAGGGTTGAAAGTGATTCCACAAATCAGATTTCCACTTCCTGTTAGGGTTTGTCTCAGGGTTTTGACTGCCATATGAGTTCTGTTATACTCACAGACACCATTCAAACAGTTTTAGAAACTTCTGTGTTTTCTATCCAAATCTACTAATTATCTGCATATTCTTGTTTGTGGGTAAGAGTAGTAACCAGTTTAAATCGGGTACGTTTTTTATCCGGCCGTGAAAATACTGCCCCCTATCCCCAACAAGTTAACTGGGCAAGTCAGTTAAGAACAAATTCTTATTTCCAATGATGGCCTACCCCGGACAACACTGGGCCAATTGTGCACCAACCTATGGGACTCCCAATCACGGCCGGTTGTGATACAGCCTGTAGTGACGCCTCAAGCACTGAGATGCAGTGTCTTAGACCGCTGTGCCACTCGGGAGCCCCAAAATCATGTTCTAGTGTTGTCCCCAACTAAAATATCTCTTGGTCAACCAAGAGTCATCTGTTCTTTCTACCAATCGCTCCATGTGTTTTAATAAAATCAACTATATGTACGTAACTTGTCTGATGCTGTAAGCATGCTGTTTGATTAAATAATTACAGATACACAAGTTACTCGAGGGAGCCAGTCACCAATTTAACCAAGAAAAACTCTTCCCTCCTCCTCCCCCCGCTGCTGCTGGACTTCGTAAATTCTGCCGTTTTGCTCCTGAAGTTTTTTTCAGTAATTGACTACACCAGAGGTCGTAAAACTTTTCCATTTAGAGTGACAATGTATCTTACCATTTCTACCGATCTGCGTGCCAGTTATGATTTTCATATGCATATTTTACTGGAACAGTTTAATTTAATTCATAATAGTATCTCAAAATCATTGTCTGTGATTAATCTACATTCTATCTTAATCTAAATGAAAATTATACAAATCTAAAAGTAACTTTTATTGCCATTGCCAACTATGTAAAAATAAACTTGAAACATTGTATCAACTATCAACTGGGTCCTCCGAAACTTGTGATAGCAAGCTTGCAACATTGTATAAAATATTCTCGGCCCTCAGTTTCCCGGCGCCAGTGAGTTCAGGACAGACACAGCTGTCGGCTATTTGTGCAAAGGAAAATAAGTAATCAGGTATTTTATGACATTTCCACTGGATCAGAGCATAACATTTTTCCCTTTCATGCCGAGTGGAAATATTTTACGAAAATACTTAGAGGAACTATTGTCGTACGCAATTGATTTTGATTAGACTTTGTTTACTTGCTGTTTGAGGTGAAGGAAAAATTACTTTGAGAAGCTCCACAACTCATTAGTGGTGGTGCATTAAGACAATCAGAAATACTTTCAGACATCCCCAAATGGGCACATTTATAGGCCTACATTTGCGTGCAGGCCAGGTAGACTAGTCCTACTTCTATACGCGTAATTAGGTGTGCGTCCTTACTCAACATTGACAGGAGTGTTTCAAGCAAAGACAATTAATAAATTGCGAGGTCGGGTCTGGGTGGTCTGCCAGGGTCCGTTTCATTTAGTGTCCGTTTGGGTCGGCATGGGAATTGATTGTCTATAGTATGTTGTACCGAAGTTGACCGACTGAAAGGGAACAGTAGTTATAGTCATAACGTTACGCTTGTCATATGATGAACTTCAACTTAAATACTGGATCTTGCTGTCGGACAGTTTTTTTTAAATTCTGAAATGCACTCGAATTATGTATCATTTAGTGGCTCCTTATGTTATGCTGGGAAAACAGTTTTCGTGGGCACAGAAATACTGAATAATTTCAGAGTTTGCTAAATCCAATGGTTTTTAACTGAGATTCATCTTGTAATCCTAGATGGCGTGTTGTAAATGTTGTTTTTTTCGTCTTTTTTAAAATATATTGCAATATATTTCAATCTTTTTTTCCATTTTTAAATTAAATATACCTTCCGGCAACCCGCCTCACCCATTATGATACGGATCTGCTATTTTTTAGGCCTTATAGCTAGAACCTCCATCAGCAGCTAACCAGCTAATTAGCTGGAAGCTATTTAGTCATTGTTAACCACTGCTAGATGTCTTTACCTTTTTAGCTCAGACACCAGCTGCTTTTAGCCTGGATAATACCTGCCAGTCTGCACAGCGCGATATCAACCCTGAGCATATCGAACTGTTTTTCTCCACTACATCACCGTATTCCTGCCGTAAGCTCTGGACCATTACACCGGATAATCGCAGCTAGCTAGCTGCTACCGAGTGACCTAGCCTCAAAGCTAGCCTTGAGCCAGGCCCATCTCCCGGCCTGCTCAGTGGACCCTAGGATCACTCAGCTACACAGCTGACGCCTCCCGGACTCTTCACTAAGACGACTAGAAGCCACTACATCACCGGATTCCTGCCGTAAGCTCTGGACCTTTGCACCGGAGTGGCTATAGTGGCTAACGCCCTTGTCCCGAAGCTAGCACCAGTTAGCCTCGAGCCGGGTGTATCTCCCGGCTAGCAAACAAAATTACTCCAGCTACAATACCTCTTTTGCCAATTGGCCTGGACCCTTTGTAAACATGGAGCCCCGCCGATCCATCACGACTGGTCTGTCGACGCAATTCCGTCTGATGTGCCTTCGGTGATGCCCTTGTCCCGAAGCTAGCACCAGTTAGCCTCGAGCCAGGCGCATCTCCCGGCTAGCGTAGTAACGGCTACCTAACGGCTTTCCTGGTTCATATATTCCTGTTCACTGGACCCTATGATCACTTGGCTACATAGCTGATGCCTGCTGGACTGTTCATTAATCACGGTACTCTGTTTTGTTTATCTGTTGGCCCCAGCCTCGAACTCAGGCCCTGTGTGTAGTTAACTGACCCTCTGCCCATTCATCACCATTTTACCTGTTGTTGTTGTCTTAGCTGATTAACTGTTGTCTTACCCGTTGTTGTCTTAGCTAGCTCTCCCAATCAACACCTGTGATTGCTTTTTGCCTCGCTTTATGTCTCTCTAATGTCAATATGCCTTGTATACTGTTGTTTAGGGTAGTTATCATTGTTTTATTTTACTGCGGAGCCCCTAGTCCCACTCAACATGCCTCAGAGAACTCTTTTGTCCCACCTCCCACACATGCGGTGACCTCACCTAGCATAACTGGTGCCTCCAGAGATGCAACCTCTCTTATTGTCACTCAACGCCTAGGTTTACCTCCACTGTACCCGCACCCTACCATACCCCTGTCTGTACATTAGGCCTTGAATCTATACTACCCATAATTCTGCTCCTTTTATTTTCTGTTCACAACGCACTAGACGAGCAGTTCTGATAGCCTTTAGCCGTACCCTCATCCTACTCCTCTGTTCCTCGGGTGATGTAGAGGTTAACCCAGGCCCTGTGTGTCCCCAGGCGCTCTCATTTGTTGACTTCTGTAACCGTAAAAGCCTTGGTTTCATGCATGTTAACATCAGAAGCCTCCTCCCTAAGTTTGTTTGACTCACTGCTTTAGCACACTCCGCCAACCTTGATGTCCTTGCCGTGTCTGAATCCTGGCTTTGGAAGGCCACCAAAATTCTGAAATTTCCATCCCCAACTACAACATTTTCCGTCAAGATAGAACTGCCAAAGGGGGAGGAGTTGCAATCTACTGCAGAGATGGCTTGCAAAGTTCTGTCATACTTTCCAGGTCTATGCCCAAACAGTTCGAGCTTCTAATTTTAAAAATGAATCTCTCCAGAAACGAGTCTCTCACTGTTGCCAGCTGTTATAGACCCACCTCAGCTCCCAGCTGTGCCCTGGACACCATATGTGAATCGATTGCCCCCCATCTATCTTCAGAGTTTGTTCTGTTAGGTGACCTAAACTGGGATATGCTTAACACCCCGGCCATCCTACAATCCAAGCTAGATGGGCACCCTCATAGATATTATCCTGACCAACTTGCCCTCCAAATACACCTCTGCTGTTTTCAATCAGGATCTCAGCGATCACTGCCTCATTGCCTGCATCTGTTATGTGTTCGTGGTCAAACGACCACCCCTCATCACTGTTAAACACTCCTGCGAGCAGGCCTTTCTAATCGACCTTGCCCGGGTATCCTGGAAGGACATTGACCTCATCCCATCAGTATAGGATGCCTGGTTGTTCTTTAAAAGTAATTTCCTAAATAAGGATTTTCTTAAATTAGCATGCCCCTTTAAAAAATGTATAACTAAGAACAGATATAGCCCTTGGTTCACTCCAGACCTGACTGCCCTCGACCATTACAAAAACATCCTCTGGCGTACTGCACTAGCATCGAATAGTCCCCGCGATATGCAACTTTTCAGAGAAGTCCGGAACCAATACACACAGTCAGTTAGGAAAGCAAAGGCTTTTTCAAACAGAAATGTGCATCCCGTAGCTCTAACTCCAAAAAGTTTTGGGACACTGTAAAGTCCATGGAGACTAAGAGCACCTCCTCCCAGCTGCCAATCTGCACTGAGGCTAGGAAACACTGTCACCACCGATAAATCCACAATAATGGAGAATTTCAATAAGCTTTTCTCTACGGCTGGAGATGCTTTCCTCCTGGCTACCCCAACCCCGGCCAACAGCTCCGCACCCCCCGAAGCTACTTGCCCAAGCCTCCCCAGCTTCTCCTTCATCAAAATCCAGATAGGTGATGTTCTGAAAGAGCTGTAAAACCTGGACCCGTACAAATCAGCTGGGCTAGACAAGCTGGACCCTCTTTCTAAAATTATCTGCCGCCATTGTTGCAACCCCTATTACTAGACTGTTCAACCTTTCTTTCGTATAGTTCGAGATTCCTAAAAATCAGAAAGCTTCCGTGGTCAACCCCCTCTTCAAAGGGGGTGACACTCTAGACCCAAACTGTTACAGACCTATATCCATCCTGTCCTGCCTTTCTAAAGTCTTCGAAGCCAAGTTAATAAACAGATCACTGATTATTTCGAATCCCACCGTACCTTCTCCGCTGTGCAATCCGGTTTCCGAACTGATCATTGTTGCACCTCATCCACGCTCAAGGTACTAAACGATATCATAACCGCGATCGTTAAAAGACAGTACTGTGCAGCCGTCTTCATTGACCTGGCCTGTTGTCCGAACCTCTGGCAGTCTCTATGGGGGTACCACAGGATTCAAATCTCGGGCCGACTCTTTTCTCTGCATATATCAGCGATGTCGCTCTTGCTGCGTGTGATTCCTTGATTCACCTCTCCGCAGACGACACCATTCTGTATACATCTGGCCCTTCTTTGGAGACTGTGTTAACCTCTTGCTTCGAGATAGGATCCCGTTAACGGGATTGTTTGACAAAATAGCATGGCGTGAAATTTTAAAACAACAAAATTCTAATAATTTCCATTTTTTAAAACATACAACTATTTTACACCATTTTAAAGATACACTTCTCGTTAATGCAACCACATTGTTCGATTTCAAAAAGGCTTTACAGCGAAAGCAATACATTACATTATGATAGGACACCACCAAAACAAGAAAAGCCACACAGCCATTTTCCTAGCAAGGAGATGCGTCACAAAAACCCGAAATACAGCTAAAATTAAGCACTAACCTTTGACGATCTTCATCAGATGACACTCATAGGACATCATGTTACAAAATACATGTATGTTTTGTTCGATCAAGTTCATATTTATATCCAAAAACAGCATTTTACATTGGCCCGTGATGTTCAGAAAATGTTCACACACAATGTGCACACATATTACAGAAATACTCGTCATAAACGTTGACAAATTACATAACAATTATTTAAAGAATTATAGATATACTACTTTTAATGCAACCGCTGTGTCAGATTTCAAAACAACTTTACGGGGAAAGCACATTGTTCAATATTCTGAGTACAGAGCTCAGCCATCAAAGCAAGCTATACAGTTACCCGCCAAGTCATGGCGTCTGCAAAACTTCAAAATAGTGTTATAAATCTTTCCTTACCTTTGCTGATCTTCGGCAGAATGCACTCGAAGGATTCCCACTTCCACAAGAAATGTTCATTTGTTCGATAAAGTCCATAATTTATGTCCAAATACCTCCGTTTTTTTGGCGCGTCCAGAACACTATTCCAAAGGCACGAGACGGGGGCGCAAATAAATAGACGAAAAGCTCAAAAGTTCCATTACAGTTTGTAGAAACATGTCAAACGATGTTTACAATCAATCTTTGGGGTATTTTTTATGTAAAAATGCGATAATTTTCCAACCGGACAATAGCGTATTCATTCCAGAAGGAAAAGAAGGAAAGGCGCGCATCACCAAGTCCCATGTCCTCAGACAGGCCACTCATTGACTGAGCTCCTGTTTTCTGCCTAGTAACAGGAGAAGGATGAAACCCCCCTGCAGGCCCCCCTGTGGCTCAGTTGGTAGAGCATGGTGTTTGCAATGCCAGCATGGTGTGTGCAACGCCAGGGTTGTGGGTTCGATTCCCACGGGGGGCCAGTACAAAAAAAATGTATGTATTCACTACTGTAAGTCGCTCTGGATAAGAGCGTCTGCTAAATGACTAAAATGTAAATGTAAACCAGTTTCTAAAGACTGTTGACAGCCAATGGAAGCCTTAGGAAGTGCAACATGACCCCTTAGACACTGTAGTTTTGATAGGAATTTAAAAGAAAAACTACAATTCTCAGATTTCCCACCTCCTGTTTGAATTTTTCTCAGGTTTTAGTAGATACAGTATGTAGATACAGTATGAGTTCTGTTATACTCACAGACATCATTCAAACAGTTTTAGAAACTTCAGAGTGTTTTCTATCCAAATCTACTAATAGTATGCATATCCTACCTTCTGAGTCTGAGTAGGAGGCAGTTTAATTTGGGTACGTTTTTCATCCGAACGTGAAAATACTGCCCCCTATCCCTAAGAGGTTTTAACAAACCTCCAAACGAGCTTCAATGCAATACAGCACTCTTTCGGTGGCCTCCAACTGCTATTAAATGCTAGTAAAACAAAATGCATGCTCTTCAACCGATCGCTGCCCGTACCAACCCGCCCGACTAGCATCACTACTCTGGACGGTTCTGACCTAGAATATGTGGACAACTACAAATACCTAGGTGTCTGGTTAGACTGTAAACTCTCCTTCCAGACTCATATTAAGCATCTCCAATCCAAAATTAAATCTAGAATCGGCTTCCTATTTCACAACAAACCCTCCTTCACTCACGCTGCCAAACATACCCTTGTAAAACTGACTATCCTACCCATCCTTGACTTCGGTGATGTCAGTTTCAAAATAGCCTCCAACACTCCAATCAGCAAACTGGATGCAGTCTATCACAGTGCCAACCGTTTTGTCACCAAAGCCCCATATAGCACCCACCACTGCGACCTGTATGCTCTCGTCGGCTGGCCCTCGCTACATATTCGTCGCCAAACCCACTGGCTCCAGGTCATCTACAAGTCTTTGCTAAGGTCGCCTTAACTCAGCTCACTGGTCACCATAGCAACACCAATCCATAGCATGCACTCCAGGAGGTATATCTCACTGGTCATCCCCAAAGCCAACACCTATTTTGGCTGACTTTCCTTCCAGTTCTCTGCTGCCAATCACTGGAACGAATTGCAAAAATTGCTGACTTTGGAGACTTATATCTCCCTCACTAACTTCAAGCATCAGCTATCTGAGCAGCTTACCGATCGCTGCAGCTGTACACAGCCCATCTGTAAATAGCCCATCCAACTGCCTACCTCATCCCCATGTTTTTATATACTTCTTTTGCTCTTTTGCACCCCAGTATCTCTACTTGCACATCATCATCTGCACATCCATCACTCCAGTGTTAATTTGCTACATTGTAATTACTTTGCTACTATGGCCTATTTATTGCCTTACCTCCTTACTCCATTTGCACACACTGTATATAGATTTTTCTGTTGTGTTATTGACTGTACATTTGTTTATCCCACGTGTAACTCTGTGTTTGTGTCGCACTGCTTTGCTTTATCTTGGCCAGGTCACAGTTGTAAATGAGAACTTGTTCTCAACTGGCCTACCTGGTTAAGTAAATAACTAAAATCTTAACTTTATTGACAACACCCAAATGGATACTGTCATTAACGCGGTTCTTCAATAATTACACATAATTCTTAATGCTTTAGGAAACATATTAAACAGGAGATTCAAATATCCTTACAATTATAATCCAAGGTAGTGTGAAATGTACTCATAAGCAACCTGGAAATGGATGTTACTCCCCTGAATTTCCCCCATTCACATTCAGAATACATTGTGAAAAACTAAAATCTTTGCTCACCATTTTTGCTCCAGGCAGATATAGTACATCCATAACTATCGCTTTCCTCATTAGCAGGGAGGAGTTTCTGCAATCAAATTGCCCTCGTGCTGCAATTTTAGCAAATACAGAAAGGGGCCTATATTGGAGACCAAAAGTTGTCTGGCACACTGCTTAGAGTTTCAACAACATGAATATCTTATTTCTAGCCTACAATCATCGATGTTACTACTAATGTGAAAACAAGACAAAATATGACTATTCTTGCTCATTTTAAGGCAAATGTCAAATTTTTACATTCATTACAGATGTCAGTTGTTGTACAACATCATGGCTACGCTGTTGGCATCACCTTTTACAGTGGATTACCGCTGTTGTGGGCCTTTAATCATCTGTCTGACTTTGTTGTTCACACAGGAGTGAGACGGACCTACCGTGGGTCCTCTGGGGAGCCTCAACAACCTCATGATGCTGACAAGGCAGAGAAGAGTCTCTCCACATTAGAACACCTCAAGAAACACCCGCAGAGATCTACAGGGAAGAGAACTCACTGCTGCTCTGACTGTGGGAAGAGGTTTGTTTCTCCAGGACATTTAAAATCACAGGAGAGAATACACACGGGGGAGAAACCTTATAGCTGTGCTCAATGTGGGAAGAGATGCACCCAGTCAACAGACCTTAAAAAACCTGAGAGAATACATACAGGAGAGAAACCTTATAGGTGTGATCATTGTGGGAAGAGTTTTGTTCATTCTGGGAAGCTGACTGTACACATGAGAATACACACAGGAGAGAAGCCTTATACCTGTGATCAGTGTGGGAAGACATTTGTTCAATCTCACCAGCTGACATTACACCAGAGAATACACACAGGAGAGAAACCCTATTGCTGTGATCAATGTGGGAAGAGTTTTACAAGATCTTGTGAACTGACATTACACCAGAGAATACACACAGGAGAGAAATCTTATAGCTGTGATCAATGTGGGAAGAGTTTTGCTGCATCTAGCAATCTGACTGTACACCAGAGAAGACACACAGGAGAGAAACCTTATAGCTGTGATCAATGTGGGAAGAGTTTTACAGGATCTGGCAATCTGACAAGACACCAGAGAATACACACAGGAGAGAAGCCTTATAGCTGTGATCATTGTGTGAAGAGTTTTACTGCATCTAGCAATCTGACTCTACACCAGAGAATACACACAGGAGAGAAATCCTATAGCTGTGATCAATGTGGGAAGAGTTTTGGTCAATTTGGGCAGCTGACTGTACACCAGAGAACACACACAGGAGAGAAACCTTATAGCTGTGGTCAATGTGGGAAGACATTTGTTCAATCTCACCAGCTGACATTACACCAGAGAACACACACAGGAGAGAAACCTTTTAGCTGTGATCAATGTGGGAAACGTTTTGCTTCATCTAGCAATCTGACTCTACACCAGAGAATACACACAGGAGAGAAACCCTTTATCTGTGATCAATGTGGGAAGAGTTTTGCTGCATCTAGCAATCTGACACTACACCAGAGAATACACACAGGAGAGAAACCCTATTGCTGTGATCAATGTGGGAAGAGTTTTACAAGATCTAGCAAACTGACATTACACCAGAGAATACACACAGGAGAGAAACCTTTTAGCTGTGATCAATGTGGGAAGAGTTTTTCTGCATCTAGCAATCTGACTCTACACCAGAGAATACACACAGGAGAGAAATCCTATAGCTGTGATCAATGTGGGAAGAGTTTTGGTCAATTTGGGCAGCTGACTGTACACCAGAGAATACACACAGGAGAGAAGCCTTATAGCTGTGATCAATGTGGGAAGAGTTTTGCTGCATCTAGCAATCTGACTCTACACCAGAGAATACACACAGGAGAGAAACCTTATAGCTGTGATCAATGTGGGAAGAGTTTTACAGAATCTGGCAGTCTGACAAGACACCAGAGAATACACACAGGAGAGAAGCCTTATAGCTGTGATCAATGTGGGAAGAGTTTTTCTGCATCTAGCAATCTGACTCAACACCAGAGAATACACACAGGAGAGAAGCCTTATAGCTGTGATCAATGTGGGAAGAGTTTTGCTGCATCTAGCAATCTGACTCTACACCAGAGAATACACACAGGAGAGAAACCTTATAGCTGTGATCAATGTGGGAAGAGTTTTACAGAATCTGGCAGTCTGACAAGACACCAGAGAATACACACAGGAGAGAAGCCTTATAGCTGTGATCAATGTGGGAAGAGTTTTTCTGCATCTAGCAATCTGACTCAACACCAGAGAATACACACAGGAGAGAAACCCTATAGCTGTGATCAATGTGGGAAGAGTTTTGGTCAATTTGGGCAGCTGACTGTACACCAGAGAATACACACAGGAGAGAAGCCTTATAGCTGTGATCAATGTGGGAAGAGTTTTGCTGTATCTAGCAATCTGACTCTACACCAGAGAATACACACAGGAGAGAAACCTTATAGCTGTGATCAATGTGGGAAGAGTTTTACAGAATCTGGCAATCTGACAAGACACCAGAGAATACACACAGGAGAGAAGCCTTATAGCTGTGATCAATGTGGGAAGAGTTTTTCTGCATCTAGCAATCTGACTCAACACCAGAGAATACACACAGGAGAGAAATCCTATTGCTGTGATCAATGTGGGAAGAGTTTTATAAGATCTAGCAAACTGACATTACACCAGAGACTACACACAGGAGAGAAATCTTTTAGCTGTGATCAATGTGGGAAGAGTTTTGTTCATTCTGGGAGTCTGACTGTACACAGGAGAGAAACCCTATTGCTGTGATCAATGTGGGAAGAGTTTTATAAGATCTAGCAAACTGACATTACACCAGAGAATACACACAGGGGAGAAGCCTTATACATGTGATCAGTGTGGGAAGAGTTTTGCTGCATCTAGCAATCTGACTCTACACCAGAGAATACACACAGGAGAGAAATCTTATAGCTGTGATCAATGTGGGAAGAGTTTTGTTCATTCTGGGAATGTGACTGTACACCAGAGAATACACACAGGAGAGAAATCTTATAGCTGTGATCAATGTGGGAAGAGTTTTGTTCATTCTGGGAATCTGACTGTACACAAGAGAACACATAGAGGAGAGAAACCTCTTAGCTCTGCCCAGAGATAATCTGATAAAAGATCTCTGATCAAATATCAGAAAATACATGGAGTTGTTTCATGATATCAATAAATAAACTTCACAATGTAGAATGTTAACACATTGTAGTAGGACAATGTAGACACCTAAACGTTTGCCCCTTCATCAATTGATTTCAACATGATATGGATATTAGCCTTGGGGAAAATCCAGGCTCTGAAAGGGTTGTTACACTTACCACGTTGGTGACCCACTTGAATCAAAATGCAACACTTCAAAATGTAGCTAGCTGTTTTCTACAAGTTGTCCTCTAACAAGTGATGTACACATTGTTCCCAGATTCCGTGTGGTTTTTGAGCTGTTAGTTTTAACAGGACGTGCAACTTCATCTCCCTCCTGTCACAGAAATGATTTTAGCATGATATCGATGAATAAGTGTTGTGTTCCTTTGTTTAGCGACCCCTACATTTAAATGCGTCACTCCAAAATGTAGCTGACTGTCTTCTGCAGGTTGTCCTCTAACCAGTGAGGTAAAATATATCTCCCATTTCCATGTGTTTTTTTATTTGTGTTAGTTTCAACAACAGTACAACCTGATTTCCCCCCTGACTATATCAGTGATTTATTGCTACTTGTCAAAACAAGTGTTTTTGGTGCTTGTGCAGTTTATAAGAAGCTTGTTTAATAAAAATACAAGTAATATGATTATTGTGGCAGATGTTTGTGTATATTGTACATTTTATGTTTAGGTTTTCAATATATCACAAACTGTTTCTGCATTTTGGTTTTTGATTTGGACACCCCACCAGACATTATTTCCTAAAGGACTTAATGATGAAATGCCTATGTATTTTATGTTGTGATTCTGAACTTGAATTATTTCCCTATTTAAGATAATTCTGATGCTTTTCGTACGATGTACCCAATGATTAATGAAAACTTGTCCTCATTGTTGTTTTATTTAATGCGTCTTATTTATACACTGTAGTGTTTGTGAAATGCTTGTTATGTTTGGTAGCACTTATTTATTTGTCCTTTGCCTCCAACCCCTTTCCATGCATGGAAAATATCCCACCTAGCAAAATGTAATTGAAAAGATGTTGAAAATAAGACTATGCCCAACATCCAATACACATTCAGTTTTAGTTGAAAGTGAAAGTTGAGAAGATGTCGTTTTTTCATTGACTTGAAAACAACTTAAATTCAACGTACTTGCAGCCTATACACATGGACTCAGTATTATAAATTGGTCTATAATCAATTGTATTAACAATCCTACATCACTCCAGCATTTATTGACAACATTCAAGTGCTAATTGTCTTTATTCCACTACTGAAGAAGCAGGACTCAAATCACCTCATATTTCAAACATTCAGCCTGACAAAAGATACATGTTTTATTATTTTATGCCTCACCATTAAGTTAATTATTGCCAATACATATTAACAAAGGGGTGTACATTTGGTTTGATATTTCATATTTACAATTAATGTAGCATTTAGTAATCAATGATTTATGCAACCAACTGACCATTTTTGGGTACAATTATATTGACGTAATATCAGGGATCATTTTATAATGTCATTTTAGAATATCTGTGTTCATTCTCAGATGTGCCAACCCAAATGTACTAGAGCATGACATTGGGGACTGGGCCCCGATCCAACAACATGCCTATCTAGTGAACCCTGAAAAGGGAGAGAAGCTGAGGTGGAAAGTTACTACGGATATTGCCAGAGTTTCCTCTTGAAATCAGAAATGTCCGTTTTAAGGGCAACTTGGTTGCTGATTGTCTCAGGGGTGGGCAGTCAAAAATATTTTGTGTTTAGCCATTGCGTTGCCATGGATCCCAATTTATTTTGACTGCACGTTTTTCCGTATTGGAGATGAGTTTTGTTTGGGCTCGTTCCAAGTGGACGAGAGTTCTAGAAGCTAGTGAGTTTTAGGAAGACGAGAGTTCTAGAAGCTAGTGGGTTTTAGGAAGACGAGAGTTCTAGAAGCTAGTGAGTTTTAGGAAGACGAGAGTTCTAGAAGCTAGTGAGTTTTAGGAAGACGAGAGTTCTAGAAGCTAGTGGGTTTTAGGAAGACGACAGTTCTAGAAGCTAGTGGGTTTTAGGAAGACGAGAGTTCTAGAAGCTAGTGAGTTTTAGGAAGACGAGAGTTCTAGAAGCTAGTGAGTTTTAGGAAGACGAGAGTTCTAGAAGCTAGTGGGTTTTAGGAAGACGAGAGTTCTAGAAGCTAGTGGGTTTTAGGAAGACGAGAGTTCTAGAAGCTAGTGGGTTTTAGGAAGACGAGAGTTCTAGAAGCTAGTGAGTTTTAGGAAGACGAGTGTTCTAGAAGCTAGAATTTTAGGATTCTATAGAAAGAAAAAGGATAAAAAAAATTATACGTGTAATAAATAATTATTATTTTGTTTTCTTGTTTTTATTTGTTGATTGTATATTATTATTTAGAAATGTGTTTTTTCTTGTTTTTAATTGTTGACAGCCAGTAGACACCATGTTTATATTCGTGAAGGTGAAGCTTTGTAGATGATTATAATGTGAAATGGAAGTTGTAGAGATACTCTGAATGATTGGCTATGAAAAGCCAACTGACATTTACTCCTGAGGTCCTGACTTTTTGCACCCTCGACAACCACTGTGATTATTATTATTTGACCCTGCTGGTCATCTATGAACATTTAAACATCTTGGCCATGTTCTGTTCTAATCTCCACCCGGCACAGCCAGAAGAGGACTGGCCACCCCTCATAGCCTGGTTCCTCTCTAGGTTTCTTCCTAGGTTTTGGCCTTTCTAGGGAGTTTTTCCTAGGGAGTTTTTCCTAGCCACCGTGCTTCTACACCTGCATTGTTTGTTGTTTGGGGTTTTAGGCTGGGTTTCTGTACAGTACTTTGAGATATCAGCTGATGTAAGAAGGGCTATATAAATACATTTGATCTGAATTGATTGATTGTACAACTGAATGCATTCAACTGAAATGTGTCTTGGGTACATATTGGTGTCACCTCGTTAGTCAGTATGTGTTACACCTGTGCTGGCGTTTCACCTGAGCTGGTCCAGGTTCTATTTAAGAGTGTCTGGCCCAGTGCTCCAGTTGTCTTGATAGATGTGGAGAGTCAACACCTTTAGTTGCTCCACCTTTTTGGTTTGCTTCCTGTCTTTAAGTTTGGTGTGGGTTTTTCTTTTGTTTTCCTCTTCTTGGGCAGATTTAGTGGGTCTCATGATGGGTGTCTTTTAGGTCCCAGTTGTTGTTACTAGTCAACTTTCAGTGGACACTGAGAGCAAAACTACAAGATTATGTTATAATACTTTTATTGCATCAAATGGTTGTTTAATGCAACAGAATAGAGGGTTCTTAGAACTATTGTGTCTGTGTGTTCTACTGAGGATGGGCCTCTGGGATAAAACACTGACAGGATATTTACAATGTCTTTTGGGTGATAAAACCTAAAGAGACCACATTCCACAGCATGAGTTAATGTTTCTGTTCTATATGGTACCAGGGAGAGATGACCCCAGGGCCAGACCCTGGTCTCTACACAAAGAGTACTGTTTTTACAGCAGATACTTATTATTCTCAGCAGACAGTATCTTTCATACAAATCTTAACCTTGTTACCCGTTCTATACATCTGTTGTTCGTCATGTAGATTGAAAGGGGTGTATCTTGGCAGTAAAAGACCTTTGTACTTTTGTCTCGGGGCTCTCAATGAATCATCTGGTGGTGATTCGTCGACCAGCCATCATTATCGTAGAGCACTCAATTGATATGTGTGTGTTGTATTGACCTGCTGCCTTATTAATATGTGAATAAAGATTTAGTTTCAGAATAACTCTGACTTGTGTGACAAGTTTGTCTCTTCATTTGTTATGAAAGAAATTAACCACATTTGGGGATGTTAAAACCGCTCCTGATGACCTGGGTAAGTGGTGCTCCAGGGATCCCTCAAACTTGTTCTCAGGGAGACCACACTTTGGGAATGGAGCAGATAGACCCACCTTTGACCTGAGAGACAGCGAGCTGAGTGGATACATCTCAAACCTAGTAAAAAAAAAAAAAGAGGTTAGAGAAACACGCAAAGTGTAGTTTTTAGAAAAGCCTCGTAGGCTCTGAGTGTGTATTCCTGTGTGGAGGTATAAACAGGGAGGCTCTGAGGCTGAGTCAGCTCTCTGTGTGAACTGGATGAAAACTAGAATCTGTGTTTACTAGTTAAGACCATTTATGATATAGTATAAGATAGTAAGGTGCACCTAAAATTGTTTTATATCTGGACCCCATTTTAGAATTATTGAAAGATGTAAATGTATGAGTTACATTATCCTAGGAACTAACCATGACATAGAAATGTGAAAATATTCCTGCAGGTTAAAATATTGTTGAAAAACAACTAATTGATTAGGTATGTTTGAGAATAGCATTGTGTGGCTGTGTTATATGGGAGTTGTGTGAATGCCGTTGAAATATGGTCATTGTCTGGGAAACAAAAGTTTATTTTTGGTTCTGCTGGGAGTATGTTTGGAGAGCTGCTTCGTAGCCATGGAGAGTCCTTGAAAAAGCAAATGGAATGGTTGTCATGACTACCTGAGAATTTCTTACGTTTTATATGGATTCTGTGAATATATTAAAATATGATGAATTGTATGTGTGTATAATATATATATGCCCTGGTAACTTCACCCCAACTTCTCTTATCTCCAGAACACATTAACTAAAGAACATAAGTGTTTTTCTGAAATTTTGGGGAAATTTAAGGGAAAATAAAAATACAGCCGTAGCAGAGCCCCAAGTCCCACGGGGACGTCCTCGAGGGCCTGGATGTTCTCCCCATCAAAGGCCAGCGGGATTTCACTCTCATGGTGAAATGGGTTTCCACCGATGTGCAGTAAAGGAGTGAAGAGCGGTGAAATCTGTGTCAACAAAAGTAAGAAAAGATGAATACACATACAATTAACAAAGAACAGAACAAATGTTCAGCTGTAGTTTTATATAAGCATGCACACCTATGTTTATGAAGAAACAGATGATTGGTGCATAGGCATACCTTGTCACGGACATAAAGGCCACTCGGGTCCTCATTGAAGAGGTAGGGCAAGAGCAGAATCACTGCTGTGGTCTCCAGTCCTAGTAAAGTAAAGCATTGATCTCACTACACTTGCTCATTTTATTACAAAATACATTAGAGAAAGGGAAGGAATAAGAGCTGTTGTTGGCTTTATGGAAACGATATACAACATATGGTAAAGAATATAGTTGAGGAAATAATCCCAACCTAGTTGTGCCTAGTTAGGACATAACGTTAGCTAGCTAGCTAACGGTACTGTACTGTAGCTCATACAACGCCGACGGTCAAACCCGGCTTTCTAATATTTACGTTCATTAACTATAGTAACGTTATGGAAGATATTCACAGAAAACCATCATTGTCTTCGTTATTCATTATTAGTATGTTATATTATTATAATAAATTATTTCGAGACATATTCAGAGTCAAACATCAACCCAACTTAACCTTTTTAACTGTTGTCGCATCCAAACTTGTCACCATCGTTTTCAGTTGTAATTGCGAAGTTCCCGGAAGAAGTCCAGCAACAACGGAGGTTCCTCGATGAACCCACCTTCTAACAAGTTCTTTGAAGAACATTTTGGGGCTGTTTTTCATTGACCAAGAACCCTACGGTTCTTAGGGGATCTGAGAACAACTCCAGTTGAACCCTTCATTTTTAGAGTTGTAATCGGCTCTATTTACTCTCAGATTCAAACATGATGATTAGCATCAACGATCAAGTCAGCTGCTGCTGCTCCAATACAGTATGTGGTGAGACGGTGAACTGATGTTGAACCGGGCAGTCAGCTGCTGCTGCTCCAATACAGTATGAGGTGAGACGGTGAACTGGGCAGTCAGCTGCTGCTGCTCCAATACAGTATGAGGTGAGACGGTGAACCGGGCAGTCAGCTGCTGCTGCTCCAATACAGTATGGGGTGAGACGGTGAACTGGGCAGTCAGCTGCTGCTGCTCCAATACAGTATGAGGTGAGACGGTGAACTGATGTTGAACCGGGCAGTCAGCTGCTGCTGCTCCAATACAGTATGAGGTGAGACGGTGAACTGGGCAGTCAGCTGCTGCTGCTCCAATACAGTATGAGGTGAGACGGTGAACTGATGTTGAACCGGGCAGTCAGCTGCTGCTGCTCCAATACAGTATGAGGTGAGACGGTGAACTGATGTTGAACTGGGCAGTCAGCTGCTGCTGCTCCAATACAGTATGAGGTGAGACGGTGAACTGGGCAGTCAGCTGCTGCTGCTCCAATACAGTATGAGGTGAGACGGTGAACCGGGCAGTCAGCTGCTGCTGCTCCAATACAGTATGGGGTGAGACGGTGAACTGGGCAGTCAGCTGCTGCTGCTCCAATACAGTATGAGGTGAGACGGTGAACTGATGTTGAACCGGGCAGTCAGCTGCTGCTGCTCCAATACAGCATGAGGTGAGACGGTGAACTGGGCAGTCAGCTGCTGCTGCTCCAATACAGTATGAGGTGAGACGGTGAACTGATGTTGAACTGGGCAGTCAGCTGCTGCTGCTCCAATACAGTATGAGGTGAGACGGTGAACTGATGTTGAACTGGGCAGTCAGCTGCTGCTGCTCCAATACAGTATGAGGTGAGACGGTGAACTGATGTTGAACTGGGCAGTCACTCATTCATTCTGTACTATGAGTCTATCAAATCAAATCGAATTTTACCTTACAGTGAAATGCTTATTTACAAGCCGCTAACCAACAATGCAGTTTTAAAAAGTACAAATAAGAATAATAAATAAAAGGAACAAGTAATTAAAGAGCAGAAGTTAAATAACAATAGCTAGACTATATACAGGGGGTACCGGTACAGAGTCAATGTGTGGGGGCACCGGTTAGTCGAGGTAATATGTACATGTAGGTAGAGTTATTAAAGTGACTATGCATAGATGATAACAGAGTGTGTGTGTGGGGGGGCTTCCTCTGACACCGCCTGGTAAAGAGGTCCTGTATGGCAGGAATCTTGGCCCCAGTGATGTACTGGGCTGTATGCACTACCCTCTGTAGTGCCTTGTGGTCGGAGGCAGAGCAGTTGCCATACCAGGCAGGGATGCAACCAGTCAGAATGCTCTCGATTGTGCAGCTGTAGAAGCTTTTGAGGATCTGAGGACCCATGCTAAATCTTTTCAGTCTCCTGAGGGGGAATAGGTTTTGTTGTGCCCTCTTCACGACTGTCTTGGTGTGTTTGGACCATGATAGTTTGTTAGTGATGTGGACACCAGGGAACTTGAAGCTCTCAACCTGCTTCACTACAGCCCCGTCGATGAGAATGGGGGCATGCTCAGTCTTCTTTTTCCTGTAGTCCACAATCATCTCCTTTGTCTTGATCACGTTGAGGGAGAGGTTGTTTTTCTGGCACCACACGGCCAGGTCTCTGACCTCCCTATAGGCTGTCTCGTCGTTGTTGGTGATCAGGCCTACCACTGTTGTGGCATCGGCAAACTTAATAATGGTGTTGGAGTCGTGCCTGGCTGTGCAGTCATGAGTGAACAGGGAGTACAGGAGGGGGCTGAGCACGCACCCCTGAGGAGCCCCTGTGTTGAGGATCAGTGTGGCGGATGTGTTGTTACCTACCCTTAAAAAACATGAGCTGGCCACACCCAGAAAAATAGTTTGTGTGGAGGTGCTGACTAACGGCAAATAAACTATAAACTATCAAAATAAAGAAAGTCGCACACTCCATATATAAACTCCCAGTAATTTACAGTGCCTTGCGAAAGTATTCGGCCCCCTTGAACTTTTCGACCTTTTGCCACATTTCAGGCTTCAAACATAAAGATATAAAACTGAAAGATCTCTGCATGATCCAATGTTGACCTAAATGACTAATGATGATAAATAGAATCCACCTGTGTGTAATCAAGTCTCCGTATAAATGCTCCTGCTCTGTGATAGTCTCAGAGGTCCGTTTAAAGCGCAGAGAGCATCATGAAGAACAAGGAACACACCAGGCAGGTCCGAGATACTGTTGTGGAGAAGTTTAAAGCCGGATTTGGATACAAAAAGATTTCCCAAGCTTTAAACATCCCAAGGAGCACTGTGCAAGCGATAATATTGAAATGGAAGGAGTATCAGACCACTGCAAATCTACGAAGACCCGGCCGTCCCTCTAAACTTTCAGCTCATACAAGGAGAAGACTGATCAGAGATGCAGCCAAGAGGCCCATGATCACTCTGGATGAACTGCAGAGATCTACAGCTGCGGTGGGAGACTCTGTCCATAGGACAACAATCAGTCGTATACTGCACAAATCTGGCCTTTATGGAAGAGTGGCAAGAAGAAAGCCATTTCTTAAAGATATCCATAAAAAGTGTCGTTTAAAGTTTGCCACTAGCCACCTGGGAGACACACCAAACATGTGGAAGAAGGTGCTCTGGTCAGATGAAACCAAAATCAAACTTTTTGGCAACAATGCAAAACGTTATGTTTGGCGTAAAAGCAACACAGCTCATCACCCTGAACACACCATCCCCACTGTCAAACATGGTGGTGGCAGCATCATGGTTTGGGCCTGCTTTTCTTCAGCAGGGGCAGGGAAGATGGTTAAAATTGATGGGAAGATGGATGGAGCCAAATACAGGACCATTCTGGAAGAAAACCTGATGGAGTCTGCAAAAGACCTGAGACTGGGACGGAGATTTGTCTTCCAACAAGACAATGATCCAAAACATAAAGCAAAATCTACAATGGAATGGTTCACAAATAAACATATCCAGGTGTTAGAATAGCCAAGTCAAAGTCCAGACCTGAATCCAATCGAGAATCTGTGGAAAGAACTGAAAACTGCTGTTCAAACGCTCTCCATCCAACCTCACTGAGCTCGAGCTGTTTTGCAAGGAGGAATGGGCAAAAATGTCAGTCTCTCGATGTGCAAAACTGATAGAGACATACCCCAAGCGACTTACAGCTGTAATCGCAGCAAAAGGTGGCGCTACAAAGTATTAACTTAAGGGGGCTGAATAATTTTGCACGCCCAATTGTTCAGTTTTTTTTGTTGTTAAAAAAGTTTGAAATATCCAATAAATTTCGTTCCACTTCATGATTGTGTCCCACTTGTTGTTGATTCTTCACAAAAAATTACAGTTTTATATCTTTATGTTTGAAGCCTGAAATGTGGCAAAAGGTCAAAAAGTTCAAGGGGGCCGAATACTTTCGCAAGGCACTGTAAAGGGTATTTACCAACGTTTCGGCATCACTGTGCCTTCCTCAGGGTGATGTCATGAATACTTGAACCAGGTTATGTAGACAAACAGTGCAATTAGTGTAACCAATGACAATAGTGAGGGGTGTGTCATAATGATTAAGTTAATTAAAATGAATTAGTGAAACTGTAGTTTATGGCATATTAAATATATTACTCTATTGTTATCATATAGAAACATCATGGAATATTGTACATCATATTAAATATATTACTGTATTGTTATCATATAGAAACATCATGGAATATTGTACATCATATTAAATATATTACTGTATTGTTATCATATAGAAACATCATGGAATATTGTACATCATATTAAATATATTACTCTATTGTTATCATATAGAAACATCATGGAATATTGTACATCATATTAAATATATTACTGTATTGTTATCATATAGAAACATCATGGAATATTGTACATCATATTAGCATCAACATACATTATTGATTCATTCAATTTCACATAATGAGGATATTTCATATTTTCAAGCTCAGAAGTCAGAACCCATCACCTGCTATGTAAAAGAGACGAAGAATGCACAATGGTCAATGCTATCTGGGATCCTTGGGACATCCCTACCCTAAACCCTAACCTTAACCCCTACCTTAACCATTTTAAAAGTCAACTTCAACGGGCTAGGGACGTCCCAAGGATGTATCTCTACCTGAAAATACATGATCTAAGTGATTGATAGTTGGTATTCAGCAGTCATAAAGCCTAATTTACTTTAATAAACTACTAAAATAGTGATTTTGTCAGACAGCATAGACAGCAGCTCTACACTTTATTGACTGACTGATCCATTCATCCTTCCATCCCTCCTCAGCCTTCCTCTCCTCTGAAGACCCAGTGAGGGTGGAGCTCAGTCAGAGAGCTGTTGAGGGACTGGTTAGGAAGAACACTTCTACAGCCAGAGAGGTGAGAGGTCACACATGGTTTAGATGGTAAATATTTATGTCCCCTTAGCGGTTCATCACGTCAGCAAAAAGGAATATGTTCCATCTATGTTAATTTACATTAGTGCAAATTGTCCACTGATATTGGTGTAATTTCTCACCCCTTTTGGCTGTATGAAAGTTAATTTCCCCTCAGACACACACATTTGTTCTTTGATATTATGAAGGTCATTTGTGTCAAATGTACCTTTCCCCACTCATTCACCCCATCTCTTTACATTGCTGATGCATATTCAGTGGCCTGGCTGCATCCAGACTTTGTCAAAGGCCCATCCTGGTAGATCTGAACCTAATGCAGCTTGGAGTGATCAGATGACAGAAGTCACATTTAGGTGCCAGGTGTAACTGAGGCCATAGATGCTCCATATCCATTACTTTGAGTGTAATATATAATATGACTAAATGTGTTTCTGTGTTGCAGGGACAGTCAAGAAATGGAACAGCAAGGCCACAGAACATGACATAATCAGAGCTGTGGGAGACCACCTCAAGCCCCTGGTAGAGCCGGGGGTGGTGTTTACCACTCCACCACGCCTTCAGCAGGCTGGAAAAGTGGGATTGATCTGGTTGATCCATTTGTTTGTTTCGGTTTGCAGTAGTTGAATCCTTTGACGTATTGTTGAATTAAACATTTATCTTCAACAAATGCACTGGGTTGCTTGAAAAGTGATACTAAACGTACATACCAGCACTATTTTGACTTTTTTCATAATAAGATGGACCAAGATACGTATTGGTTTTGCAAGAGTCTGTTGATTGTCAGTCATTGGGTTCATTTATTTTGCAATATGTTCAAATCAAGCTTTATTTATACAGCACATTTCAGACATGGATGCTTCACAGGAAAAAAATAAAACAATGAAAATAAACAGAAATATTTACCACAACAAACATAAGATTAACAACTGAAAGACGAATTAGCATTCTAAGGAAAATCCATTGATTAAAATATTAATTGGATGCAACATCCAACCCCAAATATAAGCATGTTTTTAGGAGGGGCTCTGAAAGACACTATGGGGGTGTCCACTGAAAGTTGACTAGTAACAACAACTGGGACCTAAAAGACACCCACCATGAGACCCACTAAATCTGCCCAAGAAGAGGAAAACAAAAGACATATCCACATCGAACTTAAAGACAGGAAGTAAACCAAAAAGGTGGAGCAACTAAAGGTGTTGACTCTCCACATGTATCAAGACAACTGGAACACTGGGCCAGACACTCTTAAATAGAACCTGGACCAGCTCAGGTGAAACACCTTCCCACTAACGAGATGGACAAGCCAGCACAGGTGTAACACATACTGACTAACGAAGTGACACCAATCAGTGCGTCCTACGTGCTAACGAGCTATACGTGCTAACGAGCTATACGTGCTAACGAGCTATACGTGCTAACGAGCTATACGTGCTAACGAGCTATACGTGCTAACGAGCTATACGTGCTAAAGTCCAACCTCAAAACATAAATGGAAAAACCAAAGCCTGTAACACCTTAAGACAACAAATATATCCTATATTTTTGTTGGAAAAGTTTGCTCACCACCAACAGAAAACAACTTCCATTTCACATTATAATCAACTACAATGCTTCACCTTCACCAATATAAACATGGTGTCTACTGGCTGTCAACAATTAAAAACAAGAAAAAAACACGTATTTCTAAATAATAATATACAATAGTATTATTTGTTTCTCCTTTTTCTTTCTATAGAATCCTAAATCCCACTAGCTTCTAGAACACTCGTCTTCCTAAAACTCACTAGATTCTAGAACTCTCCTCTTTCTAAATCCCACTAGCTTCTAGAACTCTCGTCTCCTTGGAAGGAGGCCAAACAAAACTCATCTCCAATACGGAAAAACGTGCAGTCAAAATAAATAAAGATCCATAGCAACGCACTAGCTAAACGCAAAACACATATCTTATATCCATTTGGGGGGAAATCAGGTAGAACCTGCTCTTGAAACTAACACAACAAAACAAAAAACACATGGAAATGGAGATATATTTTACCTCACTGGTTAGAGGACAACCTGCAGAAGACAACTACATTTTGGAGTGATGCATTTAAATTTAGGGGTCCCTAAACAAAGGAACACAACACTTATTTGTCATAACTCATCGATATCATGTTGAAATCTATTGTGCCGAGAGGAGGGAGATGAGGTTGCACGTCCTGTTAAAACTAACAGCTCAAAAACCACACGGAATCTGGGAATAATGTGTACATCACTGGTTAGAGGACAATTTGTAGAAAACAGCCAGATACATTTTGATTCAAGTGCGTAACCAACATGGTAAGTGTAACACAACTCTTTTTTTGTTAGTCACTTTTTATTATATCTCATAAATAGTACTCTTCCATTTCAGAGCCTGGATTTTCCCCGAGGCTAATATCCATATCATGTTGAAATCAATAGAACAGGGGCAAACGTTTAGGGTTCTACATTGTGACACTATTAAAATACTCCTAGTACAATGTTAAAACATTCTACATTGTGACATTATATCATTGATATCATGAAACAACTCATTCATGTATTTTCTGATGTTTGATCAGATGTCTTTTACCGGAGAATCTCTTGTCACACTGATCACAGCTATAAGGTTTCTCTCCTGTGTGTGTTCTCTGGTGTCGAGTCAGACAGCCAGATGTAGTAAAACTCTTCCCACATTGACCACAGCTATAAGGTTTCTCTCCTGTGTGTCTTCTCTGGTGTCGAGTCAGAGAGCCAGATGCAGCAAAACTCTTCCCACATTGATCACAGCTATAAGGTTTCTCTCCTGTGTGTATTCTCTGGTGTAGAGTCAGAGAGAAAGATTTAGCAAAACTCCTCCCACATTGATCACAGCTATAAGGTTTCTCTCCTGTGTGTATTCTCTGGTGTAGAGTCAGAGAGCCATATGCAGCAAAACTCTTCCCACATTGATCACAGCTATAAAGTTTCTCTCCTGTGTGTGTTCTTTGGTGTAGAGTAAGATGGCTAGACGAAGTAAAACTCTTCCCACATTGAGTACAGCTAAAATGTTTCTCTCCTGTGTGGATTCTCTGGTGTGATATGAGGCTGGTTGACCTAGTAAAACTCTTCCCACATTGACCACAGCTAAAAGATTTCTCTCCTGTGTGGATTCTCTGATTAATTTTAATGCCTGATGAAGATGTTAATGTCTTCCCACAGTCAGAGGAGCAGTGAGTTCTCTTCCCTGTGGATCTCTGCAGGTGTTTCTTGAGGTGTTTTGATCTGGAGAGACAGCCAGATGTAGTAAAACTCTTCCCACATTGACCACAGCTAGAAGGTTTCTCTCCTGTGTGTCTTCTCTGGTGTCGAGTCAGAGAGCCAGATGTAGTAAAACTCTTCCCACATTGACCACAACTATAAGGTTTCTCTCCTGTGTGTGTTCTTTGGTGTAGAGTAAGATAGCCAGATGTAGTAAAACTCTTCCCACATTGACCACAGCTATAAGGTTTCTCTCCTGTGTGTCTTCTCTGGTGTCGAGTCAGAGAGCCAGATGTAGTAAAACTCTTCCCACATTGACCACAACTATAAGGTTTCTCTCCTGTGTGTGTTTTCTGGTGTAGAGTCAGAGAGCCAGATGCAGCAAAACTCTTCCCACATTGATCACAGCTATAAGATTTCTCTCCTGTGTGTGTTTTCTGATGTGATACTAGGCTTGTTAGCCAAGCAAATCTTGTCCCACATTGACTACAGCTATATTGTTTCTCTCCTGTGTGTGTTCTCTGGTGTGATATCAGGCTGTCTGGCCGAGTAAAACTCTTCCCACATTGATTACAGCTATAAGGTTTCTCTCCTGTGTGTACTCGCTGGTGTCTAGTCAGATGGCAAGATGAAATATAAGTCTTCCCACATTGATCACAGCTATAAGGTTTCTCTCCTGTGTGTGTTCTCTGGTGTACAGTCAGGTAACTAGATGAAATAAAACTTTTCACACATTGATTACAACTAAAAGATTTCTCTCCTGTGTGTATCCTCTGGTGTGACAACAGGTTGCTTGACTGAGAAAAACTCTTTCCACATTGAGTACAGCTGTAGGGTTTCTCTCCTGTGTGTATTCTCTGGTGTAGAGTCAGAGAGAAAAATGTAGTAAAACTCCTCCCACATTGATCACAGCTGTAAGGTTTCTCTCCAGTGTGAATTCTCAGGTGTACTTTTAGTGCTTTTAATCTTAAGTAACTCTTCCCACAATCAAAACAGTGGTGAGATTTCTCTCCTGTGTGTGTTCGCTGGTGTATTTTAAGTTCTGATGAAGATTTGCAATGTTTTCCACAGTCAGAGCAACAGATAGATTTCTTCCCTGTGGGTCTCTGCTGGTGTTTCTTGAGGTGATAGAATCTGGACAGACTCTTCTCTGACTCGTTAGCATCATGATGTTGAGGCTCCCCAGAGGATCCATGATAGTCACGTCTCTCTCCTGTGTGAACAAGTCAGACAGATAGTTAAAGGCTCACAACAGCAGAAATCCACTGAAAAGGGTGATGCCAACAGCGTAGCCATGATACTGTACAACAATTGACGTCTGTAATGAATGTTAGTATTACTTGACAATTGTCTTAACCTGTTTAGGATAGGGGGCAGTATTGACACGGCTGGATAAAAAACGTACCCGATTTAATCTGGTTACCACTCCTACCCAGTAACTAGAATATGCATATACTTATTACACATGGATAGAAAACACCCTAAAGTTTCTAAAACTGTTTGAATGGTGTCTGTGAGTATAACAGAACTCATTTGGCAGGCAAAAACCTGACAAGGTTTCAGGCAGGAAGTGGCCTGTCTGACAAGGTGTCGTTCTTCTTGTCTCTGTTTATTGAAGAGTGAGGATCTTAGCTGTCCCGTGACACTTCCTACGGCTGCCATAGGGTCTCAGAAAGCGGCAAAAAGCGGAATCGTGGCTTTGCAGGCTCTGGCTGAAAAAAAGTAGCGCGTTTGGGTAGTGGCTGGTTACAGTACTGTGAGACTCAGGCTCGTGCCCGCGTCGACCGAAAGCTTTGTTTACTTTCCTCAGTTTAGCTAAATGGACATTCCCGGTCGGAATATTATCGCTTTTCTACGAGAAAAATGGCATAAAAATGGATTTTAAACAGCGGTTGACATGCTTCGAAGTACGGTAATGGAATATTTAGATTTTTTTTGTCACGAATTGCGCCATGCGCACGACCCTGATTTACCATTTCAGATAGTGTCTGGGACGCACGAACAAAACGCCGCTATTCGGATATAACGATGGATTATTTTGGACCAAACCAACATTTGTTATTGAAGTAGCAGTCCTGGGAGTGCATTCTGACGAAGACAACAAAAGGTAATCAAACTTTTATAATAGTAAAGCTGATAGTGGTGAGTGCTAAACTTGCCGGGTGTCTAAATAGCTAGCCCGTGATGCCTGGGCTATGTACTTAGAATATTGCAAAATGTGCTTTCACCAAAAAGCTATTTTAAAATCGGACATATCGAGTGCATAGAGGAGTTCTGTATCTATAATTCTTAAAATAATTGTTATGCTTTTTGTGAACGTTTATCGTGAGTAATTTAGTAAAATGTTAGCGAATTCCCCGGAAGTTTGCGGGGGGGTATGCTAGTTCTGAACGTCACATGCTAATGTAAAAAGCAGTTTTTTGATATAAATATGAACTTGATTGAACAAAACATGCATGTATTGTATAACATAATGTCCTAGGGTTGTCATCTGATGAAGATCATCAAAGGTTAGTGGTGCATTTAGCTGTCTTCTGGGTTTTTGTGACATTATATGCTAGCTTGAAAAATGGGTGTCTGATTATTTCTGGCTTGGTACTCTGCTGACATAATCTAATGTTTTGCTTTCGTTGTAAAGCCTTTTTGAAATCGGACAGTGTGGTTAGATTAACGAGAGTCTTGTCTTTAAATAGCTGTAAAATAGTCATATGTTTGAGAAATTGAAGTAATAGGATTTTTAAGGTTTTGAAAATCGCGCCACAGGCTTCAAGTGGCTGTTACGTAGGTGGGACGAATTCGTCCCGCCTAGCCCATAGAGGTTAAGACAGTCAAGTGAGCAACAATAGTCATATTTAGTCTTATTTTCACATTAGTAGTAACTAGAAATAAGTAAAAGGTGTTGAACTCCTAAGCAGTGTGCCAGGCGACTTTTGTTCTCAAATATAGGCACCTTTCTGTGTTTGCTAAAATTGCGACAAGGGCGATGCGCACACAATTTGATTGCAGAAACACCTCCCTGCTAATGCAGAAACCGCTAGTTATGGATGTAGTATATCTGCCTGGAGCAAAAATGGTGAGCAAGTGGCCTAAGCTGTGCCATTAGAGATCTGGGTTCGAGTCCAAGCTCTGTTGCAGCCGGCCGCGACCGGGAGGCCCATGGGGCGACGCACAATTGGCCCACCGTCGTCCGGGTTAGGGGAGGGTTTGGCCGGCAGGGATATCCTTGTCTCATCAAGCACTAGCGACTCCTGTGGCGGGCCGGGCGCAGTGCACACTGACCAGGTCGCCAGGTGTACGGTGTTTCCTCCGACACATTGGTGCTGCTGGCTTCCGGGTTGGATGGGCATTGTGTCAAGAAGCAGCGCGGCTAGGTTGGGTTGTGTTTCAGAGGACGCATGGCTCTCGACCTTCGCCTCTCCAGAGTCCGTATGGGAGTTGCAGCGATGAGACAAGACTGTAAGTACCAATTGGGGAGAAAAAAGGGGTGAAAAAAATATATATATTTAAAAAATGGTGAGCAAAAATTTGTTTTCACAATGTATTCTGAATATTACAGCACTAGATCAGGAGTGCTACTCAAGGAAACTCACATTAAGCTCTGTGTCTATTCACTACTTCACCACCGTGGGGGAAACTCAGGGGAGTTCTCATAGGCTGACAGCAAATATAGCCTCCATTTCCAGGTTGATTATGATTATTATTATCATCATTTGACACTACTTTGGATTATAATTGTAAGGCTCGTTTGAATGTCCTGATTTAATATAATGTTTGTGTTATTGTCGAAAATGTACTACTTTATATTTAAAAACAACTTCAACCAGTAAAATGATCATTGGCTAGTTTTCCATCAGCCTGACATCAGCCTGACAATGAGATTTTGTCCACGCCAAAATGGTCTATAATCTCACCTAACAATAACATAGACCTACTGTAGGACCCATAACTTCACCTAACAACAACATAGACCTAGGACTATAAATCATTTAATATTTCAGGTGAAACAAGGAGACTAAAATGTCTTTGTCATGACATTTCATAACCTGATCACCAGATCATTTTGTGAATAATCCCACTAGGCTACTCTGTAATGTGTTGTCATTCTAAATGTCCTGAATAAAGGAAAATAGCTCTGTGTGTTGTACAATAGCCTATCCACCAAGGAACAGTTCTCTACACATTATGAGCTAAGTATCTCCGTTTCCAAACGGACTAACGAGACCCTACTGTAAATCAAGTAGACAATAACACATTATAAATATCGATTTGTTTGGGATGATGGATCCAACGTGGAGCACGGCATAACTGTCTTTACTGATTTCCTGGATCAGCTGATGATAGTTGAATATGTGACTGTAACTAAACAGCTACAGTATTAAGTATTATGCGTAATTATTTAAGAACCGCATTAATGACAGTATCCATTTGGGAGTTGTCAATAAAGTTAAGGTGACTCTCGGTTAGAACCATTGGATTTAGTAAACTGAAATGATTTAGGATTTCTGTGCCCATGAAAACTGTTTTCCCAGCGTAATATAAGGAGACAATAAATGTTACGTAGTTAGAGAGCATTTCAGAGATCTGAATACAAAAAACTGTCCGACAGCAAGATCCAGTATATAAGTTAAAGTTCATCATATGACAAGCTTAACGTTATGACTATAACTACTGTTCCCTGAAGGAGGGGAACTAGGTACAACATACTATTAAATCCACACCTCGCTGGAAGCCCCGCATTCCACAGGTGATGAGCGTGAGACTCGGATATATTCCTTAAATGATTTAATCCTTAAATTTAATACCTCACTTCACCGACCCAGGAAGTGGCGGAGCCAAACAGGTGTTGTAACTCGTTCATAACTGGCACGCAGATCGGTAGAAATGGTAAGATAAATTGGCACTTCAAAAGGAAATGGAAAAAGTTTGCCTATTTTACCGGAAACTTCAGGAGCATAACGTCAGAATTAACGAAGGCCAGCTGCAGGTGGGGAATTGGTTATTTTCTTCTGGTTATATTGACCTCTGGCTTCCTCAAGTAATTTGTGTGTGTTAATTATTTAATCAAACGCTTGAAGCATCAGTTCAATTTAAGTTCTGCACATACAGTTGATTTTATTAAACACATGGGGTGTGTCTATATGAACAAATACACGTCATAAAATTTCAACCAATCAATTGGTAGAAAGAATACAGTAGGTTGTATCTCTCTAGGTCATGCCAGTAGGTTACAGCAGGTTGTAACTCTCTAGGACATGCCAGTAGGTTACAGTAGGTTGTAACTCTCTAGGTCATGCCAGTAGGTTACAGTAGGTTGTATCTCTCTAGGTCATGCCAGTAGGTTACAGTTGGTTGTATCCAAGTGGAAACAATTATCAACCCAATGTGGATAGTGTTGAATTTGGTCAACAACAAAATTAATGGCTTATTTCCTACATGAGGTTCACTTGATCTAACAGAAGTTTTGTAATGATTAAGTTGTTATGTGGACACGTGACATACCGACAACTTTGATAAAAACACTATTGGAGTTGTCTCCAGATCGCTATGCATATTCATGCTAGTAGCTTAGCATCTCTCTCCATTGAATACAGGCGGTTGACGACAACAACCCTCATAGAATATAAACAATAGATTACAATATTAAGATGTATCCACCAATCCAAAGACAGGATAGGTAAGAGGAGCGAGACAACCCACAATGCTGCTTTGTGGACAACGACTCCCCTTGTCAGGGCGGAGAGACATCTTGTCAGTATATCCATAATCTTTGGTGTAGCCAACCCAACTCTCACATGGCTCTATTGGGGGGAACGGTGTGTAGTAAAACATCACTACATTAAAATCACTACATGCCGTGGCCCCCAGTCTGCGGTCAGCAGATAGACCCTTCTCAAATATATATGTTAAGTCACTTTTTGGAAACGGAACGGAGAAAACAAGGGGTAGCTTGTCTCTACGCCGTCTGATTCTAGACATATCAGTCATCATCCCAGGGCCCTCCGTTGAAGAGGTATTGACGAGCCAACTCCGAATATCCAAAGTTAAAAACTAATTGAAGGCGGTTCTTACTGGTGTTACTCAGATCTCCTATCTCCTCCTCTTCATCTTCCAATGTGACAGTAATCTCTCCTTCCTTCTTCACTCCAAAAACAGCATCATCCTCTTCTTCCTCTTGTTTAACTGAAATGTTTTTCTCTTCATCTTTCACTGTAACAGCCTCACCCTCTACTTCTTGTTTTACTGTAACATCCTCCTCTTCCTTTTCCTCCTCTTCTTTTACTGTAACATCCTCCTCCTCTTTCACTCTGAACACATCTTATTCTTTCACTGAAACGTCTTTCTCTTCTTCTTTCACTGTAACAGCCTCACCCTCTACTTCTTGTTTTACTGTAAGATCCTCCTCTTCCTTCTCCTCTTTCACGACAATGTTCAGCCCCAGAGCTTCTTTCTCCGTCCAGCAGACCTCCTCTTCTTTAACAGGAGGGGAGTAGTTTAGGGAGCTCATGTTCGGGGATGTTAGCTAGCTATCTATCATTAGCGACTAGGCTAATGCTAACTTCCAGCCAGCTACTAGTAGCTGGCTGGTTAATAAAAAATAACGTAATATTAAATTAAATAGGTTAACCTGTTATGGCTAGGGGGCAGTATTTTCACGGCCGGATAAAAAACGTACCCGATTTAATCTGATTATTACTCCTGCCCAGAAACTAGAATATGCATATAATTATTAGCTTTGGATAGAAAACACTCCAAAGTTTCTAAAACTGTTTGAATGGTGTCTGAGTATAACAGAACTCATTTGGCAGGCCAAAACCTGAGAAGATTCCATGCAGGAAGTGCCCTGTCTGACAATTTCTTGGCCTTCTTGATTATCTCTATCCATTACAGGGGATCTCTGCTGTTACGTGACACTTCCTACGGCTCCCATGGGCTCTCAGAAGGCGGTAAAAAGCTGAATCGTGGCTTTGCAGGCTCTGGCTGAAAAAAAGTAGCGCGTTTGGATAGTGGCCGGTAACAGTACTGTGAGACTCGGGCGCGTGCACGAGTGGACTCCATGTTTTATCTTTGAACGAAAACCACCGCTCCCGGTCGGAATATTATCGCTTTTTTATGAGAAAAATGGCATAAAAATTGATTTTAAACAGCGGTTGACATGCTTCGAAGTACGGTAATGGAATATTTAGAATTTTTTTGTCACGAAATGCGTCATGCGCATGACCCTTATTTACACTTCGGATAGTGTCTTGAACGCACAAACAAAACGCCACTATTTGGATATAACTATGGATTATTTGGGACCAAACCAACATTTGTTATTGAAGTAGAAGTCCTGGGAGTGCATTCTGACGAAGAACACCAAAGGTAATAACATTTTTCTTATAGTAAATCTGACTTTGGTGAGTGCTAAACTTGCTGGGTGTCTAAATAGCTAGCCCTGTGATGCCGGGCGATCTACTGAGAATATTGCAAAATGTGCTTTCACCGAAAAGCTATTTTAAAATCGGACATATCAAGTGCATAGAGGAGTTCTGTATCTATAATTCTTAAAATAATTGTTATGCTTTTTGTGAACGTTTATCGTGAGTAATTTAGTAAATTCACCGGAGGTTTGCGGGGGGTATGCTAGTTCTGAACGTCACATGCTAATGTAAAAAGCTGGTTTTTGATATAAATATGAACTTGATTGAACAAAACATGCATGTATTGTATAACATAATGTCCTAGGTGTGTCATCTGATGAAGATCATCAAAGGTTAGTGCTGCATTTAGCTGTCTTCTGGGTTTTTGTGACATTATATGCTAGCTTGAAAAACGGGTGTCTGATTATTTCTGGCTGGGTACTCTGCTGACATAATCTAATGTTTTGCTTTCGTTGTAAAGCCTTTTTGATATCGGACAGTGTGGTTAGATTAACGAGAGGCTTGTCTTTAAAATGGTGTAAAATAGTCATATGTTTGAGAAATTGAAGTAATAGCATTTCTAAGGTATTTGAATAACGCGCCACAGGATTCCACTGGCTGTTACGTAGGTGGGACGATTTCGTCCCGCCGACCCTAGAGAGGTTAAGGCAAGGGCTGATTTCCCTAGAGAAGTTAAGATATAAACCGAACGTTTTGATGGCTTGTTTAGTTTAAAATGAAGAGACAGTTACCGAAATCTAATGAATTATAATGAGCGGATAGGATTAAAGGGAGTAGTAATAAATTGTATTAAGTATTATATAAATTTGGCGATTTACATGGTACATATAAGGTCATAGACATTTCATAAGTGTGAAGCCGAAAGAGAGATACAGTTGGAACATTGGTTTTAATCTTGCGATAGAGGAAAGGCAGAACGCTGTTTGAAAAGAGGTAATCGCTGGGCTATGTTTGGCGGGAAAGAAGCGTTTTGTTTTGTGATAAATTCTGGTTATTGATTCGTGGTATTGATTGTTTAGTAACACCAGTGAATTGAACATTGCAAGGAAATATATCAAGTCATTAAGGTGAATTACAGGTGGAGTTAATTTTATAATAACAGGGACGGTGCACATTAAACACAGTTGTGTATAATGGCAGGGTATTCCTAGCAAACAGAATGGGCCGGTTTGCAGACAAACTGAAAGGGTTTTAAGGTTTTAAGCAATCTTGGGTCAAATTGATTAAATAGTACGTTAAAATATGGGGTTTCATAAATTGAAGTACAGTATTGTATCCAAGGGTAGCGCATGTTCATTTAAGTTTAAAACTAATGATTGGGGGGAGTACAATGGAAGTACAAGCATTTTTAGGTTTTGTTTGTAGTTAACTTTTGGGTTTCTGAATCGGTGTAGTATGAGGAAATGCTGACCAAGTGGTTATTTTATGGAAAAAGGAGCACTTTGGGAAAAGTTCCTAGGGACAGGATATCTTAAAGGGGTAGACACACATGGCATTTTGAAGTTTTGTTTTCAGAGTTTTATTTAAACACGTGAAATTCTTTTAATAGGGAATGTTCTGGGAAATTGAGATAAAAATGTAGATAAAGTTACTAGCTTCATTTGTCTAATATAGTAAGAAATACGGTTCTGAAAGGGTGGTATGATTTTTGACCCCACTGGTGACTTTTCCTTTTGTGGTCTGATCAGCCGCAATGAAAAGCCATTTGGATGGTGAATTTAAGGTCATTTGTGATACTGACTTTAAGGAAATTTGGAGAACTGATAATTATGATGGAGTTAAAGTTCTTGGACACAAGTGATAATTTGAACTAATGAAAAGACAGAATGACAACAAGGGTATAATACATTTTTTAGTGGAGTAGTTCAGATTAATAAGCAAGAGTACTTTTTACATTATCTAGATAAGTTTATTTTCCCTTAGGAAGTCAGCTGTGGTTGTATTTAGTGGAAGAGATTTAACACAACAAGACTGGAATTAATATAATAGTAATATTATATTTTGTTGTTAAATAAGTTTTAAATGGTAGACTTATGTCAAGCATTAGGATATATTCTAAGCCAACAGGACAGGAATATATGACATCTGTAGGTGATCCAGGATCATTGAGTGTATCGAGATAAATTTAAGTAGCTATGGAATAGGACAATGAGACATCTAGTACTCCCCTGCACTGCTGAGACCTTGATGGGTTGGAAGTAACAGGAGGAGAGCATAAGCAAGGAAGAGAAGATAAATGTGAAACAAAAGAATTAGATAACGGTTAGTGAGTGGAGACCAGCATAGTTAAATTATAAACGGGTGAGGACAGAAATAACACTGGGAGAGACAGAAAAGACATAGGAATAAAAGATAGGAAGATAATTTAGTTTGGTTCATTTAGCTTTAGGATATTAGTTCATGAAGAGACTATCGGCTCCATGAGCATGTATTTTAGTTTTGATTTTAAGTTATGTTTGGTAAAATTCGCTAGGAAAAGATATGATAATTTAGTTGAAATCTGTTAAATCTTAAAGAAGATAAGACACTTGATAGAGAAATGCACAGGGTAGCTAAGGAGGAATGCCACAGGGAGAATTGGACATGTGGAAAGTAAAAGGGGGCAATGCTACAAGAGAAGGGCTGACATAAGGATAATTTACTAACCTTACCAAAGACATTGTTAAGAAATGCAGCAAAATTGATACATGGCTTGAGCCATGTATAAAAAGGGGGAGTATGGTAGAGCAGGTGATAGAACAGGATAGGATGCTACTAGAACAAAAACATTTTTTGTAGAATGTCCATTCCAACATTTGGAAATAGACTTATTGAACTATTCCGAATTGAGGGGAAGAAGGGGTGTTTAAAAATAACAGATAAGCATAGCAAATGGGTAGAAGCGTTCCCAACTTACTTGGTGGACATGATTATGGTAGCTAGAATATTAGGACAAGATATTATCCCTAGTGTTGATACTGGGATCTATCTCTTTAAATGATGGATGACATTTTAGCTAATTAGGTAGAGCCTATAGAATGCCAGAGTTAGAGAGACCAGAACAGGTAGACATAGAAGTTGAAGAAATACTAGCAGAGCACATGAGAAGACTGTTTGTTAACCAAACCCGTATGTCCAAGATTTTGTGTCCAACAGGTGAATTACAGGAGAAGGTGATTCACTCAATCCAACTAGGAGACTGGGTGTGGATCCAGTCCCTGAGGAGAAAAGACTGGAAGCAGCCCCGTGGGGAAGGCCCATACCAGGTGCTGTTAAACCATTGCCTTTGCCATTAGAAAAGCTGAGAGAGACACTTGGGTCCACGTTATCCACTGCAAGAAGGTATGTACACATATGAGCACTGCTGATCACACACACAGAGTTAGGAGAAGAACCGAGTACCAACAGGGCCCGGGGGTTACCTCCTTAACGAAGATTTCCTATCCCGACCGTTCATCACTGTGTGTGGTCCTAGAGGTGTGAGTACGGGGTGGTACCTAGCAGAGAGACTAAGGGCAGGAGAGGGTTGGCGGTTTTTGGGAAGAGTAGAAACTCTGAGCTGCATCATAGTCTAATCTTTCTGATATATTCAGATCCACCACATACGGGTACTAAACATAGGTTACCGTTGTCATTGAGAAGAAGTAAAAGATAAACTATATAATACACTGATGAGTGACTTACAGAATAAGGAATCAAAGAAGATCAAGATGTAGAATTTAAGGTAAACATTAAACAATTTCCTGGGGAAGCAGACAACTGTACAGGAATAGGGGTTGGCCAGATTGAAGTACTCAGCCAACCCACCTCGGTTCACCTAAATTCCTGATGAGCACCAGTGTGATAGATACAAGAATGGCACCGAGAATTAAGATGATTTTAATGGCTGGAATGGTAATCGTTAATGTGACTGACTTAGGTTTGAAAGCACAGGAGAAAATGTGTAACCTCATAGCACCTATAACTGATGAAGGGTGGGCTAGTACCAGCAAAGGACGCATACGACAGAAAATACCACAAAGGGGGGTTAGGAGTTTGCGCCCTGGGGTTATTGGTCCAACCAGTTTGAATTAGTGATCAGAGACCAGTTATAGGAGGCTAAACTAGGCACAGGAGGAGTTTTGATCAGGATGGGAATGGCTTTGTCTAGATGGATGCCATTGGCATCCTCAGGGAGGTTCCAGATGAATACAAAGTTATGAATCAAATATGTGAAGGCTTTAACACTACATTATTTTGGTAGTTGACAATAAATAATAATGTGGATTGAATTAATGACATCTTTTATAATCAACAGAGATTCATGAATGAAACCGGGGATGCAGTAAAGAGGTTCTCTGACCAATTATCCGCCACCTCCCTCATGACCTGGTAAAATAGACTGACTCTCGATAGGTTACGGGCAAAGAGGATGGTGTAGGTAGAATGATTAGGTTCATTGCTGTACGTACATTTTTGATAACACAGCTAATGTTTGGGAAATGGAAAAGTGTTGCAAGAACTGTATTATGGGCTGCTTTCACCTGTATGAGTGTGTTTGGGTTGTGTGGTTGTTGTTTGGTCCCGTGTGCGAGAGGTTTAATCACCAGAACTCTAGAGAGATGGATAACGGAGCAGATGGTGAGCTACGGACCGAGTCAAAGTTCAGACCAATGAGACGACAAGTACCTACCGCCGAGCAAGGTGGAGGATTCATTCAAATATGAGGAGCACATGTTAGATGAGACCATCTATTGGGATGCATGAATTAGTTTGAATTTGTGGGAAATTATTGAATCCAATAAAAATAGAGGGGTTATAATGTATGTGAAATATCTAGCAAAACGGGTGGATTGTAATGGAAATGATATGATTTTAATCCCTATTGAGACTTGACAAGCTATCTGCTGAGATGAAGGGTGAAGCAGGGGTAGACGAGGGAAATTAGATGAATTTCTTTTTTGGCAAGTACACATCTATGGTGGCTACTGGAATTCTGACCCTAGTACTTGTGTTCCTATTATTGATATGTTGTGCTGCCTGTATAATCCCTTGCATAAGAAAGTCTCTTACAGAAGTTGTCAGAGCAACCGGAATGATGCCTTTGATGGAACTGACCCCAGAGAACACTAAATCCAGCTCTGGGCCAAAGATGGATCTGTCGGAGGACGATCCTTGTTTTACTGTTGAGGAAGTGGTTGAATAAAGCGTATGCACAATAAATTCAAATGTATTGAATGTAGTGGCAGGTGGAAGAGAAGGTTTTAAGTTCTGGGACAAAGAGTCTGTCCCACACATGTTAGGTGTAGCCACTGTCGCAAAAAGGTTTTCTTTTTATACGTGTTGAATAATATGTTATGAATTTGTCGTGTATACTATTTGTCTTTCCTGATGTGAGGGTTTGAAGTTCCTGGGTGACTGATAGTCAACCTAGTACAAGTGAGGTGTAGCCGGAAGGATGTGAGGGTTTATAAGGAATTAACTAATCATTAAAATGGAGATATACAAATTGTGTTGAGTGATACCCTAGGGGGTGTCAAAAGGGGGACTCTTATATTACCCTGAAATGTCTTATTGGAGTATGTTCACACCCCAAGGCGTGTGAAAAGGGATTGTTAGGGTTGAACTGGCTATTTGTATGCATAACTTATATAATATACTGGGGAAGCTATGCTACAATATTAAGTATATGAACTGCGAGTAAATCAACTGAAGACAAGAAGAACTACAACCGGCAACAGGAAGTGCGTCACGACGCTGGGATCAGCCTACACGCTGACGACAGGAGGAGCAAGTTTAAACCACGCTCCTCCTCCCTCGGACAGGCCAGCATTGAGCGGGAACTATCTCTGTCAGTATAAAAGAGAGAACAATAGGATGTGTCGCTCTCTTCTCTGTTTTGCCCTGCGAGGTAAAACAGCGAGACCGTATATATACCAACCACACATATACCACGCACGTGTTTGCATTAATTAAAGTAAAGCTAAATCAGAAGTTACTATGTGCTGACTATTTTGTTCTGTTACCAGAAACGAACTGTCGCAACATTAACACAATACATCATGCAGATGTATATAATGAACAGACTAGGTCTATACTGCTCCTACATGGTGTGACAATACATCATGTAGATGTATATAATGAACAGACTAGGTCTATACTGCTCCTACATGGTGTAACAATACATCATGTAGATGTATATAATGAACAGACTAGGTCTATACTGCTCCTACATGGTGTAACAATACATCATGTAGATGTATATAATGAACAGACTAGGTTTATACTGCTCCTACATGGTGTAACAATACAGTGCATTCGGAAAGTATTCAGACCCCTTCACCTTTTCCACATTTTGTTACATTACAGCCTTACTCTAAAATGATTAACTCTACCGTTTAAAAGGTTGGAGTCACTTAGAAATGTTCTTGTTTTTGAAAGAAAAACACTTTTTTTGTCCATTAAAATAACATCAAATTGATCTGAAATACAGTGTAGACATTGTTAATGTTGTAAATGACTATTGTAGCTGGAAACAGCTGATTGTTTATGGAATATCTACATAGGCGTACAGAGGCCCATTATCAGCAACCATCACTCCTGTGTTCCAATGCCACGTTGTGTTAGCTAATCCAAGTTTATCATTTTAAAAGGCTAATTGATCATTAGAAAACCCTTTTGCAATTATGTTAGCACAGCTGAAAACTGTTGTGCTGATTTAACAAAGCTTTTGTAAACAGTGTTGTTGCATAACAATCAGGCAGTAGAACAACAATAATCATCACCCTCTTGACCAATCTTCCCTCCCCTTAACATTGGGTGGATTCAGACCCTGTCAGAGTACCAGGTGGACATTGGGTTGATTCAGACCCTGTCAGTGTACCAGGTGGACATTGGGTTGATTCAGACCCTGTCAGAGTACCAGGTGGACATTGGGTTGATTCAGACCCTGCCAGTGTACCAGGTGGACATTGGGTTTGATTCAGACCCTGCCAGTGTACCAGGTGGACATTGGGTTTGATTCAGACCCTGCCAGTGTACCAGGTGGACATTGGGTTTGATTCAGACCCTGCCAGCATGGCCAGAAATGTATTCCAAGGTCAGTAACTTATAACCACAGAACCACCCCAGACCTTTCATGCATGACTAAAAACACCTAAGTATTAGATTTACTGCCATGGTCTAGTATGTCACTGCATCAGAAACCATTCACAATGCTGGCAGAGGTACGAGTAAAACATGACATATTATTTCCTAACCATTCACAATGCTGGCTGAGGTACGAGTAAAACATGACATATTATTTCCTAATTGTAAAAAATTCCCCAATCTTTTAAAAAAGATCTGAAATGGCAAGGCTTTAGTTCAGTGGGCTTTTCCATTGTTGAGGAAAGCAGGGGAAGTGTTGTGAGTAACAGAACTGCCTACGGTGTGGGGGAAGGGACGCTGCTCACTGATTGGCTGTAGTGACAAGGGTCCCTCCAAAAATCTATCACTATTCCAACTCAAATTCTCCCCCAAATCTAACACTAATAGACCAAGCCTCCACAGACCCTGTCTTGTATTGACAAACAGAACAAATCATTTGACATTCAAATGTCATTTTAAATAGCTAAATTCAATCCAGCTGGGCCTTTTTAACACAGACAGTTGTTCCTGCTGTAGATGTTATGCCTTTGTACAGATCTAAGATCAGTTCTCCTCCACAATGCATATTCAGTACCGGCCAATTGTTTGGACACACCTACAAATTCAATGTTTTTTCTTTATTTTAACTGTTGTCTAAGTTGGCCTTCCCTGTGGCTCAGTTGGTAGAGCATGGTGTGTGCAACGCCAGGGTTGTGGGTTAGATTCCCACGGGGGGCCAGTACAAAAAAAAATAAAAAATGCATGAAATGTATGCATTCACTACTGTAAGTCGCTCTGGATAAGAGCGTCTGCTAAATGACCAAAAATGTAAATGTAAATGTTATGCCTTTGTACAGATCTAAGATCAGTTCTCCTCCACAATGCATATTCAGTACCGGCCAATTGTTTGGACACACCTACAAATTCAATGTTTTTTCTTTATTTTAACTGTTGTCTAAGTTGGCCTTCCCTGTGGCTCAGTTGGTAGAGCATGGTGTGTGCAACGCCAGGGTTGTGGGTTAGATTCCCACGGGGGGCCAGTACAAAAAAAAATACAAAAATGCATGAAATGTATGCATTCACTACTGTAAGTTGCTCTGGATAAGAGCTTCTGCTAAATAACTAAAATGTAAAAAATGTACAATAATAGTGAAGACAACACAACTATGAAGTAACTCATATGGAATCATGTAGTAACCAAAAAAGTGTTAAACAAATCAAAATATATTTTATATTTGAAATTCTTCAAAGTAGCCACCCTTTGCCTTGATGACAGCTTTGCACACTCTTGGCATTCTCTCAACCAGCTTCACCTGGAATGCTTTTCCAACAGTCTTGAAGGAGTTCCCACATATGCTGAGCAATTGTTGGCTGCATTTCCTTCACTCTGCGGTCCGATTCATCCCAAACCATCGCATAGGCATAGTTGTTGTCTTCACAGTTAACTCTAATGAACTTATCTTCTGCAGCAGAAGTAACTCTGGGTCTTCCTTTCCTGTGGCAATCCTCATGAGAGCCAGCTTCATCATAGCGATGGATGGTTTTTGTGACTGCACTTGAAGATTCATTCAAAGTTTTTGAAAGTTTCCGTATTGACTGACCTTCATGTGTTAACCTCTTGGCGTTCCCCTAGGATAGGGGGCGCTAAAGCGATTTTTGAGAAAAATTCGTGCCCATTTTAAACGGCCTCCTACTCAAACTCAGAAGCTAGGATATGCATATAATTAATACTTGTGGATAGAAAACACCGTAAAGTTTCTAAAACTGTTTGAATGGTGTCTGTGAGTATAACAGAACTTATATGGCAGTCAAAACCCCGAGACAGATGGAAACAGGAAGTGGAATTCTGAATTGTGAACTCAACTTCATCACGTTGCCTATTAATCACATCGTGAGCTATGGTTCACTTCCTATTGCTTCCACTAGATGTCCCCAGTCTTCACAAATTGGTTTGAGCCTTCTACTGTTAAAATTGAATGAATGAGACGCTGTGGAACGTGGTCACACGGAGAGGGCCATCACCATTATGACGCCGGCGCTCCTGGTTACCCTCCCCTTTCGAAACGTTTTGAACCACAATGCAATCGTCCCCCTCGAATCTTATTGGCTCTCTTGTTGAAAAACGCCCTGAAGATTTATGTTATACAACGTTTGACATGTTTGAACGAACCTAAATGGGAAAAAAATGCATTTTCTCGAAATGGCTGTCCCGTGGACGACGGAAGTTTTGGAGCAGCCTTCAGACGCGCTCACAAGAACAAGCTCTTGGAACATAAAGGAGTATTTTTTTCTAACGAAAATACATTTGTTGTGGACCTGGGATTCCTGGAAGTGCTTTCTGATGAAGACAACCAAAGGTAAGGGATTATTGACAATAGTATACAAGACTAGATGTGATATGCGATTGTTCCAAGATGGCGCTGAACTGTAACGTTAGCCTATTTTTCAGAGTATCGCATCCCCTTTCATCGCAAAGTATGATTACCCAGTAAAGTTAATTTTTAAATCTGGCATTGCAGGTGCTTTCAAGAGATATTCATCTATAAATCTTAGAATGACAAATATTACATTTTAAAAACGTTTTCGAATAGTAATTTAGTAAATTGTAGCTCTGTTTCATCGGATGCATTTGAGGGAAAATAGTTAGTCAACGTTACGCACCGATGTAAAATGCTGTTTTTATATATAAATATGAACTTTATCGAACAAAAGAATGCATGTATTGTGTAACATGATGTCCTAAGTGTGTCATCTGATGAAGATTGTCAAAGGTTAGTGCTGCATTTAGCTGTTTTTTGGTTATTTGTGATGCATGTGGTTGGTCGGAAAATGGCTATGTGGCTACTTTTACGATATACTCCTCTAACATAATCTAATGTTTTGCTTTTGCTGTGAAGCCTTTTTGAAATCGGACAACGTGGTTCGATTCAGGAGAGGTGTATCTATAAAACGATATAATTTGAATTTTTGTTTTTTTTGTTTTAATTATTACATTTTGTTATGGTAATGGCGATATGATTTTTCGCTGGATGTCCGTCCCGCATGCACAGGGGTTAAAGTAATGACGGACTGTCATTTCTTTTTGCTTATTTGAGCTGTTCTTGCCATAATATAGACAAATAGGGATATCTTCTGTATACCACCCCTACATTGTCAAAACACAACTGATTGGCTCAAATGCATTAAGAAAGAAAGAAATTTCACAAATGAACATTTAACAAGGCACACCTGTAAATTGAAATGCATTCCAGGTGACTACCTCATGGTAGATGACAGGAGATGGTCAAAAGACAAACGTTTTTTAATTTTTTTAAAGTCAAAATCAAACATAATAAAAAGTACATTTGAATGACACTAAGTGGCAGTGTTTTTACAACTAATGCCGGTTTGCCTGAGGCTGATGCCGTGCAGGTGTTGGAACACATGCATATTCACACACTCTCATTCAAACAAACACATACAAGAACACACACATACATGTAATAGTGCCAGACATGCACACAAACATATACAGTTGGCATTGCTGTTATGATTTCAGTTGTCCTTGATGTCCTTTGTTTTAAATGTATTATTTTGTTTTATAATTGTTTTGCATTGTTTGCTGTTTTCTTCTGTCTTTTCCTTTTTTCTCTTTAGTTCATTCTCTTGGTTGTTGGTGCATTGGGGGGTTCTTGGAGGTGGGGAATGGAATTAATTGTATTTTTTTATTAGGGGGAACTGTGGGGGGATCTTGGAGGGTTGAGGGCCAGCTATTGGGGAACTGTGGGGGGGGTTCTTGCACGGTTGAGGGACAGCTATTGGGGAACTGTGGGGGGATCTTGGAGAGTTGAGGGACAGCTATTGGGGAACTGTGGGGGGGTTCTTGGAGGGTTGAGGGCCAGCTATTGGGGAACTGTGGGGGGGGTTCTTGCAGGGTTGAGGGACAGCTATTGGGGAACTGTGGGGGGGATCTTGGAGGGTTGAGGGACAGCTATTGGGGAACTGTGGGGGGGATCTTGGAGGGTTGAGGGACAGCTATTGGGGAACTGTGGGGGGATCTTGGAGGGTTCGGGTTTCACTAGATTGTGATCATGAAAAAGGAAACTATGACATATATTTTATATCACTATCATGCACACGCACCCTCACACATAAGGATGGCTCTGTTGTGGACAGACTGATACATGTTGGATAGTGTCTTGATGCTGTATTGTTTGTCCTTCATGTTCTAATACTTTAACCTCTATGGGCTAGGTGGGACGCTTGCGTCCCACCTACTCAACAGCCAGTGTAATCCCATGGCGCGATATTCAAATACCTCAAAAATGCAAAAACTTCAATTTTTCAAACATATGACTATTTTACACCATTTTAAAGACAAGACTCTCGTTAATCTAACCACACTGTCCGATTTCAAAAAGGCTTTACAACAAAAGCAAAACATTAGATTATGTCAGCAGAGTACCCAGCCAGAAATAATCAGACACCCATTTTTCAAGCTAGCATATAATGTCACATAAACCCAAACCACAGCTAAATGCAGCACTAACCTTTGATGATCTTCATCAGATGACAACCCTAGGACATTATGTTATACAATACATGCATGTTTTGTTCAATCAAGTTCATATTTATATCAAAAACCAGCTTTTTACATTAGCATGTGACTAGCATTCCCACCGAACACTGCCGGTGAATTTACTAAATTACTCACGATAAACGTTCACAAAAACATAACAATTATTTTAAGAATTATAGATACAGAACTCCTCTATGCACTTGATATGTCCGATTTTAAAATAGCTTTTCGGTGAAAGCACATTTTGCAATATTCTAAGTAGATAGCCCGGCATCACAGGGCTAGCTATTTAGACACCCAGCAAGTTTAGCATTCACCAAAGTCAGATTTACTATAAGAAAAATGTTATTACCTTTGCTGTCTTCGTCAGAATGCACTCCCAGGACTTCTACTTCAATAACAAATGTTGGTTTGGTCCCAAATAATCCATTGTTATATCCAAATAGCGGCGTTTTGTTCGTGCGTTCAAGACACTATCCGAAAGGGTAAATAAGGGTTACGAGCACGGCGCATTTCGTGACAAAAAAATTCTAAATATTCCATTACCGTACTTCGAAGCATGTCAACCGCTGTTTAAAATCAATTTTTATGCAATTTTTCTCGTAAAAAAGCGATAATATTCCGACCGGGAAATCGTTTTTATTACAAAGAGAGTGAAAGTAAAAGCATGCTATCCCCTCATGCACGAGCCTCAGTCTAATGGCCCTCTGATAGAGCACTTGCCAAACGCGCTAATGTGTTTCAGCCTGGGGATGGAATTACATCGTTCAGCTTTTTCCCGCCTTCTGAGAGCCCATGGGAGCCGTAGGAAGTGTCACGTCATGCCAGAGATCCCCTGTATTTTTTAGAGATGATCAAGGAGGGCAAGAAATGGTCAGACAGGCCACTTCCTGTAAGGAATCTTCTCAGGTTTTGGCCTGCCAAATGAGTTCTGTAATACTCACAGACACCATTCAAACAGTTTTAGAAACTTTAGGGTGTTTTCTATCCAAAGCCAATAATTATATGCATATTCTAGTTACTGGGCAGGAGTAGTAACCAGATTAAATCGGGTATGTTTTTTATACGGCCGTGCAAATACTGCCCCCTAGCCCCGCCAGTAGGTTACAGTAGGTTGTATCTCTCTAGGTCACGCCAGTAGGTTACAGTAGGTTGTATCTCTCTAGGTCATGCCAGTAGGTTACAGTAGGTTGTATCTCTCTAGGTCATGCCAGTAGGTTACAGTAGGTTGTATCTCTCTAGGTCATGCCAGTAGGTTACAGTAGCTTGTATCTCTCTAGGTCATGCCAGTAGGTTACAGTAGGTTGTAACTCTCTAGGTCATGCCAGTAGGTTACAGTAGGTTGTATATCTCTAGGTCATGCCAGTAGGCTACAGTAGGTTGTAACTCTCTAGGTCATGCCAGTAGGCTACAGTAGGTTGTAACTCTCTAGGTCATGCCAGTAGGTTACAGTAGGTTGAAACTCTCTAGGTCATGCCAGTAGGTTACAGTAGGTTGTATCTCTCTAGGTCATGCCAGTAGGTTACAGTTGGTTGTATCTCTAGGTCATGCCAGTAGGTTACAGTAGGTTGTATCTCTCTAGGTCATGCCAGTAGGTTACAGTAGGTTGTAACTCTCTAGGTCATGCCAGTAGGCTACAGTAGGTTGTAACTCTCTAGGTCATGCCAGTAGGTTACAGTAGGTTGTATCTCTCTAGGTCATGCCAGTAGGTTACAGTAGGTTGTATCTCTCTAGGTCATGCCAGTAGGTTACAGTAGGTTGTATCTCTCTAGGTCATGCCAGTAGGTTACAGTAGGTTGTAACTCTCTAGGTCATGCCAGTAGGTTACAGTAGGTTGTATCTCTCTAGGTCATGCCAGTAGGTTACAGTAGGTTGTATCTCTCTAGGTCATGCCAGTAGGTTACAGTTGGTTGTATCTCTCTAGGTCATGCCAGTAGGTTACAGTAGGTTGTAACTCTCTAGGTCATGCCAGTAGGTTACAGTAGGTTGTATCTCTCTAGGTCATGCCAGTAGGTTACAGTAGGTTGTAACTCTCTAGGTCATGCCAGTAGGTTACAGTTGGCTGTATCCAAGTGGAAACAATTATCAACCCAATGTGGAAAGTGTTGAATTTGGTCAACAACAAAATGAATGGCTTATTTGCTACGTGAGGTTTACTTGATCTAACAGAAGTTTCGTAATGATTATGTTGTTATGTGGACACGTGACATACCGACAACTTTGATAAAAACACTATAGGAGTTGTCTCCAGATCGCTATGCATATTCATGCTAGTAGCTTAGCATCTCTCTCCATTGAATACAGGCGGTTGACGACAACAACCCTCATAGAATATAAACAATAGATTACAATAATAAGATGAATCCACCAATCCAAAGATAGGATAGGTGGGAGCGAGACAACCCACAGTGCAGCTTTGTGGACAACGACTCCCCTTGTTAGGGCAGAGAGACATCTTGTCAGTATATCCATAATCTTTGGTGTAGCCAACCCAACTCTCACATGGCTCTATTGGGGGACACGGTGTGTAGTAAAACATCACTACATTAAAATCACTACATGCCGTGGCCCCCAGTCTGCGGTCAGCAGATAGACCCTTCTCAAATATATATGTTAAGTCACTTTTTGGAAAAGGAACGGAGAAAACAAGGGGTAGCTTGTCTCTACGCCGTCTGATTCTAGACATATCAGTCATCATCCCAGGGCCCTCCGTTGAAGAGGTATTGACGAGCCAACTCCGAATATCCAAAGTTAAAAACTAATTGAAGGCGGTACTTACTGGTGTTAATCAGATCTCCTGTCTCCTCCTCTTCATCTTCCAATGTGACAGTAATCTCTCCTTCCTTCTTCACTCCAAAAACAGCATCATCCTCTTCTTCCTCTTGTTTAACTGAAACGTCTTTCTCTTCATCTTTCACTGTAACAGCCTCACCCTCTACTTCTTGTTTTACTGTAACATCCTCCTCTTCCTCCTCTTCTTTTACTGTAACATCCTCCTCCTCTTTCACTCTGAACACATCTTCTTCTTTAACTGTAACGTCTTTCTCTTCTTCTTTCACTGTAACAGCCTCACCCTCTACTTCTTGTTTTACTGTAAGATCCTCTTCTTCCTTCTCCTCTTTCACGACAATGTTCAGCCCCAGAGCTTCTTTCTCCGTCCAGCAGACCTCCTCTTCTTTAACAGGAGGGGAGTAGTTTAGGGAGCTCATGTTCGGGGATGTTAGCTAGCTAGCTATCATTAGCGACTAGGCTAATGCTAACTTAACCAGCCAGCTACTATAGCTGACTAATAAAAAATAACGTAATATTAAATTAAATGGGTTAACAAGTAGATACGACAGAAGTGTGTCTAAAACACAGTAGGTAATATACACCGAAAGCGTCTAAATAGCTTGAATCTTTCGGCTATGTTGGCTAGCAAGCTACCGAGGTGGTTGACGAGCTGTTTATGAAGAACCGTCCACTAGATTATACGTCACGCTGCAGCATCGCCTGAAAGACGCACATCGCCGTCTGCTGACTGGAGGGAAACGCAGTTGAGGATCACATTTTATTTTCAGACAAAGATTATTTTACATGGATTTAATGAAATAATACTATTATATTGAGACATACAAAGACAGGAATGTGGTGATTGATTAGTGAGAATAAAAAATGTTTACTACAGCACATTTAAGGCAGTTTCATTCTGTCAAACAACATATAAATAAGTAGCCAGCTACTGTAGGTCTATACTGCTCCTACATGGTGTAACAATACATCATGTAGCTGTATATAATGAACAGACTAGGTCTATACTGCTCCTACATGGTGTAACAATACATCATGTAGATGTATATAATGAACAGACTAGGTCTATACTGCTCCTACATGGTGTAACAATACATCATGTAGATGTATATAATGAACAGACTAGGTCTATACTGCTCCTACATGGTGTAACAATACATCATGTAGATGTATATAATGAACAGACTAGGTCTATACTGCTCCTACATGGTGTAACAATACATCATGTAGATGTATATAATTAACAGACTAGGTCTATACTGCTCCTACATGGTGTAACAATACATCATGTAGATGTATATAATTAACAGACTAGGTCTATACTGCTCCTACATGGTGTAACAATACATCATGTAGATGTATATAATGAACAGACTAGGTCTATACTGCTCCTACATGGTGTAATAAATACTTATTTCCCTCATTAAAATGCAAATCAATTCATAAAATTTTTGACGTGTTTTTCTGGATTTTTGTTGTTGTTATTCTGTCTCTCACTGTTCAAATAAACCTACCATTAAATTTATAGACTGATAATTTCTTTTTCAGTGGGCAAACGTACAAAATCAGCAGGGGATGAAATACTTTTTTCCCTCACTGTACATCATTTAGATGTATATAATGAACAGACTAGGTCTATACTGCTCCTACATGGTGTAACAATACATCATGTAGATGTACACTACCGTACAAAAGTTTGGGGTCACTTAGAAATGTCCTTAATTTTGAAAGAAAATCAAATTTTTTGTCCATTAAAATAACATCAAATTGATCAGAAATACAGTGTAGACATTGTTAAGGTTGTAAAAGACAATTGTAGCTGAAAACCGCAGTTTTTTTATAGAATATCTACATAGACGTAAAGAGGCCCATTATCAGCAACCATCACTCCTTTGTTCCAATGGCACGTTGTGTTAGTTCCCACATATGCTGAGCACTTGTTGGCAGCATATCCTTCACTCTGCGGTCCGATTCATCCCAAACCATCTCATAGGCATAGTTGTGTTGTCTTCACAGTTAACTCTAATGAACTTATCTTCTGCAGCAGAGGTAACTCTGGGTCTTCCTTTCCTGTGGCAGTCCTCATGAGAGCCAGCTTCATCATAGCGATGGATGGTTTTTGCGACTGCACTTGAAGAATCTTTCAAAGTTTTTGAAAGTTTACGCATTGACTGACCTTCATGTGTTAAAGTAATGATGGACTGTCATTTATTTTTGCTTATTTGAGCTGTTCTTGCCATAGTATAGACTTAGTCTTTCAGCAAATAGGGCTATCTTCTGTATACCACCCCTACCTTGTCACAACACAACTGATTAGCTCAAATGCATTAAGAAAGAAAGAAATTCCGCAAATGAACATTTAACAAGGCACACCTGTTAATTGAAATGCATTCCAGGTGACTACCTCATGGTAGATAGATTATAGGAGATAGAATGATGGTCAAAAGATAAAAATCTAAATAAAACATAATAAAAGTACATTTGAATGACACTAAGTGGCAGTGTTTTTACAACTAATGCCGGTTTGCCTGAAGCTGATGCCGTGCAGGTGTTGGTACACATGCATATACACACACTCTCATTCAAATAAACACATACAAGAACACACACATACATGTACTAGTGCCAGACATGCACAAAAACATAGACAGTTGGCATTGCTGTTATGATTTTAGTTGTCCTTGATGTCATTTGTTTTAAATGTATTATTTTGTTTTATAATTTTTTTGCATTGTTGTTTGCTGTTTTCTTCTGTCTTTTCCTTTTTTCTCTTTAGTTCATTCTCTTGGTTGTTGGTGCATTGGGGGGTTCTTGGAGGTGGGGAATGGAATTCATTGTATTTTTTATTTTTTCTTCCGAGGGGGGGGGGGGTCTCGAATGGTATGAGGGAACCCTATTGGGGAGCAGTGGGGGGATCTTGGAAGGTTCGGGTTTTAAAAGATTGTGATCGTGAAAAAGGAAACTATGACCTACATTTTATATCACTATCATGCACACGCACCCTCACACATAAGGATGGCTCTGTTGTGGAAAGACTGATACATGCTTGATAGTGTCTTGATGCTGTATTGTTTGTCCTTCATGTTCTAATACTTTAATGTTACCCCTTCCTTGTGTTTTTTGTAATAAATAATAATATATATATATTTTTTTTAATCAGTCGGGGTCTAAACTTACTGTTGAGAGTTAGAATAGAAGAATAGACAAGGTGTCATTTAGAAATGTGGTTGTGCATCAGCAGTTTTTCTCTTGAAAAAAAATAAAGAGGTGGGGAAAAGTACATTCTACACAAATGACCTTCATTATATCAAAGAACAAATGTGTGTGTCTGAGGGGAAATTAACTTTCATACAGCCAAAAGGGGTGAGAAGTTATACCAATATCAGTGGACAATTTGCACTGCTGCTAAAACACATCCCCACAGCATGATGCTGCCACCACCATGCTTCACCGTAGGGATGGTGCAAATTTTCCTCCAGACGTGACACTTGGCATTCAGGCCAAAGTGTTCAATCTTGGTTTAATCAGACCAGAGAATCTTGTTTCTCATGGTCTGAGAGTCCTTTAGGTGCCTTTTGGCAAACTCCAAGTGGGCTGTCATGTGCCTTTTACTGAGGAGTGGCTTCCGTCTGGCCTCTCTACCATAAACGCCTGATTGGTGGAGTGCTGCAGAGATGATGGTCCTTCTGGAAGGTTCTCCCATCTCCACAGAGGAACTCTGGAGCTCTGTCAGAGTGACCATCGGGTTCTTGGTCACCTCCCTGACCAAGGCCCTTCTCCCCCGATTGCTCAGTTTGGCCGGGCGGCCAGCTCTTGGAAGAGTCTTGGTGGTTCCAAACTTCTTCCATTTCAGAATGATGGAGGCCACTGTGTTCTAGGGGACCTCCAATGCTGCAGACATTTTTGGAACCCCTCCCCAGATCTGTGCCTCAAAACAATCCTGTCTCAGCACTCTACGGACAATACCTTTGACCTCATGGCTTGGTTTTTGCTCTGACATGCACTGTGAACTGTGGGACCTTATATAGAGAGGTGTGTGCCTTTCTAAATCATGTGCAATATATTGAATTTACCACAGGTGGACTCCAATCAAGTTGTAGAAACATCTCAAGGATGATTAGTGAAATCAGGATGCATCTGAGCATAATTTCGAGTCTCATAGCAAATGGTCTGAATACTTAAGTACATTTGTAAAAATGTCTAAAAACCTGTTTTGGGATTGTATGTATATTGCTGGCAGAGTTTTCTAACATTTGTTTTTAACCTTTATTTAACTAGGCAAGTCAATTAAGAACAAATTCTTGTTTTCAATGGTGACCTATGAACAGTGGCTTAACTGCCTTGTTCAGGGGCAGAACAACAGATTTGTACCTTGTCAGCTCAGAGATTTGAACTTGCAACCTTTTGGTTACTAGTCCAACGCTCTAACCACTTGGCTACCCTGCTGCCTCTTGCAGTTTTGTTCAAAGTCATGTGATACGTGGCATAGAAAAGTCCAATCTTAGGAGAGTACATGGGAGGCACTATACTGTGTATCTGCAGGTGTCTATCTGGTCAAAACCACTGATACAGGTGCCCCTCTACCCTCTGGTGGGATGGATCATGTCTACAGAGAAACCTAGATTCAAATACTTAGATGTGTGTGTATTGGGTATATGTTGTGAAATTGTTAGATATTACTTGTCAGATATTACTGCACTGTCGGAGATAGATACACAAGCATTTCGCTACACCCACATTAATATCTGCTAAACATGTGTATGATAAAATGTGATTTGATTTTTATTTGAAATAAACGTCCTATTTATCAAAGGTGCTTTTTTCTGGGGTCAAAATGACTCCAAAGGATTTGAATTAAAAGTCCATTTTGATAAAGAAACACTAAACCATGATTTATATATATTAAAAACAAGTTGTTTGACAAAGTCATTAAAAATTGGAAGAATTGAATGAACCACATTTTGGCTATGATAAAAGATATGCCTCTGGGGTCAAAATGATCCATGTCAGAAGTATGGTTCAATGCAAATATGTAGTGGGTGTAAAGTTTGTTTTAAATTCTCACTCATTAAAAACAAATCAATCAACACATGCTTCTCTTTAAACGACTTAATATAATATTAAACTTTTCTGAAATAAATGAAAAATAAACGTTTGGTTCCTCAACTGCGTTGCCCTCCAGTCAGCAGATGGCGATGTGCGTCTTTTAGGTTCAGGCGATGACGCCAGTGTGACGTATAATCTAGTGGACGGGACGCTCCTTCAACAACAACAGTTAGTCAGACACCTCGGTCGCTTTCTAGCAAACATAGCTACAACATTCACGCTCTTTACACTGGTTTGGTGTATATTAGTCGCAGTGTTTTAAACACACGTCTGTCGTATGTACTTGTTGGCCCATTTAATTATATATTTACGTTGTTTGTCAGCTAGCTGGTTTGCTAAGTTAGCTTAGAACTAGGCTAGTCGCTAATGCTAGCTAGCTAACATCTCCGACCATGAGTTCACTAAGCTACTCTCCTCCTGCTATAGACGAGATGGTCTGCTGGACGGAGAAAGAAGCTCTAGTGAAAGAGGAGGAGGAAAAGAAAGATGTTACAATACAAAAACAAGTAGAGTGTGAAGCTGTTACCGTGAAAGAAGAAGAAGAGAAAGACGTTTCAGTGAAAGAAGAGGAAGACTCGTTCAGAGTGAAAGAGGATGTTACAGTAAAAGAAGAGGAGGAAGAGGAGGATGCCGTTTTTGGAGTGAAAGAAGAGGAGGAGGGGGAGATGACTGTCACATTGTAGGAAGAAGAGGACGTTGGAGATCTGTTTAACACCAGTAAGTAACGTCTCTGCAGTCGTTGAACCAATATACATTTACATTTACGTCATTTAGCAGACGCTCTTATCCAGAGCGACTTACAGTAGTGAATGCATACATTTCATACAATTTCATACATTTCATACATTTTTTATCTGTGCTGGCCCCCCGTGGGAAACGAACCCACAATCCTGGTGTTGCAAACACCATGCTCTACCAACTGAGCTACAGGGAAGGCTACTGAGCTACAGGGAAGGCTAATATGCAGTAAAGGGGTTCTACACTTTAATGTTGTTCTGTAGGAATGGCTGAAGCTACACTGTAACGTGTAGAACATCAAGAGTGGACCATCAACAAAACGTTAACAATTGATCAAATGCATCCAATGACAATGCCTGAAATACTGTAGTCCTCAATATCTCCTATTAGATTAGCCCAAGATGTTCTCTTAAAGGGGCAATCAGCAGTTGTTACATCCATTTTGGGACTTATACATTAATGATATGTACCCATTGTTTCTTGAAGAAATCCCTTATAAATGCCTCATGAGCTTAGTTCAACTGTCGTACCCCATCAGAACCCAAAATATAAGCTTTTTTTAACTCCAATGTTTGTCAGTAAATATAAACAAACACTCTATATCCTCAAAACATGGTTAAAACTAGAATGTTGATATCATGGATGGTTGCATTTCTCCAGCCCCATCCCTCAGCTTTTTACCGAAACGGGCAGGGAGTACGCTTTGTTATTGTTTCTACTGCTGATTGCTGCCCCCGTTACTCCTCAAGGTCCAAGGACTGTATGTTATTTTCAGAGGTAGACTGGCTCTGGCAGCTAAAATAGTCAAATATTCCATCATCAAATCAAATTTATTTATATAGCCCTTCTTACATCAGCTGATATCTCAAAGTGCTGTACAGAAACCCAGCCAAAAACCCCAAACAGCAAGCAATGCAGGTGTAGAAGCACAGTGGCTAGGAAATACTCCCTAGAAAGGCCAAAACCTAGGAAGAAACCTAGAGGAACCAGGCTATGAGGGGTGGCCAGTCCTTTTCTGGCTGTGCCGGGTGGAGATTATAACAGAACATGGCCAAGATGTTTAAATGTTCATAGATGACCAGCATGGTCAAATAATAATAATCACAGTAGTTGTCGAGGGTGCAACATGTCAGCACCTCAAGAGTAAATGTCAGTTGGCTTTTCATAGCCAATCATTGAGAGTATCTCTACCGCTCCTGCTGTCTCTAGAGAGTTGAAAACTGCAGGTCTGGGACAGGCAGCATGTTCGGTGAACAGGTCAGGGTTCCAAAGCTGCAGGCAGAACAGTTGAAACTGGAGCAGCAGCACGGCCAGGTGGACTGGGGACAGCAAGGAGTCATCATGCCAGGTAGTCCTGATGCATGGTCCTAGGGCTCAGGTCCTCCGAGAGAGAGAGTAAGAAAGAAAGAGAGAGAATTAGAGAGAGCATACTTAAATTCACACAGGACACCGGATAAGACAGGAGAAATACTCCAGATATAACAGACTGACCCTAGACCCCCGACACAAACTACTGCAGCATAAATACTGGAGGCTGAGACAGGGGGGTCAGGAGACACTGTGGCCCATTCGACGATCCCCCCTGACAGGGCCAAACAGGCAGGATATAACCCTACCCACTTTGCCAAAGCACAGCCCCCACACCACTAGAGGGATATCTTCAACCACCAACTTACCATCCTGAGACAAGGCCGAGTATAGCCCACAAAGATCTCCGCCACGGCACAACCCAAGGGGGGGTGCCAACCCAGACAGGAAGACCACGTCAGTGACTCAACCCACTCAAGTGACGCACCCCTCCTAGGGACGGCATGGAAGAACACCAGTAAGCCAGTGACTCAGCCCCTGTAATAGGGTTAGAGGCAGAGAATCCCAGTGGAGAGAGGGGAACCGGCCAGGCAGAGACAGCAAGGGCGGTTCGTTGCTCCAGAGCCTTTCCGTTCACCTTCACACTCCTGGGCCAGACTACACTCAATCATAGGACCTACTGAAGAGATGAGTCTTCAGTAAAGACTTAAAGGTTGAGACCGAGTCTGCGTCTCTCACATGGGTAGGCAGACCATTCCATAAAAATTGAGCTCTATAGGAGAAAGCCCTGCCTCCAGCTGTTTGCTTAGAAATTCTAGGGACAATTAGGAGGCCTGCGTCTTGTGACCGTAGCGTACGTGTAGGTATGTACGGCAGGACCAAATCGGAAAGATAGGTAGGAGCAACCCCATGTAATGCTTTGTAGGTTAGCAGTAAAACCTTGAAATCAGCCCTTGCCTTAACAGGAAGCCAGTGTAGGCTAGCACTGGAGTAATATGATCAAATGTTTTGGTTCTAGTCAGGATTCTAGCAGCCGTATTTAACACTAACTGAAGTTTATCTAAATATGAATCGATTCTCAATTGCGATAAGTTTCTAGAAACATAAATCACTGTACTTTCATATCACATCAAAATCATTTCACACAATACTTTCATATCACATCGTAACAAGTAACGCCCCAAACGGTAAACCAAATTAGTTTCTCGTCATTTCTCCTTCCTTCGGGCTTCTTTTTCTTCTTTGGACTTTATATGGCGGTTGGCAACCAACTTTAAGGTGCATTTACCACCACCAACTGGACTGGGGTGTGGACCTCAGTTCATCTTTCAATCACCCACATGGGTATATACCAAGACAGTCGTGAAGAGGGCACAACAAAACCTTTTCCATGGGTCCCCAGATCCTCAAAAGCTAATACAGCTGCACCATCGAGAGCATCCTGACCGGTTGCATCACCGCCTGGTATGGCAACTGCTCGGCATCTGACCATAAGGCGCTACAGAGGGTAGTGCGAACGGCCCAGTACATCACTGTGGCCAAGCTTCCTGCCATCCAGGACCTATATAATAGGCGGTGTCAGAGGAAAGCCCATAAAATTGTCAGAGACTCCAGTCACCCAAGTTTTAAACAGTTTTCTCTGCCACCGCACTGCAAGCGGTACCGGAGCGCCAAGTCTAGGACCAAAAGCCTCCTCAACAGCTTCTACCCCCAAGCCATAAGACTGCTGAACAATTCATAAAATCGCCACTGGACAATTTACATTGACCCCCCCACCCCCCTCACTTTTGTGCACTGCTGCTACTCGCTGGTTGTTTGTTACCTATGCATAGTCACTACGCCTCTACCTTCATGTACAGATTACCTCAACTAGCCTGTACCCCCACACACTGACTCGGTACCGGTGCCCCCTGTATATAGCCTGGTTATTTTTAATCTTATTGTGTTACTTTTTATTTTAGTCTATTTTATGTCTTGGACCGCTGCGCCACTCAGGAGCCCCAAAATCATGTTCTAGTGCTGTCCCCAATTAGAGTCATCTGTTATTTCTACCAATCGATTGGTTGAAATGTTATGTGTATTTTTCCATATATAGACACACCTCATGTGTTTTAATAAAATCAACTGTATGTACTGAACTGGTCTGATGCTTTAAGCTGTTTGATCAAATAATTAAGACACACAAATGACTGGAGGGAGCCAGAGATCAAGATAACCTAACCAGAAGGAGAAGAATTCTGCCGTTATGCTCCTATAGTTTCCGGTAATGGGCTACACCAGCGGTCGTTATGCTCCTATAGTTTCCAGTAATGGGCTACACCAGCGGTCGACAACCTTTTCCATTTGGAGTGGCAAGTTATCTCACCGTTTCTACCAACCTGCGTGCCAGTTATGATTTTCATATGCACATTTTACTGGAACAGTTTCATTTAATTTATAATAGTATCTCAAAATCATTGTCTGTGATTAATCTACATTCTATCTAAATGAAAATTATACAAATCTAAAAGTAACTTTTATTGCCATTGCCATCTATGTAAAAAAAACGCAAGTAAAACTAAATGCATGCTATTCAATCGATCACTGCCCGCACCTGCTCGCCCGTCCAGCATCACTACTCTGGATGGTTCTGACTTAGAATACGTGGAAAACTACAAATACCTGGGTGTCTGGTTAGACTGTAAACTCTCCTTCCAGACTCACATTAAGCTTCTCCAATCCAAAATTATATCGAGAATCGGCTTCCTATATCGCAACAAAGCATCCTTCACTCATGCTGCCAAACATACCCTCGTAAAACTGACCATCCTACCGATGCTCGACTTCGGTGATGTCATTTATAAAATAGCCTCCAACACTCTACTCAACAAACTGGATGCAGTCTATCACAGAGCCATCCGTTTGGTCACCAAAGCCCCGTACACTACCCACCATTGCGACCTGTACGCTCTTGTTGGTTGGCCCTCGCTTCATACTCGTCGCCAAACCCACTGGCTACAGGTTATCTACAAGTCTCTGCTAGGTAAAGCCCCGCCTTTTCTCAGCTCACTGGTCACCATAGCAGCACCCACTCATAGCACGCGCTCCAGCAGGTATATCTCACTGGTCACCCCCAAAGCCAATTCATCCTTTGGCTGTCTTTCCCTCCAGTTCTCTGCTGCCAATGACTTGAACGAACTGCAAAAATCTCTGAAGCTGGAGACTCATATCTCCCTCACTAGCTTTAAGCACCAGCTGTCAGAGCAGCTCACAGATCACTGCACCTGTACATAGCCCATCTATCTACCTACCTCATCCCCATACTGTATTTATTTATTTATTTATTTTATTTATTTATTTATCTTGCTCCTTTGCACCCCAGTATCTCTACTTTCACATTCATCTTCTGCACATCTACCATTCCAGTGTTTAATTGCTATATTGTAATTACTTCACCACCATGGCCTGTTTATTGCTTTAACTTACCTCATTTGCACTCACTGTATGTAGACTTTTGTTTTCTTTTGTTCTACTGTATTATTGACTGTATGTTTTGTTTATTCTATGTGTAACTATGTGTCGAATTGCTATGCTTTATCTTGGCCAGGTCGCAGTTGCAAATGAGAACTTGTTCCCAACTAGCCTACCTGGTTAAATAAAGGTGAAATTAAAAAAAATAAAAATAAATGTATGGGTTCTACAGTAGGTCTATGTTGTTAGGTGAAGTTATGGGTCCTACAGTAGGTCTATGTTATTGTTGTGTGAAGTTATGGGTCATACAGTAGGTCTATGTTGTTGTTAGGTGAAGTTATGGGTCCTACAGTAGGTCTATGTTGTTGTTAGGTGAAGTTATGGGTCCTACAGTAGGTCTATGTTATTGTTAGGTGAAGTTATGGGTCCTACAGTACGTCTATGTTATTATTAGGTGAAGTTATGGGCCAATTGGTTAAAAACTTTGTGTACAAACCCTTATTGTCAGGCTGATGGCAAAGCTAGCTAAAGAGTATTTTACTGGTTGAAGTGTTTAACTATAAATCAGTTGATTTGCGACAATAACACAAACATATTAAGCAGGTGATTCAAACGAGCCTTACAGTTATAATCCAAAAGTAAGCAACCTGTAAATGGAGGCTATTTTTGCTGTCAGCCTATGAGAACTCCCCTGAGTTTTCCCCCACGGTGGTGAAGTAGTGAATAGACACAGAGCTTAATGTGAGTTTCCTTGAGTACCACTCCTGATCTAGTGCTGTAATATTCAGAATACATTGTGAAAAACTAAAATCTTTGCTCACCAGTTTTTGCTCCAGGCAGATATACTACATCCATAACTAGTGGTTTCCTCATTACCAGATATACTACATCCATAACTAGTGGTTTCCTCATTACCAGATATACTACATCCATAACGAGTGGTTTCTTCATTAGCAGGGAGGTGTTTCTGCAATCAAATTTCATGTGCATTGCCCTCGTGCTGCAATTTTAGAAAACACAGAAAGGGACCTATATTGGAGACCAAAAGTCGTCTGGTACACTGCTTAGAGTTTCAACAACTTTAATACCTTATTTCTAGTTACTACTAATGTGAAAACAAGACAAAATATGATTGTTGCTAAGTTGACTATCTTAATTGTCAAATAATTGAACAGACGTCAATTGTTGTACAACTTCATGGGTACGATCTGGGCATCACCTTTTACTTCAAATAAACAGTGGATTTCTGCTGTTGTGGGACTTTAACTGTCTGTCTGACTTTGTTGTTCACACAGGAGAGAGACGTGACTATCGTGGACCCTCTGGGGAGCCTCAAAAACCTCATGATGCTGAGGAGGCAGAGAAGAGTCTCTCCACATCAGAACACCTCAAGAAACACCTGCAGAGACCCACAGGGAAGAGATCTCACTGCTGCTCTGACTGTGGGAAGATATTCACCTCCTCATCAGGCATTAAAATTCATCAGAGAATCCACAAAGGAGAGAAACCTTTTAGCTGTACTCAATGTGGGAAGAGTTTTACTCAATCAACCAGCCTGATATCACACCAGAGAACACACACAGGAGAGAAATCTTATAGCTGTGATGAATGTGGGAAGGGTTTTGTTACATCTAGCGGTCTGACTAGACACCGGAGAACACACACAGGAGAGAAATCTTATAGCTATGCTCAATGTGGAAAGAGCTTTACTGAGTCTAGCTGTCTGAGTAAACACACAGGAGAGAAATCTTATAGCTGTGCTCAATGTGGGAAGAGCTTTACTGAGTCTAGCTGTCTGACTAAACACCTTAGAACACACACAGGAGAGAAATCGTATAGCTGTGCTCAATGTGGGAAGAGTTTTACTCAGTCAACCAGCCTGATATCACACCAGAGAAAACACACACAGGAGAGAAATCTTATTGCAGTGCTCAATGTGGGAAGAGTTTTACTACGTCTAGCAAGCGGACTACACACCATATAACACATACAGGAGAGAAACTTCAGCTGTGATCAGTGTGACCAGAGATAATCTGATAAAATACCTCAATTAATGAATTAATGTCACAGTGTAGAATGTTTTAACATTGTAGGAGTATATTAATGATGTCACAATGTAGAACCCTAAACGTTTGTCCCCTGTTCTATTGATTTCAGCGTGATATGGATATTAGCTTCAGGGGGAAAATCCAGGCTCTGAATTGAAAGAGTATTATTTATGTGATTTAACAAACAGTGACTAACACAAAAAGAGTTGTGTTACACTTACCACGTTGGTGACCCACTTGAATCAAAGTGCATCACTCCAAAATATAGCTGACTGTCTTCTGCAGGTTGTCCTCTAACCAGTGAGGTAAAAGATATCTCCCATTTCCATGTGTTTTTTTAGTTGTGTTAGTTTCAACAGCACGTACAACCTGATTTCCCCCTTATTGATATCAGTGATTTATTGCTACTTGTCAAAACAACAGCGTTTTTGGTGCTTGTGCAGTTTATAAGGTGCTTGTTTAAAAAAATACAAGTAATATGATTATTGTGGCAGATGTTTGTGTATACAGAATGGCACATTTTATGTTTCAGGTTTTCAATATATCCCAAACTGTTTCTGCATGTTGGTTATTGATTTGGACACGTTAAAACTGTGTTTTGACATTGGGGCTATCCCACCTAGCAACATGTTGTTGAAAATAAGACTATGCCTGACATCCAATATATGTTCGGTTGCAGTTGAAAGTGAAAGTTGAGAAGATGTCTTTTCTGGTCGTTTTGTCAATGACTTGAAAACAACTTCATTTCAACGTGCCTGCAGCCTATACACATGGACGCAGTATAATAAATTGGTCTATAATCAATTTTATGAACAATCCTACATCACTCCAGTATTTATTTACAACATTCATGTGCTAAATGTCTTTATTCCACTACTGAAGAAGCATGACTCAAATCACATCATATTTCAAACATCCAGCCTGACAAAATATACATTTTATGCCTCACCATTAAGTGAATTATTGCTAATACATATTAACAAAGGGGTGTACATTTGGTTTTTATATTTCATGTTTAATATTCATGTAAGATTTAGTAATCATAATTATTTATGCAACCAACTGACAATCTTTGGGTACAATTATATTGACATTGTTACCCTGCTTTTAGAATATCAGGGTTCATTCTCAGATGTGCCAACCCAAATGTACTAGAGCATGACATTGGGGACTGGGCCCGATCCAACAACCTGCCTATTGAGTGAACCCTGAAAAGAGAGAGAAGCTCCGCAGTGAGGTGGAAAGTTACTACGGATATTGCAGGAGTTTCCTCTTGAAATCAGACATGTCCGTGGTAAGGACAACTTGGTTGCTGATTGTCTCAGGGGTGGGCAGTCAAAAATATGTGTTTTGTGTTTAGCCAGTGCGTTACCATGGATCACAATTTATTTTGACTGCACGTATTGGAGATTAGTTTTGTTTGGGCTCGTTCCAAGGGGACAAGAGTTCTAGAAGCTAGTGAGTTTTAGGAAGACGAGAGTTCTAGAAGCTAGTGAGTTTTAGGAAGACGAGAGTTCTAGAAGCTAGTGGGTTTTTGGAACATGAGAGTTCTAGAAGCTAGTGAGTTTTAGGGTTCTATAGTAAGAAGAGAAAAAGGAGAAAAAAATATTTCAATTGTATATTATTATTTAGAAATAAGTGTGTTCTTGTTTTTAATTGTTGACAGGAGGTGAAGCATTTTAGTTGATTTTAATATTGATTTTGATTGATTTTAAAGTTGTTTTCTGTTGGTGGTGAGCAAACTTGTCTCACAAAAATATAGGATATATTTGTTGTCTTAAGGGGGAAGGTGTTACAGGCTTTGGTTTTTCCATTTATGTTTGAGGTTGGACTTTAGCCCATATAGCTCATTAGCACTGTGAGGGAAATTTCTATTAAACCTTACTAATGCTGGTGTAGTAAAATATAATTGTTTAAGCCGAGGCATTAGGCTTGAGATTGGTAAAGAACCTAACTCCTATTAACATAGAAAAGTGTGTTGATAGAGGCCTGTTCTAATTGTTCTGGGTGTATAGAATGAACCCATGATGTTCGGACTGTCAGCCAAGAATATGACAGAAACTGACTGGTTCCTCTTGATCCTCCACAGAGTAAAGGTTATATCCTGTGCACCAGTAACAGAGCCATTGTTTTGGAGCCTGTTTCTGGGGAAGGATTGTGGTGGAGAAATCAGAATTAGCTAGGTAACATAGATCATTAAGATGTCTTATCTGCAGAATATGCTGATATGAACTATTAACCTCTTGCTATTAGAATGTCTCCTTTCTGACTCTGGTGTTGGCAGCTGCACTTCCTCCCTCAAATGGGCCTCAATCACCTTGGGTCCAGAGAGGGGAGAAGTCAGGCTTATCGATCACATGTCCCTGTTGCTAGGCAGAATATCAGCATCGATCACATGTCCCTGTTGCTAGGCAGAATATCAGACATGTCTGTGGTAAGGACAACTTGGTTTCTGATTGTCTCAAGGGTGGGCAGTCAAAAAGATTTGTGTTTTGCGTTTAGTCAGTGCGTTGCCATGGATCACAATTTATTTTGACTGCACGTTTTTCAGTATTGGAGATTAGTTTTGTTTGGGCTCGTTCCAAGGGGACGAGAGTTCTAGAAGCTAGTGAGTTTTAGGAAGACGAGAGTTCTAGAAGCTAGTGAGTTTTAGCAAGACGAGAGTTCTAGAAGCTAGTGAGTTTTAGGAGCTAGTGAGTTTTAGCAAGACGAGAGTTCTAGAAGCTAGTGAGTTTTAGGAAGACGAGAGTTCTAGAAGCTAGTGAGTTTTAGGAAGACGAGAGTTCTAGAAGCTAGTGAGTTTTAGGAAGACGAGAGTTCTAGAAGCTAGTGAGTTTTAGGAAGACGAGAGTTCTAGAAGCTAGTTAGTTTTAGGAAGACGAGAGTTCTAGAAGCTAGTGAGTTTTAGGAAGGATTCTATGGAAAGAAAAAGGACAAAAGATACTATTGTATATTATTTAGAAATACGTGTTTTTTTCTTGTTTTTAATTGTTGACAGCCAGTAGACACCATGTTTATATTGGTGAAGGTGAAGCATTGTAGTTGATTATATTGGGAAATTAAGTTGTTTTCTGTTGGTGGTAAGCAAACTTGTCCAAAAGAAATGTAGGATATATTTGTTGTCTTTGGGGGGAAGGTGTTACAGGCTTTGGTTTTTCCATTTATGTTTTGAGGTTGGACTTTAGCACGTCTAGCTCGTTAGCACGTCTAGCTCGTTAGCACGTAGGGACGCACTGATTGGTGTCACCTCGTTAGTCAGTATATGTTACACCTGTGCTGGCTTGTCATCTCGTTGGTGGGAAGGTGTTTCACCAGAGCTGGTCCAGGTTCTATTTAAGAGTGTCTGGCCCAGTGTTCCAGTTGTCTTGATAGATGTGGAGAGTCAACACCTTTAGTTGCTCCACCTTTTTAGTTTGCTTCCTGTCTTTAAGTTTGGTGTGGGTTTTTCTTTTGTTTGCCTCTTTTTGGGCAAATTTAGTGGGTCTCATGGTGGGTGTCTTTTATGTCCCAGTTGTTGTTACTAGGCAACTTTCAGTGGACACTGAGAGCAAAACTGCAACATTGTTTTAATACTTTTATTGCATCAAATGGTTGTTTTATGCAACAGAATAGAGGGTTCTTTGAACTATTGTGTCTGTGTGTTCTACTGAGGATGGGCCTCTGGGAGAAAACACTGACAGGAGATTTACAATGACTTTTGGGGGATAAAACCTAAAGAGACCGCATTCCAGAGCATGAGTTAATGTTTCTGTTCTATATGGTACCAGGGAGATGGCTCAGTTGGTAGAGCATGGTGTTTGCAACGCCAGCATGGTGTGTGCAACACCAGCGTTGCGGGTTCGATTCCCACGGGGGGCCAGTACAAAAAAATGCATAAAATGAAATTAAATGTATGAAATGTAGGCATTCACTACTGTAAGTTGCTCTGGATAAGAGCGTCTGCTAAATGACTAAAATGTAAATGAGATATGACCCCAGGGCCAGACCCTGGTCTCTACACAAAGAGTACTGTTTTTACAGCAGATACTGTCTGCTGAGAATATTAAGTATCATTCATACAAATCTTAACCTTGTGACCCGTTCTATACATCTGTTGTTGGTCATGTAGGTTGAAAGGGGTATATCTTGGCTGTAAAATACCTTTGTACTTTTGTATCGTGGCTCTCAACGAATCATCTGGGGGTGATTCGCCGACCAGCCATCGTTTATCGTAGAACACTCAATTGATTCACTTTATATTTGTGTGTTGTATTGACCTGCTCCCGTATTAATAAGTGAATAAAGATTTAGTTTTAGAATAACTCTGACTTGTGTGATAAGTTTGTCTCCTCAATTGATATTAAAGAAATTAACCACATTTGGGGATGTGTATCTTGACTTGGTGACCATTCCTGACGACCTGGGTAAATCGTGCACGAGGGATCCCTCTAACTTGGGATCTCAGGGAGACCACACTTCGGGAACGGAGCAAATGGACCCACCTTTGATCTGTGAGGCAGCGAGCCGAGTGGATACCACATCTCGAACATAGTTTTAAAAAAAGAAAGAGGTGAGCGAAACACACAAAGTGGATTTTTTAGAAAATCCTCATAGGCTCTGAGTGTGTGTTCCTGTGTGGAGGTGTAAACAGGGCCCAGTCAGTAGGCTCTGAGTGTGTGTTCCTGTGTGGAGGTGTAAACAGGGCCCAGTCAGTAGGCTCTGAGTGTGTGTTCCTGTGTGGAGGTGTAAACAGGGCCCAGTCAGGAGGCTCTGAGTGTGTATTCCTGTGTGGAGGTGTAAACAGGGCCCAGTCAGGAGGCTCTGAGTGTGTATTCCTGTGTGGAGGTGTAAACAGGGCCCAGTCAGTAGGCTCTGAGGCTGAGTCAGCAGGCTCTGAGGCTGAGTCAGCTATCTGTATGAACTGGATGAAAACTAGAATCTGTGTTTACTAGTTAAGACCATTTATGGTAAAGTATAAGATAGTACGGTGCACCTGTAATTGTTTTAAACCTGTAATTTTTTTAAACCTGTACCCCATTTTAGAAGTATTGAAAGATGTAAATGTATGAGTTGCATTATTCTAGGAACTAACCATGAGATAGAAATGTGAAAATATTCCTGCAGGTTAAAATATTGTTGAAAAACAACTAATTGATTAGGTATGTTTGAGAATAGTATTGTGTGACTGTGATATGAGAGTTGTGTGACTGTGATATGAGAGTTGTGTGACTGTGGAAATGAGTCTTAATCTGTCGTCTGGATAGTAACATATAGAAATTTGCTGAATCAGATGATTGAAATGTGGATAATAAGCGGGATGATATTTTAGAAAGCAGCGGAAGGTCTATAGTTCCTGGGAGGCTTGATTTTGCCGTGGTCTCTGGGAGGTTAGAGAACCGTTGAGGATCCCATGGTCATTGTCTGGGAAAGAAAAGTTTATTTTTGGTTCTGCTGGGTGCATGTTTGGAGAGCTGCTTCGTAGCTGTGGAGAGTCCTTGAAAAAGCAAATGGAATGGTTGTTGTGAGTACCTGAGAATTTCTTACGTTTTATATGGATTCTGTAAATATATGAAAATATGATGAATTGTATGTGTGTATAATCGATTACTAGAGATTTGATAAAGTAATACTGGGAATATAATTAGATACAATTTAAACAACCCATATGTAGACGAACATAGGTTTTGAGTTGGTATCTTTAATGGATAATTTGATAAAGATGAGTTTTAAGCATTATTAAACAGTACAAAGTCTGGGCAGTTGTCTCAGAAACTGGAGTGTGTCCACTTTAGGGTTCTTCCCAGTATGAGAGGAGTGAATCCCATCTACAGCTACCATCTAAGATATTAATTTCCCTCCACAAGGGGGCGGACATGTAACGTTTCCAAAATGGGATAGTATTGTCCATGTAACGTTTCCAAAATGGGATAGTATTGTACATGTAACGTTACCAAAATGGGATAGTATTGTACATGTAACGTTTCCAAAATGGGATAGTATTGTACATGTAACGTTTCCAAAATGGGATAGTATTGTACATGTAACGTTTCCAAAGTGGGATAGTATTGTACATGTAACGTTTCCAAAATGGGATAGTATTGTACATGTAACGTTTCCAAAATGGGATAGTATTGTACATGTAACGTTTCCAAAGTGGGATAGTATTGTACATGTAACGTTTCCAAAATGGGATAGTATTGTACATGTAACGTTTCCAAAGTGGGATAGTATTGTACATGTAATGTTTCCTAAATGGGATAGTATTGTCCATGTAACGTTTCCAAAATGGGATAGTATTGTCCATGTAACGTTTCCAAAATGGGATAGTATTGTATATGTAACGTTTCCAAAATGGGATAGCATTGTACATGTAACGTTTCCAAAATGGGATAGTATTGTACATGTAACGTTTCCAAAATGGGATAGTATTGTACATGTAACGTTTCCAAAATGGGATAGTATTGTCCATGTAACGTTATGCCCCCTTGTGAGTTAATAGTATTGCAAGCTGTAGCAGGCTATATAAAGAGGAAGACCTCCATTGACGATTCAGTTCGTTGTAACATCTCGTCTGGACAGGTCACAGTCCTTAGTTAGTTAGTTAACGAAGCTAACGTTAGCTAGTTCATTATCACAAAAGTGAAAACTGCTCTAGATTGGAAACTTACGTTAATGAGAGTGTAAAGCCATGTTGGCTTTATGGAAACGATATACAATATATGGGAAAGAATATAGTTGAGGAAATAATCCAAACCTAGTTGTGCCTAGTTAGGACATAACGTTAGCTAGCTAGCTAACGGTACTGTACTGTAGCTCATACAACGCCGACGGTCAAACCCGGCTTTCTAATATTTACGTTCATTAACTATAGTAACGTTATGGAAGATATTCACAGAAAACCATCATTGTCTTCGTTATTCATTATTACTATGTTATATTATTATAATAAATGATTTCGAGACATATTCAGAGCCAAACATCAACCCAACTTAACCCTTTTAACTGTTGTCGCATCCAAACTTGTCACCATCGTTTTCAGTTGTAATTGCGAAGTTCCCGGAAGAAGTCCAGCAACAACGGAGGTCCCTCGATGAACCCACCTTCTAACAAGTTCTTTGAAGAACCTTTTGGGGCTGTTTTTCATTGACCAAGAACCCAACGGTTCTTAGGGGATCTGAGAACAACTCCAGTTGAACCCTTCATTTTTAGAGTGTAGTCGGCTCTATTTACTCTCAGATTCAAACATGATGATTAGTATCAACGATCAAGTCAACTGCTGCTGCTCCAATACAGTATGAGGTGAGACGGTGAACTGATGTTGAACTGGGCAGTCAGCTGCTGCTGCTACAATACAGTATGAGGTGAGACGGTGTACTGATGTTGAACCGGGCAGTCAGCTGCTGCTGCTCCAATACAGTATGAGGGGAGACGGTGAACTGATGTTGAACCGCGCAGTCAGCTGCTGCTGCTCCAATACAGTATGAGGTGAGACGGTGAACTGATGTTGAACCGGGCAGTCAGCTGCTGCTGCTCCAATACAGTATGAGGTGAGACGGTGAACTGATGTTGAACCGGGCAGTCAGCTGCTGCTGCTCCAATACAGTATGAGGTGAGACGGTGAACTGATGTTGAACCGGGCAGTCAGCTGCTGCTGCTCCAATACAGTATGAGGTGAGACGGTGAACTGATGTTGAACCGGGCAGTCAGCTGCTGCTGCTCCAATACAGTATGAGGTGAGACGGTGAACTGATGTTGAACTGGACAGTCAGCTGCTGCTGCTCCAATACAGTATGAGGTGAGACGGTGAACTGATGTTGAATCATAATGATTAAGTTAATTAAAACGAATTTGTGAAACGGTTAAAAAATAGTATATGGCATACTAAATATATCACTCTATTGTTATCATATAGAAACATCATGGAATATTGTACATCATATTAAATATATTACTCTATTATTATCATATAGAAACATAATGGAATATTGTACATCATATTAAATATATTACTCTATTGTTATCATATAGAAACATCATGGAATATTGTACATCATATTAGCATCAACATACATTATTGTTTCATTCAATTTCACATAAGGATATTTAATATTTAAAAGTTCAGAAGTCAGAACCCATCACCTGCTATGTAAAATAGACAGAAGAATGCACAATGGTCAATGCTATCTGGGATCCTTGGGACATCCCTACCCTAAACCCTAACCTTAACCCCTACCTTAACCATTTTAAATGTCAACTTCAACGGGCTAGGGACGTCCCAAGGATGTATCTCTACCTGAAAATACATGATCTAAGTGATTGATAGTTGGTATTCAGCAGTCATAAAGCCTTATTTACTTTAATGAACTACTAAAATAGTGATTTTGTCAGACAGCAGCTCTACACTTTATTGACTGACTGATCCATTCATCCTTCCATCCCTCCTCAGCCTTCCTCTCCTCTGAAGACCCAGTGAGGGTGGAGCTCAGTCAGAGAGCTGTTGAGGGACTGGTTAGGAAGAACACTTCTACAGCCAGAGAGGTGAGAGGTCACACATGGTTTAGATGGTAAATATTTATGTCCCCTTAGCGGTTCATCACTTCAGCAAAAGGGAATATGTTCCATCTATGTTTATTTACATTAGTGCAAATTGTCCACTGATATTGGTGTAATTTCTCACCCCTCTTGGCTGTATGAAGTTAATTTCCCCTCAGGCACACGCATTTGTTATTTGATATTACGAAGGTCATTTGTGTATAATGTACTTTTCCCAACATCTCTTTACATTGCTTATGCTTATTTGGTGGCCTGACTGTATCCATACTATATCAAAAGCCCATCCTGGTAGATCTGAACCTAATGCAGCTTGGAGTGATCAGATGACAGAAGTCACATTTAGGTGCCAGGTGTAACTGAGGCCAGAGGTGCTCCATATCCATTACTTTGAGTGTTATATATAATATGACTAAAAGTGTTTCTGTGTTGCAGGGACAGTCAATAAATGGAACAGCAAGGCCACAGAACATGACATAAGCAGAGCTGTGGGAGACCACCTCAAGCACCTGGTAGAGCCGGGGGTGGTGTTTACCACTCCACCACGCCTTCAGCAGGCTGGAAAAGTGGTTGGTCGGTCATTGGGTTAATTTGTTTTATTATATGTTCAAATAAAATCAACCTTGATTCATACAGCACATTTCAGACATCGATGCAACAAAATGGCTTCACAGGAAAAAGATTTTAAAAAACATTGAAAATAAACAGAAATATTTAGTACACAACAAACAAGAGGATAAAAAACAGAAGACTAAACTGAAAAACGAATGATTAAAATGTTAATTGGATGCAATATCCAACCCAAAATATAAGCTTGGGACACTGAAAGTTGACTAGAAACAACAACTGAGACCTAAAAGACACCCACCATGAGACCCACTAAATCTGCCCAAGAAGAGGAAAACAAAAGAAAAACCCACACCAAACTTAAAGACAGGAAACAAACCAAAAAGGTGGAGCAACTAAAGGTGTTGACTCTCCACATGTATCAAGACAACTGGAGCACTGGGCAAGACACTCTTAAATAGAACCTGGACCAGCTCAGGTGAAACACCTTCCCACTAACGAGGTGGACAAGCCAGCACAGGAGTAACACATACTGACTAACGAGGTGACACCAATCAGTGCGTCCTACGTGCTAACGAGCTAGACGGGCTAACGAGCTAGACGCGCTAACGAGCTAGACGTGCTAACGAGCTAGACGTGCTAAAGTCCAACCTCAAAACATAAATGGAAAAACCAAAGCCTGTAACACCTTCCCCCTTAAGACAACAAATATATCCTACATTTCTTTTGGACAAGTTTGCTCACCACCAACAGAAAACAACTTCTATTTCACATTATAATCAACTAAATTGATTCCCTTCTACAATATAAACATGGTGTCTACTGGCTTTCAACAATTAAAAACAAGAAAAAACATTTCTAAATAATATACAGTATCTTTTCTCCTTCATCTTTCGTTCTATACAATCCTTCCTTAGCTTCTAGAACTCTCATCCTCTTGGAACGAGCCCAAACAAAACTCATCTCCAATAGGACACAGACATGTCTGATTTCAAGAGGAAACTCCTGCAATATCCGCAGTAACTTTCCACCTCACTGCAGAGCTTCTCTCTCTTTTCAGGGTTCACTAGATAGGCATGTTGTTGGATCGGGGCCCAGTCCCCAATGTCATGCTCTGGTACATTTGGTTTGGCACATCTGAGAATGAACCCTGATATTCTAAAAACAGGGCAACAATGTCAATATAATTGTACCAAAACATTGTCAGTTGGTTGCATAAATAATTATGATTACTAAATGTTACATGAAATAAAAATATGAAATAGCCCCAATGTCAAAACACAGTTTTAACGTGTCCAAATCAATAACCAATACGCAGAAACAGCTTGGGATGAATTGAAAACCTAAACATAAAATGTGCTATATACACAAACATCTGCCACAATAATCATATTACTTGTATTTTTTTTAAACAAGCACCTTGTTTTGACAAGTAGCAATAAATCACTGATATCGATTAGGGGGGAAATCAGGCTGTTCATGCTGTTGAAACTAACACAACTAAAAAAACACATGGAAATGGGAGATATATTTTACCTCACTGGTTAGAGGACAACCAGCAAAAGAAAGTCAGCTACATTTTGGAGTGATGATTTTAAATGTAGGGGTCGCTAAACAAAGGAACTTATTTGTCATCACTCATCGATATGCTAAAATCAATTGTGCCGAGAGGAGGGAGATGAGGTTGCACGTCCTGTTAAAACGAACAGCTCAAAAACCACATGGAATCTGGGAATAATGTGTACATCCCTGGTTAGAGGACAACTTGTATAAAACAGCTAGATACATTTTGAAGTGTTGCATTTTGATTCCAGTGCGTCACCAACGTGGTAAGTGTAACAACTCTTTTTTTGTTAGTCATTTTTTGTTAAATCTCATAAATAGTAACTCTTCCATTTCAGAGCCTGGATTTTCCCCCTGAGGCTAATATCCATATCATGCTGAAATCAATAGAACAGGGGACAAACGTTCTACATTGTGACATCATTAAAATACTCCTACTACAATGTTAAAACATTCTACATTGTGACATTAATTCATTGATATCATGAAACAACTCCATCAATTCCTTCATGTATTTTCTGATGTTTAATCAGAGAACGTTTTTGAGAGTATCTCTTCCCACATTGATTGCAGCTATAAGGTTTCTCTCCTGTGTGTGTTCTTTGGTGTCTGGTCCACATGCTAAAGTAAGTAAAACTCTTCCCACATTGAGCACAGCTATAAGGTTTTTCTCCTGTGTGTGTTTTCTGGTGGTATATCAGGCTGCTTAGCAGAGTAAAACTCTTCCCACATTGATTACAGCCAAAAGGTTTCTCTCCTGTGTGTGTTCTCTGGTGTGCTGTCAGGCCACCAGGTGAAGCGAAACTCTTCCCACATTCATCACAGCTACACGGTTTCTTTCCTGTGTGTGTTCTCTGGTGTGATATCAGGGCGATTAAAATAGGAAAACTCCTCCCACATTGATCACAACTGTAAGTTCTCTCTCTTGTGTGTGTTCTCTGGTGTGATATCAGGCTGGTTGACAGAGGAAAACTCTTCCCACAGTCAGAGCAGAAGTAAGGTTTCTCTTTTGTGTGATTTCTCAGGTGTATTTTGAGTTCTGATGAAGATTTAAAAAAATTCCCACAATCAGAGCAGCAGTGAGAATTATCACTTGTGTGAATTCTCCGGTGTAGTTTAATGCCTAATGAGGTGCATCTTTTCCCACAGTCAAAGCAGCGGTGAGATCTTATCCCTGTGGTTCTCCGCTGGCGTTTCTTGAGGTGTTCTGATGTGGAGAGACTCTTCTCTGCCTCGTCAGCATCATGAGGTTTATGAGGCTCCCCAGAGGATCCACGATAGTCCCGTATCTCTCCTGTGTGAACAACAAAGTCAGACAGATGGTTAAAGGCCCACAACAGCAGAAATCCATTGTTTATTTGAGGTAAAAGGTGATGCCCAGATCATACCCATGAAGTTATACAACAATTGATGTCTGTTAAATTATTTGACCATTAAGACAGTCAACTTAGCAACAATCATATTTTGTCTTGTTTTCACATTAGTAGTAACTAGAAATAAGTTATTAAAGTTGTTGAAACTCTAAGCAGTGTGCCAGATGACTTTTGGCCTCCAATATGGGACCCTTTCTGTGTTTGCTAAAATTGCAGCACGAGGGCAATGCACACACAATTTGATTGCAGAAACTCCTCCCTGCTAATGAGGAAACCACTAGTTATGGATGTAGTATATCTGCTAATGAGGAAACCACTAGTTATGGATGTAGTATATCTGGTAATGAGGAAACCACTAGTTATGGATGTAGTATATCTGGTAATGAGGAAACCACTAGTTATGGATGTAGTATATCTGCCTGGAGCAAAAAATGGTGAGGAAAGATTTTAGTTTTTCACAAAGCATTCTGAATATTACAGCACTAGATCAGGAGTGCTACTCAAGGAAACTTACATTAAGCTCTGTGTCTATTCACTAATTCACCACCATGGGGGAAAACTCAGGGGAGTTCTCATAGGCTGACAGAAAAAATAACCTCCATTTACAGGTTGCATATGAGTGCATTTCACATTACTTTTGGATTTTAATTGTAAGGCTCGCTTGAATCCCCTGCTTAATATGTTTGTGTTACTGTCGCAAATCAACTGCTTTATACTTAAACACTTCAACTACAAAAATGCTCTTTGGCTAGCTTTTCCATCAGCCTGACAATAAGGGTTCGTACACTAAGTTTTTAACCAACTGGCCCATAACTTCACCTAACAACAACATAGACCTACTGTAGGTCCCATAACTTCACCTAACAACATAGACCTACTGTAGGACCAATAACTTCACCTAACAACAACATAGACCTACTGTAGGACGCATAACTTCACCTAACAACAACATAGACCTACTGTAAGACCCATAACTTCACCTAACAACATAGACCTACTGTAGGACCCATAACTTCACCTAACAATAACATTGACCTACTGTAAGACCCATAACTTCACCTAACAACAACATAGACCTACTGTAAGACCCATAACTTCACCTAACAACATAGACCTACTGTAGGACCCATAACTTCACCTAACAACATAAACCTACTGTAGGGTCCATAACTTCACCTAATAACAACATAAACCTACTGTAGGACCCATAACTTCACCTAACAATAACATAGACCTACTGTAGGACCCATAACTTCACCTAACAATAACATAGACCTACTGTAGGACCCATAACTTCACCTAACAAGTCTCCGGTCACAACTTGCAGACTTGTTACGTGCTGCTGTGCGTTTTGTTGCTAACCTTACTTTGCTACCTGACAACTTTACGGTTTTTAGCTTTTTAATTACGTTTATATTGTTAGTTTTTCCCTCACTCAACTTTCTATTTTCATTAAACTTTTTCACTCTGGACATGGTTCGTCAGGACTTCCACCAGCCGAAGCTAAGTAGTAACATTAACATGATGCCTTCTAATTGCAGTCGCTGTACTCATAATATACAGGAGAACGATCGCCTTACAGCGAGGATAGCTGTAGGATAGCTGTGCTGCAAGCCCAGCTTCAGACGCAATCGTTAGGCAAGGGTAACTTCAGTGTAGGAAAGGATGAAACAGTGTCTGTGCCACCAGTAAGTACAGATAGTAGTATAAATCCCCTCGCACGCTCCCCGCAGCCGGACAACTTCCTCATGGCTTCTGGAGGGAAATGCTGTAGGAATGCTCAAGCGGTGTCGCTTATTCAGCCGACAGAAACTTTCAACCGGTTCTCCCCATTAAGCAGCGAGTCGGAGTTAGAGGCCGAGCGGGGTCTGAGACGCCGAAGCCTCCCACCATTAGCTCTGACAAATTGAAAACCCTAGTCATTGGCGACTCCATTATCCGCAGTATTAGACTTAAAACGAATCATACAGCGATCATACACTGTTTACCAGGGGGCAGGGCTACCGACGTTAAGGCTAATCTGAAGATGGTGCTGGCTAAAGCTAAAACTGGCAAGTGTAGAGAGTATAGGTATATTGTTATCCACGTTGGCACCAACGATGTTAGGATGAAACAGTCAGAGGTCACCAAGCGCAACATAGCTTCAGCGTGTAAATCAGCTATAAAGATGTCGGCATCGAGTAATTGTCTCTGGCCCCCTCCCAGTTAGGGGGAGTGATGAGCTCTACAGCAGAGTCTCACAACTCAATCGCTGGTTGAAAACTGTTTTCTGCCCCTCCCAAAAGATAGAATTTGTAGATAATTGGACCTCTTTCTGGGACTCTGATAGAAGAATTTGTATGTTTAAGATAATGACTAAAGTATTCCACCCTGAAACCATATAATTGTATGAAATGTGTTAGAGTCATAATCCAATAATGTGTGTGACTTTTTAAGACTAGGTCATTGTGTTACTATTTCGCAATATGAGCAGGGTATAGTTGAGACATTCAAGGACAGCTGAACTGTCGACTTGTGATAACGGTGAAACTAATAACTGGAAAGAGGCCTCCCCAACCTAGGGAGGAGAGAAACTGTTAGAAACGGCTAGGCTTGCAGAAGATGAAACATATTGCAGAAGTGTGATAAACAATGTATGTGAACTGTGGAAAAATACAGTCCACCTAAAGAGAGGTGGAGTTTCTACTGATGTGAGTTCAATTGTGTGTGTGCTATAAAAAGACTGTTCTCATTTTAAAGACAGAGCGCTCTCTGAATAATGAATTGATCTATTGCAGGCTGACTGTCTATTTCATTGAACTGGAGATTTACAACCTTCAGGAATTAGACAGATATAAAATAGTTTAGTTAGAACATTGGGATAGAAATTCGCGTGACAGACTCACCCACAAACAGGACCAAGCCTGGCCTGTTGAGGAGTGACGGACTCCATCCTAGCTGGAGGGGTGCTTTAATCTTATATTTGAACATAGACAGGGCTCTAACTCCCCTAGCTCCACAATGAAATAGGATGCAGGCCAGGAAGCAGGCTGTTAGCCATCCTGCCAGCTTAGTGGAGTCTGCCACTAGCACAGTCAGGGTAGTCAGCTCAGCTATCCCCATTGAGACTGTGTCTGTGCCTCGACCTAGGTTGAGCAAAACTAAACATGGCGGTGTTCGCCTTAGCAATCTCACTGGAATAAAGACCTCCTCCATTCCTGTCATTATTGAAAGAGCTTGTGATACCTCACATCTCAAAATAGGGCTACTTAATGTTAGATCCCTCACTTCAAAGGCAGTTATAGTCAATGAACTAATCACTGATCATAATTTTAATGTGTTAATGTGATTGGCCTGACTGAAACATGGCTTAAGCCTGATGAATTTACTGTGTTAAATGAGGCCTCACCTCCTGGTTACACTAATGACCATATCCCCCGCGCATCCCGCAAAGGCGGAGGTGTTGCTAACATTTATTGATAGCAAATTTCAATTTACAAAAAAACCTGACATTTTCGTCTTTTGAGCTTCTAGTCATGAAATCTATGCAGCCTACTCATTCACTTTTTATAGCTACTGTTTACAGGCCTCCTGGGCCATATACAGCGTTCCTCACTGAGTTCCCTGAATTCCTATTGGACCTTGTAGTCATGGCAGATAATATTCTAATTTTTGGTGACTTCAATATTCACATTCAGGTATATCAGCAGGTACATCTCACTGGTCATCCCCAAAGCCAACACCTCCTTTGGCCGCCTTTCCTTCTAGTTCTCTGCTGCCAGTGACTGGAACGAATTGCAAAAATCACTGAAGCTGGAGACTTACATTTCCCTCACTAACTTTAAACATTAGCTATCTGAGCAGCTTACCGATCGCTGCAGCTGTACATAGTCCATCTGTAAATAGCCCAGCCAATCTACCTACCTCATCCCCATATTGTTTTATTTACTTTCTTGCTCTTTTGCACACCAGTATCACTACTTACACACCTTCATCTGCTAATCATCATCTGCTCATCTATCCCTCCAGTGTTAAGCTGCTAAATTGTAATTACTCTGCTACTATGGCCTATTTATTGCCTTACCTCCTCATGCCATTTGCACACACTGTATATAGACTTTCCTTTTTTCTATTGTGTTATTGACTGTACGCTTGTTTATTCCATGTGTAACTCTGTGTTGTTGTTTCTGTCGCACTGCTTTGCTTTATCTTGTAATAAAGTAATAAAGCCTCTCTTGAAAAAGCCAAACCTTGACCCAGAAAATATAAAAGACTATCGGCCTATATCGAATCTCCCATTGCTCTCAAAAAAAATTGAAAAAGCTGTTGTGCAGCAACTCACTGCCTTCCTGAAGACAAACAATGTATAGGAAATGCTTCAGTCTGGTTTTAGACCCCATCATAGCGCTGAGACTGCACTTGTGAAGGTGGTAAATGACCTTTTAATGGCATCAGACCGAGGCTCTGCATCTGTCCTCGTGCTCCTAGACCTTAGTGCTGCTTTCGATACCATTGATCACCACATTCTTTTGGAGATTGGAAACCCAAATTGGTCTACACGGACAAGTTCCGGCCTGGTTTAGATCTTATCTGTCGGAAAGATATCAGTTTGTCTCTGTGGATGGTTTGTCCTCTGACAAATCAACTGTACATTTCGGTGTTCCTCAAGGTTCCGTTTCAGGACCACTATTGTTTTCACTATATATTTTACCTCTTGGGGGTGTCATTCGAAAACATAATGTTAACTTTCACTACTATGCGGATGACACACAGCTGTACATTTCGATGAAACATGGTGAAGCCACAAAATTGTCCTCGCTGGAAGCCTGCGTTTCAGACATAAGGAAGTGGATGGCTGCAAACTTTCTACTTTTAAACTCGGACAAAACAGAGATGCTTGTTCTAGGTCCCAAGAAACAAAGAGATCTTCTGTTGAATCTGACAATTCATCTTGATGGTTGTACAGTCGTCTCAAATAAAACTGTGAAGGACCTCGGCGTTACTCTGGACCCTGATCTCTCTTTTGACGAACATATCAAGACTGTTTCAAGGACAGCTTCTTTCCATTTATGTAACATTGCAAAAATCTGAAATGTTCTGTCCAAAAATGATAAAGAAAAATTAATCCATGCTTTTGTCACTTCTAGGTTAGACTACTGCAATGCTCTACTTTCTGGCTACCCGGATAAAGCACTAAATAAACTTCAGTTAGTGCTAAATACGGCTGCTAGAATCTTGACTAGAACCAAAAAATTGTATCATATTACTCCAGTGCTAGCCTTTCTACACTGGCTTCCTGTTAAGGCAAGGGCTGATTTCAAGGTTTTACTGCTAACCTACAAAGCATTACATGGGCTTGCTCCTACCTATCTTTCCGATTTGGTCCTGCCCTACATACCTACACGTACGCTATGGTCACAAGACGCAGGCCTCCTAATTGTCCCTAGAATTTCTAAGCAAACAGCTGGAGGCAGGGCTTTCTCCTATAGAGCTCCATTTTATGGAATGGTCTGCCTACCCATGTGAGAGACGTAGACTCGATCTCAACCTTTAAGTCTTTATTGAAGACTCAACTCTTCAGTAGGTCATATGATTGAGTGTAGTCTGGCCCAGGAGTGTGAAGGTGAACGGAAAGGCACTGGAGCAATGAACCGCCCTTGCTGTCTCTGCCTGACCGGTTCCCCTCTTTCCACTGGGATTCTCTGACTCTATTACATTATTAATTATTATTATTAATTAATCTATTATTATTATCTATTACAGGGGCTGAGTCACTGGCTTACTGGTTGTCTTCCATGCCGTCCGTAGGAGGGGTGCGTCACTTGAGTGGGTTGAGTCACTGACGTAGTCTTCCTGTCTGGGTTGGCACCCCCCCTTGGGTTGTGCCGTGGCGGAGATCTTTGTGGGCTATACTTGGCCTTGTCTCAGGATGGTAAGTTGGTGGTTGAAGATATCCCTCTAGTGGTATGGGGGCTGTGTTTCGGCAAAGTGGGTGGGGTTATATCCTGCCTGTTTGGCCCTGTCTGGGGTATCATCGGATGGGGCCAGTGTCTCTTTGACCCCTCCTGTCTCAGCCTCCAGTATTTATGCTGCAGTAGTTTATGTGTCGGGGGGCTAGGATCAGTCTGTTATATCTAGTGTAGTTACCCTGTCTTATCCAGTGTCCTGTGTGAATTTAAGTATGCTCTCTCTAATTCTATCTTTCTTTCTCTCGGAGGAGGACCTGAGCCCTAGGGCCATGCCTCAGGACTACCTGGCATGATGACTCCTTGCTGTCCCCAGTCCACCTGGCCGTGCTGCTGCTCCAGTTTCAACTGTTCTGCCTGCGGCTATGGCACCCTGACCTGTTCACCGGACGTGCAACCTGTCCCAGACCTGCTGTTTTCAACTCTCTAGAGACAGCAGGAGCGGTAGAGATACTCTCAATAATCGGCTATGAAAAGCCAACTGACATTTAATCCTGAGGTGCTGACCTGTTGCACCCTCGACAACTACTGTGATTATTATTATTTGACCCTGCTGGTCATCTATGAACATTTGAACATCTTGGCCATGTATTGTTATTATCTCCACCCGCCACAGCCAGAAGAGGACTGGCCACCCATTATAGCCTGGTTCCTCTCTAGGTTTCTTCCTAGTTTTTGGCCTTTCTCGGGAGTTTTTCCTAGCCACCGTGCTTCTACACCTGCATTGCTTGCTGTTTGGGGTTTTAGGCTGGGTTTCTGTACAGCACTTTGAGATATAAGCTGATGTAAGAAGGGCTACATAAAAACATTTGATTTGAAATTTGATTTGATTTAACCTGTTGGGGCTAGGGGGCAGTATTTTCACGGCTGGATAAAAAAAACGTACCCGATTTAATCTGGTTACTAATCCTACCCAGTAACTAGAATATGCATATACTTATTATATATGGATAGAAAACACCCTAAAGTTTCTAAAACTGTTTGAATGGTGTCTGTGAGTATAACATAACTCATTTGGCAGGCAAAACCCTGAGACATTTTCTGACAGGAAGTGGATACCTGATGTGTTGAATTACCTTTAAGCCTATGCCATTGAAACACACAGGGGTTGATTAATGTTTTGGCACTTCCTATTGCTTCCACTAGATGTCACCAGCCTTTACAAAGTGTTTTGAGTCTTTTACTGTGAGATCTGACCGAACAAGAGCCATGGAACGGTGATGGCCGATTAGACTCTGGCGCGCGAGTTCATGTTGGGTACCCTCGTTCCAATACGTTATAAAAGAGAATGCATTCGTCCACCTTGAATATTATTCATCTTCTGGTTAAAAAAGGCCCTAATGATTTATGCTATACAACGTTTGACATGTTTGAACGAACGTAAATATATTTTTTCCCCTCGTTCATGAAGTGAAGTCCGGCGGGCTTAGATCATGTGCTAACAAGACGGAGATTTTTGGACATAAATGATGAGCTTTTTTGAACAAAACTACATTCGTTATGGACCTGTGATACCTGGAAGTGACATCTGATGAAGAGAATCAAAGGTAATGGATTATTTACATAGTATTTTCGATTTTAGATCTCCCCAACATGGCGGCTAGTCTGTATCGCAACGTGTATTTTTCTGGGCGCAGTGCTCAGATTATTGCAAAGTGTGATTTCCCAGTAAGGTTATTTTTAAATCTGGCAAGTTGATTGCGTTCAAGAGATGTAAATCTATAATTCTTTAAATGACAATATAATATTTTACCAATGTTTTCTAATTTTAATTATTTAATTTGTGGTGCTGACTTGACTGCCGGTTATTGGAGGGAAACGATTTCCTCAACATCAATGCCATAGTAAAACGCTGTTTTTGGATATAAATATGAACTTGATAGAACTAAAAATGCATGCATTGTCTAACATAATGTCCTAGGAGTGTCATCTGATGGAGATTGTAAAAGGTTAGTGCATGATTTTAGCTGGTTTTATGGTTTTGGTGACCCTGTCTTTGAATTGACAAAACATTACACACAGCTATTGTCAATGTACTCTCCTAACATAATCTAACTTTATGCTTTCGCCGTAAAACCTTTTTGAAATCGGACAACGTGGTTAGATTAAGGAGATGTTTATCTTTCAAAGGGTGTAAGATAGTTGTATGTTTGAAAAATTTGAATTTTGACATTTATTTGGTTTCAAATTTGCCGCTCTTGAAATGCACCTGCTGTTGATGGAGTGCACCACGGGGGGGGACGCTAGCGTCCCACCTAGCCCATAGAGGTTAACAACAACATAGATCTACTGTAGGACCCATAACTTCAACTAACAACAACATAGACCTACTGTAGGACCCATAACTCCACCCAACAACAACATAGATCTACTGTAGGACCCATAACATCACCAAACAACAACATAGACCTACTGTAGTACCCATAACATCACCAAACAACAACATAGACCTACTGTAGGACCCATAACTTCACCTAACAACAACATAGACCTACTGTACAACCCATAACTTCACCTAACAACAACATAGACCTACTGTAGGACCCATAACTTCACCTAAGACTATATATAATTTAATATTTCAGGTGAAACAAGGAAACTAAAATGTCTTTGTCATGACATTTCATAACCTGATCACCAGATAATTTTGTGAATAATCCCACGAGGCTACTCTGTAATGTGTTGTCATTCTAAATGTCCTGAATAAAGGAAAATAGCTCTGTGTGTTGAACAATAGCCTATCCATCAAGGAACAGTTCTCTACACATTATGAGCTAAGTATCTCTGTGTCCAAAAAGACTAACGAGACCCTACTGTAAATCAAGCAGACAATAACACACTATAAACATCCATTTGTTAGGGATGTTGGATCCAAAGTGGAGCACAGCATAACTGTCTTTACCAGAGTAATGAATGAAGAAGCACTTTGGTTGTTGTTGCATGTCGTGATGTTTGTCATGTGACTGTCATTCAGAAAATGATTTCCTGGATCAGCTGATGATAGTTGAACATGTGACTGTAACTAAACAGCTACAGAATTAAGAATTATGTGTAATTATTGAAGAACCGCATTAATGACAGTATCCATTTGGGTGTTGTCAATAAAGTTAAGGTGACTCTTGGTTAGAACCATTGGATTTAGTAAACTCTGAAATCATTTAGGATTTCTGTGCCCATGAAAACTGTTTTCCCACCGTAACATAAGGAGACACTAAATGTTACGTAGGTAGAGAGCATTTCAGAGATCTGAATACAAAAAAACTGTCCTAACATGACAATAACCTAAACCACAAGGCCAAATCTACACTGGAGGAGCTTACCAAGATGACATTGAATGTTCCTGAATGGCCTAGTTACAGTTTGGACTTAAATCGTCTTGAAAGTCTACGGAAATACTAGAAAATGGCTTTCTAGCAATGAACAACAACCAACTTGACAGAACATGAATGATTTTAAAAGAATAATGAATATTCACATGAAGATCAGTCTCCTATTGGATGACATCACGACTTCCCATCAAGCCAACTCCTTGGAGGCCTTACTATGACATCACTCACTCCGTCTAGTTTGCAGTTGTCTAAAAAAACACTATTTTGCTCAAAACATTTATTTGTTTCCTTTTAGTGTGTTTATACTTCACTGTATTTATATATCACTTTTCAACAGGAAAAGTTTTTTTTTAAATCACTAGAGGACGTCATGAACAATTCCGACAGTACAAAAACATATTTGAGTGTAGAATGCCCTTTTAAAAATCACACATTAGTTCAACAACTGCAGAGTTTGTGTCCCTGTTTTATAAGATAGTACTCACTGTATTTACTGGTGTTAATCAGATCAATGTCCCTGTTTTATTAGATAGTACTCACTGTATTTACTGGTGTTAATCAGATCAATGTCCCTGTTTTATTAGATAGTACTCACTGTATTTACTGGTGTTAATCAGATCAATGTCCCTGTTTTATAAGATAGTACTCACTGTATTTACTGGTGTTAATCAGTTCTCCAGTCTTCTCTTCTTCGTCCTCCTCTAATGTGACAGTAATCTCCCCCCTCTTCATCCTTCATTCCAAAAACGTCTTCATCTTCTTTCACTTCATCCTCCACTCCAAAAACTGGATCTTCCTCCTCTTCTTTAACAGTAACATCCTCCTCTTTCACTCTGAACGCGTCTTCCTCTTCTTTCTCTGTAACGTCTTTCTCTTCTTCTTTCACTGTAACAGCCTCACCCTCTACTTGTTTTTGTATTGTAACAGCCTCCTCTTCCTCCTCCTCCTCCTCTTTCACCAGAGCTTCTTTCTCCGTCCAGCAGACCTCCTCTTCTTTAACAGGAGGAGAGTAGCTTAGTGAACTCATGGTGGGGGATAACAGCTAGTTAGCATTAGCGACTAGACTAGTGCTAACTTAACCAGCCAGCTAGCTGACTTACAACGTAAATATTACATAAAATTGAGTACTATGTTTAAATCACAGTGGCAATTAAACCACGAAATTGTCCAAACAGCTTGAATGTTCCGACTTTGTCAGCTAGCGAGCTACCGAGGTGGCTGCAGTTGTTGAAGAAGCGTTCCGTCCACTAGATTATACGTCACACTAGAAACATCGCCTGAAAGACACATATCGCCATCTGCTGTCTGGAGGGAGGAAACGCAGTTGAGGAGGGAAAACTATTTTCTTCTTCATTGATTTATAATATTATAAAGCAGTTTAGGGAAACGTTTTTTTCCTCTCTATTAAATATGAATATTATATCAACACGTACAAAGAGCAACAAGTGTTGTTTGATTAGTTCAGTTTTTTATGAGAATTTAAAACAAACTCTACATCTACTCCACATCTGTATTTCTGATTCGGTCAAATAACTAGATATCAAAATAAGCACCTAGTTATTGATACCCTTGATAAAGATGAGCAAAAATGTATGATTAAAATAAATAATTAAACTTTACCCACTACCAGGATATTTTAGCCCAAAACCTGGTTACATCTCTGCTAGGAGGCTGAAACTTGGCCATAAGTGGATCTTCCAGCAAGACACATCAACATCCACCAAGAAATGGTTAATTGGGCACAAAATCAACATTTTCAATGGCCATCTCAGTCTTTGGACTTGAACTCCATTGAAAACCTGTGGTTTGAATTGAACAGGGCAGTCCACAAGCGCAGACAAAAGAAATCAAGGACCTGGAGAGATTCTGTATGGAGGAAGGGTCTAAGATCACACCCAATGTGTTCTCTAATCTCATAAAACATTTGAGTGTCGTTATCCTCCCAAGGGGAGGGTGTTGGAGTATTGAAAACATGGGTGGCAATAATTCAGACCCCTGCCTTTTGAGAATTACATGTTAAACTAAATCTCTTTCTCTGAGCAATTGTATTAGTATAAAATAATATAATTTCCCTTTTTTTTGGTGTAACAATACATCATGTAGATGTATATAATGAACAGACTAGGTCTATACTGCTCCTACATGGTGTAACAATACATCATGTAGATGTATATAATGAACACACTAGGTCTATACTGCTCCTACATGATGTAACAATACATCATGTAGTTGTCTATAATGAACAGACTAGGTCTATACTGCTCCTACATGGTGTAACAATACATCATGTAGATGTATATAATGAACAGACTAGGTTTATACTGTTCCTACATGGTGTAACAATACATCATGTAGATGTATATAATGAACAGACTAGGTCTATACTGCTCCTACATGGTGTAACAATACATCATGTAGATGTATATAATGAACAGACTAGGTCTATACTGCTCCTACATGGTGTAACAATACATCATGTGTGAATTTAAGGTAATGCTGTTGGTGTGACGTATAATCTAGTGGACGGAACGCTTCTTTCAACAGCATCAACTGTTAGTCAGCCACCTCGGTAGCTTGCTAGACAAAATAGCCGAACCAATAAAGCTCTTTAGACGCTTTAGTGTATATTAGCCACTGTGTTTTAAACCTACTTCTGTCGTCTAGTTAGTTATCCGTTTTAATTTCATATTTACGGTGTTGTTGTTATTGGTCAGCTAGCGGGCTGGTTAAGTTACCATTAGCCTAGCTAGCTAACATCCTGACCATGAGTTCACTAAGCTACTCTCCTCCTGTTAAAGAAGAGGAGGCCTGCCAGACGGAGAAAGAAGCTCTCGTCAAAGAGGAGGAGGAAGAGGATGCTGTTTCAATACAAAAACAAGTAGAGGGTGATACCGTGAAAGAAGAAGAGAAAGACGTTACAGTTAAAGAAGGGGAAGACGTGTTCAGAGTGAAGGAGGAGGAGGAGGAGGATGTTACAGTAAAAGAAGAAGAGGAAGAGGCGGATGTAGTTTTTGGGGTGAAAGAGGAGGAGGAGGAGATTAATGTCACATTGGAGGAAGACGAGGATGAAACTGGATATCTGGGCTCGGTTTCCGAAACGCATGTTAAGGCATCCAATGGTTCTAACGATGAACGGGCCCTGATTAACACTAGTAAGTACTGTCTTAAATACAGAGGCACAAACTCTGCAGTTGTTGAACTGATGTTTGGTGTTAAAGGGGAAATATGCAATAGCTACATCAATATTTTGACTTTTATATCATTTATTTATAGCCATTGATTCTTGAAGAATATAACACATGCCTCATGAGCTTAGTTCAACTGTTGTACCCCATCAGAACCCCAAATAAGCTTTTTTTACTCCAATATTTAGAAACAATTTAAATGATAAACAAACACTGTAAACACTCAACATGGTTAAAACTATATTGTTGATATCATGGATGGTCAGTCCTTGCATCCGTAGGTCCGTCTATGAATTTGAGAGTAGTTACATTTCTCCAGCCCCATCCATCATCTTATAACCAAACTAGTGGTGGAATGACAGCTTTGTTATTGTATGAACTGCAGATTGGTTGATAGATGTGCGGCTATTTTATAGGGACAACCTAGGATTTAAACAGTAACAAAATGGCTGCCCAGAGACTTGGTTTGGTAAACAGCTGAGGGATGGGGGAAGGAGAAATGTAACCACTCTCAAATTCATAGAGAAAGCTATTGTAGCAACCGTAACTCAACACCTAGCGACCTCGTCAAGAAGTTCAGACATCTTGGCGTAACGGTTATAAGGTTTTGGCTTGACAGTCGCTGGACCCAGGTTTGAGTCCAGCTCAGGGCTACCCACTGAATTCACTACACTATGAATACAAGGACTGGCTGGCCATAAGGTCAAAATGATAGTTTTAAACAAGATTAAGGCTATACAGTGCTTGTTAACAAACAATGGCGTTATACGAGCTTATGTTTTGGTTTCTGGTGGGGTAATAAAGTTGAAACATTTGAGGCATTTATAAGTTATATTCTTCAAGAATCAATGGTTTTATAGTAAATGGGTCTTTCTATAACTGCCAGTGTAGATTTCCTGTGGGGGTCAAATTGTTAGAGCTGTTGATAAGTCATTAGCTGTGTTAGAATACTCATACTAAC